>NC_090922.1:1319712939-1320962939 GCF_040938575.1 Ambystoma mexicanum | reverse complement strand
CAGGATACCCATATCCTCTTTTATTTAAATGATATACTGCCTATTATCATTTTCTGACTCCTGGCTCCTCTGCAGCCTCTGCTCGGAAGAGACCAGGTCAGATTGGGCCTTCTCTAATGCCATCAGTTGCCTATTTGCCAGATCTTGGCCTTCAGCACATTTGTCCTGTATGGCTCCCATATATAAATATAAATATGCCGCTACCCTGGCAATCTTGTTGTGCTCATCCTTGGCCTTAGGGGCCATATATAGTTCACTCAGGGCCACATGTAAGAGACCCTGATCTCTCCATATATCTGACCCAGTTACAGTGACCTGTTGCGCGATTGCCTGCAACCACACATTCTGGTCCTGTTCCGTCCATTCGCCTCTCACAAATAGCTTATGTAAGAGGCGCTCTCTGGCTATTTTGATATCTACCAAGGTCGTCATTCTGGAAATTAATTTCCTTCCTGATTTACAGAAGTTAATATTTTATTTTGCAAAACAGACCGTTTCCTTAGAGCGTTCCTTTGAGGAGTGCTTTTACAGTGTAATACAGCGTGGTGATCCAACAGGATTTATGTATCCTGTCAGTTAGCACACTGTATTAAGCTGCACAAATGGTAGATCTAATCCAGATGTCCCGGCTCGAGCCTCCACTCTGTTAAGTGACTTCAATTCAGCACTCCAACTAAGTCAGTGCCTAGTCTGGGATGCCCAAGGAAAGCCCTTAACTATATATTTTTATGACAAGTTCATGAATCTGGATGATAAACCCTTGTATAACGCCCCTCTCTTTGAATCCCCCTGACCTCACTGAGCCAAGAAGTAGGTTTGTTTTGCAAATGAAAAGATTTATTTTACGAATTAAACAATATCTATATATCACACTTTCATAAATAAATTAATATTTGATCACACACTTATGAATATGACAGTGATCAACAATGGATAATATTACACTAGCACACTTTTGTAATCACTTAGGATTTGGCATAGAAAGGATAAGGTAGCTGAGAATGCTTTTATGGTTTCAAGGAAAAACAATGATGGAAAGAATGCAGCACGGAAATAAACTGATATGGTTTCAACAAGAGAGAATATAATCACTTTTCCCCTTGTGGCAATTCACTCCTCCCCTATGCAGTATAAAGAGATGGAAGGAGAGCACACAATTTTCAGGAATACCATCAAATGCAATACCAATTCAGTTCCCCCCTAGCAAGCTTAGAGCACAGGGATGATTTTAAAACACAAGTAAAAATACTTTAAAGGTGATTTGCAAAGAAGTGAAAATATGCTACAAATTATTTTAATTCCCTATAGGAGATTCAGGGTAGGTGACAGCTACTTTGAATTAGTTCAGGTCTACACGAGCAATGATTCATGAGGGATTATCAGGTTGAAAACGAATATCAGCAATGCAAGCAAAAGACAGCTATTTTTGACAGGTGAAGAAGTTTGTGCTAGTTTTCAATTCATGGCACTTTTTCCGAGTGCGTCGAGCACCATTACGGAAAAACTATAAGGAGTAGAAAGTTGCTTTAGAACTTGTTGGAAAGCTGAGGATCTTAGCTTTAAGCTTTAAGATGAAAGTTAAATCTCGTTCCTAGCATGTATGGTTCAAAAGACACGGACGATTTTGTGGAGGTAGGTTTTCAGAAATGAAATAATGATTGAGAATGGCACTAGACACTTTCACAGGTTTGAAATCACAGAATGGACACACAATTTCTATGCAGTTCTAAATAGGCTGAAATGGTTTGAATTAGATTATTTTTAAACTAAGATATTGGTTTGCACAGCTCTGGCTGGATACTCACTCCTAATTTTGGAAGGAATGGGCCTCGTCACAGATCTGGTCAAAAGGTTTAGCTGCGGTTCTCTCTGCTCTGCTGGTCTGGATCTCTGGTTCTGGCAAAAGTTCTTGTCACTGCACAGCGGTCAGGTCTGGGTCTGGTCTTCTATCGGCACTGCACGACGGTCTGGATACAGCTCTGCTTTTTGGGTTCTGGCACAGGGTTCTAGCATCAAACAGCTCGCCCGGCTGTTGAATAGTTTGGTTAGGTTGCTGGATTCTGAGGCCTGCTGAGAAGGATTCAGCTTTTGGACTAGGCCTCTCTGCTGCAAGTTCTGAAGTCTGGATTCTAAGTTCTGGTCTCTGGAGTCTTCTGGATATTGTCTGGTCCGGCAAAATGCTTTGCAAGAAATCAGTTTGAAGTGGAAAGTGAATGTCTCTACCTGGGTCTCAATGACTCCTTTTATGTCTTTTGAAAATGGGTGTGTGAGTGGACATAACTAAGCCTGCCCCTCACAACTTATCATTGTCCAAGTTCTCCTCTCTCCCTTGATTGGGAAAGGCAATGGAGTGTCATCAGGCATCAATTTTATGGCATACAGAAAGAACACTCCCCTTGTCACTTTGCACACAAATCTATTTTTGATCCAAATGCATATTTATCTATGTACAATTTTTCTAATATTATATGTCCAGTTAACATATTTTCTGTAGCACCAAACCATCCGATCCCTGTCTCTGTAAGATGTTGTGTCCACTTCTGACAGAATTCTGCCCTTTTCATCCAGAACACAACTTCTAATCTTTTCCAGAATGTATACAAATGTGCACAAGGAATATGGGCATCAGATGATGAAGTGTCAGATTTTTAACATACATACGTTTGGAGTAATACCTTATTTTCCGCTACTATCCCCCAGAACATACCACAGAGTCCTAACACCTCTTAAAATGTGCACAGAAAAATCACAGGAATAATTATATTATTTATATAATTTTGACAGTTATGTACTATGAATTATCCATCTTTTTAAAATTATGCTCTGGCCCAGATGGGTGTGGTTTAGGTTCCAAAGCACATGGGGGAATTTCTGTATGTCCCCACCTCCAGCTCAGGTGACTCCCAGAGGCAATGCTCCTCCCAGTTTCTTCCAAGAGGAAGCCATTTACGACCCCTGATTTAGCATTTGCCTGGAGCAAAGGGAAGTTCATTGTTCTGTTTCCCTGCTCCCAGGTGCTCCTCCCCTGATTCAATCAGAGAGGTGAAATTTCCTTGTGGTGGGAACAGCAGAAGGCAGCCAGGCCTGTGAATGCAGTTGCTGGGCAAGTTTCAACTCCTGTCGGGGGTAGTTGCCAGGCAGAATTCAATCTCTTCAAGCCAGGCTTCAGCTAAATGTCACTTTTGTTCCAGTTTTCTTCATTCAAATCAAACTTACAATTTTTACACATGCAGCTAGAACGCTGATTCTAAGTTCAAAACTATGACATTTAAACAGTTGCACCTATGTGACACTCAAAAGTAGGTCACTCATTTATTTTAAACATTTCGATTTTAGTGGTTTTAAATCCCATTTCACTTAAGCTGCTGACATCCACAGCTCAGCCAGTTTTGTTACAAACATTGCTTTAGGTTCTTCATCTTTCCAGATTTTGTATGCACACAAGACTACATTCTGCCAAATGTCTGCTGGTGTTCAGTGACATTTTTGAATATCTTGCAATGTTTAAAATAGGCATTTTTAGCTTGCATTTCAGAGAAACAAATGTGATTTCAAAGCGCTTTTTTGAGCTGACAGGCACTGCTGTTTTTCCTTTGGAACCACGTTTCACTCATGGCGCTTCTGGCCCATCACGCTCGCACTGGTGGATGGCAGGTCAGGCGACCATTTTGGTGTGCGCAAAACTGCGCGGTTTTCCTGGATTCTGGCGCAAATGTGGGCTTTTCGGCCATCTTGGATTTTCTAAGCCCACAGCACCAAATGTTGTAGCCTAATAATTCAAACGTGGGTCAAGACACCTGACAGCATCCTGTTAGGAACCTCCAGACATTACAGGCTACATGACATTTGGACAGCCCACCCCGTTCCCTGGGTTTCAGCACAAGCCCAAATTTGTTTGTCGGTTTGTTGCTTGGCAAAGCGTTGTTCGTTATACAATTCCACACTGTTTCACCAATCCGTACCAACATTTGCATAGTCACCTAGTAGGATACTCCGACCATTACTAGCTACATGACATGTGGACTCCCCAACCCTTTCCCAGGATTTTAGCACCTTGACAGATGAGGCGGATGCCTGAAATCGGCAAAACATCAATGTGATCATAGAAGGACCGGTACCGACACGAGGAACAAAGCTCGAGGTTCAGGTACTAGGATGCATGGTTTCCAAGATATTTATTTATTGTATTTATAGGGTATTTATAATGTGCCTATACACAATGTGTTTTTCGAGGTGCACCGCAACGAATTGCACCATGCCAGAGTGAGGCAACAGGTGGGGAGAGAGCACAGAAGGTCCCAGTATGCAGCAGCACACCAACTCTCGCCGCTCCCCAACATCCTCTCCAGGGTATGTCAGCCAGCCACAGGCGCACATTCTCAGTGCAGTTTACTTTAAGGTGCAAAGCACATCAAGGGGAACAGTGACATACAGGATCAGTGTTATCATGTCTGTCTACAGAGCCCGTTCGGAGAACGGTACTTCTGCTAGTAATTTATAAGATGTTCTCGGAGAAGAACTCCCCAAAACTTTCTTGGTTGATTCGGGCTCCCTCACTAAGCTCTGTCGCTTCTGCATATTCGTACAAGGGCAGAATAAACCCCCTCCACCCTGTGGCATCCTCTAGGAGAAGGCCCGACTACATTAACTGCAGACCCCACTGTTAGGCAGAATCCTGTGCAGTGCCCTTAGGGACCACTACACACAATGAAGACTACAAGTGGTAATACAAGTTCACCTTTGGTACAAGCCTGTGCTACTATGTTAAAGTGGTAGCAGTAGCGGAGCAGCCAGGCTTATCTCAAGAGTATATGAGAAGTAGCACAGATTACACAAAGGAACCACAATCACTGTGACTCAAGCAAAAACTGACTCAAGGTTTCAGGTATAAAAAATATAAGTACATTTATTTTTAAACCATCTGTTACAAAACATTTCACTTCTATAGATTGGAAACCACACGTAAAATACACCACACACAACCAATTCCACTTGTGCTAGTAAATTCAAGGTAAGTACATTAGGATTTGATAGACTGGTGTTCCGATATTAACGCATACCCGCGGATAGAAATGCTCATGAAGTTAAAACACACATTTTAATTAAGAATTTAAAACAAGGGAAAATTGAATAAAAACCAAAGGCAATACTTTTTCAAGGCAAGGAGACTTGAGGACAAGTTCAAAGATACAGATTAAAGTCAATAGGCCTGCGCCAGTGTCAATGGAGCAGATGCTCAGTTGCCGAGGATCACACGTTGAACAGTTCGAGATTCGAGATGCCAAGAGTTCGTAAAGATTGTCAAATGGAAGGAAAAGTTATAAGAAAAAGGGAAGAAAGAACAAATCTTCGTGAAGGAAAAGGGTTCACCCCGATTCCGGCTGATCAGACGGAGAGAAAGACCAAGTGTGCACAGTAGCTTATTCCGTTGGAGAAAAGCTGGTGCCACGGCAGTTGTTCCTGGTAGTTCCTGCAGACTCACGGTTCCTGCAGCTTCAGTCATGGGGACAAGAAGGAGGACGTCTGGAGCGATCTGCACTACCCAGGGATGAGGCCAGCAGCAGCGAAAAAAGACAACGATGAATAAAAGGTGCACTCCTTTAAATCAGGGACGGGCTCTTCTGATGGCTATCCAGACCACTACAGCGCAGCAGTGATTTCGACCCAGGAGAGGATTCTCTGACTGAAGAAAAGACGAGCTGGTTGATCCCACCAGGCTCAAGGGAAGAAGACTCCGGACTGGATCTTCTCTTAGTCGTCGAAGGGGTAGATAGCTCAGGACTGCAGCAGTGCTTCACCGGGACTCAGGGTTGCAGCAGCCGTCTTCTCCGCTTCCCTTTGGTTCCTTGTAGTTCCAGAGGCGACTCTGCCTTCTAGCTCAAGAGTCCTGCCTTTTATGTCAAAATCCCCCATTCACACATCCTGGAGGTCAATCACTCAGCATGGGGGGTTTCCAGTCCGGACAACCACCTCAGCCAATCAATACAAAGTGCGACTTGGGTCTCCAAGGAGGGGGTGACTACACCCCTCCCTCACATTCAGCCCACCTAGACATCCAGATGCCAAAGGAGGTCTTCTGGTCAGAAGCCCGCCAAAAGGTCAGCGAACAAAGGAGGCAAACCTGGTTTGCCGCGCAAAGAAAGACCCAAGAAGGATGTTAACAAAAAGAAATGGCGATTAAACCCAACCGGAGCCGAACTAAAAAGTATTTGGGCTGGCGGGTTTAAAGTTCGAGGCTACTAAAATAGCCTAAAACAATACCACGTTATGTAATATAATCGCGTCAGGAAAATTAGGGTAGATACCACTGCCAACAGCCTAGTCTTAATGTTAAGGGAGTGAAACGATGCTCCAAGAGGTACAGATAAAAAGGGCTAAGAATTAACCCTTTCCAATACTCCATATAAGATGGGGTGTACTGGATCTGTGGTTAAATGACTATGTAAAGTTAATGGCAACTTTACTCTTTTCTGGGGGACAGTGGTCAGCCCCAGAAATGGAGTCAGTGGGAAGTCGAAATGACAACCCTGTGTCACTGCACTGAAGGTGCTGTGTAACACACAAAAGTGTGGGGCTACTAAAGTGGTGTACTCCAGAGTCCACAATCACAAAAACAGATAAACTACACATGTCAAAACACAGGTAAGAGTGGGGGAAAAGCTCACGCTCCTACCAAGTGGAATAAATAAACTCCAGAAATCCAGCAAAGCTGCTGAGGGACTCACTAGGTAAGGGAAATTAGCCATAGAATGAGAATTCTCCCTAACACCCACTTGTTAGACAATCCTGGTTATGCCTCTGACCTGGGGAAAAACATCTGCCCTTGTTAACGCTCCTTTATTTGGTTCACATTTTCTGCAACATTGGGACACACACAAAGGCATCTCAGTACTTTTGAGAAGGAATATAAGCACCCCTGTCCTTTTCCTGGCTCTTAATGAATTACTGGCAAGCTTGCCAAGATGCTTATATATATATTTATTTAATACAGAGTCATATTCTGTGTGCTTCCATAGTATTGTGCTTACAAGTTCTACTTTTATGTTCGAAGCATAGGACACAATAGTGTTTTGGGTGGCTTACCAGTGCCCTCTCCCTCATACGCCCCTTGCAACGTCTGGTAACCCTCTTTCTATTGTTAATGAGCGGCCACAACAGCAGAATATTGAAGTAATTGAGATTCATTTGAGGCTTTCTGGAGCACTTTACCCAAATAACCCTCCACCTCCTCACATCTTGTTAGATCCTTTTTCTCTAGGTCAGGGTGGGAGACGTGAGCTGGAAGAAACAAAGTGAGACTAGATTGAGATTTTTTCTTTCTTTTAGATGTCAATTTCTTTGGCCTAGGCAAAGATGAATCCCTGACATATTCCCCAGGAATACCCCATTGCCCAATTTGCTATTTATTTATTTATGTATTTATTTATTTATTGATTTATTTAATGTATTTAACATTTGTATTGCGCACCAAACCCTGAGGCATCAGGGCGCTGGTTACATGAATAGTACATAGAGATAGAGGCTTACAGAGATACATAGTTGCAGTGATACAGGTACAGAGATACAAGAGTGTAGAGAGAGACCAATACAGAGATATTGGGGCTGGGAGAGAGACAAATACAGGTACATATACATATATATGCTCTGAGAGAGAGGGCGGTGGCGCAGAGAATGGGAGGACATGGTGTCTAGGTTTCACTTGGATGTGGTGTCCTGAGAGAACAGGAAGGTATTGAGCTGCTTGCAGAAGACCCCATGTGAGGGGTCTGCTCTTAGTTTATTTGGGGGATTATTCCACTGTCCTTCAGCGAGGGCGGGGAAGCTGGCACCCACAGCTCTTTTCAGTCTGTAGGGTGGGATGGTTAGGCATTTGGAGTGGATCGATCAGATGGATAAGGAAGGTTGCTTTTTTAGTATTTGTTGTGAGAGATATCTAGGTGCTTTGTTGGTTATGCATTTATGTGTGATGGCTAGTGTTTTGAAGAGGATGTGCTGCCTAATGGGTAGCCAGTGGTCATTTTTCCTAGCGGCTGAGATGTGTTCACGTTTTGGAATTTTAAGTGTGGCTCTGATGGCATTGTTTTGAATTACCTGGAGTTTGTTAAGGTTTAGGGTGGAGGTGTCTGCAAAGAGTGTGTTGCAGTAGGCTAACCTGAACCCTATGAGAGCCCTCCAAATCATGAGGCAGCTGTCCTGGAACAGGAACTGTCTGGAGGCGAGAATAGGTTTTGTTGTGTACAACACTGAGGAGACAATAGCGCTGATCTGTCTGTTCAGTGACAGGGTGGCGTCCAGGTATACTCCTAGTGTTTTTACGACATTGGAAACTGGTATGGTAATACCATCAGTGGTCGAAGGCTTTGTAGTTGTCATCAAGTTTGTTGAAGGAGGTCTATGAGGCTGTCAGGAGGATGTCAGTTTTCTCGTTGTTTAGGCAAAGCATGTTGGCAACTATCCATGCTTGGATTGTGTGATAGATGGAATTTAGGGTAGTTGAGTCAGTAGTATAGTTTCCTGAGATGGGTATACATATTTGCGTGTCTTCTGCATTTTTAGGGTATGATGTTCTGAGGCTGTCTAGGACAGTGGTCTTCAATCTTTTTTGGCCTGGGTACCCCCTGAGCAAATTTTGGGCAGGCCAGGCCCCCCCAAAAGTGCCAGACGGACAGTATGTAGAAATCACTATGAACATTTGCGTGCTGTCACCGCACCCTACTCCCAGTACAGACCCTGGGTTCTTCCCACCCTACTCCCACCACTATCCCTTTGCTGCCGCCCATCCCGCTCCCACCACAGTCCCATAACACAAGCATACACACATCCATACACATTTTTTTTTTAAATCGCCATAAACGTACCTCGCGTGGTTGCTAAAATGCCCCGCTCCAGGTTGCTCTGCCCGTATGTGCAGGGAGGCGCAGGAGCACCCACTCACCCATACATAGAAGCAGTGCCCCAGCCAGCATTTCCAATGAGCTATGTAAGGCTGGCGAACCAAAACACCCCCAGCTTTGCATGGCTCAGCTGGGGAAATGAACTGTCAAAGGCAAACAGTGTTTCCCTTTGACAGTTCAGCCAGCCCAGGAGCACTCCCTCCGCAGGAAAAAGCAGCTGAGGGAGTGCTCAGTGTTTCACTGTGCTGGCTCCTCGGCTCCTCCATAATGGGTGAGGTGGCCAGTGGGTGGACACCCCCTCACCCATTATGATGAGCCGGCAGGCTTGGACTGGCCTATAGGGCAATAGGGCGATGACCATACCAAAAATGCAAAATGCTAGTGTAGGCCAGTAAAAATGAGACACTTTTTTGGCCAATGTGGGCCAGTTTGAGGAGTTACTTCACTATGCAGCTAGTAGTTTTGACCATTGTTGCTGAATAAATATCCTTTAAATATCACCATTTGTTTACATTTGAACAAAAAACAAACCCTTGGGTACTATTCAAACAGTCTGTGACTAAACACTGAATATCCATTTGCAACTGCTGGCCATTCTTTCATTGGTGCCTAAGACCGTTTTATGGCCCGGTCTGACCATGTGAGCTGCCCCTTCCCATTTCCTCCAATCTAAAAAATAAAAAAAATGTTTTACATTTCATTCTGGGCGCTGGCGCCCCCCCTGGGATGGGGGCGCGCCCCACAGTTTGAAGACCTCTGGTCTAGGATGTCAAATAGTGGTTTTGTGAAAATATTATACAATGTAGGGGAGACGCAGGAGCCTAGGGGGACTCTGCAGGAGATCGGGGTGGGTGGGGTGGAGGTTATGTCAGAGAACACTTTGAAGGATCTGTTGGACAGGAAGGATGCGATCCAGGTAGTGGCTTATTCTGAGAAGTGTGCAGCTGAGGCGAGGTGCTAGCAGAAGATGCCATGGTCAACTAGGTTGAAGCCTGCTGACAGGTCTAGAAGGAGTAGCAGGGTGACCCTGTCAGCATCTTTGGCTTTGTCTGTCTGGCTTTTTAGCTCCAGGAGAGCTGATTCTGCGCCATGTCCAAGACGGACGGGTAGAATCTTCAGAATGTTTCCACTATGAAACTTCTTTATAGGAGTTTGACCATCATTGTAGGTCAATTGAAGGCTTTGTTGCACCTCAATTTGTGCTGTGAAGTGATTACAACATTCATCGCCCTACTGGTGGACTTCCTAGGGCTAGAGCCTGCAACATTTTGGCCGACCAGACTACAACTCCCACTGGCCCGAACCAATATTCAATGGTGAGTGGTCAAAGAAGTCGTACTTCGAAACATCTGAATCTATAGGCTAGACTTGTACATCCATATAAGAGGGGGACAGAAGTACTTTTCGATGGCAGATCACTACCTGACTCCTGTTTTGTGGTGTAAGATGGAAAAACCACTACATTCACAATTTCATGTGCACATTGGAAAGGCCTATTTCTAGCATTCTTGAAGTCATGGAGTAGTTATGTACAGTGGCTACATATGTGACCCTTGGTGACACTGGACATCTCTCAGTCTTGTCATAGCTGTTTTTTTTACATGTGCTATATCGAAACGTTTAAAGATCTTAGTTATATATCTTGGCACGCTTTTCTACAGGCAAGACGATTTCTAACAAAAATGAACATGTGTCTCTGTACTTTCAGTTTAGTGAGCTAGTCTGCCAAATTGCATCCATCTTCTACATATCCATAGCTCTGCTCCATCCATAGTTTGCCCCCTCTTGTTTTTTTCCAGCTTACAAGAGTTCTGTACTCTGGCAGCTGGTGGATTTTTGAAGATGTTTTCCATGATATAGTATGGGCATGTATGTGTCGGGGGCACACACAAATCCAGCCAAAAAGTCTGGGGACTGAGAAGGTTCAACCCAAGGATGTTTCTTCCAAAAGCACTCAATATAATGCATTTTTACAGATCATTTTGTGGCAGGAATTGGATAAAAAGCTGTAGAATGTGCAGGTGGTTAGGTGGAAGAATGCATGAAATATTCCAATGCTAGGTTGTCTGGCATCGGGTCACAAATAGAAAATAGGAGTATTTTACTTCAGCGTGTATCTGCACATCAGAAAATTGGTGGCCACTAAAATCACAGATGAACAGTACATATATACTTATAACATCAACAATGAGACATTATTTAAAATAAAACATAGGTACCAAAACAGACAATAAACATAAATGCCCAGGCACAAAATTGTGCACAACTACTTGACTTAGAGAGCTAAAAAACAAATAATCACAACAATCCAGTTGTACTGAATGTGAATACAGCACCTTGTGATGTACAACACACCTACTGTCTGTGTTGTCTAATAGTGCAGTAGGAAGATATTTTCTGTACTATCTAAAACCTAGGACTCATAGTTGTCTGTGTCCTTTTATCAAATTATACCCTACATGTTTCAACCCTCTGTATTGATAAAGGGGTTTTCTTCAGGGGCTTTAAAGTTGTAAAAATGGTGCAGACTTAGCGTGGTATTCACCAGGGATAAGGCACGACAACGTGGGTACAGAGTACCTCTTACATGCCAAAGTCGTTTTATGTTTTGTAGTTTTTTTTGGTTGCTAATGAATGGATATCAATTTTAGAAAGAGCTGTTTATCCTTGTTATTATGTTTCAACTTGTTTTTAGGAATGACAGAATAGTCCATTCAATAATGGCACTTGAGGCAATGCTTGGGGGAACACATAGAAATGACGAGTACAAGGATCTTTGATTATTCGTGCATCTTGGGTAGCTTTTCATGTGACTGTGTGCTGCTGCTACGCTTTGTTTCCTGGAAAGCCGTGAGTGCTGGAAATCGTGTCTACTGTTAAGGGTCTAATCATGGTGCTGTAATATGTGTCCTTTTCCTGATGATTTCGTGTCTTGTCTGCAGGAAGTGGGGAGGTGGCAGGAAGTTTAAAAAGCCCCAATAAAATCCAAGATGGTGGAAACCCCCACCGGAACTGATCTTCTCCTTTAAGCTACACTAATTCCACCCATTCATCTGTTTGCCTACTGCAAAAAGACTCCAGTAATCTCCACCCTGGTCTGAGATTGCCATTGCCGTGTCAGGACTGACTTTGAAGCACGTGGTGTGCATGGGCCTCCCTGGGAGGGTTCCTCCAGGGTAGGTGTCGACCTTCTCAGGAAGCTCAAAAGAAAAGCTTGCTGTGCAGGGTCCCACTTAGTTGCTGTGGCTAAACTAAAGCAAACAGCTAATACAGAGCTGTTATATCATGAAAGGGAAAGGATCACCAGACCAAGCTGACAATAATATGTCATCCAAATGCGTGTGACTTTATAATTGTGTAATGTCAGTGGCGACCGTGCAATAACCAGACATGGTTCATATTTAGTGATGAACGTGCCATCAGGCTGATGGGGCACACAATAGTAAATATTTTTAACCAGAGATGCAGATGATTAAAAAGCCACCTCTGTCTGTTGAAATCTTATGTTCAAGCAGATGTTCGGGAATGCATATGTGACATTTGAACCTGCCCTGTTAACACTGCGGTACAGCTGCTGGAGATGTCAGTAGGCTGTCATAGCATGGTAAATGGTTGCATTATGCTTTTTGGCATGGATCATTGTGAAAGTGGGGTCTAAATAGCACATCCTATTTTCAGAAATAGAATTACTGCATTGTTTTATTGCAAATATAAAATAACCACAGTCTTTTATACCCTCGCAGGTGGCATTTCATCAGACTGCAGCATTGGATCCGCTGCAGGTAGTTTCTTCCCTGGATGAAATGGAGGAAAGAGGCCACATAAGGTGCCTTTCTGAATATGGAGTTCTGCTATAGACTGGCCTTAACTAACCAAGGATCCCTCAGAGCCACATCAGCATTGTCATCATTGATGAGCTCTGGGATAAAACATCAAGGGAAAATAGTAAAGCAGCAGAGACAAAAGCGAAATAATGAATCATAGGCCTGATGCCTCACGGCTGCAGCCTAGGAATCACAATTCTTCGACCGTGACCTGCAATCATTAGACAAACATCCTCGCTATAGCTCTCAAACAAACTGCAGCCACAAAGGTAGCAGGGTGATGGCAGCCATGGAACCCAATTCCAATGATCAACCACACCAAAACAACTATCTCTCCTTCAGGATCAAGCTGCAAAGTCAATCTTTTCTGCATCATACGGACTCAATAATTTTACTAGAAACCATGTTAAAGTATTTCAGTATCATATAAGGTTGGGTGGCACTTAAGGAAAGACAATTGACGGTATGATAGTAGTCAATGTATAGAAAACATATGGGCCCTGATTCACAGAGCGTTTTCCAATGGAGTTTTGCCATTATAAAACACTTCTGTGAATTAGGCCCATGGTGTCCCGGTGTGCTGCCCTTAAACATGTCTATAGCGTGAGCATGTGCAACAGAATGATCAGCGCTCTCAATCTGGAGCATAGCGTGCATGTTGGCATGCATTCACGTTGCACATGCCATGCAGGTTGCACTGGTGGTCAAAATAGAACCAATGCATTTAGCATAGGATGTTCAGCCTGCATAATAGGGACGGGAGCAAACCAGTGTTGCTTCCATCCATAACAGGTAACAATGTTTTCACTATGGAGAAAGTAAATCAAAGGGTGTTCACCACTTTTTTTTCTGCTTGCAGGTTAAAGGGACTTAGCTGAGAGTTTACAATGAAGTTTTGAGCAAGGGCAAGATGATTTAGCAAACACAACGGGCACGATTCATGGAATAAATTGTACCGAAAAAGGGGGACTTGCACGCAAAAAGGCATGTAAGCACCCGTTTGTCGATTGGTGGAACACACTACACTGGGCTTACCAGAGACTTGCAAGGAATCCGCGCTGGTCCAACATGTCTCTGCGACACATCGAACGCCTTGCGCCAGATTACTAGCGAAGGGGCGTACCGTCTTGCACAGTCACCTAAAAAGGGGGCGTAACACATGGAATGGGGAACAACAAGCGAAAATGGGGATGTAACGAGCAAAGTACCACATTAAAATCCTTTACAACGCCCATACGCATGCTAACAACTCGTATTCATGGAATTGCAAAGGGCTCTACAGCACACAGAAAAAGACGTGCAAATCCAGAAACACGTCCGCCACGTGAAAGCTGGTGTAAGCATCACTGCGCATAAAAAGCCATGTGAACAACTAACGCTTGTATACAGCTACGATGAATGTACCATTTCTCGCAGCAGTGATTGTGGGACACCACAGGAGGCAGAGGATGGCCAGGGCCTGCATTTTTCTACCCAGGACCAGCCTTTTTGGGATGCCTGATGTCTATACCAGGTATAGGTTTCCACCACATATCATATTAGACCTGGGTACGGAGTGGGAAGATGACCTTACATCACCGACCCTGTGCTCCGAAGCACTGAGCCCCTTGGAAAAGGTGCTCAATGTACTGCATTTTTTGGTCACTGTGTCATTTCAGCGGACAACTGCCATAGTCGGGGGCATTTCACAGCCCATGCAGTCACACTGCCTACACCAGGTGTTGGCAATCATGATTGCACGCCCCTCAGTCCGCAGGCCCATCTACATGCCCAGAATACCTGCAGAAAGGCAGGCCATGGTCTAGGATTTTTATGAGGTGGCGCACTTCCCTAAAGTGCTTGTTGCGATTGATTGCACCATGTCAAACAAGATACATAAATGGCCAACACATAACACAACTGTCACAAAGTGCTCAACGATGCATGGAACAAGTTGAGAAATAACACACGCTCATACAATTCCACAATAATGTTGACAGGAAAAATTGCCTAGTATAACATACCATAAACACTGGACCTAACAGGGAATCTGTCTGACAGTGACTCATCATATTTCCAAAAGTGCCTCAATGTGTAATAACTTGCACAGGGCACCCAGGTAGGTTTTGCTTGGCTCTGCAAATTTAAGGGTGCAGGTAAGCGCATAAAGCAGGAAGTCAAACGAGAATGGAGAGAGGCAAGGTAATTCATAACGATAGAACAGGAACAAAGGATAGATCTCAATGTTCAACCAAAAAGAGATGGGCATCATGCACTGGACAAACAATGAGGAATCCCACTAGGGGTGTATACACAGGTTGGATTCGAGACTGCCCACAGATATAAGGGAAGCCCAATGTATCTGTGTAAGTTACTTTTACAGGCACCACTCCTTGCAAGCCCATGAAAGGGGACGCAGGAGTGGATTCTGTCTCAGGACCCTAAGGCACAAACACAGAGTGTACCAACAAGAGACAAGCCTGTATGGGTCCAGCCGGAACCTACAGTGCATGCCCTTGGAGGTAACAGAACGCAACACACTATTACAGCCTAACTCTCAACAAATGAATAACAGATGCACAAGTGAGGATAAGAACGGCAACCAAAATAACTAGGAGAAAATAGGCAGTAAAGTCAGCAAGGTTGAGAAGGGGAAAAACAAGTAAATAAAAATCAAAAATGTCTGTGTTGGACTGGAGGGGGGCAACCAGGAGGGTGTAGGTGCAGGGTGCACATCAACACTCACATGTGTGGATGTTGAGAAAAAAAAAACACCTTCATGGGTTCATGGGCCGCACAGCTATCATGGATTGGGAGGTCTTTCGCTGCTGCCATCACCTTCCTGTGTAGCATCTGAAGGTGGTAGTGGTAAGGGAGGTTCACCACGTATAGCCCGGCCTGGTCCTCCATGGCAGCGGCCAGGCGGAAAAGAGATGAATGCATCTGCAACATGAAGCCTCGGAGGTCCGCATTCAACACCTCACGGGATGCACAGAGTTCCTCAGAGATGGGATGAGTCACCAGTTGCATCTGCTGTTCAAACTGTGTACTGCAGACTGCCTCTAGCGCTGCTAGTGTAGCTCTGAGGGACAGAAACTCTTGCCTCAAGGCTTCCCTGTGGGCCTGATCCTCTGAAATCAGGGATGCCTGCAGAGACCTCAGTTCCACCCGTCGGCTCCTATTGCTGGCCTCCATGTGCAGCCTGTGAGAGTGGCATGTGGACCGCAATGCCTGCAGCCAGTGCTCTACCTGTGTTGCTGGAGGGATCATAAAATTGGCCACCCTATCCATTGCCTGAGCCAACATCTCATAGGAAGCACCCTGTTGTTGTGCAACAGTATACATGGACTGCTCCCACACTGTATTGCCAACCGCAACACAGCCACCGCGTGCGCGGGCCCCACGCCTGCCTGACCCAAGGGAGCATGGCCCTTGATGTGATACCACTGTCTGTGGCTGCAGGACTGCATCCCTCCCTTGATCAGCTGTCCCAGAAACTAATACTGTGGAGTGTGACCCAGCATCCGTAACCACCACAGACGCACGTGACAACACTGACTGGCCCTGTGAGGGGACGTGACTGCTGCAGACGCTTGGGCTACAACAGCACCAACACTTGATGCACTCACCTGCGACAGCCTAGAGGAATCCACATCCGGTTCACCACCAAAGCCACTGATTTCATCAGTCTGGATTTTTTCACCATTAAAGCTCCTCTTCCTCGATGTGGCGGTCTACTGTGCCATGCATTGGGATTGAGCCTGTTCTGCTACTGCATGCTTTACCTTCTTGGAAGGTCATGCAGACCCTGTATGGCTGGGACCACTCAGGTCAGTAGGGGCTGGAGCACTAGTCGGCTGGACCATGGCATGACCCACTAATGCTGGGACAGTAGGTGCCCCTACGTGAAGCACACGTAAGCAACTGTAATGATAAGAATGGGTGTACGCAATACACAGGGGCATCCAGAGTATGAATGAAGCATACGCAACTCACCAGTAGCGTCTGGAGAAATAAAAATACACGCGCGTTTGCACTGAGGCAAATCCCCTCCAAAAGTAAATGGGTACGCAATACGGTGCGTGTCACGTGACTTCCATAGATACCTCAATGACGTGAATGCGCACGGGATCTGCCTAGGTGCGCAGAGTATACACTCACAGTAAGTAAATTACATTAAATCCCATCACGGAACAAGGTCCTTCACTGCGCTGGCAGCAAATGCAGTTGCGTGACGCACACCACGGTACCTCATGCCCACACTGCTGCTTGTATGACCTCTTCTGCCCCAGCTTTGCCCCATTCACCACTACAGTGCTGCTGCATGCTCGGGTCTGAGTGCTTGCATGCAACCTGCACTGTCTTCTTGTGCTAGCTGCTACACTACACTGCTACACTTTTGCCTGCAATCCTGTATTGGACCTGCAACCACCTCCACTGTACTTCCAGTGTTGCATCCGACACCTGAGCTGTCCGAACCAGGGATTCGCATCTTCACATATGGGGGCTCATCACTGCTGCCACCAGATGGCTATTTGTTCAAGCTGCTGTCACTGCCACATTCTACGTGACCACTGTTGGCAAGGACACTCTACTAAGATGCTCCACAGCAGAGGATTGAGGGCTGGTGCGGTTCGCATTGCAGGTACATTGCACGTACACCAGAAGAACATTGATGGGCTGCTGGATGAGTCCCAGCACTTATTTGAGGCCAGGAGGTGCACCTGCACATTGACAGATCCATGCAACCGGTAGCACTGCTGTGCACCACCGCAGGATCTTGTTTCACTTGCACCAGAAAGACGAAGAGGAACTTGCCAAGCTAGAGCGAGATGACATCATTGAGCAGGTGGATGGCCCCATGCCCTGGCTGTCCCCAATCGTGGTGGCCAACAAGCCCAAGTGTCCCGAGGTCTGGATTTGTGTGGACATCAGATTACCAAACCGTGCAATCCATAGAGAGTGCCACCCGACACCTATGCTAGATATCATTCTTGCAGACCTTCAGGATGCCAAAGTGTTCTTGATGCTGGAACTCAAGGATGGCTACCACCCGTGCCGCTGCACATGGATTCTCAGCTGATCATGACATTCTCTTTGCATGTGGGGCTATTCTGCTATAAGTGGTGGAGCTTCGGGGTGTCCTCCACTGCTGTGGTCTTTCAGTACATCATCAGGGCAGTGCTGGTGGGGCTCCCCATGGTTCTCAATGTGAGAAACAATGGGCTCATATTCTTGGCCTCTCCCAAAGACCATGTGTCCAGACTTTCAGCAGTATTAGCCAGGATAGCTCAGCACAGCCTGAACTGCTGTTTCCTGCATTCCCGGGTTGATTTCTTCTGATTCCTATTTCACGAGCACGGGTTGTCTCCTGACCCCTGGAAAATCTGTGACATTAAGGACGCAGCACCCACCCCTCCCACCCTCCAGCATACACACTCTGAAGTGAGAATTTTGCTGGGGATGGTGAATTTCTGTGACCCCAACCTGGCCACATTGACTGAGCCGTGACGGGTTCTCACTGAAAAGGATCAAGACTGGTGGTGGGGCCAACCACAGCAAGAGGCTTTTATGGCCACCAACGCAGAGCTTGTGGCTGACACAGAAGCTTTCCTAGGAGGCAAGCTGAGGTTCCTCATCCCAAAACACGACTCTAAAAATCTCAAAGTTCCAGATTTGGCAAAGATAAGGGAGGTCCAGGAGAGAGCCAATACAAGAGAAAGTGCCAGACGGTGGCTGGAAGGAAATCTTATGGATTTGGGGGACACAGTATGGGCGCATACACAAAACCCACTGCACAAGATGTGTCTGCCTCAAGCAGGGGTGTTGCTAGGTCTGGAAAAGATCAGGAGCTAAGCTGATGTCAGGACTCGTGGAATTCGGGGCTAGCTATAGCCTTTTGGTTGTAGCCCATGACCTTCTATCCAGGGCTACAACCAAAATACCTGAGGCTACAACCCCCTCAGCCCCCCCCAGCAACGCCTCTGGCCTCATGACACCAGTCCCTGGACAGTTACCAGCAAGCAGGGGTCCATGGTAACTGCTGTGAGAGGGCGGGAATCGCTTATGAGGAACTTCAGGTGGTTTAGAGCCTTCCAAGGGAGAGGTGAGGAAAAGTGGCCTAAAATGGATGACTGTTCGATACCGGAAGGTGAGATTCTTGCCCAGACACCTCAGTCAGAAGTGGAACAACAGAGAAGGCAGGAAGAGGAGAACGAAGATGGGACTATGCAAGAAGGACCATCTGTAGGTGCAGTTTCAGATAATCATCAAGCACGTTGGGCATATTTCTTTTGCCCAATATATTTCTTATATTCTCTGGCTTCAGTCACGTTAAAGATGATCCTTTATCTAGCCGTATACAGAGTTCATTGGTGATGACCTACCAGCCATGTCGCATCATCTTCCTGACAATTTATTGACAAATTGTCAGTTTGAGTAATAAAATAGCAACACTGACAAAAGACTCACGGCCTCATTACGACACTGCCGGTCCGTTAGGGATGGACAGAGATGGAAAGCGGGGAGGGGATGGGTGCTTCAGGGGAGGGGATGATTCCTTGGAAATATAGAATAAGGAGAAGGATACACTGGGGCAATAACGATTGAGGGAGCCCTGGAGTGATGGCAAATCACAAGGGTGTGACTGGAGTGCATAAATGCTAGGAAGGGAATGGCAGGTATACAGACCAGTGCAGCCACTGAGGAAAGGGGTGAAGGAGAGGAATATGCGGGACACACTTCAAAGGGGACAGCGGCAAAGGGACAGAGAGGGTTGAGTGACTCAAAAAAAAGGATGCCTTCAGAGGCACTGTAAGAAAGGGACACACGTATCACACGGGAGGGAATTCATCAATACAGGCAAACCTGGAATTCAACAGAGAAAACATAGAGATAGATGGATCACAAGAGCTGGATTTCCAAATAGCCCCCATGTGCATCTATGTGCCGTGGAATAGGCTGTTGTTCACACATGATTTTTTCTTTATAGGATACTAGTGGTACCAACCGGCGTTGCCTGGGTCTGTAGCTGACATGCACATGGGATCTGCTATAGCCTTGTGCATGTTTTATTGTGTCATAACGTCCTATTTTTGAAAAATCACAAAATTATCAATCTCCCCAAATCGCCCATACGGATAGCACAGGGCCGGCTTGGTCAGATGGGGTGGTGGAGTGATGTTGGTTGGATTGCACTTTCACCAATACACTCCAGACTGGTATGCCGACCCCAGACCGAATTTCAGCCCACCAACTGTTGTGGGCTGGAGCTAACAATCGCAAAATCGTCAAACTCCTGAAATCACAAATACTGATAGCACAGGGCCAGGCCCCGCCCTGTGCAGGGTGAATGTGTGGGGTTGGTGAAATTTCCCTATGGCCAGTACACCCCAGACTGGTATGCCGACCGCGGGCCAAAATTTCAGCCCACCACCTGTTATGGAGCTGGAGCCAACCTCGAACATACAAACACACTGCCAACAAATATATTTAGATGATAAAATGTAACATTTACATCCAGTAGTACATTCTCTTCTCTCTATTGTACAATGAAATAAAATGGAATGTTTCTAATTTTGGAGTCATGCTGTGTGAAATAATACCATCTACGAACAAGAGTGTACTGTCATGGGCCATTTTGATTTTTGCTATGCAAAGTGAAGGTTATATCTCTGTAGGCAAGTGAATGCTAATCGGACACACTTTTCAAATATGCACTGTTTCTAAAATTGGAATGTCAGCGTTTACGCCAGAGCTGGTTTCAGGCTATGTGAGTATGTAACATAACCTCTGCCATTCATACAGTGGACACATGTATACTTCTGCTGTGCACTGTCTGCTGGCACACCAGCTGCTGAGATGTGAATTGGCCATATTTAAGTAGCAAAAGTATCATGCATTTCTAATGTGGACATGCAGTAACTTTGTAGATGTTACTAATGTACAGATTTCTTTTAAAAACTTATGGCTAAGGGAGCATACTTCAGACGATGCAGATGCCTACTGCTACCTCTCATATTAATAATATAAGAGAAAGTATGCTATGGATATACATTTTGCTAAATCTTGAATTAATTTGTGCAGCAATTCTTAGCAGACGGGTTAACTTGCAAGTGGCACCCTGTCTTTGTTTGTGATATCTTCTATAACTAGAGTTTAAGTTTGTTGCAAAAACATGTTATTCTGCCTAATCCTACCTTTCACTTATTGGCTGGGCTGATCAAAGTGTACAGCTGCTGCAGGCTCCTTCCCTTTGAAATGAGCTGTCGGCAACTAGTCCAGCTGCTCTCAAGAAGGGCTTAGTGCCTCTAGTGAAAATATATGTTGGGAGGCAGATGAATATGTTATCCATACCTTCTGCCCCTCCCTCAACCCAATACCGCACAGGTGAGAATCATAACTCACTGAGGCAACCGTACCACCCTTATCACAGGCAGGTACACCAAGACAGAGACCATTTGGGCTAAAGATGGCAAACGCAGAAACTAACATGACGGTAATAAGCGCCTGCATTAGACACAAACCAAACGTGCACTCCACATGAAGAAACGCAGACACTATGTAAATTATGCATTGATACATGGAGAATATTAACATAGCATCCACAAGACATGAAGAACACTAACAAAAGCAATGTACAAGTTATATGCAACATGAATAACACAAAGGTCTAGCTCACTATCATAGAAACAAGAGTGTAATTGGCCAGCCATCTTCTTCAAAATGGAAGCCGCAGCATGCTTTTTATTAAAAGAAAGACTTCAAGATTTTGAGAGAACTCAAAATTCTGAATCCATAAAATACAGATCTGCGCACATCTCAGACAGTGGCTTACAACCCAAGATTGCCATGAATACGGAAGCATAGGAACGGCAGAGGGAAAGAGCAAGATAACAACTCCCAAGAAGTAAGCCATATATTCTCAGATTAATTAAGAGCACAACCTGTCTATGTTATCCAGGTGCAACGACTCAGTAAACCCAAAAGCTCCATGAAGGATAATTCAAGGGTGTCCCTGATGTCAACAAAAAACACAGCACGCATGGTAATATTAACAAAAACATTAGTAAATAGGAGGTAATTCTATTTCATGTGTCTCTCATCACACGTGACCCATAATTGGAAGACAGTGTCCATTCATTAGAAGTGAACACAGATAGGACACCAGCTGTACTCCCAACATGTACACACAGACACAAGACGCTGTAGGAGTCCAAGTACAAAGAGATCACCCTGGTTCATGGACTTGGAATGAGGGATGGTAACATTTTTAATGAAAAATGAACAGTCCATGGGCCTCTCTCTCTACTATCGGTCAGGCTTATGTCATGACGACCTGTCAAGTATCCAAGGTTGGGTAGTAAGAAACCAACCAATCAAAATCCTCAATGGTATGCCACTTATGAAATAGCTTGCCAACCAATCTCTTGGTGTAGGTATAATGTATTTGTACCTTTATCAATTTTGAGGAGGTTCCAGATAGAGCTATCATATATGTGTAACCCAATCAGACGTTTAATACATATAGAGTGTATATGTAGCCACAACCACTAACCAAGCCCTCTAGGTTTTGGTAACTAAGATTATGTTATGACATCAGCGATGATGAATTGGTAGTATTGAAACAATTGTTTTCTATGTATCCTCTGAGAGAAACAAGATTGTAATGCTTGCATGCTGTTCCTGCTTTATTTGGATGATAATAAAGCTGGATTTTGCCTTTCACTTGGTCTATTTCATCTTTGAGTCTGGTTTGGATTGACTCTAAGTCCTCTGGGTAGTTTGGGACTTCCCTGGGCCGTCTTAATATATCATCACTACAACCCAAGTCGGATTGGGGAGATAACATCAATGTATAGCAGCCATACCTCAGTGCTGGCTCCCCAGTTAGTCACACTTGGCAACATCTTCCCAAGTCTGTCCTCTTTGTCTTGCTGTTTCACGGTAGCCCTTTATATGACAAGATTCTTTAAACTACTCATTCTATCTCCAATCTATTTGATCTTTCTGACTTCCAACACCTGAATAATAATCGTTTCCCTACCCAGGTCAGTCTGACAACGTGTGCTCCTACAAGAGCCGCAACACTCCCATTCATGCTGGTGAACCCTCTCCCAAAGCTGGAAATACTCAGAGGTGGGTTTCAAGGGGACACCTTTGGGCCACTAAAGGACCACCGGTATGCGCATACAGCTACCACGGATTTCTGAGTTTCGGAGTACGACATAGCTGCCATGTTTATGCCCCAGTCAGCGTCACCATGCTTATGTTGGCCATGCCTCCTCCAATATTTGTTTTACCTTTTGACCATTGACCATTAGTTTGTGGATGAAACCACATGAGAGGGCCTTTTAAATGTTCTTTTAGCTTATGATTAGCGTGGTGTTTGTTGTATATTGGATATTCTGCACCAGGTTTATTCTCTCCACTATGTCCTACCAAATCTGTCTCACTTTTGCATTTCCAGCATCTGTTCAAGTACATTAAACTCAGTTTGAACATATTTACCGGAATTCAGTGCATCTTGTAGCATACCTTCTGCAGGCACATCTGCTATTACAGGCTGATGCAAACGCGCAGTGATAGGCTCCTGACAGAAGACCAATTCCCTGAAAGGATTTCAGTATTTAAGGAATTGCCTAGCCCCTACTCTTGAGTCATCTGGGAGAAATTTAGGACAAATCTAGACTGGAATCTTATTAGAACTCAGCCATTTCAAAGAGGATTTAAAGGGGCCTTACACTGTTGAAGATTAGCATTTTCAGAAGGTCTGCCTGCAACTTTAAAAGACTGGTGCCGAGAAGGCTGACTATCCTGTTTTGTGAGCACCGGGGGACCACTCCGGTGGTGACAGTGCGCGGCATAAATATCCTTTAACATAACATAACGTAAGCCCCCTGAAAGACTTTTAACGTTCTTTCCTGGAAGGGGAGAGCAGAACCAGTGATCTAAATTCTTCCGAGGTACTGGTAAAAGGACCCACAGTGTTGTGAAGTCCAATCATGTTCCCCCTGGCATTTTTGGTGCCCAGCACAAGAACATTTGTGATTCAAGCTTCAGCCAAACTGCTGTCAAGATGCTGAATCTTCCCATACTCGCCAACAGCATGTGCCCTAAACTTCTGAAACATCCAGCTAGCCCAATCAACAGACACGACACCATCGCTGAAGCCCTTCACTACTGATGCAGCTCCTTCGAACTGACCTCTTGCAAGAATGGAATTGTCAATTTTCTTCATTTGAAGTCACCTAAAAGATGGTCGCCATGCTGTTGAGACACCAAAAAGAGATTATGGTAGAGTGGAAGTGTTTTAGATTCTGACTTCCTAACCTAGGACCGTAGTCTCTAAAGAAGGTTTATTACCCTTTCCCCCACCCTAACAAGACACTCATCATGAGCATTTTCCATGTACACTGTTCCCTCTCACGTGCTTGTATTTTTCCTGCCTCTTTATCTATTACCAAAGTCAGCAGACTATCGTTATCAAGCTTACATTGTCTGTGCCTTTTCTGTGCCTTTCACTTACACCGATGGATATTTAGGGTTCTTTGTAAATTGTCGTTCTTTACGTACATATTTTTAGAACTTTGGACATTTGTATTTAGTATTAACCACACAATTGTTGTTTGGAGGCTTAGAGTGTTCCCTCTGCCTTAGCTATGGACTATTGTTGACTATTGTGGAATTACCCTACCTCTGGGGAGCGGTCTGTAATTATGGTAATGGTGAATGCATTTCCCAAGATGCAACAGTTCAAAAGTGGCCCCTGGCCATGGTGCCAGCTTGCTTGTTCCTGATTCAGGTATTCCATCCTCATGGGAATCAGAGTATGATCATTCCCTAATAAAAGCTAAAAGAACATTTCAAAGAACCTCTCATGTGGTTGTCATCCACAAACTAATGGTCAAAGGGGAAAGCAGATATTGGAGGAGGCATGGCAGGCATAAGCATGGTGCCGCTGCCTGGGCATAAGCATGGCAGCTCTGTAGTACTGATGCTTTGACAGCAGGATACAGAAATGTGTGGCGGCTGTATGCGCCTACCGGTGGGCTTTCAGTGCCCCCAAAGGTGTCCCCTTGGCACACACCTATGAGTATTCCCTGCTTTGGGAGAGGGGATTGGAGAGGTTTCACCAGCAGGAAGGTGAGTGGTGATGGCTTTTGTAGGAGCACAAGTTGTCAGAATGGGGTCCATGATATGGCGTATTTTTATGTTTCGTTTTTTACAAAACGGACTGAGGGATAGAGCCGAGCTCCAGTTAATATCTGCTCACAGAGTCCAAAACGCTGTTTGCTTTTATTCTAGAAGCTCCCTGATCCTGGAAAATCTTTTCCTGTCCAAGCTGCTAAGATTTGGAATTCTCTTCCTGTGGACCTAAGACTACAAAAAGATCTAAACTGCTTTCACGACAACTGAAAACGTTATTATTTCACTGAGCGTCCTCCCCGCATTGCCTAGCCAACTGCACGCCTAATGTCCTGTCTACTCTATGTCCAGTGTTTATGTTATGGCGCCCCGATACCTGCAGGTTTCTGGCCCCTTATAAATAAATAAATAAATACAATAAAATAATTAAATTATTTTTATTTTTTAAATGTATTTATTTATTGGTCACTTGTTAGGCGATTATACAATTAGCAAAACTGTTTCAAAGCACCCACAGGGCAAGAGGGTGGGGACAGGGAAAGGTAGACAATGAATTAAAACAGAGATAAATAATTAAATTAATAGTAAAACAATCATGAGAATAAAATGGAGGGGAGACAAACCTACGCCTTGTGAGTGTTCAGAACGTGCAAGTGCAGAGGGGAAGGGGGTATGGGATAGGTTTTGTGGTGCTCATGGAGAAGTTCTTGGGGTGAAGTGCTAAGAAGGGAAATCGTAAGTGCAAACTCCTGTATGGAGCAGTTGGGATGAGTGATGTTGGGCGTCAGGGCCTCGAAGAAACACAAGGGCCCTGCACATCAGTCACGCTACTGTATGATTAGCAGAGGAGAAGGAAAAGGTAAAGAGATAGGTCTTGAGGCTTTTTTGCAACTTGAGGAGGTCCTGCTCAAGATGCAGAGTGGGAGGGAGGTTATTTCACAGAAGGGAGCCTGCAGAGGAAAGGGATCTACCACCAGCTCTCTGTTTAGCAAACCACTTCACATGCAGGGAGTTGGTGCCAGAGGAACGCAGGAGTCTAGAAGGAGAGTATTTGGTCAGTAAGCGTTGAAGATAGAGTGGTCCCCGGCCCCAGATAGCCTTGTGGATTATCCAGAGGGATTTGAATTTAATCCGTGCTGAGACCAGGAGCCAGTGAAGGCTTTATAGGGCAGGAGAGATGTGGTCCCTGAACTTGAGGCGAAGGATAAATCTTGTTGCCCTATTGTGGGTTAGCTGGAGGGGGTCGGAGAGTGGACCAAGGAAGATTAAGGAGCAGGCTGTTGCAATAGTCTAACCTGGAGAGAACCAGAGCACGGGTTACATTGAGTCTCTGGGGGGAGGTGAGGAAGGGAAGAGTTCCTTTGAGAAGGAAGAGCTGAAAGTGGGACTTCTTGACTATGTCCTGATAATAAGGGATGAAGGAAAGGGAGGAGTAGAAGATGAAACAGAGATTCCTGGCTTCAGAAGAGGGGGCAGGGAGAGAGCTCATGAAGGAAGACTAGAGTGAGGGGAAGAAGTAGGGTGCAGTGGCCCAATAGGGAGAATCTCTGTTTTGCTGGCATTGAGACAGTGGTCATTAGCAGTGCACCAGTCCTGGATGGCAGAGAGCCAGTCAGGGATGAAGGAAGGTGCAAGGGCGTCAGTAGGAATGGTTGTGTGTCATCAGCGTAGCATTGGAAGTTGGGGGAGGAGGCAGCAATGAGGCGTGCCAGCAGAGAAAGGTAAATGTTCAAGAGCCAGGGTGAGAGACTGGAGCCCTGGGGGGACACCACATTTGGAGGAGGAAGTAGAGTAGGAGAAAGAGGCCAGAAAGATTTTGGAGGAACGGTCAGTTAGGAAGGACCTATTAGGTACTGTCATTACCTAGACAGTTTCAATTTTCTTATGAGCCCTGGAGATGACACTCTGTTGGTCAATGGATAGTCTTGTCTATGCATGTACTAACTGACCATGGTGTGGACAATCATTGTTGTGGCTGGCTACTTTGTGGGGTTTGAGAGGAGAAAGACGCTATGCTGTAGTGTGTGCCACTATGGCTGTACAGTGCACAGTGGCTAATGTGTGTGGCTGCTGCTCTATTTATTTAACAAGAGCCTTACAGTGCTGGTACTATTACTCTGTGATGTGATTGCAGTGTTTTTGGGTCACGGTTATGGGACTGAGCATTGTATGTTGCCCCATCTATGTCACTCAAATGAAGGACTCTGCTTAAGTGCCAGTATTCAATTCAAGCCACATTTGCTTCAGTTGTAGGAGTGTGGGCATTGCACAGTTAACAGTGGACACTGCTCATTCCTCCCCAAAGTGAACCAGTGGTCTGGGAAACACTTGTCTGACAGAATAATGAGTCTTGATATTTGGCAAAAGCAAGACCCTACATGACACAACTGATAATCTGAGTTAAAGCCTCAACATTTTGTGGCAAGTTATTTATAACATCAGAAACAGTATCACAGATGAGGAAAAAAGGGTCACTTGTGTTGAGTGTTCAGCTCAGGGAAGTGTTTTCTCTCTGGGAATCTGGACTGAGACAGTGGACCAACATACAGGAAGGTTGACCAGTTTAAAAGATCAATCTAGGTGTAGCAACAAATGCCTTTTAGGCCTACCTGAAAGTACTCACACCATTGAATTGTTCATGGAGGAAAAGATCAAGACCCCTTTCCTGATGATCATGTTTTGTCTTCAGTTGCTGATGGCATTGCACACTGAGTTCAAGGGGAAAAACATTTTCCAAGTGATCCAACCTGTCCAGCTATGATTGTATGTATGTATGTATGTCAGATTATATAGCGCCGGAAGCCCGCAGACATCAGGGCGCTTTAACAGACAAACACAAAGCTATAGCACCTCCTGTATCTGTGTACGAGGCTCAGACTAACTGGGGAAAGAAACATACCTATCTTGAGCTTGTACTTGGGTACTATCAGTAAGCTCTTACCTTCGGAGCGTAACTGTCTCTGCGGGGTGTATAGTACCAAACTATTCTTGAGGTAGCTGGGGGCTTTCCCGAAGAGTCATTTATGAACAAGTGTCATAGCTTTGAACTTTATCCTCTCTTCCACCCTGAGCCAATGTAGCGATCTTCTGGCCGAGGTAGTATGCTCCCTTCTCCTAAGATTCTTTACTATCCTCACAGCATCATTTTCTATGACTTGGCATCTGGCTAGATCCTTAGCAGATGCACCAGTGTGCAAGGCATTGCCATAGTCCAACCTAGATAGCACGATTGCCCTAGCAATAGTGGCCTATTGCTTTCATTTAGATATGGACTAATGGCCTTCACAAGACGCAGGTAATTGGCTGTATTTTTGTACAGATAGCTAACCTGTGCTTCTGAATTAACAGAGGAGTTGACCATCATTCCCAGGGTTTTGACCTGGTTCGAGACTTGGATTATGGCTTCGTTTATCTGGAATGTCTCATACTCCTTCCCCAGCTTAGCTAATAAACGACTGGACCCGAACAACATGAGTTCGTTTTTAGTATCATTGAGACACATCCAGTTTAGCTGCATCCATTCATTGATTTTGCTGTATACTTTAGCAATCTTCTCACTATCCAGAATATGGGAGCCCTCTAGTTCTAGTATGAGCTGCGTATCGTCCGCATAGTTGGTAAAGAACACTCCGGTTTCCACCAGAATGTTGCACAGACTTCACATATAGATGTTAAAAAGCATTGGCGAGAGACTTGCTCCCTGGGGCACTCCGAATAGGATTGAGATTGGATCGGAGAAATTATTTCCCCAGTGGACTCTGGCTTGGCGGTCTTTTTATTTATTTATTTATTCGTATTTGTTAAGCGCACAGAATCAGCCCTGAGGCATCGTGGCGCTGGTTACAGAATAGCGCTGGTTACAGGAAAGCGAGTCTTAGTTACAGCATAGAGGCATACAGGCATACAAGTTTGGGCAGTAGCAATATTTAGCAATGTGTGCCTGATTGGCTGTAGGTAGAGGAAATTTAGTTAAAGAGAGAGGTTTTGAGTTTTTTTCTAAACGCTGTGAGGGAGCCTTCTGCTCTTAGAACGTGGGGGAGATTGTTCCAAAGTTTTGGTGCTATGTAGGGGAAACCCTGCCCTCCTGCTGTAATCTTGTTGATGCGTGGTACAGTGAGTTGGTTAGTGTAGCACAGTCTGGTAGGTCTGGATGAGGTCGGTCTGAGAATGGTGTCTGAGAGATATGATGGTGCAGTGTGGTGGATACATTTGTGGGTAGTAGTCAGTACCTTGAAGGTGATGCGTTCTTTGACAGGGAGCCAGTGAACTGATTGTCTTGCCAGTGTGATGTGGTCCCTTTTGGAGATGTTTAAGGCTGCTCTTAGAGCGTTATTTTGGGTGACCTGAAGTTTGTTTAGGTTTTTTTCAGAGGTGCCGGCTAGGAGTGCATTGCAATAGTCAAGTTTAGCGCCTATGGTAGCTCTTGCTATTGAAAGGCAGTTTTCTTTGGAGAGGAATGGTTTGATGGCGTTGATGAGTTTAGTGCTTAGTGCAGATGCGGAGACAATGGCACTAACTTGTTTGTCCATGGACAGGGTTGCATCAATGTAGACCCCTAGCGTTTTCACAGAAGATAGGACTGGGATAGTGCAGTTGTCGATGTTGAAATTGGCATAGCAACTATCTAGCCTGGCCAGTGTGGATTTTTGGCCGAGGATAAGGATTTCAGTCTTATCCCCGTTAAGACATAGGCCGTTAGTGGCCATCCAGGCTTGAATGGTGGCGTAAATGAGTTTTAGAGCTAGGGCGTCTTTGTGGTATGAGCCTGTTAGAGGGAGGAGCACTTGGATGTCGTCAGCGTAATTGGTGTAGGCAATCCCAAGTGCATCAAGTTTCTCGAATAGGGGCTTAGTGAATAAATTGTAAAGCGTAGGTGCTGTACAAGAGCCTTGAGGGACACCGCAGTGTATTATGGATGGTGTTGCGCTAGAAGTGTTTGAAAAGACTTTCATGGCCCTCCCTTCAAGAAATGATGTTATCCAGGAGGTGGCTTGGTCAGAGAAATGTGCGGAGTGGGAGAGGTGTGAGGTGAGGGTCTTGTGGTCCACTAGGTCGAATGCCGCAGAGAGGTCGAGGAGAAGTAAAAGGGCGGGTTTACCTAAGTCCAATATCTTGGTTATTTGGTTTTTAAGGTCCAGGAGAGCAGTCTCTGTTCCATGACCTTTGCGGAAGCCTGACTGTCTGGTACCTAGGATGGAGTTAGATTCGAGGTATAGTTGGATTTGGCTGTGTGCCACTTTATCTAGAATCTTGAGAAGGAAGGGGACTGTTGTTATAGGTCTGTAGTTGTTAGGCACCGTGGGGTCGAGAGTGGGCTTTTTTAGAAGTGGGCGCACCCAAGCTTCTTTAAGACTGTCTGGGACAGAACAAGTCTTGAATGAGGCATTAATGAATGCGGTAATGATTGGGGCAAGTGGTTCAGCGCAGTCCTTGATTAACTTAGGGGGGCATGTATCGGCTTTGCAAGTCGATGGTTTCAAATGTTTCAGTATGTCCAGGACTTCTAGTTCTGAAACTTCTTTAAATGCAAATTTGGGGATGTTAGTGGTTTTGCTAGGCGATTGGGAATCTAAGTGCCGACTCTGTTTCGGCAAGGTATTGTAGTGGTCACGGATTTTGTTTTGTAAGAGGTCTATTTTGATGAGCATGGCGGCTTGGATACTGTTGCACCAGCCTTCATCCTTAATGATCTCGTCAGAGGAAGTGGGAGGCACTGTGAGCTCTTTAAAGATAGAGAAGAGTTCTCTTGAGTGGCACTTTGAGTCTAATATTCGACGGTTGTATGATTCAGATTTGGCATTGAAGATGGCGGTTTTGTATTTTTTTGCGGTGTCTTTGAATAAGTCTTTGGTGGTGTCGCATGGGTTGGCCTGCCAGTTTTTAAGTGCTTGGCGCTTTTTGTTACGCAGAGCTTGGAGGTCCTCTGTGAACCATGCGTTTGAATGGAAAGATTTTTTTTCTTTTTTCTCTTCTAGAGGAGCAATGAAATTTATAGCATTGGTGAGCGTATCCTTGAGTATGTCTGCTAGGATGTTAGGATCTTGTGGGAAAGGAGGGGCGAGCCATGGGGTTTTGAGAAGGGGGCGTAGATTGTCTGCAGTTAATTTTTTGGAGCTTCTGGCTAAGGTGGCGGATTTATGTACTAGTGTTTTTTTGGTAGGTATCGTAGGGATAGAGAATTGTATGCAGCTGTGATCTGTCCAAGGGAGGAATGTATTGGATGTGATAGAGGAGCTGCAGTTATGGTCGGCCAGCCAATCAAGAGTTCTGCCTTTGGTGTGGGTGGGTGACACGATTTTTTGTATGAAGTCTAGGTTGGAGAGGTCCTTGAGGAAGGAGGTTGCCGTTTTGTCCTTTGGGTCATTATAGCCTAGATTAAGATCACCTAGGAGTAAGGTTTTGGTGGATTTTTTTAGGTTTTCGCTGAGAATATGCGTGATTTGCCCTTGAAAATCGGCTGGGAGTCCTGGGGGCCGGTAGATGACATGAATGTTAATGGTGTTGTTGTGAGAGAGGGGTAGTTTGGCCGATAGTATGTCTGCATTCCCTTCCCAAGTGTGGGGTGTGGGTCTGATATGGTGGATGTCTTTATAGATTATGGCAACCCCTCCCCCTGATTTTGTAGGTCTGTCTTGTCTAAGGATGGAGTAGCCTACTGGTACAGCTAGGGTAATGGCGGGGCCTGAAGCTTCATGTAGCCAAGTCTCTGTGATGGCTAGCAGATCTAAGTCGAGGCTGGAGATGAGCTCGTTGATTTCTAGGGCATGGGCGGTGAGCGATCGAGTGTTAAGTAATGCGCATTTGAGTGTTGGTGCTACCTGACTTCTGTTGGGAGGCCGCTGTTTCATTTGTTTTTTCTGCTTGAGGTTGGGTGGGGTGGGTGGTTTAGGGGTGGGTGTGAGGTTAGTACACGGTGTGAGGATGTGAGGAATCCTGGCCATAAGGTTGTGGGAGACGGATGTGCGAGAACCTAGTCTATAGTTTCTGTGTGAAGTTGGGATGTGTTGCGATGAGAAGGACCTAGGTAGTGTGCGTGTCCTCAGTCTGCACAGTCTGGTGCAGCTATTAGGTGTAGAGGAGTGAGGATGCGCGGTGTTGGGACTAGAGTGAGAAGGTGTTGAATTTGTGTTGGATTGCATCATGATGCTGGGGCTAGGTAAGCACGAGTGTAGATAATGTCGTCCATATATTGCCGTGGCGAGGAGTGTGCCTATGAGTAGTAGAGTGCTAGTCTGGTGGTGCAGCCCTGGTAGCATGCTGGAGTACTCTGTTGTGCACGTGGAGGGAGGCGAGACTGAGCAGCGGTGGTTCTAGTAGTTCGAGGCGCTAGTTGCCTAGAGGATGTCAGATGGTAGAAATGTGCAAAAAGCATTCACTGTCTATAAGTACGAAATGAGGCATTTTGAATCAAGAGTACAGGATTTTGGCATTGCAATGATACAGTGGAAACCCAGTGGAAACCAGTGGTCTGCAAGGAAGATTAACCTGCTACTATAAAACAATGTTTTTCTGTTGTCAAGAGCGCGGAATCGGGTGAGATACCAGAAAAAGAAAGTAAGCTGTTCGATCTGGACTGCTTGAAAATTACAATGTTGAGCTGTAGGTTAAAATGACCTAGTTAAAAAGCATCTTCAGGAGAAATAAAGAAAATATGCGATTGGGGATAAAGCAAAGATGGTTTAAAAACTGGCAGAAAGCATTTCAGTCAGGAAAAGTATTACCTTATGTAGGAACTGCTGGCTTGAATGTATGTGCCACTGTTTGTTGAGTTTATTTCTCTATTGATTTATTTGGTCTCTGCTGGTCGTGGATGACTGGAAAATATGGATGTATGTGGGTGGTTATAGAATTCAGAAATATCGACTTGCTGACCAGTGCTTCCTCAATAGTCCTAAAGATGGAGGTGGTTGAGTTTTTGATTATGTTGACTATTTGGTGGGCATTTGCTCTTGTTTATGGATTTGTATTAGACTGGGAGTTTGGGATTTAGTTCCTGATATTGGGTTGTGGGACCAAGGTGAGGAATGGTTGTGTGCGGTAGGTGGGTGTCATCATGAATAAGCATGGTTGTTGGGTTGTAGTTGTGGAAGTGGGAGGCAGGCCAAAATGAGATAGGCCGTGAGAGAGATCCCAGACTGGGCAACCGTTCTGGACTAGGGAATCAGCAGACCCAGTGGGGGTGCGTTGTGTACGCAGACAGACTGGGTTTCCACTGTGGCAATAACAGGCAGGCTGCACTGAAAAGTGGGAACACAATGAAGGCACCAAAGTCTTTGTAGAAACCAGAAACAGATTTATTACAGGAAGAGGTGTAAACTCATTGCCAGCAGGATACATTACATTTGAAGGTATTTGTACCGCGCACCGTCACCAACAAAGTTGGTCCCCAGGCGCTCTGGCGGATCTGCAAACAAGAAGGCAAGGTGAGTTAGGAGGGTGAAGAGGGAGTAAGATAGTGAGAGAATTGATGTTCTGTCGGCAACTTCTTCTTGGTATACACCGTGCGCTGAGCTTTGGTGCGAGAATCAGAGTGATGTCAGACCTTGTGTGCTGTTGGTGCGGCTTATGTGTTGTTGCGGTGTGGTGAAGTGCATGCGGCTTGCAGTGCGAGAGGTGGTTGTGTGAGTTTTTGAGTGATTTAAGTATGCAGAAAGTTTGAGCTTTTTTGTTAGTGGGTTATATGTTTTGCAGGTAATCTTCACAGTATTCCTGAATGACTAGATTTCGGGAATCCTGCATGGTGTGACAGCAGCTAGATTTGAGTGTCCTGTATTGTGGAGCGAGAGGCCACACCTAACAGAACAAATGAGTATAGGACCATACGCAGCTGGATTTGAGAAACAATTGAATAATTCAGTGCAATCCCAAACGCAGCTATATTTGAGAGTCCTGCATAGTGGGAGAGAGGCCTACGCCTAACAGAACAATTGAGGTTTTAGGCTAGCACACTCCCTGTTGTATTCTAATGAACTAATTATAGTGTTGTATTCTAATTAACTATGTGTAGTGAGGTTGGAGTGTCTATTCTCCTCCTCGGGTGTCGGCCAGAAGTTGTGGTGTCCCCTTTCTTCTATCTATGTGAATTTGTCTGCTGGAACTTTGGGAGTAGTACAGGCCGGGATGCTATGGGCGAGTCGTCTCAGTGCTACCGTCATGGTCTGTCTATGCGTTCAGTCTTTTTTTTTTTTTTTATAACAAATTTTATTCGTTTTATAAACATAAACATACAAATCAAGAACAAAGAACCCGATCGGATCGATCGGGCATACAAGCATTCTCTAAGCACGGCTCTTCATACACATTGCAAGTGTCAAAATATCAAGTCCCTCATATAATAAGTTACAGGTCATCCAAATTATACATGATGTAGATGGGTCTCCAAGGGAGTCCAAACGTCTATGAAATCTATTCATGAGCTCACAACATACTATGTGTCTTCCCATTTTTGCCAGATCTTGCGTGCTTTCCCTGGGCATCCTCTGGTAGTGTATATTCTCGTTTCCATTTGCACACAGATGTCCACGTCCGTTATCCATTGGTCGTATTGTGGGGATAAGGATGAGCCCCACAGCTGGGCCAGATTCCTCTTTACGAGTCCTGTGGTAGTTGCCAACATGAGTCTCTCAAATCGGGAAATATCTAAGTCGTCATCCATCCCAAGCAACAGCAGTTTGGGGTCCATAGGTATTCGTTGGCCCATGACCGCTGACAATCTGTCACAACATTTCTGCCAGAAGATCTGGATTCGTGGGCACTCCCACAAGATGTGAAAAAAGGACCCCCTCGCCTGTTGGCATCTTAGACAGTTGGGGTCAGTTGCTCTCCCCCATTGGTGTAGGGCTTCTCTTGGGTAGTATACCCTATGTAGGATTTTAAGTTGGATCAATCTGATTCTAGCCGACATGGCGACTTCCCTTGGGTACATGAGTGCTTTGGTCCATTCTTCCAGTTGTATTGGCCCCACATCTCTTTCCCATTTTGCTTTCAGGTCTGTAAGTTCCGTTGTGGCGAAAGAGGCTATTGCATTGTACATTATGGAGGTTATTTTACTGTCGATACGTTCTACCACAATGTTCCTCTCAATTGGTGTGCAATCTGGAATATTCGGTAGGTCTATCGCACATGTGGTAAGTGCATGATGCATTTGTCTGTAATGAAAGTGTTCTGTGGGGGATAGGTTGAATTTGTCCCTCAGGGTCTGGAATGGCATTATCACTCCGTTTTGAATTATGTCTGCTAGCCTCGTTATCCCAGCTACCTCCCAGGCCGCCCATTTCGGCAGTTTACCAAGCTCCGGTAATCGCCTATTACGCCATAGGGGCTGTGCCAGCGTGAGCTTCCCATCCCATCCTAGATGCTTGTGTGCGTCTCGCCATATTTGTGTTCTGTGTGCTCTAATTGTGTTGGGGATCATGCGTACCTTGCTATGGTAGAGGGTCTCTAGTGGGGAGAGCCCCGTAACCATCTGGCTATCCGCTTTAATGTGTGGTAATTCAGGGTTGTTATGCAGGATGTCATTTATTATTGGCATCTGGGCTGCCCAATAGTATGTTTGTAGGTGGGGAAGTCCTATACCTCCTTCCCATACGGAGCGTTGCAGGGTTTTTAGTGCGATCCGGGGGTGTCCTCCACCCCAGAGGAGCTTTCTGAGAATCTCGTCTGCTTTGTGGAATTCTATTTTGGGTACATACAGTGGAGCGTTTTGGAGGATATATACGAATTGGGGTAGAGCGAGCATTTTAAACATTGCCGCCCTTCCTAATAGGGTGAGAGGGAGGGTCATCCAATGTTTCACGTCGTTTGCAAATCTATCTCTGATTGGGTGTAGATTTTGGGATACATATTGCTTGAGGTCCGTCGTAACCTGTACCCCAAGATATTTAAACTGCTCGGTTTCTATTCTGTATGGACAATTGCATAGAGCTGTCGCATCAGTTCCTTGGATCGGAAATAGAATGGATTTGCTATAGTTTACTCGTAGACCACTAAATGCTCCATAACTGTTTAGTATTTGGGTGACGATGGGGTATGACACTGGTGGGTCGCTCATATAGATCAGTAGATCATCGGCATAGAGGGAAACTCTATCCTCCCAGTCCCGGGCCCATTGGAACCCCCTCCACAGCTGTGAGTCTCTCAGCATTATTGCCAGGGGCTCAATTGCCAGTGCAAATAGCATCGCCGAGCGGGGACACCCCTGCCTGGTCCCTTTACCCAGATTAATGGTGCGTGAGGTCCATCCGTTCACCCTTATCTCAGCTGTCGGTGTATTGTAGAGCAACCTGACCCAGCCTATGAATTGCTCACCCAACCCCATCCTACCCATGATGCACCACAAGGCCTCCCAGTGGACTGAATCGAAGGCTTTTTCGAAGTCAATCGTGAGGAGTGCTAGTGACTCCCGCAACGTTGGGGACTTTTCAATGGCGGCGTGCAGTCTATGGATATTCATGCGTGTGGATCTCTGCGGTATGAAGCCACATTGGTCTGGGTGGATAAGAGTGTGTATGACTGTCTGGAGTCTGTTAGCCAATATCTTGGCTAGTATTTTGGCTTCTATGTTTATAAGTGAAATCGGCCTGTAGGAGCTGCATATGTCTGCTGGTTTGCCTTCCTTATGAATCACCACTATGGTGGCCTTTCTCAGGTCCGGGGGTAGGGTTCCTCTTTCTTTGGCATACAGGAACATTTTATGCATATATGGTACTATTCGTTCATTGCCAATCTTTTTCCAAGCCTCCACTGGGAAGCCGTTAGGCCCTGGGGTTTTACCATTTTGGAGTTGGGATAGGGCTGTTGATAGTTCTTCCTCTGTGATTTCTGTTTCTAAGCTCATCCTTTGCGTATCACTTAGGTGTGGTATGGGGAGTGTATCTAGGATGCTGGGATCCACTGCAGTCGTCGGGGAGGCGTATAGTGTCTCATAGTACTCTGCGAAGGTTTCAGCAATGGCCGAATCAGTCCAGGTCCGTTCAGCTTTCATGGTGGTTATACATCTTATCTGGCGTTGCCCCTCCTCTCTTTTCTCCAACCACGCCAGCATCTTGCCGGCTTTGTCTCCAGTCTCGTATAGTCTAGTGCACATAGCTATATGTGCTTGTTTCGCACAGGTGAGTGTGATATTATGCAGCTTCTTTTGTGCCGCTTGCAGGGTTCTGTTGTCGTCTGGAGCGCCTGTATTTATATATTGCATTTCGGCATTTCTGACCTCTGTTTCAGCGTCTTCAACCTCCTTCCTGTGCGCTTTTTTGTGAGCAGCAGTCCAACTCAGTATTTCACCTCTCAGCGTTGCCTTGTACGCCTCCCATATGGTTCCTTGGTCGTCTATCGAGTCCTGATTTAATTCAAAATATGAGGCAGTGGCTTCCTGAATCTTTTCTACTAACTCTGTGAATCCTAGATAATATGAATTCAGGCGCCAAGTCAGTGGGGGCATGGGTCTTTCTGTTTCGAGTAGGATCATCAGCGGCGAGTGGTCTGAGATCCCTCTGGGCTGTAGCGTTGCCTCCGTTACCTTGTGTATGTCTTCGCCAGGGAGGAAGAAGTAGTCTAGTCTAGACAACGATGCATGTGCTCCCGAATGGAAAGAGTATTGTTTCTCCGTCGGATGCAAATCTCTCCATGCATCCTTCAGTCCCATTGCTGTAGTGAAGGTGGCTATTTTAGTTGGTATCCCTGGGTTTCTCCCTCTTATATGTGTGCGGTCTAAATTGACGTCCATTACGTCATTGAAATCTCCACCTACTACTAGTATATCTGCAGTGTTGTTGGCTATGATCGGTGTGATGTCGTCGAGGAAAGTAGTTATAAGCGCCGGGGGAGCATAGATCGCCAGTATGGCAATGGTTTGATTCCATAGCGATCCTTTTATGAGGACAAATCTTCCTCCGGTATCCAAGGTTATGTTGGATATCTCAATAGGGATTCTCTTGTTTATTAGTATTAGCACACCTCTCGAGCCCATTGAAAAACCTGCATGTATTGCTGTACGGTATTTGGTTCTTTTGAAGAATTGGTATCGTGTGCCAGCTAAATGCGTCTCGGTAAGCAGTGCTATGTCTGGGTTGTGACGATTCAGGTATTGTGTTACCAGTCTTCTTTTGATGCAGTTTCCCAGGCCATTGACATTCCATGTCATGATAGTAAGTTTTTTGGTATTTGGCTCTTTCGCACTCATTCCTTGTCCTGTTTGAATGTCCGTGTCAGTGGTAGCAGTTTAGGCGAGGGGAATCCTGTGCTATGGGTGTTTGGACTGCCCTGTTTTCTTCCCATCTCAAAGTGCTTGTCTAAGCCGTGCTTTCCTTGTTGCCAACAAATAACGCGAACAAGTCCCAACTCTCCCCCCTCCCCATACTCCTTCCCCAACTGAAGCATCTGTCGCCCACACAACCAAACTTAATCAAACCGTTGAACTTGGGGTGTCTCTAGTCACTGTGGCGTTGGAGGCGCCGTAGTGGAGAGTCTGGGTATTGTATTGGGCGGGTGATTGCAAGTTTCGTTCTGTTGCGGTTGCAATCGGGGGGGTGGCTTGCGTGGTGTGGTTTATCGCAGCCGCCAGCCGTTCTGTGTAGTATTTGTTCCAGCTTGTGCCTCCGATTGTTCAGTTGCGGAGAGCGTTACATGCAATGATCTGTCGGTCGTATTTAATCATCGGCATTCTGTGGTATTTCTTCCATTTGTTGCTGTGGCGGCTCATTTGGCAGCCTGTTTGGTCGAGGTCTGTTTCTTCGGTTTTCCTGCCGTCTCCATGGGCCCCATTCGCCTTCTAGGTTGCGTTCCGCCCAGCTCCATGCCTCTTTTGGATCCGTGAAGTGCACAGTAGTGCCCTTATGGTAGATTTTCAGCTGAGCTGGGAATAGCAAGCCGTATTTCACATTCAGCCCTAGAAGTCGCTTTTTGAGAGTGTCAAAGGATTGCCTTGCTCTTTGTACTTCTTTGGTAAAGTCAGGAAAGAAGGCTATCCTGGAGCCGTTATATGTCATGGCCCCTTTCGTCCTTGCCATGTGGAGAATCGCATCTCGGTCCCTGTAATTTAGGATCTTGGCTATCACCGCTCGTGGTGGTGCTCCGGGAATTGGTCTGCCAGTCGGTATCCGGTGTGCCCGTTCGATTGAGAAGAAGTTTGAGAGGGATTTGGGAGCGAATAGATCGGCGAACCATTGTTCGAGGAACAGCTCCATGCTGGGTCCTTCTTCTTTCTCCGGCAGGCCGAGGATTCGGATATTATTCCTTCTCGATCGTCCTTCTCCTTCTTCCACCCTCTCCTCCAGTGTCTTAATGCGGTCTAGTGCGGCATTCACTTGTTGACCCATGCTTCTTATAGTGTCCTCCGCCACTGATATGCGCGTTTCCGCCTCCCCTGTACGGGATGATAGTTTCTGCAGATCATGGCGCAGCAGGGAGACCTCTGTGCAAATGCTATCCATTTTGACTTCCATGGCGGATCGAGAATTGGAGATAGCGTTCATCACGTCTCTAAAGGATATGTCGTTCTCGGGCTCTGGTGATTCGACAGTTCTATTCTGAGCCATAGGTGTCGGGGCAGACGTTGTATATTGCTCCATTGTGTTCTGGGTTCCAGTTCTTCTAAGCCTTTCTTTGCTTATTTCTGGCGTGTGGGGGAAATAATGCGCGTGCGTTCCCCCTGGCTATTCTTCGTAGTAGGGGGGGGTGGAGGCGGGCTGGCGGACGGGGTGCCGTCTGCTGTGCTTCGGTGTCTCAGGAGGTCGCCTCCCTTCCTCCCCCCTCTCCTTACCGGTTTTGCTGCGTGCCGTTCTCCAGGTTCCTTTCGTCGTCGCAGCGGTCGCTGCTGTTGGCGGCAGGCGCTCTACGAGAGATTGGAGCGCCCGCTCAGCTTAGGCCTGTAGTGCTGGTCTCCCAAGATACGCTGGTGTCGTAGGCCTCGGCGTAGCCGGGATGTCTTCCCGGAGGATAGCTAGCCCAGCGAGGGCCACGGGGAGCGGGGAGGTGGTTGCTCTTTTCGGTCAGCAACGATAGTCAGGGCTGCTGACTTTCCCCAGCGGAGGTTGGCGCCACTACTCTTCGGCTTCCGTGGGAGGCAGCGCCCGTGGGTCTATATTGTGTTGCCGTCGGCCATTTTGATTTCGTCTTGGCGCCGACCGCCTCTCTCTCTCCAACTGCCGATATCTCGGGATTGACGCTTCGGAATTAGCACCAGTTGCAGATATTGTTCCTACTGGGTTTCCGCCACCCTTGAGGAACCTTTTTAGGGCTGTATTTGCCCAGATTCGTAGGATATTTCAGGATGTAGCTGGCGGCTTCGGGAGCTCTACGGGCTCACGTCTTCATCGGTCGCCGGCTGGCCACGCCCCCCTATGCGTTCAGTCTTAAGTGTACTCCTCTTGTGGCCATCTCTCATTATATCTTATTGTATGACGTGGAGTGTGTTCCTTGGATTCTGTTCGTGTCCAGTTGTTTGGTGGGAACCGGGATCAGTATCTTTATTCATTGTTGTTTTAGCGGTGTGGGCGTTCTTGTGGGTGCTCTTCTAGTTACTCAGTGAAGAGACAGGATTTGAGTAGTTTCCTGAATACTATGTGGTTTCTTCTGTTCTGTATATTCTTTAGACACACTGGACTAGCTAGGCACACCAACTGGCATAGAACCCGGGGCCTGTGGAGTACCCTTGGTAGTAGGGAGAAAGGGAAGAGTTGGAGAAGGAATTGGAGAAGGGAGCTGCTAGAGACGTTAAGGGGGAAAAGGAGAGAAGGAAAGGGAGAGAAAAGAAAAGGAGAGGGGGTAAAAGGAAGGGAGAGAACAGAGAGGCACAAAGAGTTACACAGGGAGAGCGAGACACACAAACACAGGGAGAGACACACTGGGACAAAGACACAGGGAGAGGGAGACAGGCAAAGACACAGGGAGAGAGACACACAGACACAGAGAGAGAGAGACAGGGGCAAGGCAGAGAGGCCAGGAGCCCTAGTGGTGGAAAAATAGAGCAGATTGAGGAAAGGAAGGGGAAGGATTGAGAGGTAAGACCAGGGTACCCACTGAAGGGGCCTCCTGAGCTCTGCTGCCTCCCACCTGTCAGCACACCGCTGTCAGAAACCAACAAAAAGAGTGCCTCTCTCCACCGGTTTATATAAGGCTGTCTCTTCACCCACTCCAGGGCCATCCAACCAACCAGGCAAGTGTTTGTATAGCTGTTGCCAGGACACATTTTGGGTGGTTTCCAGTGGAGATCGGATGCAGAGCTGGACACACATTCTCACGTATTCTGTGTGATTCTCAGGACAGGGGAGTTGAAAATTATATAGTGCAGGGCAATAGACGCCCAGAGGGGAGGTTAATTGTAGGGTATGGGTTAATGACATTTTAGAATGCAGGGCAGTTGGGGTCACAATGAGGGATGAATTGCTGGACTGGGGAATGGAGTAGGTACCCAGAAAGGGTGCAAGAGGTCAGGTGCTAGTTTGGTGACTTGCAGAGGGTGGGATAATTACAGGGTGTGGTACATGTGGCTTTCCAGAGCCCGCATCCATGATGGACACAAGAAGTGGAGTGACTGGGTGTAAAGGTGCAGGCCAGCTATCACTGGGTAGTGGAGGAGGGTGTCAGGAAAGGGGAGTAAAGATTCAGACCTAGGCGGCAGATTACACTGGAGCTGGTTTATGGCTCAAAGCAGGGGGGCTGAACAGGTTTTCCAACAAGGAGCATTGGCCAGAACTCTGGGAGGAATGCGATCCTTCTGTTACTGGCTGAAAGCTGGTTGACTAGGCGGGGGATAGCGAAAACTGGTTTTAGTGGAGTCCCCCAGAGGGCAATGGATATAAGGGGGATGCGAGCCATGGTCAAGTAGGGTCCAGAGGTTTTACAACAGTTTGATATGAGGCACCAGAGTAGTTTGCAAATGACAATTAGTTCAAGTAACCCCCCAACAGAATACAGGATATATGAAAGCATTTTTCCCCAGAAGGATCTGAACCAATCTTTTATTCCATTCAGAAAGTTCTTGGGGGTGGTCCCAGGGGAGGTGATGTGAGCAGCATGGTCAAAGACTTCATCAGAGTAGTCTGGCACAAATACAAATACAAAACACTCTGACCCAACAAGTGCACACACTTGGAAGCCAATATCATGTCGAGGGTCATAAGGTTTTGGAGAGCCAATTTTCTCAACTCCTTCTGCTCTGTGGCCAATGTCTCCAGTAATACAGCAGTCTCATTCACCACTGCTTTCAGAATTGCTTCCAACCAATAGACAGCCTATCCTACTCTCATGAAACCCATCTGTGGTCGTAATGCAGTGCCATACAGCTGTGTGTCTTTTAGAGGAGTGTATGTGCTCACTATGTCACAGCCTTGTTGTAGGTCACATGCATTTCAAATCTTGCCAGGAGTTCTTTTTTTTTTTTTGGTGACCCTGATGGTGGGCACCATGTGTCCTAGGGCACAGCTGCTACTCCATAGTTGAGGCAGCTGCTTGTAGGCTTGGCTGCCACACATTCAGAAGAGGTCTTTAGGAGTCAATCACCTATGTGTTGGCTGGCATTCAGGCAAGGGTGGCTTCCATACCTGGTAGGCAATGTAAGGTAGGAGGCAGGGCTGTATTTTTGAAAAATGTGTTGGGCCGTTTTAACAGGAAGAAGACATTCGGTTCGCTGGGTTATCAGAACAGTCCATTTTAGATTGTGCCAGTTTCTTGACAACCAGGGGGTGCTTGTGTGACCAAATTACCGTGGACTGGCATCTGGTGGTGGTACCCACATCTTATGCCCCTTCTCTTTCCCACTTGAAGCACACAAGGATGATGTCCTAGTACAGTACAGTTTGAAAAGCTTTTTCCATGTGTGGACTGAGCTTCCCAGGTGGCAGAGGAGACACTGGCAGGTACAGACTGGGATTTTGGGATTTTTGGGAGGTCAGTTCTTGTTAATGAAATCTCGGGGATCATCAGAGCGTTGCTAAAGGACATGAAAGGGGACAGGGGTTGGTTAATGGTAAATATTTACTGGAACCCTGCCCAGTTCCCAATTATTTCCAATTATTGTGCAGAAATTGTGGGACTATTTGACTGTATTTACCATGCAATATCCAACAGATAAAATACTGATTCTGGGAGACTCATTCATATTGTTTACTGGATAACATGTCACATCTGGCTCAGAGAAAGCAAAGGAAGTCGGATGGTAGAGCGTGGTTTGAATTTATGAAAGAATGGGAATTGTTGTCCTTTAATGGTAATCTGGAGACAGATACTGGGGCTTCCCCTACTCGGAGAAGGGGTCCTTCTTACTCTATCATTGACTATATCTCTGCCTCTCAGGGATTGTTTGAGAGGTGTAGTCACTTTAAGATTGTAGAAGAAAAGTTGAGTGACCAGGCTATGTTGATTTCTTCCTTTGATATTCCTTTAAGCCAGAAAACTACTTACATGAAACAGACGTTGACATCTAATTTAGCTGGTAATAGGCTGGTTAGATTTGATAAGGGGGGTCAGAACCTGAATGCTATGCTGGAGATGACCACCTCTGATCGGAATGATGAGGAGCTTCGATTCCATCTTGAACCAAATAATTTTGTAAAATTGCTATGGGATTTGATTCCATCAGTAGTTGGTTCTGTTAAAAATAAAACATCTTATACCCATTGTTTTGATATTGGGATTTTAGAAAAAAAAAGAAAGAAGAGGGGAGCTTTATGTCCTAAAAACATCAAACAAGACTAAAGCTCAGTACTATCTAGAGGCCAGGTAAATAAATAATACATTAAGGAACTGGATGAGATCCCACCAATCGTTAAGATTACAGAGAGACGGAGAGAACATGTTAAAAACTGTCAGTCTCAAAAATTCTCGTAATTTCTGGTCATTGATTAACAAAAAAATCTATTCAAGGACAAGAAACCCGATACATGAGCACTCCTGGGTTGAGCATTTCACTAATATCTATGGCTCACCAGAGAGTACTGTCCAAATCAATATCTTCCTGGGAATTGGGTCTTGTCCTACTCCCTGGAAGAGATCAGATTACTAATAATTGAATCATCAGTGTAACATGCCGCAGGGCCAAATGGACTCGGCAATGCAATCCTAAAGTTGAATCCTGATCTCTGGTCAAGGGTGTTAAAGACATTATTCGATAATATCATTAGAACAACTACTATTCCTAATTCTTGGAGAAGTTCCGTAATCATTACGATCTTTAAGCATGGTGATCGCCCAGCGGTGGCTAATTATCATCAGATATCTCTTTTGAACGCTGATAGCAAAATATTTGCTGGTCTGGTCCTTAGAGACCTTGAAGATTGGGCCACAGCCAAGGGAGTTCTCTAACCATTTCAGACAGGATTCTGCAGAGGTTTATCTACTACACTCCATAACCTCATCCTCAGTTGCTTGAGCTCTGGGAGTGCAGTTAATGTGGAGGTTTGGAGGGGGAGACGTCTCTATGGGGCCTGGATGGATTTATCCCAGGCCTTTGATACTGTAAAGTCCCTCTTGGCTATTCTTATAGAACTTCATCACAATTCCACCCTACGAGTGAGGTTATCTAGCGCTGGCGATCTATCGCAGGTGATACGCAATCAGAGAGAGGTTCACCAGGCTGCCTGGTGGCTCCCTTCCTATTCAACCTTTACTTATCTGACCTGCTTCATTGTTTTTTGACTCTCCTGTTGTTCAGTCCTAAGATCGGAGAGACCAGGTTATCGTTGTTAAGGATTTCAATCAGGCGACACACACCTTGGTCTCGGCCTAGTATGCAGTGCACAACTGAAATGCTTATCTTTTTATATAGTTTCAATATTGAAATGGTACACCACTCATATCACACCCCCTTTTCAAATACCCCCGAGTCACAATGGACCATGAACCGGGCTAGTTGGTAAAATACAATATTTATTAATTTATTTTAAAATTCAAAAGAAATCATACACTTTTAATATGGGGCAGCAATCACCAATGTGGTGATAATTACAATGTGAATGTGAGCAATGCACTGGGTTTAACCTGCTCGTGGAACATATACACAGCACAGTAGAATAAGAGCACCTTTTGATTTAGGACAGATAGCACCCAAGTTAGGATTTCCCCATGCAATGTTCTCTCAACCCACAAATAATCAATTCTGAGTGGATAAACAGATGCAGCAGGTAATCAGGAATGAAAAATAGGAAACAGAATCCCAACCTGATCTTCCCTCCCAAAAAAAGAGAGAAACACTGATGTTAAACCCCTTGCAATGTTATGAAATGACACTCGGAAATGGACAAATAAATAATGTGTGTTGAAAACCTTGAAGCAAATAGAATTCCTCACTAAAGCAACGGTGCAAAGACACTAACAATCACAAAGAATGGATTACCAAAAGCATACAGTTCGAAAATGAGTGGCAAATTTAAAACATGTTGCAGCAAAATGACATGTGTGAAAGCTGCATGTTTTTCATTCCCGCCTAAAATTAACCAAACTGTTTTTAATAAAAACAGGTGAAATACGCTGATTCGGAGTGCGTTTTTTTTTGGTTGGGGGGATAGCTATAGATCACAGGTACCATATGGAAGTGAAAGTAAGTCTAGCTGGCAAATTGGATGAGTTATGCAAGATTTAGAAAGGTGCGCTTTGCGAAAAATGAAGGTGCGAAATAGGAAAGGAAATCAGTCGCGGCAAGAACAGTTTTACTTTACACTAGAGTATTCAGGCTAGGCCTCCAAAGAGGGACACAGTAAGCTCCAGGGTTAATTTGCGAGTTCAACCCTCTCGCCCCTGCACCCAACCTTGGCGGAACCAGTCCGGTCACTCGAAATAGGACTAAGGGCTTAGGATTACACAAGACAAAATTACTAAAGAGATGGCGCTAGCACGAGAAATCAAGAGCAGGGTTGCAAGAATGATTCTGACAGTTTGAACAAGTTAGCAGAGTAAGGATAGAATGACTTAGAGAGTGTGATAAGGACAAAGACGAGATAAATAGACTATGGATTACTCTGGGGTAGGGATGATACTTACAGTACACTTTTATTTTGGGGTTTTGGACAGTGACCGGTTCTGGTCACTACACGGCAAGGCGCCCAACAAACAGCTGGGCAGTTCTGGTCACCGGATGGCACTGCTGACAATTCTGGTCATTAGATACTAAAGATCAGCTGGATGGCAGGTTTGCAGCAATCATGCAGTTAGTGGTATCAGGATGCTTCCCAAAAACACCACAGCTTTCCCCTTTGGTTATTTGGGAATTTTAGTGAGTTTTCAGATTTGAGGCCTTGCTGGGATAGGATCAGCAATGCTTGGGTTTTGCAGTGGGCCCTGGAGTAGGGACAGCAAAGTTTTGGCCTTCTGGATAGATGGAACAGGACGTCAACGCAGGAAAATCAGGAAGAGTGTGTGTCTTGTCAGGGACCCTTATTTATAATGCCTAGTGACATCAAAGTATATGACTGGGGCAGGCTTAACTAAACACGCCTCTAACAACGGGATTGGACAAGGGTAATAGTCTCCGCCTTGCTCTCAGCTGGTTGGATTTCAGGAAAATGTCAGATTTATGGTGCAAGTTTTACAATGTCCAAAAACCTCCCACAGTTACTTTAACTACAATCCGATTCTGCCACAAACATACATTTATATAATTGCAATCTCTTAGCAAATTATATACACTGGTTACATATTTTGTGCAGCACATTGCAGTCCAATCCTCCAGTCCGTGAGACCTTGTTCCACCATTCTACAAGTTGTGCGTACTTTTCCATGAGATTTATATTACTCAAAATTCTAGAACTTTATACATGGGTGTGGATTATCATAAGGGATGTATGTACCAAAATGTGCTTTTGCAACATGGATGCTTTTCATGTAATCTGGCATATTTTGCCATTTCTGTCCCTAAGGTGTCAATGAATTCTACCAAGTCTTAAAAGAAAGCCCAAAAATTCACTTTTACACTGAGCAAATCTTACATTTTTACAACGTCTTGCTGCAGAGATTAGAGTCTTTAAAGTTTATTTATGAAATAGTCTTTGGCAACATATGGCAGTCCTTGTTTTTTCTTCCTTCAACTGCTGCCAACTGGAAATTTCCTTCAAAGCAAGGTGGGGTTTCTCAGCTTGAATGAAGATTGTATTGCCCCTTCACACTTCAAACTTCCTGGCCCAGGGAGCTCCATTGTCAGTGGGTCCAACCCAGCCAAGATTCTTTCCCATCCTGTAATTATCAGTGGGGTGGTAGTCTCTGCTGAGAGTTTATGGTGTGACTGCTTCCTAGGGGGGGAGTTTCAGGGTTGCCAACTGGAATAACTTTTTTGGGAGCTTGCAAATTCAGCCCATGTGTTTTAAAATCTTTATTTTCTTATTTTGGGTCCTGAATTAAAACAAACCTGTGGAATAAAATAGCCCCTGTGTGAATTTTCACCAGCCACAAACCCCTTCCCGTTGCTAGGTAATGGCAGGCTTTCCTTCAACAGTTTCCTTTTTAAAATGGGCTTTTTTCTCCTTCAGTTTTGCAAAAGCCCATTTTTTACACGCGTTGAAAACTGCTAGCATTTCTTTCTTTAAATTCGGTTTGGCAGCTCCAACAGATTCCCACACTGTCTTTGCAGCCAAATTCATTTTCTTGAAAGCAGGAGTTTTGTCTGAAGCACAGATACATTGAAACTGACCTGGCTCAGAGAGTTGGAGTCTCTTTGAACTGCTGAGCCTGGATACTTTTGGAAAGAAATAAACACGTGTTCCCGTGCGAGTGAAAGTGGAGTTCCTTGTTGATTTCTCTCAGAGTTGGTTTGACAGGGCCTGTCATTCAGGAATTATGCCTGGTTTTGCTGAGGCACAATGAAATATCCTGGGCATCGCAGGGCCTTTTTAATCACAGTAGTTTAAGACAGAACAGATGGAATTAGCGTCAAAGCAGCATTTTTAAAGGGTGAAAAAGTTTAATTTTGAAGGGGAATTTTGGGTTTTCAGCAAAGCAGTGCTGCCTTTTCACTTTATTCCATTTATGTGTTTCAGAACACACTGGAACACTCCTTCAGTGTGTCTCCTTGTTCCATCCTGCCTGAACTGTGCTTGGCAGGACGGTGCGCCATCTTTTTGTTGCTGCAAAAATGCAGTTTTGAGGTCCTGGTGCGCACAGGAGCCAGGGCAGCCGTTTGCGGTTTTATGCAACCAGGCAGCTTGGTGATGTGGTGAAATACTGTTGAGTGAGTCCATATATCCCACATCATGGTTAGTCTACGGAGACAAGGAACAAGTTACTTACCTGTAACTGTTGTTCTCCAGCATGGGTCTGGCATGGATTCACATGCTCATGAATATTCCCCGTCGTCAGGCTGGGAATCCTCGGTAAAGAAAAAACCAGTATCAGTTTCGTTTCTGATCTGTCTTTCGTAGTAATAACCAATCACTGGTCTCTGCGTCATACTGACCACAGCCAATGACTGCCCTCTACCTAAGCACCGCCTCTGGCAGCCATCTTCAGATTTGGAAGCACGTGAAGTGGCAGTATGACCAAGTGAAGAGCCGCAGAGGGGTAGGCGGGAGGGTTCGCATGTGAATCCATGCCAGACCCATGCTGGAGAACAACAGTTACAGGTAAGTAACTTGTTCCTTCTCCAGCATGGGGTCTGGCATGGATTCACATGCTCATGAATAAAGAATACATAGCAGTACACACATGCACAACCACGGGAGGTGGCAAAGGCTCAACATTAAGCATCACATCAACTCAACATTAAGCATCTTACCTCCTCACCAGGCTCACCTCAGGCGAACAGGTTGCGCAGCACTGCTTGGCCGACCCTGGACTCCTCCCTGGAATCCCGGTCGACGCAGTAGAATTTCGTGAAGGTGTGCGTCGACCTCCACGTAGCAGCCCTGCATATGTCCAGCAGGGGCACACCAGATAGGAACGCCGTGGTAGCTGCGATCGCTCTGGTGGAATGGGCTCTCGGACGGCCAGGCAGCGGTCGGTTTGCCAACCGGTGACAGTACATGATACAGCCGGAGAGCCATCTGGAGATGGAAGCCTTCGAGAGAGCCTTCCCCTGATTGACAGGTCCAAAGTTCACAAAGAGTTGTGACGTCTTCCGAAAACCTTTCGTGCGGTCCACGTAGAACTTCAGCGCTCTAGCTACATCCAGCGAGTGCAAAGTCCTCTCAGCCGGCGACGAAGGCGACGGGAAGAACACAGGTAACACCAAGGGTTCGTTGAGATGAAAGTCCGACGGTACCTTGGGCATGAAGGAGGGATGCGTCCTGAGCACTACCCTCGTGTCGTGGAAAGTCAAGTACGGGGCCTTGCAGGAAAGGGCCTGGATCTCTCCCACTCGTCGTGCGGAGGTGATGGCCACGAGAAAAGCTGTTTTCCACGATAGAAACTTCAACGGGGCCGAGTGCAGAGGCTCGAACGGAGGTCCCATGAGTTTGGTCAGCACCACGTTGAGCTCCCACGCCGGGGCCGGAGCCTTCACCGGCGGGAACGATCTGAACAGTCCCTTCATGAACTCTTTCACCAGACGATGAGACCACAAGGACGTCCGGCCCGTGGTTCTGGTGTATCGGGAGATCGCAGCAAGATGAATCTTGATGGACGCGTGTGCCAGACCAGCCTTGGCCAGCGTCAGCAGGTACGGCAGCACTTGGGGAGCCGTAATCCGTAGAGGGTTAACCTTCTGTGCGTGGCACCAGACAGAGAACCTCTTCCATTTGTGTCCGTAGCATTTAAGAGTCGAGGACGCCCTGGCCTTTGCAAGAACCTCTCTGCAATCGGCCGGTATGTCGTATCCTCCAAACTCTAGCGCTGCAGGAGCCAGGCCTGCAAGTTCAGCGACTTCGGGTCGTGGTGGAGGATGGCGCCTCCTTCCCTGGAGAGTAGATCCGCGTCCGCCGGCAGCTTGATTGGCGGGGACGCCGACAAGTCCAGAAGGTCCGGGAACCATATCTGCCTCGGCCACGCAGGTGCGACGAGGATCATCCTGCACCATGACCTCTTGAGCTGGTTGACGAGCCGGATTAGCAGAGGCAAGGGAGGGAACGCGTAGAGGAACAGGCCCTCCCAGGGGAACGAGAAAGCATCGCCCATGCTCCTCGTCTGGGGAAACCTGCTGGCGAACCTCCGGCACTTGGTGTTCGTCGCCGTCGCGAACAGGTCGATCTGGGGTGTGCCCCACCGTCGGAAGAGGCGATCCACCAGATCCTGCCGTAGTTCCCACTCGTGGCACGAGCGCAGCTCCCTGCTGAGTGAGTCGGCGATGGTGTTTTTTATCCCTGCCAGATGAAACGGCACCAGAAGAATCCCTTGGGCGACGGCCCAATGCCACAGGTCCTGCGCCTCCTTGGACAGCGCTGGGGACCTGGTTCCGCCCTGTTTCCTGATGTAAAACATGGTGGTGGTGTTGTCGGTGAAGATCCTCACCACCTTGCCCTTGAGGGACGGAAGGAAGGACCTGAGGGCCCAAAACACTGCACGGAGCTCCAGGACGTTGATATGCAGATTTTCGGTGTGCGCTCCCCACCCTTCTAGGGAGGCATCCGTGGTCACAGTCACCTGGTGGGCTGGGGTCTGGAAGTCCATGCCCGCCGTCAGATGCGCGCGGGTGCCCCACCACCGTATCGCTCGTCGGAAACTCTCGTCGAGCTTGATCCTTTCCTCGAAGCTGCCCGTCGTCTGGATCCAGCGCGCATCCAGGAACTCTTGCAACGGGCGCATCCGGAGCCTGCACATGGGAATGAGGTAGATGCAGGAAGACATCATCCCGAGGAGGGACTTGATGGACCTCACCTTGGCCGCGTCGGCCACCAACATCCGTTGCACCTTGCCCAAGATGGTCCTGGTCCTCTCCTCCGACGGGGAGGCCAGAAGGGACACTGTGTCGAGCCTCGCTCCCAGAAACAGTGCGACTTGCGCGGGCACCAGGTGGGATTTGGCGTAGTTCACGGAGAATCCCAGGTCCGTGAGGAGTTGGACGGTCCTTGCCGTGTGGACCACGGCGAGCTCCCTCGTCTTGGCGCGGATGAGCCAGTCGTCCAGGTAGGGGTAGACGTGAATCCCCTCGCGGCGCAGCTGCGCCGCCACCGGTGCGAGGCACTTGGTGAAAACCCTGGGTGCCGACCGCAGTCCGAAGGGAAGGGCTTTGAACTGGTAATGACGCCCTTGGACCACGAATCTGAGGAATTTTCGGTGCCCCTTTAGGATGGGAATGTGGAAGTAGGCATCCTCCAAATCCAACGACGATAGGAAGTCTCCTTCCTCCAGCTGACCCAGGACGTGCTGGAGGGTGACCATCCGGAACTTCTGCGCCTTGATGAACTTGTTCAGGCGTCGCAGGTCCAGGATGGGGCGCCATCCTCCCGTCTTCTTCTTCACGAGGAAGTAACGCGAGTAGACTCCGGAGCCCCGAAGCCTCTTTGGGACGAGTTCGATGGCGCCCTTTCTGAGCATCGCCTTTACCTCCAGGAGAAGTTGAGGGACGTGAAGTTCTTTCCTGGCCACGGGGGGGACGCGCGGGCACCTTCTTTGAAACTCGAGCGCGTGGCCCCGGGCCAGGGCGTCCAGCACCCAACGGTCGGTGGAGATGGACTCCCACACGCTGACGAAGCCCGCCAGCCGGCCTCCCACCGGGGTGCTTCGGTGGGGGCCCGACCCCACGGCCGGTTCAATCCTGCTTGGACGCGGCCTTGCCGCCTTGGCCTCCTTGGCGACGACGGCGGGGGCCGCCAGACTTGCCTCGTCCTCTGTAGGCCTCTTGCGACGACGAGCGGGCCGCTTGACGGTAGGAAGCGAAACCGCCGCCGGAACCTTTGGAGGCGCCCTTGCCTCCGCCGCTCCGAAAGGGCGTCCGCCGTTGCTGCAGTACTCCAAGGGCCCGGGCCGTCTCAGTATCCGCCTTGATGGCCTGAAGGGAATCGTCCACTGTCTTCCCAAACAGGTTGTTCCCGTCGAAGGGCATGTCCAGGACCCTGGTCTGGACGTCCTGCCGAAAGTCCGTAGCCTTGAGCCATCCGCGACGTCGAAGGCAAACGCCGTTGCCCATCTGGCGGAACCCAGTGTCGGCGATGTCCGTCGCCACGGTGATGGCGTGGTCCGAGGCCACCTCACCTTCCTGCAGGATCTCAAGGGCCTCCGCCCTCTTGTCGTCCGGCAGAAAATCCAGCAGGGGAGCTATCTTGTACCAGAGTTCCCTGTCGTAGCGGGCCACGATAGCCAAGGCGTTGGCCGCTTTAATCGTCGTCGCCGCCGACGAGATGACTCTGCGTCCCATGGCATCCAATTTCTTTCCCTCGCCGTCCGGCGGGGAAGTCGACGTGGAGGCCGCACCCCCCCCCCGCTTTCTTCCTGGCTGCCGCGGAGACGACGGAGTCCGGGGTAGGCTGCGCCCGGAGGCATAGGGGGGCCGAGTCCGGGACCCGGTACTTTTTCTCGTACCGGTCTCTTTTCGCTGGCGTCGTGGAAGGGTTCTTGAGGAGGGAAAGGCCCTCATCCCAAATGTCGTCCAACAGAGGCACTGCGAGGACCGTCTTCCTCTTGGTCTCGCGCCGTTGGTAAAGGAAGCCTTCCTTTTTCTTCTCCTCAGGGCAGAGTTGGAAAAGCTCGGATGCCCTGGCGATCATTGAGTGGAACGATCCAATCTCGTCGGGCGGAGAAGCCCTGGTGGGAGGCGACGACGGAAAATCCTCGTCGTATGCCTCGTCGTCCGTACCCGTCGCTGCTGTGTCAGTCCCCGTATCATCCCCTCGGGTGGACGGGGAGGAGGGCTGGACGGGGCGCGACGGTTGAAAAGGAGGCGGTGGATGGATCCTTCTTTTCTTGGTAGGGGGAACACCAGAAGGTCCCGGTTCTGGATCCCCCGACGGGAGAGGTTCCTCCGTCGGTAACGGTAGTCTCGTCCTTATCTCGGAGCATAAGGACTGTATAGCCAACAAAATGGCCGCTGAGTTGTCTTGCGGCGCTGGCAGAGGGGAATCCGACGGGCGAGCAGGGGCCCCGTCGGTATCCTCGACGATGTCGTCGTCGTCACCTGCGTCGGGGCCCATTCCGACGGGCTGGTCTTGTTCCACGCCTAGGCCGTGGCTTAAGACCTCGATCAGTTCCTCTTCTGAGGTTGAGGCCGAATCTACGCCGACGCCCTGCCCCCCCTTCTTCCCCACGGAGGGTTTCACGGGGGTCCTATCGATGGGCACGAAAGAAGACTCCCTCCGAGGAGGCAGGGAGATTCTGGGCCCCGAGGCCGCCACCACTGGTGCAGCCTCCACAGGCTGGGCCAGGGCCGCCGCGACCGTTTCGATAGAGGGCTTGGTCGAATGGATCAAGGCCTTCACCACCTTAGGTGCGCTCACCGCCTTATCCTTGAGGGAGGGGGCACTGCCACGCTCCTCCTCTGCCTTAGAGCTCGACCGGGGTCTCTCCAGGAGCTTCGCCGGGTGCTCGGCCTTCCTCTTACCCGACCCAGAGCGTTGGCTCGTGGTTGATGGTGCCGGGGAGGGTGCGCCCTGCCTGGCGCCCGTAGAGCCCGACCGTTCGGCGCTCCCGGTGCCAGCGGACTCGCGGTGCTTGGCCTTATGTTGGGCCCCCGTCGCCGGGGCGCCCTCAAAGGTCTTAGAAGACCGCTCAGATTTCTTCTTCTTCTCGCCAGACGGGCTCTTACCCTCCAGCCAGCTGGCGAGACGTTGATGGCGGTCCTTCATGGTCCGTTCCGACATGTTGCCGCAAAACGCACAGTCCTTCTCCACGTGCGTCTTGTCCCCATGAAGGCAGTAAAGGCAGAAAGAGTGTTCGTCCTCCTTGAAGACGTTCTGCAGCTGGCATCCAGGGCAGGCCCTGAACAGCTTTCCGGGCGTCGAGCTTCCCTTCTCCTGGGCCATCTCCGAGACCGGGCCTGAGAAGCTTCTGGAGTCCTCCGAAGTGTAGCTCGACGAAATCTTCACCCTTGAGGGGCACAGATGAATCCGACACGGGTCCCCGTTGATCGGATGTAGGATCGGTGGAGCTTGAGGCTCTTTTGACCGAAAGAATCGAAGTTTTTGTGAAAAAGCGCGAAAAAATAGCACTAACGCTCGAGAGCAATAGCACGAGGATCCCAACACATGAACGTGCGGTAAAAATCTGAAGATGGCTGCCAGAGGCGGTGCTTAGGTAGAGGGCAGTCATTGGCTGTGGTCAGTATGACGCAGAGACCAGTGATTGGTTATTACTACGAAAGACAGATCAGAAACGAAACTGATACTGGTTTTTTCTTTACCGAGGATTCCCAGCCTGACGACGGGGAATATTCATGAGCATGTGAATCCATGCCAGACCCCATGCTGGAGAATATCATTGTTCTGGATTATACACAAATCGGCTTGCAAAGGCTTATGACGGCCCTGGGAGAGTACTCAAAATCTAATGGTTTGAAAATTAACCCAGATAAATCCAGAGTCATGATTTCCAAGTGTCCACTGACTAAAACGGAGCCATTTTCCTGGAAAATTGATAGTTGCTCTGTCCCCATGGTAGGGAAACTTGTGTATCTTGGTTCTAAGATCACTCCTTGTCCAACAAAATTGGATCTGAATAACACTTTAGATTTGGAAGCAATAAAATTTAGGATCTCATATGATCATGATCCACTTAAAATATTGTACATTTTCACTTACCCCGCTGATAAAATACTATGTGGGGAAGGTTATACCAACTTTGTTGTTTGGATTGGAGTGCAACATCCAAATCTTTGAAATAAACTGTGAACGTTTTAAAGCAAGGATATGGAAAAGAGTTTTGAATCTTCCCAACTCAATTCCTATGGCCTTTATCCGTTATGAGTTGGGTCTGTCCTCCCTCCTACTATCGATGGAATTAAGACGGGTCTCTTTATTTAGATAGATTAATGTCTATCAAATTGATTCTCTTTATGAGGACGTTCATATCCAATTGCTTAAGGAGGACAATATCTTTCTGGAAATAATTCATTCCAAATGTTCCGATATCCTTGCTACAGCGGACACAGATATAGATACCTTGAATTCCAATCCTTTAAGATCTAAGGAATTTATCAAGAGAAGAGACTGGATCCGGACAATCGATAGGCTACGATCAGCAAAACTATCCACACATTTTTCAAATTATGATAAACCTAGAGCTGTTCTTCCCACCTATGTACAAAAATTCCCTGATCCTAAGGCCAGGATGAATTCCCTTCGAATTAAACTAAATATCTTGCCCACCTTGGAATTTCTACATATTCGGGATAAGATTGGTTTTCCGTCTGACATATGTCAGGACTGTGAGTTGAACACTAAACATACAGTAAAACATCTTCTTTTAACCTGTCCTGGGATAAGGGAGAGGCTAGTTTCCCGGTACTTGCCTCGAAACTCTGGAACTCTATGTCTTCCTCACTCAGACAAGAACCTTCCTTTTTCGTCTTCAAGTGCAAAGCCAAAGCATGGCTCATGGACCAAGATTCACACAATTTATCACTGCATCTCCACTAAATCTATGATTTACACATTCACTGCAATTGCCGTTTGTGGAAATCGGGATTTTATTTGTTAATCAGTTTATAATAATATGGCTTGAAGGAGAGCCTGCTATGAAATAATCTGCTAGGGGCCATTTACAAACGCCATTCAAAAGATTAGGCCTCCCTGCTTTAACACACAAAGCTAAAAATGTAGGCCTCAGGTTAGGCGCCTTACTGCTTAAAACCGCACGATGCATAAAACTTGCTTACGTCCGCTGGAATTCAAGATAAACAGCATGATCTCTCACTGAGATATGCGTGTCGAAAAGTACATTAGCTCATCCCAGATGTGAGAAAATTCTGCTGACATTAATGGGAATTTACAGTAAACCATTTTATTAATAAAATGAGACTGGCACTTCCCTTTTTCTGCTCAAGGTCTAACCTTTATACACAGTAAACGTTTACGCTGCTCGCTTTCTTCCCCAGTTTACAAATAGCATTTGCTTTCAGTGACATGATGTGATGTATTATGACGGGGCTGCCTTTTTCCTCTCTGCATATACCGTCCCGACACATTCAGGGAAAACATAGCAGAAGTGACGGAGGGGTGATTAATCTGCCAAGAGATGTCTATGCACGTATTGTGTGGGAGTGCTGTCTGGTATCTAGCTATATAAACGTGGTCATTCTGCTTTAAAAGTTGTCAGCAACTGGGGACTGCAGTGACACTTGTTTTTTCTCCGTCATTGTAATCTTTCTTTGCTCACCCACTTAAGTGTTATTCTTAATAAATGCTTGCACTTGTGAAAACCTCTGTCGGAATCTGTATGTATCTCATGTAAAAGTATTTGTTCCATTTATATTTCAGACGGGGTGAACCCCATCAAAAACCATTGTAAATTCCCTTTTTTACAATTTGGCAACTCTAGTGGGACTTCGGTGACAGAGGGCTTCAGCTTGGAACTTTTTCCAGCGGTTCACCAGTGCAGGATTGTCTGTTTGACGAATTGACCCTGGAGGCCTCTGCTCAGAAAGGAGCCCATGCTCCAGCAGCCACAGGAAAACCTCAGACCACATCTGCAACTAACTGCTCAACACGATGATCTGTTTGTGACAGAAGGCTCCCCCCGTCTGAAAGGCCGTCTGAGGACCAGTGCCACATTCGCTGTGAGGTTCCGACACAGACGTGCGTGTGTGCCGACAAGATAGACGACATCTGGAATCCAGTGAGAATGTTTCTAGCTGTTGAAATGACTATTTGAGGAATGAAAGTTGTGTCCATTTTTGATTTTTTTATTCTCTTCTCTTCCTTTCATTTTTTCCGTTTCATTTTTTTGTTTGTGTGTATTATTATAACATGGGGAAAATACTACACTTAAGTATGCCCTAGGGTTATAATCCTTGTGATCATGAGTTAAATACAAAAGTTACGGAAGGTAACAGATTAGCGAACAAAGCGAGGTGCGCCAATAACAGGTAATTGAGTAATCATGGGAAATGCATGTACCAAAGTGAATTGTTGCGCAAGTAATTGCTTGAATAACATAGAACAACACGTGCCAACACCACCGACGGGGAATCCTGGGTGGGAGATTATGGTTAAAAAAAGGATTAGGCACCGTTTTGTTCTTACGAGAATGGCACAAATATACCTCCAAAGCCAGTGATCCTACCCTGCTTTTTCCGATTTATGGCTCTTTTGATTTAGACTGAATTACGTATCTCAGGGAAGGACTGCTGGCAGGAGTAGATAAAAAGATAAAACCTCTTCAGTGGGAAACGTATAAAATCTGGGCGGATTATGCCCGACAGAAGTCGATAAGAAAAGCTCGACTTAAGGATAAAAAGCCACAATCAGAGAGAGATAAGGCAAGAGCCTATGAGCTCCAAAGACTAAAGTAAGGCTGTGAACAGGATAATAGGAAGAACGTATTGCACACAGTATGAGCATGTTTCCAAGTCATGTACAGAGGATTCAGCACCTATTATACACACAGATCAAGAGCCTGATCCCTTAATAGAATGTCTTCTCTCCACTAAAAGAACTCCTCCGCCTCCTTACTCTCGCCTGGAAGGGAGTGGGGAGTCAAAGAACACCACTCCTCCACCAAATGCTCCTGTATACCAGACTAGAAGGATAACTGAATCCCAGAGAGATGAAGCAAAATGTTTTGCAAATGCTTGCATAACTAAAGGTGCACAATGCGTTAAAATAGCTAGGGATAGTGCACCTCAAGTTGAACAGCCAGTGGCAAATTAAATTGTGAATTACTTATGCAACAAAGTATGGTCAGCCTATAAATTGATTAATAGAGATGAACCATATGATCTTCCAGACGACTACAGGGAAATGGATGTGAATAGACAAAAAGGGATCATTTCCATAGAAGACTGCTCAGATATTATAGTGACACTACTTATGTGGCTTGAAAAAATTCCCTTAAAAAGGTCAGTAACGCACCAGAACCCTATGAGAGAAGTACCAGGTTTTGATAGCAGCAACCCCACACATCAGGTTCATGTACCTTGGAATTGCATGGAATTATCTTTTACTAAGGACTTTCCAGATATTAGACAGAATCCAGAGCAATGGTATAGTCACCGTGTGCTAAAGAGTGGACCTCTCACAATAAATGATATTGATCAGTTGTTCTCATGTATATTACCCCCAGATACCTGGAGACAGTGTAGAAAACAGGACAGTGAAGAACCTCCCATTAAATGGACTGATTTAGAGGATGAAACAGTGACCAAATATAGGAATGGGCAGAGTTCTTTACACAAGACTATTCTTGCCTTGATACATAATGAGAAGGATATAACAGATAGTACCCAGAACGCAAATGAACTGGGATAAGTTAACTCATTGCAAACAGAATGAAGGAGAATCAGTTGAAAATTATTTTACCAGGAAAAAGCAGGCTTTTAGCTCTTTTAGCGGACTGGACGCAAGTACTACAGAAGGACAAAAGGGTTTCTGTTCCCACTTTGTAGGAGGATTACTTTCTTACCTTAAGAATGATATTCAAACATATGAATCTACATGGCCAACCCAGATTTCTGCTCAAATACTGACCATGGCCAGATATTATGCGGATAGACTCAGTAAAGAAAAGACTGAGAAAGCTAGAAAGCTGAATAGTTTAAAATAGAGTATTAATGCAAAAAGCATTTCCAGACAGAGGAAGGGGGTAGATGCAGACAGCAAGAGGTATGTTCAGAGGAAGGAGACAGGGGGCAAGTGCACCCCCATTCAATGGAAAGAGTGGTATAGATGAAGGATGCCACTATTGTAAATTGAGTAATCATTGGATTAAAACCCAGGGGAAGAGGGAGATCAGTAGGGCGTGGTTTTGCCAGAGGACAGATGAGACTAGGTAACAGTGAAGAGGAAAAACTATCCAAGAGCAGCAGAATTATTTTGATCCTAGACAAGGCCAACAGTATTCAGCAAGAGATTACTATGAAGATGACACACATTCAGATGACTATGTAGAATAGGGATGCAGAAGAGAGGGAAAAGGGAGAGTGCAAATACAAGTGGACCACGAAGGACCCTATGTTGAATTAGCACTTAAAAATACAAAGCCAGGAAAATTGAAGTTCTTACTTGATGCGGGGCTACCCATACATCCATCTCCCATAAATTGATACCTACTGTACCCCTCTCTGGGAAAGTAAATACATCAGTAGGGTTTTCAAATACACCTACTTATAGCCCCATTTCAGAGCCTATCTATTCTCTATAAGACCTATTTCATGTCATGCTCCTGTTGTGCTTACTAACAAATGTGCGTTGAATCTATTGGGAATAGATCTGCTATAAAAAAAATTGCATGCTACAATTTGCTGTACCCCTGATGGTGTTTATCTCACTTGCATGTCTGATGACTTAAAAAAAAGCTGCGCTTACAATGCTATTACCACAGATGTACTTTCTGATGAATTACTAACTGTTGATGAGGGTATGGGCTAAAGGTAAAAATGATGTATGGTGTCTCCAGATAGCACCTGTTCGCATTACAATAAAAGACAATGTGCTTTACCCAAGAATACCCAGTACAAAATAAAAAGCACTAGAAGGAATCCGTCCAGTAATACAAGATTTCTTAGCTAAAGGCATTATCAAACAAATTGCAGGCAGCCCCTGTAAGAGCCCGATACTTCTCATTCAGAAGGTTAGTGAGAATGCCACACCTGAATGGCGATTAGTGATTGATTTGCGCCGTATTAACAAGTTAGTACTGCCTCAATTTCCAGTTGTACCAGACATGGTTTCTCTTTTTACCATGATCCTACCTGCTGCCCAGTATTTTACTGTCATAGACCTTAAGAACGCATTCTTTAGCGTTCCAATCCACGAGGATAGCCAGTATTTGTTTGCTTTTAATATTGAAGGAAGGTCTTATACATTCTGTAGAGCTCCACAAGGTTATACAGAGTCCAAGTATGTACAGTCAAGCTTTAAAAGCATAGCTAGATTGCTTTTCACTTACTAATGGCACAGCCCTCTTACAGTATGTAGATGATTTGCTTATAGCTGCTGACACCAAAGAGCAATGTATAAACTGTACAGTCCAATTATTGAATTTCTTAGCACCATTAGGTCACAAAGCTTCTCAGAATAAGCTACAGTTTTGCCAAAAGCAAGTAACTTATTTGGGTCATATCCTATCCAAGGGAGAAAGGAGATTACATCCACAGAGAATACAAGCTATATTCAATACAGTAGCTCCAACTACACAGCAAGAAGTGAGAGGATTTTTAGGTATGATGTCGTTTTGCAGCCAATGGATTCCCAATTTGTCTCTCTTAGCAAAACCCTTATTCAATCTCACTACCAAAGAAACGCCAACTCCAATGCCAGGTACCAGAACACCAAGCAAGCTTTGATATGCTAAAATAAGCTTTGTGCAGCTCATCTGCTTTAGGGACCGCCAATTATGCTAAATGTTTTTCCTTATTTGTGCATGAAAGGTCTGGATGTTCGCTATCTGTATTAACTCAACTCCATGGAGATAGAAACAGGCCTTGTGCCTATTTTTCTTCAACCTTAGACACAGTGGCTAGGTGTTTGCCTAGATGCCCAAGTATGGTTTGGAACGCAGAGAACGCTTAAAGTGCATTTAACCCACAATGACTGGAGCAGGCATGGCGAACTGGAGCGCACGGAGCGAACTCGAACACACGCGGCAAGCCGGAATGCATGAATGCGTGACCGAAATATATGGAACAGACTGGGATGCATGGAGTGGATAGGAGTGCAAGGAACGGACATATATAGTATGATTTGGAATGCAGAGAATTTCTGAAAGGGTATATAACCCATCTTTTCCCACCACCACGCTTACTCTCTCCTTACATCACCACTCAACTAGAACACAGTGATACTATGACACCATTCGGTATAACTGTTCTCATACCAACACTCGCCGCTCACTCCACATCATTCTAAGTAATCACTGCTGGTAACACCCCCCCCCCCCCCAAGTCAGGCGTTCTCCTCAGGCCCAACGCAGCCACATCCGTTCTGGATAATTCCTGCCAGAACTAACACATATCCCTGACCCCAAAACCAGCACACCTACCGCTAGAATGCAGCTATTACACAGATACTGCACGAGCTGCACACATACCCGGTGCCCACACGCACCGTTTTGACTCTCTCTATTCTCTCTATTGATATGAACTTCGGTTCCCAAGGGCGTTCAACCTACCAGCGCCTTCAGACCATACCAATGGTATATAAGGCGCTATATAAATGCAAGATAACAATAACAAGGGCAATTGAAGGTGCTCACTTTCTGTGAAACAATCGGAAGGTATAGTGCAAGGACATCCACTGGTAGTGATGGTGCCTCATGCTATTGATATACTGATGAACAAAACACAAACTCAGCATATGATTAATGCTAGATTGACCAGATATGAACCGATTTTTACTCGCACCACACAACGATAAAAGGGTGCAATTCCCTTCTGATGACCTCACTGTATTGCATGACTGTATCCTCACAGCAGATGAGGAGACAAAGGGAAGGGTAGATTTAACTGCTATACCTTCAAGTGAACCTGATGAACCCTATACTTGGATGGCTCATGTTTTAAATTGCCAAGCGGCAGCTCCACAACTGCCTACATTTCCCCAGGTATCGTGGTTCCCAAAGACATCACAGGAGTGACCGAGGGACCACAATATAACCTCAGGCCACGAAAGCTAAAGTAACTGTGCCGATTGATGCTTGCTTCTTTTCCTGAATTGACTTTGCTGCCTTCTCTACAGATTGTCTAGGGCGGTGAATACCGGCATCTTTAACAAACTGTCTTTGGGGTGAGGCATTTGAACACTCCTGAAACTCCTATAACCCTTGTCTTGCCCCAGCCTGTTAAGAGTCTTTCCTTTAAGAAACTCTCTCATAATGCCAAACAGTATCTATGACACCTACTCCTGAATCCAGACCTCGCTCCAAACCCAAGGTTCTGTTATTTCTACTACTTCTGAGTGTTTTCCTATTTTGTTTATTTTTTTCCCCTAGACAAATCGCTCAAAACCCCATATTCTGCTAAACCTATACCTATATCCTATCCTTTCACCAGAAGAATCATATCATAAGGAACAAATAAGAGAGAATGCTTTTATTTCCTTGCTTCATCACACTCATGATATTGTGATGGATTCCGATTGCTGGATCTGCTTGCAGTACCTGCCTATGTGGGGGAAGGGATGCCCCTGCTACAGATACCTTTACCTTTTCTTCCTTCCTTCCTGCCATGCATTTAGTATTCTCACGTATTGAGATAGTGCTTGCCCTCAGAAAGAGGTCTTTAGGGTTTAGCACCAAGAGTGGCACTGCTGTGAATAACAAAAGCATTTACTGTGATTTTGAGAAGGATATCCTTAAAAAGGGCTGATGTGATCTGGTAACTGTACCCAATGCTACTTTTCCTTTTTCATCATATTTTTCACCCTTTTCTGATACTGCAAACCTTCCTTCACTATATTCTCCTGATAAACTGTGTGTGAACTCCCCTACCACAAACCCAATTGCATTCCTTAAATTAAGAAACATAGATGTCCAAGATAGTATCTGTATAGAAGCTTCTGAGGCCTATGAGGTGGGATATAGCTGAGATTGTAACATAATCTACCACATGCCTGACCTACATCCTTCTATGGATGCCACTATGTATGTGGGGGATTCTATTTACTTTATCTGTGGTAGTCATGCGCACACATGGCTTCCCAAGGGCTGGGCAGGACGTTGCCATCTAGGATTTGTATTACCAGCCATATCTGTTAAACGCAACAATGATGTTCCACAAACTATCATTAAGCACCTACCGCGCTCCAGAAGGGGTGTGGTGAACCGAGGAGATACTGCAGCTGACATTGCCGGTGACTTAATGAAAGCTTTTATTCCCTGGTTTGGCACCGCTATTAACTCATGTGATATCAGGAGGTTAGCTAGGCTGTTGGATGCCACAATCGCTGAGACAGCAGATGTTTTAGAAAACATAACTATTGAAATGCAGACTGGCCAACAGGGGGTGCACGGATGAGCTCTTCCTCTGTGTGAGCTCTATCCAACAGGTCCTTCAAGTGGTTTGAGCCCCCACTTCGGGACCCCCCAGACAAGAAACACACTGGTGCTACATGAACCTGCCCCCCCCCCCAAAACTGGAGAAAACCTGGCGAAAATCGGCACAGCATTGTGGGAGAAATCATTGTGCAAAGGAGGCAACGCGAGACCCGCAACCCCACTTAACGGCTGTAACGAACATCATACGTAGAAGAGTGAGGAAGCAGCTACTGTCCCCGGCTCACAGAGCGTGGCTGGAGCACCATGGTGGACCCCCATTCCCAAGCTTGCACTGCCCAAACAGCTAATTGACTGGTGCGAGGAAGAGGAGCAGGAGGAGCCACCCTGCAGAAGCCTGCAGGCAGAGGACACAAGCTCTGTAGATGCAAGCTGTCGAGAACCTCCTTGGGTCCCGGTGACGCAGGAAGAGCGGACCCTGGCAGAAGCAGTAAGCTCCTATAACTGCCCGAGGTAACGGCCAGTCGCCGGGGAAGACGTCCCGAAAATCCGACAGGCCCATTGCCGGACCCTCTGTGCATGCTGTGGAGACCTGTGTGCTGTCGGGCAACCCCGCTGCCCTGGCTGTCTTCTAAGCTGCATAAGCGAGGCGCCGGACGATAGACCCGCCATACGAGTTGGTGATCCAGAGCGGGACCGACCAGAGCAGTGGGGTAAGACCCCGCGGCGCACTGTCACCCGAAGCGCATACCAACTAGACAGCGCGTGCGGCCCTATGATACGCGCTCCCTGCATCGAAGACGAGAAGCAGACGGATACAAAGACCGTTTCAGGACACAATTGAGCCCCTAAAGGGCTACGCTACCCGGGGCGCACACGCAGTACAGCCTCCGCTCGCCTAAAAAAAAAGGAAGATCCAGGGTGTTACAGAGAGTGCCCCCCCTCGCAGACAGATGCAACCGCAGCGGTTCAGAGGGGGATACTTAGGATGCAGTACCCAACCACGTGGAAATCAGCAGGACACACAAGAACCCACGTGCACAGCAGACACCCCACTAACTTTAGGCGCAGCACCACAAGGACATCCAGAGGGCCCCCCTGGCTCAGAAATACTGGCGACACCGAAACAGCTCCTCCAGCCCACGAGCCCACATCGCTACTCCATTACAAACAAACCGATACCGGGTGTCCTATAACGATTGTGACACGCCGTTGACTCTACCGGGGTCAGAAGAAGATATTCACAGACTCCACCAGTGCCCTTCAGTGCTCCCCACCTTGTCATATGTGCCTCACTGGATGGACAGCTCCCACCAACTTACACAGCTTCTCATCCACTGAGGCCACATTAGATGCGTTCATGCCAGACATCCCTGCCAACCCGGGAATCGGCCTGAGACCAACAGATCCACTGCACTGAAGTCGAAGGAATACACAGGGGAAACGCCACAAGGCACAAGACATTCACATCCCCACTGAATCAGGTAGTACAAGAGACAATAGGGCGGAACTGGGCCACTCACAAGGCAGAAGGACCAGCTCCAAACCACCCCCACGACACCACAATTAATTTCCATCCACTTGCCGTGTTGACTGGGCACACTCCTCTCGACACGCGCGCACAATTCACAGGACTGTTGGGTCCAGAACCCGAGGCTGCCTCGGACCCCTGAACTTAGTCCTAAGTGCCACCGAATCGTTACAATTGAACTGTGTGTACCAAGGGGTTGGGCCCTCTCAGAATACAGAGAGGCATGTGCCTCCCTTGGGCAAACGCACCAACAAACTAGGAACAGACGGAAGGAGCCCCTGGGCATGCAAAGAGAGTGACCACACCCCAGAAACGGATTGATACTGCAGGGTACCCGCCTGGACAACCTTACACTAGTAGAGCTTGACGGGAAGAAATATCATACCCCCACAGGGGTAGTGAACAGAACGAAAAGTGCATGGACACACAACAGAAACTTGCTAACTACCAATACTCCCCACGTCACCCGGAAGCGGACCCCAAATCGACATCCAACATGGCGACATCGGGAAACGGAAGCTGCCGCGACAAAGCGCGACGTAGCGGCCCTTCTTTCTGAAATGAAAAATATGAGAGCAGACATCGGAGGCAAAATTAACAGGATCACAAACATAATAGATAAGCTGGAAGAGAGACTCGAGGGAGTGGAGACCAACCAAACCTCACTGGACACACTTGAATCCCAAATAGATCAGAGAGTACCGGACATTGAGACAAGAGAAGAAGAATATAGTTAAAAAATTGATGTCCTGGAAAAATCGCGAAAGGCTTAACAACCTAAGGATCTTCAGAATACAAGAGAAGGGGAAACAGAACAAGACTTGAAACAAGCCCTCCACGCGATCTTTGAAAGTACTATTCGAGGATGATGCGGTAGATGAACCCAAGATGAACCGGATTCACAGAGCCGGGGGAACTCCTGGTGGCCCGAAGACCGTTCTAGTGAGATTTCACAACTACTCTGCTAAAGGGCGAGAATTCTGGACAAACCCAAAAACACCCCCCAAATAGTCCACGGCACAGCCAATGTGATGATTTTCCAGGACTTGTCCTCGCGAACGCTGGCCATGCGAAGGAAATGCATACCGCTGACCAAATAGCTTAAAGAAAAAGGAATCCGACATCGGTGGGGGCTATCCCTTCTCTCTCACATTTGAATACCAGGGAACTACCATCAGAATACAAACGGAAAAGGACATACGAAACTGCATTACAGACCTCGTAGGCAACATCTCGAACAAACAGAACCTAGAAGAAAGATCCCGTGAGGACCAGCAATGGAAGCTACAGGGGCCCAGACGCAGGAAAATTCCGGTATCCAGGAAATATAGGAGGATGAACACCTCACCGGGAATGGATCATTGAAAATGGTAACTGCCAAACAAGAGGGGTTTAGAGAAGCTCTACCCCAGAAAACATTAAAGATGCAGCGGGAAGAATCCCCAAAGACATTCAGAGTCTGTTCCCGCCTTCATCTCCAGAAGACCACACCTGAACAGTGCACTTGACGCCAGTAATGACTTTCAGGTAATTGCTGGGTTAAAGATCACCACAGTGAGTTAAACTACTTGAACCTAGCCACGACACTAACTGTTAGGTGGTCGTCTGGAACGCAGACAGTGCAGGATTGCATAGCGAAATACGCAAAGGCTTGCAGAAATTAATACATAATGAGAAAGGGGGGTGGGTGGGTTAAGGGGGCTCACAGTTCTCAGCGATGCTTAAAATATGGACTGTGGGTTGCACGTTCCGCACTGATGGTCCGAGACTGGCTGGGTGAGATGTTCCAGCTAGTTCGGACGCTGAAAGGGAGGGAAAGTGGGAGGGGGGAATGGGAGCGAGGAGAGTTAGTGAGCACGACAGATGTGAACAGGAGTACAAAACAACTGAAGATTAATAGGTACATGAGACGTCCGCATACCAATGAAAATAAGCGGAAGTACAATGGCAGCGTCACCTCCAGTTAATACACATGGGCTTCTCAAGGTTGGCACGCTAAATGTGAAGGGCTTAAACTCACCAAATAAAAGATCCTTAGTTTGCAGGGAATTTAGAAGAGCGCACTTAGATGTGCTCTTTCTACAAGAAACAAAGTACATGCGGGGAGAGGAGCAGAATGTTTTCCCAGCCAGCCAGCTCTCAATACTGGAGCTCCAGGCCCTTGAGGAAGGCGCGCGTAGGCATATTGGTCAGCAAAGGGATAAACTTTGAACTCTCCAAGACATGGACCGATCAGGAGGGGAGAGCCATCCGATTGGTGTGCAGAATTCACATTACTACCCTTACCTTGGCAACACTATATTCCTCTAACACTGGTCAGACCCACTTTCTGAAACACACTGTTCCAAAGATAAGCAGCTGGACATACTATCCTGGGAGGGGACTTCAATCTATGGGCTGAATCAACTATGTACAGACAGGCAGGCAACCCAGAGACCGGCCCCCTACCCTACCAGACAGAGGCTGCGCAGAAGCGATAGAGATGTTGCAAATCTTTTGTTTACATGATACCTGGTGGCACTTACACCCCGATGACAAAGGATTCACCTTTTACTCACCACCACACCCAACATACACCAGAATAGATTACATGTACTTAACAAAAGACATCTTCGAGGTCGCCAACACAGCCAACATTGTTCCGATCTCTTGGTCAGACCATGATTTGGTATCAGTCGGTATTGGACTGGACACCCTACCATCCAAAAATACAAAACGGCAATGCAATGAATCACTTTGGAAACACCCAATCTTCCGCACTGAAATGACACAAGCAATTGAAGAATACTTTAAAATAAATGACATGGGCGACATCCCAAAGAGAACGGTGTGGGAGGCGGGCAAGGGGCGGAAAAAAAAGGAAAGGGCCATAATAGAGAAAAAGTTGAGGAACGAAATCACACGGCTAGACACAATAGCATGGAACAATGAAACTGATAGGACTTCACAATTCGGACTAGATATGATGCAAGCTAGTATTACAGTTATGTCTAGATATGACATAATGCTAATCTTCTCAATTCTATCTAGATGCGACGCAAGCTAATCTTTACAACCCTGTCTAGGTGTGGTGCAAGTTGACATGCACAATTCTGTCTAGATTTGACGCAAGCTAGTATTACAGTTCTGTGTAGATATGACGTAAAGCTAATCTTCACAATTCTGTTTACAATTGACGCAAGGTAATCTTCATAATTTGGTCTAGATATGACGCAAGCTAGTATTACAGTTCTGTCTAGATATGATGTAATGCTTATCTTCACGATTCTGTCTAATTGTGATGTTTGCTCATATGCAATCTTTCTGGACGAGCTAGCACATAGTATAGTCTACCTAGATGCGAGATATTACTCACTAATAATTATCTTGATATGCGAGATGGCTGGGCAACACAGTTCACAACTCAGTGTGTCTATGTGGGGCGACAGTTGCTGAATGGAAGTGGGTACATGATATGATGATCTATTATATGATATATATGATATGGCATTTATAACGCGCCTATACACAAGTGTTATAAGGCGCGACATGCACATTACCTTCTATTTGGTGGTAATAAGATAGGAAAGAGGTGGGCCAGTTTTGTGGTTGCAGAGATAGCTGTGCCCCTGTTATGTTAAGTTACGTTATATTAATATATACAACGCATCAAAACTACCCAAGGGCAGTCTCTAGGCACTGCAAGAAAGAGGACGTGGTTGCTTAGTGAGGGAAGAATGATAGGATAGGTCCAAAACCAGGAGCAACTGGCATCTGCGTGTGCTGGCTTGCAGATGGTAGGTTGCGTGCACTGGCTTGTTGTATCAATACAGGTAAGGTCCAATGACTTCAGCGTTTTCTGTGTGGCTGTTGGGGGTGTGTATGTGTGTTTTATGGGGAGATTGGCAAGTGTTTAAGGTTGTGTGCACTGGCTTGTTGTGACCGTATGGGTAAGGTGCAGTGTTCGGGTTAGTTTGTTGCAAGTGTGTATTGGTTGTGATGGTTTTGTGTTAGGGTATACGTTTGCTAGTATAGTGTTTGGGTGGTACGTTTGAGGAGGTAGAAGCAGGTGGTTAGTGCTTTGGCTATTTGCCAAGTTCTTCTATGTGGCTAATGTAGACAGTCCTTTTTGATGTGGCAAATGACTAATCTCTATAATTCTTCTAAGTGTGACGCATGGCTAAACTTCACCTGGACAGAGTGTGGACTCCTAAATTGGAGGCACAACAATAAGTGCAAGACACCTATATTTGAGATATCTAGATAGAGGGAGAACGCCCAAGTATGGGACACAACAGTAAATAACACCACTGAACAGTTGGTACACAGCAGTGATAGGGGTACTCTTCACTAGCTGACTAATTTTGGTAGGCTATGCTCTGTAGGTAATGAGAGGCAGGGTTTTTCGAAGTATAGCGATTGCTGTACTCCCCACCCAGACCACACTTATTTGGTCAGTCGCTGCTGATTGACGGCTGGCTACTGGCTTCTCAGGCAAACATGGTCTGGAGCTGCTTCTTTGGGAGCTGCCCTTTGCCTTGGGGCCCTTAGCCTAAGAGGTTGCACGGACAGTGGGCTGCGCTAGGGTGTGTGATTAAGAGCCTACCTCCTGGAGGGCAACAGCAAATTACAGGCACAGGGCAGGGGGTAGGGAGGGGGGCAGGAGAGAGGTCACACAGGTGCGGCAGAAAATTTGAAAAAATTCTGGAAGGCAAGTGTAACAGAGGCAGAGACAAACCTGACTGTTCCAACTAACTGCAAAGGGGAGGGTGGGGACAGGAAGAAAGCCAGAAACAATATACCCGAGGTACTGCACACTCTAGATGCAGGCCAGCTCTGAAAAACAGGGTGGAAGGCCACAGAAACCCAAGCTAAAACCACCAGAATAGCACAAACTAGTAAAAAAAGATTGGAAAAAAAAAAAAAGAAAACACACACACTACTCACTGAGCATCAACTTGTATGTCTCTCAAAGTCTGTGTGTGTCCCCCAAAGGCCAGTTAATTTTAAATGACTACCTGTTGATATTTACGTCCTGATTTTAATGTTGTTAAATCCTTGAATTAATCATGCAATCTGCTGCTGAATAAATTGCTTACCTATATAACAGTGTTCGATCCCTCTGGTGACTGAAAAAGCTTGCACGGACGCGAGTGATGTCCGTGTTCTGTTTTGTCTAGATCTGAGTGCTAAAACGCGGTCCCCAATTGGTTCTTGGTCTATAGCTGTTGCACACGCGTGCAGTCAGCGCTCCTGATCTGCAGTGCATGCGCAATCGCAACGAGAACCTCTGCACGGCGCATGCAAAATGCTAATGTGGCGTTGTCAAACGGGACTCAGATTTAGACAAGAACACGAACAGCGCTTAACAATATTAAAATCGGGTTGTATATATCAACAGGTAGTCCTTTCGAATTAACTGCCCATTGGGGGACACACACAGACTTTGAGAGACATACAAGTTAAGAACACTAGACAGCATACCACTGCAACAAAGGGTGAGCGTGTCTTAATTCCCATTATATTTCTTGATACGATTTGTCACTTTAAATGATCTACACTCCAGGAATGTTATACCATGGTACTTCACCGCTCTGCACTTGGTTCTTTTTAAAATGTGTTCTATATCGTCTGAATTACAGCAAACCCTTTACAACAAAGATACATCCACCATGCGATGACACTCTCTGAGGAATTGTGGATCAAGTTTAAACTATTATTATCATCATTTTCAGCCTAGCTAATCAGCACTAACACCGGGTATCCCTGTATGGTGTTAACAATCTCTGAAATATCACCAGTATTTGGCAAATGAGACAAGACTCGCCCTTACTAACCAATCAGTTAACATGAATTGCCGATGAGCACATTATTTTCCAAGGCTGGCATTCGGCCAATTGGTCTCTAATTTACACAAAATAGTGCATCTTTCACTCTGCTTGATTTGGGGATTTTATGGTGTCATCATGTTTCCCTATCCGCGCACACCCAATGCTGAGCTATGTACTGATTGCATTAGCGAATGCTAAACTATAACACATTGTTGGTATAAGCATCTTAAGTATTCTTTTGTGTTTTTTCCTGGCCTCCCCCTGTGTCTCCAATACACTTCACTACAATTTGGGTATGTGAATTAATTTTGGTTACTATAACATTCCTTACGATATTGTTATTCTTTGCTTGTGTATGTGAACTTCTCACAATTGTTTTGTTTCTACTGTATCATACTTTTAATTTTGACCTCAATGTCAGCCTTGAAAACGACTTCTTTTGTCGAAACACGTGTCGGGTGACACTTCGAGATACCAATAATAAACAATTGGTGCTGATTAACATCCAGATGCATTTGGGACTTTCTCACTAATCACAGGAAGAGCGCGTATTGCGCGTCATTCTTTGTTACACATTAACAGTGTGGGCCTTAACAGTTTATTTATATTTATTAATTGGGTATTTATAATGCGCCAATACAATAAATGGCGTTTCATGGTGCCACATGACGAAAGTGGGTGGGATAGGGATGAAGAATAACAAAAACGGTCCTACTAGGCCTTGTGTCATTTGGATCGTGCAAGTGCAGTAACAAGAAATGAGAGGGCGGGGCTGGATGAGGATGAGTAGTGGTGTAGGCCCCTCCAGGCTAGTGCACGGGTGAGGGAGCCCAAAGGGGCAAGTGTAGGTTAAGGGAGGGTGGGGGAAATCAGGGGAGAACAAGTGCTTGGGTACACTAGGCGAGGAGGGCGTGGTGCCTGGCAAGACTCAGAAAGCACCAGGCAGCCAGGCAAAATAGGGCAGAGGAGGGACATTAGCAGGGCAGGGGGAGAGAAGGAAGAAAAGAAAAGGGGGGTTTTGAGAAGCTTCCGGAACTTAAGGAGATCCGGCTCAAGCCTGAGGGGCAGGGAGGCCATTCCAGAGGGCGGCTCCTGCGGAAATGAGAGATCTACCTCCCAATCTCAGAGTTGGAGCTAGCAGACAGAAGGGCTCTAGAAGGGAGGCGTTTAGGGAGAGAGAGCTGGAGGTAGCGGGGTCCTAGGGCCCAGAAAGGCTTGTGGATGGTGCACATGGTATACAAGTTGATCAACGCATCAACGGGGAGCAAGTGCTAGAGATTGTAAGGCTGGGGAAATGTGGTCCCTGGGCTTGAGGCCAAGGACAAGTCTTGCAGTCCTATTCTGGAATAGTTGAACAGGGCGAAGGGAGGATTTAGGTAGACTGAGGGAGAGGCTGTTGCAGTAGTCCAGCCTAGAAATGACCAGCGCTCTGGAGACAAAGGTGAGGAAAGGGAGAATGCCTATGAGGAGCTGAAGCTAAAAGTGGGACTTCTTGGCAAGGGTCGCAATGTGAGGAGAGAAGGAGAGAGAGAGAGGAGTCGAAGATGCCACCAAGGTTTTTTGCCACACAAGAGGGTAAGGGGATGGGTCACATGGAGTAGGATCTGGAAATTGGAAGCATTTTCGGTCTTATTTATCTGGTTTTATGCTCTCAATTACAGATTTTCAGTAGCATTGTGAACGGCTACAGTTTAGTCACGTATCTGTAGTCATGGCAAAGGAGTGGCTTCGAAAGCAAATAATGTTGGATTTTGGTTTCATAACATGTACACAGGTCTCAAACTCGCGCGTCTTTCACAACAACAGAGTTAGAATTTTTTCCACTATTCATGAAATTTGGTTGAGAGTGATTTTCATCCCCTGCTCACACCCAACAGACAAATGCTCTAGGAAAACAGAATATGCAGAATAAATTAACATTTAGTTATTCTAACAAGAAGATTGAATTGTACAATGGCACATTCCACCCAGAGTGATCTTGGAAAGAAAAAACTAAATTAAAAAAAATATATAAGTGGAATCATTTATTTAACTGGCGAGAACCTATTCCTTGATGTGGTCCTTAAAATGGGTTGACGGGATTTCAGAACAAGCACTGAAAATAGATCACTGCAATACAAGTCTTATTTGTGTCACTCCCCAAAAGTGATTTCCTTGGGGGCTACTTGTTCTTGGTGTAGGTCTTTTGCCTTATTTTTTAATAGTTCTGCTTTGCTATCATCCTTATCTATGCCATCTCCAAGTTTGTACATTCGGCTGGCATTTGCACATGCCCACACATGGCCTAGATCGCAGGCCTTCACAGAGTAACTCAGAGCCTGGCTCATGTCTTTTGGTAAATCTGGGGCTCCTTTGATGTACAGTGCACTAAGATTGAAGCAGCTGGGTGCAAAATTGCCATTGCAGGCCATAGTATAGTAGTCTCTGGCAATAATGGGATGAGGCTTGTCGTCAAATATCCGTCCATCATGTGCCAAGAGACCAACGTTATGGCATGCCTCTATAGACTTCTTTCCGCCTTTCTTACAGGATTTCATAAAGCAGTCATACGCAGCTTTCAAATTAGGAGCCAATCCACCTATAAAACGAAAACAAAGGATATTGAAGACCAAGGTAAAATAATACAAACATTAATTTAAAGATTGTCACCACAGGGCATTGCAACACTGCCAATAAGGTATATCAAAACAACATATAGTAAAAAGAATACATTTATGTCAAGAGACAAGTTTCATTCAATCATGATCACTTGTCTTACTTCAACTAACAACAGGAAGAGTAAACAATAATAGTGAAAAATTTGCAGAATTACTTTGAGGAAATTCTTGGTTTTTTTAATTTTTATTAAAGACACAGATATACTGTCCCCTTCTTTAATTAGGAACACTCGAGCAGCGTAATTTTAAAGAAAATGTACTGCAAACATTGAAGAACCCATTTCCCATGTTCCCTGTAGCAACATTCACATTATAGTTAGCTTCAATCAGGATGAAACCATCCTACACAACCTGCCTTTAAGCTTCCAGTTGCCCTCTTTCCTCAATGCAATGGGGTCTAAATCAAAGCATTTCACTTTCTTTCTACACCTGCCTGCTCTAGTGGCTAGTGCACCCAACAAAAGTTGTAAAAAAGAATTAACTGCTCTGAGCCAACCTACATCCTCTAGAGTAGTTGAAAACTGGTTTGGCCTGGTTTTCTGACACAGACATGCCTAATACACATCCTATGTCGGTGGCTCAGTTTGTTTGGTGTTAGGGAAAGCCCGACTGGCTGGCATTCAAATCCTGTTGTCGTCTGCCAACTGTGTGATTGGAGGGGTGAATGCGTTACCAGTGGGACAACCGGTCCCTTCTTCAGTTCTTATCAGAGTTGCTGAAGGACTTCTGTGAATATGCAGAGGACTTGCTTTAGCCAGATTGCCTGGCTCATATGTCCTTGCCCCCGATTACTTCTTTCAATGCTGTAAACGCCTCCTTGCCTTTTCCTCTTCTTTCTCCTCCTCCTCCTCCTCCGCCTCCACTTAGTCATCATTGCTAGCTGAACTGGCTTTGCCATCTTCAGACTGTTTCCTTTCATTTGCTGTTTTGCTTACATATGAAATCTTCAATCAAGCACAGCAAGATGTAGAGTGGATGAGTGGTGGTTTGCTCCATTCCATCCTGAGTAGTCACCACCAATTGCTCCCATCATGGGACTCTTTGTTGGCTGGCTAACTCCTCTTTGCCTTGGAGCCGACAGGATCCCTTTGGAGGGGTTCCTCTTACTTGATTCCTTCTCCATCACAGCTGCTTCCAGCTTGCAAGTCATTGTTCAAGGTACACAGATTATTCTTTCTGTGTGGGTGATCGTCAGTCAAGTGGTCAAATCCTCAGGTTCTGGGTGCCTTCCTCAGACCTTCAAAAGGAGGCATACCACTTACCAGGTACTCCCACCATTGCCAAGCCAAATCCATTGCTACTGGCACCATGTACTTGTCCCTATATCCGGATATATTCCTTAGAATTGTCGCTAGGAGTCCCTTGAGTTCTGGGGCTTCGCAGCCCTCTCCTCATCCCCTCTACCGCAATATTACCATTGATGTGGATTGGTTCTGAATCTTACTTTGCACACACGATTCCCTGGTTTGCAGGGTATCAGACCTGCAGGTCTTCATGGCTGTCCCCTCAGGCCGTTTGATCCTTTGGCTGCCCTTGTGTGGTAGAACTGGTACTTCCATGACTGTCCCATAACTGGTTTCCCTATCAACTAAGACATGTTCTTCCCATGGGGAAACCTCTACAAACTTTTGAACTCCTGCTAAGAGACTGGAAAATGTACTGACCTAAATTTAGATATTGGTTCTTAAAACCACAGCCTGTTAGATGTTAAGTCAGCGTAAGGTATATATTGAAGGATGCTGGAATTTGAAGGGGGAGGGTGCGGGGGTGTCCCCCGGTTTTTCTAGAAACAAAAAAGCAGCAAAAACCGACCCTAAATAATTCTGCCAACTTGCCATGTCGCAAAAAATAAAAAAAAATAAAAAAAAGTCTGCAAACCTTCAGAGAACTGGGAAGGGTCTATACGATGGCCCTTTTTTTTTGTTTCACACTTGGACTGTTTGACTGTGTGTTGTGCTCTACATCAAAGAACCTATGTAAAATAAGACTCCACGATGGCCGCCAACACCAGATAGACGTGTCGGCAGCCCGCTCCTGCGCCCTTATTATCTTTGAAGCAGTTCCACCACCCCCGGAACACCCTATGGTAGGGACGATAAGAGCAGATACGAAGAGGAGGACCCCCCAGATCTATATGAGGAGCCTGAAAGCGTATGAACGTAGGAACCACCGTGGATGAGTGTCGGGGCCCTCATAGACGGACACAGAGTAAGGGCTCCAGTCGGCTCAAGAGGGAGACAGAGGAGAAAGTTCCACATCCGCAACGGTAAGTATTGGCTTCCCATCGCGGGCGACAAGTGAACGCCAGGGCCAAGAATCGGGGACGGGGCACACACTGTCCGTCAACCTGCGGTGTCGAAGAGCCAACCCGGAAGCAGAATAGAAGGCCCCTACAGACCTGCCAGAGGGAGGATCAGGGCATAGACCACAGTGCTTGCCCATGGGCCATCTCCGACACAGAACGTGAGCTAAACGGCCCCCCACGGAGGAGCCGTGGGGAAGAGGAGGTTCCCCAGTGGCGACAGTTTGATATTGTGACGGGCTCAACTTGAATGAAGAGGACCACATTAGAAGACGTTTGCACCGTTCACGTGTACACCGGAGAAGGAGGCGGAAGGTAGCAGCCTAGCAGGCGTCGACAGGGAGACCCGCTCCGGGACTGATGACACGCAGCCATAAGTAGTAACATGGAGGTGGAGGAGAGACTAGCCAACAGCAAGGGGCACGGACCAGGGGGGTCATTCAGGAAGAACCAGCAGGCATTAAAAGAGGAGGAGCAGCAGACAATAAAAGAGGAGGGCGGCCCCCTGATCGACCCGAAAGGGGGGTCCATTAATGCAATCACCTCAGCCCTGTATGAGGGTAAGGGAAGCCCCACCAGGCCTCACGGAAGGAGGTAGTAGGCCTACGCCCAGGGAGAGGCCTATTATCAAGAAATAAGGGCAGAAGGGAGGGACAGGCCAGGGAGCAGGAAAGCCTGGGGGCACCAACAATGGGCAACAGACCCCTGAAATGAATGGAACAGTGGGGGGCAACTAAAGAGACAATGTCTCTCAGATGGAGGAGAGTGGAGTGGAGTGCTGGATCAGGAGTAGATGCCCCCCACCCCACCAGCAACACTGCAGGGTACATTGGGCAAGAACACTCGGGCATGATGGCGTCCAAAGTCAAAGCCAAAACCTCCAAACGGGGGACACAGTGGGCACCCTCATCCCAATATGGGCACCAAATGCAACAAGGGACTTGGGGGAAAAACATGCAGACCCCATGGAAGCAGAACAGGTAGCACCAGAGTCCTGACAGGATTTCCATGATGACATTATGTCACTCCTCACTAAAGCATTTCACGACCAGTTCCAACTGATGCACACCAACCTCTCCAGTCAGAGAGTCGAGCAAGGCCAGGCCATGGGAATTGGCAGGAGAAAGGCAAAGAATGGTGACTCTACGAGACCCATGCCTGAAACAAGGAGAAGAAACCAAAGAAACGGGCACAGAGGAGGAATAACAATGGATAAGACAAGCCCAAGCTAAGCAACAATGCGAGGAAGTGGGGGGAGTAAGCGCACATACCTGGGAGGAGGAGCTCAGGTGGAGGATTCATCTTGGAACCTATAAGGGCGGGTAAGCGCAAGGGGGGGCAGGGGAATTTGAGATTTGAAAAGGGAGGAGTGGGAAACATCCAGAAGTTGGGGGACAAGATGGAGGGAAGTGAAGTGGGGGAGGGGACTGGGGAGAGGGTTGAGAGACTCAAACGCAACAGGGTAGGATCCAAGGGCAAAGGGAGGCGCACAAGGGATGAGGAGGGCAAGGGATCAATTGTACGGAAAGAGGCCCAGGGTCTATCACACAGGAAAGGAGGTGGTGGTAAGCAAGGTACATGGAGAATCACCCAAATTCAAATGGTCCACACATAAACGAGAGGGTTGAATACCCCTCTCAGGAGGAGGAAATTAAAAAAAATCACAAGGATTACAGGCCCAGATATACTGGCGATCCAGGAGACTAATCTCCTGGCAAAGGACCAGCCGAGGCTCAAATTGCAAGGCTTCCGCCAGATATTGCAGGCATCATGTCCAACGAAGTAATGGGGAGTAGCATTGGCTATCAGGAACAGTCTAGAGTTGAGTATCAGGATCCAAGGGGGAATAAGGGGGAAGGTATATTATAATGGTAGGGGACCACAAAGGCACCTCGTACACTCTGGCCTCAGTACACAACCTCAATACCAGACAGGAGGCCTTTCTGAGGGAATTCCTGAGCGTGTTGGAGGGCTTCACGAAGGGACACATTGTAATAATGGAGGCCTTTAACTTTGCCTGGCAACAGGAGCCAGGACAGATCCGGGAGGAGGAGGAACGGGGGGAGCGGTAGCTTCGGCGGTATTACAGGGTAGGTTCAAATGTTTAGGGTTACGGGTTGTATGCAGGCAGCAGGGTGGTGGGGGCTATACTCTCATGTCCAGTGTTCACAGAACACAGTCGCGAATTGACTACATCTGGGTGTTGCCGGGGTTGATGGGGGCAGTGGAACACGTGGAGGTAGGTCCTCTGGGAATAGCGGATCATAAAGTGGTGACAATGATAATGAATTTGCGTGGGCGCTCACCAGGGGTCTGAAGTGGAGAGTCCCAGGGGAACTACTGTGAGACCCGATTGCAAGGGAGGGGAAAATCAAGACCTTCTTAGAGCTAAACAAGAGCTGAGACACAGGGGAGGGCACCCGATGGGATGCCTTTAAGGCCACAATGAGGAGAGTATTTATTGCAGCAGAAGCACGAAGGGAGAGACAGATGAGGACCTTTGAGGCCCAATTTAAGAAGGAAGTTGATGAGGCAAAGAGACGGGCAGGGGAGACCCCCTCCAGGAAGTCACTTAAGGCTTATAGGCAGGTGGTGGGACAACTAAATGTCCTTAAGACTAAGAGAGCTGAGTCAGCATTATGGTTTGTCCGACAAAGGCTTTATGCCAAGGCTAATAAGGCTGATGCATTATTAGCAAGGCTATTAAGGGGGGCTGCGGGCAGCAAAATAATTGAAGCATTAAAGGATGGCACAGGCACCCGTCACTCCCGCACAGAAGACATTCAGGAGTGTTTCGCAAGCTACACCACCTCCCAAGATCCCCAGCGTCAACAGCAGACTACCTGGAGAAAATCCAGCTCCCTAGAACAGACGAGGGCACTCAGTAGATACTAGGCTAGGAAATTAGAGGAGGTGAGGAAGATCATAGCAGGTCTTCCCCCAAATAAGGCACCATGACCAGCGGTTTTTACGGCTATCGTCGATAAAACATTTTCCACAGCCCTGGCCTCCCACTTGACAAACCTTTATAATAGATTCCGGGAGACAGGGCACACCTCGCATTCTAGGGAAGAAGCCAAAATAACATTGATCCGCAAGCCCAATAAAGAACCCACTAAGTGCACGTCATACCGACTCATTCCGTTCATAAATATAGACGCCAAAGTCTATACCAAAATCCTGGCTAAAAAGGTTAGATGCGCCCTTACCTGCTCTGATCCACCAAGAGCCTGCTTTGTGTTAGGGAGACAGGCCGCAGATAACATCAGACACGTAGCCCACCTGATAGAGAAGGCCCAAAAGACTGCCATTCCATCGGTCCTTCTCTCCTTGGATGGGGAGAAGGCATGTGACCAGGTGGAGTGGTGCTTTTTTTTCCAGAGTGATGGGAATAATTGGATTGGGGAGGGCTACTTCCTAACGATGGTCCAAGATAATTACAGAACCCTGGTAGCTTGCCTTTCAATTAATGGATCAGTTTCCCTCCCTAGCAAAATAAGCAGGGGGACAAAACAGGGGTTCCCACTCTCACCATGTTAAATGCAATCTACCTGGAACCACTACTGCAGAGTCAGGGGGGGCAACATGGTACACCGTTTGGGGTTAAGCAACATGAAGTAGTGGCCTTTGTGGACGACATACTCCTGTCACTCACCAAATCAAGAGAATCCTTAGAGGCATGCAGGGAGATACTGAGGGGCTTCGTGAAGTGTCAGGGCTTCTGATTTGTCAAAATTAATTTGAACTCCTCAACCTCACGGTAGGCGGAATTGAAGGTGACATTTAGTTGGAATCCGGTGGGGGGTGAAATACTTGGCGGTATGAATTACACTGTCGCTCTTTGGCTGGTACGAAGCCAACTACCCACCCATGTTATCGGCTATAAAAAGAGACTTCCAGAAGTGGAGGAATCTTCGGGTTTCTTGGACGGGCAGGATGGCAGCGGTTAAGATGGTTACACTGCCCCGTTTGCTTTACTCGTTCCAAGCAATCCAACCTGCGGTGCCTTCTAGTTTCATCAAGGATCTAGAAAAGGTGACAGGGAACTTCATATGGGAGGGGAAGAGGTTGAGGCTCAATTGATAGCTCCTGATGGCATCTAGGAGGTAAGGAGGGTTGGCGGCCCAATTTCCAACAGCCTTACGATGCCGCACAGTAGCAGATTATAAGAGAATGGTTCACACTATCAGCGGGGAAACAATGGGTGGAAATGAACAGGGCAGGGGCTCAGCATGATCTCAAGGACGTCTTGCGGTTACCATGTCAAGATAGGCCAAAGCATTTGTACTTGAGCGCCATAACCAAGCTGGTAGCAGACATGCGAGACAAGTTAGCAGGGAAATACAGGTTTACGAATTTCCCCTCGCCCTTTACACCTATCTTTAATAACAGTGATTTCCCCACAGGAAATGAGAGAGGGCATTTTGGCCAATAGCAGGAAGGAGGATGTGGGGTGATCCAAGACATGTACCAAGGCCTGACCATCAGATCATTTGTAGAACGCAAGCAGGAGTTTGGGGTGGACGAAAGAGAGAGTATCTGCTATTTTCAACAATGACAGTGGCTGCTAAATAATGAGATTAAAGCCGCGGCCACTCGACCCCTTACTCCATTTGAAAAATTCTTGTTAACACACGATGGGACCAAGGGCTTAGTCTCCAATTTATACAAGATTCTGGACGTTGCCATCCCTCTGGCTTCTTGGCCTTACATGGCTCACTGGGAACGGATGACCGGGAGGCAATTAGGAGGGAGGAATGGGGGAAGATTGTGGAGAATGATACCAAAGGTGTTCCTTGAAAGAGGATTACAGAACTCAATGACGCTTCCAACGTCTGAGACTTTTGTACCCAAGTTGAATCAAACCAGACGAAATGACCTCACAAGGACTAAAGCGCCAAGGATCTGAGATGGGAGTGGGGGTTGGCGGGGGAGATGTTTAGCGGTTGGGTAGGGCAGTTGGAAGGGGGTGGAATTATAACTTATTGTAAAATCAATAAAAAGAAAATAAAACAAAAATACTTGCTTAATGTGTTATTCTATAATACAGTTCATATTTTTCTGTCTGTTTGTAAAGTGACATTTCTTAGTTCGTCTATTGGGAGTAACTGTAGGCATCCATCAGCCTTCTGCCTTCTGCCTTCCCCCGAAAGGAGCGGACTGCTCAGACATTACTACGTCACAGTGATTTTGGTCTATCCTGTGGTTGGAACGCTGTGTACCACTAGGATAGATGTTCTCACATCCCTGACAATAGAGCCCTGGACAAAAATGTCCACAACATTCTACACATTTTAAATGAATTTTTATGGAGGACTCCTTTGCACTTCTCAGATTAGATGGTGCTACCAGCATTCATTAAAGAGGCTGGGCATTACACCCAGCAAGCTAAGGCGTCAGGATCCCATGGCATCCTAGTGTCTATTGCTCTTTGGCCGGGTCCAGTATCGTGGCCAATATACTGAGTCTCTGGGACTTTGTACTTGCATAAGTGCCATACCCTCTCTCTAGCCCTCTATAGGGATCTTGAAATTGTTTAACAAAAAATATCTTGGGTTGGCTCTCTGGAGTTGAGGATATCTTCCCTTTGATGTGCGACCTTGAGCATTCTGCTCCAAAGCATTCCTGCACCTCTTGGTCTAGTCTCCAAGCCTCATTTTAATGCACTCTGCCATTATTTGTGGCAGACTGCAATCCCCATGGCCAAACATGACATACACAGATGAACGTTTCCTTTTGGCTACTCGTATGACATGCTGGATTACAGATACCTTTTCCAGCAGTTCGAGACAAGTTTGTTGTGGTTCCCTGGTTTGCAATTGACAAGTCATGTCACGCTGGCCCAATATACCTACCACTGGGCTCTAAGATCTGGTTTCAGGCAGATTGTCATTCATATTAAGATGAGCTCTCTCAGCGCTTGTCAAAATTGTCCGACAATATATCTTACTTCTATTGGCCTTTGGCGGGTGCTAGGAACAAGAGGGTGGGCTCAGAGGCATTGTAACACTTGCAAAAAAGTAAACTACCCCTTTCCTAATTTGTCTTCTTGGGAGCCTTATTTTACAGCAAATTGGCAAGTAGTGTGCGTTCCTGTCACCTCATGCATACACCCATGTCACTTAGCTGTAGCTTTATGGGCACCAACATGTCTGCTACGACTCTTGATAGTGTCCTCGATTGAAGAGGCCAAAACTCATAAAACTTGCCAAAGAGAGGTCTGGTTTTGAAGGGCCTTCGTCATCTGACCATGCAGGCTCGGAATATAATGTTTGAGCCTCTGACATACTGAGAGGACTGGGCATATGCTCTGGAAACTTCAGCTGCAGGCCACGTTACTTGTAGAGCTTCCAACAGCTGGCCTGGTGCTCTGCTAGTAATCACCGTCAGGTCTTGATGAGCGCAGGTTTCTGTCAGGGAAACTGCTTGCCATTTTAGAGAATAGCCACAGCTGCGAGCCCCTCTCTAGCGTGTTCATGCAGCATTACAGGTTAACGGCTTGGACACGTGAACAGGTACACTTTATGAGGAACGAAGATAAACAGCAGTCTGAGCTTTACTAAGCCGATAAAGTATGACTGTATTCGGTTCATTAATTGTGGGCACCAATACAAACTGGAGTCCAGATGACCACAGAAGAACATTGCCCTATTCAGATGGAGTCAAGAGAGGCTAGTGCACCCATACCTGGTGTTAGGCGTGAGGGCGATTGTTAGCTTGGCAAGAGACACGAACACTGAGCATAGGTGATCAGTGGAGGGCTGTCAGCAAGAGTGGCACGCCAGCAGCAATCGGTCATGAATACCCAGTGGATATGGAAGCAGCAAGGCATAAAATAAGCGGTATTGCATTGCAATTTGCAATATGATAATGATGTTTTGCTGTTTACTTTAACAATCATGTCGCACCAACTGCAATATGAATTTCCACAGCAAAAAAGAAAGAAAAAAAAAAAGATTGTGCCTTTTAAAGTTCTGCCTCTGTGCACAACGTGCACTGCAGGCGTGGCAGAAGCACCCGGGCTGGGCTAAAAACATTGTATCAATGTTATGTCAGCCCAGCCCGGATGCGGAGTCATCATGTCATGAGAGGAGGATCTCAGCCCCCCCTCTCACACTCTGGCTTAACGTTCTTGAGGTAAGGAGGCCGAGGGAGTCAGTAGGGGCCCTTTTCATGTAAACGTGTTTGGGTGCAAGTGTCTGATGATAATATTTCTCCCGCCCATTCGGGCAGGTGAAATGTTATCCATCAGACACTTGCACCCAGCACCCGCCGTAATAACGCAGACTACTGCTCGTAGAAGGCCTCTTCTACAAGCAGCAGGCTGCATTATTACGGCAGGTGCTGCAAAATAACTACTTCAGATTTAATATTCGAAAAATCTTAATTTTGATTAAATGAATGATGAGCCCATCATCACTCTGCTACTTTCCACTGCTCCTGCACTGTTTGTGATAATGAAAAATGCTTTGTTTTGTGGGTGGCACATGGTCGCTGCAAGAAGGTCAAAAGAGACATACCTACCACAAACAATTTCAAAGGATCTGGTCCCTTCTGTCTTTCAACCAGGCCATGTGGTGTATGCCATAATCCTGTTCAGGCTTGATGACTGTTTCAGGAGATTTACTGAGTGCCTACAGAGATGCATCTCCTTATCTTTTGTGTCAGCATCATTGAACAGCTTGTAGCAGTCTTGCACATTATACTTTCTGGTCACCTGTTGAAGCATCACCATTGTGGCTTCAAGTTTGATGCACTACACACAAATCTAACAACCTCATTGCAGCCTTCTTGATGCCTGGTATCAGGGCGGGCTGCAGCACGGGGTAGAGGTCCAGGCCCCCTCAAGGCCACCACCAACCCTTCCTTAGTGAGAAGCCTTGCTAGTGGTGTTAACTATCACTGGGACCAGGTGGGAGGGGTGGCAGGTTGGGTTGCAGGCATAGGGGATTTTGCACTAAAAGCACGGCAGAAACTTATGAGTTATTAGCACCTTGAGGGGCTGCACTACAAGAGGCCAGGCCAGGATTTGTTTGCTTGCCTTGGTCAATGTGTTATGCACCACAGCCATGGTTCTCGTTCTCACACTTGCATCCTAGCTCTCACACCATAGCCCTCTCAACATGCACACTCACTACTCCCACTATGTATTCAAATAATGCATTTCCCACTCTCACTTTAGCTCTCATTTTTACTCAAACCTAGTTTTTATGCGTTCTTGCACGATAGCTCTCAATCGCAGTCACCCACACCCTTACTCTTACTTGCACCAGAGATCTCATCACAACTGCACTCTTCCCTGCCTATAGCCCCCAATCTCCCTTGCTCCCTGTCCCATGTTCCTTAGCGTTCATTTTCACTCTCACTCACCCTTCTTCTCCCACTCACTCCCTGCAATAAAAGTCTTTGAGTTTTTAAAATGTTTACCAGAATCCAACTGCACTTTGATCTTGTCTGCTATCTTGCAGCCTTATGCCTCTGTTCAGAAGTGCATGGCAAAAGGTCCTGATCTCGATTTACCCTCCCCTTTTGCGGTTAAGCCTACATATCTCTTGGCCTTTTGAACAGTTATTTTTTGCACCCCTAAACCGCCCGTCTCCAATTACTTTTTGATAGCTGGCATTAGTGGAAGATGCCATTTTAACACATAACAAAAACAAATAAAACTGCAGAATCATTATAGATGCAGCCAATGATTTTGCAGTTTTAATACAGGAAACTTCGAGCTCTGTACAGGCGCTCTAGGGCAAAATACATGCAAACCTCCTAATTTGCATATGTTTGTAAAGGTGAAAGGCCCCAACCCTGTCCCTGGGATTGCCGGGCTGTGTGTTGGCAAGTGGCTGCACTGGCATTTGTTCGGCTGTCGATTCTCGAGGGCCCCCCCCCCAGAGTGAGTGTGCATTGTTGTGGGTAGGTAATGAGTTGATTTTTACCCATTTTGTAGGAATTGGTCTGCAGTGTAGAGGAAGGTTAGGCAGAGAGGACCTTCCCACTGTGACTTAGCAATGGGCCTCAAGAGGTAAGCAAAGCCTAGCCCAACTTTTTATTCCAAAACTATCTTTTTAATGTAATTCAAAGGCCTTCTGCAAGCAGGATGCGTTATTGGTGCAGGTGGCCGCGCTGGGAATACATTTTCTCCTGCCCGTTTGGGTGGGAGAAATATCATTTACAGCCATTTGCTTGCGCTAAGCCCCGCACTAAAAGCACTGCCGGTGCAGGCAGAACGCCTTCTTTCAATCACAATTTGAATATTAGAATGCTTTCTGAGCAGGCGGTGTTAAAATTGCAGGGCTGTGTGCATTTGGTGGGCAAAATATTCGTCCCAGAGCCCTTTGCTAGCACGCAGCTCTGCACTGATAAAGCCTGCAGAAGGCTAAATCATTTGTTCTTTCCTGTCAGCAGCAACTAAGACTTGCAATAATAGATTTGTGATCATTATGTTAGCACTTGAATCAGAATAGTGGGAAGCAAGAGGAAACGGGAGATTTAGCAAAGCTAACTGTCAAGTGTCCCGTGAATGTGTAAATAAGTAGATGCCTTAAACACCACAGTTGCACAGAAAGTGACTCAAAGCTATTTCTTTTTAAAGCTGAGTTCATCCATGAGATGTGTAGTCTTCTGTGCAGGGTGGTGCAAATACTCCAAGGAGGTTGCTATGGGTGTACTTTGCAAATAAACAAGACCATGGTGGCTCTTGTTTAACCCAAAACAAATGTGTACTAATTAGAGCCTGGAAGTAACATTCATGCAGCAAACCTTTGCATTTTACAGACATTGCACTGATGTTATACTTCAGAGGTACATAGAAATCATTTCTGCATTCTTGCTAATTCTATATCTTGGGGTACAACTAATTGTGGCCACATTCAATATTAGTACAAAATTGCTAATCAAATTAGTTCATTTGCTAATAAAAAATGTTTAATTAGCAAAATCTGCTAATCAATTTTTGAAAACTAATTTATGCCTTGAAGCAGGAGTAATAAAACTAACATTACTCACAGAAACAGCAACAAACTGGAACCATCAATCATATCCCTTATGAGCATGCAGACTCTTCACCTTCCAGATAAAGTGTAAACATTCAAATTAATATTGCAAACCACAGCTTCTTTACAAGTATAATAATATGATATTTATCTGGCGGTTAGGTAACACAGAAAGGTGGGACATGAAATACATGAGATTTCATAGGATTGGAGTCCGATGTTATTTACATTTTTCACTACAGACATTTCCAAGAGGATGTGGGAAATGTTTCCTTTAATGTTAGCAGTTAGGTCTGTCCAAAATCATGCTGTTTGCACTTTCAGAATTAAAGAAAGAAAGCACAATGCTTGGCTCCAGTCTGCCCATATAGATTCTGGGACATCATGATGGAAATTAAATGAAAAAATGTCAAAATCAATGCTAACCAGTGCTGTCCATATCAAACCCGAACTTATGCATCACAAGATCCTACTCTTTTTTATCTTGCAGAGAGCAAGCTCAATTTTACTCCTGCTTGCTTTATGATGCAATAATCTTTACCCAATGTTTCATCTTTTTCATGTTTCCTTTTTCCTGCTGCCTGGATATGTTCAGTCTTCAATCCCCACCTAAAAAAGTAATCTTGGATCCCAAAGAAATAAACAATTTGCGTCCTATCCCCCAATGAACATTTCTATCTAAACAACTGTAGAGGGCTGTGGTGACTTGGATTCAAACCTTCATTGAGAACTCAGAATTGTTAGACAACGCTCAGATAAGTTACCACTCCACAGTACCAGACTTATCACTACATCTGTTTTAGATCAGCTAAAAGGCAAATTAGACCCTATGGCAGCATATGACATGGTCGACCATTAAATGCTACCCAAGAGGATCCAAAACGTAGGCGTTCAGGGCACTGTTCTTAAATGGATCAAGTCTTTCTTGAAGATTGCTCTCAAGAAATCCAATTTGACTCCCTTCTCTTCACAACCTCCCCATGTTAAATGTGGGGTCCCTCAGGGCATGGCACCATCGTTCCTTAATGAAGCACTTACATCAGTCGGGAGGCCTTATTCTATTATGCAGACGATAAATAGCTATAGGTTGCCCTTAAGGTGGGAGATAACCTGCCTATCAAGAGTAGAGAATGTCAGTCCTCAATCAAGTGTTGGATTGACTTGGAATTTTCTAAAAATGAATCATGACAAAACTAAAATACAAATTGTTAATGAGAGAGCAAACACCTTGACTTCTTTATGCTGGCCAAATAATTTTGGGCAATGTCCCAAACCAAAGGCAGAAATAAAGAAGTCTTAAACAACAAATTGACACTGAATAGTCAAATTGCAGCAGTTATGAAAACCTGCTTTTTTCTTATTAGAAAATTGAAACCTATTCTCCCTTAACTATCCTTTTCTTGTCCAGTTTTGGCAATACACTCACTGGGGCTGTTTCATGGAATTTGTGCGCCGAAAAACAGGGATTTGTGCGCCATTCTGCCCGCAAATCCCTGTTTAACAAATGGGGATTTGCGGGCAGAATAGCACACAAATCCCCATTTTTCGCCGCACAAAATCCATGAATCAGCCCCACTGTTCTCTTCCCATTTAGATTTCAACAATAGCATCCGTTTGGAGCTTCCCAAGTATTTGATTTCTCCCACGCAGTGAGTACAATACACTGCAGCCAGAACACTAAAATAAAATTAAAAAAAATGTATCTTATTACTCTGACACGGCACCCTTCACGCTGGCTACCAGCTAGAGAGAGCTTATAAGTGGTCTTCAAAACTAACTTCAGTCCCCTGTCTTGTAATTGAGTCTACATATATTGATGTGACCACTAAGATCTAACCAGGACAGAAAGCTCATCATTCCCAGAGATCAGAAAGAAAGTCGATGGGTGCTCTTTTGTGGTTCAAAGAGCAAAAATCTGGAACACCTTACAATCATCCTTCCTAGAGTCTCTAATTAAATTGACTTTCCGGAAGCACCTCAAAACAGTTCAACTTGAATCCACTAATGTTGGTGCAGCCAACCTACGATTCATCCTTTCGAGAACGCAAGATCCCTTCGGGTGAACGCTGCGCTCTATTTAACTCCATATATAACTTGCAAAACCTTGGTTTTTGCCACATGACTAGTGAGCGCAATGGCCGCGCAATGCAATGTTACTGGCCTTTTTGTGCTTTGCTGTGGCATGCAGTAGGTTTTTATTGGACTTTAACATTGGAGCATCATAAACAAAACTTCATTGCCCCACCTCTTTTTGCTAAACCATAGGATATGTGCACCGCATCACTTCTTTTCTTTGTCTTCTATGCATCTCCCCTTTCACTAGTTAATTTTCACCTTTCTTGACTACTAGCTTTTCACTGCATTTTGATACCCACATTGAGGCAATTAATGTTGTGCTGTGCCATAGACACAATGAAACAAACACGATGTTGTGCAATACTACCTAAGCTAAAAAGGGGCGACTTTACTTGGTCTACCAGCTCCAGAACACAGCTGTGTCCAGCCCCCTCCAGGCCCTGCCAAACAGGTAGGCAAGCAGAAGCAAGCACGTAGTTGTGGAAAGGACAAAACATGTGCACACTCAACACATACACAAGCAATTACACCTTGCTGTAGTGAATAGAACATGGCTGTACTGTAGAAAAGGTAGTCAAGGTAGGTCTATTCTTCATGCCTTAAGTTAGTTCTTAGTCCTTCTGCGCCATAAAAGATCACTGGGAAAAAAGGAAGGAACATACAAGTGGGAAATGGGCTGAAAATAAAGCACACACTTAATCTGTCAGGGTAACTAGATCAAACAAATGATCTTCAACATGAAACAGAAATCAAAATTATTATGAATCCATGGCAGAACTCCATGCAAGAGGCCCTCGGACCTCAAACAGTGATGGCAATGTATTTGATTAGCATTTCCTGGACTCATCTTAACTGGGCGTGTCTGCTTATATAGACTTTCATTGATCAGACAAGGAGAAGAACATCCATTTCGTGGTTGCAGGTCGCTAAATGTAGATGACGCCAAAGAGCTTGGAGGGAGATTCTGTGAGCGGGAACATGTTAAAAGCCAGGGACAGCAAACCTCTGCTTGTGTGTAAGAGTTAGCACCATACTCTCAGACTGGGAACCTGCTCCCCATATAAACAATACATGGAAGCAAGCCTAGGGAAATTTCTAGGCACAGGAGCTAGAATGAAGTGGAAAGAAATATATGTTACCTTCAATTGACAACTAGGTCACAACAAATCTGAGGGTTGAACCGGATCATTGATGGTTCTTTATGAAGAACCCAGAGAAAATAGTACATGGATGCATGCTTCCCCAACCAACATGAGCAGGAGACTGGGTCCATCATGCCATTGACACTTGGCATAACCCATCTTCTAGAATTTATAATCTACTCCCTTTGTGACAGAATGCCATCTGGTGAGGGTTGGATAGCCGGAATGTATTCGATTTTTAGAAATAATGATGGGAGTAATTATGTTTCTGTAAGGGAGGTCTGCTTATGTTTCAGAAACTCCGCCCCTTCATAATGCTCCATGCCAAAATCATAGTGAACCCCCGTGTGCCTATGCAGTAACCGTCTCTTGACATCTTTAGCAGCTGCACTGCAGGGCCAGCAGGGTAGGTTCAAAGGTCACATGTCCATCCTGACGGCTGCCGAAACACAAGTTCCAACAGGCAGATGATTTTTTTAAATCATCTGCACCTGTGGTCTCAAACATAATTATGTACCCTAGTCAGCCTGGTGGCACATTAAGCTGTAAATATATGCAATATTTAGTTATGACATGGTGGCTGTGGAGGTTGCACAATTATTCAGCCACTGTATTTGGATGTGATATCGTCAGCTGGGTGAACAGTTATCCACTCATGCAGGGGTGGTGTGTATTAGCTGTCTGGCCTCAGTGTCTCCACAAAAACAGTTTGGGACCCTGTCTAAGGACGATGCCCCTTACATACACTTGGGAAGGTCAACTACTCCAAGAGATAGGACCATCCGTGTCCCTTGGGAACTAGTGCTTCAAAGACAGTCCGGACATAACAAAGACCCTCACACCAAGGTGCTCTATTAAAGTAGGCAGACATTTGAATTGAATTGATTTAGAGTAGCTCGGAAGAGAGATTGAGGCCAAGAGAGGGATTCCACCATCTTGTAATGTGCGAGGGCGACCTAATCTCCTTGTAGACAAAGCACTCTAGATAGGACATTAGAGAGCAAAGAAAACTTGTTACAGAAACCTGGACTGGAAGCCCTCCAGTAGGCTTGCTTTGGACCAACCTGCTGTAGCATTTTACCTGTAAAAATAATATTAGTCAATTCAACTTTGAACTTTCACAAGGAGGAGGGTTCACTGCAAACCTGTTGGGAATGCAGTCTTTTCCAAATGCAGAGGTGAAGGCAGAAGGCTCTGAGGCTGAGGATGCTCTGCTCCTTACCCATCCCAAGGGCACATTTGTATCACCGTGCTGTAAACCCTATCCTCCTGCCTGTGCACTGGAATCAGGATCCTGCTCACTGGAGGTTCCAGAAAATCGTCCTGGAGTGAAAAGTGCAAAGTACTTACTTTGTCCCTGAAGACCCTGGACTAGGCCTCCCATCAAGGCCAGAAGCAGTTCAGAACCTCGTTTACAACCTCGAGAACTCGTCAAGCCAAATCGACTGATCAGCTCACTTCATACCTCAATTTCACCTGCATGCTGCTTGTGGCTCTCTAAGCACTTACAACTGCTTTGTCGAGCTGTCTTGATGCTGAATCAACCCAGTGAGGCGCCTCCGTCACCATTCGATCTCCAGCTTGCCCGTCTAAAGTATCCCAAGCACCAATAAAAAAAAGCATCATGTTGACCAGATTCGAAAGCTGACTCAACCCAGCGGATGCATCATTTCGACCTGACCATCAACTTGATCTGTACAGAGCAATCGACGTGGTCCTTCTTGAACACGGGCCCTATACACAGAGAACGGAATCGCAAAGCAGTCTTAAAGCCAACTTGTCGCTAGAACAGCACGGCTACTGGCTCGACTACAGTAAATCCCCAAGAAGCAGGCTTGATGCTGTTGAGCCACCAAGACAAAACAAATGTATTTTCAGTGTTCCTGTCCCCCTGGTCAGCCTGAAAGGACCCTAGTGACTGATAAGGCCCTACTCTCTGCATTTGGCATTTGCTGTGCAAATAAATTGTCTACACCTCAGTATTCACCTAGAGTGTCCCTTTGCTCTCAAAGGCTGCATTCTCTGTTTTTCCTTTACAGGGATGGGTCTTTACTGTTTTTAATTAGCTGTGCACATTATCAGAATAAAGTTCATATTTTTACAGAAACCTGGTTGGACATTCTTAAAGGCTTTCCCTCAGCCCAAGTAAATAAAAAAGAGGTTAAGAAGGTATATCCATCGAGCTGTGCCAGTTTCACCTTTATGTGTGGGATCAGTAATTGTTTAATAGTGTGGGGATGATTAGGCCGTTTAGCCACTTCTTTCCCTGCACTCCTGCAGAACAGTAGTCATTCCATCACACCTTTGTCATAGTAACAGCCCCATCTCTATTTATGGAGGCGAAATGTTATTTCACTTTAAGTAAACAAAACCAAAAAAAAAGGCAAAGCAGCACATAAAGCAGCAACCAGCGCAACAGATAAGGGGTGTATTGGCTACTTTTACTCTCTATAAATTGCCAAATACACCCCAAAAACAAATGTAATTGGAAACTGGTTCATAAGAGCTTGTCTCACTGCCTTCACCCACACAGTACCATGGATATTTCTGGAACAGTAGCAAACATAGTACCACAGCAGGAAACCGCTATTATTACTCCAAGGCATAAAATAAGCAGCGTCGCATAGCAAATTGCCACGCAATCTGTTGGTTTATAATTAAATTGTCACTTGTATAACAAAGCTAGATTTTTAAGTTACCCGTAAATGAAAGCACAACTCGCCCTGCATTCTGTCTAGTCTTTAGGGCTCTCTACTCTCTTTTCTCTATTCGTTATTTGCTGCAAGTTCAAAACGGGCTAACTGAGTAGGAGTGCAGCAGTAATCCTCTCCATGCCAAAGGCCTCTGTGGGAGTGCTAGATAATATTTTCTTTTTTTCTTTTTCAAATAATAGGCAAACCACAAGTAATCAGGAGGATATTTTGATTAAGCCAACTAAATCCTGTCTGGCAAAGACAGGTATCTGTTAACTTTACTTTTATTTCATTTTGTTGGGGAAGGTGACGAGTGAGCACTTTTTAAAATGTACATTACCAAATTCCTTTGATGGCAAGCCTAGTTCTGTAACCTGCTGGCTACATAATCTGTGCAACTGATACTCAACTCATGAGCTGATCCCATACTCCTTGACATTCTGTCTTATCAACATGTTACTTTATACCCGCTAACCTGTCCTGGGAGGATAGCTCAGCGGCAACGTGCATGCCTTGGAAGCAAGACGACACGAAGCAACACGGGTTCGATCCTCGGGTCCGCGTTTAGAATCCTCAGGGTGTTTAAGCACGTTATAAATACGCAACTAAGACACAAAAAAAAAACAATTGTGCAACTAAAAAACCAAAAACAAACAATTTCTGTAACAGCGCCTCGATGCCTGCGGGCTGTGTGAGCGCTTAACCTGAAAGTGAGAGAGCCGCAAACTACAATATTCCATCTAGTTTTCCTAGGTTTCTGCCTGCTACGCCATCCATTCTTCATAGTCTCTTACTTTCTTTCCTCTTACATAAGGAATACACAAAGCTAACTAGATGTCAATGCAAAGTAGTGGTCACTAGTTTCATCCAGTCTGGAACTAGACCACTAGACCTGAAGATCTACTGCACTACCATGCACTGTAGTTAGCCTTCAGAGTTCACTTTGCTCTATGATTAGGATTGCATTATCTATTAGCACCTGTGGGAGAGAACTGGCCAAACCGTTTTCAGAGCCTTTTTATCATATCTATTTGTGTCCATTCATGCAACTAACCGTTTACATTTTACAGACACTCATTCAAGGCTCCCAAAGTCCTTTTGGCCACTTGCGTAGTCTAGTAGAACTTGTGAATGGCGAGTACCATTTGCAGGGGATGTTTGAAACTTTTATTTAACATTTACCTTGTTTCCAGTAGATGTCAAATAAAGGTTTCACTGTGCATGTCTGGCCTATGGATGGCAGCACTGGGCCAAAGAAAGTAGGTTTGTGGTGACATGCAACATTCTACAGAAAGCACATTTAAATTGGTCATCCGTTGCCATGGGTAGAGTGCATTTCACTTAGGTCGAGTATGTAAACCAAGTTATTCGACCTGCAAGTTTAGTGGAATTTTAAAGAATTTTCATGACATGACTAATGTCTCACTTCAGTGGTACACAATCAAAACTGCTGTATTGTTGCTCATTTTATGTCTTGGGTAAAAATAACTTCTGGTGACATTAGAAATATAAATAGAATATTGCTAATAAAGTGGAACTGTTTGCTAATCAAGAAAATGTTAATTAGCAAACTCCGCAAATCAATTTTTGAACTAATTTATGCCTTGATTACTGCCTAATCCAAAGAGGTAAACATGCATCTTTTATCATGGTTAAATAATACGTAAAGAAATAGTTATTACAAAAATATTTCTGTTTTATAGTTAAAATATATTTTTTACTCGCTCACAAAATTCTCCCTTTGGGAATGGGACTTACATTTTTACTCCCTAAAAACTAATTTTAGTGGCAAATTAAAAAAAAATTGGGAGTAAGATACTCCCACTTATCTGAAGCACTGCCAGCAACGCATGCCTGTCCACCAACTCCTCATGCACGCTCACGCTATTGGAGCTCAATAACATTCAGCATCTTGTGCAAGCAGGATTTTGTCCAAACTAAGATACAGAGTCAGTTTTAATCTCACTCTTCGTTGATCTAAGAGTAGACGTAGCAAAGGTTAAGAATGGGCAGAAAGGGACCAAATACAAATCAGTGAGATAATCCAAACCAACATTTGAATTCCTGGCTTTTCAATCTATACACAAATAACATGTTACAAGCTATGTCAAATAGGGACTAAACTGTAGTTTAGAGCCGTGCAAGTTCCTCAACCTTTACACATGCACAACAAACAATTCGCCAAGTTGCTGCCTTTGACCAACAGATCTGAATGGCATTGGGTGTCAAACAATATTCTTTCACTATTTACCATACCTACACTGGCTGACCCAATGAGCTTGCTCCTTGCTTAGGTCAATGTCACTTACTTTACTCTCTCACACATTATTAGACTATACAACATGAAAAATGCAGAAGCACATATCTTGATTAAAAATATGAAAAATACAGCACATCAGAGCACTTTTAATTTTCAGCTGGTAACCAGTGGCACAAAGGATTACGTTCAAAGCCCTACGAATATCACATCAAGCTCATCACAATCTAGATTCCTAATAAAATATACACTAATATCCTCCAAGATTGACTACAAGCTTCATGGTCCATGTTCACAACCTCTACACCAGTATTGACAACGCGAGCAGTAGAAACAAAAAAGGGGTGAGGAGGGGGATTTGTTTCCCGTTGCTGAGGAAGGAAGCAATCAATTTGAGTGGCGAGCCACGGATTCCTAGAGTGCAATCGGTCAAGGAAGATTGCATAGTTAACAGTGTCAAAGGCAGCGGACAGGTCAAGGGGAATCAGCACTGCGCAAACCTCAGAGTCAGCTGTAACCTTGAGATCATCCCAAATCGAGATCAGAGTGCTTTTCTGTTCCATAGTGCGGTCTGAAGCCTGATTGTGCATTGTCGAGGAGTTTGTTGGATTCTACAAAGCTGTTGAGCTTGGAGTATGTGGTCCAGTCAACGAGTTTCGCAAGAAGTCTGGTGTTGGAGATCGGTCTGGAATTCTTAGGGTCAAGGGGGTTGAGGAGTGCCTTTTTAGAAGTGGTTTTACATGCGCTATTTTAAAGGCTTCAGGAAAGGAGCTAGAAGAGAGGAGTCATTAAGTATGAATCTTGCCTGTTCTCCTGCGCAAGTAGAGGAGAATATTTCTTTCAGAAGGGAGGCAGGGCAGGGGTTGAGGGCAGGACCCAGAGGGTTTGCTGCAAGATAGTAGGTCTAGGAACTTGTCTCTCGAGATGAGTTGAAAAGAGTCAAAGTTTGGCATACATGGCATCTGGACAACAGGATTGTGAGGGGTGGATGTAGCGCAGTGGGAGAGGGTGGAGAATTTGGTGCTGAGAGGGAGTCACAGAGTGTTTGAGTGGGAGTGGAGTGTGGGCAGAAGTGCAAGTAGGTTTCACAAATTCAGAGATGATCTTGTGGAGTTCTTTGCTGCTGCTGCCAAAGTTCAGAATTTGTTTATTGTAATAGGGTTTTTTAGCCTTTCGGATCTCGGATTTGTAATTTCGGTGGTTGAGGGGAAACATGGATCTGCTGAGATGGTTTTAGATACTTGCCATTTGCGTTGTAGTGTGTTTTGATTTTTGAGTGTCTTCAAGTGGGGCATGAACCATTTGGGAGACAGTCCTATGCGTGAAGTTGCGGGACGGGAGTGGGTGACAGGAATTAGTTATTTTATTTATGCCAGGAGTCAAAGGATTCAATGGCTAAGGGTCTACCATAGGACAGCGTTGCTGAGAGACAGAGTAGTAGAGCTTCGGCAAGGCCGGGGACTACCTTGACTTTGTTCCAGCATTTGTGGTCAAAAGTGGGGGCAAAGGGAGCTGTGGGAGGAGTGGTAGGTGTGTGGATAGAGAAGGGGATGGCTGAGTGTTCTGTCCAGATAAGCGGTTTGGGACTGGATATAGAGAGGTCACAGGAGCTAAAAATTGCATCAAGGGTGTGCCCACCTGAACGAGTTGGACCAGTGGTATGTCGAGAGAGGTGGAGTGCATCAAGACTGTCGACCAGAGGTTGGGTGATGGGGTCGTTTGGGATATCGAACCAGATTTTGAAGTCTCCCATGGGTTGGGTGATTTACCTGAATGGTAGCTATTGAGTCACAGAGATTATTGGCAAAATGACTGTTGTATCCAGGGGTCTTGTAGACTAGTAGGAAGCTATGGGTGAGTGTTGATGGTAGCAAGAGTTTTATTAAAAGGGATTCACAGGAGGCGTTGCATGTCTGGGTTTCGACAAGTGAGACAGAGAAATTAAGTTTGTGGAGGATTGCCACTCCGCCACCTCTCAATGGTCTGTTGTATACAATAAGCGAGTGGGAGGCGGGTGGGGTAGACCTTGTTGGCAACAGGTGCAAAATCTTCACAGAACCAGGTTTCGGCGATAAAGATGAGGTCAGGATTGTCAGAGGATAGGAGGTCAAAGATGCTATGCTTATTTCTTGCTACGGAGTGGGAATTGAAAAGGATGCATGCGACTTCATGAGGGGGGTGGTTTTGGTGCCGCTCATCGCAGGGAGTGCTCAGTGGGCTGATGTAATCTGTGAGATGGGGGGCGTGGTAGGATCAATCCGGGTAGTTGCGACTGATTGAGTGAGGGTAGAAGGGGGTCTGGTTGAAAGTGCACTTTTGAGGGTCGGATGAGAGGGTTAGTTCGATGGGAGGCGGGAAGAGTAAGCGGGCGGTGGTAGCTATGTGGAGGATGTAGTGGTGAGGATTGGGGGTGATCAGCGGAGTACCAGTGGTAAGGTTTTTTTGGGAGTTGTCTGTGGTTGGAGTCTGGGGGGTTCTAGGGGTTTATGTGTACTGGATGAGAGGTTGAGAGCAGGGGGCGGAGAGGGGAAAGGGGCAGGGCTGAAGGTAGGGGTAGGAAATGATGGGAGGTTGGACCGATAGAGAAGCGGTGAGGAGTCGAGGGAGAGGGTTGATTACTCCTTCAGTATTTTGTGGGCTCCGCAATCATCCTACATCATGGGGGTTGCTGGTCCACAAGTGATTGGACACCTTCTCCAGAGCTCTCTCCAAGTACAATGGTAGTGTCTTAGCAATGAGCATGGTGTGTGGTACCTCTGTGCTCTATGATAGAGTATGAACATTTCAAACACCATCTCTCCTGTGTTATTGACTTCTTCGAACAACTGTTCAGACACCTCTCTCAATGGCTGGGTAGGGTCTACGCACAAATCTGAATGCCCTTTTCCCCCCTCCCCCACCTTCATCTGTACCAGGTAGTACCAAGGAGTTATCTCGTCTGCCCTTGTGATCACAGCTTCTAGAACTAATGTGATAATGGTACCTGCTGCACTTTCCTGGGGGACAGCTGGTCTGAACAGGAATTCAGCAGGTATGCAGTGTGTCTTGTCCTGAATCCCAGGTACCCATCCTAACAGGGCTATTACCCCATAGAAAAACAAATCTTGTATAAGCGCACTCCCTGCATGTTGGTCACTGCAAAGTGCTTTTGTTACTGCTGCAGCTCTAGCAGGGTATATTGCTGGTGTTGAACACACTATACGTTCCTTAGTGAATTAAATGGTCATATTCTGCTTGCTCCGGAGATCCCTCCCTAGAAGGTAAACAGGTGTGCCTTTTCGAGAATAACAGTGCTTACAACTCCTGCGTACCTACAGTAGTATGATATATGATATCATATGGCATTTGTAACTAGTAGATAAATAGTAGATAGTAGATAAATAGTCAGTGAAAGGAACCAATACAATAGCCCCAGTGATCCCTGCGGTTCCATTATTTTACCAGACAGGGGGAACATTGCTTCTCTAATACAGAACCTGATGGCCATGTATCAACCATGAAACTAAATGTTCCATCTCCTATCCTCAATCCCACCCGGGGTTCCGCTTACGGGTTGCAAGTGATTGACAGTACTGGGCATGTCAGAGCTCTCTGTGGGCTGTCCTATTGGGGATAAACATTTGTGCCTGGGAGAGGAAAGGGATTGCCCCCTAGGACGCTACCTCCTGTGTATTGCGTTACTGTGCCTTGCGGCAGGCGTTTTTTATCCCGTGGCTATGGTGGGGTCTGTGTGGGTGGCTGCTCCATTTGCGTCTTTAAGGTGTTTGGTGCTAGGTACTGGATCGGATGTGACTGCATGGGACCTGGGCGTATTGTTGTTCAAAGAAAAAGCTGGCGCAAAATATCCTGTCTTCCCACAAGACCCACACTGTCTTCCAAACCTTTGTCTCATTCCACCAATTTAGGCTCCGTCTTCTGTGCTTGTTCCGCTATTTTTTTTCTCCTTTTCTTGCCTTCTACTACAAAAATGCACTGTGTGTGCCTGTATCTCAGACCATTATTTTGCCTGAATACCAACTACTTTAGCCAAGTCACCTTGCACTTCTGTTGGGAGACCCCTGTGCAACATGTGATAGAATACAGCTATGTTTTTGTCACATGTCCTCGCCTTTCTCTACTCGCTACATCTCCTGAATCTGTTGAATCTAGAATGCTGGGTCGTCATCTGCCAGAATTGTCCTGGCCAGGATTGAATTTGTGTCAGGGTATGCGTCCCTGAAAGCGCTCGCCAGTTGTTTAATGGGTACCCATTATGGGTATCCCTCCTCATCTGCACTCCTAGGTACCTCGTCTTCCTCCATCTCTCATCCACCTGGGGCCCTAGTGCGGTGAACAAACTCTTCCATGTTCCCTACAGCTAACGTGATCCCTGCGGTCTGTTTTTCCAGGGCATATATTCACTTGCCTGCTCCTGCTCTAAGGGAGGGCAGTGTCTTCACTGGGTTGATTCGATCCACGTGGGGGCAGGGCACATACAGTGCTCTCCCTGCTCACCTCTGTAGCAAGGGGAACTGTGTTCGCCTCTTCCTATTCTGAGATATCTTCCTTCCCCTTTTTAAGGGCTATTTGTCCGGTCTGCAATCTAAGCCTCTGTTCTTCATCGGTCTACCAATCCTCATCTTCGCCTGCTGCCTCTCCTTCGCTACATGTCGTGTCATAGTCAACGCTACTGCAGCATTCATCCCTATGCTGCGGAACCTCTCGAGCTCCTGCTGAATTAAAAGATTCCTCACTTGAGTTTATCTTGATAACCTTGCTATCGATCTTGACAAGAATCTGTCCCCGCCCTTCATTCGTCGGTTACTATTGCTGCACCCCGCCCTTCCTCCTGCCCTTGTGCTGCTCGTGCCTGCTCCTCCTCTGCTTTCTTTATCCCTGCTTCTAATTCTCTAAGATCCTTATTTTCTATTTCCATAATTAATGCGTCTAGTGTTTTATCTTTTTCAGCTCTGGTGTTCCCTTTGTGGGCTCATTGGGGGCGTACACTGGGGGTTGGTGTACCCTGCAGTGGGCTGTAAAGGAAATTACCGATAAGGAGGCGGGCAGTGGCTTGTGCCCGTTTGGCTCCCTCTGTGCTGCCATTAGGGGCATTCTCTACATCTTCGAAGATTTTCCATAATTCAAGTATACTGTGCCTACTTTTTTCCTTTATATGTCGACAATAAATGTGCATACATATGTTCCAATATAGTTTTATCATTCGTGCCCACCTCTGGCTAGGACTTGAAAATGTTGACTTCCGTTCCCTAAACCCACTCTCGGTGGTACTTCAGGTAACGCTTTCTAGTGTGCGTGTGTCAAAGCTAAGTGCAATTCACACGTGGACACAAATGCTAAAACAACTAATAGAAATACTTGTCTGATGCAGTGTCTGTTACCTGAATGTAGTAACCTGTGCTAATGTACAACACCGTCATCTTTTTTCATTATGAAAATAAAGAAGTTAACAAAAATGCGGACACTAAAATTAACGCCTGTCCATGCTAACAGAATTTGCGCAGCCTGAACCTCCTTGCACATTTTTAAACAAGTCACTCGGCTAATGTGGAAAAGCAATCACAATGGCAATCATGCTCTCTATGAAACAAATATGAGAAGCCTTTTTCTTGACAACAGAGCAATCCACCAAGGAAAGCATTCACAGAATATAGGAAATCGCAGAACATTTTGGCATTGAATTAATGAGAAGGCAAAGCACAGGAAGGGACAGCAGTTGGGAGCAGAAGCAAACATACAGGGTCTCAATCCATGGGGTTTTTGAATTTTCCGAGATACAGAAACCTTGGTGCTCCGTGGTACAAATAAGTTACCCGAACTAGTGGTGGCTAAGTAATGTCAAAATTGAAGCCAAGGCACATCTCTGAAAGGACCCCATATTTAATAATGACAACACAAACATTGCCTTAAATGTATACATTGTAAAATAAATCTTGCCTGCCACCAGATGACTGCTAGCGCTGTACTTACCTTTACCAGTTATATAATAGCCTCCAAGCTTGTAGCAGCTTTCACTGTGCTGATTCTGTTCACAATTGACCTTCAACACTTGGGCAGCTGAATCAAAGTTCTTTTTTATTCCTTCGAAGTACTCTGCCAGTCGATGGCAACCTAAGGACAAACAAGCTCTGTCATTCACAACATAGGTGCAGGTAAATAGTTGCTTGTCGCATTAAGGAGTCAAGTTTAACACTTTTGTTCACATGTGATCCGTTTGTGCCAGCATCCCCTCGACTGCATATAGTATTGGTGCATTGTGGCAGGGTTTCGAAATTTACGGGACCTGGGAGCTATTTAGCTCCTGCATATAGCCTAACAGCATGGTCATCGAAAAACCAACAGTTACAGCGAGCACATTTTGGCTCCTCAGGCCAACTGATGGCGAACAAACAACTATGTGAATTTAACTCTGTGCATTTGGGACAATCTATGAATGAACATTAGGACACATCTGACATTTAAAACATAAGGTTAAAAAATGATGGATACAATTGTAAGTTTGCATTTTATGTGAAAGTTAGATTTGCATGTTCATTTTTTTATTAACCTTTTATTCTGAATTGTAACTTATTTTGAATTGTCATTTTTAATTGTCTTATTTCTGTACTGTTTCCTAAGTTTGTTAAAGGTTACTTGTTAACCAATAACAAATAAAAAAATATATATATATTTGCATGTACGATCTCCTCAATCCTCAGTGGTAGCACCTGGTGACCAGTTACTAATGGACGAATCCAATCCTAATTTCGGACCTTCTGTGGACTCAGGACTGATTTGAATGCCAAACATGGGAGACGGACACATAGGTTGAGTTTTCTCGCAATTTTATTAAAATTATAAAAAGGTGAGACAAATGCCTATCTTTCCCTAACCTAACAAGAAGCTCCCTAACTATCACACGAAGGATAAAGGAAAGTGACCTAATGTCCAAAAGTATCAGTCCATCCCAATAATACATAAAACAAAATCATACAGGAATTACATTGTGGTTTCAATTTAGCATAATAACATATCAATTCAAGGATTAAAAAAAACAGCAAATCTTTGTGACCAAGGGTGCATCTCCTTCCGCTGGATCAATTCAGGATGTTTCAAAGCCCAAAGTTCAATTGTAGGACCGTACTTTTCATTAGCCAAGTTCCACTCCAAGTAGAATACACAGTTCTTTTCATCCAATATGTCCTTCACTTGGCAAAATAACTAGTTTCAAACGGATTTCTCACTCTTATGACAATTGTCAAAGTTTTCTCCCAACCTTCTGCTTGGTGAACCAAAAAGACTTCATATATCAAGTTGGAAAGTCAATGTAAAAAGTTATTTTCTCAAAATATCAATCACATTGCATTTCTTCTTCATAAGCAACTCCTTAATCAGGATGGTTCATTCACAAAAGTTATACTTCAGTCAGGATGGTTATATAACAGTTCATCAAAACACAGTAGTGGATTGCCACTTCTTTCCACTGCAACCTTCTACCACAGTCCCAGCACTTCACATCAACATCTTCCTGGTCCACTCGCATGCCAGGACTAACTTCTATTTGTTCCTTTCCTGGTGTACACGCCTGCCAGTGTAAAGCTCCTACTACTTATAACTAGTACTCGGCAGTGATGCTTGTTCCAATATTTCCACACTTTATTCCCGAATGAGGAAAGTTGAACCAACAACGGCTTCTTGGGTATGTTTGACTTGCAACACAATTATTCAGCTTCTTTCAAAAACATGCTGTACAAAAAGAAAATATGATTTTCACATGGATCTGTTTGCCATAGGCAATGCAGGTTACAGTTCTCACCCCCTTGATCCCTTCTACAAAGACGGCTTTTCTCCAGTTGTCTCAGATTTCTTTCTACACAACCTATTAGCTGTTGGCAATGTAGTTTACAGCGCATTTGGGACTGCTACATTCAAATTGTTCTGATATTTCTTTCAGCTTTCTTTGTCAATGCAGATATAATTTCCTTTTGTTGGAAAATGGTATTCACTTTGTTTGATTACTGCCGCCTTTTGGCTTTGGCAATGGGGACTGCAATATTCTCCTATTTGGCATCTCCATTTTGGGAGGTTACATTCACTTTGCTCAATTATTGGTCGCTTTTGGCTTTGGCAATGCGGGTTACAATATTCTCCTGTTCAATATCTCGCATTAGCAGAGTTTCGTCCAATTAGCTTTAGTTTACAGGTTCGATATTGAAAAGGTGCACTTGTGCACAACGGTTTGCTTCAGAGCACCGCAGGGTCACCTCAATTAGGCCAACTCACCAGTATGTCCTGGCATCTCAGTTGGACTCGCTGTTTCTGCTTCTTCACACGTCGGGCCTCCCTGACGCTTGACAGCTTCAGTCAGCCTTCTTCTGCTCACGCTGTCTGTGAATGGAGCACCCGCTGCTCCACATGCGCTCCACTGACAGTCTCACCAAAGCGGGAGGCAGAATATGGAGAGCTACTCTCTTCTTTGGGCAGCTGGCCTCCACACTACTTCCTGCTGCGCAACCTCTGCATCTGCCTGGACCCCCAAACTCTGCCACTTTCTCTGCACAGTGTCTGGCTACTGGCAATGTGGCGGCTCCAACCAAGACTTCGTCATTATAAACACAAAACCGCTCATTAGAGTTTTGCCACTCTGGATCCCTCTTCCTCATCTCAGTATTATGTCCCATTGCTCTTGATTTTAAAATCAAAATCATCAATTTGACAATAAGCCATCAGGACTGTAGGGTGACAGGGGCATTGGTCAGAGGGTTCTCCCATTTCACCTGACCAGAGTTTCCTCCCAGGGGCTCCGCCCATATAATACCACCTCCAGGGTCAGGGTCAGGTAGCAGCTGCCTTTCCCTGGCCAAATGGGAGCGTGTCCAGGTCAGGGTTTCTGGCATGATCACCTCCGATTCATCACACCATCGAGAAACTCCTTGACAGGTGGTGTTATTTCGTACAAAATAGTCCTTCACATGACCCCATTGATTTTTAAACTTTCATCCTGTTGCATTACTGATGTGCCATGCAACAGTGAGCGTTCCAGATGTCTAAGAAACAGATGGCTACTAGGTCAAGTCTGCAGTAGACGCTGGCATGTTTCAGATGAAGCCCTTGTGGGTGTTTGATTATCAGAAAGGCGAAACTATGTCCAAGATGAGGATCCAGAAAATCAAACAAAGATTCTAACATTCGGGGGACAAGATACAAATTACTATCAAACCATTAAAAGTCACTTGCAGCCTCAATTTTACACATACCATGCACCATTGCTTACTGGCTAAGAGTGTATTATCACTAGCCCGGAAAATTGAAGGAAATATAAATGAATTGCTGGTGGGGTACCTCAAATCGCATTTAGTAAAAGGATTACATAAACTGCCACAAGGTCACCTGACACACAAAAAAAAATAATAAGAATTCAGGGCGTGGCTGAAAAACCCAAGGATTGGGTTTTATGTGTGTGGTATGTGCATTGTATTTGAATATAAGAATGTGTCACAATGCAGACAGCATTATGACAATGGACTATGGAACCGATAAATTATGAACTGTTGGGGTACCTTTGTGGTATATGCAATCACTCTAAATATAAAAATGAAGTAACGATTAGAAGCACAAAACACAATTAAATGTGCATTATCAGGATGACTTCCATTCGAAAAAACAGAGCAGAACAGAAAGCGTATTTGAGATTCATGGGCACTGAAAGAAATAAGACTCATGAAAGATGGTGGTAGGTAACTAATCGAGGGAAATAAAATGTAAAAGGAGATTCAAATATTCTACCTCAACACAAAATGACACATGGGCTTAATAACAACCATAAACTAGTTGCGTTTCTATAAAATGTTGCAATTATCAAGTCATTTCCTCATGCTTCTTAATCAAGTGCAATATGTCGGATACCTCGGAGCATGAACTTTATATGGTTAGTTACTAGGTTTGCTTTCAGAGTGTGAATTTCTCCTGGAAACGTGTTTAATGAATGAATCTAAGAAAACAAGTCAGACGGTATTTGTTGTAGTATAGAGATTGAGAGGTATTCATGTAAATATGCAAAACAGGAGAGTTACCTCAATGGCATTATGTGCACTACAGTACAGTCTGGGCTCAGTTGCAGCTATGTGTTTGAAACTTTTACTCATACAATATTGGAATAATTGAGACGCTTTGGAGTCGCACCCCAAGTAGTTGGGGTAAATGGAATTCACATTAGAAACTTAAATGCGTCTATGAGAACATTTTTGTTCACAGAACATGCTTTCAGATTAATTACAAATTAAGTTTGCAGGTTTACATATGACAACATTATTGGTTTCTAAAGAGATGAAAAAAACACAAATAAATTTATACTGTGTAGTGGTGTTTTGTGGAGATTAACTATGAATTAACTCTTTGCTCATGCATAAAAAGCAGCTATTCCATAGTACTTGGTTGTTGTAGATGAACCTGTGGCTGAAATGACTGCACCTTATGGCAATAAATACAAGTGGTGTAATGAATGTGTTGCTAGTGTCAATCAATACCCCTGGTCCCATTCAGTAATACTAAAGTTGATTCCTGGAAAACATTGGCCAAATTGGCCAGGATTGTCATCATTGGTGAATAAAACGGAAGCCAACTCGTTAACAGCCAAGGAAGCTCAAGGCAATCATACTGTGGGAGTCTTAGAACTCACTATCTGTAAGACAGACACTATGGTAATTATCATAGACTTCCGTTATTGGAGCAAATCAATATTAGGGCAGAACAATAAGGAGTATGCTTGTTTTTTATAATTGTGCATTAAGAGTTAAAAATGTAACTTTCACACAAAAGGATAGGAAGAATCGTATTATATGCATTCCTCAAACAATAGATTTAAAAAAAGGAAAATTAACATCCAGTATAACCATTATATACAGTACATTAGTAAGACAGCGTGGACGGAGAACCATAGATAAAATCCTCGTAACAAACATTTTATAGCAGCAAGTATCCGGGAGATGCATTTTCCTCTTAAAATGCGAAGCCAGAACTTGAACATGTGGGCTACATTGACCCACTCAACAGAATTCTTCTCCATAACCAAGCGGCGCTTTGGCAGACAACAGCAAAATGGCTGCGCTGGCTGCTTGGGGCACCATTGCGTCAAAACTGCGCCTTGCAGCGAAAAAAGGATGGCTGCACCATCTTGCCAAATACAAGGTTGGAACCGGGAGCAGACAGAGAAAGGTGCCAGTGTGTTCTGGGGTGCACCCAAACGATTTTAATCAAAGCAGCGCTGCCCTGCTGCTTGCAAACCCACAGTCCCCAGAGAAAAAGGGAAATATTTACATTAAAAATGATGACACTGATGCTTTTTCCTCCGATTCATCACACTATTTTATTAAGGAGACTCTGCCATGCCCATTCACATTGTGCTCCAGCAGACAAGAGCAGTATCTTTGAATGACAGGCTGTTGTTCTGAAGGAATCAAAAGAAGCTTTACTTCAGCCACACAGGAAACACTTTACTTTTGGGATACAAAATATCAAAGATCAATGTGTCAAAGAGGCCCTGGCTCTGGGCCCATGTCAATTTCAGTGCATCTGTGTTTCAAACAAATTGCTGCCTACCAGAAGCCAACTATGGCTACAAAACAATGTGGAAGTGCAGATGGAAGAGACAAACCGAATTTGCAAGGAAAATGCCAGCTGGCTTTACGCATGGACAAATGGGCTTTCGAAAACCAGAAGAAAAAAGAAATGCCCATTTTAAAAGTACGATGTTGAACAAAAAAACTTGTCTGTGCCTAGAAATGTAAAGGGGTTTGTTGCTGGGAAACAAATAGGGGATGTTTTATCCAACAGGTTTGTTTTGATCCAGGTCAAAAGAAAATAAAATAAAAAAGAAATTAAACAGCATTGGCTGAATTTTGCAAGCTCCAGAACAGGTTTTTCCCTGCTGGCAAAGCTAAGGCTTCCCCTAAAAGGAACCACCATAAACTTCCAGGACACGAAAGTGATAATTGCTAGCTTGAAAAACTTTGAATGGACCAAGACAAAGAAAGTTGAAACGCTCATCAGACATTCGTCTGTCCTTCAGGCTGGGGAAATAGAAGTTCTGGGACTCTAACCTGCGAAGTGGAGGGGGCCATAAAACCTTCAATCAAACTGTGAACCCCCATCCCACATAGGGCTGAAGTGACAGTTGGTGGTAGCCGAAGAGAAAAAAAACATGGTCCATTGAAGGACAAAAGCCAGCTCAGTTGTTTCAAAAGACTGTTTTATTGAAGACGGTTATTTTTGCAGCAGAAATTCGCAAAAAATAAAATGTAAAAAATGAACAGTTTTAATGTAATTTTGTGGGGTGTAATTTAAGATGCTGTAGCCTTCACTGCCACGTTGGTAACAGAAATGGCAGAGAATTGGGTATTCTAAGGAAAGAATACCTGATGCCACTGCGTATTTCAATGCGGACATGCCTAATGATAATCCACACACCTGTATAAAGTTATAGAAATTTAGGCCGAATATTTCACACAAAACTTATTAGAAGGGCTAAACAATGTCTTACAGACTGCAGAGTTGGACGGACATGTGTTGCATAAAATATGTATTTTAACACAAAAGAACGGTTTTGGAGACTCATGTACCAACGATTCATCTATCATAGGTTTGTCAACTGTTTCATGTACACAGACTGTCCCTACTAGGACTGACAAGGTCCCTGTCTGGCAAGCAGTTGTTTAAAGGCATCTGTTGTCCAATGCACAGTGTCAGCAGGGATATCTGGGAAGCAAACTGATAAGCTCTACTTAGTCAGTTATGCATTCCACATATAAAAATAAATAAATAAATAATCAGATTAAAAAATCAGATAAGGTCTGCTAAAACTTTAGATCTTCTGCAATTCAAGTTATATTATATTGTATCTCACGCTAAGTGCTTGTGGCACAGTTTAGCTACTGGATTTATTGTCTCTCTTTTAATAACCAGCTAGCTGAACTATATCCATAGGCTAAAGACCTTTATTTGATGAAGGTGTTGCAATTGGGCTCTGCAAACCAGAGCTCCACAGCTTACAAAATAAAAATTATAATGTGTTTATAAACAATCTTTTCTTTGTAATAAGTGTCCTTGTTATTCTTTAGTGGATATCTTCCATGCATGAGAAGGCTCACGGCTTGCGAGGTCGACCGGTTTAGACGGTCTGATGGCTGGGATCGTCTTCCTAAGGACCAATGATTGTGTATGATGAATTGAATTCAATTGGGAGATAATCTCTTGGGAGATCTCCACTGGTTGCACACCTCCGCTTCCTGTATAGGAATCCAAAAGGATGGGTCAGAGGGATGGCTTCTGTCTTAGGATCTCGGATGTATAATTTACCCAGAGATCTGGTATATATAATTCTAGACCTATAATTAATAGGATGCGTGCTTAATTAAGGGGTCCCAAAGTGTGGGCTCCTATGATAGCAGCTATGCATGCAGGGCTGGGGGGTGGCGGGAAAGTGGTGCGATCTGTGCAATCAAGATTATTTACTAATTTATATTCACGGGTGGCGTTCCTCTTTTCTTAGCCATTAAATCTAGTTTAAGTAAAATGTGTCTCATTTTTAAAACCGATTTTCTCTTTTTAACTGCTCTATTTTCCTAAAAACTAACCTCATTCTACCTTCCATATCTCTCTCAACTCATCATCACCTATAGCTCTAATTTCACTTGCATATTGTCCCTGTGCTGTGCATCCATTACCGTCCAGAAACCCCATTCCAATTCAGTGTTTTTCTCCTGTTTTTTTTGCAAAAACCGTTTTTACATTTAAAACTGTAAACTAGAAAAAATGCAACTTTTCCATGTGTGAATTCGGCTGCACTGGGTTTTCCATTTCAATCTGCTTTGTGAACTGTATGCGTTTGTGGGACTTTGCCTGATGGTTGCAAGTGTATTACATCCCTGATACTATGATAAAACATAAGCATATCTTTATTTAACACACATATGATTAATTATTTCTCAAAATCAGAGTGTCATTTTAGAACTTTGCAAAGGGTTTCCCTCTTATTTGGTGATGGAAGGTCGGATTTTGATTCTGTTTGCTGCCTCTTATCCAGGCTACCTGCTGCTTCTTTCTAGAATTTGATTATTTGTGGGTGTAGGGAACATTGTAGGGGGAAACCTTAACTTGGGTGCCATCTATCCTAATTCAAAAAGTGCTCCTATTCAATTGGGCTTTGGATATGTTCATGTAGAAGGTTAACCAAGTGTAGTTCAGTAGTTTTTATTGTAATTATCAGCCCATTGGTGATTGCTGCCCAATATTAAAATGTGTGTGATTTTTGTGAATCCTAAAAATAAATATAGTATTTTCACCAACCGGCCTGGTTCATGGTCCATTGTGACCCGGGATATTTATAAAAGGGGGTGTGTGACGGGTCGGGTATCGGCTCAATTTGAATTCATTGAAATTAAAGAAAAAGTATTCCTATCGAGCACCACATCCCAGGATAAGACCAAGTGTCCTGGTCCGTTGTGCAACGCCCGATGGTATCCTTAACAAACCTATTTAAAGGGAAGCATCATGCACACATTGTAAAATGTAGCCTCTCTCATGCTCTTTAAATTCTTGCACCTTGTAAATAAGTGTTCAAGAGATTAATTAGCATTACCCTTGTTAGAAAAGCGCAAGACTTCATGGGTATAAGAAAGAAATCTTCACTTATGATTTCATTTGTAGGGAGTAAGTTAAGACCAGGTTGCAAGAAATCGTTTTGCAAAGAGTAACTAGAAGACATTATTATATATTCTGGCAAAGTAGACCGTCTCCTATCCCAATGCTTCCGATAGTGAAGCAATTTATATTTGGCGATGCTAGCTCTTTTCAAACACCAATTTAGTGCCACAATTACTTTCTTGTTAATAGTGATTTATTATTTAAGAAGTCTGTCGTTGGGTTAATCTCTCTAATAATCTCCTCACATTCAGAGACCCACCTTTTGACCTCCATCGAAGTCACTTCATTCATTACCCTCTTTAATAGTGAAAAGTCAGAGTTCAACGGAAGTGTGAGGACTTTACGGAATAGACCTAATTTATTCCATTTGATCTGCACTTCAAGAGATGTTAGACCAAACTCCTAACGGATAATGGGGCAGAGGCTCCCTTTTGAAGAGCCCAAACGCCACGCCAAATCAGGCCTCCCAGAGTGGTTAGCCTGCCTAAAGGTCCATGAAGAAATAGTTCTGCTCCATTGCATAGACACGAAACAACTTTCAATGTATAAATGTTCCAGAGTGATAACAAGGAAAATGTACCATATCTAAAATGTATCCATTTCATCTGGGAAACGGATGATGTTCCCTTCAATCCAACATTTTTAAACATGTTACATTAGAGCTTTTATTTTAAGAATTGTAACCAAAATATGTAAAATGGTCTACTACCTCAATTTTCGATGAGTTTAATTTCCATCTATAGACCCGCCCGTACGCTTTAGGAGAACCATGACCTTTATTTTTTGGGTGTTAAGTTGAAGCTAATTTGCAAACATATTAATTCAAAGCTTCAAGTGATCTTTGAAGACCAACTGCAGTCCTATCAAATAGAATCAGATCAGCTGTGTATGCTAACCAAGCAAACAATGCAGAACCCAATTTAAGGGGCAAAGCATGAACTTCCACAAAACAATTAGTTAAATCCGAGACAAAGATTGTAATTGTATTATCATTATGGTTTTATTTTCCTTTATATGTAAAGTCTTTGACTGCATCACATTGATATGATATTATAGTTTATTTATATAGCGCCTATACACAATGTGTTTCAAAGTGCTTCACGGCAAGGGAGGGAACAAGAAAAAAAAAAAAAAAACTGACATTCTTACAGGCCATGAACAACAAGAATGTGAAATAACTATCGTACTCAGCCTAGCGACATTTCAGATAGTGTAAGAGCTAAGACACAGATAGGAAGGAGATGGAAAACAGACAGGCGTCTACCGTACTAGGCCTGACGACATTTCTGGTATAGCCGGAACATTACAGGAGGTGAGGGCGAAGGAGGAGGAAAGAGGGTAAGGAACAAAACAAGCGACTATCGTACTAGGCCTGATGACATTTCAGAGACAAGAATATAAAGTATAAGTATGAATAAAGATTGAACAGTGCGGGAGCCAGAACCAGCCCTGGCGTAGCCCATCATAGGTCTTAATTGGGTCTGACATACGACCCGAAGCATCGAATCTTATCTGAACTGATGGATTCGAATGCAAAGATTGTAAAATGGTCCAAACCAACTATAATACCCACAGCGCCCGAATTGCAATTAAAGGCGAGATCACAGACAAAGTGAACATCGGGTGAGGAACGAAACAGGGATGCCCCACGTTCCCCCTCCTATACGCAATCTTCTTAGAACCCCTACTAATTCTGATAAGGGACTCGGAAGCCCTGACAGGCATAGAAATGGCACGAATCCTGCATAAAGTAGTGGCATATTCAGACAACATGCTAATGGCTCTGTCGGACCCTGAAAAGACTTCCAGCATTGCTCCATGAGATCAAAAACTTTGGAGCAATATCAGGCCTTAAGATTAACAGGCAGAAGTCGGAAATGTTGGTATTAGCAGGGGATAGAGAAGCGCTAAAAGGCCTAGCCTCCTCCCTACAACTGAGAGTAGCCGACAAAGGGGTGACCTACTTCGGAATCACACTAACGGACCGAGTGGACCGGCTCTGCAGGGAACATTTTCTGCAACTACTGGGGAGATTCAAACAAGACTTCTAGAGATGGAATCCTCCAACGATCTCCTGGTGGGGCCGGATAACCTTGATAAAAATTACCATTCTCCCCAAACTAGTGTACTTCTTCCAGGCAATACCAATCAAAATCCCCAAATCCTAATTTAAAGCATTGAACAAAGCAACCATGGCATACATTTGAAAAAAAAATTATTTTTAAAAACAACCAAAGTGGCAAGAAAGGTCCTCACGGCACCAATACAAATGGGAGGTCTAGCCGTCCCACACTTCCGCAAATACTATGAGGCAGCTCAGCTGTGGGTATTGAAGAAATGGGTGCCAGGGAACTTGCCCAAAATATGGGCGTCCCAGGACAGAGTGGTGGCAGCCACCCCACTGTCAGTAATGCAATGGAAAGGGAAACACTCCAGACATCCAAACCTTCAAGTAAGTGAGGTAATGAAAGCAACACTGGAGGTCTGGGACGATGCAACAAGAGGAGGAACACTAACACAAGAGCCGGCTCCCTTCAAATCCATGTTCGGCAACCCGTACTTCCCCCCAGGGATGGAGAAGGGAGAATACAGGAAATGGGAAGAAGCGAGATGCATCAAAATAGTGGACATACATTGAGGCAGCGACATTGTGCCACACTAGGGGATCTCTTTAGGGGAGGCAGGCTATTAACGTTTGAGGAATGGAGGCAAACATACCAGGTAATGAGCGGTCACTTCCTCACGTATGCCAAAGTGGTAAGACGCCTGGCAGTATTGTGGGACGGTATCCCGTAAGAGCCTGAAGTGCATCCACTGATGCGGACACTGTTGGAGTTAGGAAAGGGTGGTGGTAGAGTGTCATGGATATACGGGGCTCTGCAGGCAGCAAGAAAGGACAAGGAGCTGGTGGTAAAGAGTAGATGGGAAAGGGACACGGGAGCACCTATCTCGGAAGATAAATGGACAAAAATGTGGGAACAGGACCAAAAGACATCTAGGAATGCGCAATTCCAACTCACCCATTTCTATTACCTGCATAGGGTGTATCTGACACCAGAAAGGTTACACCAGATAAATCACTCTGCGCCACATACCTGTCCGCGATGCGGCGGGGACCATGCCGTGTTTTGGCATATGGTATGGGGTTGCCCGGTGTTAGAGAGATTTCTCACACAAGTGCTAAATTCCCTCTACCTTAGAGCCCTCCAGCACTTTTGCTATATTTAGGGGCTTTGAACTTTTTAGTTTAAATGGGCTTTACTTTTGTGTTCTTTGGTTATGGAGTTTTAAGACAACTCCATAGGCATCATCGTTTTCTGTGTGTCACACAGCACCTTCAGTGCAGTGGCACAGGGATGTCTTTCATACTTCAAGGTTTAAATACCTTCTCTGGGACTGACTACTGTCTCCCAGAGCATGCAAAGTTAAATTGACGTTACTAGTCTCTTTAAATGTATAGACCCAGCACCCCTATCTTACTATAGAGTGCTGGAGGGTGTTGCCTAGCTTCCCCTGAGTCAAAACACTCATGTAACAGTCAAATGTTACCCTTTCCTACTTTAAATGGCTGGTGGCAGTGGTTTATATCAAGCTACTGTGATTTTGCCAGACTGCTAACAGCGGAAGCTAAAAAACAGGTCAGCCATGTTTTTCAATATGGCGCCCAATACCCATCTTTAAAAACAGACTCCGGTCATCTTTTTCGCCATTTCTTTTAGGAAAGGTCCTTCTTGTATTTGTCTGTGCACGCCAAACCAGGTTTGGTCCCTTTGTTTGTTGGCCTTTGGCGGACTTCAGTGCTGAAGCCCTCCTCTGGCGCCTGAGTGTCTGGGTGAACAGGATGTGAGGGAGGTACCCAAAACTCCCTGTGCTTAGTCTCCTAGGAGACCCGAATGCACTCAGATGGGATTGGCCAGCTGACTGTCCGGCAAGGATAGCCACCCTGCTGTGCGAGTGACAGCCAGGCTGGAATGAATGGGGGAAAACTGTTTAAAAGCAGGTCTCTGGGATTTGGAAAGCAGAGTCGACCACTGTACCGAAAGAACCCGAAGACGAGGTGAAGGAATAGGAGTGCTGCAACTCCTAGACGACCGGTGAAGCCCTGCTGCAGGTCCGAATTGCCTGAAACCCCGACGACAGAGAAGCCCTTCAAGGTTAACTTCTTCCCTTGAGTTTGGTGGGAACAACCAACTCGCAAGCCACCTGGACACTGTCCCCATCTGATCAAATTTTCTTCAGAGTGCTGTTGAAAACCGGATAGCCATAGGGAAGGAAACCAGCTTGTGGACTTTAAGGCAGTCACACCTTAAAACAACGTTTTGCCAAGCTTGTGGCCTCATCCCTGGCCAGTGCAGGAACCTCCCGACGTCGTCGTCCTTGTCCCCACAAATGAAGCTCAGGGACAGCGAGATCTGCTCGAACTGCCAGGAACAACTGCCTCAGCTACAGCTCTTCTTCAATTTAAAAAGGTACTGTGCAAACGCGGTCCGGAAATCTTTTTGCCCATTGCGAAAATTCGTGGAACTTTCCCAATTTCGAAGGCTCGTCCTTCCCTAAACATTCGTCAAACTTTTCGCCTAGTCAAATTCTTCTAAACTCTGTGGCAAAGACTTAACCATTTACTACCAGAACTGTGCTATCCTATGCAAAGACTCTGAACTATTGACTTTGGACCAGGCCTATGAACTGAATTGCTGGTTGTAGTTCACTGAAACCTTTTGCCCTGCCTAAGAAAGTATTTGTGCTGTCTATTCTTATAACCTTGTCTTTTTACCCCTTTCTAAAGTATCTGAAGTGCCATTTTGCTCCCACTTCAGGGGAGCTAAACTTGTTCATTTACTTAGCGGTTGTGTATTTGTGGTTTATTAGTGTGCGATATTAAGCTACTCTTGCTAGTGTAATGTTTTCAAACTGACTGTGTAAATAAATGTATATTCTTTTACCAAGAAACCTTGAGTAATTGTTTGTTTGAATCACTGTATTGGTTGGTCCTATGTGTAACTTGTTCTACTGCTCACTCAACTCTTGAGATAAGTCTGGCTGCTCAGCCATCGCTACCACTTTACTGTGTAGTACAGGCTTGTACCAAAGGTGAATTTGTACATTTGTATTGACACTTGTAGTCTTAATTGTATGTAGTGTTCCCAAACGGTACTGCATGTGATTCTGCCTAACACCCGGTTATAGCTAAATACTGGGAGTGGTGGTGAACCGGCTGAATGCTCTAATGGGAAGCAGATACGAATGTACCCACAAGGTAAGCTTATGGAGGATCGTACTGAGGTCTAAGAGGTACAAAAACCAGAACAAGATTGAGCGACTTCTGCTGACATGGCAAAACGGCGGATCGCAATAGAGGGGAAGAATCCGGTGGACCCAATCGGTGAGACAATGGCTTCATGAGACGTGCAGGTGCGGGCTGGCGAAGCTGGACTACTTGAACAAACACAGGGACCCGGAAGGGGAAAACGCACTAGTAATGGACTGGGGACAGCTACTGAATGAGCTGCATCCACTCAGGATCTGAAACCTCCTTGAACAGGCACACGGCCAAGGGCACAAACACATAGGGAAGGGGAAGGATAGATCTGAAGGGAGGGAAGGGGTTCCCAGCCGTGAAGACTGAGCAGAGGAAGGGGATTACGGGAAGCAATAGGGAAAGGAAGGCACTCTGGGTGGGGAGGGGAGGTCAGAGAGAAATTAGAGGTGGACATGGGGAAGGTGGTCGGGGGGGAGAATGTTGGAAGAGGGGGGGGTTCTTGTTATAAAGTTAGTTATATAAAATTACATAGAAGAAATGAGCCGGGGGCAAATACCAATAGAGGGGGAGACATGGAACATTTGGACAAATCATGGCAAAAGGGGAACATACAGCAGAAATACCGTCGTCACAGATAGCTCTGACCGCAACACACAGCAACACATGCGGCATAAAAGTTGGGGGGCGGCAAAGAACTGGGGACGTATCCCCCCCGCAATTGGGGCGGGGGGACGACAACAAATCCCCAGGAAAAACTCAGTGATAACAAGCTCCATATCCGCAATGCATGTACCATGTTATGTTGCAATGTTGACTTGTTTGTATTATGCACAATTAAAAACAATAAAAAGTTAAAAAAAAATAGTGGACATGAATCATGAACAGAAGATTAGATCATATGAGGCCTGTAAAGCTCTGCTAGGTTTGACAAACAAAGATAGATACAAATATGAACAACTCCGCCACTGGCCATCGACCCCGTACATACGCCAGGTGGCTACAAGGAAACTCACCCCCTTTGATCTTTTCTAACATCCAATACAGGCCCGAAAAAGTGTGTCTCGGACACATACAAATTTCTAAAACACACACAGTGAAGAAGTACAATGGAACTATATGAAGAAATGGGAAAAAAAACTTTGCAAGACACTACATCCAAGACGCACTGGGAATACATATGGAGGGCTATCCCAAAATTGACACGGGCGATACAACTCAGAGAAATGTGGATAGAAATCTTAGTCCAATGGCACTACACCCCAGACAGGCTACATGCAATGTACCCGGAAACCTCAAACCGGTTCTGGCGGGGATGCGACCAAGTGGGGGACTGGAAACATAACTGGTGGGATTGTCCCAGAATACAACAATTCCAGACAGATGTGAAAGCCCAGATGCAGGAGATGTTTCAAGACCTGGGAAGGGTGGAAGAAAGGGCATGGCTGTGCAGACTATGGGACCCCCGGGGAAAGCTCTGGACAAAACTGCAAAAAACAAAACTTCATGGGTCTGGTAATTGCGGCACGGCTTGCAATTGCGTAGAAATGGAAGCAAAAAAAAAAAAAACATTGACTACATTTGAATGGCTCCTGAGAGTGTGGTCGTCTACGGCAATGGAATGGATCACATACAACTGTTGGGTGACCAAGACAAGTTTAAGATGGAATGGGGAGCAATACTCACATATTTGCAAAACAATTACATGGAACAAGGGTGTCCACATAAAATCAGAATACTCCACCTGTTCGGATCATGAACCTCAAACACAAACTCAGGCTCCAAGGGCTTGACCCTTCTGGGGAGAGAAGGGAGGGAGGGGGCAGGGAGGCGGGGTTGGGAAACTGTTCATGGTTAGAACTGTTGAATATATTGAAAACCAATAAAAATATGTTTCAATAAAAAGAATAGTGAAGGCCTTTCCCCTCCTCAAAGTCTCAATGGTATCTCCCATAAAGCAACCATTATACCTAAACAGTCACCATGTATTCATTAAATTCATCTAGTCTACCCCCTTGGCAAACTCTTACAATTGGATTCGCAGCGATAGAACAGTAGCAATTGAATTCCCCTGCTATTATCATTGGGATGGCCATTCTGGAACCACTCAGCAAGAGTATTTGGCCGATTAGTAGGTAATTGATCATCATCAGGCACATTTGGGTTCCAATAAACACTGATTTAGAGTATAGCCTTTCCTTCCAAGATCCAGGAACCTTTTCTGGTCAAGTTTTAACATAGTAGCAAAAGGGCCTAGACAGGTATTAGAAAATATACAATTGTCACAAAGCTCATCTTTAAGGCCTCTGCCCCCCCAAAAGGCCTGCCTCTTCAGCCCATTTTTCCTGGTTGCAAATAAACTGTACAAACATCTAAACAAAGGGGTTCACATAACCATACTTCCTGAAGCATATCATTATTCTCATGAAAACTAAGGGAGACCCGATTCCTCCTCAATAGAAGTGTGAACCCCCTAGTATTCCAGCAAGACTTGCAAAGGGGTAGAACTAAGAATCCTTAATCACTCCAGAGTTTTTATACGATGCAGAATGGAGGGCACCAGGCACCCAAGACAACTATGTTCCCCATTTGGAAAAGAGTAAGATAATGAAACAAGTCTTCTTTCCATTTGGTTGTGGGAACAAGTAATATTTAAAAGATCATGATGCATAGATGTCCTACATTGAAATTGGGGTAGCTGAGGAGGTCTAAAGATTTCCTGGTTAAACGGGGCATCCTGATCTACTTGATGGAGGAGTTAGTTCATAGCACATTGCCCATATAGCATCCAAATGCTTTCTTATCATTTGTGCAACTAACTTGGATTTTAAATAAACTACCACCACCACATCTGTTTGAGCTTCCTCAATAAAGTAAATCAAGTCAATATCTTCAGTAATTAAACGTAACTGTGGTTATTATATCAATAAAGTTGAGGAGGTTCCCGCTATTCAGAATTGGTTGTTTCTCCTGATGTAGGATTGCTTCTAAGATAAAACAGTTGGAAATGTTGTTCGGGGCAAGCACTGAATTCTGCACTGCACTAGATGGGAAATAGCACAATTGTTTGCAGACAATTATAGACAGGCGTGATTGCAGTGGGAGCCTGCTTCTTTTGGGTGGTGAGACTGGGAGCTCCGGCAAGTCATCAGTCTGGCCAAAGTCAAACTTGTTCAGAAAAACCATCAATCCCCTCCTCCATTCTAACAGATCTTTCAGGTTCCTTGTGTTCTAACATTTCAACCCCTGACAGTGCCACATAAGTACCAGGAAAAAAGCACCCAACGTCCCTATCTTTAATTAAAGAGGGAGATCCTGAAGAGGCGACATCCTTGTTTTTGCTTTGCTTTTTTATGCATATTCACTTTTCTTAGAGAACAAAGGGCTGCTACTGCTTCCATACGGTTAGTGTTCAGAAAAAATGCACGGGACACTTTTCAAAGGCTATGAGATTCTTCTCATTTTTGGTTTCTTTTTTCTTCTAGAACCAGAAATAATTGTTGTACCCAATTTCGTATTAGAACGTGCCCCCACTACATCTGAGGTGTGGGTGGTAGCATCTCAAGAGACTGTATTCACTGAAAATTATCCAGACATTTCCCGTTGTAAACCATAACCCTCTGAGGAATTAGATAAATCAATAACTGTATTAGATCACAAGGATGATGACATGTCAAGGTCACAAGGAGGACAGTGTGCTCTGTCAGTATCAATAATTAATCTTTCAAAAACTTTTACTTTAGAATTGATAGCAGTAAGGATAATTTTTTGATCACCAAGTTCTTCTCTTATGTTGTCGTAAAGCCTAACGAATAAAACAAAATAATTTTTTTTTTTTTTTTTTTTTTTTTTTTTTAAAGAGTTCAGGGCACTAATAGTGGCAGAGTGTAGCATTGGAGCTAATTGCAGAGAATCTTGTCTGTGTGGGGACAAAAAATAATGCATCCTTTCCAAAGAAAAGTTGTGACAACAGCGGCGCCAGAATGTCTTTATAACGCTGCTCTAAAAATACTGAAGGAGAATCTACAAAAGAGAAGTTTTTTCCCCCGTCTTTCTTAGATTTTAAATTTAAGCTGAAACGCCCAACAGAGATTTCTCAGCTAGCAAAACACCAGACTCAACTGTCAGTTGCTGCAACCTAGCAGAGCGTGTTAAGTTGATCAGAGGGGGGAAATGCACACAATGCTATATGCGTGATGCGGATCCAAAAGAGGAACATCCAGTGCCCCAGATAAGGTTTGAAAGTGGGAGTATTTTACTCCCTATTCTTTTAAAAATGGAAGTAAAATGATTTGAGTAAAAAAGTACAATTCCCAATAAGAGCATTTTATAAGTGAGTAAAAATATGTTTTCAATGAAAAACAGAAATGCTTTTGTAATATTTCTTTGCGCCTAGTAATTCATGCACATTAAAAGATACATGTTTACTTCTTACAATCAGACAGTTGAAATAGTTGTTTCTTCCTGTGGTGGTACATGCATGACTGGTCCAAACATATCCATTGAGCTGTGAGGGAGAAAGCAGTGGCATAAGAGGTTTTTTCCTATTTTGTGTTTGGAGTTTTTTTACTCCCTATTTTGTGGTAGTATTTACCAAATTTTTAGGGATTAAAAGTGGCCAATATACCCCTTATTTGTAGGGCTGGGAGCATTCTCCACAAGTTGCCATTCTTTGATTTCTTAACCAAAAAAAGTCTGTATTTGTTGAGGGCTGTGTAGCCACCTCTGTGTAACGTGGCGCGGTGCACAATACAGCAGGTAAAGCAGCTTCAGCAGCATTAAGGTTCAAAGAATGAACAGCTTCCGAGTACATGACAGGTTGGGTATAGAATAGAAGGCAACGGCTGATGGGCTAGCGTAGAAAGAAAAGAGGCACGTTTTTTTATGTATTAAGGGAGCTTACAGGAGATAAAAACTAACCAACATATATTCCAGACCTCGACCTCCAACCACAGGCAAACTGCACTTTGCCCTTGCGCACACATTTCTTTTTGGGGATCAACAAACAGAGGTGGGGACGACTACACACAAAGATGTAGGATTAACATTCTAAAAACATTGGACATTAAAAATATGACTAGAACGCAGAGTGCGAGGGGCCGGAGAAACGCGGCACTGACACAGGTAATGATTTTTCCAATTGTGCTTTTATTCAAATAAAAAGAGGGTTGGGAAAAGGCCTCACTATCCCTCTATAAGAGAGGTTTCTCTGCCTCAAGAAAACCAACTAATGGACCAGTCTTTGTCAGGATGTCCAAAATTAGATGTCCTGTGTCCAAAACCCTATCCCTCACAGTATATCACCCCTAAACCACTATAATGGAAAATAATAATGTAAGGCTTCCTTACAGCCTGGTGATATTCTTTTATATACCACCTTGGTATATCACTGAAACTTGTACCCTTCTGTAATGCCACGGAGAAAATCCACATCCCTGGACTTACATGCTCCTTGTACTACAAAATATTTGGTAATTCAAATCTTCAAACACAAAGCGATCCAAAGTTACAAGTAAGGGTTTGCTTATTGACTGACCTTGAACCTGCTAAGAGGAAGTGGTTTAATTTCCCTTAACATGGCATGATTTTGCCAGGCGGACAATCCGCTTCCCTAGATCTTTCCAGGTTCACCTTGATGGGGTGTTCACTCAACGCACTCCGAGGGGTATATTTTCCTGCCCCGTTTTGTATTGGTTACATCCAGGCAGGCTTGCTTGATTCATTCATTAACTCGTCGAGTAACTGTCTTTTACAAAATGCCCAGGTGAGAGATAATATCTTTAACCAAAGCCCCAATGCCTGGAGAAATTACTCTATTTATGCTTCTGCCAAGTGTATAAACTACTGGAGGTTCTTAGTCATGGTAGTGTTGATTTATGAGGTTTGCTAAATAACTCCAGGGGGGGGAAAAAAGGTCGAATGCCTTTTTTTAAATGCATTTTTATTTTTTGGCTTCCGTATAGGGAAAAAAATGTGGTTTTTATAACAATAAAATTGGGTTTTGGGAACCTCCCCCCCAAAAAAAAACAAACACTTCAACCTTTTTTTTTCTCTCGCTCCTTTTGACTCGAAACTATTGCATTCTAATCAATTGCAGTCGACCCTTTAACCTACAACCGTGCTCTTTCTTCAGTCACTTGGTCTCCAAGTGTGACTTTACTTTCCGCAACAAAGGCTTTTATTTCGCTCCCCTCAGAGTCCTAGAACCAACTCCCCCCGCCTTGCGAGTCCCTTCACCCCATGTGCGTACCATTTTCATTCATTGCCGCAGCCCGGGTCCACTCTCAGCCGGTTGCTGCAGAGGGGTATTCTTCGGGCATATCGCGGAACCTCCCACTGTCTCGCCGGTAGGCTATTGTCTCTCGGCAGCATGGCACTGCAGACACCAGCATTGGAAATCCCAGCACCCTGGATTCTCCTGCTCAGTTGCTGGATAAGTGTCCAACCATGGTTTAACCCGCCGTACGCCGTCAATGACTCCTATACAGCCTGCTCCTCTCATGCGCGGTGCTCGCCTCTGGTTTGGACGCCTCAGGCCTTCCATGACCGGGCGTCAGCTTTACCCAGGAACACAGGTCACCTTTTTTGGAAAGGTCACTACCGTCTCGAGGTGTACTCTCGGGAGGATAGCTCAGAGGCAACGGGCTTGCCTTGGAAGCAAGACGACATGGAGAACCACAGGTTCGATCCCCAGGTCCACGCTTAGAAACTTCTGGGTATTAAGGACGTTATAAATAACCTATCATATCATATAATATTCTCCCTTTTTCCCCCGCACGGAGGCTCCTTTCCTCCAGGCTTCTGCAGCCTGTTCCGCTCCCCACGTTCTATTAGAATTAATTCTCTGCTTACTCCCGTTTGTGTCTTTCATGCTCCTACTACTTCTCCCGACCAGTTGTCCTTGTCTTTTTATCCTGAGGTCAGCTTCCTTTGCAGATAAGCAAGTAGAATGTTACAGGTAGTTCTGACGTCCTCCTCCATCCCTACAAGCCCCCCTTCCCCAGTATTTCACGAGTCCACTACTGACCCAGCTTTACATAGTTAAACTGATTTTAAAGTCATTGGTGTGACTTTAGCGAAATACACCTACCCATATGGTAACTGGGAATGAGAATCCGGCCTTTCTATACAAATCTATAAGATTCCTCTTGGTTTAGGTATGCGAAGGACATTTCTACTGGAGTTTATTGGGACGAGAGAGACCCTCTCCCTCGTCACAAGAGATAAACATACAGCACATTAATTTGCATGCAACTCAGAATATGAGAACTTAAATGGACATTTTAAATTCCCACTGCAAATAAAATCGCTGTCACTTAAACACAATGCAAAATGTAAATACATGCTATACTAATACTGTACAGGTGTGTTACATGGAGCATTGCACCCGACTCCAAATTCAGCGGTATAAGATGGCCACTCGTGCTGAACTGTTTCATTTACTGCCCCATGGCATCCTTTTCCTGCGGGCTGGTCCTCTCACCTAGTCTCTTGGAAGGTTGCTCCAACCTGTTGGGTTTTGGGACTCGGAGCCTGAAATTCTACAGGTTAATCCCAGGTTAAATTGCAGGTCTGTATACCTCAAGCAGGGCTCGGGGTCTGTTCTCCCCCCAAAGATTAGCTCAAAAATCCCCAGCTAGGTGGGTCTACCCAGCAAGCAACGCAGGATGCATGCTTCCTTCAGGACATGCATAGTGTCAACTTATCCGCGACACACAGGTTTGGCCCACAATAAAACAATCCCTGGTCTACACCTTCCAAGAACTCTATGCTCGCTTTGAGGAATTACAAGAATTATTTTCCCTACTGGACCCTATGAATCACTGAATGGAGTTTCTTTCACACTTGTCCTATGACGGAGTCAGAATGGCTTCTCTAAACATGGGAACAGTTATTGCAGCCAGGAGACATATCCATGCCAGGGACTGGCAGACAGAAAATTCTCACAAAAATGTGGCCTTTAAGCTTCCATTTCAGGAATCCACACTCTTTGGTAGAGTTAGAGGAGAAGGTTCATCAAGTCAATAAACAGGAAAAGCATTCTAGGTCTCTAAGAAGAAAGCAGAAGCAGTAATCTTCTGTTCTTTAACATCTTTCATGTCGCAGCCCAAGGCCCAGTAGTCCTAGGGCAAATGTAGACCATCTTAAGGGCCAGGCAGTGGGCATCTCGCCAGCAGATTAGGTTGGTCTCCCCGCATAAAACAGCTTGTGACTGACTGAAAGGGCTCCATTCCTTCAGCTCAGTGGATGGGGTTGGTTGGTTATATGAGGGTGTGGGGGGGTTAGCAGGGTCCAGACTCTACAGAAATTCCTAGAACTCCTATGCAGAGGCAACAGATTAAAATCCAGCTCTTCCTCGTCAGTCACAGGATTCTTAAACATCCCCTGGCTTCAGGAGGGGCGGATGAAAGCCTGCATGTGGAAAGAAGGTCAGATTCAGAATTGGACGATCTGCCTGGTTATGAATTGCAGGAGATCAACAAGTAAATGGTCAATGTCAGAACCTCCAGCAAATGAACCAAATGAACTGGAGATTTGTTGGACTCACCGGATCTCAGTAATGCTCATCTACATGATATGATGTCATTTATAACATACCTGTTTTACACAGGTGTTTCTAGGCACGACAAGACAAGGAAGGGGAGACAAAGGGAGGACAAAACAATCTTACTAGGCCTTGTGTGATTCAGATTGTGCAAGGGGGGGACGCGCTTAAGAGCTGCAGGGGTGGTGGCTAAGTAGGTGCAGAGAGGCAGAGAACTGCAGGTTTGCAGATACAGTCCCTAAGTGGGTGGGAGGCCCGGAGGCAGTGTAAGGGTCTACTGGTCGTGCAGGAGCCTGGTGCCGGTGAGGTTCAGAAGGTGACCAGGTAACCAGTCAGTACAGCAGACATGAGCCTCACCAGAGGAGAGAGAGAGAGGAAGCGGAAGCAAAATAGAAGGTCTCGATTTGCTTCTGGAACCTAAGGTGGCCCTGCTCAAGTTTGAGAGAGGCAGAGAAGCTGTTCCAGAGGGAGAACAGAGACCTACCCCCCACTCTCTGCCTGGAGAGGCATCTGACCCTCAGAGAGTTGGAGGTGGATGAGCGAAGGGCTCGAGAAAGAAGATGCTTAGGGAGCGAGAGTTGGATGTAGTGTGGTCCCCAGCACCAGAAAGTCTTGTGGACAATGTAGAGTGTCTTGAACTTGATCCACCGGGAGCCAGTGGAGAGATTTCAGGCTGGAGAGATACGATCCCTGGGCTTGAGGCCAAGGACAAGTCTTGCAGTCCTGTTCTGGATTAGTTCCAAAGGGTGAAGAGTAGAGACAGGCAGATTTAGAACGAGGATGTTGCAGTTGTCCAGCCTACAGAGAACCAGGGCTCTGGAGACAGTGAGCTTCTGGAGGAAAGTGAGAAAAGGAAGAATATCTCGCAGGAGGTGCAGCTGGTAGTGGGACTTATTAGAGATGTCCGAGATGTGAGAAGGAGAGGAGAGGAAAGGAGGAGAGGGTGGAGTCGAAGAGGACACTAAGGTTTTTTTGCCACACAGGAAGGTGCGGGTTGAGGGCTCAGGGAGGGCGGCCAGAGGGAAAGGAGGAGCAGGGGTCCCAATGAGCAGGATCTCAATCTTACTGGTATTACATGTGCCAATACACCTAGAGTATCTCAAGTTTTCAATTAATAGTTCTCCATTTTGGGCTTCAAGGGTGTGTACAAGGTTTTGGCACTCCTTATAGGGAGGCTTTACAATAAGGGACTTGGACTCTTCCCATATCTGGATAATCTCCCGATTCATGGTTTCTTTATTCAAAGTGAGGGAGGCAGTGGCCAGCTTTACCTCGGACCAACCATGGTCCTATGGCATCTTCAGCGGCACTAGTTTGCAATCAACATACTTCAAGAGACCGATTCCGGTCTCCCCCAGTGGTGGCCGCTCTTCAAGGGTGGCTGGAACTGGGCAATATCCTCTGGGGAGTTTGCTAGATCCTCCTTATCAGCTGTAATTACTACTGACACTGACACCTTTCTGGGACCCAAAACTACAGACTGCTGGTGGCCCACTGGGAATTACTATGTTCATCCAAATGGAGGTTGGAGGAAGCTAGGTCTCAAGACCTCTTCAGATTTTCCTCCCACATTCAGTCACTTCCTGTGATAATTCTATCAGACTATACAACAACGGTGTCCTACCTGAACTGTCAGAGGTGAACACCCCAAAAGTGGATTTCCTGGGCAGAGAGGTACTGGTTATCGCTCAAGTCGTCCCATATCATGGAAATCCACAGCACAGTGGCAGACCCCCCCTCAGTAGGAAGTTCCAATAGTCTCATGACAGAATCCTGAGGATTCTAGGTCCGATCATGCGCAGCCAAGTCCAGGTTCTTCTGGTGGACCTTTACTGGACACAGGGGGCATGCTTCCCCCCTCATGCTTCTCCTGGCAAAATCCCCACCTCCGTTTCCACCCAACAATCTTCCGATTCTGGTTTAAGACTTAATTTAGAAAAGCAATTAGCAAAAGCCTGCCTAGTTCATGACAGGGAGGGCCTAGAGAGGGAGGGTCTTTCTTCTTGAATGTCGATAGCAGTTCAGCACTCCAAGAAGGTGCCTACGCTGCGAGCCTATGATAAGCATTCCGATACCTTTGCAAGTTGTTGTGGCAGGGACCATCATCTTCCTCTGGACCGTGGGTCTTCAGACATAGTAAGGCCTCTTCAGCGCGGTTTTCAATTGGGTAACCCTGTGTCTACCCTCAACTCAGCGGGGGCCATTTGAATCTTTCGTCCCCTTGTGTGGTTACCTAGGATTTGGAGATTATTTCCTGGCTGCTGTGCAACTTTGCTATCATTCATCCGAGGTGCAAATCCATTATTCCTTCTTGGGACCTGGCAGTAGTTCTCAGAGCCCTCCATTGACCTTCCATTGAGTGCCTTTGGTTTGCGGACATAAATAACTGAACGCTTTAAATTGCCTTCTTCAGTCGCACATAGGAGCACTCTAGGCTCTTGTGTCCTCTCCAGTTCCCTTATCGCTCCCATTTTGCCAGCTGTGGTTCCCTTTTTTACCCCAATGTTCTGTCCACTGTGGCGAAACAGAAGAAGAACTCTGACAACAATTGGTCATGGTATAGATAGGTTTACACAAATAAAAAGGACAAATGCTGAAGTGGCCCTATCGATATGAGACCTTCTAAACTAAAAACCAAGGGGGCTTGTCGTAGTCCAAAGAGTTCAGAGTCCAAATTCCTAGTTACTAACAGAAATATACCAAAAGGTTGCCTCCAGAACTCCGACTGGGAAACATTCCAAACTTTTTTTTACCCTCCTGACTCCACATATATATATGTGGGAGGGGGGTATGGGATGGATAATACAAGTATAGGGGAGCTGCGGGGTGGGGGCTCCCCCCGCATAGGTTTGTGGTATAAAAGGGGTTAATAAAAACAACAAAAAAAAACAAACAAACAAAATAAATCTGCCTTTTTCAGCCATCAGACTTCTGGAGGTCGCAGTAATCACATAGATCCTTACTAAGACTACCACTTTAGAAAACCTAACTAAAACAGAAAAGGAGACATGCACAACAGCCTTGGAATGGGCTTCTGCCTGGCCCGGCTCTTAGAGGACTTATTATGAGTCTCCAAGTTCTGTTATGTCTCTACACAGTGTGCAGTCCTTGTGTGTAGTTTGAAGGTTAAAATTATAAATGTCTTTTAGAAAGTTCTCGCTTCCTCCTCTCCGGGAGAAGACAATTCTTCTGTTATATTATTCACTGTTTATCACTGGTTAAATCCCTTCAGGATCACTTGAGCTTTGACTATGTAGTAGGATTGTGGTTCTCAGTCCAAACACATGCATTTTTTTTGGCATCCCGAGCCTTCATACAAATCAAACATTTTCCTTTCACTCCCTGGTTCACAGGGCGTGTGTCTGTATACATTCTCTCACTTTGATTGTAAATGGCTTCCCCATCCTTCATAGACAAGTGGTCGTAATCCTTTCACACTCTCTGCACTGGGTCGCATGCCTGTTCCACTCTTTCAGGCTTTCACGCTCACGGCGACTTCTCCAGCCGTGATATGCAATATTAGCGTCTCTCTCATTCCAGATTACAGAATACCTGGCACTTGTGCTTGCTCCGGTTCCCCAGCATCCTACCGGGAATGGCTTTGCCGGTCTCTGACCCCACAGCTTACTGCCCTTGCTTTCGCCTGCCTGTTCGTGCTCACCTCGCTAGTACCAGCATTCGCTGTGTGGAGCTCGGTGACTGGGGCTCCTTGTTTTCTTCTGGTTTCGGTGTCTGTTACTGGGCGCCCGGCCCACCACTGAGCTATAGTGGTCGCGCCACCAGGAAAGATGGTTTGCTTCCTGTCCAGGCTCCTTTCCCAACAGCTTGGTCAGTGTACCCGCTTCGTAGCCTCAAGCTAGCGGGCCTTGCTCCTGCTACACCACCGCTGGCTCTACGTAGCTCCTCCCTTCCAGGATGTGTTCACAGAGGCTAGCCTCTGCGTACCATGGATTCTCATCCGGCCGTAGGACTCTCACACAGCTTCTCTGGCCTCTCTCCATTTACAGCTCTTATTCTGTGTACGTACGTCATCACAATAATAAAAGGTGTGTCCACCTTCCTTTATGGTGGCCTTCAGATAACATTCAGCATTACTTAAAACCAATAGGGTGGAAGGAGGACTGCTGGTACATGCAGTTAAAATCTGAGAACATTCAGTTCTTTCCAGTCCCATGTGGGCGGGCAATGGAGTCCTTTCAGGGAAGTTCCCATTGGACTGGGAGTCCTTGTCACCCGAGGGGAGTCACTCCCAGTGAGGTCCCACTTGCCAAGAACCCTACGGAGGGGCTTGCAGAATGGGCCCACTGCCCTAGTCTCACATAGGGTGGCTCCCCATTGGGGAGAAAGGACACATTGTCCAGATCCGTCATGACACCTTTCACCTATCCCACAAAAAGAGCTGCGGTAATAGCTCCAGTTTTGTCTCACGAGTCTACGGAGCATTTGGCATCCCTGGAGTCATTACCTATCTGGACATAACCTGTTCCTTCAGGCCCTCAAACATTCTCTTTTTGACTTTTGGACCACCCAACAAGGGACATAAGGCCTCATCCATTTTCATCAATCGCTGGCTTACTCAGGTGCGTGTTCCCCTCTCCCAGAGTTTGGTGTTGGGACGTTCTACCCTAGAAACGGCCATGTCTTGGGCAGAGGCAAAGGAGGCATCTCTTATAGACATATGCAGAGCGGCCACTCCTGGGCTCTGCTTATTACTTCTCTCCATGCTTATCCACTTTATGTCCCTGGGCGGGTGAGCCATGGGTTTGCCTCTGTATGTCTACAATCTGTCCTATGAAGGTTTATATTGTGTTCTTTGGGCATTAAATGTTCACTGAGTCTTTACAGTATCCAGGCTTTGCCCTTTTTCCCCTATTGAAGGGCAAATCCCCCTGCTTTGGGAATATTAATTTAGCCAGCAGTGGGACAAGGGAGAGGTCAGTGGGGGTAATGCTAGAATTACTTACTGGTAATCTTCATTACACCTAGTCCATCTCTTCCTCGTCACTGCCCTGCCAACAAGCCCTTCCCTACCAGGATGATGGGTTGGCCCAGTCTCTTTGGGAACCATTCACAATGAGGGCAGCACGAACGGCTATCTTATACCACTGAGAGCGACTGGCAGAACAGGGAGAAGATTGTTAGTAAAGCATACACGTTTGGAGGTTGTGAAAGGGACTGGTGTGTTTACAACAAAGCAAAATCCTGGTGTATCAAAGGTTGGCCCATATGGGGTGTGAATGAATTAAAATTATTCATCCGGTCCCAAAACCTTTATATCTAGTATAATTCATAGATATTGCATGCAGTCAGAAATTAAAGTCATTCCTTCAAAATGAGACATAAACATTATGGAAATTGCAAATTAAAAGCTTTATATCAAAGGAACAGAAAATGATATACAAAAGTGAGGTCTAACATGTAACAGCATGTAAAAACAATGGTTTAAATGGTACATACACGAATTAGGTGTAGAATCATTAAAAAATTGAGAATACGTAATGAAAAAAAAAAAAATTGAACATAAGTTAGTTTACAGTCACAGTTGGTTGACAAATGAACTCTTAACAAGTGAAAGTATAAAATTAAAGAAAATGAAATGAAAAGACAGTAATATTCATCGTAAGCTGTAACCTTATTGAGGAAAACACGAGCCCCTTGTTGTGGGGCAATTGTGAAAAAACAAATAAGTTAATTATTTTTCGTATCCCAAAATCGAAAATTATTATGTATTGGGATTGGGTCTGCCAGTCTACCCAAGGGACTGGAGCAAGGTAGACAGCCAACATTTAAATCATTTACATTAAATTAGTTCTTCAACATGTGGTACGCACCAATGATATATGTGCCATTGTGGACAGTACACAAATATATTGGTAAAGTTGACAATGTGTAATGATGAGTTACAAACATATCTTTGTATCATTTGTAGAATTAGCCCCGATGATGGGCTGGAAGTCCGAACATTGGCTTCAGATTCTGCCACTCTAATTCTGAAGAAGGCATGATGTGCGTCATTAAAGGATGTCACAAAGAAAATCAATAATTGTTTCATAATTTATGATTTTGTTCTTTTGTACAAGAGCCATCACCAGATTGGGTGATTAAGTATCACCAGTTAGTCTCTACAGTGGATGAAATGAAAAGCACATGGTTGTCGGCGTGGATCAATAATACAGCATAGCGTACACAGGAGTCACCACAATTTACCAGTTGATTCGGAGTGTGTGCTAGCTCAGTAGGGTGCCAAATCACTTGTTCTATAAGGGCAAGCCCAGATGGTCTCCAAAGACTGCTCTTTAGCTGGGTCTCTGATGGGGATCCCCTCTGTCCCCCACCAGCAGTAGGTGTGTGCAGTAAGAAGCAGAGAGACCTGGGAAAATCATATCTGAAGTGTGGCTCACACACTGCCACTGCTTCCCACACTGAACCCTTTTAATCATCCCAGGCAGAGCAGTTACTTGGGAGGGCGACTCCCCGGGAACAAGTAATCTGTAAGGGTGCATATCAACTGTTCCCAGCTGGAGTCTCATCAGCACAGCATTTCCAATATGCGATTGGTGTTAAATGGCAACAGACATATCATCGATTAACTGATACTGGCTGTTGTTCGCTGGATGATCCTTAAGAATTGCACATGCTGTGTGAAACGGGACCGCAGGGTTCGAAATTGCTGGGAGCCATTTAGCTCCTGGCTATAACAGAGGGGAGCCTGGTTAGCTTGAAACCAGCAGCTACCAGGTGCTACCTTTGACTCCCCATGTAAGTGGTGCCATACAAACATAGCTATGTAATAATAACTGTATAGGTTTGGAAATGTGTTTAAAGGAGCAGTGAGGACCCACCTAACTGACATTCAAAGCATATTGGAGTATAATAGAGAAACAGTTAGCATTATGTACTAGCCCCCGGCTCCCCAGAGTTAGCTCGTGCCGAACAGGTGATGAGTGATATTCAGCAGCTGCTTTTACTCCTGGTCAACAAATCCCAATTAAGATCTCTGGAGAGATGTATAACAAGCTCCATGCTGCGTTAAACAGTGCCTTCAAACAGATGGCCCTATCATACATTTTCTTTTGCTTTATGTCTTTAAGTCTCTTTAGGGTGCGGATAACAAAGCTACAATCATATGCTTTTGTCGCAACCTGTTGGATAAAGATTTGTATAATTATACCTGAAAAAGCAAACAAGTATCATACAAAACATTAATTATGAGTAGGCAGGGGAGCAGTGTGGGGCAGGTTGCAGCGCAAGAATCTCCACTAGGGTTTCAATTCACACAAGAACTAAAATGGCCAGCCTGAGGCTTCAGTTTGGAGTCCTGCTGGGGATTTGAACTTCCACCTCAATAATCCTGCCGATTTACAGGCAGCTCGCCTGATCTCAGACATTTCAGCTCTGGGTCGTGTTCAGCTAGTGGCTGGTCCTACACATTGCCTGGGGAACACATGATCTCATTTATGCCCCTGCAACCATTGTTACGCTAACTGCTCCTGTGCCGGTTTTGTGGTCTGAGCACATGATTCTTCCTTTCACTGTGGTCTCTCCCTCCGTCCTTTGCCCTTTGGTACTGCCTTATCCTCCCAGGAGGCTCTGGGGGGAAGGTTAAACATGCTGATGCTGCCTTGGCCATTGCTCGCCTGCAGCCAGTCGACGGTCTTTGCAATTTCCAGACTCTTGCCTCGAAGTTGACTGACGTTGCAGATTCCTTGGCACCCCTCTAAGCCTCCAGACGTTGCACCAGCCCTTCTGAACCCTGGTTCTCTACTAACATGGCGGTTTATTGCCTGGCCTGTAGACAAGCTGAGTGCACATGGCGTGCGTCGTACTGCGCTAAATTTCACCTCGCCCTTCACCAGGTGACTGCTGTTTACCAGGTGGCGATTATTCAAGCTAAGTGCAAGTTTTTTGCCTCGCCACCTTCTGCGCACAGTGTGGCTCCTTCTCAGAGCCTCTGTGATTCGCTGTGTACTTTTCTTGACTATAACATTTCCACTATTTGTCAGGAAATTCTGTCCTCTGCTACTGTCTGTCCGGCTTGGGTGAACCCTAGTCTTCCTTGTGCTCCCTCTCGGGTCTGGTCCTCTTTTCCTGTTTTTTCAGAGTCTGCCGTTTCGTAGGCAGTGCTTGGTCTCAAATCCACTTCTTCGGCTGATCCTATCCCTCTTGCCATTCTGAAGGATATTTGCCCTGACATTTCGCATCTGTTCACCGCTGCCGTTAATGATTCTTTTTCTTCTGCCTACATTCATGGTCCTCTTAAGCACACTCTTATTCCTCCTCTTCTCTCCTTTCCCAGGAAACTCTGGTTACCCCCCCCCTTCTCTGCTCCTTTCTTGAGGGTTTTGGCCCGGGCGTAGAACCGAGTCTGTTCTGGTGGCCGTGGTGGATGACGTAGCACAAATCATGGATCAGGGATCCTACTATATTTATCTGCTGCCATTGATATGGTCGACCATGGTATTTTGCTAGAACGGTTGGCCACAGCGGGGGTCTCTGGATCAGTCCTGGATTGGTTTGTGTCTTTTCTAACTGGTCATTCTAGTCCCTCTCTCTTTCTCCGTTCATTTCAGTGGCTAAAACCCCTCACCTGCGGGGTGCCTCAGGGTTCTGTTCTCTCCCCTCTTCTTTTCAATTTATATATTTCAACCACTTGTCAAGCTGATTCACTCTTTTGGGTTTCAGTGTTTCCCTTATGCTGATGACAGATCCCGGTGAGACTAGACATATCCCAGCCTGCCTCTGCGGAATGTTGCCGCTCCCGTCTGCTGGCTATCCATCTTTGGATGGGTCAAAACTGGCCATAATCAAAAATATATAATAAACATATTTTTAAACAATGTTCTTATGTACAATTGAGCAAATGAGGCTCAAACCCTAAAATTTTAAGCACTCAGAGGCACCCATTTTGTTAAATGGATGAGCCTCCTAGTGCTTGTGTTAAGCTCTGCCCTCACGGCAATAATGAAGCAAAAGCAGGCTGTAAAAAACAAAAGCTACCAGTAGGTGGCTTTTGCTTCATTATTGCCGGAGAGCAGAGAATGCAGTCAGGATCCTTCCTGCCGTCTGCTGCTGGTAAGTGTTTTTTAATTGTTTTTTTGTTCTTGAAAGAAAACCACAGCAATTATAAATACAATGAGGCTGCCTTCACTTCATGTTTTCTGTGCTCCCCAATCCCAGGGAAGCACAGAAAATGTTAAATGAAAGGCAAAGCAATTATAAATACTTCACCGGCTGAGTTTTCATAATGGCTGCAACTTTCTTTTCTAGTTTCCTGTGCTCAGGATCCGTCGAGTATCGACGTCATCCCTCGTATAAAAGCCTCGAGCACGCCCGTTGGCCTGAGTTCTGTTTTTTCGTATAATATAGTCCATGGATCTTACTTCGTTTTAGGTATGCCTCTTTTGACCCAAGCCCTAAAAGAGTTTACAGTGTAATACACGTAAACTGTACTGTGGGGTTAGGATGGGAGGGTCGATGAGGAATATGTGGGAGGAACATCCAATCGAAAGAACGTTACAGTTGGTAAGTAACTTGTTCTTCGAATGGATTGTGTCCTCTCACGTATTCCTCATCTTAGACTCCCAAAGCAGTTTTGGATCGGAGGTGGGAGTACAGTATCCTTTTCTAATCATGTACAGAATGTAGTACAGATTTTGCAAACTGACCCCCTTGAGAAGAAGTCGAGTCCAATGCATAATGTTTTATAAAGGTGTGCATAGATGACCATGTGGCTGCTGCACAAATATCTTGCACAGGGACACCCCTTTATGATGCTGTACAAGTAGCCATGCCCCTGGTCGAATGAGCTCTTAGTCCATCAGTTGGTTCTTTTCCTGCCAATCTATAACATTCTGTTATGGCTAAAATTATCCATCTGGATAAAGTTTGTTTTGTTACCGGAAGGCCCAGTTTACGTCCAATGTATCCCACGAAAATTTGATCACACTGGCGAATCTTTACAAATCTTGAGATGTAAAAACTAAGAGCTCTCCTGGGATATAGTCTATGAAGTCTTTCCTCTTCCTTGCTTGCATGAGGAGGAGGGTAAAATGTAGGCAAAGTTATCTTTTGTGACAGATGAAAATCCGAAACAATTTTTGGCAGGAAAGAAGGTTTAACCCTAAAAGATGGTGTGAGGAGGACCGCTCGAAAGCGCATGCAACTCACTTACCCTGCGGGCTGATGTCAATGCTACAAGAAGAATCGTTTTTAACGTAAGGAGCCTTAAAGGGCAAGAATGTAAGGGCTCAAATGGAATACATGTGAGAAATTTTAAAACTAGTTTTAGATCCCACACTGGAACCTGGAAAGGTATTGGGGGAAAAACATTTAAAGCTTTTAGGAATTGAATTATCAAAAGGTATTTTAAAGTAAGATTCTTCTTCAGAAGAGCGCTTAAAGATGGATAGCGCTGCTAAATATCCCTTTATTGTCCCAACCTGGAGCCTCAGATTGGCCAAATGTAACAGAAAAGATAAAATTGTGGGGATATTACACTGAAAAGGGTTCACATTCTTTTCTCTGCACCAGCTACTGAACTTGTTCCAACGACACTGATACAGAGACTTAGTTGCTGGCCTTCTGGCCGAAAGCAAAATCTCCATCACCTCATCCGGAAGGTCCCAATCCTTGTATCTCAGCCTTTCAGAAGCCATGCGTGAAGGTTGAGTATGTTGACCTTCGGATGGAGAACATGACCTTCCTGTCACGAGAGAAGATCCTCTCTTCTTGGAAGACGTATTGGAGGGCAGATGGACATGTCGAGAAGGTCCGGGTACCACGTTCTCCTGGCCCAATCCGGAGCAATTAGGATCATGGTCTTCCTGAACTTTCTCAACCTCCTGATTACTTGAGGGATCACAGGGATTGGAGGAAACACGTACAGTAGTGGGAACTCCCATTCCACCACGAACGCGTCCCCCAGAGCTCGTCTCGGGGGAAATTCCCTTGAGTAGTACAGTTCGCACTTCCGGTTGACCCCGGTCGCAAACAGATCCACTTGAGGGGATCCACAAAGGGTGAAGATCTCTTGAATGACTTCCTGAGCTATCTCCTACTCGTGAGAGACTGTGCTCTGCCTGCTCAGAGCGTCCGCTGTTGTGTTTCGCTCTCCGGCTAGATGAATTGCCGATAGAGAGATCCCTTCTCGTATTGCCCAGAACCAGAGTTGCATCGCCTCTCTGCAAAATGGTAGTGACCCTACTCCTCCTCTCTTGTTGAGGTAGTACATGGCCACTGTGTTGTCCGCCATTATCAGAACATTCTTTCCCCATACAGAGGGCAGAAAGGCCTTCAGCGCTGGTCTGATTGCCCTCAACTCCAGAAGATTGATATGTAGTTTGAACTCCCATGGAGACCAATGTCCGCTGATTGTCAGATCGTTGATGTGGTGTCCCCACCCCGTGAGTGAGGCGTCCGTCACTACGGTTATCTCCAGCCATGGTTGCCAAAAAGATTCTCCTCTGAGGATATGATGTCTGCAAGCCTACCATTGAAGATCCTGTGCTACTTGGGCTGGGACTTGCAGTAGATCTGACATTTCCCCTGAGAACTGGGACCATTGAGTTCTGAGAGCCCACTGAAGAGATCTCATTCTCAATCTGGCTTCTGGCACCAGGAAAATGCAGGATGCCATCAGACCGAGCAACCTGAGAAAATCGAAGGCCAGAAGATTCTGGGCATTCTGAAACTTTGTCACCATCTGCAGAATGTGGTGAGCTCTCTCTTCGGGAGGCGAGGCTTGCCCGAACAGGAATCCAGGACTGCTCCTTAAATTGGAGCTTTTGTGAGGGTATCATGTTTGACTTTTTTAAATTCAGAGAAAAACCTAGTTTGTGAAGGAAGTGACGACAAGTCTTGGACAGGTGATCCAGGGCTTGTTCTGGAGAACATGCTCTGATAATCCAATCGTCCAGATAGGGGTAGACATGAATCCCCCCTCTTCTGAGACTTGCTGTCACCACCGCCATCAACTTGGTGAAAACTCTTGGGGCGGAGGTCAACCCGAATGGCAGAACTCGAAACTGATAGTGAGAATTGCCAATCGCGAACCTCAGGTACTTTCTGTGCTTGAGATGGATTGGCACATGAAAGTAAGCATCCTGAAGGTCCAATGATACCAACCAGTCCTGGAGTTGGAGAGCCTGAAAGATCTGAAAAAGTGTGACCATCTTGAATTTGTCCTTCCTTAGGAACTTGTTGAAGTTTCTCAAGTCCAAGATGGGTCTCAGTCCTCCGTCTTTCTTTGGAATAAGGAAGTATGGGGAATACCAACCCTTGTTCCTCTCCGCTACAGGTACATGTTCTATTGCACCTTTCTGTAGTAGGGTTAAAACTTCCTGCAACAGGAGCAGATCCGGATGCTTGGCAGAGTTGTATTCCGGAGGATGGTTCTGAGGTTTCTTTAGAAAAGGAAGGCAGAAGGTTTCAGATGCTGTGAGATCCTGCCTCCCACCAGGGTCTTGTGGGTCAAAACCTCAGAGTGGTTTTGCGGCAGCTGCAGCAGCGGCCGATGGCACAGATGCCGTTGCTGGGGCTGATCTAGCACCTTTTCCTCTTCCCCGAGGACATTTTCTTTGACCTCTTTGATTTGCCTGCCCTCTTCCTCTTCCAATTGAGGAATAATAACGAAAAGGTCGACCCCTCCAGGAAGATGAGCCTGTGTAGGGGCGTTGCTGAGGTTGTCTTATAGCGGCACTTAGAGATTTTGCTGCCTCTTTGGAGGTCTGTAGCTTCTCCAAACTTTCATCTCCCTTGCTACCGAACAACCTCGAGCCATCAAAGGGCACATTAAGAAGTCTGGATTGCACATCAGGAGCAAACCCATATTTTCTTAGCCACACAAATCTGCGTAGCACTGTTCTAGTCGCCATGGACCTGCTGATGCTGTCAGCTGTGTCCAGTCCTGATTGAAGGCATACTCCCGAAGCCTCCTTTCCATCCCTTATAATAGCTAGAAAGCCATCACGCTCTTCGCCTTCTGGGATGTGTTCAGCTGCCGCTGACATACAGTCCCACAGGGTATAAGAGAACCTTGCTAAAGTACAGATTACATTGTTAGACTTCAAAGCCATACTGCCCGATGTAAAGATTTTCCTGGACCATGCATCCACTTTATCGTCCCTATCTGGAGGGATTGTAGGGTATGCAGCATTTTTTGTGGAAGTGGCTGCCTGTACTACTAGGCTTTCCGGAGATGGATGTTTACTGAGGTATTCTGGATCAGATGTACAAGGTCTATACATTGCCACAAACTTTCTATTCACAGCCCCTATGGCTTCAGGATGTTCCCATGCAGAATTGACCCTTCTTTGTAATGCAACGTGAAAGGGTAAATTGGAGTCTTGTTGGGGTGTTCCAGATAATATATCTGTCATGTCATCATCATGACTGACGGTGAACTCGTACCCCACCCCATAACTTCTGTAACTCTGCCCATGAGTCTTCTATAACTCGTATCCACTTGTTCTGATGGGTCTGGTTTGTCAAATTCATACTCTGGAGAAGTATCCAGGCCACTTGCCGTTTGCAAATATTCTTGCAAGTCTTTCATTCTTGATTGAGGATCAATTAATTCCTCTGGGACAGGTCTTGTACCATATCTAACACCAGCAGAGGTCACTTCCTCTTGTTCTGATGAGTCTCCTCATATATGGATGACATGGTCCTGAAAAACTCATGTCGACTCTCAGGTTGAAAAACTTTTTCAGGCATTACAGGTCTTTCCTTCAATAGAGGCTTGGGCGTCGACGAAAGCATCGATGGCGCCGTAGTCTCAACCACTTCCTTCGATATCGAAGGAACTTTTGACGATCTCGATGTAATCGTCGAGGAAGCCGTGGAAACCGTCGAAGGAACCTTCGTGGTCTTCGAGCGGGAGCTCGACATAGCTTCCTTCGAGTGAGTTGTCGACTCGAGGAGCTTCGAAGTCTTCGACGGCGTCGATGTCGACTTCGATGGCGTATGATCTTTCAACGCCATTTTGTTTCCCTCTGCCTTCGATTTATGCACTGAAGGATGCGTTTTACGAGGTGATCGAGAAGAATCCCTCGATGACGTTCTCAATGTCTTTTTATGAGCCTTTCTTGTTTTGGACCTTCCTCTGTCACCTTTTTCGTGAGCAGGAGCATGGTCTTCCTTAGCTATTTTTGAGGGGGTCTGGGCCGCGTTCTCAAAACATTTTAACATGGATACTCGAAAGGCTTCCCATTTCCTAGGAGAGTCATGTTTGGATGGGCATGTTACAACCTCTTCCAAAGATGTCGATGAGGATGAGGGAGATTGATGCCGTCTTTTCTTCGAAGACGAAGAAGATTTCCTCGATCTACTTCTCGAATGTCTTTTACGATGAGATTTTGAAGACTCGTCCAAGTCTTTCTTTTTTAAAGTAGGCTTCGAAACACCCTCCCCCATCGCCAGTTTACCTCTACGCTCTTTTAGGGCTTTGTGGGTCATCGACTGGCACGAACCAGTCTTCCGTTCGGTGGTCGGGGCCGAGGCACCATAGACAGTTCTTATGTGTCAAAGACATTTTCTTTCCACATCTTAGGCATTTTTTAAAGCCTGTCTTCGGCGTGGAAGGGTTCGAAGACGCCGACATCGCTTTTTGTCACGAAATACTGAAGCGCCGTTTTACTCGATCTGAAGCGAAGCTAACGGAAAAAACGGAACTGAGGCCAACGGGCGCGCTCAAGGCTTTTATACGAGGGATGACGTTGATACTCGACGGATGCCGCCGAGGGACATCGACGCCGCGGCCTTGAGTGGAGCGCCCTCTGCTGGACAAGAGAAAAAAATTTCTGAGGCGAAACCTAAAAGGTAAGGATATATCTAAGATGAGGAATACGTGGGAGGACACAATTCGAAACAGCATTTCTATGTACCTCTGAAGTAATACATTCGTGCAATGAGTGTAAAATATAAAGGTTCACTGCATGAATGGACTACATAAATAGTTCTGATAAAAAAAGCTCTGTAAACATTTTTCAGTTCAACGCTCTGTGCAGAGTGATGGCTCAGACCAATCCAGTGACCGGACAGCTACATGACTTTGCCCTGCACTCTGGCCGGGACAGGCCTTAGGTGAACCACCAGTGAAGGCAAGTGGCAGAGCGTGCCACCATCGCACATCATCTGCATATCAGACTGGAGGAAGGTATCAGTCTCCATGTTGTTCAGTTATTTATCTTGCACTGCAGGAATGAATATGTATTGCCCGGGCTACTGCTACAGAGCAGCGACAAACGTTGCCTACCAGCTCTGTGTGATTACCTTCTGTGAAGGTAGGTAATTGGTGTTAACATAAGTTCAGAATTATACATTTTTAACATTTGAACATCTTTCCATCTAGTGCTGTTGGGTGGGTTGTGTATTTTAAAACGCTCCAGTGGTGCCAACAATGTATGTTTTGTATTTTCCTGTGATGTAATTGTTATGCAAAGCATTAGTTTTGAAACTTGAAAAATCCTACATCTTTTTGGCCACAAAATGTTGGCAAGTATGCTGCAGGCCTGGGTGCTTGGAAATTGGCAGAAATAATATTTCTCCCGGCCATTCGGGCGAGAGAAATATTATTTCCAGCCATTTTCTAAGCACCCAGGCCTGCAGTAATAACGTGGCCTGTTTGCAGAGGGCATTTTCAATTTTTTGTTCAGTCTCGTGATTAAAGCTTTAATCACATGACTGAAAAAAATGCCCTCTGCAAGCAAGCTATGTTATTACTGCAGGCCTGGGTGCTTGGAAAGTGGCAGAAATAATATTTCCCCCGTCCATTTTTTTCCAGTCATGTGATTAAAGCTTTAATCACGAGACTGAAGAAAAAATTGAAAATGCCCTCTGCAAACAGGCCACGTTATTACTGCAGGCCTGGGTGCTTGGAAAGTGGCAGAAATAATATTTCTCCCGTCCGTTCGGTAGAAATATTATTTCCAGCCACTTTCTAAGCACCCAGGCCTGCAGTAATAACATAGCCTGTTTGTAGAGGGCATTTCAAATATTCCTTCCCTCTCGTGAATCATGAGAAGGAAAGAATATTTGAAAGGCGATCTGCCAGCATGCCATTTTACTGTGGGGCTGGAATTAATATTTCTCATGGCCACTTGCTAACACCCAGCCCCGCAGACAAGGGGCTCCCCCTCCTCCACTAAGCACCCCAGCATGACTCCTTACCTTGGATGGAAGCCGGGTCTGCGAGTGGAGCCGGGGTGTTCCTGTTGAAGTCTTCTCCATGTGACTTCAACGCTGCTTCCGGGCTGGGCTCATACATTGATACAATGTATTTAGCCCAGCCCGGGAGCTGCTGCCTGCACACCGTCAGTGCACCGAGCGCAGAGTTTAAATAAACAGACAGTAATCTGTGCCTTTTAAACTCTGCGCTCGGTGCCATAAATCATATCGCAGTTTCTGCGACATATTAAATTTAAAACGCAAACCAGCGGTATCTAATCGCAAATTGCGGTGCGATACCGCTTATTTTATGCCTTGTTTATGATTGCAGTTGATTTCACTTTGAGTCTCCCGGGGTCGGGGGAGCCTGGTAGACTCAAAGCGAAAGACACTGCAATAATAAATGCAACGCAGTTGTATTTATAATTGCCTCTGTGTTCTTTTTAAGTTTCCCGAGCTCGCCCAAGCCGAAGATCCCGAAAAACAAAACCACAGACATCATAGATACAACAACATTGTATTTATGACTGCAGTGGCTTTCAGTTTGAGTCTCCCGGGCTCCCCCGACCCGGGGAGCCCAGGAGACTCAAAGCGATAGCCACTGCAATGATCAATACAACAACGTTGTATTTATAACTGCTGTGGTTTTCTTTCAAGAACAAAAAAAACTATTTTAAAATACACTTAACCAGCAGCAGACGGCAGGAAGGATGCTGACTGCATTCTCTGCTCCCCGGCAATAATGAAGCAAAAGCCACCTACTGGTAGCTTTTGTTTATTACAGCCGGCTTTTGCTTCATTATTGCCGCGAGGGCAGAGCTTAACACAAGCACTAGGAGGCTCATTCATTTCACAAAATCGATGCATCCTAGTGCTTGAAATGTTTGAGTTTGAGCCTCATTTGCTAAAAAATGTACATAGGAACTTTGTTTAAAATATTTTTTATCATAGCCCATCTTTTGAGGCAAAACAATTTAAAAGTGAACTGTCCCTTTAAGCCTGCCTCGTGTAGGCGGCCATTATTTTTCCGTGGCGTAGGCTTCTCTGTGGAACTCTGTTCCTCTGTCCCTCCGGGCACTTGAGGATCACCTCTCTTTCTGCCATGCTCTGAAGACCTATCTTTTTAGAGCCTAACTGCTGCTCTCTCTGGTTTGTACCAGACCTGTCAGCACCATGATGCCCTTGCTGGTGAAGGAGCGCTTTACAAGTTTGCTTTATATTAAAAAGTAGATTAGATTATTATTCAGATCTCCCCGATTTGGACACTGCTGCCTGCGTGGAACAATTCATAATCTCCACGTCCCTCTTCCTCCTCCCAGTAATTACCTTTGAGAAGGCTCTGCCCTCCCATGAAGCTTTTTTTCAGAGCCTTTTCTTTGCTGGTTCTGCCCCTGCTAAGGAGGTATAACTCCCCCCCCCCTCCCTGCCCACCCACGATTCCTCAGTTCCTTTTGTTCCTGCCAGGTTTCCGGCCTCTTACTGTTATGGGGTACACAGGGAGCAACTGCTGGAGACCCTTGTCCTGGTGACCTTATGCATGGATGAAAAGCTGTCAGGACTCGAGGATGCCTGCCAGACCTCCTGCGGGGTCTGGCGGTGGTGAGCCAGTATCAGCGGCATGTTGGGATCCGGAGAGTTTCCGGCTCTGGTATGGCTTTCCCTGTGCTGAGTGAGTCCCGGAGTTCCAGCTGTTCCAGGGCCGGTTTTGGGCCTGCTCCCTGGATGAGGGTTGCATCTTTGCATGGGCATGCAATATGGCCATTTCGTAGGATAGGATCTCTGCGCTTTCGGTGGTGGGAGGGGAGTGTTACTGGGGACGGCAGGATTGATTAACTGTGCATTCATTCTTGGACAGGCAAAGCTTGCTGCTACTCCCGGTTCCGGTGTCCAGGGCGCACGTCTTGATGACGTGACTCTGCTGCTCCCAGTTGCTAGGGGGGAGGCGAGTCTTCTGGAAGCAGCACTTCCCCTCCCCCTGCCTTGCAACTCACACACTTTGGTGGCTGTCATATGCCCTATGGGGGGCTCCGTCTGCAGCTGGGATCGCTGTACGCCAGTGGTGGCTAGTGAGCTTTCCCCCAGCAGGAACAGAATCGGGTGTTTTTTGCCTGCATACCATTGAAAGCTTGGCCCCCAACTCATTACTTGGCCACGCCGCAGGCCTCTGGGCAGTAGCAGGCATCTGGGTCATAGCGGCGCCTAAACATTGTGGTTCGGAGGTAGTCATGTTGTGGATCCTCCAATGGGGTACTGCGCTATGAACTGGAGGGTTGCCTTGCCAACCTCTGGATTGGTTGTTCTTATGGCACATTGGGGATGTACTGCTCTGTGCGATGACAGTACGCCTGGCTTGGGCCTTCTGCCTACTCTTGGGCATGCTTGGATGACGTGATGAAAGGCTGCAGTAGACACCTGCTCTTGATCCATTAAGAGCATGGAGGTTTTTCTTATGGACGTTTTGGCAGAACACTCAGAGGGTGGGGGGGAAGTGTTTTTTGCATTCTCCTTTCTCCTGTTCCCTTTCCTCCTCCTCTTCGACGGTGGATTCCCATGAACGCAAAGGCTTCTCTCTCCTCCATGCAGGAAGGTGTAAAACTCCACCAGTACGGATCTGGACAGGGAGAGACTGGTCTCTATGAATTTCCAAGTACAGACGGTCCTGGAGCAGTTTCCCAGGCCAGGGGTTTCTGTGCGCGAGAAACAGTGGTTCAATCCATCGGTCTGAAGTTAAGCTGCTGCAAGCCTACCCCCAAGGCAGCTCTCGCCATATCTCAGACGTTAGGAGCAAGATCTTAATGGGATGACACTGTGCACGTTCTATGCATAGGTTCCTATCCACGTTTTCCCACCGTCAACAGAAACGGCCTGGCTTCGAGCGATTGAGTATGTGGGCGTCGTCCTCACGAGTCTGTTTGGGATTGCCTCCACGTTGGCTAAACAGTACGAGGCCCTCTGGGACTGAGATAGTCTTCTATGGTTCCCCCTTAGCCTTTCGGTCCGATGCCTATGGCGTCTACGCAGCAGCAATGGTCCTAGAAGGTTTTGGGGACTTCCGTGTTCCTTGGATGAAGGGTCAGATTGTTCGCAGGTGGCCGTACAAATGCAGGTTGTGTTCATGTCCACCCTCTTCTACTTTGGAGTAAGAGGGAGGATGCTGGCTGTGAGCACGCCTGTCTCAGGCAGACATCACAAGTGCCTCAGAGAACGGAAGGCGCCCAGCAGCTTGCAGCACTTAAAATTCCATTTGCTGGGCATAGGCCGTTTGGAGACGCTTTGGAGGCTTCAGTGCGCAAAGTGTTTGAGGCCGGCAAATACGCGCCATGTTACAGAAGGAGTCTTCCACTTAGGCAAGCCCCGGAGGTGCCCACATGCATAGGAAGTCTTGGTTGGCCGGTGCACTCAGCCATCCAGGACCTGCGGATGAAGACGGCAGTTGTCAAGGTTCCAGTGGGTCTTGGGGTTCTGCTCAAAGTTCTTGCTGGTCCCAGGGCCAGGCAAAAACAAGTTCAGGCTCGTCATGGACTTTGGGGACCTGGACACATTCGTGCTGTCCAGGTATTGCGAGGTGGGTGTGCTGAAGAAGGTCTTCCTGAGGAGTGATTGGCTGGTCTCAATGGTTCTCCAGGCGGCATGGTTCTATGTACCAGTCTTCTGACACTGACAGTGTTTCTGTGACTCACGGTGGGCGGGATTCATTGCCATTTTCGAAGGCTTCACTTCAACCTCAACTCGGTACCCGGGGTGCTTCAGAGATTACTGGCTCCCCAAGTGGTGTCCCTGCACCAGGAGGGCATCCAGGTCTGCCCCTACCTGGACGTCTGGCTGGGCAGGGCCACGGCCTGGTGAGCAGGGCTGTATTACCTGTGCAAGGTTGGCCTAGCTCTGTCAGATGGGTCTTGCTGATATACCTTCCGCATTCCCACTTACTCCTTCCCGGAAGTTCCTGTTCATTGGGGCTCCAACTGCACGGCGGTGGGGGGTGTACAGCTAGCGGGAGTCGGGACCTGCAGGTTCCAGGAATTGTTGTACATTCTCCTCTGCAGGAATTGCAAGAAGACTTGGTAACTCTTTGAGTCCTAGGGCCTCGTGTGTTCCTGGTTCCGTGGGCATGCCTGCTCTCGAGACGTCACGCATTGGAACCTAGATTCCTGTGATTCCGTCATCTTGGTTCTCTTCAAGAACACCCTGGGAAGGGATCACCTCTGGTGGAACTCCCCTTCTCTCTTCCGAATGGGGGCATACATGTCCCCTGCGATTCAGCTCATTCTTGTAACAGACACCAGCGGTCGGGGCTGAAGGACACTCTGTTGGGACAGCGTTGTCAGGATGCGTAGCCTCAGGCAGTGTTCCTCTAGTCCCAGCGACAGGGGTGTGGGTTTGCATGGTCTAGGTTTTTGATTCACATAGCGGTTGCGGTCCAGAAACCTGGTTGGCCTTCCACGATTAGAACCTATAACCGATTAGAACCTATAACCTCCACTGGGAAATGTCTAGTGTGGGGGTTGGAATCTGACAGCCCTAGTTTGGGCTGCCTGCCCATGTACAGTTCCTCCATGGTGTTGTGAGACAAGGTGCCTGGCGGTGTCCACCTTACGTTCACGGTGGGCAACTGCTTGGGCTTTCTGACTTTGTTGTTCACCTCCTCTAGGCGGTGGGGCAAGCCTGTAGAGCTAGCGGGTGTTCCCTCCTTGGGGTTTGCACCTTTTGAACCCACTGCTACTATTGATTGTACTCTGGAAACTTCCTTTCTGGTTGCAATCGCATCGGCCTGTAGGTTGGGCAGGCTCCGGGTGCTCCTCTTTGGGGGGGTGGGGGGGGTTGGCGAGGAGGCACTTCTGCTTCGGGGGGAACCCAGCATTGTTCACTTGGTTCCCCCTTGATCCTACCTGCCGCAGGAAATTATTCTTCTGGCTTCCTTTCGGGTCTTGCCATTACATGGATGTGTACCATGTGGTTTTTCAATACCTCTTACGCATGCAAGGCCATGAAGTGATGGCCACTTTCTGGTCCCCTTGGAGGGGTAGAGGGGTTTTGTTCAAAAGGTGTCCATGGCGACCATTGGTGGATGGATGGCTTCTCCGATGCTCATGCCTTACGATAACACTGACCGGTCCCCAGGGGCGTAGTACAGTACAGTCCACGATTGGGTGGGTGAGTTCCTCTTTTGGCCACCAGCAGAGCTGGCACCTGGTTCTGCCCTTCCAAATTTATTGTATGTAGTATGGTCCCGATCTACCTCCTTTGGGGTGGGGGTTCTGCGATCTGTGTCACGTTGTGTCTTACATTGCCTGTTTTTTTTTTCGGAATTGGCAATTACATGGTAGTGGGATGGTTGAGCATTGGACCCAGTGTTTGTGTGGTACTTATTGCATGGGCCCCTTGCCCGTTTACCTGGGACTTGGTACATCTGAAAGGTAAGTAATGGGACGAGGAAGAGTGACATGGAGGTAATGCCCTGATTACTTACCGGTTATCTTCATTACACCTAGTCCTTCTCTTCCTCGCCCCAGTACGGACCTCCCTTCTCTCCACCTCCTGGGGGTGAAGTGCTCCATGACTTTGCTTGTGTATGGAACTGAGTCATCCTGGGTAGGGAGGGGGAGTTCTACCTACCTAGAGTCAGTGAAAAAAGGCTTGGATAAAAACGTTCCTGGGAGGGCAGAGCATTCTCAAAGGTCATTACTGGGACGAGGAGGAGTATGACTAATGACGATTACCGGTAAATAATCAAGGCATTCAACCCCAACTCGTCAAAATCCTCAAAAAGACTATAACGAATTTGCCATCTCAAACAACTTTAAACACCAGTAACTCGGCAGTGACGTACAAGGGACCTGTTCTCCAAAAACATCTGACTTCTCTCACTTTAAAGATTCACTCGTCAGATTAAGCCGAGGAATAAGTGCCACAAACATGCATACTAGCTAGCAACCTTACCATTTGGGTCCTTCTCCTTGTAGCACTGGTAGCTATACTCAGTACCCACATTTGTCAAATATTCACGCACTTCCTCCTCGTTTTGAAAATCTACCAAACCAGCCATGGCTCATCCAAGTGCCAAACGAGCTAAAGCGAGCGCTGATGTCCAAGGACACAAGGTGATGAGTGCTCCACATTAGAGAAACGGACCTACCATGCCACACAATCACGTGTTTTACACGTCCTTCCCCTTTACGTACTTCTTACTGTGACCCTGGGGGGCGGTGCCCATGAGGGGGTATTCTAATCTGAGCAATTGTGAATCCTTATTTTCTCCGTCACGTTACATTATTTGCAGACTTCTCGCCTGAGTCGTGAGTTCAGTAATAAGCGGGGGCATCAGCTCAGCTAGGGTGACTAGCAGGTACCGATGCAAATTATGTACAGCTAATAATACAATTGGGCAAAACAGTAAGTTTAAGGACACACATTTGACAGAGGGTTACATTTACGGGCGCGTTTTGGATGAAGTGCACATGCCGAAAATACATCTAATCCTATTAAATGAAGTAATGCGCTGATTACTTACCAGTACTCTTCATTACTCCTAGTCCTACTCTTCCCCGTCACATGACTTACTTCACAGGAAATTCTTCTATTTTCTTTTGAATAACTCCTCCCCTTAACCCTCAATTCACAGTTCAACATATACAAACTGGAGCACGGGACCCTCCCTGCAGGGAGGGAGAAGAGGGTCGTCAGTACTGTGACAAGGAAGAGTGGGACTAGGAGTAATGAAGATTACTGGTAAGTAATCAGAGCATTACCTCCACGTCCTCTCTTACTTCTCCTAGTACTTACTTCATGAGGCATACCAGAGCAGCAACGGGGAGAGATCCGAATGCGACACGGAGACAGAAGTGCAGCAACACAAAGCACAATCACATTCCAACAGACAAAACAGCAACCAACCCCAAATGAATAGGGTGGCCAACTTTTCAAAATGGCTTTGCAGGACATTTTACGTGCAGATGCTCAAAAATGGTTTGTAGCGCGCAAGTTTTTATACAGCACCATTCCTTCGCACCAGCATATGGATATTTTTGTTTACATATAACTGTTGTGATGTTTAAATGTCCTGTCCTGCTGGCCATCTATGTATGCTCAGAGAATGTTGGTGCTTGGAATGACTGACAGCGCAGGAGAATGTTGATGAGTGTTTGCTGTTGAGCGTTCTGTGAGTGTCAGTTGGGGGCCTGAGTGAGCTGGTGTGTGTGTGTGTGAGGATGGCCGGTGGGTGGTCTGTCTCCTTGTATATAACTAAGAGAAACTGGAACCCCTGTATGTATGTAAATAAAGCTTATCTACATCATAACAATGACACCGTGTGTCTAAAAGCACAACCTGCACTACTCCCAATTGTAGTAGAGCTCAATAACACTTTCCTGCATAGTGCGGTGTGTATTTTTACCTTTTCCCAAGAGCTATGCTCCTCAGCCAATCACACTGGGGCCTTCAACACCATTCTCATCTATGCAGCAGAAAATGTCCACTGTGAGTTACTGAAAAGAGAGTGAGTATAGCCCTGATAAGTCTAAGTAGAGCAATTTAAGAAGTAAATGGTGGGAAGGTCAACCTGCAAACATATGCACCTAGAATACAAACTGACCCCTTTTAAGACTCCCTGGGCCATTCAGATAAATAATGCTTCCATGCAAATAGCATGGAAGCAGCTGATTATCTCTGGCACAGCCAAATGTTTTCACTAAAATCATTAAATCTTGACCTGCAAAAAAAAAGGTGCTTTTAGTCACTAATCAAATGTTTGTAACCTTATGAATAACAATGAGCTGTACATTTGTGACACATAATCTGCATATCTATCTTTGTTTATTACACAACTTCTTTTATTACCTGTCTTAAATCACTGAAAGTACAGTGGAGTTAACTAGATCTTTCAGTTTGGCATTATCTTGCCTTCCGGCACATAATAGTTTACCATTCAGTATGTGAAAATTAAAGCCACAATCATATTCTTTTGCCTTAACATATTGCTATAAGGATGTACGGTTTATGGTCATCTAAAACCATTGCATCTAATGCCATTCCATCAAAATTTTTCCATCGAAAACATTTCCATCTAATGCATTATTGTTTTTTTGGGGTGTCCCCCCTAAACCCCTGTTTTTTCACCCTTTAAAATACACCTGAACAAAAATTAACCCTTTACCCCCAAAAACATGCATTAGATGGACATTATTTTAGATGGAAACATTTCGATGGAATGGTATTAGATGGAATGGTTTTAGATGAATTGACTAGATACCAGGATGTAAGTGTTGTCATGTGGCTTTATTATGTAATTTGTGTTTTTTTGTAATTCAGCTCTATAAGAAATTATGACTGCAATAACCCACACCGAGAACACACTTCTTGTCATTACAAGTTTCTCTGGCATTTCATAAAATTCATGCGAGCAGATAATTCCTGTGATATGTAACAGGTTGCCTGGTAACAAGCCACTCTGCATGGCTCTGAAAACCCCATAAGTCCCAAACTTGTGTAAGTACTTCCTCCATGTCTTTGCTGTCCAGATATTTCCCTTGTGCATCAGCCGATGAGGAACGGGAAGTGGCTGTGGAGGCCTGCGCCCCAGAAGAAGAGGACAATGAAGAGGACAAACACCGGCATTTGTGCCCATGCGTGTGTGCATGAATACAAAGGAGTGTAAGAGGATTCAATTCAGCACTACAGCTAAGTTAACGCCTAGTCTAGAATACTGAATGAAAACCCTTATTGATATATCTTTATGTCCAGTTCATGCGTTCTGGATGACTACCCCTATATAACACCCCTCTCTTGGAATCCCCCTGACCCCACTGAGCCAAGAAGTAGTTCTGTTTTGCAAGTTTAAAAGGTTTATTTGATAATTTAAAATATATATATATCACACTTTATAATAAATTAATAATTGAATAGCACACTTAATCTGATATGATAAAGATCAACAACGGAGAATCTGGCACTAGCACACTTCTTATAATCACTAATGAGTTGACATGAAATGGATAAGGTAGCACACAGGTGAATAGGAACAAAAGAAGAAGGTGGTACAGAATGCTTTATAGAGTTCAAATAGATGCAAGGTTGAATGAATGAAATGCAGTATAGAAATACTCAATATGATTTCAACAAAACAATGTAATCACTTTTCTCTGGCAATCCCCTCCCCCCCTTGATGCAAGGCAAGGAAATGGAAGGAAAACACACAGTTCTCAGAAATGCAATCAAATGTGATTCAGTTCACCCCAGCAAGCTTAGACTACAGAAGTTTGAAAACACAGGCCCAAATTGCTTTGATATGTGCTGGCAATGAATTAAAAAAATATGCTAAAATGCTTTTAATTCCCTTTCAGAGGTTCAGGGTGAATGGTATCTAGTTAATATTAGCTCTGGCTCACTCTAGCAATGATGCAGGGATAGTTAGCAGGTTAAACGAATTTCTGGCAAATGGAAGGCAAGCAGCAGCCGATTTTACATGAGGAGAAATGTGCAAATCGCGGTAAAATTCGCGGATGCGCCGAGCGCTATTACAGAGGAACCACAAGGACTATCTCTATCGTTTTGGGGTCCTAGGAAGGCCTAGGATCTCATCTTCCAAATGAAAGTTACTGCAAGTCTCTAGCACAAACGGTTGCGGAGATATGAGCGATTAAATAAAGGTCGTTTTTCAGATTTGAAATTTTAAAGTTCAAAAAGACACGTGCAGCTTGCAACTAGAAAATGACAAGTGACAGCTTTGCAAATGAATGACAGGTGACAGATTTGGATCTATCAGGCAGTTCTACTTAGGTTAATAGATTGAATTATATTATTTTAACTAGGAGATTGGTTCTACACAGTTCTGCTGGGTACTCACACTATATTCTTGAATTAAATGGGCCTCGTCACGGATCTGGTCAGGGTTTTAAACTGGACTCTGGTCTGGTCTGGTCTGGCCTCTGCACTTCACAGTGATCTGGGTCAGCTCTCTCTGCTGGTCTGGGTCTCTCTGGGTACAGCACTGCTTTCTCTCTGGTCTGGTCTCTTAGTTCTGGATAGATTGACGTCTCTAGTTTGGCTTTCTGGAGGTTGATGGAGGTAAGTATGGATTTTTCCGGCAGAGCTTCCAGCTGCAGATAAAATTGAAGGTCCCTATCTGTCCTGTCTGTCTGCTTTTATGTGTTTAGAATGTGGGTGTGTTCTAGCATCACTGACCCTACCTCTCTCTCAGCTTCTAATTGGTCAAACTTCCATTTATCATTTGATTGGGGAATGAACTGTGAGTCAGAGGGATGTCATTTTATGGCTTGCAGTTAGGACACTCCTCTGTCAGATTGCACACATTCTATATTTGATAATAAAAGACATATTTCACAGTTACACAGTTGCTTGAAATTACATATACATGGTGTGGCTGAATTTAGCCATGTCTCTGTCCAAATCTGCTGTTTCTAAGAGCTTGCATTCAGAAATGGCACATAATTGACTTTTTAACTGATTTTTCAATTTCTGACATTGACCCAACTTTACATACATGTGCGCAGGGAGTATGGACATTAACTGATGAAGTTTCAGATTTTTAACATGCATACCTTTAGAGTTATATCCACTTTTCCGCTGACACCCCCCTGAACATACCACCGGTTCTAAAAACCTCTTAAACTGTGGGCAGAAAAATCACAAGAATTGTGGTATCATTTATAAAATTTTCACATGTCCGCTCTATGAGTTATTCATCTTTTTAAAGTTATGTTCTGGCTCCAAAGGGGTGTGGTTTACCCTCAGCACAAGGTTGAATTTCTGGTTTTTCCAGTTGTTCCTTAAGCCAGGTTTCAGATAAAATGTCACTTTTTGTTCCCCAGTTCCTGCATTCAAATAAAACTAAACATTTTTACATATGCAGCTAGAATGCTGATTCTAAGTGCAAAACTATGACATTTCAACAGTTACAAAGGCATGTGACACCAAACATAGGTCACTCATTTAATCTAAACATTTTCGATTTTAGTGTCTTTAAATCCAGTGCAACTTAAACTGCTGACTCCATAGCAGTTTTGTTATAAGCACTGTTTTGGGCTCTTCATTTCCCAGATTTTGTAAGCACACAAAACCTCATTCTGCCAAATGTCTGCTGGTGTTCAGTGAATATTTTGCACATGTTGCAATGTTTAAAATAGACACTTTGGCTTGCCTTCAGAGGAACACAGGGTGGTTTTAAAACGCCGGCTTTTGGATAGTGGTGAGTACTGGTACTGCACCCATTTTTGGGATTGAAGAATGAATTCCCCACAATTCTAGGTTGCATTTGGCAATCAGCATTGCCATTCCCAATGGTTTCAGACTACTGTGCGGGTAGTCCAATGGTGGTTTTAGGCAGTGTCCTTCTGTGCCCATAACATCGGCAAAAATGGGTGGCAGCCTATTCTTCCTGCATTTCCCTGTGCATTTTCTGGGAAGCTCTGGCCATCATGATGTTTTCATGTCAGTACTGCACAGTTTTGAGGTAGGGCTCGGATGCATGGGTAAATACATCCCACAAGCCCCCCTCTTGCGATGGCCATTCGGTTTCACTGATGGGACTCGCAAGATCTGGGATGTTTCCTCATCTTCTTCCAATAGATGGCACAGTTCAGCATCTTTTCCTCCATCCGGTCGGATCGATCGGTTCTCCTCGCCGGTCCTGATGGGAATATTGGGCGGTACCCCGAGCCCGTTGCGTCTCAGCTCCCGGTCTCCGGATCGTCCTCCTTGGCCCGTCTCAAGGTTTTCTTTCTCCTAGGACGACAAAGGAAGAGCGGCAATACCTATTCATAGACGTTTTTCCACCACCGTTGAGATAGTGGGGCAGCATATGCATTTCATCATCACGAAACATTACATTCTTATTTTGGAGAAAAAAAAAACAGTATAACTAAGAGACAGTTTCATGCAAATCACAATATTTTAGAGACTAGATGTGGTATGTTTTATGATTGGAACTGAATTAGTCTGATATAGTACCCGCTAGGATTCCAGAGGATTCCTCCAGTTGTTGCAGAGTGTGCCTGGGATGGCAACATTTCAACTGGTTTATGTGGACCCACTTGTCTTCCCCCTCTGCCGAACCGCCTTTGGGGATGCGGATCTTGTAGGCCACAGAGGAGATCTTATCGACGATCTCAAAGGGTCCCTTCCATGTAGGCAAAAATTTGCGCTGCTTGGCCTGGTTCCTTTGGAAGTTGTATAGATAGACCCGGTCTCCCACCTGATATTCCTTCCTGGAAGTTTTCAGGTCATAGTGGGTCTTCATGCTATCAGCTGATCTTTCTAGATTCCGCTGAGCATAAGCAAAAGCATGTTGAAGGTGTTTCCTTAAATTCTCCACATACTCATGAGTAGTGGAGGCATTTATCAGTGTCTGCTCTTGGGTCCTGTAGAGCAAATGCTGCGGAAGCACCATCTTGCGCCCAGTCATCAACTCAAATGGTGACATTTTGGTTGCAGATGAAGGGGTAGATCTGATGGCCATTAGGACCAGAGGTAATCGGATATCCCAACTTGGCCCAGAATCTGCCACAAACTTCTTTAATATGCTCACAATTGTCCGGTTATATCTCTCTACTGCCCCAGAAGAAGCTGGTCTATAAGCAATATGCAGCTTTCTCTTGACCCCCAGTATCTCCCACATCTTTGTCATTACTTCACTGGTGAAGTGGCTACCTCTGTCTGACTCAATCCTTTGAGGTAGACCAAAACGGGAAAAGATGTGGTTAATCATCAAGGCAGCTGCAGTTTCTGCCTTGCAATTTGGGGCTGGGAGACATTCCACCCACTTGGTAAACAAGCATGTCACGGTCAACATGTACTTATTCCCCCTAGCCGAGCGAATCACAGGGCCTACAAAGTCGATTTGTAAATCTGACCATGGCAGTGTCATTCCCCTCTTTTGGAGAGGCGCGTGGTGCGTGAGGGATGATGGCTGAAATTGTGCACACACAAGACACCCCTTCAAGTATTGGTCGAGGTCCTGCCCCATGTGTGGCCAGTATGCAACCTCTCTTAAGATTTCCAATGTTGTGTGAAACCCCCTATGACCGGCAGTGGCCGCATCATGGGCGTGACTTAACATCAGGCTTCGGAATGAGGTAGGAACCACCCACTGATCGTGGCCAGCTTTGGATTTCCTTACCAGCAAACCGTCTTGGATTCGGAACATTTTTGGACATTTCATCAACACTCTTAGGTCCTCTTTCCCAATGTAATCGGTATCCGTCAGGGGAAAGTTCTCAGGGTCCTCAAGGTGCTGGTAAAATTTGCCAATTATTGGATCCCCCTTCTGAGCAGTAATCAAATCAGCATCAGGGGTCTCCTTACTCCATTGTGCAATTGAGAGGTCATTGTGAGCATTTGTCTGGGACCTAGTGATAGCAGCGACCTGGATTTCCCCCAACAGGGACTCAATCTCAATTAGATCCCCTTGGATGGCCCCGGTCTTGGCCAACTGATCAGCTAAGTCATTTCCAGTTTTGTCTGGTCCCTCTACTTTGGAATGACCCTTGATCTTTTTCCAATAGATGGTCATCTCATTCGAAGTGACCAGATCATCAATGTTTTGGATCAACTTCCCATGTTTCAAGGGTTTGTTGTTAGCACATAACATGCCTCTGGTTTTCCAATTAACCAGGTGCTCCACAAACCCGTTCCGTACATAATCCGAATCTGTGATTATGACCAGTTCGTGGAGTTGATGCTGGACAGCAGTGAGGATGGCCTGATGCACAGCCATCAATTCTGCCACCTGACTACTTCGGGGACCAATTTTGTATCCAGCGGAGGGTTCTGGGGACTCATTCACCCATGCATTCCCTACGCCGGCCACCAGTTCTTTCTCCCCGTTGTTGTCAACATGGTAAGAGCATCCATCCACATAGACAGTGGGCATTCCCTCACACTTGTCCTCTTCAAAGACTTTGTGGGGGGAATTAAGGTATGCCTCCATGTTGTCCTTTATTTTTAGACTTTCGTCCTCGAGACAGTTTTCTCTGGCACAATCATGCAAGTCAGCCAGACCTTGCGCGAGGGGACTCTTCTTGTTTTGGCCATATCTGACTTCCACAGGAAAGCCTTGCATTGACAGAATCCAGGAAGTAATTCGGGAATTACTCACATTTCCGGCCCGGATTCTGTCACTTTGGAGATATTGCAGAGGCTGGTGTGGAGTCTCCACTATGATGTGTTCCCCCTGGATAAACGGGCGGTAATTCTTCAATGCCCACACCGTTGCCAGGAGTGCCTTCTCACAATCGTTGAATTTTTCCTCCACAGAGGATAAAGTTTTGCTCGCATAGGAGATTACTTTATTGACCTTGTCATGCTTTTGGTATAATACTGCCGTCAAGCACGTATTAGAGAACCCTGTCTCCAGGAAGAACTCCTTGTTTCTGACAGGGTAAGCTAGGCAAGGCGCTTGTGAGAGGCTTCTTTTGAGTTGTTTTACTGCCTCTGCCTGTTCTGGACCCCATTCCCACTTGACCCCCCCCTTCAGGAGATGAATCAGGGGTCTGGTGATCTCTGCGTAGCCCTCAATGAACTTTCTGCTGTAATTAGTCAGTCCAAGGAGGCTCCTTAGTTCCCGCAGAGTTGTGGGGTCTTTCAGTTTCTGAAGTGCTTCCACTTTCTTTTCCTGGGGACAGAGACCCTGAGGAGTAATCTCATGCCCCAAGAAATTAACACGGGTTCTACACCACTGTGCTTTCTGAAAGGAAAGTTTTGCTCCGGCGGCCCTCAACTGTGTCAGAACATAACGGATCTCCGCGATGTGTTCCTCCACAGATGAACTTTTGATGAGGACATCATCTACATAAGCCAGGTTACCCCTCGCACCCAGGTCGGGCATGGCCTTATGTAGGAAAATGTTGAATTCATTGCCGGAGTTGAGGTATCCGAAGGGAGTCCGGGTCCATGTGTATTGCTGGCCCCCAAAGGTAAAAGCCAGCTTGTATTGGTCCTCCCTACTGACAGGCACAGTCCAGTATCCATTGGTCAGGTCTATTGCAGTGAATACCTGTGACCCCTGAATCTGGGCCAGCCCTTGGTCAATGTAGGGCAGAGGCCATCGGGAAGTATGGACCCGTTTGTTGAGCTCCATAAGGTCGGCGCAGAGTCTCCACTGGCCGTTTGGCTTTAATATCCCCAGCACCGGATTATTGAAGGTGCTGTGGACTGGACGGATTATTCCCCGGGACTCAAGGTTCTTAATTATTTCAGTAACGGACTCAATTGATGCGAGAGGCAAGCGATATTGCTTCACAAACACAGGAGTCATGCCAGGGTCCGTGGGGATTGTTGTTGTGTGGATGTCAGTGCGACCACAGTCATATGAGTCTACCGCAAAGAGATCTTGGAAATCCAAGAAAACTTGTTTCAACTTTTGCTTTTGCTCCAGAGTCCCACAGGCATCAGCTAGGTTGACTCTCTCTTCCACCATCTGCCTGAAGCCTGGAAAGACTTCTGGTTTGGCTATTTCCGCGGCCTCCTCCAGCTGGGTGGAGAAGTCCCTGGTCAGAGTGCTGATTTGGACCGGAGGCTTCAGGTGGGAAAGGCAGCCCTCATGGACCTGGAAAATCACCTCATCCTTCCTGAAGTCACACGTCACATCTTCCTTACCATAAGGGCAGGAAGTGTACACCAGGAAGTTCCCCCCATGCCGGGTAAAAATCCTGTCTGGTGTTGTATTGTCCTCACTGTCACTGTCAAAACAGTCCTTGGGGATTGGTCCTAACAGTTCATTTACTAAGTCGATGGAAAAATGTCGGTCATCAACCGCCATTCCAATAATGGTGCCTGCAGCTAGAGTAATACTCTTTAAGTCGCTGTTGTCCACCTCTATTAGAATGGTGTCATGTTCTATGTTGACTAATGGAGTTGGGTTTACCCCTAACCCTTGCTGTTGGAGAGAAGCATTTAGATGTATGTAAGCATCAGGGTTTTTCAACTCTTGTCCCCTTTTAAATTTCACTTCCAGGGAGAATTGTCGGGTCCTTTCTGGGATGGTGACTTCCCCTTTAACCTGAATTTCAACTGCATAAGGTAGCAATTGAGCTGACCTAAATGCTTTTTCTGGATCATCAAAGCCCATGGGATTATCCGCTAATCGGGACCAAGCTTTGAAGTTTATTAGGTCCAAACTAATGGCAAAGCGATTGAGAATGTCACTGCCTACGTAAAAGGCGGCAGGGACGTCTCGCACGACCCAACAATTATGGACTATGCTCTTGTTGCCAATGGAGATTTTGAGCATACACCTGCTTGGCAGGAGATGTTTGTAATTAGGTGCTTCCAGGTCCATTTCCCATTTGTCTATCAGTTTGAAGGTGGGAATGGCTGGATCTTTTGGGAGTTGGCGAAACATGGCTTCGCTGATGAAGCTCTTACCGTTGCTCACACACACCCGAGCGAGAACAGAGTCCTTCCCATCATTTAACTGAACAGGGATGAACAACTGCTCTCCAATTTGCTGAATATCAGCCAGGCTTTGAGCTGATTTCACATCTTTCTGGACTATAGGAGTGGGAGTTTCAGATTGTGGATTGGTATAGAATTTCAAAGTGTTTCCTTCCAGCGTGGAATACCACTTTAGACTGGAAGGAAGGTTGATTTTCAGAAATAGAGAGGACCCCCCATCACTAGTCTGTTGTCCTACTGCTATTACTGTCACGTCTGGAATCTGGTTGTTCTGGAAGTGAAATTCTACTTGGTCAGATTTTTGTTCAACCATGTGGCAGGTGCCTTTAAACTAACATGGTTGACACTCTGTTTTAATTTTATTGGTCGGCTAGTCTGGGTCCAGAGGACCTCGTTTACACAATCTATTAGGGGTGACAACCTTCTCAGGAGGTCATTCCCTAGTAAACAAGGGGTGCCCTCTGGGGTCACAACTATGACCGGGTGTTTCAACTTGTGTCGCCCGATCTTAATGTCCAAATCTGCCGTCCCCTCGATGGGAATTTCCTTCCCGTCAAAGTTCTGGAGTTGTCCAGGAAGAGAGGTGAGAGGAATTTGGTAATTCTCTCCCCTTCCTGCATTCAGTTCGTCAAAGGCCCTTCTGGACAGAAGGGTAGCTTGAGATCCAGTGTCCACCAGTGCCAAAATTGTACCCTGTCCCTGTACTTGTACCGGGGCATAATATCTTCCCTCCTTCTCCTCAAGGGGGCACAGATAATGTACATTTTTGGACAACTGGTGGGCTAACTTTCTGGTTTTGGACATCGCGAGAGAAGAATTTTGGGCAGAATTCTGTGGAGAGCCTTGGGAATCTGAAAGAAAAATTTGGCAACTGGAGATCAGAGCCATTGTGGGTTCCCCTGGCTCCGGTTCTGGGCCGCCCCCCCCTTTTTGGAGGCAGTCACCAGGATGGGTTCGAACCAGGGGATTTTCTTGATGTTGGTTCTGGGATGAGATGGTGGGCGGCGGTAGCTCAGTCTCCACATCTCCCCAGTCTGGATTTGCATCCCTAGGGACCCATTTTTCTTTGGGAGGAGTTCCCCCCTCTCTGAAGGAGAAGATCCTTTTCCCAGGATCCTCTGAGGATCCCTCTCCCTCAAATTGGAAGATCTGTACCTCCTCCTCAAATTGAGTCTGTTTGGGTCTTTTGTTTCTCCTACCCCCCCTCTGCTCCTTAGGAGGCAGACTTTCAGGGGCAAGAGATTTTGTTTCCGGTTCCTGGGTTTCCAGGGGCTGTTTACAAGTGAGGAAGGAAGCTTCCTCCAAGGCTTTACACCCCCCTTCCCCTTGTGCCTCCTCCCTGGGAACCGGTGAGTTATCGGGGTGCTGCCCCCGTCATTGTTCTGGAGCACCAGGTCCAGAGTTGGGTGCGTTCTGCGCCGGCACGCCCATCTGAGGGTTCTGCTGAGCCCTCAGTATGTGACCCAGATCCCGCGCCATGTTTTGAACCTGGCGCTCTAACTGGGAAACCCGCTCAGGCTGATACGGGGCCCTGTTTTCTCCCCTGGCTGATCCCGGGAAGGGTAGCTGTCCCTCCTCTGGTAATACCCCGGGTTGGGAAGATTTGGGTACCCCTCCACCCTTGGCCTCCCCTCTCCCGGATTCAGTGGTCTGGGCTCAGGGAATTGGGGAAAGAAGGATGGATGGTTTTGGGGCTGAAAGTCGGGAGGATATCTGGGGAAAAAGTTCTGCCCAGGGTTTGGTAAATTTCTGCCCTCCTGTGGAAAGTTTGGAGGGAAGTTCCCTGGGTTAGGTGCTTGGCTGGATCCCCCCCCTTGGGCTGGAGGAGTCCACACATAACCCAGGATGGGTCGATTTCCCTTGTAACGGGGACTTACATAATCAGGAGAGCGAGGGACCCCATTTGTGGGGCTGCCTCCCTGGCTCCCTGTCTGTGACTGGCCCGAGGACCTTCTGGGCCTAGCATTATTAGGTGCAGGTAGGTTTTTAGGCCCCCCCATCTCCAAATCCAAAATGGGGGTAACCTTTACCTCTGCCACCTTGGCAGCAGCAGGGGTGCTGTTGGCTTTGGGGTTTTTCTGGGCATTACTTTTGCTATCTACCGGTTTCTGCACCTCATAGATCCGGGTAGCCTGTTCAATGACCCAGTCTAAAGATCTTTTCTCGTGAAAATCCCTCACGAGCTGGGTCATGATGTATTTGGGCAAGGCATGGAAAAACATATTTATGAACTCTCTACTATCTGTGCGCACCCTTCTTGTGGTCTGTGCAAAAGCACGCTTTAACTCCTGCACAAATTCTTGTGGGGCCTGATCCTCCCCACATTGCAAATTGTAGGCTGCCTTGCGAGCCTCTTGAGGATTTCTGTGAACAGAAAAATGTTTCAGGATGGCCGCCTTATATGTGGACCATCTTAAATGATTTTGATCCTCCAGCCCCGCAAAGAAACTGGAGTATTCCGGGGAGAATGTCCACTTTACATATTGAATACAGCTTTGGCTGTCCTTCAAATGGAAAGTCTCCATCATTTGTTCAAACAACTCTAAGTGCTCCCAAACAGAATACTTAGCGTTCTTATGGTAAGGCGTGATGACGCTCCTGATCGCCTTAATCTGCTTTAAGGGGTCCTTAAGCAAGGCCCTTTTTGCCTTATTGGCCTTTTTGGTTCGGGTAACCCTTGTCCATTCATCCTCGGACTCAGAGGCACTGCTCCCAGAGGTTCCCGTCTGATCTTCCAGGTTTTCCCGGATTCTGCGAGCCTGGGAATGGCTGGCAGAATGTGGGGACCTGGTCTCCTGTGTCCTGCGCAGTTCAGAGGAGTCTTCAGATTCCTCCTTGCTGCCAGGATTTGATGGGTACCCCCTCCACTGACCTAACTGGGCAGAGGTTTTCAGGATGCCCTTAATGGGCCTACTCTCCTGGGGTTCCCCACTGAACTGTACTGTACTTGGGTGCCCATACCCGGATGCCCACCCCTCCATTCCTGAGTGGTACTGGCCTATGAGCCCCATACTTTTAGCTGGATAGTAATCTGCCATCCCTGTGGCCCTGTGCTCATGTGCACCAGGGGACATGGGGGTGGCAGAGTCCAGGGACTGAGAGGTATGAGGGCCTCTGGTTCTAGGGCTCCTGAGGTTATGCTCCGGAGTTTCCATTTCCCAGCGAACCTCATCTCTATCCGCCCCTGCTCCCTGTTGCAATGCAAGAGCCTGCATTTGTGCTTTCAGTTCCTCTGTTAAGGCCTTACTCGACTCTATCAGTTTCTCCTGCATCGCTACCTGTTGCTGGAGCCTCTCATTGTGCTGGCAGAGAGCCTCATTTTCCCTCTGTGCTTCCTGGTTGGTCCTGGAGAACTGGGCCAGTCTTTGCTGCAGGAGGGTTACCTCCTGAGCTGTGTCCCTATTGGCCTGCTCCTTTCTTGCTAGAGCATCCTCCACCCTCCTGGTGTGCTCTAACAAGTTCTGGTGTTCTTTTTGGAGGTCACCCAGTCCCTGGTGGGCCAGGTGATTTTCTTCCATTTTCCTTTTTAAATGGCAGACTTCCTGGCATAAGGCGTCTCTTTCCTGACTAAGAGCCTGCATTTGTGCCGCCAGGTCGCCCCTCTGCCTTTGAAAGGCACCAGCATTCTGGCGCTCCTGATCAAACTCTGCCTGGGTATCCAGGTCTTTCAGAATTAGTTTGTTGCTCTCTGCCTTCACTCTATCTAGATGACTTTGCAGGGTGGCTACCTGCTCCGTGCATATCCTGTTAAAGTCTAATTGTTGCTCCAGCTTTTTCTGGCTCTGCAGTAAGGAGTCCAAACTGTCTTGGTGCTCCTTCTGCAGGGCCAGAAATCTAGTATCCTGTTCTACCTTTTCCTGTTGCAGCACATCCATATCCTTCTTTATTTTAATGATGTGCTGCCTACTATCATCTTCTGACTCCTGGCTCCTCTGCAGCCTCTGCTCAGAAGAGACCAGGTCAGATTGGGCCTTCTCTAACACCATCTGTTGCCTATTTGCCAGATTTTGGCTTTCAGCACATCTATCCTGCATGTCTCCCATATATAGGTACAGGTATGCTGCTATCCTGGCAATCTTATTGTGTTCCTCTTTGGCTTTAGGAGCCATATATAGCTCACTCAGGGCCACATGTAAGGGACCCTGATCTCTATATATATCTGACCCTGTTTCAGTGACCTGTTATGTGATGGCCTGCAACCACGCATCCTGGCCCTGTTCGGTCCATTCACCTCTCACAAATAGCTTATGCAAGAGGTGCTCCCTGGCTATTTTCATGTCTACTAAGGTCGTCATTCTAGAGATTGGTCTCTGTCCTGACTTACAGAAGTTAGTATTTTATTTTTGCAGAACAGAACTTTTCTTGGAGTGTCCCTTTTGAGGAATGCTTTACAGCGTAATGCAGCGTGGTGATCCGACTGGATGTATGTATCCCGTCAGTTAGCACACTGTATTAAGCTGCACAAGTGGTATTCTAACCCAAACGTCCGGCTCGAGCCCCCAATTTGTAAGAGGATTCAATTCAGCACTACAGCTAAGTTAACGCCTAGTCTAGAATACTGAATGAAAACCCTTATTGATATATCTTTATGTCCAGTTCATGCGTTCTGGATGACTACCCCTATATAACACCCCTCTCTTGGAATCCCCCTGACCCCACTGAGCCAAGAAGTAGTTCTGTTTTGCAAGTTTAAAAGGTTTATTTGATAATTTAAAATATATATATATCACACTTTATAATAAATTAATAATTGAATAGCACACTTAATCTGATATGATAAAGATCAACAACGGAGAATCTGGCACTAGCACACTTCTTATAATCACTAATGAGTTGACATGAAATGGATAAGGTAGCACACAGGTGAATAGGAACAAAAGAAGAAGGTGGTACAGAATGCTTTATAGAGTTCAAATAGATGCAAGGTTGAATGAATGAAATGCAGTATAGAAATACTCAATATGATTTCAACAAAACAATGTAATCACTTTTCTCTGGCAATCCCCTCCCCCCCTTGATGCAAGGCAAGGAAATGGAAGGAAAACACACAGTTCTCAGAAATGCAATCAAATGTGATTCAGTTCACCCCAGCAAGCTTAGACTACAGAAGTTTGAAAACACAGGCCCAAATTGCTTTGATATGTGCTGGCAATGAATTAAAAAAATATGCTAAAATGCTTTTAATTCCCTTTCAGAGGTTCAGGGTGAATGGTATCTAGTTAATATTAGCTCAGGCTCACTCTAGCAATGATGCAGGGATAGTTAGCAGGTTAAACGAATTTCTGGCAAATGGAAGGCAAGCAGCAGCCGATTTTACATGAGGAGAAATTTGCAAATCGCGGTAAAATTCGCGGATGCGCCGAGCGCTATTACAGAGGAACCACAAGGACTATCTCTATCGTTTTGGGGTCCTAGGAAAGCCTAGGATCTCATCTTCCAAATGAAAGTTACTGCAAGTCTCTAGCACAAACGGTTGCGGAGATATGAGCGATTAAATAAAGGTCGTTTTTCAGATTTGAAATTTTAAAGTTCAAAAAGACACGTGCAGCTTGCAACTAGAAAATGACAAGTGACAGCTTTGCAAATGAATGACAGGTGACAGATTTGGATCTATCAGGCAGTTCTACTTAGGTTAATAGATTGAATTATATTATTTTAACTAGGAGATTGGTTCTACACAGTTCTGCTGGGTACTCACACTATATTCTTGAATTAAATGGGCCTCGTCACGGATCTGGTCAGGGTTTTAAACTGGACTCTGGTCTGGTCTGGTCTGGCCTCTGCACTTCACAGTGATCTGGGTCAGCTCTCTCTGCTGGTCTGGGTCTCTCTGGGTACAGCACTGCTTTCTCTCTGGTCTGGTCTCTTAGTTCTGGATAGATTGACGTCTCTAGTTTGGCTTTCTGGAGGTTGATGGAGGTAAGTATGGATTTTCCGGCAGAGCTTCCAGCTGCAGATAAAATTGAAGGTCCCTATCTGTCCTGTCTGTCTGCTTTTATGTGTTTAGAATGTGGGTGTGTTCTAGCATCACTGACCCTACCTCTCTCTCAGCTTCTAATTGGTCAAACTTCCATTTATCATTTGATTGGGGAATGAACTGTGAGTCAGAGGGGTGTCATTTTATGGCTTGCAGATAGGACACTCCTCTGTCAGATTGCACACATTCTATATTTGATAATAAAAGACATATTTCACAGTTACACAGTTGCTTGAAATTACATATACATGGTGTGGCTGAATTTAGCCATGTCTCTGTCCAAATCTGCTGTTTCTAAGAGCTTGCATTCAGAAATGGCACATAATTGACTTTTTAACTGATTTTTCAATTTCTGACATTGACCCAACTTTACATACATGTGCGCAGGGAGTATGGACATTAACTGATGAAGTTTCAGATTTTTAACATGCATACCTTTAGAGTTATATCCACTTTTCCGCTGACACCCCCCTGAACATACCACCGGTTCTAAACACCTCTTAAACTGTGGGCAGAAAAATCACAAGAATTGTGGTATCATTTATAAAATTTTCACATGTCCGCTCTATGAGTTATTCATCTTTTTAAAGTTATGTTCTGGCTCCAAAGGGGTGTGGTTTACCCTCAGCACAAGGTTGAATTTCTGGTTTTTCCAGTTGTTCCTTAAGCCAGGTTTCAGATAAAATGTCACTTTTTGTTCCCCAGTTCCTGCATTCAAATAAAACTAAACATTTTTACATATGCAGCTAGAATGCTGATTCTAAGTGCAAAACTATGACATTTCAACAGTTACAAAGGCATGTGACACCAAACATAGGTCACTCATTTAATCTAAACATTTTCGATTTTAGTGTCTTTAAATCCAGTGCAACTTAAACTGCTGACTCCATAGCAGTTTTGTTATAAGCACTGTTTTGGGCTCTTCATTTCCCAGATTTTGTAAGCACACAAAACCTCATTCTGCCAAATGTCTGCTGGTGTTCAGTGAATATTTTGCACATGTTGCAATGTTTAAAATAGACACTTTGGCTTGCCTTCAGAGGAACACAGGGTGGTTTTAAAACGCCGGCTTTTGGATAGTGGTGAGTACTGGTACTGCACCCATTTTTGGGATTGAAGAATGAATTCCCCACAATTCTAGGTTGCATTTGGCAATCAGCATTGCCATTCCCAATGGTTTCAGACTACTGTGCGGGTAGTCCAATGGTGGTTTTAGGCAGTGTCCTTCTGTGCCCATAACATCGGCAAAAATGGGTGGCAGCCTATTCTTCCTGCATTTCCCTGTGCATTTTCTGGGAAGCTCTGGCCATCATGATGTTTTCATGTCAGTACTGCACAGTTTTGAGGTAGGGCTCGGATGCATGGGTAAATACATCCCACAGGAGCAACTTTTTAATGTCTTTCCCGGTCAAGGAAAAATGCCTCGATTTCTTCCCCTTTCTTTTGCGATGCTCAGAGGAAGAGGAAGATGAGGACGAGGTGCCTGAGCTTCTCAATGCGTTTCCCCTGGTGCAGCCAGAAGCACAACTGAAACAAACAGGAACACCAGAAACACCCCTGAGTTGTGTACTTTTTAAACCAGGCTCGGGAGAAAAACACCAATAGAGGTGAAATGCCAATTTTTCCCCATGGCAACGGGCCACCACTGCAGTGCCCCTCCAAATAACTCATTATAAAAAACAGAGGCGGTGCCAACCCGCCCCGGAAGCCATTACAATCCGTCATGGAGATTGCCAGGCAACAGACCGCTACAGGCGCTTCACCACGAGGCAGGAAACCTCTTCTACGTCAGCGCTGAATCTGGGGCAAGTACAGGGCACCGAACCACACACAGTACAATAGTGCAGCCCCTTACCTTGGCCTGGCCAAACGACCCAGGCGGTGATGCCCCACACGCCGGTCACGATGCCCCGTACAAGACCGGGAGAGGCTCCAGGCTCAAACGGAGCACAAGCCCTGCAGGGGAAAACGGGAGCATGCTGCACCTTCAGGAGAACTGAGGCCCCACCACTCAGCCCTTTCAGGGGGCCAGCAAACTGAGCTTCCTGGTTAGCCACACCCAGAACAGAAAAGCTGCCGGAGGTAGGAAAAATGTAACTGTGATTTGAGGGTTAAGAGGAGGAGTTATACAAAAGAAAAGAAATAGAAGAAGGTCCTGTGTAAGAGGCAGGGGCCTCATGAAGTAAGTACTGGGACGAGGAATAGTGAATGTGGAGGTAATATGTATCTGATGCAATAAAGATTGCTAAATAAAAAGTACAGCAATATTTTAGAAATGAGAGGTGACATTTTATGTTTCAGTCAAGAACTCTAGTGCATACATGGCAAAAAGTTTGCAGCACCTGGGAGGCAGATTTTGGCACCAAAAGCAGGCAAATTTAATTTTCTCATTGGGTTGCGTTGGGCTTGGAATTCTAAGTCAAGACCAGAGGCTCGGATTATGCTTTTCCCATTACTTTACTTCTCGAGTAGCAATGAAATAACAATAATACAATATTGAACAAAGATCACACCAGCGGAATATAACTATGTTCAGACAAGGAGACTTAATCCGACAAAACATGAGAAGGGGAGGGGCCCCCTAGTCCACCTCACAGAATACCCTACAAGAAACAATGGATCATTTTAAAATATTATATTTATTTAAATTTTTCATATTAAAATAGATATTAAATCATCTAGCGCTCATATACAATGAACAATAGTAAACATCTGTAAACCAATAGTAAAGTGCATAATGTAAATGTAACGCTCACCTGATTCCCGTAGAGGCGCCGGTCTTGACTGGGCGTATACCGTATCTTCAAAGGTGATGTGTAACACACGGCTGGCTCTTTGGGCTGGACCTCTGTGCACTGTATGTCTGACTCGAAGGGTAAGATGTCCGCAGATAGAAAATATGGGATTAATGAACTGGGTTATTAAATGTCTCTCTCTTCTTCCCTTTCTCTTCTCCTGTAGAACCCCGAAGGTTAACGCTCTCACCTTAGGTAAGTGAACGCCGTGCTCTCCATCTGCCTCGGGGCAGGGTGCTGTAACCAGTTTCTTCACTGGATAAGGGGAGCAGGCCTCTTGACTTCAGAGGACTGCTGTCCGTCGTTTACTGCACGAACGGTAAGTTTCGAGTAATTCTAATGTCTTTAAAGTCTTTAGTAATGATGTCTCTTGTTTTGCAGGGTTCCGGCGATGGTGGATGACGGGCTGAAGTGAGTTGAAGATGGAGCCCGTGTGATGAATAGAAGCGCCTGGAAGCACGTAAGTAAGCGCTTGTTGCCTGCTTCACGATGCGCTCTAACTGTCTTTTTATTTTGCAGGTACAAGTTCAGAGCGGCTGCAGGGTGCCGGAATACCCACTGGGTTAGATGTGGAAAGGAGTAATGGCACGTGAGTATTAAAGTTCCCCAATGTCTTTAAACGCACCTTGTTTTGTCTTTCAGATGCGGGATGCAGCGCCGAAGGCCTCCGGAGCGTGCGAAGAGTTGGTAAGCTTTTGTCTTTCAGATGCCGGAATGCAGTGTGAAGACCTCCGGAGCGCATGAAGAGTAGGTAAGCCTTTGTCTTTCAGATGTCGGAATGCAGCGCGAGGCGTTGGTGACAGCCGATGGACCAGGTAAGTGAAGAGCTGTCACTGAAGACCGTAATGCTAACCTGTTCTTTCTTGTCTTTATAGGTGTTGCTGAAGACTGGATTCAGGATGGTAAGCCTTTTTCCTTAGGCCTAGGATCAGATGCAGAAGACACGATGAGCGTTCTGCTGCAGAGGATGCAGAATAACGCAAAGCAAGATTCATCCATCGGGTGTGGTTTAAATAGCCTCCTGTAGTGCTTAGGTGTCTCCTTCCACAGCCACGCCTAGGTAAGAAAAGAGTTCCTGCTTTCCAGAAGAGTTCCAGTGTTCTGAACCTAGGGAGTGGCTCCTGCCCCACCCAACAGGAAAAGTAGTTCCAAACAGAAGAGGATCAGAGGCTCAACTGGCAGGCAAGTAAGCAGCATGGTCTGCTGCAGGTAAGTCCACCCAAGCATTATGAGCCCGGCGCTTCCAGCGCTGGGACTGGGCGTATTTATGAGCCTGGTGCCACTGGCGCCAGGACTGGGTCCAAAAGGTCCCAATTGGGACTGGTTGGCACTCGGAACCTGGGTTATGGATCTGCTTCCAAGGGAGTTGGGAAAACCCTGACCTTTTGGAAGCAGAGATCATGACAGTACCCCCCCTCAAGGCCCCTCCCAAACCGGGCTTCTCCGGGGGTTTTGGCTTGTCAGGAAATGTTCGGTGAAATCTTTTGATTAGGCGAGGAGCGTGGACATATTCAGCAGGTTCCCAGGATCTCTCTTGGGGGCCGTAGCCTTTCCAGTCAATTAGGTAAAATAGTTTAGATTTGGAGATCTTGGAGTCCAGAATGCTTTTGACTTCAAACTCGATTTCTCCATCAACTAGGATATGTTTTGGAGATTTAGTTAGTCGGGTTTGAGGTTGCACGGGTTTTAATAGAGAGACGTGGAAGACCGGATGTATCTTCATGTGCGGGGGCAAGTCCAACTTGACCGCTATTGGGTTTACTATGGTAGTGATGGAATAGGGACCAAGGTATCTTGGGTTGAATGTGCGTGGCCCTTTTAGAGGTAGATATTTGGTGGATAACCAGACTTGATCCCCTACTTGATATTGAGGGGCTTCCTTCCGATGTTGATCTGCTCCTTTCTTGTATTGTTCTTTAGCCCTTTGAAGGTGAGAAACAGCTTCCTTAAAGGCTTGGGTGATTGTAGAATGCAGGTAGTCTACTGCTGGTGTTTCAAGATCTTGGAGAGGATCCAACTCCGAGGTTCGTGGGTGACTGCCGTACAAAAGAAAAAACGGGGTTTTCCCAGTTCCCGAATGGACAGAGTTATTGTAGGCATATTCGGCTATCCAAAGGATGTCTTTCCAAGTTTTTTCAGTTTGTTGCAGCATGCAGCGTAAATACTGTTCCAGAGTTTGATTGGTCCTCTCGGTTTGTCCGTCGGTCTGAGGGTGGTGACTGGTCGATAGTCTCACATCAATTTGAGCCGACCGACAGCAACTTCGCCAAAAATGAGAAATAAATTGACTACCTCGATCCGAAATTAGAACCGAAGGAAAACCGTGCAGTCGGACGATGTTTTCGAGAAACTCTCGGGCCAGAGTTGCTGCTGTTGGCAAGCCTTTGAGCGGAATGAAATGCGCCATCTTGGAGAATAAGTCCACGATTACTAGAATCGTATTGTATCCGGAGCATGGAGGTAGATCGGTGATGAAGTCCATAGAAAGCGTATGCCAAGGGTGAGGTGGGATGTCAATAGGGCGTAAGAGGCCTGCTGGTCTTTCCTTTTGACTCTTGTTTTGGGCGCATACTCCACAGGACATTATAAAGTCTCTGATATCTTTTTTCCAAGACGGCCACCAGAAGTAGCGCTTGATCTTTTCTGAGGTCTTGGCTATACCGGGATGTCCTTCCATTAAAGAATCGTGATAACAAGAGATTACTTTTTTCTGTAAATCTGTGCTGGGTAGGTATAATCGTTCTTGGAAATACAATAAGTTGTCCTTTACTGCAAAGTCCTTTCCCTGCAGATGCCAATTCTGTATGTCTGCTGAAGTTACAAGTTGCCTGGCTTTATCCTTAACTTCCTCTATGGATTGTGTGGCGATTACACCCAGAATTCTTTGTTCGGGAATGATTGGTACAGGTTTAGGGTTGATCAAGTGTTCTTCCACTCCCATCCGAGAAAGGGCATCAGCTTTACCGTTTTTTGTACCAGGTCGATAGGTAATTATGAAGTCAAACTCGGCAAAGAATAATGCCCAACGGAGTTGTCTAGAGGATTGGGCTTTTGCGGTTTTCAAATATTGCAGGTTTCGGTGATCCGTAATCACAGTCACGATGTGTCGGGCCCCCAGCAGATAATGCCGCCAAGCCTTAAAGGCAGACTTGATAGCCAGAAGTTCCTTGTCAGTAATCGTGTAATTGATTTCAGGAGGCGAGAATTTGCGGGACCAAAGTGCCACGAGATGCAACTGATTGGTTATCGGGTCCTTTTGTGATAGAACTGCCCCCATGGCAAGGCTTGAAGCATCAGTTTCCACGATGTAGGGGAGTTCGGGGCGAGGGTGTTTTAAGATTGGTGCAGAGATAAATTTAGTCTTCAAATCCTGGAAAGCTTGTTCCGCCTCGGTAGACCATTCAAAACGTTTGTTTTTCTTTAACAAGGCAGTGATGGGCTGGACTATTCGAGAGAATTCGGGGATAAACCTGCGGTAAAAGTTAGCGAAGCCTAACATGCTTTGCACACCTTTTACGGAGGATGGTGATGGCCATTTGAGAACTGCATCGACCTTCTTTGAATCCATACGCACTCCGCCAGGTGATGATATGAATCCCAAGAATTCAACTTCAGTCACGTTGAAAACACATTTTTCCAACTTAGCGAAAAGTTTGTGTTGACGCAATCTTTCGAGGACCATTTTCACGTGTTTCCGATGTTCAGATTCCGATGAAGAATAAACGAGGATGTCGTCAATGTAAACAACAACACACACATCTATGAGCTCTCTGAGGACATCGTTCATAAAATATTGAAAGGCGGCCGGGGCATTGCAAAGTCCGAAGGGCATGACCTGATATTCAAATAGCCCATACTTGGTGCGGAAGGCCGTCTTCCATTCATCGCCCTCTTTTACTCGTACCAAGTGGTAAGCTCCTCTAAGATCCAGCTTTGTATATATGCATGCTTTTCTGACTTGGTCCAGGAGTTCAGGGATCAAAGGTAACGGATATCTATTCTTAACGGTGATCTGGTTCAGGGAGCGATAATCTATACAAGTTCTAAGGTCTCCTTCCTTTTTTGGAACGAAGAACAAAGCTGAAGAAGCAGGGGACTTGGAAGGACGAATAAACCCATTTGCCAGGTATTGATCCAGGTATTGTCGAAGGTGAAGGTTCTCAGGCTCGGTGAGGGGATAAATTCTACTACAAGGAGGAGTAGATCCAGGTATCAGGTCTATCTGGCAGTCATAAGACCTATTAGGAGGTAGAGAGTTAGCCTGATCCTTCCGGAAAACATCTTGGTATTCTAGGTATTCGGGAGGTAACTGGGGAGTCTCTGAAGAAATTGCTGCCAGTGCAACACCAGGTGGAGGGTGACAAGTAGAGACACATTCTGGAAACTGGACCGTTCTTGCTCGCCAATCGATCAGAGGATTGTATTTCTCTAACCAAGGTATTCCTAGAATAATCTGAAACTGAGGGGCCTTGATCACATCGAACACGATCTTCTCATGGTGTCCATCTTGACTTACTAGCGTCACTTCTTGAGTGGTATGCGTTACTGGCCCGGAGGCTATCTCCGTACCATCCACCGTAGTAATGACGTCCTTTACAGCCTTGGGACAAAGAGTTAGATTCATCCTCAAAACCATTTCATGATCCACATAATTGCCGATGGCACCGCTGTCGACGTAAGCTTCAATTGCATGTAATCGATCCGGATTATCAGGGCTAATGAGGACCATAGGTATCACGAAATGCGAGGTCACGGAACTGGTTTTCAAGCTCGGCAAGAGGACCTCTATTCTTGTCGGGCGAGGTCGTTTCCCTGCTCAGAGTTTGTAACTTTGGTAACTGCAGCTCCTACTGCCTTCTTGGCAGGTTTCACCGGACAGTCTCGAAGAAAGTGCCCTGAGTTTCCGCAATAGAGGCATAATTGCAACTGTTTTCTCCTTTCCCGCTCCTTTTGTGTTAGAGGACCTTTCAGACCCCCTATTTGCATGGGTTCCCCGGAGTCTACTCCTTTGGAAGGAGTTGGCGGTTTGGAAAATACTCGAGCATCAAACTTGGAACGATCGGCCTTCCTGTTCTGCAGTCTGTGATCTATTTGAACGACTAAGTCTATATAGTCCGAACAATCTTGTGGGGGATTCACTACTTGGGCTAACACATCTTTGAGCTCTCCACGTAGACCTCTATAAAACAGCGTAATCCTTTTGTCCTCAGGCCATTGAGTTTCCACTATCAGTCTGTTGAAAGACGCAATATAAGCCAAAAGGTCTTGATTACCTTGTCGCAACGAAAGAAGCTCATTGTCCAAGGCCTGCCCCTGTGAATGTCTTGCGTACTGACATTACTGAGCTGAAAAGCTTGAAAATCATGGAGGACCGGATCATCTTGATTTACTAAAGGGATCGACCAGTCTGCCGCATTGCCACTAAGGTACGAAAGCACGAAAGCTACTTTAGCTTGATCAGTTGGAAAGGCTGCTGGCCGGCATAAGAAATGCAACCGGCACTGATTGATAAATACTGCAAACCTCTTTGGGTCACCAGAAAATCGTTCGGGCGGAGCCAGAGGTACATTCCCAGGTAGGTTGATCTGCACTGGATTCATAGAGGATGTAGAAGGAAGATTTCCCCCAGATGCGGGTAACGGGGTCTGTCCGGCTTGTGACTGTAGCAATTGTCTAGCGAGATCATCTGTTCGCTCCTTGGAAATAATCAGTTCCCTTCTTAGAGCGTTTGTTTCCTGACGGGCTGCATGCACTTCTGCCCTTAGTTCCCCAAGTAACTGGGCTAGTTGGTCGGTATCCGAGGTTTCCATAGCGCCTGGACGGGAGTTTTGTGGTAGGCTTTGCGTTCTGTAACGCTCACCTGATTCCCGTAGAGGCGCCGGTCTTGACTGGGCGTATACCGTATCTTCAAAGGTGATGTGTAACACACGGCTGGCTCTTTGGGCTGGACCTCTGTGCACTGTATGTCTGACTCGAAGGGTAAGATGTCTGCAGATAGAAAATATGGGATTAATGAACTGGGTTATTAAATGTCTCTCTCTTCTTCCCTTTCTCTTCTCCTGTAGAACCTCGAAGGTTAACGCTCTCACCTTAGGTAAGTGAACGCCGTGCTCTCCATCTGCCTCGGGGCAGGGTGCTGTAACCAGTTTCTTCTCTGGATAAGGGGAGCAGGCCTCTTGACTTCAGAGGACTGCTCTCCGTCGTTTACTGCACGAACGGTAAGTTTCGAGTAATTCTAATGTCTTTAAAGTCTTTAGTAATGATGTCTCTTGTTTTGCAGGGTTCCGGCGATGGTGGATGACGGGCTGAAGTGAGTTGAAGATGGAGCCCGTGTGATGAATAGAAGCGCCTGGAAGCACGTAAGTAAGCGCTTGTTGCCTGCTTCACGATGCGCTCTAACTGTCTTTTTATTTTGCAGGTACAAGTTCGGAGCGGCTGCAGGGTGCCGGAATACCCACTGGGTTAGATGTGGAAAGGAGTAATGGCACGTGTGTATTAAAGTTCCCCAATGTCTTTAAACGCACCTTGTTTTGTCTTTCAGATGCGGGATGCAGCGCTGAAGGCCTCCGGAGCGTGCGAAGAGTTGGTAAGCTTTTGTCTTTCAGATGCCGGAATGCAGTGTGAAGACCTCCGGAGCGCACGAAGAGTAGGTAAGCCTTTGTCTTTCAGATGTCGGAATGCAGCGCGAGGCGTTGGTGACAGCCGATGGACCAGGTAAGTGAAGAGCTGTCACTGAAGACCGTAATGCTAACCTGTTCTTTCTTGTCTTTATAGGTGTTGCTGAAGACTGGATTCAGGATGGTAAGCCTTTTTCCTTAGGCCCAGGATCAGATGCAGAAGACACGATGAGCGTTCTGCTGCAGAGGATGCAGAATAACGCAAAGCAAGATTCATCCATCAGGTGTGGTTTAAATAGCCTCCTGTAGTGCTTAGGTGTCTCCTTCCACAGCCACGCCTAGGTAAGAAAAGAGTTCCTGCTTTCCAGAAGAGTTCCAGTGTTCTGAACCTAGGGAGTGGCTCCTGCCCCACCCAACAGGAAAAGTAGTTCCAAACAGAAGAGGATCAGAGGCTCAACTGGCAGGCAAGTAAGCAGCATGGTCTGCTGCAGGTAAGTCCACCCAAGCATTATGAGCCCGGCGCTTCCAGCGCTGGGACTGGGCGTATTTATGAGCCTGGTGCCACTGGCGCCAGGACTGGGTCCAAAAGGTCCCAATTGGGACTGGTTGGCACTCGGAACCTGGGTTATGGATCTGCTTCCAAGGGAGTTGGGAAAACCCTGACCTTTTGGAAGCAGAGATCATGACAGTAAAGTGCTTGTTTCAAAATTTAACTGCATAAAAACAGAAGGAGAAAACCACTCAAAACGATCCTAGATGCTAATATACACGTGCCAAAACGGATACCCCAAACGAGTGAAGGAGATCAATCATGTGGGGAACCTTTGGTCACCTGGACAAGTTTGAATACAAAAGCAAAAAATACAGCAATAAAGCAATCTGGACAAATTTGAATAATGAAACAAAAATGAAACAAACATATAGCAAAAATATGCAAGAAAGAAGCAAACACGTAATTAATCAAAAAACACACACTAAAGCTAACCATGGGATGCCGTACGCCAACTACTCGAATGTCAAGGCAATAGATTACAAACAATGCAATTAGCCTGACACTGTTGACAATTAGTAGTTTCGATGGAAATAACGCATCTAACTTAAATGCAGATGATGCCCATCTTCTTCAGGACGTAGCATTCCCGTAAACGTCATAGTTCTTAGTATTTCATCTGTGTCTTTGTATACACACCAAATATTAAAAAACTGAACAATACAGTTGAATGTTATAAAAGACAAAAATCACACCTAAAACAAATACAATAAAAGAAAAAGTACATAATCAATAACAGGTTAAAAACTGATGATCTGTGAGTGAAACAAGGGGAACAACCCCCTCCCACTAAGGTTCAGATAAATCAGGAGACATAATGAGGGAGAAAAGGTAATTACCATAATCCCAACCCTTCAGGCTGCTCCCAGGGGCCTGTGTGTGAATCCAGGGAAACGTAATTGGGCCGTGCCGGGAGTAGATCTCAATGAATCGGATCTAAAAGTGCAAGGATAAATGTAGATTTTAATTTTTAACGGCCAAGGATAAACATGGCCAACAATTTCTCCAGGTAAAAGTGAAACGAGAGAACCCAGGGAGTCTGCCTGGCCTCCCTTCACAATCAAGAAGGCCATTCTGGCGTGCAAGTCAACCCATCCCGCCGAGGTCACCCGTGTAAAGCTGAATGTCCAATATCTAAAACACAACATGGAGGCAACTCACCTGGAGGCGGCAGCTAATAGATCCCAAGAATTAGGGTTGTTCCTGTCTTGTTCGTCTGCCTACAGTGGGAAATGGTGGAGAGGTCGCTCCACCCTTGATGAAGCCATATAGTGGACAAAATCTCCCTGTGACAATGAACCGCTGTATGCCAGAAGCACCGAAGAGCGCCTTGCAGGCAACTGTGAGGGAAAGAAGACCACAATGGTATATCATTGAAAAACAAGGTAAACGGTATTAGCTTAGGAACGCCTGACTGCTTCGCATCGCCCTACCCATGCAGTCTAAGTATTTTTCAAATGCTGCATCGGGAGGGCTTGTGCTAGTATACAAGAATGGTCCCTAACTTAATAGTATCTTGAGTCTACCGGCAGAAAGGACTTTAACGCCAGATGTATGTTGCCGCCAAAGCTGCGTGTTGTTTAGGCCTACGTACTGGCAAAATCTAAACGGCAGCCAAAATCCCGTTTAGGACAATGTCATTCAAGCGATAATTGAACTATCATGGCTAGGGTATGTAGGAATCATGGTAATAATGTTATCGGCGAGAAATTGCAGGTTCTAAAAGTAAAAGTAAAAGTGAAATAGACACGAGGGTGAAACGGAGGAGGACCTAAAAACAACACTGCACAACATTATAAACAACGACGCAATTGACGAACCAAGAACCGAACGGATCCATAGAGCAGGAGGTCCGCCAGGAGGCCCAAGGTCGGTCCTTGCCCGCTTTCATCGATACCAGGATAAGGCGAAGATACTCGAAAAGGCAATGCGAGGGGGCGTGATCACCCTTAATTGAGCACAAATAACTGTTTACCAAGACTTATCCTCCATGACGCTAGCTCTTAGAAGGATGTGTGGCCCCCTGACAAAATGGTTGAAGGACCGAGACACTCGATACAGGTGGGGATACCCCTTCTCCCTCTCTTTCAAACATAATGGCACGAGAATCAGACTACAGTCAGAGAGAGAAATAAAAGCATGTATATCTGAGCTTGTGGAGACACATGAACAGAGGAAAAACGGAGACGCATCAGCGAGAGAGGGAAAAGAATGGCGAATTCAAGGGCCTAAGAGGCAGAGAGTGAAGGGATCGAGAAAATATCGAAGAGGCAACATTTCCCCGGAGGGGAGCAAATAACCCCGGTCAAAAACAATAATTTTGTGTTATCTTGAAGACTTGAAAGCTGATTGTTTTTGGCTCCATATAGAAAGTTACGTTTGTCTGTTGAGAGATGAGGCTTGAACGGGGGGGAGAAAGTACAGGCTCAATGTTATGCTGAAGTTAACTAAGGGATGGGACCATGAGGTAACGGTCCCTGCTGGTAGTCCGTTGTTGGTTCAGTGTCTTCAACTGGAACTGATCGGACGCCGCCAAATGAGGGAAGGGAGGGGGGTGGGAAGGAGGTGGAAATGGTTACAAGTTAAGGTAGGGGTAAAGACTAATATAGAACTATTGACCAATGCTGAAGGGGGTAAAGTATCAAAACTTGCTGAAGAGACAAATCACAGGGGGTGGCAGCTTAATATTCTAAATATCCCAATGCAATACAAAGATGGCCATCGTTGAGGTTGGCACACGGGGCCCCTTGAGGGTGGGGACGCTTAATGTTAAGGAGCTAACTCCCCAACCAAGAGGTCACTAGTATTGAGAGAATCCCGGAGAGCCAATATCGACATCCTCCTCCTACAGGAAACTAAATATATGAAAGGAGAGGAAAGATCGATCCTGGGAAAACATATTGGTTTAGAATTTTGGCGCTCTGGAATGCTGCATAAAGGAGGAGTGGGAATCCTTACTAGAAAGGGTGTTGAATTTCAGGCCACTAAAATCTGGTCAGACACGGAGGGACTGGCTCTACTCATAGTTGGAACCATTGGGAACGTCGAGGTGACGATAGCCACAATCTATTCCCCTAATGTGGGTCAACTTAGATTCCTCTCTAGAACCATCCCCAAAATAATGTTGGAAGCCACTGGGCATATTGTTCTGGGCGGGGACTTTAATTTATGGGCTAACCATGAATTGGATCGAAAAATGGGCAATCCAGCCCCGGTGACGGAATAAGAGGGAATCGTAATGACTTTGCAAAAATGATGCAGATGTATGCTTTGGTTGATGTATGGAGGGAAATGCACCCGGATGAGAGAGGCTATTCGTTCCATTCTGCTCCACACAACACTTTCTCCCGAATTGATTATATCTACCTTTCACAAGAGTTACATAATGTCACATCACACACAGAGATCACCCCAATAACATGGTCAGATCATGATATGGTTGCAGTCGACATACAGTGGGAACATTTATTGACCAGAAGTGGGAAATGGAGATGCAATGAGACATTGTGGAAGCACAAGGTTTTCAGAACTGAATTGGAAACAGAAATTGAAGTATACATCAAAGTTAACTACACTGGGGAGGTTTCCAAACAGGGGGTATGGGAAGCAGCCAAAGCAACTTGGAGAGGAGTCCTCATACGGGAACGGGCCTGGAAGAAAAGTGAAAGAATGTTAATTGAAAACAGAATCAGGGGTGAAATATGTAACTTAGATAAGGAAGTCACGGAAGGGGGACACTACAGACCCTAACAAAATTCTAGAGGCGAAAAAAAGAAAAGGGAGGAACTCCGCCATTTAGAACATGGCCAGATAGTGCGCAAGCTGCATCTTTTAAAACAAAAATGTTATGAAAAGGGTGACAAAGCCGACGCACTACTAGCAGCTAGACTTAGAATGCAGCGAGCAGAGCGCAGGGTGAAAGAGATAACAGATGATGAACCCGACCAGAGGTCAAGTAAACCCTCCATCCCCGAAGCATTCGCTAACTTTTACGAACTGTTATACACCCCAGAAACAGACCCAGACCCAATGGAGATAAACAATTACCTTGCTGACATCAACCTCCCCAAAGTGGCGGCCATGGACTCAGCCCACCTAGAGTCCCCCATTACGGCAGAAGAAATAAAAGATGCAATTAAAACATTGGCATTGGGCAAATCCCCAGGAGAAGACGGATACACAGCCGGCTTCTATAAAACATTCAGCACCCACCTCACACCATTCCTGGTCGAACTATTTAATAAAATCCTCAATTCAGGAATAGCTCCTGACTCCTTTGTCTGAGCGCTTACAACGGTCATTCCCAAGGAAGGAAGAGACCCCAAACAATGCTGGTCGTATCGCCCTATATCTCTACTTAATGTGGACGCTAAAATATATACAAGGGTATTAGCAGATAGACTAGAGATCCATATGCCCCACCACATCCACTCAGACCAAGTCGGTTTCATAATCGGGAGACAAGGGGCAGACACCATGCGGAAGACCCTCTATTTGGTTGCAGCCTCCCAAGACATGAATAATGAGCCTGCCCTACTCTCTATTGATGCTGAAAAAGCTTTTGACAGAGTAGAATGGCAGCAGTCTTCCGCACAGTAGGAATGGGACCGAAACTTAGAAGGTGGATTAGAGCAGTCTACACAGCACCCAAGGCCTCGGTATCCGTCAACGGAAAATACTCAAGATGGTTTGAACTGAAACGAGGTACCCAGCAGGGAGGTCCCCTCTCAGCTATTCTCTTTGCTCTCTCGGTAGAGCCTCTGGCCCAAAAAATGAGAGAAGACATTCAGGTAGAGGGAATGCGGCTAGGGCAGGCGGAGTATAAGGTAGCACTGTACGCTGACGACATGCTTCTCCATGTAACAAAACCAAATACATCCATCCCTAGAACACTGCACCTCCTGGAGGAATACGGTCACATATCAGGGTTCAAAGTTAATAAATCTAAGTCAATACTCTTCCCCCTACAGGGATCTGCAGAATTGAATAATGAGAGATATTCCCAGCTAGGTCTCATGATAGAACATAGTAAGCTAAAGTACCTGGGGATACAAGTCACAAGAAAATTAGATGATCTCAATGACGCCAATTTCCCAATGCTCCTCCAAACTTTCCATGCGGACCTTGCCCGGTGGGACAAATTGACCATATCCTGGCTAGGACGCCTTAATACAATAAAAATGACCTGTCTCCCGAGGTTTTTATACCCCTTTCAAATGCTCCCCATCAAGATGCCACAATGTTTCTTTGTAGAAGTCAAGAGGGTGATAGTAAAGTTCCAATGGCAAGGGAAAAAAGCTAGAATCGCATACAATAACCGAACACTATCCAAAGACAAAGGTGGAGTAGGCCTTCCAGATATACAAAAATACTATGAAGCGGTCCAACTACGAGTTCTCATTCCACACCTCTGCTATCAAAAAGAGCCCCAGTGGGTCTCGATGGGCAATCACTACCTGTCCCCAGCGACGGTCTCTGAGTGGCTGTGAGCCCCGAGGAGGAGAGTATTGCAAGGTCAAAAGCACACCCGATGTTAGAAACCATATGGGAAATATGGCGAGATGGCACAGAAATGAAGAACATTACCACATGGCCATCACCACTAAGTCACCTGTGGTCCCCAGCATTAACGACCAGATCCCCAACGTAGATAGATTCCAAACCTGGTATGAAGCGGGTCTAGAAAGGGTAGGACAGCTCCTAAAAAAGGACTAATTTATTACGCTTCCTGAATTAGAGGGAGCATTGGGAATAGGGGTACTGTCTGCATTCCATTACCTGCAGATCAAAGGTGTCCTCACAAAACCTGAATGGAAAGATAAACCAAGAAGAGAACTCACTCCATTTGAATCCTTATTAAACCCCAGGACAGAAACGACGGGACTGATATTGGTTCTATACAAAACACTGATAGAGGCAGGAAAGGGTACAACAGAACCCCTCAGATTAAAATGGGAGAGAGAGATAGGGGAAAATATTGACCCAGAGACATGGGAAAAGATTTGTCGAGCAGCGTCTAGGGCCTCAATCTCGTGCCAATACAAACTACACGCAATTAAATTATTGAACAGATGGCAAAACGACCCGCACAGACTCTCTTAAATGTACCAATCATCCAGCCCACTGTGTTGGCGAGGATGTGAATACTCAGCAGACTACTGGCACATGTGGTGGAGCTGCCCTAGGATCAAAGTATACTGGGATGAGGTACTGGGGTGGATTAGGGATCTTGATGGGATTCAGAGGACAGCAGACCCATATATTAAATTGTTTGGATTCGAAAAATTTGAGGACGAGTGGAGGAGGGTCAAAGACCTAGCGGCGCAGCTGTTATTAGCCGCAAGGGCTTTGTTAGCCAGAAAATGGAAAGCCCCCACAGTCCCAACCGAGAAAGAATGGGTCAATGTAGCATCCAATGTTTGCACCATGGAGAAAATAACATCATCCTTGCACGGAAAATCCACACAGTGCGACATTTTGTGGATGGAGTTCCTTAATAAATACATGCCGAGACAATACACTAACACGTGATGATCAGCCAGCCCCAAGATGCCACGCTGTAAAAAGTCACCCTTCAACAGGACATACAACTTGAGACGAAGATGCAACATGACAAGCCACCTAACAAGGTGGCCCCCAAAACATGCATTACAACCCATCAAAAACGCCAAGCAACACAACCCTCAGCAGACGCAAACAGAGTCTTGGGTGGAGGAGGGAGGCGGCGATGGAGGGAGGCAAAAATTATTAATGCATATGGTCACTCCAATTGTGCGAGAAATAAGAATGGAAAACCTATAAGATTTTTGTTGAAGTGTAAATTAGGAATATAAGTGTTTTGCTTATGATTGACAAAGATGTAAGTCTACTTTTCTGCTGGTTTCCTTAAAATTGTCGTGACCCTTTTTTTGTTGTTTGAAATAAAACCTAATAAAAGCAAATTAAAAAAAAAAAGTAAAATAGAATCCCACCTCCAAAAATGCCTAGCGCTTACCTGTTTCAAAACGAGAGTCCACTGCGGCTGACGGAAAGCAACCGGAAATGGCGAGCTTGCGTCTTTCCACAGCTCCCAATCATAAATACTCACGCTGCACGTGCTGCGTGATGCATCTGACATCATGCATGTCAAACCAGAGCTAGACTGCTCACTGTATTGCTCGCCCAGAGTGCACGGACAGTCATAAATCACCAGCGCAATTGCAGAGCCAATACTTTAAACGCAGGTAGACGACGCAATGACTTACAACCACACACACGCTTAGAAAATAATTTGCACTTATACAGCAATTTATTCAAAGCTTGGAAGCAACAAGTGATAACACAGAAATAAATCACAGGAAAGACAGAGAATTTAAAAGGAAATACATCACCGTGGGTGTAGCTGAATTCCTCATCTCGCCAGAAGCGGCTGGAAGACCCCGATAACAGCCAGGCCGAGAGCACAACAGCCCACAGGTATGTCGGAAAAAGGCATCCCCCTTCCGACTGAGTTCTTTGTACTTGTCCCGTCTGACCGTTGAGGGGTTCCTCATATATGCACTCCTCAAAAAGGGGTGGTAATTTCTCGAACCTTCTGGCAATGCACTTGCGCATTGATGGGCAACCATTGGTTGCCAGCTGGGTCAACCAACAGTAACCTCAAGGAGCAAAGCGCTTCCCTCCTCTAAGAACAAGCGCCACGGAAAACAGTCTCATAACTCATAACAAGACATAACAAAGCCAGCTTTCCCAGTAGAATGTCCTTGACTGCATACCAGGTTTGGAAAGCATGTTTTCTTCAGCAAAGTATTTTCAGCTATCAGCAAAATAAGTACAGCTTTTCACTGCGGCATGAAGTAAATATCCATTATGGCTCTGAGTGCCCCCAGAATACACTGCGCACCAGCGCCATGTTTTAGCTCAAGCATAACAATTCCACCCTTGGATATTTATCTTCCATAGCCCAGTGGCAGAGGAGCCGGTCTCTGAAACCGACGAAATATTAAAACTAAGTTGGGAATGCATTGAATACAACAACAACAAGCTATTATGATAGCTAATGTAATCCAAATACAAGCAAAAGCATAACGCAGTGTACCCCCAATATCAGGAATCCATGAAAATAACCAATCCCACCAATTCCCAGTATGATCTTGGGACACTTGAGAAATGAGATCCCTCAAACCTCGAATATGGCTTTCAATGGATCGTGAATGGTCACTTAGATTGAAACAACACATACCTTCAACTACGTTACAACCTAAATTATGCTTTAGCAATAAATAATCAACAGCAGCCCTGTTTTGCAAAGTTGCTATTCTAATAACTTTGCTATCAAGGAGTAACTCCTCTAATGCCTGAGAAGTATGATTGAGTCCTTTGACTACTAAACATGCTAATTTGATTAAAGATTTGTAACCCCCAGCAGCTACACCCCAAACTCCCACTAATGAAAGGGTTAATGCTAGAACCTCAGCTTCTGATAGCAAATGCACATGTGAATCACAATCGGGGGATAGACCCACAGACTCAAAAGTTGACCTTTTGCCTTGAGATATCGCTGGGTGTAAAGGGAAGATCATTAGTCCTAATCGAGTTAAGGCACATGCACCTCCGGAAATGTTAGCTGGAATATAAGTGTATGTGATGTTGCCACATGAAAAGAGCCATCCTGTTGGAAGTTTCACATGATTCAGATGACTGGCAGCTATCACTGTAGGATTACAAGACATAGGCCCTCATTACAAGTCAGGCGTTAAGGGGTTTACGGCGCCGTAAAGAGCGTTGGCGCCGTTAAACCCTTAACGCCTGATTCACACTTTAACGCCTGCTTTTTGCAGGCGTTAAAGTCCAAGGCGCTAAGCGACCTTGGTGCTAATTACGGCACCGTAATTTACGGTGCCATAATTAGCACCTTCCCCATCCCCATTATGCCCTATGGGCAAAAATGGGGAAGGGCAAATGGTGAATGGGGAATTACCACCCCACTCACCTTGGAATGGGGCGGTAATTCCGCCATCCACCATGGCGGAATCCGGCATGGACCATGGTCAATGCAATAGCACCATGGTCCACCGCCTGACTTGTAATGAGGGCCATAGTGTTATTCACACTGGTACATGTGCGTGGAATTCGTGAACACAATTGTTTCTCGAACACAGATTGATTTTGCTGTTTGGTTAAATTGAGCTTTTGGCATTTGCCAATTTCTTTTGCATTGCATGTCATAAGGTAACTCACATCGCCTTGAGCTATATTATAGGGTATAATACGTGTCAAATTTCTCCATTTGCGATCTGTTTCCTGGCAAAACCTGCAGTACTCATAGACGGAAAAGGATTGCCTGATATCGGAATCTTGAACCAAAGAATCATTGTGCGTGATGCCGAAAATATGCTTTAGAACCGGAACTGGCGTCGGCACTGCTACTAAGCATGTAGTCAGTAAGGCTTCAGCATTGGGCACGTCAGTAAGGCAAAAGTGCATAATGTTGAGCACCTGTTGTGCCAGGTATGTCCACATATTCTCCGTTTGGGCAATCATTGGAGAATGTTTTCGGCGTCCTGAAGATGCCTCTCGCATAACTGGCATCAATGTTGTTTTCACCTGCGCCTGACGTGTTTGCCGCATTTCACGAATCCATGTCTTGGGTCTGGCAGGCTTTTCGGCATCGGCATAGGGCTGCTTTTGGACATCATTACTTATCATTATCAGTTTCTCCTTGATCGCTGGCACAGATGTGACATTTTTCATTGGTAGCAGCATGCCATTTAACTCTCCCGAACGGAGCCCATTTAGTCCCACAATTACACCAGCCAGACGGAGGATCTACAAGGCAAACCCAGAAAAGAGATATCAGTGTTGTAAATCACTCTCTCAGGTAACATTTGTCTCCGGGCACATATTGCCATTTTTTTCTACCGGGCTCCATTACTAAAACTACTTGGTCTTTGCCTGATGCAATGACATCTACGGGCACTGGTGTGCCACTTGGCCTTTCCCCCCACACCTTTGCACCCGGTACCATACTGTCTGAAGAGCCAAAACCACGATCCCCACGGGTAGTTAACACTGTAGGAGGCTCCCCCTTCTTAATCATGGACAACTTAACGGGGATAATAATTAATTGGGCCACTCTGTCGCCCTTGTGGATCGGTAACAATTGGTCCCCACTATTCATCAGGATGACTTTGATCTCGCCTTGGTAATCGGCATCAATTACCCCTCCCAACACTTGAACTCCCTTCAATGCTAAGCCATATCTAGGGGCAATCCATCCCATATGCTCTGGGGGAATTTGTACTCCAATCCCTGTTTCAATTACAACAATCCCTCTTGGGTCTAATCTGATTTCCTCATGGGAATGCAAGTCTACCCCTGCTGACTCTGGAGTCGCCCGATAGGAAGCTAAAGAACCCGGGGTAATTTCCCAGTACAATAAGGTTTCTCTGACTGAGTTGGGTTGAATCTGTAAAGCAGGAGTCATTAGCCGCATCAAAGGAGTTTCATGCTCATTCACAGCCCTATTAATTAGCACTTGCACCGCATCAAACACACAATCACGCCAGCCTGCCAAATTGCCATCTGCAAATTTGCGCAGCTGTTCTTTCAACAAACCATTCATTCGTTCAATCAGCCCTGAAGCGGCAGGGTAATAAGGCACATGGTAGAGCCATTCAATGCTCTTTTCCTGACAATATTCCTCAATCAATTTGCCTTTGAAGTGTGACCCATTGTCACTTTGAATCTGCAAAGGCACTCCGTAATGCAATATGATCTGATCTAACAACCTAATGGTGTTCAGTTGTGTGGCACGCTTGCACGGCAAAACCATCATGTATCCTGAGTAGGTATCCACAATAGTGCATGCATACTGACAACCTTTACTGATTGCAGGGGACCGATATAATCAATCTGCCAAATTTGACCTGGTAATTTTCCTCTTCGCAATGTACCCCGAACAATCTGAGGGATAGGCCTATGCTGTTGGTGTTGGCACACTGGACATTGCAAAATAATCGTTTTCACTACCTCTAAAGGAATACTGATTCCTCGAGTTTGCGCCCACCTGATAGTAGCCTTTTCTCCAAGGTGCCCACATTTCTGGTGAGCCCATTTGGCCAAACCCTCCAAATGTATTCCTGAGCCTCCGCATCCACAGATGAAATCTTGGTGTGTTCATCTGTAACAGAATTAAACCAACGTTCTAATGAGTCTGTAGCACAATGCGCGTCCACATGATACACAGTGACTTCACTTTGTGATAACATTTCTGCAATATCTTGCCACAGTTCTTTTCCCCGCAACTATTTTGAATGAATCTTCCACTCATTCTTTTGCCAGGTTGGCAACCACACCGCCAACCCATTCACCACTGACCATGAATCCGTGTACAAATGACATCGACCAGGGGTCTCGTGTTTCAATGCCTGGTAAACTGCGTAAAGCTCTGCAAACTGACTGCTTTTCCCTTTCCCTGACGTTGTCAAAATCTTTTTTGTCTTGGGATTGTACGACACCGCTTTCCAGTATCGCTCTGTTCCCACATATCGGGCTGAGCCATCCGTGTACCAGGCATACTCTGTCTGCTCCACGGTCAAATCGCCATAAGGTACTCCCCATTTCACGGGAGACTCACGTTTTTCAGGCACTTCCGGTGGTATGTAATCTGAGGGCGGTATGTTGGCTACTTGCTCATGTAATTTTGCAACTCCACCCTTCCCTGATTTGGCTCTGTCTTGAATGTACCATTTCCATTTAATTATGCTGGCTTCTTGAGCATGTCCTATTCTATGGGCCTCATTACGACCCAGGCGGTAAGTTACCGCCTGGGCCGTGACTTTACCACCATGGCGTAAACTACGTTTACGCCATGGTGGTTGGCGGACTTACCGCCCCATTCCGACCTTGGCGGGGCGGTAAGTCCCCAATCCCCATTTACCCTTCCCCATTCCCATTTTTGCCCCATAGGGCATAATGGGAGTGGGGAAGGCGTTAATTACGCCACCGTAAATTACGGTGGCGTAATTAACTCCATGGTCCCTTAGCGCCATGGATTTTAACACCTGCTAAAAGCAGGTGTTAAAAGCGCCATGGCGCTAAGGGACCTCGTACTCAGGCGGTAAGGGTCGGCGCTGTTAATGCTGCCGTAAACCCCTTACCGCCTGGGTCGTAATGAGGCCCTATGTGTTTTAGGAGAGCTTAGTACCCATTGGGCCTCATTACGACCCAGGCGGTAAGTTACCGCCTGGGCCGTGACTTTACCACCATGGCGTAAACTACGTTTACGCCATGGTGGTTGGCGGACTTACCGACCCATTCCGACCTTGGCGGGGCGGTAAGTCCCCAATCCCCATTTACCCTTCCCCATTCCCATTTTTGCCCCGTAGGGTATAATGGGAGTGGGGAAGGCGTTAATTACGCCACCGTAAATTACGGTGGCGTAATTAACTCCATGGTCCCTTAGCGCTATGGATTTTAACACCTGCTAAAAGCAGGTGTTAAAAGCGCCATGGCGCTAAGGGACCTCGTACTCAGGCGGTAAGGGTCGGCGCTGTTAACGCTGCCGTAAACCCCTTACCGCCTGGGTCGTAATGAGGCCCATTGCATAATCGGTATTTCTGGCCTCATCAATACATCATGGCCCACCGTCATTTGCTCGGTATCAAGAAGGGCCCAATAACATGCCAGCAACTGCTTCTCAAACGGAGTGTATGAGTTACCAGCATCGGGTAACGTACGACTCCAGAACCCCAATGGCACACGTTTCCTGTCCTGTTTCTGCCACACACTCCAGTTAGCATAATTGTCTTGTACAGACACATTCAATTCCACTTCGCCTTCCTTCAATGGCCATAGATCAAGCACCTGCTGCACGGTGTCTTTTGCCAAATCAAATGCTTTCTGCTGCTCTTCCCCCCACTGAAACTCATATTTCTTTTGTGTCACTTTGTAGAGGCGGACCAGTATTTGCCCTAAATGGGGAATGTGCTGTCTCCAAAACCCAAACAGCCCTATAAACTGCTGAGCTTGCTTTTTGTTCATTGGAGTGGTAAACTCAAGTATTTTCTATCGGGCCTTCGGCACCATTTCTCGATGCCCATTATGCCACTGAATCCCTAGGAATATCACTGTTTCAGCTGGGCCTTGAATTTTATTCGGGTTAATCTCCCACCCTTCCTTCTTCAATCCTTCCATAATGACTTGTAACTGGTTTTGCACACTACGCTCATCCTTGCCCTGAATCAAAATATCATCAATGTAGTGAGAGATTTGTATGTCAGGTTTACACGGTATCTTGTCTAAGTGCTCTGCCACCAGCCGGTGACAGATAGTCGGGCTATGTATGTACCCCATAGGTAACCTTGTAAAGGTGTACTGACGCCCGCTCCAAGAAAATGCAAACTGCTCTTGGCACTCTTCAGCAATTGGCACAGAGAAAAATGCATTGGCTAAATCTACCACTGCATACCAAGTCCCCTCAAACTTTTGGACATTCTCAATCAAGGTAATGGCATCTGGGACCACGGGCACTAAAAGAGGAGTAGGTTTATTCAACTCACGGTAATCCACGTTCATCCTCCAAGACCCATCCCCTTTTTTGATAGGCCAGAGAGGATTGTTCCATGCGGTAGTGATAGGGCGTAACACACCCGCCTCCACATACCCTTTGATGGTGTCTGAAATGTCCTTGTGCCCCCCAGGAATGCGGTATTGCTTCATTGCTACCCGCTTGGTGCAACAGGCACTTGCACTGGGGGCATCTTCAATTTGCCTACGGTAATGGGTGTGCAGGTCAATGCACTCACCCCAAACTGGTACGTTTTACCTCCCAGTCCCAAAGTCAACCCTTCCAGAATGTCAAAGCCAATTATGTACTCAGGTATCGGGACAATCAACACTTGGTATTTCTGCCTAGTCAAATTGCCTATTTTCATCTCCACTTCAGTTTGTACTGCGGGGGTCTCCTTTCCCCCGAGACCTGTAATAGTAAATTGTCTGCCTTTGAATTGTGCTGGATTGCCATGAATCAGAGAGGCCTCCGCCCCGGTGTCTATCAATGCTCGCACCCCTTGCGTATTTCCTGGCTCCCAAAAAATCTTAACATTAACATGGGGCCGCCTATCAACATTTATGCGAGCAGACGCTGCCGGAGCTTGGCCGTAACCTTAGTCAAATTTTGAATGAGTGTGACTTGACTCTGCCTCTAGCATTGCACTCACCACCTTCCTCAAATCAGCGTATGTTGGCTGGTACGGGGAAGGTGTCCCCATAGACCCTTCTTCTTGTTCTTCCTCAGGAGGAGCGGAAGGTGAGGTTTCCCCCTGTGGGTTGGTTACTACCTGTTTCTTAACCTGTTTATAGCGCTCTTTGGCTGCAAGCCCTCTCTTTTTGTATAATTCATACATTACCCTGGTTTCAATGCCATCAATTTCTACTCGTGGCACACCATCTTTTAACAAAGCTAAAAACATGTCCTTTCTGGACACTCGGGAGTCTCTACTATCTTGCCTCCTGCCTTCAGTTCTTCTCTCACTACGCCCCTCTCTCTCCCATGGCTTGTCATCACTCTTGTCCCACTCCCCTAAATCTGCCAGTTGCTGAATGGCATCCACTACCTCATCAGTGGGTTTGCCCATCATACCTACGAGCAAAGTCATAATGACACTTTTGTATGCGGGCGGTGCAGTTCTGATCACCATATTTCTAGTTGAAACTGAGAGCGGCATGGCCCCCATGTGTCCTGGAGCATCTACGTGAATTGCCTCTTTCATAGCATGCTCCCTGACCTTTTGAATTGCCTCTTTCAAAGTATACCACTTTGTTTCCTCGCTAGGCCAATCTGTGGTAATGGGGTATTTACGGTTACATGCTCGGGATGCTAGGTGCAACAAAGACACCTGTGAATCTTGGCCATTCTCATCAGGGGGCGGCCCTGCCCTTAAAACCTCCTGTACATTGGTGTCAGTTGACAAAGGTAGAAAACGCGGTGAGTCCGTGGAATCTACCAACAACCCCGCAGCGCTCCATCTAGCAACCTCACCATCCATGTCAATAAAGGTTCCCCTGATTTTGCCTCAAACGGGTAATAATTTCCCCAACCTCCTGCTGGGTGTAATCCTCCAGCGTGGTTAAATCCACAACCCCGCCCGCAGGATTCTGCGGGTGGGGCCCGGCTCGCCGTCTTCTAACAGGCTTACCCACCACTGTCTTCTGTTTAAATTCCGTTTTGGGATCTGACTCATTTGCCGAACTACTCTCTGGACTGGTTAAGTTAAAAGTGTCACCATCCCAATTATCCGGATCTCAGTCCACACCGGCGGTAGCGATTACAGCTGCCACCTTTCTTTCGTTGACCCCTGCCCGTCTTTTCCTATACTTATACCGGGCTACTCTGACTGCTGCCCTCTCGGCCACGGCCTGGTAGGTGTCGGTTTTATCTTTAAAAAGTTTCATTTGAATCTGCTGCATTAACGCAATCTGCCTTTCTGCAGCCAGCTCCCTTTCCAATTGCAAAATATCATTTTTAATTTCCAAATTCCTTTGATGTATTTTCCTATAGGCATGCAGGAGGACCCAACCCACCTACCCAGCGCAGTGCATTCCCTTCCCCTCTCCACTGAAACTTGTTGTAAGCACAACATTACATCACACGGATCAGCATCTCCCAATCCTGATCCCATGTTTCACTTAGCCCTGCGCCACATGCCCACACCTGGGCCAATTCATCATATGGGCTCTTAGCTCAGCCTGGAATGATAACATCAGAACATTCACCACTAGCGGGAACGCTCTTTTTCCTGAACAAACTATTCATCATTGTAATAATGTACAAAACCTCTTAATATATATATATATATATTTTTTCCTTTCCACACTGCAGTCACTCGCGCAGGCACGCACACACCAAAAAAAAAATACAGATTAACACAGTCCAACACTCGCTGCCAAATTACTTCCGCTTGCAATGTAAACAAAGCCTATCTGCGTTCAAACAGATTCTTTAACATTTGGAACAATTCATCACAAATACCCTGCTCACAGCGCCAAAATGTATTGCTCGCCCAGAGTGCACGGACAGTCATTAATCACCAGCGCAATTGCAGAGCCAATACTTTAAACGCAGGTGGACAACGCAATGACTTACAACCACACACACACTTAGAAAATAATGAGCACTTATACAGCAATTTATACAAAGCTTGGAAGCAACAAGTGATAACACAGAAATAAATCACAGGAAAGACAGAGAATTTAAAAGAAAATACATCACCGTGGGTGTAACTGAATCCCTCATCTCGCCAGAAGCGGCTGGAAGACCCCGATAACAGCCAGGCCGAGAGCACAACAGCCCACATGTATGCTGGACAAAGGCGTCCCCCTTCCGACTGAGGTCTTTGTACTTGTCCCGTCTGACCTTTGAGGGGTTCCGCATATGTGCACTCCTCAAAAAGGGGTGGTAATTTCTCGAACCTTCTGGCAACGCACTTGCGCATTGATGGGCAACCGTTGGTTGCCAGCTGGGTCAACCAACAGTAACCTCAAGGAGCAAAGCGCTTCCCTCCTCTAAGAACAAGCGCCACGGAAAACAGTCCCATAACTCATAACAAGACATAACAAAGCCAGCTTTCCCAGCAGAATGTCCTTCACTGCATACCAGGTTTGGAAAGCATGTTTTCTTCAGCAAAGTAAATTCAGCTCTCAGCAAAATAAGTACAGCTTTTCACTGCAGCATGAAGTAAATATCCATTATGGCTCTGAGTGCCCCCAGAATACACTGCGCGCCAGCGCCTTGTTTTAGCTCAAGCATAACACTCACTCTGCCTCAAACGGAACAATTGTCCAGGTACCCAAAATGGTATCAGTGTGTTCACTTCAGGAGGCATCCTGCTTGAATATGCCTCCAGGCATCAACCCAGTTGCGTGAAAAATGTTGCAGCGAAAAAACGCCAACAAGGTCCCAGGGTCCATCTGGATATCGACAAGGACGTCCAGCATTTGGCACGGAAACCCAAAAGTTCAAAAGAAGGTGACTCACAAATGGGCACTATGCCCAAAGCATGGATCAATCTAAATTCTATGCAGCCCACATGTGTGCTCTTAAAGGCAAGGGACCAAAGAGCAGAGAACCTACGCGAAGCAACAGGCCGGTATCAGGTAATAATATCGCCATATATATGGTCGCCGTAAATAATATCGCCGGGAAAATGTTGTGGCGATATTATTTGGGTGACCATATATATGAGGACAGGGGCAAAAAAAAAAACATTTTTAAAAAAGAAAAGAAGTTTGGGGGTTGCAGGGGTATCCCCCGCATGTTCCATGCAATAATGTCGCCACAAAAAACTGCCATTTTTCTGCGATATTTTTGCATGGCGAGATTTTTGTGGTGACATTATTACATGGAACCAACAGGCCTACATCCAAGGCAGGGCGAAGTGAACATTAATGCTAGAAAATGAATAAATCAATAAATCAATCAAGGGCAGAGCCAAGCTGGCACCCTAGAAAGGCTGGCACTAGGGAGATCAATTGAACACTGATTGCCATTCCTCATGGGCATTGAGGCCAAACGTGTGGCTTTGGGTATTATATATCCACCAGTGTTCACGTGTGGCAAGTCTATGAACCACAACGTATTGGTCCAGACCCACTATGCGTTCCAAAGCCCACCACCGTAACTCCTCACAACTGTGTTTGTGCTCTAGAAAATGTGCAACTAGAGGCGAGGAAAGGTTGTGGGTCCTAATTCTGGACTTATGTTCTGAGATCCGTAGTTTAATAGGTCTCGATGTTTTTCCTATATAAGTCGTCTCACATGGACACATCACAGCGTAAACAACGTTCTTGGAGTTACACGTTGTGTGGTCCCTAAGCTTCCAGGGTTTATGGTTGATAGTGATGATATTGGTGGCCGTTGTCGACCCACACTGGCAGCAATGGCCACATGGAAAGTGGCCAGTAGCCTTCTCCATGCCCCACATTTCAGTAATCGTTTTGGGTGCCTTGATACCGTGTGACCTATCTGTCTGGGATAGCCAGCTCTTTAAATTCTTTCCCTTTTTAAAAGCGTACATGGGACGCTCCAAGTCTGAAATATTCATCTGCAGTAAGTGCCAATGTTTGCTAATGGCCTTCTTAATCTCAGCATGGTATGTGCTGTAGGTCATTGCACAAACCATGCGTGACTTGTTCAAATTCTTGTGAGTATTTTTCGCCAATTGCACCTCGCGGTGTTGATGTCGTGCCCTTTTACGAGACTGCCGCAATATATGGCGTGGATAGCCTCTATGGGACAATCTGTCCTCTATGGTATTAGACTGCACCAACAAATCTTTTTTGTCTGTGCAATTTCGCCTGGCCCTTAGAAATTGCCCATAGGGGATACTTTCCCTTAAAGATTGAGGATGAAAGCTATCGAAATGCAAAATCGTATTACGGTCAGTGGTTTTGCGATAACAGTCCACTGTGATGACTCCATCCTTTGCTTTTAACAAGAGGTCCAAAAAGGAATAGACATGTTGTTGACAGACATAGTAAACCGGAGGTGTTCATACAAGGAGTTAATCCATGTCAAGAATTGCTCATGGTCTCCTTTGGTTTTGTCCCAAATGATGATGATGTTGTCTATGTATCTCTTGTAGAAAGTAATAGATTGCAGGAAGGGATTAGAACCATCGAAGATGGAGACTTTTTCAAAGGCCCACATGAATAAGGTCGCATAGTTCGGTGCGAAGGAAGCGCCCATAGCAGTTCCTTTGATTTGTAAATAAAAAATGTCCTTGAACCTAAAGTAGTTCTTAGTTAAAGCGATTTCCAGCAGGTCAACGATAAACTGGCTAGTAACCAACTGAGGATCGTTTCTGAGGTCCAAAAAGAATTTAATGATTGGCAATGACTCTGACTGTGGAATGTTGGAATATAAAGATTCCACGTCTAGAGTGATGTACAAGTTGTTCATGGGGTCAAAAGGTAGGCCCTCCAAGTGCACGATCGCATCGGTAGTATCCACCAGATAGGTCAGAGTATCAGCAGCCAAGGGCTTTAAAAAATAGTCAAGATATTTACCCAAGGGCTCCAGAATGGAGCCACAAAGGGACACTATTGTTCTGCCTGGAAGGTTGAACATATTCTTATGGACTTTGGGAAGAATGTAAAATAGGGGTACGGTCATTCCGTATTCCATCCGTGGGGTCCTCTCTGAGTTTGAGATAGAAGGTGGTATTTTCTAATTGTCTCAATACCTCAGCATCATAATAGGTGGTATCGCAAACAACCACCCCTCCACCTTTGTCGGCCTGCTTGATGATAATATTATTGTCTCCCTTAAGATTTTGTAAACACGCCCACTCTTAAAGGGGGGCGCTAGAGGGCCAACCAAGATGGCCGCTCTTACCTGAGCTCCCGCTCTGCCCGTAATAAATCCTGCTGAATCCTGCGGTTCCTGGCTGCGCTTTCGAAACTAGAAGGCTTCTCCCTGCTTCTGTATGCACCGCGCCCTCCCTGGCGAAATCTGGGGGAGGATCGGCCAGTTCAAGACCCCACACCACTACAACGGTGCGGAGGCCGGAGCCTCCCCGCGCGCCGAGCGGGCGCTGAGGGGCGGGGCGCGGCTTCGTGGGGGCCGCTGTGCGGACGTCTCATCCTCCAGAGATCCATCATCCACGAGCGCCGGCGGCCCTCGGGGGGTGCGCCCCCCCCCCCGGTTCCAGGCCGGCGTGGGTCCCAACGCGATCCTGTATGGCCCCCCCCACCTGATCGCGGCGCCACACTCCGGGCGCGAGGCCGGCGCTAGTGGAGCCACCTGGAGCCCGGCGGGCAGCCGGTTGCCTCCCATCCTTCCCAGGACCACCTCACCAGCGGACTCCGAGGAGAGGGGTGTCGACGCTTAACCATCTGGCGAATCCTCGCCCGCGGGCGGCTCCGGGCCGGCGGAGGCCCCAACATGATCCTGGGTGCCCCCCCCCCTCCTGATTGCAGCACCTGCGTTCCGGCGATAGTGGCGCCTTCCCGCTTCCCCGGAACCATCTTGCAGAGCCGCACCGGACCGGGAGGCGGCGGCGCGGGCTGTGGAACGCCAGAGCACCCGTTCGACGGATGAAGACCTGAGGTACGTGCCGGGAATCACCGGGGGCCCCGGAGAGTAGATTGCTGCGCCCCCAAACCGTGGCCGTGGGCGCGGTTGACCGTTGGTAGCGGCGGCTCGGGGGGCTGGACTTCCTCCAGTCTACTAGGAAGTCCATAAGACGCCATGGCCCCGGCTTCGACCCTTGGAGCTACTTCGCCCCAAAACTCCTGATACCCTACTAGCGGTCGCGCCTCCTCCGGAGCGGGCCGTGCTGTCGGGCAGCCTCCTGTGCGACCCCTGCGTGGGGACGGATCATATACCAACCAACTCCGGGTCTTCGACCCTCTCATCGCAAGCGCAAGATAATACAGCCACTCTCTCTCTGGAACACAATTGAAGCTTCAGGAGGATCAAGGTGTGATCCTAACTTTATCCCCTTAACTGTCCTCCAAACAACTGCGCAGTCCTTCACCCTCCATCGACCCAATGCCAATGCCCCTTCAGTCACGGCGATAACTGCGAGCCACCTAGCCACCGCTGACCCTCTTCATTTAAACTGCTTACATACATCTGCCAAGATGGGCAAAGTAGACAAACTACAAAAGAAGCTGACATTTGACAGCAACACTGCACCCAAAACCCCAAACCCACAACAAGGAGATGACCCGTCACCGTGCAGTTCTAATCAACCAGTAGCCGAAACCTATCCGATGGAAATAAAAGAACTCCTTCTAGACCTAAAAGCAGGCATAGGGAGTCTAAATAACAAGATGGATGGTCTATCCTCCAAAGTCGACCTGATGCAACATCGCCTAGACACACATTCGGAACGGCTAACTGACGTCGAGCAAAGAGTCTCGAACCTCGATGACGGTGCTACATCCCTCTCCAACAAAGTCGCGCGACTTGAAAGCCAAATGTCTGCAACAATGGCCAAGTGCGAGGACCTGGAGGGTCGCTCTAGGCGGAACAATATCCGAATCATTGGGGTCAAGGAATACGACACCCCAAGGAAGATGGAGGACTTTGTGGAGTCCGTGTGCCTCTCCCTCTTCGGCAAAGACTCCTTCTCGCAAATGTTCATGATAGAGAGGGCCCACAGGACCCCGACCTCCAGACCAGCCCCGGGCGCCCCTCCCAGGGTCATCATAGCGAGGCTGCTCAATTACAGAGATCGCGACACCATCCTACGGCTGGCAAGGGAGAAGGGAGATTTACACCATGACGGAGACAAAATCCATATTTATCCCGATTTTTCATCGACAGTACAGACCCAGAGAAGAGCTTTCACCAGCGCCAAACAAAGACTTCGTGAGGGGAAGCTCGCATATTCCATGATATTCCCTGCACGTCTCAGGGTACAACACAAAGAAAAGACTCACTTCTTTGATTATTCTGAGGAAGTCCATCTATTTCTGGATCGTAACGGCTGCCCAGCTCACAATCCTCGACGACCCCGCGCACAGAGAGAGAGGGTCCCCAGGAATCCTCCTTAAAACCCAGGTCGGGCTCCGAAACATACCCAAACAGCCAGAACACGCTCATTCTCCATTAAACAATTGGGCAGAGTTCTTGGAGAGGCCCCAAGCGCCCCGAGCACAGCATCTGTTCCCTCACCCAAGTTTGGGGGGATCCCGTCGGACATGTTGGGGGTTGTCCGCGTAATGGGAATAGTTCTAAGGACTGTTGGGTTGTTTATTGCTTTTTGTTCAGGGTTGGGATAATAACCACCCTTCTGGCATTGCCAGAACTTGTTAAGTGCAAATTTCTCACAAGGAAAAGCCAGCACCTTCCCGGAATGCCCCCCGCCAGATTCGCTCCCCGCTCTCTGCTTCCAGCTGTCATGCTCCATGTAACGTACCACGATATACTCCAAGCCCATCATTCCACAAACAAATGTATAACAACTGCAAGACCAGTGAACCTCCAACGCAATTCCAAACATTTTTCTCCTTTCAACATTCAAGATTGCAACCTGGAATATAAGGGGAGGTAACATCCCATCCAAAACCCGCAAAATCCTGCAATACCTAAGAAGACATGAAATTGATGTGGCAATGATACAGGAAACCCATCTGACACCCGAGAAAGAACGCACATGGGCCAAATCATGGGGATGCCATAGATATTATTCATCATACTCCTCCTACTCTAGAGGCGTGGCTATTCTAGTGCACAGAAGAACCAACTTCCGTCTCACACATGTTGCAAAAGACTCTATAGGAAGATCCGTACTGGTCAAGGGCATAATAGCAGGCAAGGCAATAACCTTCATTAATTCCTACGCCCCCAATGTGGACGGTCCAGATAACTTTGGCTGGGTTCTGTCGCAGCTCTCCTCACTTGAACAATCCACGGTGGTTTGGGGTGGCGACATGAACACTGTCATGGACCCGGCCAGAGACAGATCACACACCACATCACAACAGACCTCTAAAGCCAGCATGCAAATAACAGAAATCTGCCGTGCCTTTGACTTAAGGGACGCCTGGAGAACGGTCAACGGTGATCTGAGAGACTACACTTTTCACTCAGCGGTCCATAATACCAGCTCTCGCATCGACTACTTGTTCACATCCAGAACCGGCCCCCTGCAGCCCGGTCCCTGTCACATCTTACCACGGACTCTATCAGACCACTCTCCAATGGTCCTCTGTCTCCTCCCCTCCCAGCCTGTTCCCAGACTACAGAATTGGCGCTTCAAGACGGGTTCCATGCTGGACATGGTTTTCGCAGCAGAGCTAAAGGAGGAAATCGATATTTTTCTCGAAGCCAACGTGGGGTCGGTCTCATCGGCCGGAGTGCTGTGGGAGTCTCTGAAATGCTTCGTAAGAGGAGTGTGCCAGGCCAAGGAGAACAGCATCATCAAACTTATTAGACGCGAACTCAAAACCTGTGAGGACCGCCTCAAAGATCTCGAACACAAAATTAGAGACTCGGACGAGCCGAAAACGAAAGCTACCCTGAAAGAAGAACTACTGAAGTTTAATACACTCGCCGAGCGCGAACTAAAATTTCTCCACCGTGGCACTGTAGTCAGACAATACGGCGAGGGGCAAAAACCTGGAGCACTCCTGGCGAGGTTGCTGAGAGCTGACCGCACACCGACGCCTATTACAGAAATTCGCAGCCAGAAGGAAGAAACATTGAACACAGATGTCGACATGGCGGAGGAATTTAGACTCTTCTACCAAGAGCTTTATAGTTCCCAACACTCCGACAATTCTGATGCTCCACTGAGATACCTGAGGGAGACTGAATTATACTGGGTAGAAGCACAGCTAAGGGAACCCCTCAACGAACTGATCTCCCCAGAAGAAATAGTTGAGGCAATTAAATCACTCCCGAATACCAAAGCCCCCGGCCCCGATGGCCTAACCGGGGAATTCTATAAAGCCTTTGCGCTTACCCTTGCTCCCCTTTTGGCCGATGTATACAAGGAAGCCCTGGAGGAAGGTACCCTACCACAGACCATGCGTGAAGCCAATGTGATTCTCCTGCACAAAGCAGACAAGCCACCGGATAAATGTGCTTCCTACCGCCCCATTTCCCTCCTAAATCTAGACAACAAGATTCTAGCAAAAATCCTAACGAATAGACTGATGCCACTAATGCCTGCTCTAGTCCTTGCTGACCAGGCGGGGTTCATACCGGGCCGCAATACCACATTCGGCATTAGGAGACTATTTGGAGTGATGGGAGCACTGAACCCATCCCAACAAGCCATTGCTCTTCTTCTTGATGCTGAAAAAGCATTCGACTCGGTGGAGTGGCCATTCCTATTCTCAGTACTTACCAGAATGGGCCTGGGGGCTCGCTTCATTAGACTAGTTTCCCTGCTATACTCTAAACCTACAGCCAACATAATAGTCGGCACAGCTAGATCATCCATCATCAACTTACAATGTGGTACCAGGCAAGGCTGCCCACTGTCAGCTCTACTATTTGCCCTAGTAATGGAACCCCTTGCCTCCAATCTACGCGAGCACAGGCAACACAGAGGTCTGGTCATAGGCCCGCATTAACTCATCATCTCATTGTACGCTGATGACGTGGTTCTCTATATAAGGGACCCAGTCGACAATTTAAACCCTATCATGAGTGAAGTGATCAGATCCGGAGCTGCATCTGGCCTCAAAATTAATCAAACAAAATCAATTATCTTCCCGCTCACCCCGGCGACTCGGCCATTCCATGATGACTTCCATCTCACCTGGAAGTCATCCAAGGTGAGATACCTAGGCATCCAAATGTCACTAAATCACCAAGAAGTATTCCAGGACAACTATGAAGTGGTCTTCAAGTCCTTAACAGAAAAAGTGGCCCGATGGAAAACCCTACCCCTAACACTATGGGGAAGAGCCTCTCTTGTCAAGATGGTGATTCTACCGAAACTTCTATATCTCTTCACCAACATTCCCATCCTACTTCCACAACCCTTCCTGAAGAAACTAAAGAGTCTGGTCCTGGAACTACTGTGGGTCGGTAAACCCGCCAGAGTGGCTCATTCCACGCTAACCCTCCCAGTAATAAAAGGTGGCTTGGCGCTCCCCGATCTGGAGAGATACTACTGGGCGGCCCAGGCGCAATTTCTTAGCCACTGGTACACCACAAACCCTGTCAGACCACACGTGCAAATAGAGAGGGCCCTGGCCTCTCCGAACCTACTGAAAGCAGTCATCTTCGGGAAAATCCCGGTCCCCAACGACACTATGAATATAATCTTAACAACGTACAAGATATGGAAGCTCTTGGTGCAGAAATACAACATCGACACTCGATATTCTCCACTCCTCCCAGCAAAATTCATACCGGGGATCCCGTTGACGTCCGAAAAAGTATATCTCCAATGGCTAGAGAAACTTCAAATCAAGAACCTTGGGGACCTATTCACAGATGACGGTTTCCTGACTCCCGATCAAGCAAGGAGAAAAGGTGGCACTACCCCGTTAGACATCTTTATTTATTTCAGGGTACGCCACACTCTGCGAGCAATCCTTCCTACCTTTCCACAGCAACCCCAAACATGGCAGCTCTTACACTCAGTAATTCAGTCTCAGGGTGAAGGGAGACCACTCTCTCAGATCTACAGAACCATCATTTCAGACACATCTCCCACAGTGTCCCGAGCCAAGATTAGATGGGAAAGGGCCCTAAATATAACCTTCTCCGACACCGATTGGTCCTTTATCCTTAGACAGACCCAGAAGATTGCCCGTAATACCCGCCTCAAGTTAATCCACTTCAACTACCTGCATCAAACATACTTTACACCAGCCAAAGCAAAAATGCAGCATCCAGAATCGTCTTTCGGATGTGAGAGGTGTGGGTTGACCTCAGCAAACTTCTTACATCTGGCATGGGACTGCCCTAAACTGGCCTCATTTTGGCCCCAGGTGCTGGAAATCACGAGTAAGATAATCGGTGAGCCGATTCTCCCAGCCAACACTGCAGCTCTGTTGGGCATGACCAGACTGTTGAAGACCCCTACGAGAAAGCTAGCAGGTATTCTGCTGACACTGGCTCGCAGAAGAGTCGCCTTGGCCTGGAGCCGCGGTCCCCCCCCAACTGTCACCGCATGGCGCAGAGACATTCTTTACTGCCAAGATGTTGAAACCGATTTCATTAAGCTGCTGCCACAACATGCACGCCCACCTGACATCTGGGGACCACTAGCAACTTTTTTGATGAATGAGTCTGTGAGTGCTCTTGCCTCACCGGCCATTACTCAGTAAAGGTAGTACCTTCTCGTCATTGACAGCGGGTGAAGTTTCTCTTCTCATACCGACCGCTGATTCGGTTACATACTCATAGACTTGGTGGAGTATACACAATATAGGGGTCGGGGGGCGAGGGTGGAAGTGGGGGGAGAGGTCGGGGGGACAAGGCTAGGCTAATTCCACCCTAATGTGGGTGAGAAGTTGTTTGTTGTTTAAAAAAATAAAATGGTTAAAAAAAAAAACACGCCCACTCTTTGTTAGAGAAGTTATAACAGTGGTTGTGTTTTAAGTCAACCGGCACAGCAAAAATGGAATGGAAATCGTGGAGCACGGCCCTTTCAAATGTAACAGTTTCATGTGAAACCATTTGGGAAGTTGGTATGAAAGCAGACTTCAATTTGAACGGTGTATTGTTATCATTATCTGGATCACTGCTGTTGGTTCCAAGGTAATCTCTTAGCCGTATCTTACGGAAAATATTCCGAAGCCCCATTTCTAAATCCATTAGGCTAGGGTTTTGCATAGGAATGAAAGAAAATAATACAATCCATAACAAAGATGAAGAGGAAGACTACAAGTCCCACTTGTTTCGAGTCTTTGGTAGTCCAGGTATTATTGGTTCCTGAGAAAACATGTGTCAAAAATGCCCAATCAACCCTCATATCTCCACATAAGCATAGGAACTCCCATGAAACCCCCTTGTTCTTTACTGCTCGAGCAGGCAGTTAAGTGTTTTGCTACGTTATTCTATTAATTGATATTTGTTACTTAATTGATTGTGGCTAACAGTGTTCGCATGCACGTGCTGAGGGCCAAGTTGCAGGGAAGCGCAGCGCAAACAGCAAGGAGCGTGGCAGAACATTCCGCTTAGGATTCTTTAGGTGCGAGGAATGGCCGGCGACTCCGGCAACTGCAGTTACTATCACAGGTGACAGGGAGCACAACGGTCACGCATGTGATCAGAGCACGACGGATACCTAGTTGCAGTGCTCCGTTTCATGTCTGTGACTGTTGGAGAGTGAGTTAACCGTCGGGCAGGCTCCTGAAGACTTGTAATTGAAAGACCAAAGTTAGATAGCGGTTTCACCGCAGACTGCATTTCTGCATTTGTCATAATACTCACAGATTATACGGAAGGACGATTGCTTCACACAAGACCCCTGCTGCTCAAAAGAGCGTTTTGCTGCTCAATTTATGACAGTCTCAGTCCCCTGTAAAACCTGATAGCTAAACTATCATCAGCTGGACTCACCCACTACACACTAGTGTACAATTTTGACGGGTACAGGCCCAAGACTCCTGGAAAATACTACACCCTCCCCCAATAACCAAAGATGAGTAGCATCAGCGTAGATAGCAGGTCTCAGGTGAGCCAGAAGAGAAATTACCACAACGTGGGGCAAATAATTAAAAAATCTATGGGTGCAATGGGTCAGGGGTCACAGCAGATGACACTGATGGAGGACTGGTTAAAGTTCTCCCAAGGAATGGAGGAAATTAAGGGTATTAAACACGGGAGAGGTAAAGGGGGAAGAAAGGCAGCCCGCAAACAGACCCCCCAGGCACACCACTGAAGAGGAAGAGTGGCAAAAGTAGAAAGGTGAGATCCAGGACAAAGAGTAGCAGGTGGCATGACGAGTCATCCAGTAGCTCAGGCGAAGAGGATGACGACTGGCAAGAATCCTCTGAGGAGGAAGAGGTGTCGATATAATCTTCAGATGAGGAACACAGGAAAGAGCCAAAGAAAAGAAAGGCTGAAGAGGAAGATGTCGAAGGGGGTGACGAGTTTGACCGAGAGGCCCTAATCCACCCCGATCCTCAGAGTAGGAGCCACCTAAGAAGGTGGTGACCTATCTTAAGAAACACCTTAGGGTGCCGATGGTCAAGCAGCTCAGGAGTAAACCAAGGGCGGAATGCCCAAGACCCTTCCTCCCCAATGGAATAGGTGACACACCTGAGATCGACAAAAAGATGGTCACCTTCATGGAGAAATATGTGAAGGATGTGAGGAAGGGTTTAGACAGGTCTTGGCGTTCCTGCCAAGACAAGATTTTGGACATGGTAGGACCTCTCACAAAAATCCTCCAGATGGTAGAAGAGGCCAGAGAAAAGAATGAATCAGTGGATCCAGTAGTTTTAACTGGATGGGCACAGAGGGCCATTTGAATGCTGGGCAATGCCAACTTTGCATTTACTACCAAAGGGAGGAGGTTGCTATTAGTGAAGATATACCCCAAACTTAGCGAGCTGGCGGTCTCAGAGTTTTCGGTTACTGCAAAAAGGAAATTGTTCAGAGACGCCTTTATAAAGCAACTAATCAGGTTTGCCAACTGGTACGCAGCCCTCGACAGGGCTCAAGCCTCACTGAAGAGGGTATTTGGCAGGCACATTTTTGGGAGGGCTCTGGGAGAGGCAGGGGCTGCTCTTCCAGCCGATACCACTACAACAGGTCCTTTGGCGAGGGATCACAATGGAGGGATCAAGAAGATCGAAAACCAAACCTCCTTTTCTCCTCCCATGGAAGAGGAAGGGCCAGAGGATGGCGACAAAGAGGTCGCCAACAGAATAACTCAGGTGAGAGCGAGCGAATTCAGGTGCACTGTAGGCACAGAACGTCCCGCTGTAGGAGGGAGATTGGCAAATCATGTAAGTGCTTGGCTGTCCATATCCAAAGACGCTTGGGTTTTGGACACAGTAAGAGGTTTTCACATAGGTTTTCACACAACACCAAATCAGGTTTATCTCCCGAGTCGTATGCAATCAAGCCTAGAAGATCAACAACTTCTAGAGCTAGAACTGAGAAAGCTGGAATGCAAAGCGACCATAGTACAAGTATCAGGGACCTCATTTTGTAAGCAATGTATTGCTAGTCAAAGGGAAACACAAGTTGAGACCAATTATCAGCCTGAGAGCCATAAATACATTTGTGGGGTACAGAATCTTCAAAATGGAGGGGATCCATCTCCTCAGGGACATATTATTACAGGGGGGGACTGGATGGCCAGGATAGACCTCAAGGACACTTATTTGACAGTACCCATGGCAGAGGAGCACCGGAAACTCCTGAGGTTTCTCTTGGGGAGAGGCGACATGGGCATTTTGTTGCCTTCCTTTCGGCTCTGCATCGGCCTCATGGTGTTTCACCAAACTGATGAAACCCGTAGTGACTTACCTGAGAGAGCAAGGTGTTCATCTCATAGTATACCTGGATGATTTATGCCTCATGTACCAGGACAAGGAAATGCTCAAAGTGCAGGTGAACATCACTTTAGAGTTACTCCAGAGTCTAGGGTTTCTGATCAACTGGGAGAAATCCAGTGTCTACCCAGAACGATCCATGGAATTCCTAGGATTTGTGATATATTCGGCCCGAGGTTCTCTCAGTTTGCTGATGACCAAGGTGAACGACATCAAGAAACAGATCAGACAGACACTGTTGATGAGAGAAATATCAGTACGAGAAATTGCTAGACTGGTTGGGCGCTTAGCCTCCTCAATTCAGGCTATATTTCTAGGTTCATTACATTAAAGAGCACTCCAGAGACTGAAGATCCAGCATCTCAGGACGGGCTCATTATGCAAGAAGAATTTACCTGTTTACCGAGCGGTGAGAGAGGAGTTCGAATGGTGGCTCCAAAACATGGATGCATGGACTGGGAGAGCTATATTTGGGTCATCCCCAGACCTGATTATAGAATCCAACGCCAGCAAATGGGGCCGGGGAGCCCGGTGTGTGAACCTGTCGACAGGGGGGCAGGTGCTCTGATCAGGAAACACCCCTGCACACAAATTGTCTAGAACCTCTAGCAGGGTTCTTTGCTGTTCGATGCTGGACTCAAGAGAGGGCACAATGTTGCATGCTACTCAAAATGGACTATGTGTCGGCAGTCAGGAATATAAACAGATTGGGTGGCACAAAGACCAGAATGTTAGCAGAAATAACGAAAGAGTTAATGTATCAGTGATGGCAGAATACCTGCCAGTCCGATTGACCAAGGTAGCCGATTGGAACTCCAGATTCCTCAGGGATGCCAGCTACTAGAAGCTGGACGAGGAGGTTTTCCAGGAACTGATGATTCATTGGGGCTCGTGCCAGATCGACCTATTTGCATGAGGTTGAACAACCAACTACCTCGGTTCCTCAGTTGGAGGCCAGTCCCGGAGGCAGAAGCAACAGATGCCTTCCTTCAAAGGTGGGGCCAGGACACAGGTTACGCGTTTCCCCCCGTTCTCGATGATCGATTTATTTATTTATTTATTAAATTTATATAGCACGCAGGCAGCCCAGGGGCATTGTGGCACTGTTACTTGCAGGAAGACTTAGTTACAATGTGAGCAGGTTGTGCCTTGGGTTACAGTAAGGCAGTGACCTGTGATCAGATATATCACATAATACATCATACAATACAATTATGAGGGCTAGGCCATGTAATTGTTAGATGAACAGGGTCGTTTTCAGGGTTTTCCGAAAGGCGGTCAGTGAGGGTTCAGAGCGCAGGGAGCTAGGGAGGGTGTTCCAGTGTACGGCAGCGAGGTACGGGAAACTGGAGCCCCCTGCTCTGGTCTTTTTTACCCTGGGTACTGAGAGCATGCTGGCATAGGGTGATCTAGTGGGTCTTGTGGAGGAGACCAGGTGGATCCTCTGCGAAAGGTACATTGGGGCGGCAAGATGGACACATTTGTGGGTGATGCTTAGAGCCTTGAATAGGATCCTCTCCTTTAAGGGGAGCCAGTGGGAAGCTTTTCTGGCAGCGGTGATGTGCTCTCTCTTGGCAATGCCTTGTGCAGCGCGTAGGGCACTGTTCTGTATTACTTGGAGCTTCTCAAGATTTTTGTTGGAGGTCCCAAGGAAAAGAATATTGCAGTAATCAAGTCGCGAGCCGGTTATGGCCCTGGCTATGTTAGTGCAGGTGTCTTTTGACAGATAAGGTCTGATTGCGTTAAGGAGTTTTGCATGGTAAGCGGCAGAGGAGGCAATGGCGTTTACTTGTCTGGTCATGGATAGATTGGAGTCTAAGTAGACGCCTAGTGTTTTTACCGTGTCAAGTACTGGGATCGTGATTGAGTCAATGGTGAAATGGCTGAACTGAGCATCAAGTTTCTTGATGGTGTCAGGGGAGCCTACGAGTAGGAGCTCAGTTTTGTCGGAGTTAAGGCAGAGGCCATTGATAGCCATCCACATTTGAATTGTGTTGTAGATGTTGTTGAGGGTAGCAGAGTCTGTGTCATAGTTGCCTGTCAGAGTGAGAAGGATCTGTGTGTCGTCGGCGTAGTTGGTGTAAGAGATGCCCATGGCGTCAAGGATGAGGAAGAGGGGGCGGGTGAAGATGTTGTAGAGGGTGGGGGAGAGGCAGGAGCCTTGGGGCACCCCACATAGCATGATAGAGGGTGATGCAGTGGCTAGGTCGGAGAAGACCTGCATGGTCCTGCCTTGGAGGAAGGAGGCGATCCATGTAATGGCTTCTTGAGAGAAGTTGGCTGTGGAGGAGAGGTGGTGGCAGAGGATGTCGTGGTCTACAAGATCAAAGGCTGCCGACAGATCCAGGAGAAGGAGCAAGGCAGGTTTGCCTTGGTCCCTTGCGTCGTCCATTTGGTTTTTTAGGTCGAGTAGGGCGGTCTCTGTCCCATGCCTAGGGCGAAAGCCGGATTGTCTCAGTCCAAGGAGGTTCTGTTCTTCGAGGAAGTGCTGGACCTGCAGGTAGGCTGCTTTGTCTAGAATCTTGAGGAGGAAAGGGACAGTGGTGATGGGGCGGTAGTTATTAGGGGAGGTGGGGTCAAGTGTGGGTTTCTTTATGAGGGGTCGGACCCATGCTTCCTTTAGGCAGGCGGGGACTCTCCCCGTGGTGAAGGAGGCGTTGACGAAGGCTGTTAGAAAAGGGGCCAAGGTGTCTGCGCAGTCTTTGATGATGGAGGCAGGACAGGGGTCGCCTTTGCAATTGGAGGGTTTTATGTTTTTCATAATGTTGATCATGTCGTTTTCTTGGACGGTTTTAAACAAGAAGGTGGGTGGGGCCTCAGTGGGTGATGGGGGCAGTGGTGGTGGGGAGGGTGTAGTGTGGGTGGAGAGTGTTAGTTTGGTGTTCAAGATTTTGGCTTGGAGAGAGCTGATCTTATTGCGCATGGCTGTTTGGATGTTGTCACACCATTCTTTGTCCTTAGTGAAGTTTTGGGGGGTGGGTGTGGGGTTCTCAAGTTCCCTGAAAATGGCGAACATTTCCTTGGTGTTCGACTTGGCCTCAGCAATTCTCTCTTCGAAGGATTTAGCTTTGGCTTTAATGATGGCTTTCTTGTAATTAATTGCAAGGGATTTGAAGTTGTGTTTGTCTTTCTCATCCCGTGATGTTTGCCAAAGAGCTAATGCTGCCCGTTTGTCGGAGCGTAGTTTTAGAAGGACTTGGGTGAACCACGCATTAGCGCGTCTAGTGGGTTTGGTTTTCCAAAGTTTAAGTGGGGCGATGGTATTGATTGCTGCTGTGATGGCCGTATCATAATTTTTTGCCAGAGTTTCCGGGTCGTTGGAGAATGGGGCTGTGAAGGCGGGTCCCTGTAAGAAGGGTAGGAGTCTTTCTTTGGTCAGTTGACGGGCACTCCTTGTAAGGGCAGGAGGCAAGGGAGGAGGGGGGTGGGATGTGGTTGTAGTGATGGGGATGTTAAAGGTGATGGTGTGGTGGTCGGACCATGGGGTGGGGGTGTTGCCCGTGACTGTGATGGGGCAATTGTGGTGGGCGATCCAGTCTAGTGATCTGCCTAGGGCGTGTGTGGGGTTGTTGATGGTGTTGACGAATCCTAGGGTGGCTAGAGCTGTGTCAAGTGCTTTGGCTGTAGGGTCTTTGGCGTCATTCAGGCCAAGGTTGATGTCTCCAAGGAGAATGGCTTTGGATGACTTTTTGAGGTTGTCCGCCAGGAGGTGGGTGATGGAGGCCTGGAAGTCTCCTAGGGGGCCTGGTGGTCGATAGATGAGGTGTAGGGTGATGGTGCATTGGTGCAAGATGGTGAGTTTTAATTGAAGGTAGTCGCTGTTATTGTTGATAGTTTTGTCAGCCCTTCTGATGGTGATTGAGTCTTTGGCTATGAGTGCGACACCGCCTCCAGTGGTCATGCGATCTTGTCTCGTGATGGCATAGCCAGGTGGGAGAGCGAGGGATAGGGCGGGGCCTGAGGCTTCATGTAGCCAAGTTTCGGTGACCATTAGAAGATCTAGATCTAGGGTGGTAATAAGGTCGTGGATGTCTAGTGCATGCGCATTGATGGAGCGGGCGTTGATGAGGGCACATTTGAGGTGCGGTTCAGGGGTGACATTGATGGTCGGGGGTGGCCTATCCGAACCGGTGGGAGGCATGTTTCCTGGGGTCATAGACACAGATAAAGTGGCATTTGCATCATTAGGTAGCAAGGCAGTGGTAGAAGAATTGCAAATAGCGGTAATTTCATTCAAACCAGTGGGGGGCATGTTTTCTGGAGTCATAGACACAGATAAAGTGGCATTTGCATCATTAGGTAGCAAGGCAGTGGTAGAAGAATTGCAAATAGCGGTAATTTCATTCAAACCAGTGGGGGGCATGTTTTCTGGAGTCATAGACACAGATAAAGTGGCATTTACATCATTAGGTAGCAAGGCAGTGGTAGAAGAATTGCAAATAGCGGTAATTTCATTCATACGTGTGAGTGACACATTAACAAGAGTCTTAGACATTGTATCCAATGCAAGTGGCTCACGGTGGTGCTTGATAAGTGGGGTCAGCTTCGTTGTGTGGATTAGTTTGTGGTATAGATGCAGTACTGGGGAGGTGGCCTTTGAACATTAGCTCAGGTGAGGAGGCAGAAAGCCTCTCTGATTCTGATCACGCCAGATTGGAAATGCACCTGGTTTCCAGGTGTGCTGAAACTAACTCACAGCAACACAAATAGCTACATTTTTAAAAGAAAGATTGTGAATCTCCCCCCTTAAATCCAGAGGGTTGGAATGTAGGCAAATGGTGGCTGTTGAATGGTTGCTGCACTCATTACTTGGATGTAATTATTTTCCAGTAATGAATACAACAGAACGTAGTGCAGTTGTCCCAATAAATTAGAGAGAGTTGGGGAACAGGGAGGGGTGGTATTCTATATCAGCAATATATGCAGGCCCCACCATCACTTTCCTGTTGCCTGTGTCCACAACATACGTCAGCATTGCCAATGTAAGAACACAGTCCTGTGGGCTATGTGGAATTGGGATGAAGGTTTAAATATAGTTCCCTAACAAACAAGGGTCCATTCAGTTGTTTTCCTTATCATGCTACAATGTTGAAGACCTTGAACAACATACGTGGCAGGTTCTAGCTCCCCATTACAGTATAAAGGGCATATTGTTTTTTAAAATGAGAACAGAAAGAAACATTTTACCTGCCCAGCTCTGGGCATGGGCAGTCTGCCTGGTCACCCAGGTCTCTGCACGTATGATGCAAACCTCAGAAGCCAAGTACATACTAACAATGCAAAGTGTACTAGATGCTATTTTCTGCCTGTCCCGAGGATGTGCTTTCACCTGGCAACCCCTGTGAGTCCATGGAGGCACAGCCCAAAATCCCACCTCCACAGTGTCCCAGTAAACGCTGCACATCAGATCCCACTGGAGCCTGCAAATAGTTTAGTACTTAACGCTTTCTTTGTTATGGGAAATCATTTAAATAAGAATCTTTTTGTTCTTTTTTTTATTTGAATAATGATTGTTTTTGACAAGTTTTAATGTTTAGGTGATACAAACTGAAGAAGAGGCATTGTTATTCTAAAAGCAGCAATTAGCTACCAATATCTTTGCATTCATTCAAGATAAATGATGCAGCACAAAAACTATATGATATAATATGATTTGGCATTTATAATGCACCTGTACACAAGTGTTTCTAGGCGCGACAGGACAAGTGGGGAGAACAGAGGGCGGAAAAAACAACAATCTTACTAAATCCTGTGTCATACCGATGGCGCAAGTGCGGGGAGAGGATGGGGAGAACTGCCAAAAAGGTGAACGGGTGGAATGCAGAGTGCAGGTAGTCAAAAGTGCAGCCTACTGGTGGATCAGTGCAGGTAAGGAAAGTGCAACTAATGGGTGGCTCATAAATGCAGAGAAAGAGGACTGTAGGGTTACAGATACAGACCACAAGTGCTGCGGGAGGCAGGCGGCAGTGCAAGGTAGGTGCAGCTGGACTTGCAAGGACCTGGGCCCAAGCTCAGAGGATATCCAGGAGAGCAGTGCGTGGACCACGCAGAAATCAGCATGGGAGAGGAAGAGAGAAAGTGGAGGCGAAGAGGAAGGTCTTCAGTTGCTTCCGGAACCAGAGGTGGTTCTGCTCAAGTTTGTGAGAGGAAGGCTGTTCCAGAGGGAGGCCCCAGCCGAAGAAAGAGCTCTGCCCCCAACTCACTGCTTAGAAAAGCGACCGACCCTCAGAGAGTTGGAGGTTGATGAGTGTAGAGCTTGAATAGAGAGCTGTTTAGGAAGAGAGTATTGAAGGTAGTGTGGAGCCATGCCCCAGAAAGCCTTGTGGGTGATGCAAAGGGTCTTTAACCTGATCCTTGCCACCACTGGGGGCCAGTGAAGAGATTTCAGTGCTGGTGAGATACGATCCATGGGCTTGAGGCCAAGGACAAGTCTTGCAGTCCTGTTCTGGATAAGTTGTAGAGGACGGAGAGTAGAGGCAGGAAGATTTAGAAAGAGGCTGTTGCAGTAGTTGTCATGATGCCTACCCCCGGGCATCTGGACCAAGCCCATCCGCCCCAGAAGCAGGCATCCAGACATTTAGTAAAACCTCAGAAGCCCCGGCTAGGGGCTATCTGGGTTCAGTCCTGACGCCTTAGGTGCCACGCTCATAGTAGGAATCAGTCCTGGCGTCTAGTCTAAGGCGCCAGGCTCATAGTCATCACTTACCTCAGGCAGACCATGCTGCACATGCATCCAGGCCAACGTGAGACCTGGAAGGGACTATTTTTCTGCAATGACTATTTTTTTACTCGGATGTGGTTCTAGGGACTTCTTACCTGGGACTACTTTTGAGGCTATTTAAACCACGCCCGATCTACAAATCACGCTTCGTGTTATTCTGCATTCTGCAGCGTAACGCTCACCGTGCCTGCGAACCTGCATCCAGTCTCCAACCATGCCCGCCTCGCATCCGGAGCTCCTAGAAGAAAGGGGAAAATAGGAGAAGAGGTTAGGTTACGGACATTAATCTAATTCCTTACCTGATTCAGGATTTTGCACCATTCCAAGCCTGAAGGGACATTACTTCGACACGCGTCGCTTCGCAGCTGCAGCGCTGCTCCATTCTCACCAGTCCACAGCATCTTCGACTCGGCACTGCCTCCATCATTTTCTTCGGCGATCTTCAACACCTGGGGAAAAAAGACAAAGGAATAGCAAGGTGAGCCTAGAGAGACTACAAAGACAATCATTTTACCACAAGGCTTACCTGATTTACCACCGGAGGCATTATCCTTCAATACGCCGCATCTTCTTACGCCGCATCTATGAAGAGAGGAAAAAACAACAAATTAAACTCACGCAACTTTACCGGATAGTGTTGGGTAATACAGACTCTTACCTGAACGCCACCAGCAACCTGCAGACAGTATTTGTTGCCGCAAAATCACCAAGGGGTGCAAGAGTGAGCATTGGACATATTGAACTCTTTAAACTTGGTAAACCCCGGAGTCAATAATCTTCCAGAACTCCAATACCCCAAACGATTGAAGTAACTGGTATCTACGCGCCCCTGCAAGCCACGCAGGATGTAGAGCTCATCCATTAAAAACATAAGGAGAATATTCCTACGAGTCAAGCACACAAGACTAGGCGGGTCCGTCCAGACAGCCATCTTTGCCCTACGCTTCACGTTGGTGGAGGCAGCTGCTGTCCGGGTTCGATCGACGCCCCTGTGGGAACCTTGTGAGTGTAACAGTAGTCCAGCCTAGAGAGAACCAGAGCTCTGGAGACAGTGAGCTTCTGGGGGAAAGTGAGGAAAGGAAAAATACTTCTGAGGCGGTGAAGCTGATAGTTTGACTTCTTAGAGACGTCAGAGATGTGAGGAGGGAAGGAGAGGGTGAAGTCGAAGACGACCCCGAAGTTCTTAGCCTCACAGATGGGAGAAGGAAGAGGGCCCAGAGTGGGCAGCCAGAGAAGGAGGACAGGAGGGAGCTGGTGTTCTGATGAGGAGGATCTCAGTCTTACTGGCATTAAGGAAGAGGCCATTGGCCGCACACCACTCCTGGATTGCGGACAGACAGTCAAGAATGAGAGAAGGAGTAGAGGCGGCTGAGGGGAGCCTGAAAGAGAGCTGGCTGTCATACGCATAACACTGAAAGTTGGAGCAGAGACTAGAGATGCAGTGGGCAAGCGGTATTGGTTGAACAGCCACAGAGAAAGGTTAGACCCCTGGGGTACACCAAAGGTAGAGAGAAAGATATCGAAGAGAGGAAGGACTCCAGCTGGACTTGGGAGAGTCGATCCATGAGAAAGGAGGTCAGCCAGGCCAGAGCCTGATCAGTGATACCCAGGTTATCACAGAGGCGGTAGAGCAGGATTGGCATGGTTGACCGTATCAAAAGCAGAAGAAGGAGAAGACCACCAGGGGACGCAGGAAAAATGGTAGTGTGTACGCTTGCTTCCCCAGGGTCCTTCAAGTAACGTCAGACCACTGATGCTTTGCCCAGCCCGCAAGCAGAATTAACACGCTGTTTAGCTACAGGAAGGGAGTAGCTATCATCTGACCCAACTCTGAGGAAAATCAGAGCGGGATGCCTTAGGATCAAGGCCCAAAACAAAGTACCACCAACTGCCCGGGCTTGTCCGAAAAGCTAAAGCCGTGTTGCCAATCAGGGAAATACATGACTGCCAAGCAGAACAGAGGGAAGAAAGGAAAGGAACTCAGACGCACTGCAGCTCCAGCAGCAAGCCCACGACTGACTTGGAGAATGAACTGAAATACTCCGGAACATCGGAAAGCCGTCTGCCTCCAGAAACCAATGATGATGTGCGGAACAGAGCAGAGAAGCAACCCCAGCAACGGTCGGAGTGGTGAGGCACCTCACGGCAGGGATGTGGAGCACGGCTCCAGTGATATCCGTGCACGCAGCACCCACAGAACACCATCCCTCCATCCGGAGAGGCACGGTAAGTAGTGGGGTAAGGGAGGGGGTCTACAGCAATGCAGGACTTCTCCCCCCCCCACCCTGCACCGGGAAGAAAGCCACGGCAGCCCAGCTTAAAGTTACACATCTCTCTCTATGTTCCGGGCCGGGCAGAGGTGCAAAATATATGGACAGACCCGCCGGGTCTTAAAAGAGGCTATATACCACACTATCAGGTACAGAACCCCTGCGGTGACGAGGGAGAGACACCTCCTCTCAAAAAGAAAAGCTAAAATATCACCCTCAACAAGGGGAATGACAGCTGGGGGGCCCACAACCCCCTGAAAATAATCAGAAAAACAGTGTGGCACGGACCCAACACGGTCTGCGCTTGCAGGACCCCCCTCAACTTTACCACGAGGAGCAAGCAGCGGTCTGCCACGTACACTAGCAGGCATTTTTCAATAGAACAGCATGTGGCAGCTGCACCAGAGGAGGGAACAAGCTTGGGAGGTACTCACTGTGGTTTACACTACTTAAGGACAGTGCTTGACACCCCAGGGGACCGCAGGAAAGGCATCCAAAAGCACACAGCAAGTGCAGAAGCAGGGTCTAGATTGAAGCAGGGAAGACCCCCTTAGGTGAACCCATTGAGGGACGGTCCAAACCCCTCCACCTCATTGTAGAGGACATTGAGCAACATATCTGGACATAAAGCCCCCCTACACCAACAAAGGAATGCAAACCACCTAACTGGCAGCCCTCAAGTTTTGTACCCAAGCAGAGCACAAGACGAGTCACACGCAACGACTAATGAGCCGATTACCAAGGGATCCCCCTGCATCCTCCCCCTCCCCGAGTCGTGAGCCCTAGCTCGCTACTTGGCCCGTTGCTGGGCTCAGGAAGGCGGAAGAGAAACTGCAATACAGGTCACATCGAAAGCACTAACATGGCTAAGTGCATATGCAGGGCAAAAAAGACCCATCCACAGCCCAGAAGCTACAAGAATTCCACAGAGGGTACACTACTATGGCAGCCTCCCCGCCCCAGGAAGCCCCTCTCATTCCAGGGGGTGACCAAGAAACCTCCACAAAAGTGGACGTACGCCTCCTGCTAGATGAAATGCTCTCTCTCAGAAATTGCTTGATGACTACTGTCAACGCTCTCCAGGAGAGAATACATAAAATAGAAGACAAAGTAGAGGCCCTAGAGTGCTACCAGCAGTCCGCAGACATCATGGAAATGAAAACGGAAGGCTGATTCCAAGACCTGGAACAAAGAAATCTGGACTTGGCAGCAAAGGTTGATAATCTAGAGAACAGAGAACGAAGGGCAAACATTTGAATCCAAGGCCTTAAGGAGACCCCAAGCGAGACGCCAGCAAGCCTAGAAAGAAGGGTAAAAGATTTGGTAAGCTCACTCTTTTCTTCGTCCCCGAACCCTGAACTGGAATTTGACAGAGTCCACTGAGCAGGCGGCCCCCCAGGCAGCCCGCGATCAATATTGGTCGAAGTGCCACTACTATAGACATAAAGCGGAAATCGTGAGGCTTGCAAGGGAACGAGAGGTCATAGAGTTCGAAGATTCAAGGGTCAAAATCTACCAAGGACTGTCAGCCACTACACCTGCTCAGAGAAGAGCCTGTCATCCCCTAACCTCCTGGATGCGTGACCACGACACATGGTACAGATGGGGCTTCCCCTTTGCACTCACGTTTGACTATGCCAGCGAAGAGTATAGAGTGGTCTCAGGGGAGGAAGCGGCTAATGTACTGCGAGGCCTAAGAGAAAAGGAAGGCTCAGCTGAAGCAGAAGAAATGCTGTCATCATCGGAGCCAGCCCGGAGACCATCGGGACCCTGGCCGCAGAGGGGTCGATCAAAAGGCATGAGAAAATACAAGAGCAAAACTCCCCCTGAAATGGAGCAGATGCACCACAGGAGAAACTCAATGTGAAGGGGCCCCGGAGAAGAAGAAGAAACTCTCTCTCATATGACACTATTCTAAACAACTAACGAGCAAAAGCAACTCAGTGCCACTTCACCTCAGTAAAACCCCATCCTGGGGCCCAGTACACACGGTCTGCCGGGCTGGGCAGTAATTGGTGTTGTCATGATGCACTCTTGCCGTTTATCAGTCAAAAAAGTTATAGAGTTATGTTAAATGGGTCCAAGGGGAGACACCCGTTGTATGGCCCTATGGTTTTCACTAGGGTGTCTCTAAAGTTGAAGAAACTCTTTTTTTTCCTTGTTTTTCTTTTTACAAATGGGGAAGGGAGAAGGGTGGGGGGTTTATGAGACTGTAACAATGATAATGAGGAAGAATGTGAGAGGTGGAATTATGAAGAAACCACCAACATGTATTTTTTGGTAAACAGACTCTGGGTTCAGGTCATGGGCAGTCAAGCACACAATGCTTTGAAACAAGGTCACATCTAAAGCATAAAAGCCCACAAATACAGGGGGCAAGACAGCACACTCAACTAAACACAACGCACACAGCACAAAACACTAATGGCGGCTGACACAATACGCATAGGGTCTTTAAATGTTAAGGCTCTTTACTCGGCGCAGAAAAGGTCTATGCTGGTCAAAGTCTTCTAACAGGCCAAATTAGACATCCTATTCATTCAGGAAACAAAATTAAAAAATAAAGGGGAATTCTCTCTGAGAGGTAAGCAATCAGGGTGTGGGGGGTGATATGGGCTTCAGGGTCAGAAAAAAAGGGGGGAGTTGGAATCCTGTACCGCAGTTCTCTTGAGCTACACATCTCTCAAACTCAGAAAGATCAGAGTGGGAGATTTCTTATCGTACACAGGTCTATTAGAATGAAAGCAATTACACTGTGCTCAGTATATGCCCCTAACACTCAGCAGTTAGCTTTTTGCAAAGATCTCTTCGCACTACTAGACAGCGGGAGGACAGGATCATTGATTTGTGTCATGAATCCGGCACTTGACTCTCAATCCTACAGAGAGGAGGCAGCCCCTCCCCAGGACAAGGGGTCCTTCCGAAAAAACTAGATAAAAGAACATTTGCTAATGGACTCCTGATAGACTCCTGCATTGCCCAACACCTGCTACAAAAAAAATATACATTCTGCTCTCCCCCACACAAAACGTATTCCCGAATAGACCACATTTCCCTGGAAGCGGATCTCGAGCACCACGTGAAAAATGAAACAATAGAACCCGTGGGGTGGTCAGACCACGATATGGTAATGGTGGGGTTAGACCTGGGCCCTAGCCGGAAAATAGACATATGATGGATATGCAATGACACGCTTTTCAGGGACAGGCCCTTTAAAGAATCACTAGATACAGAGATCAGGGAATTCTTCAAAAGAAATGACACAGGAGATCTCCCTCGTACCACAGTATTGGAAGCAGCAAAAGGCATGATAAGGGGCCTTATAATAGCACAAGGAGCCTCGGTCAAAAGAATCCGACAGCTTAGAGAAGCTGAAGAAGATAATATGCGAAAAAGGATCTGCTCTGGAAAATGACGAGGGAGACAAGACCGGAATCTTACCAGAAACCAGGGAACTCAGGAGAGAACTTAAAGAAATCTGGCAGGAGAAAGACTTAGCCCACCTCAGGTTTGTTAAACAAAGATATTATGACAAGGGTGACAAGGCCCACACATTACTCGCTGCCAAACTAAGAAAGCAAAGAGCGGAAAGAGCGGTAAACAAAGTAAAATCCCCGTCAGGAGCCACCTTAGGTAACCCAACCGATATAGCGTCCCGCTTTGCTCAATTCTATGAACAGTTGTATACCTCTGATTGTAGTACCCCCCTAAGAATACAACAGAATTCATGACCAAAGTCACTTTCCCACCAATACAGCCCTTAGACCATGATGAGCTCAATGCCCCCATAACAACGGAAGAGACCGACCACGCTATCTCAAATCTAAAAGCAGGCTCACCAGGCCAGGACAGCTTTACCCTGACATATTACAAAAGACTAAAAGGCGCCCTCACGCCGTTCCGAGTGTAGAGGAGGAGCCAAGTACCCCCACCTCAACCGTTCCGCCCCTTTTACCTGTATGTTGGAAACCATAGTATGTGACATAGACAGAACAGTTGAACCAACAAAGGGCAGAGTATGGACTTTGTGCAGTACTAGTGAAAATACAGACAGCAAAGAGACTCCTGGAGGCAAGGTTCCCATTGAGAAAACCATACCTGCATACAAGAAAATATAATGGCCATTTGAATGAAATCCCGGAAGAAGCGGAGCCAATAAATGGCAAGAACGATTGGTAAAGTCACCAACCATCGCCAGTATACGTCACACAGAGCTGAGATGACGTACATAGAAGAGGTGCAGAGACCAGAGAATGCAGATAATCTTTAAGGCATCAAGAAAGTATTAAGGATACGTGACATCTTGGGATCAAGGTGAAGAAGCTGATGCCACAGGAATAGATGAAGATATTGAGCCTTTTTTACACATGCCCAGACTTTATAGCGAATAGATTGCGGCAAGCACCAATTTATACATATATGCATATGGACAAATAAAGGATGGATGTTTCCACTACGCATTATAACAGTGCTGGACAGTAGCAAGAAGGCCTTATTTCTTGTGTGTCACAGTTAAAAAGCAAATTGAATTACACAGTGAATCTCAGCAGACGAGACTGGACAAGCCAAGATCTTATCAAACTGGAGTGAACTAACATTGGATACAAAATCTTGTGAAGGAACACAACTCCTGTTCAGAAGGCATGAACATAACAAGAAAGACATCAGAGGTTTATTAAAAAAGTATTAAATGCACCAAAAGGCTTGATTCCATGGTCTCCAGTCACATGGAAGCATGAAGTTGGACGAACAAAATGATCACACCTACGCATGTGGTTAGACTGTGCTTTTAACTCCTTAAATTTCTCAGAACTAAGAACACTCTCAAGGCCGAGCTTCAAATGCCTAATTGACAGTAGACCACTGAGGTGATGATGGATTGATATGCTAATTGGTGGGAAGCAATGGTTAAGGCAAACTCACCAGCAACTGACGGAGGTTAGAGTGCCCACCAATCGTAGAGGACTGTGTATTTAGGGGTCCTATAGTTGTGTAAACCAATGGGACGTTGTGTATTTAGTGATGTTCAAAGTGGTCATTTTTAGGGGAGGGCTTAGTTGCCCCGTCTGATGTTAAGTAACCAATCACATAGTCACACTTTTTTAGACTAGTGTGGATCGTATACTTAGAGCCAATCACCCATGCTCATAGGTTTTTGTAGTTTGCCACGTAGGGTGACGTTAGTACATGTGTAGGTTAATGTCATTTATGACGAGTTTTCCTTATAAAATCTCAGTATTGACTAAGAATGTTTGAGAAAGAGGATTGAGCTAATTTGTTGATGTTTGTTATGCTCCCTGTTTTAGATACTTGATATTAAAACAGTCTTCCTTTTGCCAACTACATGAGTCATCTCTATTATTGATGTATGAATAAAATCTGCATCCCAATCCATCTCCAGGGTAATTGCTACTCAACTTAAAGGGCTGGGGTATATCCAGTTCACTTGGTAGCTGAGAGGTTCGTTCAGAGCCATCGACATGAGTAAACTTTAGAGTACTGGCAATATCGGACGAACTTTGCCAATCGGCTGAAAGGACGTGATGCTCCCCGTAGATAGTGGTTAGTGTAATTTGATAAAGCCTTGCAAGCTGGGTGTGATGGGTGCCCTAGTTTCTATAGAATCCCTTCCCACGTCTGCGAGAAGCGGATCGATCGGCAGGTTGAAGATGCAGTAAAAAAGGTAGAAAATCCCGAGAGTCGGAAGACGAATATGATAGCAGTGACTAAAAACTGAGTGAGTTGGCAAAAGTATGGGTGATGAGTGAAGAAACAAAGTGAGTAACGGAGAGTGGCGGGATAAAACATAACGTGAGAGTAAGAGCATTATTGTCAGGATGGTCAGTTATGTCCTCTTCTTCCACTGAGGACTCTGTCTCTCCCACCTCCCCTTCCTCCTCACCTCTGCTTTTCCACAGAAGAGCCGGCTTCTTTCTTCCTTTTGGTCCGACTCCTTCTTTTTTTTAATGTAGATAAGGGCGGCCACGGAAGGACGCCACAGTGTCACCTTATAAGTAAACTGTGGCAATTCTCAGCAGTCACCAAGAGGAGGGGAAAAAGCCAGTGGCACAAAAAACCCCTAAGAAGTCTCCACAGGAAAAGGTGAAGTAGTCGAGTTCCGGTAGACTCGAGGTCTGGATAGTAGCGGAAAGAATGCTGGAGTTGGAGATTCAACATGAGTAATCCTCGGAAAATGTTGACAGCAGCACAAGAAGCGGATGTAGCTGGAACCCAGAGCCGGGGTTGAGGAGGCAGTCCAGGGACAGGCGCGGGTCAATAAACACAATGGCATACAACAATGGCAAAAAGAGAAGGCGGAGCAATCCAAGTAGCAGGCCAGGAGTCGGTGCACAGTAGGTCAGTATGAGCGAATGGAGAAAGGTAAAATGACAAGTGGGAAGGAAGGCAAGCAAGAGAGGAAGCAGAGAAATAAACGGGAGACGGGAGGAATGGGAGGAAAGGTAAAAGGGAAATGAAAGGAAAGGCGGGTGGGCAGAAAGCGAAAAGGGAAATGAAAGGAAAGGCGGATGGGCAGAAAGCGGAGGGAAACGGAGATAGGCAGAAAACAGAACTGGAAGGATTAGAGGAAGGAAACGGGAAGGAACGGTAAGCAGAAAACAGCGGGAGCGTAGGCAACAGCAGACGGCCAGGAATACAGGATAAGTGACAAAAGTTCCCGAAAGCCGGAAGTGAGGAAACAAAACAACCGACGTCGGACGTGCTGCAAACAGGGAAGACTAGACCTGCACCCGGCGTTGTACGGAACGTAACGGAAACTTCATCGAAGGATGTTGTTTCCATCGGTTCCAGAGCCGCCAATTTCCCCAAAGTGTGGAATGAGATAATGAGATATTGACTTGGGTGTGGCCAAGCAATTAATAAATCGTGAGAGAGGCCACGATGAGAGAATACACCCAGGCCTGCGTTTTTACAAATGTAACAGAAGAAATTTGAACCTAGATACCCATAGCGAACCACGTAGAAAACAGATTTGATTAAAGGCAAATCTAAAGAGGTTTATTTACACTTCGTATGAAGTATTTTAGAGGGCAAGATGAGTCTTAAAGAGAAGATCGTAGAAGATTTATTTGACCGGTTGAGTTTGTCTGTTTGTTTTATGTGGTTTGAAAATGATGACATCATAAACGGAAAAAATTGATTGTTTTTTAAATTGAACCCGATGGTTGTTTTTTAGCAAGATGAAAGTAAAAATTGTGATTAATGGGATTGGAGCTTGCGACGATTGGTGCTCACTCATATTGTATTATTTTTCTGAAACGTGCCTTTTAAATCTGTGATTAAAAACAAGCGAGTGTTAAACAGGCTAAGAGTGGGCGAATTGAGAATGGAGGATATTACTCCACTTGTGCATCTCTGCAAGCAGTTGCCGAAACATGCACCTAAGCTTAGACAGTACAGTGCGGAATGGGTTAAAGGAACCGCGGATAAAATGTTTATGCCGTGACCGCAAGGAGGGTCACCATCAAAGGCAGTCCTGCAGCATATGATGACATATTTGCATGCAGCGTACACAGGTAAAAAGCTGGACAAGCAATTAGCTAGCCTAGAGCTTTGGAAGATGTACCAGGAGAAACGAGATGAACCACCTCTTGTAGATTGAATTCTTATTATATGCAAAGAGGGGGGTGAGGAGCCCTCTGCTCCCCCCACCCCAGCTGAAATAGAAGACGAGAGCAAGAAAGACAATGGGTTATACCCATTGAGGGAGCTTAAGGCATCGACAGGGTATAGCAACCCGGCATATGAGTCGCTTACGCAAAGTAGTGATGAGGGTCCAGATAAAAATACTGAGAGAGATGCAATCTCTAAGGTCCCAAGGGACAAGGAGAGACGCGACAAGGAGTGGAGTGATCGAGCAAGCACATCTCTAGATATAGGAAGAGAAATAAAGAGATGGAAGGGAGAAAAAGATTAAGCTGATGAGATAGCACTTCTACAGAACGAATGGATGGGTGGCCAGATTTTACTTAAACTCGATGGTAAAGACATCGAGGATGTAAGACAATGGGAAGATCAAGATGAGCAAGACAAAAAGGATAAAGAAAGAGAGGAACGATTGAAAGGCGAAGGGCAAAAAGAAAGGATAGGCAAAGACGTGAGCAGTTATATCAAGAGGAGGATATAAAATATATCATGAAATGAGATCCCAGAAAGAGTCAAAGGGGAAGGGAAAAAATGATCAACTCGATAGCACTCAATTGTATGACTAAGATGGAGCCTCCTGTAGTACAAGGCAAAAGAAGTTGTCTCTAGATAGACTGACTCTGAATAGAGATGATGAGGAAAGAAGTTGCACAAGTTGGGCACAAGAAATGTCAGACGAAGACAGGGATACCTTCCATGGAGAAGAGAGAGGGAACGTATGTGGTCCTGAGGAATGTTATTCGATGGAGAAGCAAGTCAGATGGTCATATTTGGTCATATTTAAATACACCTGTAACTAGGGCGTCAGAACTATTAACACAGTCAGACCGACCTAAAAGGCAACTCCATGGTGAGAGGGGGAGTCACCGCCTTATGTGAGCAGATTAAGATCGCTACCAGGAAGAAGGCGATGTGGGAATATTGTTCCTGCGGTGGACAGACAAATGATGAGCGATGAGAATGAGTTTTGGACGTCATAGTTTCCCATATTGGATAAAGGAGGGGCAGACCACAGTATATACCTTGGCCCCAGATGGACAAGGATAATTTAAGGTGTAAACTCCTGAGTTTAACTTCTGGGGCTGGGAAATGGATACATGAGTTAGAAAAAATGACGGGAGGAAATACGTTTGTAACAGGGGACATTAAGGGTCTCCTAATAGCCATACTTAGTGAGAGAGCTGATGACGTATGGACAAGGGCAGGATATGCTGGTGTTACTACAGTTAGCACTGCTCACTATAGAGCACCATTCAATAATTGCAGGGCATCAGTCTGGACATCGCTTAGAGTACTGTATGCATACAAATCCAATATGGGAGCTATAATGACAAAAAAGATGCAGGATGGAGATAATCTGCTCGTTTACATTCAGAATTTTCAGAAACAGTGGTCCTTGGAGACACGCTAATCTTGGGGAAAATCTATACCTGTGTTCTATCATATATTTTGCCAGGTGGAGTGGACAGTGCGGGTGCCGGCCTGTTTAAAGGTGCAGCCTGGGAACAGACCGTAGCACCTAGTCCGCATGGTGCGGCGACGGCAGGGCAGGATCCGCTCATGCCGCGCCCACGGCTACACCAGCTGCGGCAACGGCAAGGCCACTTCAAGGTACTACCTTTTGGGTTACACAGAGCCCCAGCCACGTTCCAGCGATTGATGGATGTACTTCTCCAACCTCATGAAAGCTATGCAGCAGCATACCTGGACGACATTGTGATATACAATAGAACATCGGAGTAACACAAAGCCCACTTAGAAAAAGTGGTCGGAACCTTAAGACGCTCCGGCCTGCACATCAATCCAAAGAAATCAGTGCTCGGTGCCCAGGAGACTAAGTACTTGGGTCACTTGGTTGGGGGGGTCTATACGTCCTCAAGTCTCCAAGCTGGAGGCTATACTGAACATCGCAATACCGACCACAAGGAAGCAGATAAGGGCCTTCTTGGGCTTCATTGGCTATTACCGACGCTTCATGCCCAATTTCTCAACGTTAGCGGCCCCTTTGACAGACGACTTGAGAACAGGGGAATCACCCAATTTGTCCTCCATCGAAAACCTCAATCGCTGTATCACCTCATTCCCAGTACTGCAGTGCCCGGACTTCTGCAAACGGATACCTCTGGCCAAGGACTGGGTGCGGTCCTGTCGCAGGAATAGGATGGGGTCCTCCGCATAATCTGTTTCATAAGCCGCAAACTCCTGATGCACAAGGTGGTATACTCAACGATTGAGAAGGAGTGCTTGGCAATCAAGTGGGCGGTGGATTCCCTATGTTATTACCTGCTGGGGAGGAATTTCACATTGTACACCGCTCACGCACCCCTACAATGGCTGGCTAAGCACAAGGACACCAACCAGAGGGTGCTGTGTTGGTTTTTGTCCTTGCAACCCTTCGACTTTCTTACCTTACACCGTCCGGCTGGCTTTCAGTTGGTTGCTGACTACCTGTCCCTTATTTCATCGACCCTGCCCGATCGGCCTTGGTCCGTGGTGGGGGTCTGTGAGGGTGTAGTGGACAGTGCATGTGCTGGCCCGCTTAAAGGTGCAGTCTGGGAACAGAACGTAACACCTAGTCTGCATGGTGCGGCGACGGCAGGGCAGGATCTGCTCTTGCCGTGCCCATGGCAAATGGCTACACCAGCTGCGGCAACGGCAAGGCAGGATCTGCCCTTGCGGCGGCTGCGGCAACCGGCTAAGAGAGGACCGCCCTCCTGCTCCGATTGACTTCCGGCGGCATGCAGGAAGGGTCAATGCCCCAGACCCTGCCCGCCGGACCAACGTCAGAGGGGGAGCAGTCCCTCGACTTGTCAACTCGCCACAAACCCCATGGCCCCTTACCTCACAAGCTCCGAATGGTGGGCCTATCCGGGATCGAGTGAGTAGAAGGAGACTTCAGAGAAACAGCCTATCTTCAAGACTTTGAGGATAGTAAAGAAACCGCCCCCAAGCACATTATAGTTTGTTAAAAAGACTACCTGAACCTTAAGGAATTCAAGTATTGTTTAAAGTATCAATCCCGCCTCCTGTCCTGATTTCTACAGGCTGCCAAACCCTGTACAGAAGCAGCTCAAGAAGTTAGTGGGTATGGAAGCCAAACCGTGGTCGGAGATTAAGCTGACCATTGTGCATTACTGCAGATTCTTGCAGGAAAAGAATTGCAAGAAAGACGATATTAGGAAAAGCAAAGAGACAAAATGAGTACAGACGAAACTGTCTAAATATGCCATTGAAGGGTCAATGTTGACTAGTGTGGATGGATCGAATTCACAGCAGATTGAAAATATGCCACAGGTGAATAACCAAAGGCAGTTTGATCAGAGCAATAACGGGTTTACTCCGCGAGGAAGGGGTGGATTTCAAGGAAGAGGTTTTCAGAATAATCAAGGGAATTGGCAGAATAATCAGGGAAGCTTCCAGACCAATCAAGGAGGGTTTCAAAATATGCAGGATGGGCAGATTAGGAGGCCACCTACATGTTGGACCTGCAGTATGACAGGGCATTTTGCTCGTATGTGCAGAAGTCAAGGGTTTGTGCAAAACTACCAGTTCTTAAGAGGAGTGACCTGCGTATTCACAGCAGAGTGGTGATGGGATTGCTCAGAATCAAACGATGCAGCAACAGCAGACGCTGAGGGTACAGCAAGTCTTGCAAACGCAGCAGGTAGCAGTGTCACTGCCACAAGGGCAGTCACAGCACTCGCCCATGCAGATTCAGCAGAGTACAAGTACAGGACAGTTAATGACTCCTAGAGTAGGGGGTGTCACTGTCGATGGAGGGAGTGAGAAAATATATTATGGCATTTTCAGGACAGATAATCATGAGAGCAACGCCTTTAGAACCAGAGGTTTTTCATTATGGAGTACGCATTATATTGATATGGCTACCAGGCCTAGTAGGCAGAACAATGAGATACCTGATGAATTTCTGTTTAGACCAGAAATACCTATGCGTGAAGAAGAGGGACAAGTGTTTCCCTTAGAGCTGCAAGCAGCCATAGTGCAAGGTGAAATGGCTTTGCTTGACGGAAATGATGACAAAGGCAGACGATGGTGTGCAGTAATTGCTATCGGGGAAGGTTACAGATTAACTGACGTCATTGATGACAACCTATTTGGAGATCATCCATCTGATGACGAAGTGATATTTGATATGAGTATTACTTATTGGGTGAGATCAATCAAACGAGAGGTGCCTCAGAAAATGATGTTAGCACAAAATCGCCCTCAGTATTTTGATGAAGACATGGCAAAAGTCGAATGTATGGTGTAATGTTTATGTTCTGTTGTATTATCCTCTGTCCCCTTCCCTGTCCACCTCCCCTTTCCTAAACCTCTCAACGGTTATCCTACTGCCTGAACCTATCCAACCATCGAGTCCCTAACCCTCTTTCCCCGCTGGTGTCTGAGTGTCTTGTGTAAGATTCACCTTGCAAGCGCCCAGACCGCGGAGGGAATGGTTAGTCCGTGCCACTCCTGAGCCTGAAGACTGAAGCTGTGACAACGTAGATATCATTTTAGTTTGCAGCACTATAGAGGAACAGTGTAGAGGCGATTTTGTTCAGCTGATGATTACGCTTGCTGACAAAGGATACAAGGTTGACAAAGAAAAGTTGCAGTATTTCCAACTAGAGGTGTTGTACATTGGCCAATTGATTTCACATGAAGGAAAGGAGGTTACTCCTGAGAGAGCTGAGGCTGTTTTGAAAACCACAAGGCCATACATGATAAAGCACATGCAGAGATTTCTGGGACTATGTAACTATGTAAGAGCATGGGTCTTTGACTATGCTCATACATAAGGCCATTATTGCAGGCTTTAAAGAAAGCACAGGCAATGCAGGAAAAAATAATGTGACTGAGGAAATGGAAGAAGGGTTTGAAGAGTTGAAAAAAGCAATTTGCACAGCTCCAGTTTTAGGGATTCCTAATTATGCTGAAGAATTCTTCTTATTCTGACATACAAATGGCTCTGTAATGACAGCAGTTCTTACACAGAGAACCACACTGGGGTACAAGCCCCTTGCATATTACAAAGGGATTTTAGATCGAGTAATGAGGGGTCACTTCCCGTGTGAACAATCGCTGGAAGCCGCGTGTTCGATATAGAGAAAGCTGCAAGCATAATGATGGGATGCTCTATGACGTTATTTGTCAAGCACACACTATTTGCCGTTCTAGAGAAACCAAGACACAGCCTTTTTTCCCCACTCTTACATGTGTTTTGCTGTGTGTGTTGTAACATCTTTGTGTTCATGGACTGTGGAGCCTCACTTACTCCACAGGCATCATCTTTTTAATGTGTGTTACACAGCACCTTCAGTGCAGTGACACAGGGTTGTCTTTTAGACTTCCCAACTCAGACTCCATTTTCTGGGACTGACTACTGTCTCCCAGAACATGTAAAGTTGCCATTGACTTTATTAGTCTTTTTAAATCCACAGACCCAGTAAAAACCATCTTACATGGAGTACTGGAAAGGGTTAATACTTATCCATTTTTGTCTGTTTCTCTTGGAGCATTGTTTTGCTCCCTTTTCTTAAAGACTTGGCTGGTGGCAGTGGTAACTACCCTATTTTTCCTACCGCGGTTATCTTAAATAACCTTGGTATTGTTTTAGGCTATGTTGGTAGCCGCGAACTTAAACCCGCTAGACCATATGCATTTTTATACAGTTCCGGCTGGGTTTTTTCACCATTTCTTTCTGAAAATGTCTTTCTTATGTTTTTCTCTGCATGCCAAACCAGGTTTGGTTCCTTTGTTCACCGTCTCTTTGCGGGCTTCTACACAGAAGCCCTCCTTAGGTCCTCCCTAGGCGCCTGAAGGTCTGGGTAAGCAGGATGTGAGGGAGGGGTTTTAGGACCCCTGCCATGGGTTCCCTTGGTAACCCAAGTCGCACTCCTGTTTGATTGGCTAGCTGATTGCCGGCCAGGACAGCCACCCTGCTGTGTGATTGACAGCCAGGCTATGTAAATGGGGGAAAACTGCATAAAAAGCAGGTCTCTGGGTCTGGAAAGGCAGAGTCGCCACTGGAATGAAAGAACCGATGAGGAGCTGACAGAAGAGGACCCCTACCATGACTGAACCGCCCAGTGAAGCCCTGCTGCAGGTCAGAATCCTTGAACCCCAACAACAGAGAAGATCCTCCAAGAATCTTCTTCCCCTGAGCTGGTGGGATCAACCAGTTCACCAGAACTGCAAGCCAGGACTCCCTCCTCTGGTCAAGTTCACTGTACAGAGCTAAAGTGGGCCGGATAGCAGGAAGGTCGGACCCTGCTTGAGTTTTAAGGAGCGCACCTTTTATTTGTTGCTTTGCTCTGCTGCTGGTTTCTTCATATGACATATAACAGATATGTGATAATAATTAAATATATAACATTTACAATTGTTAACTTGCAAATATTTACATCAGAAAGAGAGGAAGAATAAACATTTCATTCAATGTTTACGTGATCAGTTAACACACATATATTGACAAAAGGTCGTCATAATCATAATAATAAAAAAAATAAAAACAAGCAAAACAAAAACCAATCCTCATTTAGCATCTGACAACAGACTGCCTAGTTGTTTGGCAATATTGTTTTTATAAACTGTGTGAGTGCAATGTGGATTGCAGTTCGATTACTCGTGACTAAAATAGTCCAAATTTCAGATTCAAGATGATTACAAGTCAATTGCAATACATTACTAAAGTAGCATTCACGCAATCTGTTTAAAGCCGGACAACTTACCACTAAATGCATCAAGGTTTCTATTTGTTTTTGGTTTAGGCAAAATCGACAATATCGATGTTCTTTAGCGATTATGCCTCGTCTAGCGAGGATTTGATTTGTTAGATGCAAATTTAAACGTGTTCGTAGCATTTCAACGCGAACGATGTTTGATGGACACTTCAAAAGATAACAAGCCATTTGCTTATACTTTTTTGGTGGAAAAAGGCTTGCATCATAGTCCATATATTTAGAGCATAATTGGTGAGTTGTAATCCAGTCATGCCAGTAGATTTTTTTCTTTGCCTTGTCAGGGTTATTTAGCAACAGCTCAATTGAAATGTCAGCTTCCACCAACCAACCCAGGATGCTCTTTACCCACTCCTTCGGAAAAGCATCATGCGATAAGCGCATATACAGTGCTAGCGTACACAAGATATTTGTGTTGTCAAAACCAAGAAGACATTTGCGATAAAAGTTACACATTTTCCACGCCACCACTGCAGACAATGAAATTAAGCCCAGCTCATACCTTAAAAGGCACATCGGAGTGCACTTGGGTAAGGAAAATATAGCTTTCCAGAATTTGCCCTCAAGTAAATCCCAAACGTCCCTACGCCGTGGCTGGAAAGTTTCAGCTCCATAGGTAACAATCGGAACAACTTTCTGATTATAAAATGTAACTATGTGAGTTGTGGTAAATTTGCCGTATCTGTGCAAAATTATTCTTGCCTGTGATGTTAGCGTCAGAATTTTTGTTCTTAATGTGTCAAGATAAATTTGATTTTTCACGGTGCCGGAGAAGGGTAATCCCAGATATTTGTAACTGTGGACAAGTTTTAAGGGCGAATTCTTCAAAAGCCATTTGTACTTGCCCATTTTTTTATCTTTACTTTTTTGGCAAATCACTATTTGTGTTTTGCTGACATTAATTGTGAGATTGTTCTTGTCAACATACGTCTCCAGTTTAATTAGCAAATTCTGAAGCCCTCGCGGTGTTTGCGATATTAAAACCAGATCGTCGGCATAAAGCAGCCATGTGATTTTTTGCGTGCCTAGTTTGGGAGCGTCAGAGACTGTTTCTTCAAAAGCACCACCGATATCTAGCAAGAAAAGATTAAATAAAGTAGATGCTAAAATGCACCCTTGCTTAAGGCCCCTTAAGGTGTCGATGTTTGCAGACAGGATACCTTCAATTGACAGCCTCACTTGCATGGATGTATTTGAATGTAACATCTTGATTACTGTTAACACTGATGACGGACAGCCATAGTTTTGCAGCTTTTGGAATAATAGTGCTCTGTCTACCGAGTCAAAAGCAGACCGAAAGTCCACGAAGGCCATATATAATGGTTGATTTAAGTGGGCATATTTAGATTTGATCATATTCAGCATTATCAAATTTACCGAGGTCCCTAGGCCTGCCACAAATCCAGTTTGAAAAGGATCTCTTTTGAAGGAAATCGTTGACCACCTGTTTAATTCTTGCAGAATGATGCGGCTGTATAATTTACCAGGCGCATCTAACAATGCAATGGGTCTATAATTCTCAGGTAGAGAGCGGTCACCTTTCTTGTGGATTGGTACAATAAGAGAGTGCTTCCATGACAGAGGGATTTTCTGAGTAACATTAATGTTCACAAATATCTGATATAAAATCGATGTCCACAAAACTGGATGTTGTTTGAATGTTTTGTTTGACAACCCATCAGGTCCTGGAGCTCTAGATTGACTAATTTTGTTGATAAAGTAGAGTATATCAGTTTTGGAAATGTTAATGTAAAAGGATTGATGAGGCAGTGTGTCTAATTGCACGGAATTAGGCGGTAATGCATACATTTTGGAAAAATAGCCAAGCCAAGTTACTTCCGGTACACACTGAGTTTGTGAAAATGTTTGGATCGGAAATAAGGAGTTGGCTATTACTTTCCAAATTTCCGTCACATTGCTGTTGCGAGTCAGCATTAGCATTTGCTCGCCATCACGCTGATATAGTTTACTACGATGCTGTCGCCGCCAATTTCTGTATGTAATCTTTACTTTGTTAAGTGCTTCAAACCTCCTGTGCAAGGGTAATTTTAGTGCCTCTCTTATTTGACGGCGATATTCAGTTTTTTTGTTTCTGATTTCCATATCAAACATATGTATGTGCTTAGATACTCTTGGCTTGCACACTTTAGAGTTGGTGTAATGTTGCATAAGGTCATAATAAGGGACACAGTTAACTTGGGAGCTATTACGCGAGTGACACAGGGATGTACGCAAGGCGTCATCAAATTTCCCAAGACTGGTTTCATTCCAATTTAGGCGGTTTAAGGAATTGGATACCGTTAAGTGCCCCTGATCGATTTTAGAAAGAGTTCTTAAAGGGGTGCCATCAACTGCCCATTCAATAGAGAGAATGCAGTGATCGCTATCCAAGTTCTGCTGAATTTTGAAAACCTCAATTTTGGAAAACAACCTATCGTCAACATAGATATATTCAATAGTGGCTTTTTTCCAGCCCTGTTGCCACGTATAGGTTATTTCACCAGTGTCAAATTTGCTTCCGTTTAGCATACAGAACCCTCTAGAACGCATTAAGTTCTCCCACAGTCTTTGCCTGCTATTTTCTTGCAAATTATCATCATGTAAACAATGCAAATTTAGATCTCCAGCAATAATAGTGTGCTTGATGTTAGGTACCAGTATGATGAAATCTAACATGGTGGATAAATCAAGTAAGAAGTTTTGCATCTCAATACCTTTGGGATTCCAGTACAAGTTAATAATCGCATACAAGGTCTTTGCAACGGATATGATAGTCAGTTGTAAAAAGGAATTTGGAGCAAATGAAAAAATAATTCCAATTTGTGAAGATATTTTGGCGGCAGTCACAAGGCCAGACATCGGCCGGCCCTTCACACCTTTAATTGCCGGTAAAAAATGTAAACCATGGTTATCCCATAAAGGGGCAGATAAAAACCAGGTTTCTTGCAAAAGAATTACATCAAACTTTGAAAGAGGGTCTTGTGTATTATTAATCAGATGACGATGGCTGCGAGTATTCCAAGACCCTAAGGTTATAGTTCGTGCTTTATTGACCTTGCAAGGAAGTTAACTTCTGGAGTCGCAATTACAACGGCATTGATTTGAGGTGACAGCAGCAGTATTAGTCTCAGTAAAACTTTGTGCCTTGTTAATTTCATTTGACGCCGTCTTTACCCAGGATTCCGCACACAAGGAGCCATTAGTGGGCGTCACAGGACCTAGTAGTAATATGAATCCAAGTTCGAGTAGTTGGGCTTTGGCGTCCCATATCAGATTCCTGATAACACGGGACGTCAGCCAGATACAGGCTGTGCTCACTACATTGTCATTGAAGAACTCCACCTGTGCAATGTCGGCCGATCCAATATCCTGTAATATGGGAATATCAGAAAAGACCTGTAAGATGCTATGTCTATTTAGTAGATATTGAGGAAAAGGAGCTGGCCGACAGCCCAACACTAAAGCAATATTAGATTCTTTATCTCTTTTTGTTTTCAGTATAGATTTTATCTGAGGTTTGTTAGGGGCAGAAATTAAGTTGGTGGGACCAGACTGTTTTGTTTTAGACCGTAGAGAATTTATTAGCGAAGCAATTTCCGCTTCCTGACTTGGAAATGATGGCTCAGCTGGGAGAGTTGTTTCATCATCAACACATTGAAATGTGACCGTGCGTTCAGATACCTGAGGGATGGAGGTGGTTGATTTTGCAGATTTAAGTAAGGGGGCTTTAAAAGTTGTTGACGTTGAAAAAGCACTCATATAGGCATCCACTTCGTTTCTAATTTCTAAACGTCTTCTTGCTAGCATCTGTTGCTCGCAGCCAGCCAAGGAGGACAGTGAGAATGTAGGAGACTGAGTCGAGGAGCAGCTATTAATAATTTCTCTGGACGTACCTTGAGGTATCGCCGCTTTAGAATTAGTTATATTAGAGGAAGACTCGTATATGGACCCAGCTGACTGCTTAGATTGTGATGGTTGGGCTTGAGGGTGAGCTTGCTGTTTTCCTGCTAGTTCGTAATTTTCAACAGCTTGCACTAAATGATCTAGTGGCGCATAAGGTTCAGCTGCAATCAGATTTTTATTGGCACAATCAAGCTTGAGTTTACGCAGCTGATTCAGATGCGCATATTTTTTTGTAATGACACAAGAGGTTTTCTGAATCTGTTTTTTTGGTAATGTAAGCGTATTAAAAAAAGATTTAGAGCTTGCTGAGTTGGGTATTTCTGTGTTTTTGATGTTCTTAGCTTTTTTAGATAGTGCAGATTTCGTTTTTTTAGAAGGTTCCTTGTTTGACAAACAAGTCTTTGAACTCGAGATAGAAGATTTTTTGGTAAATATTTTAAATTGAGCTTGAGGAGCTTCAATTGACGTCATGTCTTCAACGTCATCAGTAGCCTCTGTAGTAGCCTCTCTAATAATCTGACCAATATAAGGGAGCGAGCACAAGATTCCAGAGTTGTCCACGGTGATTGGGGACAAAAGATCAGCTCCTTGTTGGTCCATGCTCACATTTGCCACTGAATTTTGTGACAAGATTGGCGGTACAGAGTAAGGAGCAGAGGTTAAATCAACTATAAGGTTGGGGGCCGAAGTTAAGTCTACCAACGGCGGATCAGCCGCAATCATAGGAGCTGAAGTTAGGTCCACCACCGGTGGGAGCATAATGGGCGATGAACACTGGTCGACTGTCGTCCTAGGATTCCCAGGGTTTGTCTTTGGATTCACACCTTGATTTGCCCAGATTATTTCTTGTTTGGCTTGCCACGCCAGCACTGAGAGTAATTGCGTGCTTTGCACGTCCAGTTTGGAGTTCAATGTGTTAAATAAAGTTGTCAAAGTTTGCATTGTCAAATTCATAGCACCCAAAGTTAGTTCCAGCACTTTAGACATATTTGAACAAGGAGGAACTTGATTCACTGGAGAAAATTTCCTTGGAGTGGGATGAATAAAGGAAGAGGTTAAGTTTGATCTGGTGCAACCCCCATCAGAGAATAGTTTTGGTGAAAAGGACAAACCTCCCAATGATTGATTTAACAAAAAGTCAGAGTCAGGGGGAGACAGATCGATAAGCACCATTTCCTCTGAACATTTCGTAACCTCAAGATTATGTTTCGAGGGTGGGTAGTGAGCTACAGATTCACTTCTTAACACTGTGCTGTCAGAGAGTATTTGTTTGGAAGTATTGGGGCCCACTTGCTTAGCACTTAGAGAGGGATGTAAAAGAGATTTAGGATTAACACAATCCGCATAAAAGGATCTAATATCTTTTGAACTTGTAACATTTTTTTGTCTTGATGACGATGTGTCACGAGTAATTACTCGTTTTTTACTTTTGGCTGCTAGGTTGGCCACGGGCCCGGCCCCTGTAGCTCGTGGAGTTGAGACACAGGGGACGGCCTGGACGTGTAATTTGTTCACAAGCAATGGTCCAGACGCCATTTGAGGCAAGGCTTTTTTTAAACTCGGTTCATTCACACACATGGTAATAGTACCAGTGGTGGAATTGGAAGGCGGATTCACACCGCTTTTTTTGACAAACAATTTCGGCAAAGGCAATGGCGGCATTCCAGTACGTAAGGTATAAATATTACGGCTCATGATGTTACTTCAAAGCTTCACTGCCGAAATGCTAACGAACCACTAGAGATAAATATTTGTGGCTCTGTGAAATGTATGTTGCCTGGCAAAAAAAAAAAAAATTCACAATAAACTCACTCACTCCTCTGAGAGGCCCCTCGCTTTGCTCGCGCCGCAGCGGCGAAGCGGCAAAGCGGGACTTCACGGGACTTCGCCGGTGCGCGCGCGCGATGCGCGCGCGAGTCCTATTTTATAGACACGCCCACAATGGTACTCAGACGAAGTGCCTATAAGTAAATAAAGACCACAATAAGCACACGTATAATGTTAAATATATATATATAAATATATAAAAAGCCCCAAGTCCATATATAGCAGGTCAAAGCAAAAGCAGTCTTCACCTTGTGGTCAAGGTAGTTCAAGGTAGTCCAAAATCAAGTGGAGAGCAGAGCAGAGCAGCGGGCAAAGCGGGACTTCACGGGACTTCGCCGGTGCGCTGCTGGTTTCTTCCCTGGGTAGTGTAGGACCCTCCAGTCTTCCTATTTCGTGTCAGTCCAACAGTCGCTTCAGGAACCGTGAGCATGCAGGAACTACCAGGAACGTCTGCCACAGCTACAGCTTCTTTTCCATTTAAAGGTACTATGCAAATCCGGTTGTACGTATCGTTCAGCCGCCGTGAAGGTGTGTGAAACCTTTTGCCAATTCGAGGGCTTGGCCTTCTCTTCTCTTTGAACACACTTTTCTACTGACCAACTTCGTCCAGAACTCTTGGCAAAGACTTAACCGTGAACTACCTTGAACTATGTGATCTTGAGCAAAATACTTTTGTCCTAATGGCTTTGGCCCTAAGCCTATTTGATTTGATTCCATCACTGTAGTTCCTCTTTCTAGATTGCCCTGCATACTTACCTGTTGGTGCTGCTCAATATTAGCCTAACTTAATTTTGTGAGCTTAACTTGTCTGGGAACTATAGGGAGTGGTGTGGTGTATTGCTAACGTGATTTTTCAACTGCTTTACTTTAGTGAAATGTTATACAACTGATGTGTAAATAAATGTATATTCTTTTACTCAGAAACCTTGAGTCAGTGTTTGTTTGAATCATAGTAATTGCTGTCCTTTGTGTAACTATTTGATACTGCTCACTTACTCTTGAGATAAGTCTGGCTGCTCAGCCATCGCTGCCACTTTACTGTGTAGTACAGGCTTGTACCAAAGGTGAATTTGTACTGTCACTTGTAGTCTTAATTATGTGTGGTGTTCCCAAAGGGTACTGCATATAATTCTGCCTAACAATGTTGGCAACAATCAAGTACACAATAATGGGGGAAGGTGTGTCGACACTCTTCCACAGAAGCCGAATGAAGTCGACCCTCCACCTGTGGTTGGCACAGATACCTGATATATAGACACAGGATACCACGTGGCAGCCAGTGGGGGGAAGAGGGTCAGGGAGAGGTTGTAGACGGGAGGGGGGATGTTAGGAACACTGGATAGAGGGTTAGGTAATGCCTAGGTTGGATAGGACAGGGGAAGTAACAGGGAAAAACCCTACACTTTCTAATATCTTGTTGAGTACCATAGACCATAACACAAACTCAGGCCACCAATAGTGCCCCTTAATACAGGCCACTGATGCACCTTCCTAGAACACTTGCATTCCCCAATACCCCTTGATACAGGCACAGGTTGTCATACAGTTACATGGACCACATATATACAAGTAAAATGAAACAGACTCATGGGAGGTTATCCCAACATGAAGAACATAACACATGGCCCCATGGGCAAGCATTAGCAACACTTACAAACATAAAACATGTATGGCCATAGACCTAGATCAAACACAAACATTGTACTGTGTTCCTGAACACACTCGGAGTAATCTAGTTAACAGCACTGATACTCGAATGAAGTATGTGCTTCCTTCCAGTGATAGTGCCACAGGCATTGAAGCACCAGTACTCTCCAAACTCAATATGGCAGGCACCACGTTTTTCTCTCCGGACACTACTACTGGTAATCAATGAGTTCTGAACCCATAAGCAATGCGCATTAAAAGTTCTTCCCTTTTTTTAATGGAGAATACCATGAACATAACACCAGCATGAACCCGTGAAATCAGATGAATTCATAACCCCTTCCGCACTTATCTTTTCGTCCGGGAAGCTCGCAAGCCTTCCCAGACATAATCCTGTGTAGCTGTGATAGCAGCGCGGGTCCTTCTTCTGCCACTGCACGTTCCAAGGGCCCGCTCAGGAAAAAATGAAGTACCGGCATGGAAACTGCATGTGTCCTCTTTTTGCTGCCGTCCGCTTGATTTGCCTACTCAGGAAAAGACAATTACAGGCACGAGCGGCTCTCTTCAATCCTCCGGCATGGCTTTGCCTCTCAAATCAGTATAAGCCACACCTGCCGTGCCCTAGTTGGCCCTTGATAAACTGTTACTAATTAGTGTCAGCTGGCCACACGCGCGCACTGCAAGAACTACCAGATGTTCCAGAGACTGCTGGGAAAGGTAGTTTCTTGGCCTGCATACAGTTCTCTAAGCTTTCTGAAGTCCCTGACACCTCTTCCGTCTCCACCACCCCATAGTCCTGACAAACGTTGACTTCTCAAAGGGCTTCTGCCTACGAGGTAGTCATATCAAATCCGGCGATCAAATTAGTTTGATGCAGAATAATGAATCCTGCCATGTTTGTGGCTTAACCACAGGCAGAGGATGAGCATGCACATGATTGTTCGAACTATGAAGAGTCCTATGAGGAAATTGTGAGGGTAAAAGAAAATGCCTTGACAGGTGGAGAAATTGTTTTATGAAAAATAATTGATATGAGAAGTTAAGTTTTACTCAAATGTGTCAACCTTAAAAGTTAATTTTATTGCGGTGAGTCTTTAAATTAAAGATCCAATTTTCAATTGAAAAAAAAAAGAAAAGGAAGAAAAAATCTTCATTACTTGTCATTTGTCGTGTTCCATAGTGCTTTTTTTTATTTTTAATTCCACATGTTACCATCACACGTACAATTCCGTTGTTTTTTGTTTAAAGTTTTTCAGTCCAGGTGTTTTCTTCACACTTAAATAATTGATAAGCAAAGATTCTCAAACAAAAATATCATTTTTCAATTTCAATTGGTCAATTTTCAATCTTCAAAAAAACGTTATTTCTTTAAATAGGGCAATCTGCCATTTAAATCTGATGATCTAAAAAAGTGAAAATAAAAAATTAAAAATAGAAAAACAACAAAAAAAAGACCATTCCATATTGAAATCACACACAAAATGGCCGCCAGAACGTCTAGTAACGCGATGATGTCATTGCGTGGCACATAATCATGTGATGCGCAATGTGATGACATCAGCGCGCCTCGCGCGAGGTATAAAAAGAGCATTTCAAAGCAGAGATGCCGTGAAAGCATTCGGCAGCACTCTGCAGTGGAACAGGACCAGAAAGGACATTTCTTTGAAGATTGAAAATTGACCAAATTGCAAATATAAGGTAAGATTACATAGATCCTTCTCAGCAGACATTTTTTTGTAGGAAACCTAGTACTACTCCAAGCCTTTTTAAACCTAAAAACTAAAACTTGAAAAATCTTTCAGTTTCTAAGTAAGCTTTCTCTATCTAACAGAATCCGCCAAGAATCACCAGCAGAGAGCTGAAAACATTAATTTTGCAAACAGCACAGTTATTGCATTTAAATAACTACAAGTTAAACTAACTTGGCCAAGGTGACCGCACGGAATAATGTATTTATGAAGGAATTATATGGGTGAGTCAAGTAAAAACAAATTATTTAACATTATGAAAAAGTTTGAATTAGAACAATATGTGTGACAAATGTTCTTCTTTTCTTTTCTTTCTTTTTTCACAATAATGTCAATTTGAGTAGGATTTGCTCTCCTGATGAACCATTGTGACTAACAATGGGGAAACACGTGTCGAGAGGGAATAACACTTATTGAGGGAAAAAAATGATATTTTTGTTTGAGAATCTTTGCTTATCAATTATTTAAGTGTGAAGAAATCACTTGGACTGAAAAACTTTAAACAAAAAACAACGGAATTGTACATGTGATTGTAACAAGTGGAATTAAAAAAAAAAATAAAAAGCACTATGGAACACGACAAATGACAATTAATGAAGAATTTTTCTTCCTTTTCTTTTTTTTTTTTTCAATTGAAAATTGGATCTTTAATTTAAAGACTCACCGCAATAAAATGAACTTTTAAGGTTGGCACATTTGAGTAAAACTTAAACTTCTCATATCAATTCTTTTTCATATTATTACTGTGTAGCAGCCACACAAGGATTTGAGAAATACTCAGACAACACCAAAGCGTACAGAATACAATACTATATAGAGAGCTGTCGCCAGGGGAGAGCTTTTACTGGTTGCAATTTTTTTTTCAAGGAGTAATTGTTTTTATTGATGGTTCTTCAAGAATTGACCAAAATGATGGACAGAGTTACACGGGTGCCGCTGTCCGTGCCACACAGCAAATGGGGAGTTTCAGCCATTGGTAAGTGCAAAACTCCCATTTCATTATTCAGCCCAGGCTGCAGAGCTAGTGGCACTGATATTCACGCTCGAGAATCATGCAGACCATGAAGTAACAGTGACGTCAACGGTGCATGCAGGGTTAACACGTTGGAAAAGGAGGGGCTACCTCCGAGCGGATAGAATGCCAGTGCAGCATGCCGCCTTATTGGACAGGCTTCTAAAGGCACTGCAACTCCCAGTGGCCATCGCGTCGTTAAATGCGCAGCACATACTAAAAGGGCAGACTTTATCTCACGTGGTAACCAAGCAGCAGACGATGACGCGAAACTCGCTGCATGTTCAGACAATGCAATGACCTTCGAAACACCTGATGTGAAAGAGAAAATGGTTTTTATGATGAACGTGTCTGAAAGATATAGTGATTTGTCTAGAACGCAGTTGATGGAAATTCAGGGGGAAACAACTCAAGATGGAAAGGATTTAGGGACGCAAAGAGGGTGTTCTTTAAACCCCTCTGAAGCCTTGTAGTGACAAGACAGCACTGGTAAACCTGTGATGTCTGTAGCCTTATTAAGGATGGGCTGGAACAGCTAAGCTGCCCTGTGCACACAACTAGAGAGAACCTTGCTGCAACTATTGCAGAGGATTGGTTCGTGCCAAATTTGTTAGAGCATGTTGCGTTCTATGTAGTGAATTGCATCGTGTGTCAAAAATATACAGCTGGGCATACACTGCGCACAGTTAGTGGAGTTATTCCAAGACCCACTGGCCCCTTTCGGCATTTGCGTATCAACTATGTCGACATGCTGCAAGTATGTAATGGATATAGATACATGATTGTTGTAGTTTGTCCTTTTTCAAGATGGATTGAGGCTGGTCCATGTACACACCCAGACTCTACCTATGCAGCTACATTTTTGGTGCAGGAAGTCTTTCCCAGATGGGGAGTATGTGAAGTAATGAGGTCAGACAATGGCCACATTTTGTGAATCAAACATTTGAGCAGATCAGCTTGTTGCTTGGTATAAAGCACAAGTTTGCTTCAGCCTATCATCCACAAGGAAATGGAATATGTGAGAAGCTCAATGGCTTGCTTAAAGAAAGGATAGCCAATTTGAAGCTTACCTTGAAGAAACGGTGGTTGCATTGCCTACCTCTGGCATTATATGCATTGCAGAACCAACCAGGTTCGAACCACCATCTCACACCCCATGATATAGTGACAGGGAGACGGATGAGGACACCCCTCATGCCTCCATCCAGAGTTAGAAGTGATGCTCAGCCAACAGCAGAACTGTTAGGAATGGAGCTACGTGAGTATCTTATGTGTATGACTTCAAGTATCTCTGTAATTTCAGGTCAGCTACGGCGAGAATGTTGTGGGGCAGTAGGGAACACAGAAGGAGAAGCTTCAGAAGGTCATATTCAAGAATTATGTCTTCCCCAACTATTCTCCGGAGATGCGGTCCTAATCTGTAACTTTACGAGGAAGTGGCACGAACCGAGATTTAATGGCCCTTTCATTGTGGAAGACGTCACGCCGTCTGCAGTCAGAGTGCAAGGCAGACGTGCTTGGACATTTTTAGGTGACGTTAAACTTTATACTGGAGAAACCCCTCTACCCCCACCCCCAACAGAAGCAAGCATCAGGGAAGAATCTCAGCAAATGCAGACAAGGTCTATAATGAGGAAGAAAGACGCAGAGGCTGTTGAGTGAAAAGAAAAGATTTTATTGGACTTTGGCTTGGTTCGGGACACTCTTTTAACCATCTCTGAAAAGGTTAGGGGAAGATGATGAGAACACTCTGTGCTGTCATTTCAGAGTGAAAGAAAAATCATGTGTTCTTAAAGCCACAGGAGCATTATTAACTTTGGACTGAGGCATGCTTTAAGCCTTGATAAGTAGAGAAATATGCCAAATTCTGAGTTCATTTTTGACAATTGGAAGAGTGTGCAGTACCCCGATTCATTCCTGGCTGAGTTCCTGTTCAGATTTGCCCATGGTGATTCCCAATGAAAATGTTTCAAGGATCATATTTGAATTTTTTCTCTTCATTCTTCGCACATATCCAGCTATTACAGGGAGAACTACTAGTGTTTCTATTTTTCTGCAAGATCCAAAGAATGGTCCAATAGTAAGAAGGTTGCTCACAGCAATTATCGAGCAAATTCTGCAGTTGCGAGAATATAGTGGGGAAAGGACAAATACCCCTAACCGCTGATGAGGCTCATAGACTAGTTGGTGAGGTTTTTCATCATCTGATTGAAGAGTATCCGCATCTTGTTGGAAGATACACTGATGTGCACATGTTCCTAAGGGACTGGAAAAACAGTGCTGCATTGAATGAAATTATTAAAGGCATTATATTCCAAGGCAACGCCTATTATGCAAGAAATCTGAGATCAGAGTGAAACTTTCCTTCGAGAGACAGATCGAGAGGTTGCTGGTCAGACAAAACTTTCATTTCATGCTGAAAGGAATTCATCATGTCGTCTGGTCTGAGGCAGATTCGAGGAATCGACTGGGAACTAGTGTATGTCATTGAACCTATCTAGACATACTAAGAGCTGTTTTCTTCTTGCTGGAGAGGCATCTACATTTCGTCTGGTTAAAGACTGGTTTCAGGGAGACATCAAGAGTTCGTTCTCATCATCCATTAAGCAGATTGAGGACAAAATTGCTGAGTCAAGACAGCAGCTTCCAGAAACAGTACATAATGCTGATGTATTAAAGATTACTTTTTTCTTCCTTAAGCAATTAAAATGGGCAGTATCAACAGTACTATAATAATGGCAGATGCAGGGAGACGTCCATTTTGCCAACGGAATCGATGCTGTAAATTGACATACCACTGTGTTATTTAAGTTTGTATTTTATTCATAATCATACTGCTTTCACTAACAGTATGCACATCATACTATATTGATGTACATGGAGCTAGGACTCCAGTGAATCTTCCCGAGCAGAAGGAGGGAACCATCATGGCAACTACTAGGCACCCAAGACCCTATGTAATTATTCCTGTTCCAAAGAAAGATGACAAATTACCTCAGTCTGAAATAAGTGTCACTAGCAACCGTTCACATGCAAAAAGTGTTGTAAAGATTCTGTTTGGACACAAGAAACAGGCTTGCCAAGACAGGCAAGACAAGAGGTTGTTAGATGGTAAGACCATATAAATAATGCATGCAAACACACGTGGCCCTGTGATAAATGACCCAAAAATGATCCCTAGAAGACAGTCACACATGGAGATTTTGTGAGACATGTTCATGCCTAAATGGTATGTTGAGAGGATGAAACTTTCTGAACTTTCTCCTACTCAAATAACACGTGTAGGTGTACCTCGTGCATTGATAGATGTGCCTATGATTTATCCAGATAGAGGAAGTTATGCTGGTACACTTCATGACATGATTATGGAAGGTCACATGAAAAGAATGAGAACTAAAAGGAACACTCAAGAAGATGATGTCGAACTAAATGATTACCTGGACAGTACAGCTCACTTGGGAAGCAACATCTGGTATCAGCATATGAAAGATGTGGGAAGAGGTACCTCAAACTAGGAATGCTTTGTGTGTGCACTCCTGCCTTACAGTATGGGGAAATCTAAAATCTTCATAGCTATTGAAATAGATGTCCAGACAGCTCATTGTCTTTGGCACATAGCACTTTGCAAAACCAGAGGCCAGTTCATGGGTTGAGATGCCTACATCAAATGGGCAACTGAATGGACAGATACAGAAGAAGATGACTATATCCAGTATACAAAGACAAGAAACAGAGCCCATACTAAGATTCATGTGATCAGATATGAGAAACCATGAGTGAAAGGAGCTGGAATCAGATGGGAGGTAAACACAACATTGGAGATTGCAGGAATATCTGCAGAGGACATTCGAAGATGTAAGAACAGAGGATAAATGCAGATCTGGGGATCAGTGTAATCCCCAGATGGATGGGAAGACGGAGTGGTAATCTGCAGAGCCTGGGTGGTCATTGGTTGTTACAAACCTGTCATTGACATAGTGCAGAATGGCTGCAAGCCATTATGGCCAATACTTGAAAAGCTACTGAATTGGGTCGAAGATAGAGGAGGACCCTTGCAGATAGTGCCACCTGAAAGTTCAAAACTGTGCTTCAGAAACAATGGCACAAGACAAGTTGGAGAGAATCAGAACTGTAGTTGAATCTTTAACGTTCCATATACATGATACATGGTACAGCAGTAATCATGGATCATTATTGGGCTTGTGGATCCAGGGCATATATGAAGTTACCCAAGGATTGGGGAGGACGATGCTCATTAGTGAATGTCCATGTTCCAGCATTGGGGATTCCAAAAAGTGATCTGGATCTAGACAGATCTGTGGAGCTGGTAGAGGATGAAAAGGGAAAACTATTTTTCGCTTAAGTCAATAGAAGTTTTTGATTCTATTCCATATGAGCACAGGCTGTTCAGCCAGTCCTCATCAGCGTCCACCTTAATTTTCATGCCGAGAATCCAGGTTGGAGCAAATACCAAGTGGTTACAGATCACCATATGGGAATTGCTACAGACAATGAACACAACCATAAAGGGGTTCAATGCTATCAGAGAAGAAATGAGAGCTATTCGACTGATGACACTTCAGAATAGATACGTTCTGGACATGATTACAGCAATGGATTGGAGAATCATGTTGCACATTTATACCTTCTCATGATGACGAGAATGGTACCCTGACAGAAGCCATAGACATGCTGACAAAGCTCCATGGTCAGATGATAGGCGAAATAGAAGACATTGGTGATGACAGCTGGTTTGGATCACTCTTCTGTTGGATTCCACAATGGATGGCAGACATGTTCAAGTTTCTTGGAGCATTGATCGTGTTGGTGTTGCTTGGATTTTGTGTGATCAAGATAATAATCTCACAATGTAAGAAGACAGCAAAGAAAGCCATAGGGATGAAGATCATGATCGATGTTGATTCAGGATGGAAAGCCAGAGACCTAACAGATGACGAAATCAGAGACTTTGTGAAGGCCAGTATCCATGCACCTGAGGGGATGAAGTTCATGTATCCAACGAATCACAAGAAGTATGTGGGAAGATGGATCTTTTGTAGTCCAAGTGGACAATGAAGTCTCATGACATGGAACAAAGATGAGCATGCCAAATCAGCACGATGCCTGAAGGGTGTCATAAAGATATGTATCACAAAGTAGCTATTTTTCAGAAGAGGATGCCTCGATGTGAAGGATGATGAGAGAGTGAGTAGAGGAGGAGCCAAGTACCCCCACCTCAACCGTTCCGCCCCTTTTACCTGTATGTTGGAAATGTGACATACATAGAATAGTTGAACCAACAAAGGGCAGAGTATGGACTCTGTGCAGTACCAGTGACAATACTAACAGCAAAAAGACTCCAGGAGGCAAGGTTCCAATTGAGAAAACCATACCTGCATACAAGAAAATATGATGGCCATTTGAGTGAAATCCCGGAAGAAGCAGAGCCAATAAATGGCAAGGACGAATGGTAAAGTCACCAACCATCGCCAGTATACGTCACACAGAGCTGAGATGACGTACATAGAAGGGAAGCAGATACCAGAGAATGCAGCCATTCTATAAGGCATCAAGAAAGTATTAAGGATAAGTGACATCTTGGGATCAAGGTGAAGAAGCTTATGCCACAGAAATAGACAAAGATATTCGGCCTCATTACGAGTATGGAGGCAGCCATGGAGCTGTTAGCTCCATGGCTGCCTCCATACCGGGCTCCATTACCGGGTTCCTGCAATGGGGACTTATCAGGTTACTCCGACATAGGAGGACCCGGTAAGTCCTCCTTGCAGGAACCCATCCCCATTCCATTTGAGCCCCCATAGGGCTCAATGGGAATGGGCAGGGAGGTAACAACGGGCACATTACAAGTGTCCCGTTGTTCCCTCCCTCTTCCCCTCGCGGGACCCGAAAAAGCGTCTGGTTTTACCAGATGTCTGATCCGGGTCCCGTATAGGAAGCTCGTAATCGGCGCTCCCGTAATGAAGGGGGCCGGAACCGTACCGGCCCCCTTCATTACAGGAGCGCCAGCCTTATAATGAGGCCCATTGAGTCTTTTTACACGTGCACAGATGCAAAAGAAACGCAAGCCGATGAAGTAATATTAAGGCTGGCTTTATAGTGAATAGATTGCAGCAAGCGCCAATATATACATGCATGCATATGGACAAGTAAAGGATGGATGTTTCCACTATGCATTATAGCAGTGCTGGACAGTAGCAAGAAGGCCTTATTTCTTGTGTGTCGCAGTTAAAAAGCAAATTGAATTACACTGTGTATCTCAGCAGACGAGGCTGGACGAGCCAAGAAGCCAAGGTTTTATCAAACTGGAGTGAACTAACATTGTATACAAAATCGTGTGAAAGAACAAAACTCCTGTTCAGAAGACATGAACATAACAAGAAAGACGTCAGAGGTTTGTTAAAAAATAGTATTAAATGCACCAAAAGGCTTCAATCCCAGGTCTCCAGTCACATGGAAGCATGAAGTTGGACGAACGAAATTATCACACCTACGCACAAGGGCAGACCGTGCTTCTCACTCCCTACATTTCTCAGAGTTAAGAACACTCTCAAGGCTGAGCTTCTAAGGCCTAATTGACAGTTGACCACTGAGGTTATCATGGATTGATATGCTAATTGATGGGAAGCAATGGTTAAGGCGAACTCACCAGCACTTGGATGGCCAACCTGTATACTTCTAGACGTAGATGGAAAAGTACTGACAGAGGTTTAGAGTGCCAACCAATCGTAGAAGACTGTGTATTTAGGTGTCCTGTAGTTGTGTAAACCAATGGGACGTCGTGTAGTCAGTGAAGTTCATAGTGGTAATTTGTAAGGGGAGGGCTTAGTTGCCCCGCCTGATGTTAAGTAACCAATCACATAGTCACACTTTTCTAGACTAGTATGGATCATATACTTAGATATTCACTCATAGCCAATCACCCATGCTCATAGGTTTTTGTAGTTTGCCGTGCAGGGTGACGTTAGTACATGCGTAGGTTAATATAATTTATGATTATCATTATGATTTCACCACTTAGCAAGCCCCGCCCACCTGGTGCCTTCCTGCTTGCCGCTCTTTTCCCTACTTAAGGTGCCCTCCAGCCTCTTTTCCTTTGCAGCTGGGGAGCAGGTGTAAGTGGAGTTAGGTCACCTGGCCTAAGCACCCAACTTCTTAGCCCTGCCTCTTCCTTCCTGCTCTTAACTCGTAGATCAAGGGCATCTCTCGCCAGTGCGTCCAAAGTGAAGGGCTGACAAAGAAAAGGGAAATTCCTGGTTGGACCTGTTCGGACAAGGAGGATCCAGGGTCCGACTCCCTGCTAAAACAGCAGGTAAGCATGCACCAACACGTGTTTACACCCTCTGTCCCCACAGGCCATCCCCACCCTCTCTGGTCCCCCCGTGTTGTTCCCTTATGCCCCACCCTTCCTGCACACCGGAGTCTGTCCTGATACATTCTGGTTTCACCATCACCGTCTTGTAGCCAATGCTGGATTATACGTTTATGGACTTCATTGATTCACGGTCCGTCACCCTTTCTCAACTCTCATCCTGGACTTCCTTTGCATCTTGTACTCATGGTGGCCCTGAATCATGCTGTTCCCATCTTCATCTTGTATCCTGGCTTGCAACATTATGTGTTACTACTGACTTCTGCAATTGTATTTGCTCTCCCCTCTTGCTTCTCCACTCTCTTTTTGACTGCTTACTCTCTGTTCTCTCCTCCCCTCCCCTCTCCCTTTTCCTATCTCCTCCCCTCCTCCCCTTACTTTCTTATATGCACTTACTCTATCAGAATTGTCCCTGGACCTAGTATGATAGCAACCTTGTCTGTCGCTCCCTCATCCCCTTACTGCCCCCCCTCCCTCCAGCACTATTTGAAATGTTGTCAGGCCTAGTACGATAGTCGCATGTTTTGTTCCTCCCCTGCCTTTCGGCACCCCTCTCCCTCACCTTTTGTTTTTCTCCGGCTCTACCAGAAAGGTTGTCAGGCCTAGTACAGTAGTCGCCTGTCTGTGTCCATTTCCTTCCCACTCTCCCCCTCCCTTCCTTATCTATGTCTTAGCTCTTGCACTATCTGAAATGTCGTCAGGCCGAGTAAAGTAGTTAATTTCACATCCTTACTGTTCATGGCCTGTAAGAATGTCATATTTTCCCTTGTTCCCTCCCTTGCCTTGAAGCGCTTTGAACCACATTGGGCCTCATTATGCGGTAGGCGGTAAGGGGTTAACGGCGCCGGTAATGGTGCCAGCGCCGTTAACCCCTTACCGCCCGATTACAAGGTCTCCTTGTGGGACCCGCTAAGGACGCCTGCCAGGCATCCTTAGCGGGTCCCACGAGGAGACCAGGGAGCTAACAACAGGCCTGTTATTAACGGGTCCGTTGTTAGCTCCCTCCTCATTCCCATTGAGCCCTATGAGGGCTCATTGGGAATGGGGATTTACCGGGTCCGGGTTCCCTGAATGGGGAAATACCGGGCCCTCCAATGTTGGAATGGGCCGGTATTTCCCCATTCAGGGAACCCAGACCCAATATGCCGTAAGGGGGTAACCATGCCTCTAATAGCGGCACGGTTACCTCCTAGGTTGTAATGAGGCCCATTGTGTATAGGCGCTATATAAATAAACTATCATATCATGTCATGAGTTTTCCTTATAAAATCTCAGTACTTACTAAGAATGTTTGAGTAAGAGGATCGAGCAAATTTGTTGATGTTCGTTATGCTCCCTGTTTTAGATACTTGATATTAAAACAGTCTTCCATTTGCCAACTACCTGAGTCGTCTCTATTATTGATGGATGAATAAAATCTGCATCCCCATCCATCTCCAGGGTAATTACTTCTCATCTTAAAGGGCTAGGGTATATCCAGTTCACTATCCCTCCTGTTCAATAACATCATGACAATGGGACATGCTCTGCCTTCGTTCACAGAAGCTGGGATAATTGTAATACCCAAAGAGGGAAGAGATACACTTGAATGTGGCATATACAGCCCAATTTCATCGTTAAACATAGACGCTAAACTATACGCTAGCATTCCGGCCAACAGTTTGAGCAGAATCCTCCCACTCTTGATCCATAGTGATCAGGTGGGATATGTGAAGGGGAGGCAGGGCACAGATAATTTCTGCAAAACACTTGACTTAATTGCATCAATTGAGGTAAGCGACGTCGACCCCACTCTGATTTTGGTCGATGCAGAAAAAGCTTTTCACCGAATGGAATGGTGTTTCATCATCCAAATCCTTGAAAAAGCTGGCCTCGGACCCGGGTCGGTTCAGGGAGCAAAAGCACTGTACAACAACACATGTGCAAGTGTGGTAATCAATGATGTGGCGTCTCCCCCGTTTGTCCTAATGAGAGGAACCAGGCAGGGGTGTCCCCTTTCGCTGCTGGTCTTTGTCTTAGTTATGGAGCCCTAAGCCCAAATCATTCGAAATGAAGCATCGATAATGGGGTTCAGAGAGTGTGGCAAAGAATACAAATTGGCCTTGTTTGCTAATGATGCTCTGGTCTATGTGACTCACCCCTCACAGTCCATCACAGCACTCCTAGCCAGAATGGAAGAATACAGTGCGCACTCAGGGTTCCGCATTAATCGCAACAAGACCATTGCTTTAACGCTGAAAGACGAGAATGCACATCCAGACTCAAACATAACAAATTGGGGTCTAAAAGTAGCGAGCAGTAGCATACGCTACCTAGGGATTACCATAACAAAACAATTGAACGATCTGTATCAGGCAAACTATAAACCACTCTGGTCACTCATTAAGCACTAACCAGAGAATTGGGAGAAGTTGAAACTTACCAGGGCGGGTAGGTTCACAGCCATGAAAATTAATGTCCTGCCGGAGCTTCTCTTCTTGTTTCAGTCTCTTCGTACCGCTCTTCTAGACTCCTTTCTTTCAGAGGCCAAAAGCACCCTGCTTGCGTTCCTATGGGATCGGAAAAGACAGCGGATCGTGTATAGCACATTAATTCTCCCTAAGGAGAAGGGCGGATTGGCATACCCAGACCTCCATGAATATTATAAAGCGGCACAGCTCCGACGCCTCGTGGACCACATTCGGGAATCCAAAAGCAAACAGTGGGTTCACTTGGAGAATGGGTACTTTGCCCCGGTCACCCTGGCAGAGTGGCTCTGGGCCCCCTGAAATATACCTCACGCAAAGCATTAGAGCACCCAGTCCTGGGAGTGTTATGGTCAATATGGAAAAAGGGAAACCCGAGCATGTGTGGAGTCATGACCTGGCCGTCAACCCTCATTTGTATTTGGGGGCCCCCCAATCAGAGACATTATTTATTATAGACCCGATTCGCTTTCAACCACAATACGAACAGGGGCTAACTAGAGCAGGTCAGATGTCGAAGGAAGGAGTCTTCTTGACCAGAGAGGAACTGCAAGAGGCTCAGCCGGGCCTCACAATCAGGCCGCTCCCTTACCTGCAACTGAAGGGAAACCTTACGGGCCCACAATGGAAAGCACAGCTGCAATGCCCCCTCACACCGTTCGAAAACATATTAAACACACATCCAGGAACTAAAGGGCTGATTGCGAGAATGTACCGAGCTCTCCTAGAAAGAGGTCACCTGCCAACTCCCCATACCCAAGCACAATGGGAAAAGACACTGGGATGGGAAAACAATCAGTAAGGGTGGGATGCAATATACCGGGTAGTATGGAGATCGTCAATAGCGGTCCAATACAAAATGCATAACTGCAGAATACTCACACAATGGCACTTCACTCCCCAACGCCTAGCGAAAATGTATACAGGTATCTGCCCCTATTGCTGGTGGGGGTGCACACAGGTCAGCACATATTGACACCAGTGGTGGGACTACCCCAGTACACAAACCTACTGGAAAGAGATCATGGGCTGGATCCACAAGATAGAGGGCATCAATAGAGAACTTACCCCACTCTTGGTTCTATTTGGTGTTCAGTTAGTCGAGGGGGAATACCTGGTTCTTCCCTGTATGCCCGCTAAGAGAGATTGCCTACGCAAAGAAAAAGAGATCGAACGAGATGGAAAACCTCACTGCAGCACTTATGGAAACCCACACACGTATTGACACACAGTGGCTCCCCTTCCTGGAGTACTGGGAATTAAATAACACGGTCTCATGAAACTCCTGCCAAGTAGACAAAGCAAAGAATGAACGCCCACCACCAAAATGGAGCAGCCCCACGTTACACCCTCCACACAAGTAGATGACCAGTGAAAAAACCACCAGGGCTCACAAAAGAGTGTCCACTTGAGAGCGACTCAACCAAGGGGGTTCACCTGAAAATGATATAATAAGGTTTTACGACCCAAAATACACACTTCGACAATAGGGCTAAGTGACGTGCAGAGATGCACAGTTACATATTAGCACACACAGAATCCACAAAGAAGAGATATATGACCCTGGATTATGTGTTTCCAGGAGACTATACTCGGAACACGGATAGGATTGTGATGATCATGATGTACTCATGTATGGAACTTCGCTGAACACCTAGACAGGTAAAACCAACGTGATTTAATAGAGATAAAGGCGAAATTAGGAATAATAATATATTTTCATGGTTCCCTTAAATACGTAGTTCCCTTTTTAGGGATTGTGAAACAGGATACGACGTCCCATGAACATTTCAAGATGCCTCCTCCAGACAAGAAAAGTGGAAGTTTAAGACATACAACAAGATTATTGTCTTTTTTAGAATGTAATGTGACAACTGTGCCTCAAATAGAGTCCTGAAAAAAGAGGTAAATGGTTTATTCCTGCTGAAACCGGTTGACATAGAGAGGCTCAGGGTGATGTCCTGATCCCCATGACTCACATACCAAATAGTGAGCCTGGTACAATTGCATCATTTTATCAGACAAGAGTAAATAGTATAATATAATAAACTGTACTTTGGCTCTTACATTTATATCTTTTAAGATTGTTGATAAGTCACACTGAATGCAAGCAATACGAATACATTTAGAGTTTTCTTTGACTTCCAAACAGTACGCTCTAACTTTTAGAGGTTGAGGAAAGTAGTGACTTAGGATAGGGATAGATTTCTCTTCTATCCCCTTACCTAGATAGGCGACACACCAGCGCTCAACTAGGGACAGAAAATTACAGGGATAGTGAGAAACTGTAGGGACGTTTAGTTATCTATAGAAACTATAGATGTAGGAATAACTTTTGAATACATTTTTATTCTGTCTTCAATGTGTTACAGTACAAGTGGGTTGGGACAGAATATGGAAACCTGAGGACTTTAGTTGTATTGAACTATCCACGTTACACCCTAACATCATAAGACCTCCGCAAACGCCCCAGTACATTGAGCCAAGCACGAAACCAAAGAGTCAGACACTTGCCCATGACCGAATGTTTCTTCATTGTTGGGAGACCAGTAGCCTCTCACAGAACCTCACCATTCAATGGAAGTCTCGAGTTGGGAGGGGTGGGAAGAGGGAGGGGCGGGGGAAAGGGGTTTTTACTCTGAAGTTAAAAATGTAAAACTCTTGATCTCGTGTTTGCCTTGTTCAGTAAGAAAGAAATGTCATGTACATGCTGTGTAACCGTTGATCATAATAAACATATATTTAAAAAAAACAAAGCAGAAGAAAGATCGAGGAGAATGAGGACAGAAGGAAGGTTAGAATCAAGGTTAGAGAGCAGGTCTTCACAGATGTTCAGAAAAGCAGTTTCTGTGCTTCTGGCTGCTCTGAAGCCAGACTTGTGGTCGTGGAGACAACCAACAGATTCGGTGTGAAGATTAAGCTGGGAGAGGGCCAGCTTTTCCAAGAGTTTGCCCAGGAAGGAGTGATAGAGATCGGGCGATAGTTAGCCGCAGAGGAAGAATCAGCAGAGGGCTTCTTAAGGAGAGGGTGCACAAGGGAGTGCTTAAGGGGGGAAGGGAAGGTTCCAGTGGCAAAAGAGTGATAGTAGAAATTGGCAAGGGCTAGAGCAAGGGTGTCAATGTGGTTCTTGATGGTTCTGGAAGAACCGGTTTTGGTGAGACTTTCATAGATCGGGCTTGTCTAAAAACGTTGTCAGGGGTGAACAAGGGAAAGGAAGAGAAGGGAGGAGAAGAGGAGGCCACAGACAGGCTGGGAGTCGAAGAGGAAAAGGAAGCAGAAGAGAGGGTGGACAGGATATCCTGAGTCTTACTGATGGAATGAGAAGCCAAGGCCATATAGAGGGCCTGGGAGGGGACAGTAGAGACCGCAGCAGGGTTGGCCAGCTCCTTTCAGATTAGAGTTTGGCCGAGTTGTTAGATGCTGCAGAGACGCAGGCTTGAATTTGTGCTCTCTTCTTGGTGAGGATAGAGAGTCTGTACTACCTTTGGAGGAAGCAGCAGGCCAGTTTGTCTGAGGTGTACCTGTAGCCCTCCACTTCCTCTCAGCTACCCTGCACTTGCGTTTGAGGAATGCCTTTCAACTCATTTAACACCAAAAAGCGTTTATTTTGTGTGGAATGACAAATTTTCCTCACATCATATATGATGCATGCCTTTGTCAAACAATGAAAAGCAGCCAGGTTTTGTTTTCACTCATTATATTTTGTTGTGAGTCTTTAAGTCTTGAAAGTACATTTACAAAATACAAAACTCACAGGGCATTTTTTTTAGCCATTCACTAAATTCCATTCTGGTATTTTTAATCTTCTATTCAAGATGGGTTAACATAATGCTACAATCATACTCTTTTTTGCTTAACATATTACTCTGATGATTTGTATATTTGTATTGAGTGGTATATTATGATTTTTGTAGCTTTCAAGTAATCTCTATAAAAGAGAGTACTGTTGAAATCTAAACATGGCGGTGAGGAGTGGAGAGAAAAATTGGGTCCTGATTTTCCAGGTCCAGGGATGTCGAAAGATAAGCTACTCTCCTAGAGACTGGACAGTTGGTTTTCCCTAGTCCAGGACCTGTGCTGATTTTATTAACATTTGAAAACCTGTGAAATTGCTTACTCCCACTACTTCAAGACCTCTAAGTAAATAGGCCCTGCTTCATTCTCACTATAAATCAATCCAATCCCTCTTGCTCTGCCTGTGCCAGCCTCATTCCCTGCCCTGACGTCCTTTAAACCTATAGTGTAAGCAGGGGACATTATTTTGGTGTGTAACTCAAATTATATTTAAAAACAAATTCCTTGAAGGTTCATTTCTTTTGACAGTCAAAATAACTGTCATCTGTAGCTTTTGAATTTAAAGCATATTGCTAGTTTGGACAATATGGCAAAATATGTTCACAATGAAAATAAAAGCAATTTTGAAACCATTGCAAAAAACAGCAGTTTACTTCAGTTAACAAAACACAAGTGGAAGTGCGTGACGTAGTGTTCTTCGGTGTTTGGCAAAGTGAAGTGAGCCTACGTTCACCTGCAGCCGCTGTTAGACCACGCCCCTCTCCCCTTCAAGAACGTTTTGACCAGCGGAAGCGGAGCGGAAGTGCGAGACGAAGTGTTCTTCGGCGTTTGCCAAAATGAAGTGAGTCTACGTTCACCTGCAGCCGCTGTTAGACCACGCCCCTCGCCCCTTTAAGAATGCTGTGACCAGCGAAAGCGGAGCAGAAGTGTGAGACGAAGTGTTCTTCGGTGGTTCCGCAGTGGATGTGGCAGCTGCAGCGCCACCCCTCTCCACTTCTCCCTTCCCCTCACCAAGCGAGTTGCAGACTCAGACCTTCGCGAACGGCCACGTCGTTGTTGGAGCAGGAAACCCAGGAGCTGCACAGGAAAGTGATCCAAAAAGTCACAAGTAAGACCGTGGGTTATGTGAATGTAAATATAGGGGGCTTTAACCAGACATTGTGACACTGTGAGCACCTCGAACATTCGAACACTGTGTGAAACACTGTGTGACAGTGTGAAACAGCGTGATCATTGTGTGGACTTTGAACCAATGTCCCTTGTGTTGCATGTGAACCCCTCCTGGGAGCATGGTAGCTCCCAGGATGTTGTAATGGGTCACGTGGCAGTAGCCACGTGACCAACATAATAAAATAGGCGAGCTGCTTCCGGCTCGCCAGTCACTCCCATTCTGGCTCCAGCGTCGTTCTTTGGGAAGCACCATGCTGGTGCTGCGCTGTGTGTGCTGGGCCCAAGGACGGGGCCCAGTTGGAGGACGGTGCCCCTGCCGGGCAACGCCGTCCGGATGGTGCCCCTGCCGGGCAACACCATCCCTGTGTGTTTCCCTGGCCCTGTGAGTCGGGCCAGGGGGCGACCCCGGCCTGGGTGCCCCCAGAGCCGGGGCCGCGGTAAGCCGGTTGCCAGCCGGCCATGTGTGGCGCTCCGGTGTCCCGGAGCTGGTGGGCTGAACCCCCACCCTTCCTAGTGCGGCGTGATCGCCGCACTGCAGCGTGTGGTGTCGGGCGCTGCCCGACACGAGTATGGGGCTGCCCGGTGGACCGGAGCAGCCCCCAACAATGGCGACGAGGAGAGGGGCCCCGCGTGCCCCGGAGAAGATATGGTGCGGGCCCATCTCCATCTGGGCCCGCGATGTGGAGGAGCGGAGGCGTCCTTTCCCCCGTTCCCCGTGGGGAAGAGAAGTTTCCGCGGCGGCGGCCGCGACGAGGAGCGGCTAACATCGCCGCGGGAGGATGGATGCGGGCCCAACTCCAACTGGGCCCGCAAAAGTACTGCCCGGACCGCGTGGGGGAAGGCAGAGGAGATGGCGGCGGTGGCCGCGTGGGCCCCCCCCTCCCCCTCCCCCCCTTGACGAGGGACAGCCCGCGGCATCGGCCGCGTGCGTGCTGCGCCCCTCCCCCACCTTGGATGCGGACTCTGCCGCTGCGGGGGGGCGGGGGACGCATGAGCGGCGTCGGCCGCAGGAGGATGGGGGCCCCGCGTGCCCCCAGGAGGTTTTGGTGCGGGCCCATTTCCAACGGAGCCCGCACCGGAGAAATGGCGTGGCGGGCCCATCACCAGCTGGGCCCGCGGAAAAGGAAGACGGCGTGCTGCCGTCCCGTCCCCTGAGGGAGATGAAGAAGGCCCGCGGCATCGGCCGCGGTGAGGAGGCGCTGCCCCTCCCCCACCCGCGACGAGGGGAAACGGCGAGCATTGAACTCCAACGGGGCCCGCAGAGGGAAAAGAGGGGCCGCGGAACAGCTGAGGCGGCCCCCAACGGAAGGCGGGCCCATGATCAGCTGGGCCCGCGGGGAAAATAAAGAGAAACAAAATGTGTGTTGCAGGCCCGAATCCAACTGGGCCTGCAAAGGAAACAAAGGAGGCGGGCCCAGCACCAGCTGGGCTCGCAAGGACAAGGGAGTGCTCGCTCTGAGGAGTGGGCAGAAGAGCTGCCTGCCCTGCCCCTACAGGCAAGGGGAGTGGATGCGGGCCCACCACAAACTGGGCCTGCAATGGAAAGGAGAAAAGGGGACAAAGGCAGCGGGCCTAACACCAGCTGGGCTCGCAAGGACACGGGCCCTGAGGGGTGGTGCCCCCATACAAATAGACCTAGCCGATGTGGCCCCTGGGCCTCCCCAGGTGCGGCTTTGCCGGTGTTTGTGTGACTGTGTTGTAACTGTCCGAAATGGAACCCTGGTGAGGGTGCGAGCTGGTTTCCGGCGACTCCATACGGAAGATGGACATCGTGAGTGACATTCCCCGGAAGACTGTGAGCCGGCAGACACGGACTTGCTTAAAAATGGCCCGGTTAGTGGGTAATGTTGTGTGGTGCACACCTGCAGACTCGGAGTGCTTTATGTGGTGCCAGTAGCCCCAGGGGTGCTGTTTAGTGACATGAGACCACTCACCCAGGTTAATAAAGGGTGTATTAGTAGAGTGGTTGTAGGAGTAGTAGTGGGCAGTAGTGTGTGTGTTTTGTTTTGTTGCTCATTAAAAAAAAATGGAGTGGTGTTGCATGTGAACCCCTCCTGGGAGCATGGTAGCTCCCAGGATGTTGTAATGGGTCACGTGGCAGTAGCCACGTGACCAACATAATAAAATAGGCGAGCTGCTTCCGGCTCGCCAGTCACTCCCATTCTGGCTCCAGCGTCGTTCTTTGGGAAGCACCATGCTGGTGCTGCGCTGTGTGTGCTGGGCCCAAGGACGGGGCCCAGTTGGAGGACGGTGCCCCTGCCGGGCAACGCCGTCCGGATGGTGCCCCTGCCGGGCAACACCATCCCTGTGTGTTTCCCTGGCCCTGTGAGTCGGGCCAGGGGGCGACCCCGGCCTGGGTGCCCCCAGAGCCGGGGCCGCGGTAAGCCGGTTGCCAGCCGGCCATGTGTGGCGCTCCGGTGTCCCGGAGCTGGTGGGCTGAACCCCCACCCTTCCTAGTGCGGCGTGATCGCCGCACTGCAGCGTGTGGTGTCGGGCGCTGCCCGACACGAGTATGGGGCTGCCCGGTGGACCGGAGCAGCCCCCAACACCTTGGTGGGGACTGTAACTACCCAGCACTTCCTTACATTGGAACTTTAAATACTTATTGAGTGCTGTCTACGGTAATGACTTGATACTATTAGACATTAGACACAGGAGCACCAAGAAACATTCAAGTGAGCTCCTGACTTGACTCGATCGCTGTTGGCCGCAATGTCGGCCAAACTATGTCCGCAGACCAAGACATTACAACAACGGCGCCTGTCCAATCCATGGACGTTTGCAAAGGCAGCCGTAGCGAACCAAAATAGCAATAAAGGAGTGCAAGCGGGCAACATTGCTGACACTGGAACAGACGCCTCAATACCAAGTGATAGCAACGCCTTGTTCACCCAGCCATCTCAACTGGACATTGCCTCTCCTGTTGTCTCAATTGCACCTGGGTGCACAGTAGCACATGTAGATTCGCCAAAGACCAGCATGCACGAAAACGGGAACAATGTACTACCCCAAGGAAACCAAGAAAACGGGCAACACACCAAGGAAGTTACCGAACTCGACAGGCCAAATAAAAGAGTGAGCAAATCCAATAAAATTTTATCACTGTTGGACCTGGTTCCGATTCCACAAGACGTAGTCGGTGCAGATAAATCACAAAGCGCAGACTGCTCTGGGAATTTTTTACACCCTTTGATATAACTGATGTTGAATTGCTGAGCGTCCTACAAGCCGACCCGAGCTTGCAACTCACTGATGGCCCTCAACTAACAACAACAAAGCAAACACAGCTGCTAACTGATATGCCAGAGTCGACGCTCGAACGAAAGTACCTTGGCAGCCAAAATCCACCTGATCACTCCTCAGAACAAGCATGCTCTGAAATACCGATAACATCAAAGGAAAACTTTTGACAACAATCTAGTAACCCAAAAATTGGACTGATAAACGATGTTGCAAAAATAACTCACTCATCACTTGTTGAAGAACCAGTAAACATAAACGAAACATCATTGGATGAAGAGTCACAACCTGCAGCATGTCCAGGCAAAATAAGTGCACGTAGTGCTGGATCAGTGGGATCGAAAAATATCCCTAATAAGGAGTGTTTCGCTCCAAATGGAATATCAGCAAAATCAAAACAGTGCCAAATTGCATCAAACGAGGCAGAGAATTCAGGAAACAAAGTGAACACACCGAGATGGAACGCCAAAACCCTGATCACTGAAAGATCCAAACAAAGACTACTCACTGGATTGAATACTCCATCTGGAAACACGAGTGAAAGCTCGCCAAACTTTCATACAACGGCAGGGAGGGGCTCCAGCGAGGCGACAACTAAATCAAGCCTCTCTGCAGCCGCCGCAATGCAAATCCACAGCAATGTGCTAGCAGCGTCATCCCTGGCAATGATCCCCTTCGTAAAATTATATGAAGCACTCAATGAAACAATCAACGACCAGGATGCGATGTTAAAAAACTTAACACAAAAAATTGACAAATTAGACATGTACACAATCTTTCTCCAGAACCAACTGAAAAAAGAAGCTGATGTTTCAGCTGGTTGGCAAGCTTGCCTTGGCGATTTAGCTGCAAGATATCACTGCGAAAATTATAGCCTATCTACAGGTCTATTGGAAGCAGTGAAATGGATGAGACATGAGGGACGACAGCCTGTGTCATCAAATCCATATGTGGACCGCATTAAGAGACAACCCACAAACGCAAAAAAAGATGCGAAAGAGAAGAAACTTCATGCCGTGGGCCCAGAGATTCTTATCCCAGGTGACACTCACACTGAGCATATTGGTCCGCAAACGAATATGCAAAACGGAAAAAAATCTGAAAGCAAAAGAGCTAACCAAGGTCCAGCGTCAGAAACACCCATAAAGCAATCTCCAGAGCTGCTGGCGCAGGACGGTGATGAGGCCGTGAATAGACACAAATGAAGAACTGAAAGGTCTCCACTAACCCACGAAGATCCGCTTGCAGTGACATTGACTGGTAAACTCCAATCCAATCCAGAAGAATCCACTAAACAAGCAGCATTTAAAATATTTACTGGAGGTAGCAAAGATGCACCGCAACTCCTAAAATGTCCAGTCAAAGACCCTGCAACTGATGTCAGAACTAAAGGACCGCTTTTCTCCAAAACTGGCACATTAACAAACAAGAGGAAACGAACGATGAATACAAAAAAATTCATAAGAAATCTTTCATTGCCAATACGACCAGCAATGTTCAGCCGGCCGGAGAAAGCTAATAATAAACCTATGAATTCGGCAAGTCAAAAACCGTGTGACAACATTGAAATTAGGATACCAAACAGGAAACGAATGACACTGGAGACCATGGACACAAATTCATCGCTCTCTTCCGCTGCTTCATCTATTGACCTCTGTAACTTGTTAACATACTCACATAACAGCGAGTTTGATAAATATGAGGAGGAGGGCGCAACAGACAGTGAAGCGCAAGATGACACTCAAAAAACAACAAACTCGTCAATTAGTGCTCAAAAACCAAAACCAAACATTCACACCAAAAAGTCACAAACTGCAAATCATAATAAACCAGGAAAGGAAACGTGCCAAATACAAGCAGCCACAAAACTAAATCCAAAATTAACAGCAAATCAATGGAAACTAGCAGTACATTATATCTCTAAAACTCAGCAGTACCAGAAAAGTGAAACCCCAAAGCAAATCAAAAAGCTACGTCTTCAAAACATTCACACAGATGAACACGAAATGAACTTAAACCGTTCAAACGTGTTGAAAATATTCACGTGTCCCATCTTTACGAACAATTAACACTGACGATATTAAAATTGCGGAATATGCATCCGAAAACACAACCGACTAGGTGCTATTACACATAGTTTCAAATGCGGTACGAAATACAAATTTGCGCGCCACAGACGAACTGTTAGCTTATGGATTTGACTTGATGGCAGAACCAACAGAAAGACTAGACAAAGGAATGTCAACCGATGATGAAACTGCCGCCCAGTCTATCGAGTCTAAGATCGCTACGCTGCGGCACTCGCTAGCTAAATCCCATGACGAGCAATGGAGCACAGATTTCAAGCTCAGAAGAGAAAATGAAAAAATCCACGGACAAGGAACGCAGGGAAGGCACTGCTAGCAATGACTGAGAAAAAAGGAAGATAACTGTGCTCTGCTGACTTGGAACAAGCGTGGATTCTTACATCTGTTTAAAGAATTTCCTGTCTCGCTTGAAAACTCTCCAGTCATTTGCCTGCAAGAAACGTGGCTACATCAGAAACCATCAAAAGATGGTTTTAGCATCTTTCTTAACCTGGCAGAAAAGAATCAAACAGGTCGCCCCTATTCAGGTTTGATAACTATGATCAAAATCAACCGATGGTGGGCTCCTGTTGAATCACAAAATCCAAATCCTTTCGTGCAAGGGACGTTGATTCAATCCAACCAGATGACCAAAGGAAGTCGTGAACATATGTTAATAATTTATTGCTATTGGAACCCATTAAAGATTGCCACATATGATTTCACAAAAGCAGTAATGGGTCTAATAGACAGTGCCATGCTTACTTACAACAACTTGTTGATCATATGCTGTGGCAACCTAAATTGCACCTGGTTTAAATGGGAACACAACACGAAAACAAAATTTTAAAAAATCAACTGAGCAAAAGAGCACAGTCCTGGCAGAGTGCGATGGTAAACAGAAACCTACACATGATTAACGGAAATGTCAAGGGAGACATGCCGCCAAGAAGCACGTGGAGAGGGCTAGGCAAATGTGAAGCCAAAATACTAGATTACATCTGGACATCTGGAGCGATGTATGGGAAAGTAATCGATATGGAAGTCATCAAGATTGAAAATAGTGATCATGAGTTGGTACGACTGTGCTGGCCGATGCACTGGAATCATAGTGTTTCCAATCCAATTCCTTTGGTAACAATAAACTCTGCTGGAAATAGACTGAGAATAAATGGAAGGAGTCAATGAGAGAACACCTGATTATGCTCCGCTGTTAGTTAACCTTACAAAAAACGTATCTCACTCGACCTTATTTAGTAATGCACACAAGCACAACTTCAGTGACCTTCTACACGATGCAAAGAAACAACTAATACGGGACGTGAGACGCCTGAAGAAAAATCACGTGGCTTGTGACACAGGAGTTCAACTCTGGTGACAACAATATAGAAACTGGGCAAAATCTCAGCATGCCATCATTGACCAAAATCGTGCGGAACTTATCATGAAACTCATGATAAAGAAAAACTCTAGAGACATATGGGCAATTCTAAATTCTGGAAACCTGAAATGTCAGACCACAATCACAAATGATCTAGCAAGCAATATCTGGGTAAAGCACTTCTCGAACGTATACAAAAAAACAAAAGTGGAACCACCAAAAAAGTTCAAATCAGGAAACGTGGCCTGGGACATAAAAATCAATGCATATGAGATCGTCTGAGCGATAATTCTGTTAAAGAACTCTCTGGCCCCAGGACCAGACCTGATCACCAACGTAATGTTAAAACAAAATGTTGCAGATTGGTCTGTTTTTATCGAGCTGCTATTCAACCGACTAGCAATAACAGAACAAATCCCGGAGTCATGGTTAAAGGCAGTCGTGGTGGCAATTTACAAGAAGGGCGATCGGGACGATCCCAACAACTATCGCCCGATCGCCCTTCTGGATACAATAGGCATGATTTGTGGATCCTTCTTGAGGAAGAAGCTCGCGAAATGGGCAAATTCAACAACGATTATAGACACCAGACAAAAACCGGTTTTACTACTGGTGTCAGTGTCGACGTAAACCTCAGCATATTAAGCATCCTAAAAATGGAAACCACCAAGGCAGGACATAAGCTGTTTCTAGCGTTCATAGATATGAAACAGGCCTTTGACGGATTAAACCACGGCAAGTTATGGCTTAAACTAACGAAATGGGGATGCCCTGCAAATTTACTCGAACCAATAATTGCTTTTCATACCAACACATCAATGTGTCCGTCTTAATAACAATCAAAACTGAAAAAGGAGTAAAGCAAGGGTGCCCCTTGGCTTCAGAACTTTTTAAACTGTTCATAGCCGACTTGCTGATACACTTGAAGGATGTTAAATCATTTCCACCCAAGATAAATAATGTTCCCATATCTTGTATAACATATTCTGACGATCTGGTAATACTAGACCGCACACAAGTAGGGCTGCAACGGCTTTTGGGCAAACTGTACGAATATCTTACCAACAACAAACTCGAAATAAACACGGCTAAAACCAAGATAATAGCAATTGGCTCTAAGGGAAACAAGAAAGGCCGAGCCTCTCGATGGGAAATCAACGGCATAAGGATAGAAAAGGTAGCCTCAATAAAATATCTAGGCATCAATTACAACAATTCTATTTGTGAAGGCCCATGGATCGACAAATTAAAAAACCGGATGAAGAAGTTGGCCCTCCAAGGAGAAAAAGTGGAGAAAGAATATGGAAAATTCTCTCTCACCAGTACTACTCTTTTATGTCCAAAAAGTAGTGCCGGCAATAACGTTTGGCGCTGAGGCTGGATGTAACATCCCTGAATGTACTTGGCATTTGCTGGAGGGCCTCTTCTGCCGCTGAGTGTTGAACTTACCCAGATATGTCTCAATTACAGCATTGAGGCACAATTTATCATTGAATTCGCTACACTCTGAAGTAATATGGAAATCACTTTTCACGAGGAGGAAAATGCACTTAACCCCTCCAATCCCAGCATATGAGATCTTCAAACTGCGAAATGGAAATTTAAACGACCTTACTAAAAGAATGGTATTTAAAATTAAACGAAATCCAAGTAGCAGCAGACATCAATGAATCAGAACTGCAGATGACACTTCAGATCGCAAAAAAAAAAGTTTGAACAATGTAGTTGGATTATTAACAAGGAGACACGAGACAATCTCAAATCATTGTCAAACATAGAGTCCAGTGAAAATAAACTAAACACACCACCATGATTAATTTTTATTTATTTGCATTTTTAAAGCGCCAAGGCCCTGTTACAAGAATTGTTTGTTTTAGTTGCGTAGTTGTTTTGCCTTAGTTGTGTATTTATAACACGCCTAAATACCCAGGGGTTTCTAAGTGCGGACCCGGGGATCGAACCTGTGTTGCTTCATGTCGTTTTGCTTCCAAGGCGATCACTGCCGCTGATCCTCCCGGGACATGTTACGCTGTCCTTCAAGGCATCACCTAGAGACTGAAATTAAATGGGTTAGACACAAAAGAAATGCTATGGCAAAGAATAGACAAAGCTACAGACGACAGCAAATGCAGGTTCGGTAAGCTCGAGAATGAAACCAGTAAACATTTAATAACTGAGTGCACAGGAACCATTATCCAGTGCAATATACATCTTGACAAATTTGCCCCATTGAACAATGACATGGAAGGGTAATGGGAAGACCTCTTACTGGGCCAAAACGTCAAACTAGTTTGTGCTGTAATAGACTATATGGACATGTTGCTGAAATAGGAATCGCTGGAACGAAATAATCAAGAGACCTTGCCTGTTAAATTGAAGTAACAATGGACACGAAGCAGTAAGGACAACAAAAAAAAACATTTGGAAGTTGTAACCAAAGTTTAATATTATTTTGTATTGAACTGTAGTTTTACAATAAAAAAATAAATAAAAAAAAACCACAATCACATTTCTTTCCACTGCGTACCAAAGTCATATGGTGTTTTCCAACGAAACGTGCAAACGGGCCTGGAGAGAACAACATTTCTACCAACTTCAGCTGCTTAGATGTGTTCAAGTGCCTGAGTTGCCGACTGGTCGCAGATCCCGACTCAGCCACTTAACCAAGTGTGTGCTCCGAAGCAAATAATTGTATCTCTCTGTGCCTTAGAAGTGCTTCTACTTACTTTCTTAACTACTCAGAAAAAGCCCCATTTATGATATATCCATACATAACAGTAAGAAGCAAGATACATATATTGTACATCACAGAGTTTACTCATCACTTGGCTCACACCTGGCAATTTCTTTTTACGTAACTTCCCCTCCAGTGTCAAAGACTCATTCTCTGTGATCATTTTCTGTGATGTCATTACATATGCAAATAATGGAGGTCTGCCAATCCTAGGGCTGGCTCGGGCTGCTGGAGTTCTCATCCTACCTCTGTTCGCTCACTGTAGCTCTGAGCACCGGTTAGAAGAAAGATACACATGTTTTAAAATGGTACTGTTTGTTGTAGGGAGTTTACTTTGTGTTGATCAGGTATGTGCAGTCCCCACACCCAAGAGCCACACAAATAATCATACACACCCAGAGTAGTACTCTGGGGACTGGACCCATCCTTTTAATTAGCTTGCGCAATTTAGCATCTACACATGACATGTGCATGGGTGAATACATGTGTAGAATACACAAGAGTGTTCTTCTACACCTGCTGAAATGGCGCAAGATGTGACACATAAATCTGTGTGTGGTAAGGCCTCATAAAAAAAACATTACCTCCACATCCCTCTTTCTTGTCCTACTACTCACTTTAGTAGCAACTATTTTCAGAAGAGGAATCTAATAAGTCCTTTACTCTCTGCTCCTGCTCTACCAATTGATGGTAGATATATACACCCTTGGTGGCACTCACCACTAGCCATTTGCTACTGATAATTGACCCTTGGCGAGTAAGACATTGTGCGCTGTCTGTATGAGGTAGAATTGGGGTGGCAAGTGACTTTTCATGGCTGGCTAGTAGCTTGCAACATGACATTATTACCTGGAAATATACCTATGCACCATGGGCTCATCAGTTAAACATTTTCCTGTCTCTAGACAATGACCAACATGCCGATTTGCTGACAACCACCTCTATGGAGCGGGGCTCTCACAGCATCCTGGCCAAGGCTTCCTTCCAGGTGACTTTCCGGGCTTGGGTCAGATCCGGAAGATTGAAGCTTCACCCCTGCAAGGCTGCTGGGTAAGGCTGGCAGCGGGGGCATTGGGAGCACCCAGCTCCTCTGCAGGGTAGATGAGCAAGGAACTGGGACGGCAAGGTAATGAAGGTAAGGAGGGAGGGGCCCCTAGAAGTCCCCCTTTATTCTCCAGAGAAGGACGGCCGGATTCTCTTCCTTTTGAGAGCCTGCAAGACTGTCTGGTAGATAGCACTCTTCCGCCCCTAACCCCAGAGCCTGTGGGGCAACGTCGTTCGGGGGAGCTTTGAGGTGCCCTGGTCAATAGACAAAGAGAAGAGCGCGGAGGAAATGACTGAGGGATGTTACATGCACAGGGCAGCATGTCCTTCATAAGAACATCCTGGTGCTTGGCACCAAATGGCTCGCAATCGGTAGCCATCTTGGGCTGGGAGGGGACAGAATAATTCTGCACAGCTACAGGCCAGGGCTCTTAACACAAAATCATGGGAGCATTCCAGAAAGTGAAGCAGAAGTGCAAACACATTGTTGTGCAACCAGTGTTCTTATCGGGCTCTGAGTCTCCAGTCCAACCCAGAAAAAGTAGATATTGTAGAAGAACATAGTTCTAGGCTTTCAGTAGCTCAGATGAAAAGATAAACAACCAAGACAGCCCAGAATGGTTTTCACAGTCTATACCTTGCTGTAGAGGAGGGAGCTGACTGTACTTCACTGCTAGCAGCAATGCAGTGTCAAGTGGAATTTCTATCAGTCCGTTCCTTTAATAGGATGAAAATGAAGATGCCGTTTTAGGGGAACTTCTCTTTGCGGACAATGCGGAGGATAGTATGTATCGGGCCAAGTTCTGCAACCTTTGACTCTCTAGATATTTTGGACTAAAGTTCCAATCAGTCCCAACCAGGAAGTTCAATGGTCAGGGATTTTGGAAGTCATAGCCCACATCATCTGGAGAGGTGCAGGTTGCAGACCCATGGAAGGTGTTTCGCAATGATAAGTTGTAAAAACCCCACAATCAGTCAGACAGACCCAAGGACTCAAAAGGGAGTTCAAGAAAGTAGATGAGTCCATTCAAATCCTCTGGAGCTTACAGAAGTAGGCTGCAACATAAATCAGAAGGAAGAGCTTGCTTACCCCAATAGAAAAGAACCTCCCTCAGTAAACTGCAGAAGCCCTGTGAGGGCACGGCTGTTGATTTTTGCAGTGAAGTTGAACCAGATGACACAAGACCATTGGGTCCTCTACAATCAGACAACGCTACAAACTGAAGATTCAGACTCCCACTCTTCACATCTGGGGTCATATTTGCTCCTGTTTCAATGGGCAGTACAAAGAGAGAGGAAGTCATTATGCAGGTAGCGGCAGCAAAAAGGTTGGGCAGGTTCTACTATATTCCTGCCAATGAAACAATCCAGATCCTACTGGATGTGCTCAACCTAAAGGCTATCAGCCACTTCATTTGCACAAAACACTTTGAGATGCACATGCTGCATGCAGCCACTCAATCCCATGAACTCCCAAGGAGATGTCCTTTCTTGTCTAAATCTGCAAGGTGCATTTCTTCATATCCCGATAAGGAGAGCAGACCAGAAATGTATCTGGTTTGCAGTAGGGACAAGACACTTCCAACTCAGGATTCGCCCATTGGGCCGGAGGGTTTTTACAAAGGTCCTGGCTCCCATAACAGCATCTCTTCACCTGTAAGGAATGCAGGCCTACCCATATCTGGATGACTGTCTCATTTGGGCACCACCCAGACCAATCCTTAGGGCCAATGTAAGGAGCACCTGTCAATAGGTGCAGGCCCACATGGATCTGCTGTAAATTGGTGCTGTGATAGGGAGTGAGCCAGAGATGACAGGACACCAGCAAATAGTAGAACAATATTTATTCTCTGGATGGGAAGAAGTCAGGTTGATTCACCCCTTCTTTCTCCTTCTTTTTAAAGATCCTTAAAGCCATCCACTATTCGTAGGTACACACTACACACTGACATAGGTAAGAATTTATCATATGTGATGACCGCATGTTTGTTAACTTGCAATGTGCGCTTGTAATAGCCATGCCCCCCTACGCTCTTTCTTCCCCCACTTACACCATACCCCATGCCTTCAGCAGCCTTCTCTGACCACTGTAGTCCAAGATTCTCTCGCCACCTCTGAGGGCTCACCTTACTCCCTCAGTACAGCATGTGTCTAAAGTCCACACACATCTAACCAACCAATCACCCTCACCTGTAAGGCCCGTACTGCCTAGACCAACCTCCTTCTTGCAATCTGCTTCCGCCTACCTTAATCCCTGTGCCCCCTAGCACAGAGTGCCTCTCAAGACGCATCTAACCCCCAGCATTGCACCCACCTCCAAAGGTCTTCCTCACCTCCCCCCTGACTATATTCCACAAGCATTACCTATGCAAGCTAAGCCCACACCATACACAGGGCACACTCTCCCCTTACCACCACATTGCTGCCTAGACTCGCCTATGACACTCACTACCACACTGCCATGACCTCCTCACCTTGCACAGGCAGACTTAGACTCACACGACTACAACATACTCGCACACCCACCTTGACCCACCTGCCCGTCTCCCGCCCATTCAGAAAGGATCGACTATGTGCCCGCACCGCTACCCTCTGCTGTCTCCACCTCTCCACCAGGATGCCCCACCAGCATCTACCGCTCCTCCCACAACCATATCACAGCCCCAAACTTTCTCTTGTGCCCTCATCAACGTATCGCTCCCTTTGCACCCATGCGCTGTACATGACCTTTAACCGGAAAATGATCTTGAAATGCTCATCATCCCTGAAACCTGGCTGCATGATGCAGCCAGCCCTGCACCATCTCTAGCCATCCCTCTTGGATATGTCCTCTTGAGTTCAGACAGACCTGCTCAACCAGGCGGAGGAATCACCATCATCTACAAATCCTCCATACCCATCAGACTCTCCCCCCTTACTTCCCTGCAAGGATATAAACTCCTGCTTACCAAACTAGAAACAAGCCCCCAAACCACAATCAATATCCTTCTCCTCTCCCTCCAACCCAACCTCCTCAACTCCCCGGACACCGTCATTCCCCTTCTCCTCTCTCCGCTCATCAACACTAAATTCATCCTTCTCGGAGACTTTAATCTTGGTTTTAATGGCACTGCTGACACGAAGGCCACCGCCCTCATGGCTACTTTACAAGAGAAGAGATTAACCTTTCGCAAGTCGTCAGAACCCCCATCCATGCCAAAGGCCGGATCTTTGAATGGATCCTGAACCCTAACACCCCCATTTCATTTACCACCATTGACTCCGTCCCTTGGAGAGACCACTCCCTGATTCAATTCCTCTTACCACTGGCTCAGCTCCAGCGCACCAACAGGATTCACAAAATGTGGAACCTGCTTCATGTGTATATATGCACATAAAACGCAGTGTTCCTAAGGGAGTGTGGGTAACTTACTGTCAGAAAAAGGGGGATAATCACACTGCTGTAAATAACGGGGCAATATGTTTAATTCCCTTTTTCTTGTTCTCGTATGCCTCCTTTTTATCTTGATACATGTTGGAATTGGGAACGGGGTAACAGGACAGTATTCATAGTAGCCCATGAAGGCGGAGAGAGTGTCAGCTAGGGGAGTGTTGGAGAAAGGGGGATACCATGTCTCACGTTCGGGTTCCTCCGTCCCACACCCTGAGGACCTTCCACCCAGGTAATCCTTACTCGCTTGTCCACCCCCGGGTCCTGGATCCAACAGTGAGGGCCGTCCCCTGGCCACCTGACCAGAAGATCCCCAATGAGTAGGTAGGGAAAGAGTGCAGAGTAACCTACACGTTCTCCACCTCTTACCATCTCCAGACCAATGGTCTGGTTGAGAGATTTAATAAAATGCTCAAGGGCATGATGGGTGCTTTGGAAGAACCCCTAAGGAGGAAATGGGATCTTCTCCTGCCATGCCTGCTGTTCGCTTACAGAAAAAGTACCTCAAAAGGGTGTCATTTTTAGCCCCTTTTAGTTGCTCTTTGGACATCCCGTGAGGGGGCTCCTTGCCTTGATCAGAAAAGGTTTGGAAGCCACCCCTCCAGGTCCTGGCAAGCAAGTGGGTGACTATGTGTTAGGCCTCAGACGGATGATGGGCCAGGTGACAGCGAATCTTAAGGCCAGACAGAAATTGAACAATACTGGCATGACTTTAAAGCATCACAAGTGGATTGGACTCCAAGACAGGAGATCCTTGTGATGGAGACTACCACGCCTCGAGCTTTGGCAGATAAGTGGGCTGGGCCCTTCAGGATAATCTCCAAGATGGGCAAAGTCAATTATCTGATTGACATGGGAGTCCCTGGGGTAGCCCCTCAAGTATTCCACGTCAACAGGCTCAAACCTTTCCATAGGCGAGCAGAAGTCTCAAGTCTCTTGCTAACTTCAGAGCAAGAAGAGGATGATAATGCGTTTGTGCATTATTTGTAAACACAACATGCAAAATATGGTTATGCCTCCTCGTGTTAGGATGTGCGTATCCAAGTCTGTAAGTCATTGCTGTACCAATGTCACGACCCTCGCCCAAAACCCCCGCTGGCAAACCCATTGGCCAGGTGGAGTCAGGACTCGGGCCTCTAGAGCCTGGCATCCTCTTCAAAAGCCCTCATGGGGCTAGTCCTGGCGTCTATGGCGCCAAGCTCATACACCGTGAAAAAACAATGTGCTTGGGAACTACTTTATTGTATTGTCAGCCAACATGGAGGCATCCACATAGCTTGGTTCATAAGAACCAAGCTATGCGGTCTAGTGTTTTGGGTGTGGTAGCTAGGGACTACTTTACCTGGACTATTTTGTTGGGGTTATTTAAACCACACCCGAGCAAGACAACACGCTTCGCGTTATTTTGCAGCTTGCAACATGACGCTCACCGTGTCCAGCTATTCCCTTGAACCTCGGTGAAGCAGAACCTGCAAGGAGACAAAAGGAACATCATTAGCAGCAGCATCTTACCTGCAGTCTTCATCTTTAAACACTCGCAGCTACTGAGAACAGCTTTCTCGAATCTGCATGCCACCCGGACAGAACAACCTGAAAGAGGAAGATAGAGGCAACATTAAAGAAAGCAGTAGAGACATTTACAAATTACGAACTGATCAAAAGGCTTACCTGGCTGTAACGCTCACCTGATTCCCGCAGAGGCGCCGGTCTTGACTGGGTGAATGCCGTATCTTCAAAGGTGATGTGTAACACACGGTTGGCTCTTTGGGTTGGACCTCTGTGCACTGTATGTCTGACTCGAAGAGTAAGATGTCTGCAGATAGAAAATATGGGATTAATGAACTGGGGTTATTGGGTGCCTCTCTCCTCTTCCCTTTCTCTTCTCCTGTAGAACCCCAAAGGTTAACGCCCTCACCTTAGGTAAGTGAATGCCGAGCTCTCCATCTGCCTCGGGGCAGGGTGCCGTAACCAGTTTCTTCACTGGATAAGGGTGCAGGCCTCTTGACCTCAGAGGACTGCTGTCCGTCGTTAACTGCACGAACGGTAAGTTCTGGGCACTTCAAATGTCTTAAAAGTCTTTTGTAATGATATCTCTTGCTTTGCAGGGTTCCGGCGATGGTGGATGGCGGGCTGATGAGAGTTGAGGATCGAACCCGCGTGAGGAATAGAAGCACCTGGAAGCACGTAAGTAAGCGCTTGTAGCCTGCTTCACGATGCGCACTAACTGTCCCTTTTATCTTGCAGGTACAAGTTCGGAGCTTTAGAGAAGCTGAAGGGTGCTGGAATACCCACTGGATTCGGCGTGGGAAGGAGTAATGGCACGTGAGTAATAAAGTTGCCCAATGTCTTTAAACGCACCTTCTTTTGTCTTTCAGATGCGGGATGCAGCGCCGAAGGCCTCCGGAGCGTGAGAAGAGCTGGTAAGCTTTTGTCTTTCAGATGCCGGAATGCAGTGCGAAGACCTCCGGAGCATGCGAAGAGTAGGTAAGCCTTTGTTTTTCAGATGCCGGAATGCAGCGCGAGGCGTTGGTGACAGCCGATGGACCAGGTAAGAGATGCGCTGCCACTGAAGACCGTAGTGCTAACCTGTTCTTTCTTTGTCTTTACAGGTGCTGCTGAAGACTGGATTCCAGGATGGTAAGCCTTTGTTCCCTTAGGCCCAGGATCAGAAGCAGAAGACACGATGAGCGTTCTGCTGCAGAGAATGCAGAATAACGCAAAGCAAGATTCATCCATCGGGTGTGGTTTAAATAGCCTCCTGTAGTGCTTAGGTGTCTCCTTCCACAGCCATGCCTAGGTAAGAAAAGAGTTCCTGCTTTCCAGAAGAGTTCCAGTGTTCTGAACCTAGGGAGTGGCTCCTGCCCCACCCAACAGGAAAAGTAGTCCCAAACAGAAGAGGATCAGGGGTTCAACTGGCAGGTAAGTAAGCAGCATGGTCTGCTGCAGGCAAGTCCACCCAAGCATTATGAGCCCGGCGCTTCCAGCGCTGGGACTGGGCATCTTTATGAGCCTGGTGCCACTGGCGCCAGGACAGGGTCCAAAAGGTCCCAATTGGGACTGGCTGGCACTCGGAACCGGGGTTATGGGTCTGCTTCCAAGGGAGTCGGGCAAGTCCTGATCTATTGGAAGCAGAGATCATGACAGCACCCCCCCTCAAGGCCCCTCCCAAACCGGGCTTCTCCGGGGGTTTGGGCTTGTTAGGAAATGTTCGATGAAATCTTTTGATTAGACGAGGCGCGTGGACATATTCTGCAGGTTCCCAGGATCTTTCTTGGGGACCGTAGCCTTTCCAGTCAATCAGGTAAAATAGTTTAGATTTGGAGATCTTGGAATCCAGGATGCTTTTGACTTCAAACTCGAGTTCTCCATCAACTAGAATAGGTTTTGGAGATGTAGTTAGTCGGGTTTGAGGTTGCACAGGTTTTAATAGAGAGACGTGGAAGACCGGATGTATCTTCATGTGAGGGGGCAAGTCCAACTTGACCGCTACTGGATTTACTATGGTAGTGATGGAATAGGGACCAAGGTATCTTGGGTTGAATGTGCGTGGTCCTTTTAGAGGTAGATATTTGGTGGATAACCAGACTTGATCTCCTACTTGATATTGGGGGGCTTCCTTCCGATGTTGGTCTGCTCCTTTCTTGTATTGTTCTTTAGCCCTTTGAAGGTGAGAAACGGCTTCCTTAAAGGCTTGGGTGATTGTAGAATGCAGGTGGTCTACTGCTGGTGTTCCAAGATCTTGGAGTGGATCCAACTCCGAGGTTCGAGGGTGACTACCGTATAAAAGAAAAAACGGGGTCTTCCCAGTTCCCGAGTGGACAGAGTTATTGTAGGCATATTCGGCTATCCAAAGGATATCTTTCCAAGTTTTTTCAGTTTGTTGTAGCATGCAGCGCAAATACTGTTCCAGAGTTTGATTGGTCCTCTCGGTTTGTCCGTCGGTTTGAGGGTGGTGGCTGGTCGAAAGTCTCACATCAATTTGAGCCGACCGACAGCAACTTCGCCAAAAATGAGAAATAAATTGACTACCTCGATCCGAAATTAGAACTGAAGGGAAACCGTGCAGTTGGACGATGTTTTCGAGAAATTCTCGGGCCAGAGTTGCTGCTGTTGGTAAGCCTTTGAGTGGAATGAAATGCGCCATCTTGGAGAATAGGTCCACGATTACTAGGATCGTATTGTATCCGGAGCATGGAGGTAGATCGGTGATGAAGTCCATAGAAAGCGTATGCCAAGGGCGAGGCGGGATGTCAATAGGGTGTAAGAGGCCGGCTGGTTTTTCCTTTTGACTCTTGTTTTGGGCGCATACTCCACAGGACATTATAAAGTCTCTGATATCTTTTTTCCAAGACGGCCACCAGAAGTAGCGCTTGATCTTTTCCGAGGTCTTGGTCATACCGGGATGTCCTTCCATTAAAGAATCGTGATAACAAGAGATTACCTTTTTCTGTAAATCTGTGCTGGGCAGGTATAACCGTTCTTGGAAATATAATAGGTTGTCCTTCACCGTAAAGTCCTTTCCCTGCAGATGCCAATTCTGTATGTCTGCTGGAGTTACCAGTAGCCTGGCTTTATCCTTAACTTCCTCTATGGATTGTGTGGCGATTACACCTAGAATTCTTTGTTCGGGAATGATAGGTACAGGTTTAGGATTGATCAAATGTTCTTCCACTCCCATCCGAGAAAGGGCATCAGCTTTACCGTTTTTTGTACCAGGTCGATAGGTAATTATGAAGTCAAACTCGGCAAAGAATAGTGCCCAACGGAGTTGCCTAGAGGATTGAGCTTTTGCGGTTTTCAAATATTGCAGGTTTCGGTGATCTGTAATCACAGTAACGGTGTGTCGGGCCCCCAGAAGATAATGCCGCCAAGCCTTAAAGGCGGACTTGATAGCTAGAAGTTCCTTATCAGTAATAGTGTAATTGATTTCAGGAGGCGAGAATTTGCGGGACCAAAATGCCACGGGATGCAACTGATTGGTTACTGGGTCCTTTTGTGATAGAACTGCCCCCATGGCAAGGCTCGAAGCATCAGTTTCAACGATGTGGGGGAGTTCTGGGCGAGGATGTTTTAAGATCGGTGCAGAGATAAATCTAGTCTTCAAATTCTGGAAAGCTTGTTCCGCCTCGGTAGACCATTCAAAACGTTTGTTTTTCTTTAACAAGGCGGTGATGGGCTGGACTATTCAAGAGAATTCGGGGATAAACCTGCGGTAAAAGTTAGCGAAGCCTAACATGCTTTGAACACCTTTTACGGAGGATGGCGATGGCCATTTTAGAATTGCATCGACCTTCTTTGAATCCATACGCACTCCGCTAGGTGATAATATGAATCCCAAGAATTCAACTTCAGTCACGTTGAAAGCACATTTTTCCAACTTAGCGAAAAGTTTGTGTTGACGCAATCTCTCGAGGACCATTTTCACGTGTTTCCGATGTTCAGTTTCCGATGAAGAATAAACGAGGATGTCGTCAATGTAAACAACAACACACACATCTATGAGCTCTCTGAGGACATCGTTCATAAAATATTGAAAGGCGGCCGGGGCATTGCAAAGTCCGAAGGGCATGACCTGATATTCAAATAGCCCATACTTGGTGCGGAAGGCCGTCTTCCATTCATCGCCCTCTTTTACTCGTACCAAGTGGTAGGCTCCTCTAAGATCCAGCTTTGTATATATGCATGCTTTTCTGACTTGGTCCAGGAGTTCAGGGATCAAAGGTAACGGATATCTATTCTTAACGGTGATCTGGTTCAGGGCGCGATAATCTATATAAGTTCTAAGGTCCCCTTCTTTTTTTGGAACGAAGAACAAAGCTGAGGAAGCAGGGGACTTGGAAGGATGAATAAGCCCATTCGCTAGGTATTGATCCAGGTATTGTCGGAGGTGAAGATTCTCATACTCGGTGAGGGCATAAATTCTACTACAAGGAGGAGTAGATCCAGGTATCAGGTCTATCTGGCAGTCATAAGACCTATGAGGAGGTAGAGAGTTAGCCTGATCCTTCCGGAAAACATCTTGGAATTCTAGGTATTCAGGAGGTAACTGGGGAGCCTCCGAGGAAATTGCTGCCAGTGCAACACCAGGTCGAGGGTGACAAGTAGAGACACATTCTGGAAACTGAACCGTTCTTGCTCGCCAATCGATCTGAGGATTGTGCTTCTCTAACCAAGGAATTCCTAGAATAATCTGGAACTGAGGGGCCTTGATCACATCGAACACGATCTTCTCATGGTGTCCATCTTGACTTACTAGCGTCACTTCTTGGGTGGTATGCGTTACTGGTCCGGAGGCTATCTCCGTACCATCCACCGTAGTAATGACGTCCTTTACAGCCTTTGGACAAAGAGTCAGATTCATCCTCAAAACCATTTCATGATCCACATAATTGCCGATGGCACCGCTGTCGACGTAAGCTTCAATCGCATGTAATCGATCCGGATGTTCAGGGCTAATGAGGACCATAGGTATCACGAAATGCAAGGTCACGGAACTGGTTTTAACGCTCGGCAAGAGGACCTCTATTCTTGTCGGGCAAGGTCGTTTCCCTGCTCAGTTTGTGACCCTGGTAACTGCAGCTCCTACTGCCTTCTTGGCTGGTTTCACCGGACAGTCTCGAAGAAAGTGCCCTGAGTTTCCGCAATAGAGGCATAATTGCAGCTGTTTTCTCCTTTCCCGCTCCTTTTGTGTTAGTGGTCCTTTCAGGCCCCCTATTTGCATGGGTTCCCCTGAGTCTACTCCTTTGGTAGGAGTTGGTGGTTTGGAAAATACTCGAGCATCAAACTTGGAACGATCGGCCTTCCTGTTCTGCAGTCTGTGGTCAATTTGAACGACTAAGTCAATATAGTCCGAACAGTCTTGCGGGGGATTCAGTACTTGGGCTAACACATATTTGAGCTCTCCACGTAGACCTCTACAAAACAGCGTAATCCTTTTGTCCTCAGGCCATCGAGTTTCCACTATCAGTCTGTTGAAAGACGCAATATAAGCCAAAAGGTCTTGATTACCCTGTCGCAATGAAAGGAGCTCATTGTCCAAGGCCTGCCCCTGTGAATGTCTTGCAAACAGTTTTTCCATACTGAGCTGAAAAGCTTGAAAATCATGGAGAACCGGATCATCTTGATTAACTAGAGGGATCGACCAGTCTGCCGCATTGCCACTAAGGTACGAAAGCACGAAAGCTACCTTAGCTTGATCAGTTGGAAAGGCTGCTGGCCGGCATAAGAAGTGCAACCGGCACTGATTAATAAATACTGCAAACCTCTTTGGGTCACCAGAAAATCGTTCGGGCGCAGCCAGAGGTACATTCCCAGGTAGGTTGATCTGCACTGGGTTCGTAGAGGATATTGAAGGAAGATTTGCCCCTGATGCGGGCAACAGAGTTTGTCCGGCTTGTGACTGTAGCAATTGTCTAGCGAGATCGTCTGTTCGCTCCTTGGAAATAATCAGTTCCCTTCTTAGAGCATTCGTTTCCTGACGGGCTGCATGCACTTCTGCTCTTAGTTCCCCAAGTAACTGGGCTAGCTGGTCGGTATCCGAGGTTTCCATAGCGCCTGGGTGGGAGTTTTGCGGTAGGCTTTGCGTTCTGTAACGCTCACCTGATTCCCGCAGAGGCGCCGGTCTTGACTGGGTGAATGCCGTATCTTCAAAGGTGATGTGTAACACACGGTTGGCTCTTTGGGTTGGACCTCTGTGCACTGTATGTCTGACTCGAAGAGTAAGATGTCTGCAGATAGAAAATATGGGATTAATGAACTGGGGTTATTGGGTGCCTCTCTCCTCTTCCCTTTCTCTTCTCCTGTAGAACCCCAAAGGTTAACGCCCTCACCTTAGGTAAGTGAACGCCGAGCTCTCCATCTGCCTCGGGGCAGGGTGCCGTAACCAGTTTCTTCACTGGATAAGGGTGCAGGCCTCTTGACCTCAGAGGACTGCTGTCCGTCGTTAACTGCACGAACGGTAAGTTCTGGGCACTTCAAATGTCTTAAAAGTCTTTTGTAATGATATCTCTTGCTTTGCAGGGTTCCGGCGATGGCGGATGGCGGGCTGATGAGAGTTGAGGATCGAACCCGCGTGAGGAATAGAAGCGCCTGGAAGCACGTAAGTAAGCGCTTGTAGCCTGCTTCACGATGCGCACTAACTGTCCCTTTTATCTTGCAGGTACAAGTTTGGAGCTTTAGAGAAGCTGAAGGGTGCTGGAATACCCACTGGATTCGGCGTGGGAAGGAGTAATGGCACGTGAGTAATAAAGTTGCCCAATGTCTTTAAACGCACCTTCTTTTGTCTTTCAGATGCGGGATGCAGGGCCGAAGGCCTCCGGAGCGTGCGAAGAGCTGGTAAGCTTTTGTCTTTCAGATGCCGGAATGCAGTGCGAAGACCTCCGGAGCATGCGAAGAGTAGGTAAGCCTTTGTCTTTCAGATGCCGGAATGCAGCGCGAGGCGTTGGTGACAGCCGATGGACCAGGTAAGAGATGCGCTGCCACTGAAGACCGTAGTGCTAACCTGTTCTTTCTTTGTCTTTACAGGTGCTGCTGAAGACTGGATTCCAGGATGGTAAGCCTTTGTTCCCTTAGGCCCAGGATCAGAAGCAGAAGACACGATGAGCGTTCTGCTGCAGAGAATGCAGAATGACGCAAAGCAAGATTCATCCATCGGGTGTGGTTTAAATAGCCTCCTGTAGTGCTTAGGTGTCTCCTTCCACAGCCACGCCTAGGTAAGAAAAGAGTTCCTGCTTTCCAGAAGAGTTCCAGTGTTCTGAACCTAGGGAGTGGCTCCTGCCCCACCCAACAGGAAAAGTAGTCCCAAACAGAAGAGGATCAGGGGTTCAGCTGGCAGGTAAGTAAGCAGCATGGTCTGCTGCAGGTAAGTCCACCCAAGCATTATGAGCCCGGCGCTTCCAGCGCTGGGACTGGGCATCTTTATGAGCCTGGTGCCACTGGCGCCAGGACAGGGTCCAAAAGGTCCCAATTGGGACTGGCTGGCACTCGGAACCGGGGTTATGGGTCTGCTTCCAAGGGAGTCGGGCAAGTCCTGATCTTTTGGAAGCAGAGATCATGACACTGGCTGGTCGCCTCTCGGCTGGCACCACTCCGGACATTCCACTCGCGCTGAAGAACACTGCGACCTACAAGGAAGGAAAACACAGGTTAGCAAAGGCAAGACTTTGCAGCGCTGTGCCTAGCACTTACTTACCGCATCATAGCGCTCTTAATGCGCCATCATTTACCAGCGGGTCTCAACCAAGCCAGTACGCTGCGCTGAAGCTCCCCATAAGGGAGAAAAAAGAGACATTTTAAACAAAGAAAGGCATGCAGAATAGCAACAAAACTAAAGAACAGCAATAAGACCTACCTGAACAATATCAAACGGGCTGGCGTCAGTGAAATAACTGGACCGCACTCGCCCATGAAAGACAACGCGCCCCTGCAAAGAAGGCAGGACGGAAAGCACGCCTAATTCTACCACAAGGTGAGGAGAGAGCACCAGAGGGACTGAAATCATACGGGGGTGGAGGGAGGATACTTACCCCCAGTCGGTCAGTCTTGAACACAGTCCTCTTGTAATTTCAGGCAGAACCTTCCCCGCAGACCACATCAGGGCAAAGCTGGGAAGCATACCAGTGAGTAACCCGGCTGGGTGGCGTCCCTGTGGATACCAGGTGAGCGTAACAGAACGCGAAGCCTACCATAACAAATCCACCTGGGCGCCATGGAGACATCAGAAATGGACCAATTGGCCCAATTACTAGGAGAGCTTTGTGCTGAGGTTCATTCTGCCCAACAAGAGACTAATGCCCTCCGGAGAGACCTTATAGTGACCAAAGAACGCAATGAAGAGATTAGCAGGCAATACTTGCAATCGCAGGCAGGACAGACACCTCTACCTGGAAGCAATCCAAACATGCAAAACCCCGCTATACCACCCACTCCGGTACAGATCACGTTACCTGGAACAGTGCCCCTGGCACCACCAGAAAGGTTCTCAGGCGACCCACGGAAGTATGCGGCATTCATCAATCAGTGCCGCCTTCATTTTCTTTGTAGGCCGTGAGCATCTCCAAAAGACCAAGCTCGGGTAGCTTTTGTCTTATCATAGCTGAGTGGTAGTGCAGCAGATTGGTCGGTGTCATTGGTAACCCATGAGGATCCTCTATTACATGACTTTGGGGGGTTCCAGAGAGAAATGGAAAAACGTTTTGCTCGCCATACCCAGGAACAAGCAGTAGACAATGAACTCTTGTCCCTCCGACAGGGGAATCAGGACTTGTAAATGTACATTGCTACCTTCAACAGACTGGTTGCCGAAGCTAGGTGGCCAGAAAACAAAAGAACCACGTTATTCCATCGAGGCTTACGAGGCAAATTAAAGGACGTCTTAGCCCAGGTGGTTGATCCACCCAGAGACTGTGCAGAATTCATAAATCTGGTTGTGCAGTTAGACCACCGGTTGCAAGACCGAAAGGCAGACCGGTCTAAGACGGACCCCCGGACGTGTATGTTCGACCAAGGGAAAACACACCCTGTGTACCTGAAAATGCTGTAGAACCCATGCAGATTGGAGGGATACGGCCTCCATTAACAAAACAAAAGCGGGACAAAAGAAGACAACAACAGCTTTGTTTGTATTGTGGGAAACCAGGACATTTCCTGAAGGACTGTCCAGTAAAACCCCCAAGAAGAACAGTCGGGGGCACAGAGAAGGATGAAGCTAAGGAATCGGAAAACTACCAAGCTCGACAAACGTAGAGGTCAGTTTGTCGAGTGAGAAGAAAGAGTTGCTGACCTCTCACTTTGCAATACCAGTGATCTTAATTAACCACCAACAGTCGTCAAGAATGCATGCCGTTGAAGCATACATTGATAGCGCAGCAGTTGGAAATTATATTGATCAAGAACTGGCAGCAGAGATGTGGCTTCCTTTGTGTTCTAAGCCAGCTATGGACAAGGTAACCACCGTGGATGGGACAGAAATCGCTTCCGGACTAGTAACCCAGTGCACAGCTAGGGTAACCTTGCTGTGCCAGGACGGACTTCGGGAGTCTATTTCATTCGATCTCATCAAGGCACCTCAGTTCAGGCTTATACTAGGGATGCCATGGTTAGTTGCTCACAACTCTTCGATAGACTGGCGGGCATGAAAATTAACCTTCCCCGGTGACTGCTCCCCTGCCTGCTATTACCAAGAGGAGAAACCCGACGTCTGTATCCCCATGACTCCTGGAGCGACAGTATCAACCCTGGGAGCAACTAATACCTTGCCAAGTGAATACCATGATTTCCAGGATGTTTTCCGAAGGACCAAGCCAATACATTGCCACCGCACAGGCCCTATGACTGTCAGATCGACCTTGTTCCTGGTGCACAAATCCCTTGCGGTAGGATCTACGCTCTCACAGAACCAGAAAACCTTCATTTGAAATCCTATTTAGACCAGTACTTTGCAAACGGATTTATCCATCCTTCGAAGTCCCCCACAGCCAGTCCTTTGTTCTTCGTACCGAAAAAGGAAGGAGACTTGAGAACCTGTATTGACTACAGCGCATTGAACCAGATCACCGTGAAGAACCGCTACCCCTTGCCACTTATCCCTGAGATGCTAGACCAAGTTAAAGATGCCCAGATTTTGGGGCGTGGCTACGAGGGCCATGTAGGAGGACGTGATCTGGAGGAGCTCCCGAGATCCTGTAATGATCCGGGCAAAAAAGTGCGTGATGATGGGCCGACAACCGCTGAAAATACACATGCCGGTGTGTGAATGATTGGGCCACGCGTGGTGAACTTCTGGATGGTGCAGGAGGAACGGCGGCAGAGATCAGTGCGGAAGAGATAAGGAGCGCCGGAGACGGGAGACGATACAAAATGGCCGACCAATGTCCGGGACAAAGGAAGAAGCAGGCCGCACGGTGACCTAGCGAAAGGGGCGTACTGAGTGCACATTTGTCAAAATACAGGTCCTCTGGGTCATGTCGAATAGAACTGTGAGGTCGAAGGCGAAACAGCCCACCTTAGAGGACTTCGCTAAGACGTCCCCGGGTCAAGACATTACCAAAAGCAGGGACAAGCTGCCTGCAAGCGGCATGACGACTTCAGGCGCTAACCAAGAAGTCCTAGCTGCGATTGCGGACCTAAGGGCGGCCTGGGAATCTAAACTCAAACTAGCCGTCACTGAACTGAAAACGGCACTGGACCTCAAGGTCGGAGAGGTGCAGGAGGACGTTAACCTACTCCGACAGGATGTCAGGGCCTTGGCGGAGCGCACGGAGTCCCTTGAGAAGGAAGTTAGCCCGAATACTGCGGATTGCGCCTCCCATAAAGCCGAATTGCATGCCCTGATACAAAGAGTGGGCAACTTGGAGAGCAGAGCGGAGGAGGCGGAAGGACGAGCCCGACGAAACAACATCCGCATCGTGGGCCTGCCGGAGGGATTGGAGGGCCACGATCCCACGGAATTCATTGAATCCATGCTACTGCAAGAGATACCCGGAGGAGCCCTATCCCAAGGATTTGCAGTGGAAAGGGCACATAGAGCTCTAACAAGGAGGCCGCCGCCGGGGAACCCACCTAGGCCGGTGATAGCCAAAATTCTTAATTACCGAGATCGGGAGAGGATATTGGAACACTTTCGTAAGGGAGGAACGATCACACGAGGAGCGACAAACATCAAGGCCTACCCGGACTACACCCTGTCTGTGCAGCGTAGCCGCATGAACTTTGGGACGGTAAAGCAGAGATTGAGAGAGGCGGGCCACAAATATATGTTACTGTATCCAGCAAAATTGAAAGTCATTCATAAACATAAAACTTTGTTTTTTGAGACTCCGGAGGATGCCATGGGATGGCTCGATGCGCAAGGATGTCCCCAGGAATCAGAAGTTCAGACGGAGAAAGAGCATGGAAGAGATAAGTGATGCACGAAGAAGGTGCCGCAAGATGGCGCGGCACGTGGGACTTGAATATAGTCGCTTGCACAGCCTTCAGTAGAGAAGGTCAGACTATTGCACTATATGTTATAAGCACAGTGGTTAATGTTGAATTAACGGGAGCCTTACAGAGCGGTTCTCTCTACCCCACAACGGTTTTAGTTAAGTGGCCATTAGGGCGACTTCACCCTACTGAGCTCTGTGCATCGTTTGGTGCTTGCAGGGCTAGATGTGGGGGTGCCTGAGTTCCGAGAATGGAGCTGGGCAGCAGTTGGGGTGTGTGATGTTGGGGAAGGGACGGGTGGGGGGAGGGGAGGGAAGTTGGGGATTTACTGTGTACATAATTATGGGGAGTTTGAGCTGGTACGAGAAGCTACAAACAAAGATGGACCGCTGTATCTGTATCACGTGGGCAAAGGGGAGTCGCTACATGGGAGGCAGGAAGACACTCATGAGCCATGGGAGACCTTAAGATCGTAACATGGAATGTCAGGGGACTTAACAGCTACTTAAAAAGAAACAAAGTCATGATGTACTTAAAAAGACAGAAGATTGATATTGCGTTGTTGCAGGAAACACATCTGACCCAGCAAAAATTGGAACTGGTGGGGAAGAAGTGGAGAGGTACTGTAGTGGGCTCTCCGTACTCTGCCTACGCTAGGGGAGTGCTGGTCTGGGTGGCACCGCACGTTCCGCTCCAACTTACACAAGAGGTGGTGGACACGGAGGGGAGGTTGGTCATATTAAAGGCTTTGGTAGAGAATAAAGAGGTGTGCATTATAAATACATATGCCCCCAACCAAAACACTGCAACGTATTTTAGAACCCTATGTACTCATCTGGGCGCGTGTATGGGAGGAGCGGTTATCTGGGGAGGGGATTTCAACTGTGTGCTCAACCCAAAGGCAGACAGATCTGAGGGGAAGATTGATAGGCCCACCCCAGCGGCCAGGGTGTTGCAGACATTACTAGATGACTTTGGGCTGGCGGATGTTTGGAGACTGAAACACCCTAATGAAACACAGTACTTGCACTACTCAGCTCCGCAGCACCTGCACACGAGGCTGGATTATTTTTTTGCCACGCCAGATGTGATGATAGAGACTACCCAAATAGAATATAGAGCGAGGGTCCTTTCGGACCACTCGCCTCTGGTGCTGACCTGGCAGCACTGCCTCCCCAGGGCGCGGATACGGACGTGGCGCCTCCGGGCAGAGGCGCTCCGAGACCCAGTCTTCAGGGAAGATATCAGGGATGCGATCTCACAGTACTTTGTGGTAAACACAGGCAGCGCAGATTCAGCGTGCACACTCTGGGAAGCCTTTAAGGTGGTGTTGCGGGGTGCTGCTATCGCTAAGTCAAAAGGCCTACAGGGTGGGGTCCTAACGGAATTAGAGGAAGCGGAAGAGAAACTGGAGCGCGAAAGCAACAGGGCAGGAGGGGACGTGGAACTTGTACTCAAGTTGCAGCAGAGGTGCGCGGAGCTTTGAGAAAGGCTCTGCAACCTTAACTACAAGAAGTATGTCGAGAGGCAACATGCAGGTGGGGATAAAACTGGCCGCTTGTTGGCGTGGTTATATAAGAGCGAAACCCCCAGGCCCCCGATTAGGACAATAACTAGAGAAGACGGGGAGGTGGTTGACACCCAGGAAGGAGTCAACGAGGCATTCTTGGACTATTATAGAACATTATATGAGGACAGAGGAGGGGACAATCGGGAGGAGATTAGAGAAACACTAAAAGACATGGAATTACCTAAGATTAGTGATGAAGAAAGGGAGGAGCTGGACGCACCGATTACCTTGGAGGAATTAGAGGAGGTGGTGAAACAGCTGCCCACCTGCAAGACCCCGGGCACGGACGGATTCCCTGGTGAGTTTTACAAAATATATAAAGTAGAAGTACTCCCCCCTATGTTAGAGATGCTCAATGAGTCTTTTGAGAAGGGTCGGCTACCGGAATCGCTCAGAGAAGCACTAATCGTGCCGCTCCCTAAGCCCAACAAGCCAGGGCATAGCTGCGGCTCCTATAGGCCGTTGTCAATGTTGAACCAGGACAGCAAGATCTTGACGGCGGTCCTGGCCAATAGGCTGCGAAGGGTTATCAGCAAACTGATACACCCGGATCAGACAGGTTATGTCCCCAACAGAAATATAACCCACAACCACAGGCGACTCCACCGGGTGATTGAAGAGGGAAACAGGAGCGATGGAGAAATGGCGGTGGTGTCCCTAGATGCAGTCAAAGCTTTTGATTCAGTGAGGTGGCAATGGTTGCTGGCGGCCCTGGAAGAATACGGGATGGGGCCGGGTTATGTTAGGTGGGCAAAATTACTGTACAGCGAACCACTGGCCAGAGTACGCACAGGATCGGTGATATCTGAGAGGTGGCAACTCAGTAGAGGCACCAGACAAGGGTGCCCCTGGTACCCGATGTTATACATTCTAGCCCTAGAGCCCCTGGCAGTGTACCTCAGACAACAATATGACATGGTCGGTATTGAAGCAGGGGGAGAGAAACACCTAATATCCTTGTATGCTGACGATTTACTACTCTATTTGAAATATCCAGAAGAAAATCTTCAGTATATTCTAGAGGTCATGGAAAAGTATGCAGAACTGTCCGGCATAGCGGTGAACCCATTGGGGAGCTACATAGGAGCCCCTCTGGAACGGTTGCCACTGTTGTCCTTACCTTGGGCGGCTGATTCCTTCCACTACCTCGGAATAGATGTATATCATACTGTGGAGGGGGAACACTTGCATAACACCGAGGTGGCTGTGAAAAAAATCCGCACAAATATGAAGTTTTGGGAGAAGCTGCCGCTGGCGATGATGGGACGGGGGGCGATGCTCAAAATGGTGGTCCTGCCTAGGCTGTTACATTTCTTCAGTGATATACCATACTTGATACCCAAAAAGTTTTTTGTCAAACTGAACAGCATGTGTAGGGACTTCCTATGGCACGGCACTCGCAATAGAGTGGCGCTATGGAAGCTACAGAACTTCCATGATAGAGGGGGCATTAAGATGCCGAACTTTGAGGCCGATTATGTAGCTAGTCAGTTGCAATATGTAACCAAATGGCTCTCTGATGAAGAAACTCCTGAATCTAGGCTGTTTTGGGCAGGACTGCACCCCGTTTTACCTAAAGGAGATTATCTGGGTGCCTAGACTTGAAATGAAAGAACGCCCGGGTATGCTGTTGCTTGGGTGGAAGATGTGGCACAGAGTATGCCAACTGATGGAGAACCCGTGCCCGTGTTCCCCACAGATGCCACTAGTCGCCTTAGCTAGGGGAGACAACCAGCTCAGGATGATAATCAGGACCTATTGGGAATCGGTTGGGCTGGTCACATTGGGAGACCTCTGGCAAACCCATTGGCCATGTGGAGTCAGGACCTGGGCCTCTAGAGCCTGGCATCCTCTTCAAAAGCCCTCATGGGGCCAGTCCTGGCGCCTATGGCGCCAGGCTCCTACACCATGAAAAAACTATGTGCTTGGGAACTACTTTATTGTATTGTCGGCCAACATGGAGGCATCCACATAGCTTGGTTCCTAAGAACCAAGCTATGCGGTCTAGTGTTTTGGGTGTGGTAGCTAGGGACTACTTTACCTGGACTATTTTGTTGGGGCTATTTAAACCACACCCGAGCAAGACAACACGCTTTGCGTTACTTTGCAGCTTGCAACGTGACGCTCACCGTGTCCAGCTATTCCCTCGAACCTCGGAGAAGCAGAACCTGCAAGCAGACAAAAGGAACATCATTAGCAGCAGCATCTTACCTGCAGTCTTGATCTTTAAACACTCGCAGCTACTGAGAACAGCATCCTCGAATCTGCATGCCTCCCCTACAGAACAACCTGAAAGAGGAAGATAGAGGCAACATTAAAGAAAGCAGTAGAGACATTTACAAATTACGAACTGCTCAAAAGGCTTACCTGGCTGGTCGCCTCTCGGCTGGCACCACTCCGGACATTCCACTCGCGCTGAAGAACACTGCGACCTACACGGAAGGAAAACACAGGTTAGCAAAGGCAAGACTTTGCAGCGCTGCGCATAGCACTTACTAAGCCAGTTCGCCGCGCTGAAGCTCTGAATACTTACGGAGAAAAAAGAGACATTTTAAACACAGAAAGGCATGCAGGATAGCAACAAAACTAAAGAACAGCAATAAGACCTACCTGAACAATATCAAACGGGCCGGCGTCAGTGAAGTAACTGGACCGCACTCGCCCATGAAAGATAACGTGCCCCTGCAAAGAAGGCAGGATGGAGAGCATGCCTAATTCTACCACAAGGTGAGGAGAGGGCGCCAGAGGGACTGAAATCATACGGGGATGGAGGGAGGATACTTACCCCCAGTCGGTCAGTCTGGAACACAGTCCTCCTGTAATTTCAGGCAGAACCATCCCCGCAGACCACATCAGGGCAAAGCTGAGAAGCATACCAGCGAGTAACCCAGCTGGGTGGCGTCCCTGTGGATACCAGGTGAGCGTAACAACCAACTGCTGTTTGCATGCTCAGACTTTAGGCAACCACCAACAGGGATTTTTCTGATTTTTCCATCAGATACAACCGCACAAACAAAACTGTAATGGCTGACTGGAATTGTTGAGACTACATGCACAGGTTTTGTTGCTGATATACGAATATTACGATTTAGAGAAAGGACACCTAATTAGGTGAGTACCTTTGATATATAATCTATATATATACTCATTTAAATGACATTGGTTGTAGAATGAACAGATGGACTGGTGATGTGCCTCCAAGTCTTGGCACTAATATGCCACCTTGTCCCCTTCTAGACAAGTGGCTGCAGGCAACAGCTTACACTTTCGGACCCTTAGCTGGAAGTGTCCTGGTGATTTTTGATCTCCAGTGCGCCCCACCTGATACATCTATTCCGCAAATAGGCTACATGTTAGACATTAGCATTGGGGCTCATTCTGTGCCTCGTTTTCTTCTTTCAGGCTTCTTCAAAATTATCCCCAGGCGTTGGCGTTGGCATTGAGTGTTAGCTAGTATATGCATTAATAGGTGTATACACACAAGAAAACTGTGTTGACATAAATAAGAGATTTGGAACTAGTTTATGACACATTGTTTGTTTTTAGATGTGTGCTAGATGACATCCCCGCCAGATGACATTTTGGGGTTGGGTTTCATCCATAACCTACCCTCATCCTGAAGAAGGTCGCTTAAAACCTGCCGCAATTAGTAGCCATCATTAGTTGACCGAAACATATGTCGATGTTTTCAAATAAGCAGAGTGCTATTTGATTTGATTTGAACACACACTTAGAGGGGTTAGAGGTGTGAGGAATTTGTTTATTGAATGAGGGTCGTAGGGTTCTCAAGTAACCCATAGAGTGTATGTGTGTATTGATTTGTGTATGTTTGAGTAGTGGTACGAATGGTGGAACAGATTAGTGGATGTATATTATTGTAAAATAGGAGATGTGCTTTACGAACACTGTACATTTTGTGTTAAATTCATGTAAATAAAAATATATATTTTGTGATACCAGTCACGTTGAATTTGTTTATGTAAGATTGTCTCCAATCTCATTTGCCGAGGTCCATTGTATTATTGTTTCTTGTCCTAGTTAGATGACAAAGGGAGGGAACAACCTATCATATTCATCAGTAGACAACTCAAGGGTAGAGAACTTAGGTGGGATACTGTTGAAAAGGAATGTTTTAGAATAGTTTGGAGCCTTAGGCGTTTTAGGCTCTACCTTACAGGGTCTACCTTCAAAGTCCAAACAGACCATAAGCCCTTAAAATGGCTTATGCAGATGAAGTGTGAAAACCCGAAACTGCTCAGATGGTCCATTAGCCTGCAAGGGATAGACTTCACCATTGAACATAGGCCAGGGAAAAGTCATGATAATGCGGATGGCCTTTCCAGAAGGTATGTTGACCGTCTGGATGAGGGTGTCAATCTCGTGGGAGATTAGACCACCCTATCCTCTGTCTGGGGGGGGGGAAACTGTGATGCTGGTAATGCATTGGAGGGACAGGGCCTCCATGTCCTTTTCCTGTATTCCTTTTATCATGTGTGTTATGTGTTATTTTCTGCACAGGCGTCCATGTGGGAAGTGCAGCTCTTCCTCTTTTTGGTTGTGGTGAACAGTCCCTTGGGACACCTTTATGGCACCCCTGAGTGGGGGTCCATACTGTACTTCTAATGTATGTTTTTGGGCACCTGTGGGTAGCCCACAGAGCAGGGTTTCGGCTGGTGGCAGCTCCATGCTAAATTTGACAGGTGCTCTGAGTATCCTCCATTTTGAGATACCCAGGCCCTACCATTGTAATCAGTTGATTCCTGATTGGAGACAAGATAGCCCCTGTGGCCACTTGCTTTCTATTGCCTGTTACCTTGTTTCCCAAAGTCCTGGGAAGTCCTGTCTCTGTCCCTTCCCCTGACTGGCTGTTGGGCGGAAGTTCCATATATGGTATTGTGGGGAAGTTCAGGCCAGACTGGCTGGAGCCTTCCCAGTGACTGTATGTTGTGGTTATGCCCTTGGGGTGGGACCTGGGTGAATGGAGTGTGTGACCAATATACATTTCATGTTATGGGTGTCTGGTTTCTAGTGTGTGACACAATGAAGGAGACAGCCCTGCCGGAAACTGGTATGAATGCAGTGTGGAGTGCTGAATGGCTGGGTGCTTGTCCCAATCCACATTCCTTGTTGTGAGTATCTGGATGGAGAAGAATGGCCTGAATGCACTGTGAGCCTGATTGGCTGCTTGCCTGCTGAATGCCCTTCTGAATGATTGGCTACCTGAGCCTGGCTCAGCAGAATGAATCAGAGACAGAACAGTATATCTGGGGACCTCTCACTTACTGGAATTGTTCAGAAGCTGAAGTCAAAACTTGATGCTTACTTTGAAGCCCAGCTGGAAGAAGAAGGCTCTGCTGCTGCTTTCCTTCAACGCAATCCGAAAGCTGTCGTGTCTCCAAGAACTGATCCAAGAGAGGACCTGGCTAGGAGACCTCTTCCCGAGCTAGGGGGGAACATTGTGCACCAGCTAACTTCCACCAGTTTTCCCTGGAAGTCAGTCATCGATAGGCTGCCGACCGGAGAGGGGGACCACCGAGGAATATGAAGTGAAGTGCCAGGACGTCGAGGCCATCGACGACCGCCACCGTTACCAAGGTTCGGAGGACCGCTGTAACCTCGTCGACCAGAGCCACAGCGCTCTATTGCCTAAGACACTTTGAAATCAAGGACTCCCTTGCTCATCACTGTCGACCGCTTTGTCCCGCCGGAGAAAGTCAAGGTCGCCAACAAACCGCGGAGAATCCGCTGGTGGGTTTCCCGCCACCCGAAGTCCTCAAAATTGCCGACGAAGATCCCAAAGTCAGCCATGGTCGGGTCCAGATCGCTGATGCCAAATGCTGATGACCCAACGCCCTTGCTGGGCCTACATTCTTCCTTGACTATTTGTGGCAATGAACTATCATCGTCGAGGTGCACCGCATACCTCACCTTCCCAGGACGTCCCCGCAATCGTCGACCAGCACCGCCAAGACCGAAGCTGCTGCCTCGATGCCATTGTTCACCCTTTTCTTCGAGGGATCTTGACGATCCGGGGCTCCTGCCTTAAAGGGAGTTCACTCTAGAAGGATCCGTCGACGACCCGACGTTGAACTCTGCTAAATCAGGTATATACTCCAACTGCCAATCACTGAACATATTGCATTTTCTTTTGATGACATCTTGTGGGCCACTGGGTAACTAAAGAATTCGAAAGCAGCTGGCCCATATGGGATACCATCGTGTGTTTTGAAATCTGACCTTTACTTTTGGGTGACAATGCTTCATAGCAATTGCACACTAATCTTATTCCTGAATCATGACATAATGCCATAATTATTCCTGTGTACAAAAAAGGAGATCCGCATGAGCCAGCAAATTATCGTCCAATCGCTTGATGGATGCCGCAGCTAAAGTCTTTGTCATTTTAATCCTGAAAATTCTTGAAACCTACATTTTCGATCATGATATTTACTCCAAATTTCAGGTAGGCTTTCGCAAAGCTATGGGCACCTCCTTAAATGGCTCCATCATTGCACATATGCTGGCCAAATCTAAAACTGTCAACAAGGGACCTATGTATATGGTTGTCCTTGATATGTCATCAGCTTTTGATTGCATGATCAGAGACATCTAATGGGCAAACATGCTTAAATTGGGCTTCTCACATGGAGTTGTGCATCTTGGAGCTATGCTACATACAAAAACAAAATTCCAAGGTCACATCAATCAAGAGGGTATTCTTACTGCTCCCATACTGACAGCCAAAGGGGTTAAGCAGGGGTGCAACCTTGTATCCACACTGTTCAATTTATACATTTGTGATTTGGATGAACTATGGATCAGTGACTCTCTTTATGCAATCAGACTTGGCAGTATGAACTTGCACTGGATGGGCTTCGCTGATGATGTCATATTTTTTGACAGGACTCATATGGGTTGCAGAATCAATTAAACATATTTACTGAGCATGCATCCCAAAACAATCTGCAGTCCAATTCAGCGAAGTCAAAAATGATCATCTTCACTAACAGGAAAAACATTTAAAACGAAACTTGTAAACTTTCTAGTGTTACACTGCAACGTGTAGATTCTCTGAGATACTTGGGGTACATAATCAGTGATACCAACTCGATAAAATCTTGGTCATCAATATTTAACACTAAGCTGAGACCCTTGCTTTCGCAAATGAGGATTATCTTTAAGAAATTCAGCAAATTTACATACATACCCATTATTGATTTGTATTTGATGAAAGTCGAACCCATTCTTTTATTTGGCTTAGACACATGTCTATTGAATCTAGATATTATTCTCAGCAGAATCCAAGGGATGCTTTGGAAACAGACCCCTGGACTGGCTTTGTCAATACCTAATTCCATTATACGCCATGAAATGGGTTTATATATTTATCTACCAGATTCAAATGGCGCCAGCTTTCTAGCTACCCAAAAATGTTAGCGCCGCCACGTAACTCCTTGTATCAACACCTGAACTCTATTAACTGATGGTAATCTGCCTTCTCTTGTTAATTTTGAACTTGAGATGAAGCAGACACTACTCATAAGTGCCACTGTTGAAGATCTTACTTTAGGCCTACCGAGTATCAAAAGAAAATTATTTGAATCAGATTGGACTAGCACTATTGAGATTAACAACAATTACAAAACGTATGTTGAATATGCTGCCTTGCCTAGAAAGAGATTGTTTAGATCGGCTTATATATTCAAATTTCCATGTGACAAGGCACGAAGAATCTATTTGTGTTTTAAACTAAACTAATTCTCAACACATGAGCACATTTAGTGGTTGGACTAAACTAGAGGGGACTGTGCAAAATAGTGATTGCCAATTTTGTCACAGTAAAAGTACCCAGGAAACTCTTAAATAATTGGTATTATATTGCCCCAACTTTGAACACAATAGAGGTAAATCACTAATCATTCATTATCCTCGACTGAATGTTTTTTCAAGACAGTTCTTTTGGAACAGATGTATGTATGGGGACAGCACTGGATTGTTGTTAGCATTAACAAGATTCCTATAAAAAATCCCTAAATACAAATTTGATTATAATTGTTGATTAACCATGTATATTTTGAAATATCAAGTGATTATTCAACTTTTTTCTGTTATTATTTGATTCTTTTTTGTTTGTAAGTAGAAAGATTTTTTTAAGTCGCATGAGTTTAATATGCCATGTCACAATCTTACACACATCTTTAAACAATTTGTATTTTATGATATGTTGAAATCACCTTGAACAGCTTTTTATATATACCTGTTTTGTGTTTTATATTTATGTATCTTTGATATAATGCGTTGCTTTTATTAATTGTTAAGGTTTTGTTGAAACCAAACACAAATAAAATAAAAAAATAATAATAGTAATAAAAAACAGGTACATTGGGGTAGTAGAACATTTATAGAAGGAAATAAGACTCTGCTAAACAATATATAGACTGGGCTTGTCAATATACTTTGTTTACAGGTTGTCCAGGTGGGGGATACTCACACAGAACTGTGCCTAGTGGTAGGGGCCCAGTATTCTGCCAATTGATTAACCAACTTGTTTCCTCCTATGTCTATTGGTGATACCTTTTGCTATTGATTTGTATGCTATTTGAGACTGCAGCAGTTGGTGCATTTTAAAGGAAGCAAGAGTAATTGTGGTACCACATAGAGATTGTACATTTATCATTATAGTATTGCTTGAGCACAAAGTGTGTTATTGTGTGTGTATATATCTGTCATGACCCTTGCCCCTAGCCCTCACTGGCAAGTCAGCCTTCCAGTTAGGGCCAGGTCAAAGGCCTTAAAACCTCATCCAAGACTCTCTTGGAGTCAGTCCTGGCGCCTTTGCCGCCAGGCTCATAACCATCATGAAGACCAAAATTAGAATGGTACTATTTACTTGGGACTATTTAACTTGGGGGGGTTCAGCCAACATGGAGACACACACATAGCTCAGTTACAAGGAACTGAGCTATGCGGTCTAGTCTTTTGGGTGTGGCAGGCCTGGGACTACTTTACCTGGACTACTTTGGGTGTGGCAGGCCTGGGACTATTTTACCTGGACTACTTTACCTGAGACTATTTAAACCGCACCCAAACAGCAGAACATGCTTTGCGTTATTCTGCTGTGGGCAGCGTAACGCTCACCGTGTCCAGTTCTTTGATGCCAGCTTACCTGAAACCAAGAACCTGCAGAGAGAGAAAGAACACTACCAAACTTACCTGGAACAGTATCCTGTCTTCAATCCATCGCTGACTTCAGTTCCACTCACCTGAAGGTACCAACTCCATCATCCGGCACCGCATGCATCCTGGAATACCATAACCTGGAAAGGGGAGAAAGAAAGACAGCATTAGTAAGCGTTTACTCACATTTCCTCCCGAATGAAGAAAGCCACACAATTGTTACCTGGTTAGTCATCTCCTGGTCAGTATCATTGCTGGAACATTACGGTGCTCGGCGAGGAAAATCGCAACCTGCAAGGAGAGAAAAGACACAGGTTAGCAATATAAAAGCAAAACAGCGCCGCACATCGCGCATTGCTCACCGGACAGCATCGTACACACCGCGCTTTCACCTACTGGCCCAAGCTCATCTTCAAACTGCATGACAACACCAAAATAACTTTCCAAACCTAAAAGGAAAGAAGCAAGACATTATTATTCAAACTAAGAGGAACATAAGAACTGCATATATAGACTGTAATGCAGCAAACTACGGAGTCGCAGCAGGCCTGGATTCCCACCGGGGGCTTGCACCAGTGAAGTAACTTGGTCGCTGCTCACCCCCCACATCTACGCGCCCCTGCCACGAGGAGCAGGACGGAGAATCCACCTTTTACAATATTAAGGTGAGGAGAAGGCCCAAGGGGGAGGAAGGGGTTGAGGCCAACGGAGGTGGGAAAACATAAAGACAATCTAGTATTGAATCCAGCCCTCCTATATTGCAGACCCCTCTTTAACCAGAGGCCTTACCAAGGGACCGGGAGAGGGTTCGAGAGTGCAAATCATCCAACCAGGGTTGGGTGGCGTCCCCGTGGATACCAGGTAAGCGTAAATGACTGAGACACTTTCTGAAAGTGTCTCAGTCATTTACGCACTAGAGGTCTAGTGTTCACATATGCATGAAAGAATTGCAGAGTCTAGCCCAACTCGCATTATCTCGAATCTAGATGTCCCTGCATTGTGCCTACTGACCTGCTTTGTATTGCTGTTGGTTGCCTAATTGCGTCATTTCGAATCTAGATGTCCCTGCATTGTGCCTACTGGCCTGCTTTGAACTGCTGTTGGTTGCCTAATTGCGCCATTTCGAATCTAGATGTCCCTGCATTGTGCCTACTGACCTGCTTTGAACTGCTGTTGGTTGCCTAATTGCGCCATTTCGAATCTAGATGTCCCTGCATTGTGCCTACTGACCTGCTTTGAACTGCTGTTGGTTGCCTAATTGCGCCATTTCGAATCTAGATGTCCCTGCATTGTGCCTACTGACCTGCTTTGAACTGCTGTTGGTTGCCTAATTGCGCCATTTCAAATCTAGATGCCCCTGCATTGTGCCTACTGACCTGTTGATTGCCTAACTGCAATCTCGATTCTTGATACCCTTTGCCTTGAGCCCTAATGATTACACCCTCAGTCTTTTGAGAACTACAAGCTGCGTCATGCAGCCAAGGCCCTTTGCCAACCTTTACTTTATACTCATAGTCTCTTTAGGACCGCTATCCTTCACTGCAGCCAGTTACCTTGCAAGCATCCTTAAGATATACCACAACAGCCAACCCACTCTCCCTTCAACCATGCTCCACCATCCTGACCCTCCTTCGAACCCTTACCTCAACGACCCAGCTCTTTGGCTTAAGCACTTTGCAACCAAACCTACTCCAATCATTCCATGTACTATACAACAAAGGAATAGTAGACTTAGAACTAGACTGCCCAGACTACCTTGTACTCTGCGCAGCTACTCTGCCCTTCCACTGCCTAACTTAACCGTAGCGCCTAGCCCTCCCCCTACCACCACACCCATCTCAGCGCTAAAGGGAGCCCTTATCAATGCAAGATCCTTCACAGCCCATGCCCTTGACATCGCAGACCTCATCATTGTCCAGAACCTTGATTTTCTAGCCATCACTGATACCTGGCTACATGATGCCTCTGGCCCACTCCTCGCTTTATCCCTGCCCAAGGGCTATACCATTATTAGAAATGACCGCCAATCCATCTTGTCTAAAGGAGGAGGAGTTGCTTTTATACATAGCGACAAAATCGTTATGAGAGCTGCTCCCTACACACAACTTAGTTCTGCAGAATCACTATCAGTGAAACTATCGCTCTCTCACACCAACACAGCAACACTCCACCTTGTATACAGACCTCCAGGCCCACTGGGCTCATTTATTGATGATATTGCATCCACCTTGACGGCTTACACTAAGCCTAACTCTCAGATACTGCTACTAGGCGACCTCAACCTAGGCCTCTCAGATCCCAAGGACCACATGGCCGCTGAAGTAGACACCACCCTATCCAACCTAGGCTTCCAGCAGCGCATTTGTGATCCCACACATAACAAGGGCAGAACGCTTGACTGGCTAGCCGACCTCAACTGCAACACCAATGTCTGCGCCTGGTCTGACCATCATGTTATTACCTTCCTCTTGCCAGCCACCAACCCCCAGCCCACACCTACCATAGCCCCTGCTATACCCACCAGAAATAAAAAAGATATCACCAGGGAGAAACTGCTTCCTCTCATCCTCCCCTGCCTCAACACTCTTGCTTCACAGCACAAGGACAAGGACCCCACTGTCTTAGTAGACGCCTTTAAAAGCCTAATGACCAATGCCATTGAGAGCATAGCTCCACTAAAGATCCACAAAGCCAAACAACAGTCCCACCTGAACTCTTGGTTCACCCCGCAGCTCAACGTTCTGCGTAAAGAGAAGCGCAAGGCTAGCGCATCTAATAAAGCCTCCCTCCTGATCGCCTCTCTTAATTATAAGGAGGCCATACTTCAAGCCAAAAAGGAGACATATAGTTCACGCATATCCCAAGCAGAATCATAAAATTCTCAATGAGTTAGAATCTCCCTCACCTGCCCCAGACACGTGCACCAAAGACAGCACCTGGTGCAATAATATACAAAATGCCCTTCTTAACAAAATATCCACCTTGAAATCCAAAATCAACGCCAAACAAAACACCCTCCACACCCCTATATTTAGCAACACCAGGCCACCTATAATAACTACCCCAGACTCCACGGTGCCGTTCAGCTTCACACCGCTCACCGTTCTGGAGGTTGAAAAAATCATCTGTAACTTAAAACCCTCTAACTGCCAAGGGGACGCCTGCCCAGCGCCGATCATTAAAGATTCGGCTCATGACCTCGCCCCTTTCATTACCACATTTATCAACTCCTCCTTTCAATTGGGAGTGGTCGCCAACAACCTGAAGGATGCATGGGTTATCCCTCTCCTAAAAAAAACCTACCCTAGACCCGGAGGTCCCAACTAACTACAGGCCCATCACGACGGTCCCATTTCTGCTAAAAATCCTAGACAGAGCAGCCTATCTTCAGATACAGAACTATCTGGAATCGAACAACTCGAGACAATCCGGCTTCAGACCTAAGCACGGTACAGAGACAGCCCTCCTTGACCTCAAAACCCAAATTGAGGACCTCAAAGACAAAGGTAAACTAGCCCTGTTACTACTACTAGACCTATCCGCTGCCTTTGATCTGGTTAACCACCAAATCCTCTGTCACCACCTGAAAACGGCAGCTCATTTCTCCGACATGGCCACTAACTGGATTCAATCCTTCCTAGATAACAGACAGATGAGGGTATTTTCGCCCACCTCCTCTGCTGACCCTGTGGCAGTCCCTTGCGGGGTCCCCCAAGGTTCGTGTGTATCCCCTACCCTTTACAATGTATTCACTAAACCCTTGTTTGATGTGCTTGACCATCTGGGTGCCACCTACACTAATTATGCGGATGACACCCAGATACTCATCCCTATCACGGGTGATTACACAGTAGATTCGAAAGCCTTAAATGACGTTTACCATGTCATCCAAACCTGGATGGCCCAACATGAGCTCTGTCTCAATTATGACAAGACAGAGCTCCTCATCCTTGGTACACAGCAAAGACTAAACAAGCTGAACCCCATGTTTAGCTCCTTTAACATCGATGGAAATTCAATAAAAGTCTCCAAAGATACCAAAACGCTTGGAATCTACCTCGATTCCACTCTCTCACTTCACAGACAAACAAATGCAGTTGCAGCGGCCGCCGCCTACACCTGCAAGCTGATCACAGCATGTCGCCCTTTTCTTTCCACTCACAACTGTACTACCCTTGCTAGGACCTTGGTCATGTCCAAACTGGACTACTGCAATGCATTGTACCAAGGCACTAATCAGGGTAACCTAGACAAGCTACAGATCATACAAACAACACCATCAGGGCAGCCCTCAACATCCCTAGATGTGCACACATTTCGGATACCAGGAAGAACCTTCATTGGTTGTCAGTCGCTCAAAGGATCTCACTAAAATCGCTTGCCCTAACTTACAAATGCATGAATAACCTGGCCCCCATTTATCTTTCCTCACGGTTCACGCAGTATACCCCAGTTCGTTCTCTAAGATCTACCCTGAACCAGAGCTTACTGATCCCGAGATACAAGCTCCAAACAGCCGGTGGATCCAGCTTCCCAGTCCTGGCAGCCAAACTGTGGAACTCTGTCCCCCTGACTATCAGAAACCTCCCTTCCCTCAATCTATTCAATCACAGAGCCAAATGTTGGCCAGTCACATCCAATGCCCAAGCTGCACTCTGAAAATGTGATAACCCATGTATTACTGTACTATTTGATCACCCATGTATTGTTCTACTACTTACCAATGTGTCCTATTACTATGTTCTATCTAAATGATACCTGTAATATTGTTATATAACCACTGTATGTAACCACTGTAACCATTGCTTCCAAGATATGCGCCCGGTAGCCTCCGGGCCTGGTCTGCGCTATAAAAATAAATAAGTGAATGAATAAATAAATAAATAAATAAATAAATAAATAAGTAACAATATCCTGAACCTTACTTATATAAAGAACTGTGTTATCACTAACGCAGTGTGTGGACATTCCTTTGTGGGGGCTTGGAGACTACACTATACTTAAGAACCAGCCCACATCACCTCCTGAGAGCTTTGATTGCTCGTCCAACGTTACCATATAGATAATTTTAGCTGGTGTGCTCTGTGCTTCTACTCTGCCATATAGAGAGCATGAGTACAGGTTCCCCCCTACGGTCTTTAAAGTCATTACTGGAGTTATGCAGGTATTTGGTAATGGGATGAATCAATGGTAGTAGCCTCTCTGCTGTGATGTTAAGTGTGTTTCTGGTAAGAGCGGCAGGTGCTTGAGTGGAAAGAGTGTCTATGTGGCGGATTTTAGGAATAGTGAAGGAGATGACGTGATGGTCTGACCATGGGCATGGAGTGGTACATAGGATCTTAGTGTTGCAGTTGAGATCTGCCAGCCAGTCCAAAGTTCCGCCTTTGATGTGTGTAGGGTTGGTAATGCGGTGAGAGAAACCTATCGCTGTGATAATGTTGGCTAAGGTGAGGTTGTTGTCATCAGAAGGGTCACTAAGACCTAGGTTTAGATCTCCCAGCAGTATGATTTGGGAGCATGGTTTAGTGTTAAATGAAAGGAGTTGTGCAACGTCTTCCTCGAAGGAGAGTGTAGGGCCTGGTGGTCTATATATAAGATAGAGGGTCACGGTGTGTGTGCCGGTTAACGATACTTTAATGGAAAGAAGGGCCCCTGTATGGAACATTTGGTTGGGTATTTCTCCCCAGAGAGTCCCATTCTTTCGCCGCGAGGCAATCCGCCAGTGGCCAGACTCCTCCCACATGCTGAGGCATGCCAACACATGCCACTCCAGTGAGCCCGCAATCACTACGCAGCTCCTCACGCACAATCTGCAGGAAGCTTGCGTAGGCCGCCCACTGCTTGGCCTGTACATGTGGGCCCAGCCAACCCTCGCCTCCACGAGACTCTGGACTAACACAGGCCTTCCCACCAGTACCTCCAGGATACTTCAGGTATGTGCCCATGAATACTGTGCACAATACGGTGCACATTGACCCCCAAGGGCCATAATCTCCTACATGCCACATGTATCGGCTGCCCACTACATGTGACTGCCACCCGGGGCACTGCTAACACCCGCCGCCCACAAAGAAGCACTTACTCAACGGCACAGCTGCCCCAACCACTTTAGTAGCCATCATGAGCTCACTGCCCGGACCTGCGCAACAACTCCCAGCCATGCCGGATCCACCACAAGATCCACAGCCACTGCATGGCGAATGCCGCCCCCGTTCACCATGACCCCGCAGGCAGACAAAGGCCTGCGGTGGGTGGAATGGATAGATGACTTTAATAACTTCATTAAGGCAGCGGGGGAGAAGACGTCACCAAATTTACTAAACATGTTCCTCAGCATCGCTGGCAGCGAAGTTAAAACACTCATTAAGACCATTCCCCCAGAGGAGCAGCCAGATTTCGCAGCACAACTAACCGCTCTCAACAAGAAACTTGTGATTGAGCCCAATCGGGACTAAGAAAGGTACATGTTCAATCAGTGTACCCAAAGGGGAGAAGAGACAGTTCACGAGTTCATCACTCGCCTGAGGAACAAAGGGGCACGCTGCAAATTTCACACATTCTCGCTAGATGAAGCAATATGGCTGAGGGTGGTCTAGGGGTGCCTATCCGAAACACTCAAGAAACAACTGCTCAAGATGCCACTCTCCATCGATGGAGTCAGTGAAATGGACAGGATCTTCGGATAGGTGGACGTACGAGCAACCCAGATGTCAGGGTGAACCACCCCCAAAAAAGACAAGAGCAAACTCATTGCATCGATTCAGTTGACCAGCCAAAGATCCGGGGACAGGAGCACTGCAGGAGGATACCAGCTGAGCCCCAGAACACAGAGGCAGTGCTACCGCTGTGGGGTGGCTTTTCCCCATTCAGGAACATGACCCGCTCTTTCCCAGAGATGCGGCAACTGTGGTAGGGAGGGCCACTTTCAGTCGGTCTGCAGAGAAGGCAGGCCTTTCTCCACGCCGTACAGGCCACCTCCATCACAATACAGGATGTACAATCGGACCCCACAGAACCCGGCATACCAGATGCGCCCGTACCAGCAGGGGCTGAGACGGTACATAAGGGTGGTGGAGGACCACTACCCCGAAGATGACCCTCAAGACTTTGAAGCCTACGAACAAAGCCTGCGTCTCAGGGATGAGTATGATGGACCACCACACCAAAGTCAATATATGGCAGCGACACACGGACCCGAGTATGAGGGTGACCACTACGACCAGTATGCTCAGGATGAATACATTAATCTAGATGGCAGAGAAGCGAGGGAGGCGCCCAGGATACCCGTAGAGATATGTGATAGACAATTCTGCTTCCTGGTCGACTCAGGGGCCACCGTTAACATTATGGTGGAAAAAGAATTCCTACAGATCCTCGACAGGCCAGCACTAACCCAGACGGCGTCTAAATTCTTCCAGTGGGGAGCACTTCAGGCGCCGGCTCATGCTCAAAGGGTTATCCGCCACCAAGATCATCCGTGTGATCCGAAGCCTGACCAAAGGAAGATTCCTGCTGAGTTTCCGCACTGCGTCCTGCCTGGGTCATATTGATGTACATGCTCACAAGGACGGCACTATACAATTGACTGCACCCACCAGCGACCCAAAAGAATGCGTCTGCGCAATAAGGAATGAACACCTGGCCGGAAGCCCCATCACGAAGGACATGATCCTGGCGGAATTTCAACTCATCTGCAAGGGTCAAATTGCACATATACACAACAGTCCGACTGGTGCCTCAGCAACCGAGGAGAGTACGTTTTTACCTACAGGCCGCTGTGTCGAACAAACTCAACCAACTACTAGATGACAGCATCATTGAACCGGCCACAGGGCCGACCTCATGGGTCTCACTGTTAGTGATCGTGCCAAAGGAAGGGGGAAGTTTGAGACTCTGTGTGGACATGAGAATGGACAACACCGCCATTCAGAGGGAACGTCACCCAGGACCCCGTATTTAGGACATGAACGTTCAGTTGAACAAGGCAGTTCTTTTCTTCAAACTAGACCTCAATCAGGGTTACCATCAGATGGAGCCTGAATCGAGGGGCATCACCACCTTTGCAACCCATGATGGCCTATTCCACTATAAACGCCTCAGCTTTGGCATCTCTTTGGCGGCTGAAATCTTTCTGGAGGCCATCAGGCAGATCATCAGACCGATACATGGGGCCCTGAATTTGTAACGCTCACCTGACTCCCACGGGGGCGCTGGCCTGGTTTGCGCTGCTGTGACCTCGTCTAAGGTGATGCGCAGGGTTCGGAAGACGGACTGGACCGGGCCCCAGATCTGGCTTGTCTGACTCGCAGAAGTATCCTTCTGTAGATGAGAATAGGGGGTTAACTGTCTGCGGGGTAATGCAATCGGCCTCCCACTTACCCCTCTCACCCTCCTCAAAACCCTTATGTGCTTCCCCGTAGCGTCTCACCTTAGGGTCTGGAAGGACAAGCTCTCCATCCTGCTTCTGATGCAGGGGCGCGTTGGTATCCAGTTACGTCACTGGATTTTCGGATGGGTGAGAATCAAACTTGCTTGGCTTCCAGGTAAGTTTTTCTATAAGTGGTTCCCCTTGTGTCCATGCATTAATGTTCTAATGCTAGTGTCTTTTTCCCCATAGGGGCCGGGGTACAGAATGCCGGGGAACAGGCACCGACCCGAGGTGAGCGGTGAAATCCTTGTGGAAATCAGGTAAGTCTTTAATGAGTGTTTTGGTAATGTCTTTTCATTCACTCATTAACGCTGATGTCTTTTTCCCCTTAGGGGCCGGGGTCCGAAAATGCCTGGATGCGGCGCGGACCCGAAATGAAAAGGGAATGACCCAACAGGTAAGTCTTGACATGGAGTTTTAGCTTCCCTTTTCCCTTCTTTCTCTCACCTTTGTTCTTGTCTTTTTCTCCCTAGGCGCGGGGGCGCGACTGCGAATCCGGATGGTCGCTGCTGAACATGGAGGCGCCCTGTAAAGGTGAGTAGAATGCGGCGCTGCAGCGATCGATGCGATGTGCTTTTAAAAATAAATGTCTTCCTTTTCAGGATTGTCGGCGAAATGTCTCTGGGATGCAGATTTAGCAGGTGAGGCCTTTTCCTTCTTCTGTTCTCTTGTTCCCTTCCTTTGCAGGTGATTCAGGATGCTGGCAGGTGTGGCAGAAGTCAAGATGCAGGAGCAGACACGGTGAGCGTCCAGCTGCTAGATGCAGAACAACGCGAAGCACGTGTGGCTGATCGGGTGTGGTTTAAATAGCCTTGGAAGAAGTTCCTAGAATGTGTCCTTCCTCCAATCAGGTATGTATCCTTCCCTGACCACGCCCGGGTGGTAAATGAGTCCCACAGGTAAAGTAGTTCCTTTCAGGCCTCAAGGAGGCCGGGGTTCTGCAGCATGGTCTGCATCAGGTAAGTGCACCCAAACACTTTCATAATGAGCCTGGCGCCTATGGCGCCAGGACTGACGTTTTCTATGAGCCTGGCGCCATAGGCGCCAGGACGCTGTCCAAAGGGCCCCTATAAGGGGTTGCTGGGACCTTCCCCGGGGACTTGATGTCCACTTTCGGGGACGCAGGACCTGAGCCGGCTCCCCGGGAGCGGGCATCGTGACAGCACTCCCCCCCAAGGCCCCTCCCAAGGTTGTTCCCTCCGGGGGTTTTGGTTTGTTTGGGAAGAGTCGGTGGAATTTCCTGACTAATCGAGGTGCATGCACATGGTCACTGGGTTCCCACGACCTCTCCTTAGGTCCGTACCCCTTCCAATCAATTAGGTAGAAAAGCTTTGACCTAAACATTTTTGAATCTAAAATGTTCTTCACTTCGAATTCGGGTTCCCCATCTATTCGAATAGGTTCTGGAGGTTTGAGTAGTCGGGTTCCGGGGACTACTGGTTTCAGAAGTGACACATGAAAAACAGGGTGAATTCGCATATTAGCTGGTAAATCAAGTTTAACCGCTACTGGGTTAATTATTGCCGTAATAGAATAAGGTCCCAGATATTTTGGGTTAAAGGTTCGAGGCCCTTTGAGCAGTAAATGTCTGGTAGCTAACCACACTTGATCCCCAATCTGATACGGAGGTGCTTCACTCCGATGTAGGTCAGCATTCTCCTTGTATTTTCTCTTGGCTTGTTGTAAATGCGTGGTTGCCTCTTTGAAGGCTCGGGTAATGGTAGAATGCAGATGTCCTACTGCGGGCACTCCGAGGTTCTGAGGTGAGTCGAGGTTTGAGGTTCGAGGGTGATGTCCAAACAAGGTATAAAAAGGACTATGGCCAGTTCCAGAGTGTACCGAATTATTATATGCATATTCGGCTATGCAAAGAATGTCTTTCCAGTTGCTTTCAGATTGCTGTAACATACACCGTAAGTACTGCTCAAGGGTCTGATTTGTCTTCTCGGTCTGACCATCGGTCTGAGGGTGGTGACTGGTCGATAATCTTACGTCGATTTGTGCCATTTGACAACATTTGCGCCAGAAGTGGGAAATGAATTGGCTTCCCCGGTCAGAGATTAGTATAGATGGGAATCCATGTAGCCGAACAATATTTTCGAGGAATTCTTTGGCTAGGACAGAAGCTGAAGGTAAACCTTTCAAAGGAATGAAGTGGGCCATTTTGGAAAACAAATCCACAATTACCAGAATGGTATTGTATCCCGAACAAGGAGGCAAGTCCGTAATAAAATCCATTGATAGGGTGTGCCAGGGTGCTGGCGGTATGTCTAGAGGTTGAAGGAGACCGGCTGGTCTTTTCTTTTGACCTTTATTTTGGGCGCAAACACCACAGGACATCACAAAAGATTTAACATCTTTTCGCCAAGAGGGCCACCAGAATTGTCGTTTCACCTTTTCCATTGTCTTGGCAATACCGGGGTGTCCCTCTATTAATGTATCATGATAACCTGAAATAACTAGTTCGTGTAAATCCTTGTGCGGCAGGAATAAGCGTCCTTGGTAATAAGGTAAACCATTATCTATGGTAAAGTCTGATCCCTTTTGTATCCAATCCTGTAGGACTGTAGGGTCCAGGAGTTGTTTCACTCTGACTTGAATGTCTTCAAGCGTCTGTAACGAAGCCATGCCTAGAATTCTCTGTTCGGGAATTATGGGTACTGGTTCTGAGTTTGTATCAGATTCTCCCATTCCAATTCGGGATAAGGCGTCTGCTTTGCCGTTCTTGCAGCCAGGTCGATAGGTAATCACGAAATCAAATTCAGCGAAAAACAAAGCCCATCGGAGCTGCCGTGATGACTGAGCCTTGGCGGTTTTCAAATACTGTAAATTCCGGTGATCAGTGATCACCGTGATGGTATGTCGAGCGCCAAGCAGGTAATGCCGCCAGGCTTTAAAAGCGGACTTTATGGCTAACAGTTCTTTGTCAATGATTGCGTAATTTATCTCTGGTGCCGAGAATTTTCTGGACCAAAATGCTACGGGATGCAGTTGGTTGGTTTCAGGATCTCTTTGAGACAGAACTGCTCCCATGGCTCGGCTGGATGCGTCAGTTTCGACGACATACGGGAGATCTGGACGTGGGTGTTTCAATATAGGTGCAGAGGTAAACTTAGCTTTTAAATCCTGGAAGGCCTGCTCGGCTTCTTCAGACCATTCAAAACGTTTATTTTTCCTCAAGAGTGCAGTAATGGGTTGTAATATGCGTGAAAATTCCGGGATAAACCTGCAATAGAAATTGGCAAAGCCGAGCATGCTTTGAACCCCTTTTACAGAGCTAGGTGATGGCCATTTGAGGATGGCATCCACTTTTCATGAGTCCATTCGGACTCCTTTGGGTGTCAGGATGAAACGAGAAACTCAACTTCTGTGGTATGGAAAACACATTTCTCCAGTTTAGCAAATAGTTTGTGTTGGCGCAGTTTTTCCAGAACTGCCCTAACGTGTTTTCTGTGATCAGATTCCAAAGAGGAGTACACTAGAATGTCATCGATATAGACGACAACACAAACATCGATGAGTTCCCGAAGGACATCATTCATGAAGAATTGGAAGGCAGCAGGCGCATTGCACAACCCGAAAGGCATTACCTGGTATTCGAATAATCCATATTTTGTACGGAAGGCTGTTTTCCATTCGTCGCCTTCTTTTACTCGCACCAGATGATATGCCCCCCGGAGATCTAACTTGGTGTATATGCAAGCGTCCTTCACCTGGTCAAGGAGTTCAGGAATCAGAGGCAGAGGATAACTGTTTTTAACCGTTATCTGGTTCAATGCGCGGTAATCGATACAAGTTCTAAGGTCGCCTTCTTTTTTAGGCACGAAGAACAAAGCCGAGGATGCCGGGGACTTTGACGGGCGAATAAAACCATTGGCGAGGTATTGATCCAAATATTGTCTCAAATGCAGGTTCTCAGGTTCGGTAAGGGCATAAATCCTGCTACAAGGGAGTTGTGCACCGGGCACCAGATCGATTTGGCAATCGTACGATCGGTGAGGAGGTAACGTGTTGGCCTGTTCCTTTTGGAAGACGTCCTGAAAGTCCTGGTATTCCGGAGGTAATTACATGGAGGCAGAGGTTACAGATGCTAGATTAATCTTCAGGTTTTCTGGGTAGCATGTTTGTGCACAATCCGGGAAGGTTATTCTCTTAGCTCGCCAATCAATTTGAGGATTATGTGTCTCTAACCAAGGAATTCCAAGAATAACCTGAAACTGTGGAGCCTTGATTACATCAAACACATCTGCCTCCCGATGGCCGTCAGGACCAATAAGAGTCACCCCAGTAGTGGAATGTGTTACCGGTCCAGAGGCAATTTCAGTTCCATCGACTGTGGTGATGACATCTTTGCTGGTTTTAGGACGGAGAGGGAGGTTAATCCTAGAGGCCAATTCACGATCCACATAGTTTCCAATAGCCCCACCATCGATGTATGCCTTTATTGCATGCAACCGCTTAGGATTTTCTGGATCTACGAGAACCATTGGCACAATGAAATGCGAGGTCTGAGAGTTAGTTTTCAAGCTCGGCAAACGGACCCCTACGCTTGTCGGGCTGAGTCGTTTCCCGAAACAGAGTCTTCATGGTTTTTATCAGCGGCTCCTACCGCTTTTCGGGGCGGTTTTGCCGGGCAATCTCGTAGAAAGTGTCCAGAGTTCCCACAATAAAGACATAATTTTAATGGCCGCCTCCTTTCACGTTCCTTTTGAGTTAAGGGTTCTTTAACCCCTCCAATTTGCATAGGCTCAGAGACATCAACTCCCTTGGGGTTAGCGTGGGTCTTGACCAACACCCGGGTCTCAAACCTGGACCGATCTGTTTTTCTGTTTTGAAGTCTGTGATCCAATTGGACCACTAAGTCTATAAATTCTGTGCATTCTTGGGGCGGATTTACAACTTGGGCCAAGACATCTTTAAGTTCTCCGCGTAGACCTCGATAAAATAACGTGACTCTTTTATCCTCTGGCCATCCCGTTTCCACAATTAGTCTATTAAAGGTTGCAATATAGGATAGGAGGTCCTGATTGCCCTGTCGCAGGGATAGAAGTTCGTCATCCAGAGCCTGCCCCTGAGAGTGTCGAGCAAATAACCTTTCCATGCTTGCTTGAAATCCTTGAAAATCACACAGAATCGGGTCATCTTGAGTAACCAGTGGAACTGACCAATCGGCAGCGCTGCCGCTGAGATATGACAATACAAAGGCTACTTTGGTCTGATCATTAGGGAAGGCCCCAGGTCTGCATAGGAAGTGCAAACGACACTGATTCATGAATACGGCGAATCGTTTGGGGTCCCCAGCAAAGCGTTCAGGTGGGGCCAGCGGCATGTTTCCAGGTAGATTAATCTGCACAGGGTTACTGGGAACCACAGGAGCGGGGTTCCCTCCGGAACAGGGTAGAGGAGTTTGTCCAGCTTGAACTTGCAAAAGCTGTCTGGCCAGGTCATCAGTTCTTTCCTTTGATATTATTAATTCCCTCTTGAGGGCATTAGTCTCTTGACGAGCGGCATGTACTTCGGCCCGTAATTCCCCCAGTAATTGGGCCAACTGATCAGTCTCAGAAGTTTCCATAGCGCCTGGGTGGGAATTTGTAGGAAGGCTTCGCGTTCTGTAACGCTCACCTGACTCCCACGGGGGCGCTGGCCTGGTTTGCGCTGCTGTGACCTCGTCTAAGGTGATGCGCAGGGTTCGGAAGACGGACTGGACCGGTCCCCAGATCTGGCTTGTCTGACTCGCAGAAGTATCCTTCTGTAGATGAGAATAGGGGGTTAACTGTCTGCGGGGTAATGCAATCGGCCTCCCACTTACCCCTCTCACCCTCCTCAAAACCCTTCTGTGCTTCCCCGTAGCGTCTCACCTTAGGGTCTGGAAGGCGAGCTCTCCATCCTGCTTCTGATGCAGGGGCGCGTCGGTATCCAGTTACGTCACTGGATTTTCGGATGGGTGAGAACCAAACTTGCTTGGCTTCCAGGTAAGTTTTTCTATAAGTGGTTCCCCTTGTGTCCATGCATTAATGTTCTAATGCTAGTGTCTTTTTCCCCATAGGGGCCGGGGTACGGAATGCCGGGGAACAGGCACCGACCCGAGGTGAGCGGTGAAATCCTTGTGGAAATCAGGTAAGTCTTAGGTAATGTCTTTTCATTCACTCATTAACGCTGATGTCTTTTTCCCCTTAGGGGCCGGGGTCCGAAAATGCCTGGATGCGACGCGGACCCGAAATGAAAAGGGAATGACCCAACAGGTAAGTCTTGGCATGGAGTTTTAGCTTCCCTTTTCCCTTCTTTCTCTCACCTTTGTTCTTGTCTTTTTCTCCCTAGGCGCGGGAGCACGACTGCGAATCCGGATGGTCGCTGCTGAACATGGAGGCGCCCTGTAAAGGTGAGTAGAATGCGGCGCTGCAGCGATCGATGCGATGTGCTTTTAAAAATAAATGTCTTCCTTTTCAGGATTGTCGGCGAAATGTCTCTGGGATGCAGATTTAGCAGGTGAGGCCTTTTCCTTCTTCTGTTCTCTTGTTCCCTTCCTTTGCAGGTGATTCAGGATGCTGGCAGTTGTGGGAGAAGTCAAGATGCAGGAGCAGACACGGTGAGCGTCCAGCTGCTAGATGCAGAACAACGCGAAGCACGTGTGGCTGATCGGGTGTGGTTTAAATAGCCTTGGAAGAAGTTCCTAGAATGTGTCCTTCCTCCAATCAGGTATGTATCCTTCCCTGACCACGCCCGGGTGGTAAATGAGTCCCACAGGTAAAGTAGTTCCTTTCAGGCCTCAAGGAGGCCGGGGTTCTGCAGCATGGTCTGCATCAGGTAAGTGCACCCAAACACTTTCATAATGAGCCTGGCGCCTATGGCGCCAGGACTGACGTTTTCTATGAGCATGGCGCCATAGGCGCCAGGACGCTGTCCAAAGGGCCCCTATAAGGCGTTGCTGGGACCTTCCCCGGGGACTTGATGTCCGCTTTCGGGGACGCAGGGCCTGAGCCGGCTCCCCGGGAGCGGGCATTGTGACAGAATTACAGTGACGACATCCTCGTCTCCGGAAGGTCGCGGGAGGAACACGACACCGCTCTGCTGGTAACCTGCGCAGCTGTCCAAGAGGCTGACACTGAACATTGACAAGTGCCAATTTAGCAAAGACAAACTGAATTCTTTGGACATATCTTCTCCACAGACGGCATGATGCGACAAGGTCTCTGCCATCTTCAACCTTTGAGAACCAACCCAGATGTCGCCTTCTGCAGAAGGACGCCACATTCGCCTGGCAGCCGAATGTCAGGAGGCCTTTGACACAATCAAGGTGGCCTTGGCAGAAGCCCAGAGGTTAGCTTAATTTGACCCGGACTGGCACACCCAAACCGTTTTGGATGCAAGCCCAGTAGGGCTAGGGGCCATACTAGCCCAGACAAATGTTGTTGATTCCCACCCGAGACACATTGTCGACTATGCCAGCAGAGCTTTGCTCCTGCCCAAATCTGTCTACTTGCAGGCCGAGGAGAGTCTGACAGCCGTGTGGGCGTGCAAGCATTTCCACAACTTCGTGATAGGCAAAAGGTTCACCCTCATTACCGATCATCAGGCTCTGCTGTCATTTTTCAGTAATCCCTGGACCTTGAGATTATTCACAGGCCTTGAGGCGAAAACAACCCAGCCGACTATCTATCAAGACACCCAGTGGACAAGCTGATGCCCAGACCCAGAGACACAGAGTACATCAACAATGTGACCTTGAACGCGCTCCCACAAGCTATTTCACTGGAAGCTGTCACGTCAGCCTCTGCTGCAGACCCCTCCATGGCTCTGGCAATCAGCCTGATGGAGAACAATAAGTGGAGGGATCAACGCCGAGCTGTACAAAACCTTCCAGGGGTGTGCAAGGACGAAACGGAAAGGCTCGTCAAGGGGCACATGGAACTGGCTGTGAAAGACAAGGCGGTACTTCTGAGAGGGTGTCGACTTGTCATTCCGGCGTGGAGGTTATCAAGATGGCACACGATGGACACAGAGGGGCAGATAACACAAAAAGGCAGCTCCGGTGTCATGTGTGGTTCCCTTTCCTGGATTCAATGGTTGACCGATGGGTGAGAAGCTGCATAGCGTGCCAATGCACAGCCAGAGCAGAGGCCCCGCTCCCAATCCAGCCAACACATATTCCTGAACATTCGTGGGAAAAGGTGGCCACTAATTTCTGTGGACCCCTGGATTCGGGGGAGTATCTTCTAATGTTCATAGATAAACACTCAAGATTTCCCATCGTGAAGAAGACAGCATCTACAGCTTTTGCTCAGGTCGCAGCGATCTTCGATGAGGCGGTAAGCGAATGGGGAATCCCGGATACCATCAAGTCTGATAACGGGCCTCCATTCAACAGACAAAAAATTGGGGGCCTTCGCTAAACACATGGGCTTCACCCATCAGATAACCCCCCGCTAGACACAAGCCAATGGAATGGCCAAGTGATTTATGGTCTCAATCAAGAAAACGTTGCAGAGGGCCCGCATCAAGGGAGCTGACCCACATCAGGCGCTCTGTCGCCTGCTCCGGGACTACTGGAACACTCCTCACGAGGCAACCAAAAAGACCCCAGCGGAAATAACGATGAGAATCAAGTTTGCACACGCATTGTGAGACACCCCATGAGCCAGCCAGAAGTTGACCAGGAGGTCATACGAAGAGACACAGAGCGGAAGGAAAAAGCTCGAGTGGAGACAGATGAAAGAAGAGGAGCAAAGCCCAAAGAGTTTCACGTAGGACGTGAAGTGCTGGTGCAGCAGGCAACATCACGAAAGACTCGATTTGCACCGAAGCCATTTCCAGTCACAGCCATCAAAGGAACCAGTGTGACAGCCATGAATGCCGAAAAGGAAGTGACAAGGAAAAGCTCCCTGTTCAAGCATGTCGTAATGGGGGAGGATGAAAGGCCTCCACCTCCTAACCCTGACCAGGAGCCTCGCGAACCTATGGACGACCTGTGGACTCCCAATGGAGAAGCCCCTCGCCACATGGCAGAGCTGGTTGAATCACCCGGCTCACTCCTGAGCAGCGGTGCCAGTGTCCGACCGCAGCGAACCATCAGGAGACCGCTTCGCCTAGTCGAGGAATGCTAGGTGGATGCCAGGACATTTGTCCGGGGGTGATGTTAGTGGACCCTGTCTCTTTAAGACGGAGATAGGGGTCATGTGAGGGATGACGTGGGAGCGGGGGAGGAGTTAAGGGAAGTTAAGTCAGTACGCGGTTGTTATCAGCTAAAGAAAGACGTATGGTATCCCTCTGGTGTCACATCCTCATTTCCTTGGGCCGCATAGGCTCAACACAATGTTTCATACAAAATTGACTTTTAGTTAAAGGATAATCTCTGGTAGCTCCTGGTTCCCCTACGGTAGCTCCTGCCAACAGAGTGATGCCCGACACCCGGGAGCTGGTTTGAGCTCCTCCTCATTGAATCTCAATTTCTGCTAACGGCACTCTGAAAGCAGGCTCCTTTGATTCACAGTGCACTTCTGCTTCAACCACCTTCAATATAGTGTTCTCTTAATATTATAGACAACCACAGTTCTGTTAGCTCTGCTGCAACTTGGTACTTTGAGGATTTATTAGGCAACTTAAAGACAAGACTCTACGACCTCCACAGGTAGGCAAGGTATTCTTCCTTCTATGCCACATGGAAGGTGCAGTCTCTTTGCCTCTTCTGTATGTCTACCACTAGAATCTGTCTTGGCTTCTAGACTGCTTCTCTCTCGCAGCTTCAACAGTCTCAGCTTTACATATTGTTGATTAGTTCTTTTAACAAGCACCCAGCTCCCTTCCCCAGCTTTATGTACACCTTGGTATTTCGAGCAGTTAGCCAAAGTGGTATTGTCACTCTCCCAGCCTTGTATTACCTTGTCACCCTTATATCAGAGGACACTGGATGTGTAACAACTTTGGCAGCTTCAAAATATAGGTGGTTAGCTCTTAATAGGGCTGAAAGGATAGAAAGGATTGGCCTACTGGCTTGGGTAATGCTTGCTGTTCTCATTACTAAGCCACTTCTACAATTACAAAGTACTTGTTCTGGATGTTACAAGATTCAGGTTTCACAAGGGAAACATAATTAAGTGCACGCATCTACTCTTTGATGGAGAATTTTAACTTCAAAGAACTGTAATTCCCTTTTATTCCAACAGAATGTTGCTTTAATGTTGATCGGGAATCACAATCATTCATACGCAACCTTTCTTTGATGTTAGTATTCTTTTAAGAATTCGGGAAAGTGGGCTGCTAGCTCTCGAGTGATTACAAACAGCGTTCTCCCTCTTAATTGGAGACACGTGACCACTCCGGTAAGGTTAGTTAATACAACAATGGAAAATAAAAGGCTTTTCGTATACGCGAGCACTTTGAGTTGTGTCAAACGTGCATGTGCTACATTTGCTTTGTTGTCAAGACTTCCCACTGCAACTAACAACTTTTACTCGCTCCTACTTCTATGCAAGTTTGAATTGAGCATGGAGCTTCACTCACTGGCTCCAAAAACACTGCAGTTGCGGTAGGCTTCCACTTCCCGACTTTTCGCTCTGCTACTATTACTTTAGGCACTCTTGGGACCCACACCCCTTTGCAGCATGGGTGTCTCTGATCTTGCCTCGACCACGGAGAGTCTCCTACTTCCCCACAGTCAGAGCTATTAGGCACACCTGGGGAAACTTCTCCAAGTCTCTCTCAGTGCAGCCACAGCCAGACAGGGTTTGTGAACACAGGACCAACTCTGAACCTGTAGGTGAAATCTGCTCTTCTTACGTCCTGGCATTCCTTAAGTGGTTACACTTCCTTGTGAACTGCCAGCCTTGTGCTCTTCTCCTTCTGCTAATACTATCATCCTTCCAGCTCCTGATCCAGCTCCTTCCTAGGTTATATGTGATTTTACCGACCACAATTATAGAGTGGTAAATTTCATTGCGGACAATATTCAGTTTTTTACCCTCACAACGCCCCCAACCCATCCCAACCCATTTAAACGCCCTTTACCACACTACCCTTTATTTATTTAATTAATGTTTGCTGGGTTTTTCGGTTTTATGGTCCACTCTGAAATGTACCACTCTGTAATATTTTAGATATATTGGGGGTCATTACAACCCTGCCATTCCGGTAACAACAGTGGCGGTAGGCTTACCGGCACAGTTCTTACCGAACCGGCAGAGTACAAGTTTGCGGGCCGGATGTCCTCCCGCCCGATAGGTCTGATCTGGTGGGCGGAACGGCACCTGCCCGCAGACTGCGGCGGTGGCACCGGCACCATTTTGAATGGTGCCGGTGCTACCGTCTTCCCCATTCCCATTTGAGTCCAACGGGACTCAAATGGGAATGGGGAATACCATTTTTCCAGCGCCTGACTTCCCGGAACACCAGGGTCGGAATACCCCAGTAATTTCCGGGAAGCCAGGTGCCGTAAAAATGTGCAAGTCCGGCGGCAGCCTGCCAGTTTTACCGGCACGGCTACTGCCGGACTTGTAATGAGGCCCATTGACTGGATACCCCTTCCTACTGCTTCCTTCTGCTGCAGACCTTTATGTCTCTCAGGTGTGGCAATGAACTTCAGGTGCAGGCCCTTATTCTGCATGCCTTCTCAGCTCTCTTTGTCCCAGCCCCTGAGGGATTTGGGACACCAAGTCATGTTAAAGAAATTAGTTTTTTTCTTTAACATTTTTTAGTGTGGTTTTAATTCTCTTAATATTTTTAGAACGGAGATTTAGGGGTGTAACCATATTAGAGATGGAATATGCAGAAAAAGCAACCCTTTCAGCATTTCCTGTAGCGTACCCTTGATATTGAGGAGGATGTTTCATTTTAGGGATACACAAGACATGTTCTTTTGTTACAACACTTTGCGGGGTTACAACCTTGGAGTTTACCATCTCAGCCTCACTAGGAGTTTGGGATGTATCAAAGGGACAATAAGCCAATTCCTCCTTTAACCTAGTGGCAAGAGTATCCCTCTCAGAGGAGAAATACTGTGTCTCACCCCACAGAATCTCCCTACCATCCTGGGCCTTGTCTCCACCCAGGTAATCCTCCCGCAGTACACTACCCCCAGGATTGGGATCAGGAAGTGTCTGCACTCTCCTGGCCACCTGGGAGGAGATTTTAGGTAGGGTTGTAGTGAGGGATCCGCAGGATTCTTCACAATAGAGCCATTTTATTTTTGTATTCTCCTATTTATTGATAAACACATATTCACATATTACATTACAATCAAAGACATTTCACAGAAATATATACAAACCCAGCCACCCTCTCACCTCACAGGTACAGTGCACAGTTGTAGTTTATACTCTCAAACATTCCACAGTCTCGGCACCACAAACACTCCGGCAATACTACTCTCATTAGACGCCGAAAAGGCATTCGACCGGGTGGAGTGGTCACTACTATTTAAAACTCTGAAGTGCATGGGATTTGGAGAGCAATACATAGATATTAAGAGCCAACTACAACAATCCATCAATTAGGATAGCCATAAACGTGGAGGTCTCAGATAGGGTTGATATATCAAGGGGCACTAATCAGGGATGCCCACTATCCCCCCTCTTATATGCCATATTTCTGCAATCACTAATAATTAGAGTCAGAGAATCCTTCCACATAAAGGGGATAGAGTTGGCAGGCAGACAACACAAAGTGATAGCATACGCGGATGACATGTTGATAGCCCTATGGACCCAGGTAGGACACTCACCGCAACAATAAGAGAGTTAGAGACATTCGGGGCAATCTCCGGCCTTAAAATCAATAGGAAAAAATCTGAGATACGAATCCTGGCAGGCGAGAGAAGGGAAGTAGAAAGGAAGGCAGCAGCACTAGATCTCAAAATTGCTGAAAAGGGGATCAAGTACCTAGGAATAACACTGACGCACAGGGTGGACCTACTATATGAAGGGAATTATCCCCCACTTCTAGAACACATAAGGAGGGATTTGGAGCGCTGGCGTCCCCTAATGGTCTCATGGTGGGGCACAATACAGTTGGTAAAGATGAACATTCTCCCCAGGTTGTTATACTATTTTCAGGCTCACCCAATTACGGTCCCCAGATCATTTTCAAAGCGCTATCAAAGGCAATCACATCCTATATGTAGAAAAGGAAACCTCCTACGGTGGCCAGAGCGGTTCTCACAGCACCTATTCGGGCGGGTGGGATGTCCCTCCCTCACTTTCAAAAATATTTCCAAGCTGCGCAACTAAGGGTACGGAAGGAATGGCTGGGGGAGGACCAACAAACAGTATGGGTGACACAAGACAGGGCAGTTGCCAGATCCCCACTGGCAGAAATACTATGGAAAGCAAGACAACACAGGCACCCGAACCTCTGCAGCAGTGTAGTCATGAAGACCACTCTGGAGGCATGGGAAGAACAAATGCGAAGTGGTATCATGACTACTGTGGAAGCTCCCTTCACACCCATCTGTCGGAACCCCCAATTCCTGCCGGGAATGGAACGAGGGGCCTTCGAGAAATGGGAAATAGCAGGGTGTACAAAAATTGGGGAAATGTTTCAGGATAAAGAAGTTAGATCGTTCAAGGCATGTAAATCCCTACTAAACCTAACAGATGTGGACAGGTATAAATACGACCAGCTCAGGCACTGGCTGGCGACACCCGAGGTCAAACATGCGGCAACAAGGGACTTCATTCCATTTGAAAAATTCTTAATAACCGAGTCGGGGTTCAGGAGGCTGGTCTTGTCACTATATAACTTTAATAACTCCCAAGAAGAATTTAAGTGGGCCTACATGATCGAATGGGGGAAAACGCTGGGGGAGGATATCCCAAAACAACAGAGGGTAGATTAGTGGAACTGCATCCCAAAAATGACCCGATCAGTTCAAATGAGGGAGATGTGGGTACAGATAGTAACCCAATGGCACTACACACCAGAAAGACTGCATACAATGTACCCCCAAACTCCCAATTTATGTTGTAGATGCTGCGCAGAAGTGGGTACGTGGAAACACATCTGTTGGGACTGCCGGGGATCAAGCGTTTTTGGTCGGAAGTAAAGACTGAGATGGGGAAAATGTTTCCAGATGTGGAACAGTTGGGGGAGAAGGTGTGGCTATGCGGAATGAAAGATAAGGCAGCAAGGAAATACACGAAATTACATTGGAGGAGCTTCATGGGATTAGTTATAGCGGCATGGGAGGCAATAGCCAAAAATTGGATAAAACAAGACCCACCACTTGGGTACGCATGGCTACAGAAGGTCTGGTCACAAATGACAATGGAACAGCTAACGCATTCTATTCAGGGCTCAGGCGGATCCTTCACAAAGGAATGGAGAGCGGTCCTGGACTATTTGCAGTCAGACTTTATGGAACAATGGTGCCCCCATAAAATCAGAATAACAGATCTTTTCAGTTCATAAGACATCCCCATACTGAGAGACTCCAAGAAGATCTTCCGGGGGGGAGTTGTGGGGTGATTTGTTCAGTTCTCAGTTGTATGTTTGTATTTGAAAACAATAAATATATATTAAAAAAAAAATAATAATAATAATTCCACATGGATAGACAGCAGTCAAAAACCTCCCCCAAATTCCTTCATACAGGTTTCTCTTCTTCTGTACAAAATCAGCCTCTCCATTAATGGCATTCATTGCATAACGATAAGCCATGCATTGACCGAAGGTGCTAGCTCATTTTTCCATTCTTGCACCTCTGCGGTATGACAAGTCAGCTATTACGTCCTCTTCCCCCATTACAATAGAGTCATGTGAGTGCTGCAGCCAATGGAAGGGAAGAAGGTGACAGAGCCACGGTATAAAAGGAGATTGAAGGAGAGGTGGGTAGTTCTGGTGCGGTCAGTGGAGGGGAAGGTTGACCGAGAGGACGGGCTTAGGAATGGAGTACTAGAGAGACAGTGGCAGAATTTGAGCAGAGGGCAGGTGATGTATTTGTGAGGGACAGTGGTACCAGTTGTGTATGGGTAGTGTAATGTAGGAAAAGGGGGATGGGCATGTATAGAAGTTCACTGAGAGAAAGATTAGCATAGGAGAGAGGAGTACAAGAGTGGGCATACTAGTTAGAGTGAGAGGCAGTGGCTGTTGGGATGGTGTGAGGCTAGTAGAGAGGGGTGTAGGTGTGGGGTGGGAGTAGAGAAGTGAGGGAAGGGAGTGAGAATAGTGAAAGTGAGTGCAGTGGAAGGGCGAGCAGGGCACCATACCCCTGAGGTTTTTGGAGAGGAAAGGCGGAGCGTGCGGAGACAAGGTAGGTAGTAGCAGTGCGGGAGGGGAGAGTAGTAGTAGTACAAAGAGAGTAGTAATGGTGCAGAGAGGGTAGTAGTAATAGATTGGAGAGGGAAGAATGGTAGAAAAGAAAGTAGTAACATTGCAGGGTGGAGGTTGGTGGTAGAAGAAGAGAGACATCGGACAGACAGAGGAGAAAGACATAGGAAGGAGAGAAGGTGGGTGGAGTTGGACAGAGAAGAGTATGGGGAGGAGAAGAGTGGTAAGTTGGCAGAGTGGGGCTTGTGGGGCTGACGGAACATCCATACACCACCCAATATAATTAATATCATTAAAACGATAGGGCCAGTTTAGGAATGCCCTGAGGGAGTTTAGATGTCCTCACAACTAGGTGAAGGAAGAACTTAGACCGTAGAGGTTACCAATCGCTACAGACTAACCTGGATCAGGGATGCCTTAGTTAGGGAGAAGGCGCCAAACAAGTCTTGTCTTACTGCTAAACAATGAAAAATGTCCATAATAGTCTATACATCTTATATTGTTTATGATTTTTAAAAAGCATACCCTTGAACCTCCCTGGAGACTCTACAAGTTATTAAGACCAGCTGTAACAGTGCTCACTTTGCAAAAGCCCAGGACAGGGAGGAGAGAGCTGAGAAATGGCAAGACTGTAGCTGCAGATTTAAGGCCGCATGCTGTCGAGGGTGCAGGTAGTCCCTTGGGTAAGACTTTATCTTCAACCCGGGGTGTGCCGCATCCACAAGTACTGGGTCCCCTCATTGCAGGACTTCGAAGGAATCATTCTGATGACTCCAAACCTAAGAGCTGTGATGCAGTGGTAGCACAGGGAAGGAAAGCTTCTGCAGGTTTTTCCTCTCAGTGGTACTTGTCCGACCACTCTTACAAGAGACGCCAGCGGAATGGGATGCAGTGCAATCTTGAATTCCCTGACAAGCATTGAGAGCACTAAAATGGTTCAGGAGCCAGCCATGGGAAGGCAGTGGTTATGTGGATCCACAATATCACTGCTAGGTCCTGTATTAACTGATAAGAAAGTTGAGGGTCTTAGTGGCTCCCAGCACTGGCTTTTCTACTGTGGTCCTGGCCAGAGGAGAACCTTGCTTCTCTCAGAACTGTTCAGATAAAAAGGGAGGGCATCTCAGCCACATACCTCTTCAGCAGGGACTTTCCCCTTCTCAGGATGGGGCTATGGGATCATGGGTGATCCGGGAAATATGGCAGAGGTTCAGGCATCCCATCCTGGACCTCTTTGCTTCACTCTATGCTATAATATCACAATGTAAATACCCTCTTAATGAAATACACCACTGAAAGAGCGCAGTTGGCAGCGGTGGAACTGCTTTGCCCTCAGACACCGTTGCTGCAAGGAGCTAATTGAACAGCGTACCAATCCTTCAAAGTCTGCCTCCGGGTGAGGAGCGCTGCGGAGTGCTGAATGAGTGCAGTTGGCAGCAGTTTGCTGCAGACTGCAAATCATTGGGAGTCCTGCCCAAGTGCTCCCTTGTCAAGCTGAGGAGGACTACAATTACGGGTCTGTTACACAGAGAACACTAGCTGTACCATAAGACGGTAAGACCTATGCTTCACTGTTTTACGTGCCCTTGTAAATGGCAGATAGAAAAGGCTCAAGATATAACCTAAGAAGCATAAATCAAGGTCAGGGCCATAGCATGAACATGGCTCCCACGGGTGAAAATGAGTCTAGACCAACGGAGGAGGGTATAGAGCACAATGGAGTAGTTAAAAGAAGGGAGTATGTGCTAATCCTCCTCAAACGCCACAAACGTGTGCAGGAATACATGTAGAGCGAGCTCTTAGCTCCAGGGTCTTCCAGCTGTAATCATCTGGATACGTTGTCAGTGTTGCCTTTGGACATTTCTCAGACAGAGACGAACAACATCTCGCTATCGGACAGACTCTTGGTTGAAATTGTGGAATCCCTTTAAATCTATGTAAAAGTGTGGGAAAAGGGTAGGCAGGATGCGAGCTCACTTTCTAATAGTCCTCAGTTATTTATTTCACGAGGAAGTCCGATTGAAGGCTTGGTCCAAAGTGACGACATTGTGCATAGAGCAAGGACATACACAACAATTCATTCTCACACTCAGGGGTCGAAATTACAGTCTGATCTTGTGCCCCTAATAAGGGTGTACATGACTCTACTGTTTTCCACCGCTAGCTCCTTTAGCAAGAAGGGTAAGATAGATTGGCCCTCAGTCACTGATTTTTACATCCTTTGTTTTTTTTAGTCTTGTTCCCTATCGAATGCAATTTTTTTACTTTTTCGTTCCGTTCTTACTTATGGTCCTTTTGTCCTCTATTTCCTCTTGTGGGAGCACCATTATAGTGCTTGTCCGCACGACACCCAAGTCCTCCTACGACACAGACTCACTAATGCTCAACAGAGTTTACCTGAAAATTCAATCTTGGATGGCGTCCAACTACTTGTGTCTAAATGACAATAAGAGTGAGATCCTACTGGTAGGCTCCCACGCAGTACTAAAGAAAAATGGACCGTAATTCACACCCTTCCTAATAGATGGAATCCAGATCCCCGTCTCAGACACAATAAAAACGCTAGGCATGTATCTAGACGCATTCTTATCCCTTAACAGACAAGTCAGTGCTATTGCCTCATCAGCAGCCTATACTGCTAAACTAATCAACGCAGCCAGACAATTACTCAATTCAGATAGCTGCATGACCATTGCCAGAGCAATCATGGTGGGAGATTGGACTACTGTAATGTCCTGTTGGCAGGCACATCCAAAAGGAACTTAAATACACTGCAAATAATACAGAATAATACCCTCAGAGCAGCACTGAATATTCTGAGAAGGGACCACATCACACCCGCCAGAATAAAGGCTCATTGGCTCCCGATCAAAGAAAGGATTATCTTCAAGACTCTCTCTATCACCCACAAATGCTTGAGCAAGACTGCCCCCCAGTACCTGTACCAAAAAATGGAAAGAACAAAATCCAACAGACCAATAATATCCATCCATGCCCACAAACTGACAAAACCAAGCGTGAAAAGCCCAAGGAGCGGGGATAAGGTTCCTAACAGTAGCAGTTAACCACTGGAACTCCCGCCCAGCAGAACTAAGAGCAGAGAACTCATACTGGGCCTTCCGAAAAAACATTGAAAAGCTGGCTCTTTGCCTAAACTCTCACCGACCAGGATGTCACCCCACATGCACCCTATGCCCTGAACATCCTGTTCCCCTCTTTCCTAACCGTATGTCCACTCCAATGTATTACTGTTATACCCCTTTTATGAATCAAGCTTGTACATAAATGTAACTCGTCTGCAACAGCGCCCTGGTGCCAGGGTTTAGGTGCTTTACAAATGAATAAATAAATACATGTAAATTCCTCAGGAACTCCCTGAAGCATTTGTATAATGTTAACGTTCCCCTTTTTCATTTTAGATCTGATATATTCCTTTCCTGTTGGTCGTTTTTAGTTGTATTGTTGAGTTACTTTTGCACCTGGCGACTCCCTTTCGGCTCTAGGTTTGTTCTTGGGATTTGTGAATCTATGATTTCCATAATAGACAGTTGGGCTTCCCCTGGCTGATTATTCAACTGATCACTGCCATTATATGTTGAGTAGTTAAGTATGGAATTCTCCCTAATACTCCCTTTCTGCACTTGATGAACTATGACTCTCAGCCCCACCGGGTATATGTTCATACCAGATGTTATACAACATTTTAAACCCTCGTGAAGCTTATGAGTTAGAATTAATACCCCAAAAAGAGCTGGATCATATTAAATTCATGAGGAGTGCATGTGTGTCTTACGAAAGTAACATGGAGTAACTAACATTCAACCGCATGAAATATCAATTTCAGGAAGATAAATGTGGACAAATTGCCAAATGTAACAAAATAACGTTTTACTTCAGCAAATGATAAATGAAACCTCTAAAACAAGTTTTTTTTTCAAAGAATTGAATTAAACATTACACATACACAATACAATTACAAATCAATTCATACAAAATTCCTTTAATTCATTGCTAAATAGTAAACATACTTCCATGTTAGAATATATAAAATGGGATAATATGCACTATAATTAAAATGTAATTATAAGAAAGCCTCTGATAAAGACAATAACGATACATTGCATCTCAATGTGCATCCAATATGCAGACACAATGGATTCAAGGTTTGGCACTGATGTGTCAGGAGAGATGGAGCCGAGTCCCTCAAGCATTATAGCTCCTGGGATCTGCGGACAATACAGATTGAATCGCACAATGTGCCCCAGTATGAAGATGTGTTCCGCTCAAGGACTGTGCTGACTTTTGTATCAAATTAGATGAAACCCTGATCACTCTTCATATGGTATGGGGGCTGGAATCCCAAGTTTGGTCCCGAGTATAAATCCGAAAATTTTAGATACACTTCCAATGTTATAGAGCAGTAATAGCAAAAGGTTCATTCAATAAATGGCCGTGCACAGAAATGCTTGCAATCCACTTTATGTGGGGAAAATGGCAAAAAAACATATGCAACCATAAATCTGTGTAACTGTACACTTCCTGCGATCACCCCTTACAATGGCCTTATGCAGTCCTGGCCCCAGTTACATTTTCAACACAAAGGCCCTCATTACAAGTTTCCCTGAACAATGCCGGTGATACTGTCAATCCGGTAGCACTGTTTCCGGCTACTGGAATGACGGAATCACCGTCATATTCCGACTGTTCCGGCGTGCACCCTCTGCCATTCCGGAAACACTGTTACCGGATTGACAGTAACACCTGCAAAAATGGGAAATGCAGGTGCTACTGGGAGAAAACACGCCAGTTCCAGCATTTCCACCTCCCATTGCGATGGAAAACACTGCCAGCGTTGCTTCTGATGCCGGAAACACCGGCAACGTTAACACTGGCACCGGAAACAGCATCATCACAGGAACTGGAAGTTCGTTGAGGCTATTTAGGAAAACTCAATCCATTTAAAATCTGGCATTTCCTGTTGCCATCCAACTATGGTAAAACCGCCAAGATGTCTGGAGGATCTAAATCAAGGCTGCCTGAAGACCGGCTACACAAGCCTCGCTTTGCAGAAGCAGAACTTTCCGCCCTTACAGACCACATAGTAGTGAATGCGGAAGCATTGTTTGGCCTGGACAACCGCCCCACAAGTCAACGCTGCAAGGCAGTCATATGGGAGGAGATGGCCTGAAAAGTTACTGCAGTGTGGCCCGTCTCCGATTCCCGAAACACTGCTGAAAAAGGAGTGATGACCTGCGCTTTTCGGGTGCGCAACCTATTGGCAGCCCACTGTTGTGAATACATAGCCACAGGAGGCGGGATGGTCTCTCCCTTAAAGCTGATGCCTTGGGAAGACCAATGCAGTTCAATAATGCCTCTCGAGGGGATCAATGATGTTGAAGCTGCTGAGAGGCCTAAGCAGGGACACAAGGGGATGGTAGTGAGTACAACAAGCCACACCTGAATGCCTAGCATCACACAAATTGTGGACACACCCAACAGATCAGGGAAATGTGTCCAAGGAAAGGGGTACTAAGTGTGACATCAACATTAAACGTCACTGTGGACACATAGATGACAGGAGGTGGGGTCAATGTAAGCAATGCAATTGCACTGTACACCAAAAGCATCCATGCACATGAGCACTGGCTATGTGCACAATGGCATGACTGGACAAATAGCACATCCCCAGTGCACACACAACAAGCCACCATGCCATAAGTTCCACCAAAATGTACTCACACCACACATCTTGTCTTGGCCAGGGAACATACAGTGCAGTATTTTTGTAATGCAAGTGCATTGATGTGCATCTAACTGCTTCCTCATCTCACCCTAACACTCACATCCACTGACAGCGACAGCGCTGGACCATCCACAGCCTGTGCAAGATCTGGCCGGACTGCCCAACGGCCCACCCCCACCACATCCGTGGCAACGCATGCTCCAACAACCTAGGCAGCAGGCCAGGCTGAACAACCGACACCACAGGCCCAGGCAACAGGCCAGGCTGAACAGCCGACACCACAGGCCCAGGCATTGGCACAGCCAAGGCGCACATACAATGCTCCCATCATACATCAGCCCCCCGACTATCACAGCACAACCTCCGATGAGGCTGAGGTGGGGGAGGGAGGATGCACTGATGCCTCACTAGACCACACCACATATACCTCCCCCACCTTCAGTCGCTCAACCGTCCAAAGCCCTACACGACCACCAATGCCCAATATACGTGAGATAGATGAACAGATCAGTTCGATGGAGGCCTGTCATAATGAAATGGCAGAAATTGTACGCCACCATCTGACTGAGTCCCGGCTGGTGCGGGAGTGTGTACAAGCAACCAGTCAGCGTTGTGCCCGTGCCCTGAGCCGCAGAACATCAGCCCTGGCTCTCCTTGCACAGAGGGTTCAGGAGGGCAACAAGGGGATATCTGCTCTTGAAGAGTCTGTGTTGCTCTCCCTGCAGGCTAACCAGGAGCACAGGAGGGCTCAGGGATCAGACCCCCCCTCCAGTGCCAACACTCCTGCTAGCTTGGTGCAGACCAGTGCTAGGCGTTGCTCACAGTGAATAACGGGCCCACACACCCACGGCAAGGGTCATGCCATGAAAAGGCACAAAGAATGATATTGTGGACATTAACATCAGACACTTTGGTGTTGGGTGTGTGGGGGGGTGTGTTTGGGGAGGGGGTGATGGGCACGGGGGCATCTGTCGTCTGTAGTTCATTTCAATACATTTAATTTGTCACTTGCAACAGTGAATGGACAGTCCTTATTAATGTGTCTGAATTTGTTGAGTGAGCACATCAAAAGCAGTAATGTAGCATGGGTAGTACACAGTGTGTGAGCCTCAGATGAAGTTGTCTATGAGTTCCTGTCGGACAATATGCCCATCCCTGGCATCCATGTACACATGCCTGTGCCTGGCAGGTGCTGCCCTGCCATCATCATCATCATCTCCACCCTCTGGTGGTGGCCTGTCCAGGTCTGGGGGCAGGGGTAAGTTTTATCTGATGCAGATGTTATGCAACATTGCACAGGCCAGGACTATCTGCCCCATCTTCTCTGGCCTGTACATAACTGCACCCACTGACCGGTGTAGGCATCTGAAATGTGCCTTCCAGAGTCCAAACGTCTGCTCAATGGTTGCCCTGGTTCGCACATGGGCACAATTGTATGCCATACCCGCTGGTGTCTGCAGATCCCTCAGAGTAGCGAATAGCCAGATTCACCCACAAGGTGGGGGTGGAGCACAAGGTGAGCCATGGCATGAATGTTGCAGGACTGACGTTCTCTTAGCACGTTTGTGTATTTCTTGCTACCTCATGCATCTTGGACCATGGTAAGTATGTGTGTCATGGAGTGTGCTGCACCCTGTGACGGCCAATGTGTGCCATCCATATTGTACTGTGTTGTACCCCTGGGATGGATTGCTGTGGGTTGATCTACACTAGCCACTGACAGGCCCTGCATGCCTATCCCCATGGTGTGGTGTGGTAATCGCCATGCCACCACTCTAACAGTGTCTGCACACACTACATGATGCCCGCACTGCAGTCTGGATATTCACTGACATGCATCAGAGCAGTATGACGGCTTACATGTACAGTAGGCCCGGAATACACATGACGTGTGTGGCATCACAGTAGCTGGAAACGGAACTCCATGGACTCCCATTCAATCCCACTGACCTAACACCAATGTGCTTGTCAGATTGCAGTCACATTTAAGCACTGAGCATTCACACAAATGGCAATAGTGCACTACATGAGGCCCTTTGACGTTCGGATTGACTATGGACATGCATGGCAGATGGTGCACAGCAGTGGTGTTGCCTGTGACTGAGGGTTCTACACGGTCAGTGTATGCATGTACGCACCTCTCGAAAACATGCCCTCATGGGTCTGGGTGGAACAGTGTACTGTATGACTTCATTTGGTCGAATGGCAGAGTTGCATTCTGGAACATGCGGTTTGTTGCCTGTTTTCATCCCCATGGTTTAGGTATGTAATTGCCACTGATTGACACTACAACAGTCTTGTGATACACCAGTGTATTGTGGACTGACAATTGGGCATGCGCTGGTTGTTCCTGCTCATGCATGGTGGTTGTGGGACATCCATCTGAGCCATGCCCCCCGTTTGGCGTGCGACCCCTACAGAAATGTGTGTGTACTTGTCCATGTCCTGACCCTACATTTCCTTTGGGCCTCTATTCCACGCCATGTATGCTCGCCTGGTGCTGTTCTGCAGAACCATGGAGTTGTGGATTGACCCGAGGAACCGGGTGCAGTAGTGCGTGATGGTCAGGTCGGCATCACAGGTCACCTGATTGTTGATGGAATGGTACTGCTTCCGGTTTCTGTACACCTCCTATGTGGCGTGAGAGGGCACCAGTTCAACATGTGTACAGTGCAATTCGCGAAGTACGTTTGGCATGCCTGCAAGTGCCTAAAAGCGAGCCTTGCTGGCATTTACCTGTGCCAGTGTAGCTGGAAGGGCGATGTGCTGGCCCACATGGGGCAGAAGGGCCTCCAGTACCTGCACCAGCACTCTGGAGAAGGCAGCTGCGATATGTCATGCAGGAGTGCTGGAACGTGCCTGTGGCGAGGAAGTCCAGGACTGACACCAGCTTCAACAGCAATGGTATGGCTGTCCGGATGCCAATCCTGCTTCCTATGTCGCTCTGGATCATGTTCAGCAGTTCATGTGTTGTCTCCCTATTTATCTAGTACACAGTGTGTATCTGGGCATCTGTCAGGACCCAGGGTGTGGCCCTTGTGCAGTGTATGACAGCTTGCCTCTGCCTTGCCACTTGCAGCCCAGCAATCATCCTCCTCCCCTCCCTGGCCTTCCTGTCACCATTGGTGCTCTTCAAGCTCATTCAGTTGCACTGCAGCGTGCAGCGCCTCCATGTCCATTGCTACTACAGAGAGAGGCAGCATGGCTGTGCTGGGTGTGGCCCTTTTCTACTGTTCCTGGTTGTGTTCGGTGCACCTTGGGGGGATTGGGGCACCTGTGGCCCCATTAGCACGACATGGGACTATTTACCGCCTGGTACGCAGTGCCAGTGTTTCTGGCATGGAGTTTCCGGTACTACCAGCATTTTTCTGCCGGTAGTACCCGAATATATATGCTCGTAATGTGCCTGTGGTCCAGTGATCCCTATGTCTGAGGTGGTGCAGCTACTACCGTTGTGTGTGGTGTTACTGGTGCTGGTGTTTCCGGCAACATGAATTGGCCAGTCAGGTGAAAGTGCCGGTACACAGTGCTACCGGAACTTTATTACTGGACCGCCAAACTTGTAATGAGGGCCACAAATTCCTTAAAATGGAGGAAAAGTCGAACACAAGACATTGGACATTTAGGGCACAGGCATTTAGTTATATTGAACAAACAAGTGAATGTGTGGAAAAAGGTGTGTCACAGAGGAAAAGATGTGGGAAACACTGGGTAAAATTGGAAATAATTCTAATAATTGGCATTCTTACAGTTCAGGAGCAGCTACACAGTGTCGTTTAGCAACAATTTCAACTACCTGCATTCTGGGCACTTGTGTGCGACTTTTAATGCTCTCTTTTGCTGTTCGATTTTCTATGATTCTGTTAAACCCAGTTCTGGCCCAGTATCAGCTCTTTACTAGCTGGAGCTTTGGCCATTGCTTACTATGGTCTTGGCATTACTGTTTCTGTCATGCTATATGATATGATATGCCATTTATAACGCGCCTGTACACAAGTGTTTCTAGGCGCGACAAGGGAGGAAGACAGAGGGAGGACAAAACAAACAATCTTACGATATGCAAGTGCAGGGGTGAGGGGAAAAGGAAGTGCAAGGGGGAGCGAAGGGGAAGTGCAATCAGTGCAGCATTGCTCTGAGTAAGTACAGCCAGGGCAACACGGCTCTGGGTAAGTGCAAGGGGGCAGGGGACTGTAGGGGACTGTAGGGTTCGAGATACAGCCACTAAGTGTGTGGTAGGCCTGGAAGCAGTGCAGTGGCTACTGGTCATGGAGGAGCATGGAACCCAGTGAGAAACTAAGGGTAGCCAGGCAACCAGTCAGTGCAGCAGACAAGTAGGTCAGCAGGGGAAAGAGAGACAGAAGCAAAAAGGAAGGTCTTGAGCTGCCTCCAGAACTTCAGGTGGACCTGTTCAAGTTTGAGAGGAGCTGGGAGGCCATTCCAGAGGGAGGCACCTGCAGAGGAGAGAGATCTACCCAACCCTCTGCCTGGAGAAGCGTCTGACCCTCAGAGAGTTGAAGGTGGCTGAGCGAAGGTGTTTAGGAAGCGAGAGCTGGATGTAGTGTCGGCCCCGGCCCCAGAAAGTCGTGTGGACGATGCAGAGGGTCTTGAACTTGATCCTTGCAGCCACCGGGAGCCAGTGGAGAGATTTCAGGACTGGAGAGATACGGTCCCTGGGCTTTAGAACAAAGACAAGACTTGCAGTCCTGTCCTGGATTAGTTGCAGAGGGCAGAGAGTACAGGAAGGCAGATTTAGAAAGAGGCTGTTGCAGTAGTATAGTCTAGAGATTACCAGGGCTCTGGAAACAGTGAGCTTCTGGGGGAAAGTGAGAACATGAAGAATACCTCTGAGGAGGTCCAGCTGGTAGTGGGCTTTGTCAGCAAGGTCTGTGATGTGAGGAGAGAAGGAGAGAGTGGAGTCAAAGATGACACCAAGGTTTATTGCTTCACAGGAAGGCGAAAGAAGAGGGCCCAAGGAGGGCAGGCAGACTGAGAGAGGGAAAGCGGGAGCAGGGGTGCCAATGAGTAGGATTTCAGTCTTACTGGCATTAAGGCAGAAATCGTTGGAAGCACAGAAATCCTGAATAACGAATAGACAAGGCATGAGCGAGAGAGGAGAGGAGGCTGAGGGGAGCCTGTAAGAGAGCTGAGTGTCATCCGCATAATACTGAAAGTTAGAGCAGAATGTAGAGATCAGGTGGGTCAAAGGGGCCAAGTAGACATTGAAGAGCCAGGGTGAGAGGTTAGAGCCCCTAAGGAACACCACATGTAGAGAGAGAGGTGGTGGAGAGAAAGGACCCAAGTTGGACCTGGGAAGGTCAGTACAGGAGCTCTGTGATACCCAGGTTCTCACAGAGACGGTTGATCAGGATAGCATGATTTACTGTGTCAAAAGCAGAGGAGAGATCAAGGAGGATGAGGACATAAGGAAGGCTAGAATCGAGATTAGTGAGCAGATCTTCATGGGTGTTAAAAAGAGCAGTTTACGTGCCTCAGGCTGCTCTGAGGCCAGACTGATGGTCAAGGAGACAACCAACAAATTCTGTGTTGGAAAGGGGAGAGGGGAAAGTTCCAGTAACAAAAGAGTGATTGCAGAAACCAGCCAAGTCTGGAGTGATGTTGTCAATGTGGACCTTAATGGTTTTGGAGGAGTAGGGGAGCACCTGCTTGGATGACACTTTCATAGATCAGACGTGTCTAGAAACATTGTCAGGTGTGGTCGAAGAGAAAGAGAAGAAAGGAGGAGAGGTGGCCAGAGGGGGGCCAAGAGTGGAAGAGGGAGAGGATAGGATGTACTGAGTTTTAGTGGTGAAGTGAGACTCCAGAGCCGTACAGAGGGCCTAAGAGGGAACAGGAGTGGTGGAGACTGTAGAAGGATTGGCCAGCTCCTTGCAGATTTTAAAGAGTTTGGTCGAGTTGTTAGAGGCCGCAGAGACGCAGGCTTATATGTGGGCTCTCTTCTTGGACCGGACAGAGAGTCTGTATGACTTTATTTTTTTTATTGGTTTAATTAAAACTTTAAAAGATTTCTGATTACATATAATACATTGAATTAAAAGAAAAAGAAAAGAAAATGTATCAATGTAGAAAACATGAAACAAGTTAAAAACAGTTTATACATTTTAAGATAATCAGAGGAAAGTTTAGATAAACATTGAATTCAGCACGACAGTCTCTAATTGTGAGTCCATATTTTAGATCCATAAATCTTGCGATTTAGTTAGCTCTTCCTCTATGTTCTTAAGGAGAAATGTGAGAGCATATGTTAGTTCATTGATTGCATCTACAAATCATTCTTCCCACCATTCTTCCATGGTATGATGAGATTTATTTACCACGATTGACTCAAATAATGTCATTCTTATCGTGGAGAAGGCTTTACAATTGAGGATAAGATGTTTGATGTTTTCTTCAAAGTGATTACAGAATCTACATTTAGGGTTCAGATTCTGATATTTGGTCCATCTCATTATGACATCTTGTTCTGACTTGAGTGTCGTGTAGACCGATGAGACCTCCGTCCCCAAGTGACGCACAGGGGAACAAAATAGAAACCCGCTGTGCGACCCTTGAGGCCACAGGTGAGAGATGTCTTCCCAGATCCACAGAGCCTCTGGAACACCGATGCTGCTGTCAAGAAGGAATGAGGTTAAGCACCAGGCAATCACAATACAGGCAGGTAAACAAAAGAATCTAAAGTGTCTTACCTATCTGGTGTAAGGGAGACCCAGGTAACCTAGTAGGGAGGTTCGAGGGTCAAAAAGATGCAGCGGTCCCTGGAGTGGTAGAACCACAGGTAAGCGTGGATACAGGTAGGCCACCTTGACTTGGGCGTAGAAGTACAGCAAGAAATTCAGGGATGATCCAAAGACAAGCCGATATGCAGTCCAAAAATCCGGCAACAGGTAAACAGTTCCGAGCAAAGGTACAAAAGGGGTGTCCAAGAGAGTCCAAGATAGAGTTCCGTGGTCGAGGTAGCAAGGAGCAAGTATAAACGCCAAACAGGGTCCGAAGCCAGCTGAGAAGCAATGATCGTCCTGCCTCTCAGTTCTTTATACTGTGTGTCCCTGGGTCATGTGACGTCTACCAAGATCACGTGAGGAACGCCACACTGTATCACGTGACCGACGTAATGACGTATCGCCGTCCCTTCTGCGATACATCCTCCAAGGCAGTTGCCAATGCAGGAAAGGTTGTAAGCGAGCCCGTACACCAAAGAAGGAACGGTGTTTTCGGTTCTGTGGGTTCACCGAATCCCTTGAGCCTCGAAGCTGGGGTGGAGGTGTTTGGGGAAGGTGAGCAGTGTTCTGATGTGGGGAGGCCTGATGTGCTGAGGATCGCCTAACATAGCCCCTCCCCAACGGCCCACGACCCCGTGGGCAGGATGGATGGTCTAAATGGAAACGGGCTACCAAGCGAGGGGCGTTCAGGTCAGAGGTGGAAACCCATGAACGTTCCTCCGGGCCGTAACCCTTCCAATCTACCAGATACTGGATCCCTCCCCTAAACCACCTGGAGCCCAAAATGGCCGACACCTCGAAAACATCAGGAGAGGACAAGGACACCGGCGCAACAGGGGTACGAAGACGGACAGAGTCGGGACAAGGTTTGAGGAGGGAGACATGAAACACAGGATGGATGCGCCAAGAGCTGGGAAGCACTAGACGGAAAGCCACCGGATTAACAACCTTTGAAATCACATAGGGACCGACAAAGCGAGGTAGCAATTTCCGACAACCCACTAGGCGAAGATGACGGGAAGACAACCAGACCCTGGAACCCACCACCAGAGGGGGAGCAGCCCGACGTTTGCCATCCACACGGGCCTTCATAGCAGCCTTTGCTTCAGTGAGATGAACCACTGTACTAGCGTGTAAGGCAGAAAGATCCCTAAGACATGTCGTGGCCGCAGGGTTCGCAGAATCAGAAGCATCAGGGACCGGCAAGACCTTGGGATGTTGGCCATAGAGGGCGTAAAAGGGAGAATAACCAGTGGCTGAATGAGCCGCATTATTATATGCGAACTCCGCAAGCCGCAAAGCGGCCAACCAAGAGGTCTGATGTTGCAACATAAGGCAACGAAGGTATTGTTCCATAGATTGGTTCGTCCTTTCGGTCTGTCCATCGGTCTCAGGATGGTAGGCCGAAGAATACCTGGTATCAATGCCCAATAGCTTCGTCAGGGATCTCCAAAACCGAGAGGTGAACTGTGACCCTCGATCAGATATAATGACCGAAGGAAGGCCGAATAGCATGAACACATGTTCAAAAAACAAATCCGCTAATACAGGAGCCGAAGGGATACCTTTGCAGGGAACAAAATGGGCCATTTTAGTAAACGTGTCCACCACCACCCAGATGGAGTCGAAGCCCTTCGACTTGGGGAGATCAGTAACGAAATCCATCGTCAACGTATGCCAGGGCCTGGGAGGTACCGGAAGCGGAAGCAACAACCCAATTGGTCGACCCCTTTGATGTTTAGCCTGAGCACATACTGCGCATGATCTAACATAACATTCTACATCGCGCTTCATAGAAGGCCACCAACACCAACGCTTGAGAAGATCTAAAGTGCGCTCTTGTCCGGGGTGAGCGTTAAAGGGAGCATCATGAGACCACTCAAGGGCCAGATTACGTGTGTCAGGTGTGGGAAGGAACAGGCGTTCATGTACGAACGGTAATCCATCAGAGAACACTGGGTCCCATTCTCGCAACTGGTCAGAATGATCGCTAGTCCAGGATCGAACCGAGTCTATCAGTGACAATGAGGGAGTACAGAGACAAATCACACGACTCTTTCCGAGGACAGTGTCGGGGAATGTAGGCAATTGGACCCCCCCCGGGGAACGTGACAAGGCATCCGCCTTCCCATGTGCCGTTCCAGGACGGTGCATAATACGGATGTCAAAGGAGGAAAAGAAAAGATGCCATCGGACCTGTCTGCTATTAATGCATTTCAGAGAGGCCAAATCCTGTAGATTCCGATGATCGGAGTATACTGTGATAGGATATTTAGCCCCCAGAAGATGATGACGCCAAACACGGAAAGCGTCCATGACAGCCAAGAGTTCTTTTTCCGTAACGGTATAATGAGACTCAGTACTGGAAAACTTACGGGAGTGGTATGCCACTGGATGTAATTTGCCTGTATTAGGACATGTTTGTGACAGTACCGCCCCGAGGGCAAAGGAAGAGGCATCTGCCTCGAGTATGAACGGAAGATCCGGATTGGGATGTTGGAGTACCGGTGCGGTAGTAAAGGCGGTTTTCAAAGTCTCAAAAGCCTCCTGCTGTTCTCTCTGCCACTGATATGGTACCCGAGGACTAGTCAGGGCCGTGAGTGGGGCTACAATCGTGGAAAAGGAAGAAATGAAACGCCTATAGAAGTTGGCGAATCCTAAAAAGGCCTGCAAGGACTTGAGTGTTTGAGGTACTGGCCAATCTAAGACTGCTTTGACCTTAGACTCGTTCATGGATAACGCCCCAGGGGTGATGTGGAAACCCAAAAACTCAACAGAGGTCTTATGGAACTGACATTTATCAGGTTTGCCAAATAAGGAATGTTTGCTTAAACGGGTTAATACTTCTCGGACGTGTTTTACATGGTCATCCAGATCACGAGAGAAGATCAGGATGTCGTCCAAATACACAACCATGTACACATCCAGAATATCCCTGAAAATGTCATTCATGAATCGTTGGAACGTGGCCGGGGCGTTACATAAGCCAAAGGGCATGACAAGATATTCGTACAAGCCGTAACGAGTACAGAAAGCGGTTTTCCACTCGTCTCCCTCGCGAACGCGTACCAAATTGTATGCGCCGCGTAGATCGAGTTTGGTAAAAATGGAAGCATGTGTTAAATGATCTAAGAGTGGAGTGATTAACGGGATGGGATATCTATCCTTCTTGGTGATCGCGTTAAGACGCCGATAATCCACACAAGGACGTAAATCCCCCTCCTTCTTGGGTACAAAGACGATAGGACTTGCCGCTGGTGAAGTGGAGGGGCGGATGTGTCCTAAACGCAGGGCGTTCTGTACATATTCTTTTAACACCAGTTCCTCCGAAGGAGACAAAGAGTAGATCCTGCCCGAAGGAACAGTGGAATCAGGAAGCAATTCGATTGGGCAGTCATAAGTTCTATGTGGAGGAAGTACCTCAGACGAGCCACGATCGAATACTGATTCGAAAGCCCGATATTCTGGCGGAATCCCAGACACCAACCCCCCAACAGTATGGGACTGTATGACTTCTGGATCGTCAACTGTCAGTGTGAGTTGTGCTAAGGCTCCCAAGACCCGAGAGGGTGTGTCAGGGGCTTGATGGATCGGGAGACAATAATTCTGACAAATATCGGACTCAAAGAGTACAGTGCCTGCTTGCCAATTGATCAGTGGATTATGTTCACGTAACCAGGGAATCCCTAGTATGATACCGAATTGAGGTGCGGTGATCAAATCAAAACACAAGGTTTCTGTGTGTATGTCTTGTATGTTCAACAAGAGGGGTGCAGTTTGATGTCTAACAGGACCAGAAACCAATGCGGAGCCGTCTACGGCTTGGACATGTTCCGGTCGTGTTTTTACCACTAAGGGTAGATTGAGGGAATGGGCCAAATCAATATCTATGTAATTACCAGTGGCACCGGAATCAATAATGATATTGACTGCATGTAGAAGGCCAGTAGAGGGACATAGAGTAGCCTTTACGGAGATGGGTTGAACACGAGCAAAGGCAAGAGGGGTTCCCGGAGAAGATGATGGGACACTCGACCTGGTCTCCGGTTCTAAGGTCGAGCCATCCGAAAAACCTGACTCTTCTTGGGACGTCGAGGACACTCTTTCACGAAATGTCCAGTGGTGCCACAGTAAAAGCACGCATTATCTACCCTTCTTCGTTCCCTCTCAGATGTTGTAATAGGACTGCGTACCCCTCCCACTTGCATAGGTTCTTCAGTACCGGAAGCGGGAGTATTAACAAGAGTAGGAGGGGAAGAGGCCCCCAATTCAGCTCTACGCTCCGATCGGCGTGCATCTACCTGCAGGACGAGATCAACCAATTCCTGATACTGAGTAGGCATAGAAGGGATCACTGCTAAAGCGTCTTTCATGGTGTTACTCAACCCCCTATAAAAGACCACCGCCCGCTTGTTTTCTGGCCATGATGTTTCCGCAACTAGCTGATTGAACCGGGTGATGTAATCTATCAGAGTTCTTTTGCCCTGAGTCAATTCCAACAACTCCAAATCCCTAGACTGTGCCTTGTGTCGAGTATCGAATACTCGGGACATTTCTAGGACCAACAAATCAAAGTCATAAAGAACCGGACTATTGTTTTCTAACAGGGGATTAGCCCAAGCGGCAGCTGTTCCAGCTAAATGGGAAAGGGCGAAGGCGGCCTTAGCACTGGACGTGGGAAAAGCCAAAGGCCTGCATAAGAAATGTAACTTGCACTGGTTAACAAAGGTTCTGAATTTCTTGGGATCACCCTGGTAACGTTCAGGAGCAGCCAGGGGGGAAGGAGTTGGGAGGATTATTGGAGTCGGGACTGGGGGTGTAGTGGAGGAGCTGCCATCTCCAAACTCCGGGTCTGCAGGAAGGGAATGCTGAACGCTCTGTATGGTATCCAACCTTTGATGGATCACTGTGTTCGCGGCGGCCATATCTGCCCTTAATATTGTAATTGCCTGAACTAGAGCAGTTATGGGTTCGTCCGTGGATCCCTGCATCGTCTAACACGACTATACGGCTTCTCAGTCTGTTCTGACTTGAGTGTCGTGTAGACCGATGAGACCTCCGTCCCCAAGTGACGCACAGGGGAACAAAATAGAAACCCGCTGTGCGACCCTTGAGGCCACAGGTGAGAGATGTCTTCCCAGATCCACGGAGCCTCTGGAACACCGATGCTGCTGTCAAGAAGGAATGAGGTTAAGCACCAGGCAATCACAATACAGGCAGGTAAACAAAAGAATCTAAAGTGTCTTACCTATCTGGTGTAAGGGAGACCCAGGTAACCTAGTAGGGAGGTTCGAGGCTCAAAAAGATGCAGCGGTCCCTGGAGTGGTAGAACCGCAGGTAAGCGTGGATACAGGTAGGCCACCTGTAAGGTAGGGCTTGACTTGGGCGTAGAAGTACAGCAAGAAATTCAGGGATGATCCAAAGACAAGCCGATATGCAGTCCAAAAATCCGGCAACAGGTAAACAGTTCCGAGCAAAGGTACAAAAGGGGTGTCCAAGAGAGTCCAAGATAGAGTTCCGTGGTCGAGGTAGCAAGGAGCAAGTATAAACGCCAAACAGGGTCCGAAGCCAGCTGAGAAGCAATGATCGTCCTGCCTCTCAGTTCTTTATACTGTGTGTCCCTGGGTCATGTGACGTCTACCAAGATCACGTGAGGAACGCCACACTGTATCACGTGACCGACGTGATGACGTATCGCCGTCCCTTCTGCGATACATCCTCCAAGGCAGTTGCCAATGCAGGAAAGGTTGTAAGCGAGCCCGTACACCAAAGAAGGAACAGTGTTTTCGGTTCTGTGGGTTCACCGAATCCCTTGAGCCTCGAAGCTGGGGTGGAGGTGTTTGGGGAAGGTGAGCAGTGTTCTGATGTGGGGAGGCCTGATGTGCTGAGGATCGCCTAACACATCTTTGGTCTTGAATTGATTTAGCCTAAATTTCATTAGCAAGATTCTTTTATGTTTGTCCGGACATTTTTCGAGATACTTGTAGGTTGAATTATAGGCTTTTCCCTCAAATGGAACATTCTTTAAGAGCGAGTATTTCCTTCTGTTTGAGCAAGTACTGATCCAGTCGGTTTCCCACAGCTTCTTCTTTACAGCATCAGGGTTTTCCTTAAGAGTGGTTACATCACTATTTAAATCTGTTAAAATTTGATGACATTGGTCTATCCAAGCTGAGAATACTGAGTTTGATTGTTTATCAGCAAGATCATGTAGAATTTTCAGCTGTGGTGCACCATTTGGCAGAATTATCTTGCGAAAGATTGATAGAGTGTTCCATGTAACCTTTGCATTTATAGAGATTAACCCTAATTCGTACCTTATTGCTACTGCTGGTATACCTCTCGCAACTTTCAAAATTCTGCCCCAAAAGATGTTTTCTAAGCTATCCCACAGGCTAGCGGTGCAGCCGAAGGCAGTTTCTGCGCCATAAATTGAAGCAGGAACCGCTTTTTGTTTATAGAATTTTAAAGTCGAAACCAATGAAAATTTGCCATATTTTTTGTCTAACGCTGCAGCTTGAGCGCTTAGTTGATGACATTTCGTTTTCGTTTTCTCCATCCAGACATGATCATTTTTGTTGGAATTCAGCCACATACCCAGATATTTAATCTGTTTCACTTGTTGCAGTGGTTTACCATCGAGATACCAATTAAATTTCTTGGATGTACTTTTGGTGAGATTCTGTAATGTTAAGACGACAGACTTACTGGCATTTATATTTAGTCTGTTGGTTTGAACATATTGTTCCAACATGTGAAGTTTTCATTGTAATCCAACGGGTGTAAGACCCATCAATAACAGATCATCTGCATATAGAATCCCATTTAATGCAGAGCCTATTATTTTAGGGTCAAAGCCTCTTGCTATCCCAAGTGTCTCACCGATGTCGGAGATGAAGGCGTTGAAAATTATTGCTGCAAGAGGACACCCTTGTTTAACCACGCAGTGAGTGTAGATGGGTTTAGACAAAGTAGCACTGGCATCTAAACGAATGTAGATTGTCGTATTAGTGTGCAGCTCCTTGATAGCATGTAGAAGGCTATCTGGACAATTCCAGGTCTTTAGTTTTGTCCAGAAAATCTCCCTATCTATGCTATCAAAAGCATGCAACAGATCGACAAATGCTAAGTACACTTTAGATTTTTTCATGAGCGTATCCATTTTCATTAAATTAAGGAGCATGAGATTTAGACAGCAGCCAACACCCTTTACGAACCCACTTTGCCTAACATCAATATGTTTGGTTAGAATTAGCCATTCCATCAGTTTGTGTTGTAGTTGAGTAGCATAAATCTTACCTATTACATCCAACAGGGCAATAGGCCTATAGTCCGTCGGATTAGATCGATTGCCCTTTTTAAAAATAGGAACAACAATGGCTTTTTTCCACGACGGCGGAGTTGCACCTTCGGTGGCAATTTTGTCGAACAAGACTTTACAAAACTCAGCTCATGTTTCAGGATCAGATTTTAGCATGGCATTAGTTAAGCCGTCTGGACCAGGGGCGCGAGAGTTCGAGAGTTTCCTTATGTCTGCCAGTATATCATCCTGATCGAACTGTATATCCCATTATAAAAGGGCCGGCAACGATGGATCAGAAATGTTGCCTTTTTTAGAATACAGGGTCGAAAAATGTTCAATCCATTTCTTTTCAGTGACCATATTTTTGTTAGAAGCCAACTGTGTGCCGTAATCATTGTTTATGATTGACCAAAAATCAGAAGATTCAGAAGCAACTCAGTATTTTTTCTGCATCACGTTGTTCGGTTTGTGCGCGATGTGTGTTCAGCCAGTTCTTATAGTTTTGCTTGATCTTTTTTTTAATCTTAATGTGATCCACTTTATTATCAGATTTTAATAAGCGCAGGGCCCTACGCATTTCTCTTTTTCTTGTTGCAACTTCCGGATTATAGATATGTGTATGCTTGTACGCCATAATGTCATTTTGATTTTTCGTGATCTTATATTGTTCTAATAAAGGGGTGTAATCTACACCCAACAAGTCGATGTATTGCTCATATTCATTTTTCAGAATATTAACTTGTTGAGAGTTAAGTTTTACTCTATTACCAGTAACATTAGATATTATATTCCACTTCCATGTTGTTGTATGCAAGCGCTTCAGTAATTCAAAATGTGCTATTACCATATTATGGTCGCTAACTTGTGCTTTTTGAACTTCCATTTTTACAATCCGCAATGCTAAATTTTCAGAAAAAAAGATATAGTCCAATATGGATTTTTGTTCGTTCCTTTGCCAGGTCGATTTGGCAGGTATATCACCCATTCAGCCTGAAAATTCTTCTTAACGTTAGTTCTTCAGACCATTTTTGCTTCAAATTTTGTTTCCTTATAGGTTCGTTCTTACTTTCCTCTATAAGATCTCGGTTCAAATCTCCGCATAAGAACAGGTGGGCACTACTGTCTTTAATCAGCAGATCATCGATGATGTCCATTATTTGGTCAACAAAAGACAGAGTACCCGCCTTACTATGGTGCCAATACAAGTTTATAATAAAAAATACAAAAGGATTGTTATCCTCAGTGTCATTTCTTGTAATGGTAACAACTTGAATATATGAGGAAATATTATGAAACTCCTTTATTCTACAACCCGATGTTTTTTTTACAAGGGTGAAAAGACCTGCATTTGGTCGACCTTTAATAGCAGGATTAAACGCTATTTCATAGTTCTCTGCAATCGGGCAGATGTCAAGCCAAGTTTCTTGCAGACATATCGGGTCTAACTCACTAATCCATTTTTCTTTTAGATTAAAGAGATGAGAAAAACCTCTTGTATTCCACAATCCAATAGTTAAGCGCTCGTTTTTTAGGTTGGTTAGACATTAGCTTCGGTTGTTATTTGCTAAAGTTGCTGCCAGCCAATTCCATTCATTATTAGGAGCCTGTCTTTCTTCTTTTCCATTTGTTTGTGAGATTTGGCGATTGTTCTTTACAGTAATTCTAATTTGATCAGATTGTTTTGTTTTTTAATACCCAGATTGTTATTGTCGAAGTATATTGAGTTGTTTATAGTCTGATTTCCAGGCCTCATTAGCCATCATTTGTGAGTTTGATTGGGTTTCGTTCATACTTTCTGTTAATTGGCAGACATTCGAAGAAGCCATATTGTTTGTCTTTTTGGTCGTAATAGCAGTGTCGACGTCAACAATGTCAAAACCACAGGTAGTAAAGCTACGGCACCTTGTAATAAGGTTTCGCACACTAATTTGGAATTTACATATAGGAACACTCTATCTAATGTAATATCATCCTTGAATTCAACAGCTTGAATATCACTGGACTCGATGGTACGTAACTCAGGAACATGATGAAACAAACTTAGCACATTCTTCCTGTTCATTATGAGTCCATCATGGATATTTAGAATTCTTTCAAGACATAGGCAATATTTTCCCTTTATTTTATTGGCATTACTTTTCTCACCATTTGTGTTGTTATTCTTCTCTTGTGTTTTAGAGAGCTCTTTTTTCTCTTTATGGAAGTTATGGTCAGAAGGTATTAGTCGTGGATCTTTTTGTACTTGACAGCTTAGCATCTTCTAATGTTTTTTTTACAACAACAGGAGGCTTCCAATTAGAAACCATATTCCCTATTGTATTTTGTTCGGCTTGGTTTTGTGTCATTAGTATTGATTTTTTTCCTTTTTTCATCTAGCGTTTTGAAAGGACTCTCTATTGAATCATGTGAGGCAGAGATGGAATTATCTGGTTCGGTCACCCATTCACAAAGACGTTCAGTTGAATGTTCATCGTCTTTCTTTTTAAGGTCAGTGGGCTTGATAATATTCTTACTCTCTGCCAAATTAGATTCCACCTTTCTCGCATCGCTTCCTGTTTGATTGAATTCTTGAGGATCTTCATAAGTAGAGAGGTTCATTAATGTCTCAATACCACTCGCATCGGGCTCCGTTACCGAGTCTTGATCAGCAGGACAGCACGTCGGTACTTTGTCTTGATTTTTTTAAACCTTTGGTGGAGTTTTTTCTTTGTTTGAACATCCTTTTGAATTATTTAGCAATGTACCGCAATTATTTGCTGATACATTCACAGTAACTGATTTCAGATTTCTCAGAAATGCTTGTGCGCCATTTGTTATTTTTCCATTCCGTTGGTTTTTTGGTTTCTTTTTTTGCTGCACTCCTTTAGATGCAGGTTTTGAGCTATTTTTTGCAAATATATCAAACAGAGCTTTCTGTGCTTCAACAGGTTTTTCTGCATATCCACACTCTCATTTGTGATGTCCTTTGCCATTTCGTTTGCTCCTTCATTTGACTTTTTTTTTGTACTGGTGGTTTGATTTGGGTTTTCATTTGCACTATTTTTGATCTGATCTTCACTGTCTTTTTGAGTATCTTTTAATTCAATTATTTCAATTACTTCCTCAACATGGAGCTTCTCCGCACTTTCAGGAACTCTGTTTTCAGTAGTTTTCGGTTTTGCAGAACAGATACCCTCATTAGATAAGTCTATTTTATCATTTTCAGTTATGTTCAAAACTTTCTCTTCTAAGCCATCTAACAGGATCTCGCACTCAGCCCTAGGTGCAGAGAAAGATTCCTCTGAAAGTGGCAGACATCCTTGCCAAGTTCTATTCTTGTCTTTCTGTATAAGTGCAGTTGAGGTCTCCTTGGTTTTACTCAAGGACAAAGAATCTATCATAATCCGTTCTTTTCCAATAGTTCCATGTCCAATATTTTGATCAATAATCGGCAAAATGTTTTCCCTCAAAGTAGAAGTACTACGACAACAATCTAAGTTGTCGCTGATCTTGGCAGCATCTTTTGTAGCAGGCGAAGGAAGTTTGTTAAATAATTTTAGAGCTTCACGAGCAACTTCAACTATAGTTTTTTATCCTCACGTGAGTTTTGATTGGAGTCTAATATTAGTTTCAAATAGTTAGCATTTTGAGCTTTTTCCTGTCTCAAATTATCATGATTCCTTTGCTGCTCCAGTTCCATATTTGAGACTTTAGTGTTTAGTAATGCTATTAGCGTCGTTAGATCTTTGATATTGCCATCCATTTGTTCATATAATTTGAGGTAGGGAGAGAGAGCTATGTTCGAGGTGGACATGAGTATTGTTTGTAAATCCAGAATGTCTAGTTTTGATGTTTTAGCTTTTTTTTGTAGATAGGATCTCTTTTTATTCCAATGTGCACGTCTTATTTTTGGAAACGGTCTTTCTATTAAGGAAGAGTCATCACTATCAGAGGTGGAGGAGGACGATGTTGAGAGTAAGGTATTTTTCTCGTCCTTAGTAGATGTGGAAATTTCACTTGCATTTTGACTGTGCAGTTGACTTTTGCTTTCGCGCGCAGTGAATCTTATTGGTGAATGCAGTGTATATTGTTGCTTAGAATTTCTTATCTGTGAGCAGGCGATTTCGCCAGAAATTCTGGATTCACTTCTTTTCCTTTTACGTGCGGGGCTGTTTATTATTTTATTTGTTTGTTGTTTGTCAAAGCTAATATCTGCTGAGATATCTCTCCCATGTTCAAAGTTTTTGTGTATACATCATCATGAGATAACAGTCGTATCAAGGAGCTCCCTTTATTCAAAATAGAGGAGTTCCTTGATTTGCTATCTTTCCGTTTATTGAAGTCGAAATACATTTTTAGTAGATATTTTAGCAGTTTATCTGCTACGCTAATTGAGTCTCTTCTTTCAATGTTTGGTTGACCTTTGTCATGTGTAGATAATTGCAGATCCGTTATATTAGAGCCACCAAATTGGGGCTGTTTATTGTCACTTGTTTCCATCAAAGGTTTCTCAGCCGTGTAATCTATTCTAGGATCTGTTTCAATTTGATTCGCATATGTCAACTCGCCAAGATGCATTAAGGTAAGCATTTTTTCTCCTCCAATTATCAGTTGCGCAGTTTTTTTTGCAAGGTCGCGTAATTTGGGCAGGGTGGTAGGCGGTACTAGCTGGTCATCACCTATATGACCGTCAAATGGGGAAACTCTGAGCACGAGTAGTATTTGTATTTTTGCATTCTTGGATAGACACATCCTTGCCGAACTCATTTTGGTCATGCTCATGCTCACCATGCACACCATGCTTGCTACATTCATGCGCTCAATGATCTCACAAGGCCTATCATTTTTACCGCACTCCTGCAAGCAATCCTGTCTGCAACTCACGGAATCACCGCTAGATAACAAGTGTGTTTTTGAGGCAATTTGTGTGTCACCAATAGTTCTATCCGTCGAGACAGTTGAAGCAATTCGATTCATTAAGTTAATTACATCCTCACTTATTAAAAGTGTAGAGGTTTTCCTCCTTACCGCAGGTTTGATGAAATCGCCTCCCCCGCGTTGCAGGCCAGACCGGGTCTGCGGCGGTTCCAAAGCATTACTCACTCCCATCCAGCTAAGTGGAAGGTCCGCGCTTGCTTAGTATGCAGGCGGAGAGATGGAAGCGAAAGCAAAAAGTGATGGCGCGCCTTCAGAATTCACACAGTGAAGGGCCGGGACACCAAAGGCACCAAAGACACACAAGACTCTGTGCCGACTCCGCGCCGCTCCGCGGGTGCACTGAGTTTTTGAAACGTTGTAGCTCTGCCTCCTGGCAGCAAGCTAGAGGTAGGACTCCGGAACCAAAAACAAAAAGCACAGTGTCTCCTTCCAAGATACACAAGAATCTTTGCCGACTCCGCCTCTGTATGACCTATCATATCATATCATATCATTTTGCCTTTGGAGCAGGCGACAAGCCAGTTTGTCAGAGGATGCGCCAGATGGCCTCCACTTCCTCTCAGCCACCCTATACTTGCGCTTCAGGGTGGCATGGTCGGAGTCATACCAAGAGTTGCACTTGGTGGTAGGCTTCAGACAGACTCTCATGACAGGGGCAAGGACATCCAGGGTGTTGGAGATAGAAAGATGCAGGTTAGAGAGGACTGTGTCAGAGTGTGAGTCCGCTGCAGGCATAGGAAGTGCAGAAAAAGTAGCAGCAAAGGCCTCCACTGACACATGCTTCATTGGCCGAAATACAGAGAATGTAGGTGGCAGTGCTGGGGTCAGCTTCACCTGGGGGACAGAGGGGAACTGAGATTTCAGGTGAGAGGAGAGCAGAAAGTGGTCAGTCCATGAGAGAGGAGTGGTGATAGGGTTCGAGAAGGGGATGTCTGAAGAGATGAGAGCATCAAAGGTGTGCCTGGCCGAGAGTGTTGGACCAGAAGGTAGAATGGAAAGAGAGAGAGTGTATCAGAGGTTGCGTAAGAGCACTGAGGAGGGATTAGAAGCATCCAGGGGGATGTTGAAGTCTCTGAGGAGGGGAAGTTGAGAGGTAGAAGCAAGGATAGAAGAGGAGAGGTCAAGCCACTCTGAGAAGAACAAGGCAACATGGCCAGGTGGCCTGTAAATGGTGGCCTGAGGAGAAAGGGTGAGCTGTTCCTGTTTGGCTGTGGCGAGTGGACTGAAGAGACCTCTATCTTCCTGTGGCTCTGTGGCTCTGAGGTGCGTGTGCCTGTACCTTTAAGGTACCTTTGAGGTCGTTAGCCAGCTGACCTTAAAAGGCCGCCTCATTCGCCCTTGCGGCGTAAGCCCTGAGGACAAAGGTCGAGCTGTTCCTGTTTGGCTGTGGCGAGTGCAGCAGGCAAAGGCTTTCAGAACAACCTACAGCTGATTGTTAATCATGTCAACCGTGATCACCTCACCACGGACAGGTGCACAAACCAAGCGCACAGCAAGCACAGAGGAAAGTGGTGCGGGGCACACAAGTAAGTCGATATTACTCCTGCACCACAGAAACTGACAATTTACCTATGCTTGGAAATCATGGCAATATACTGACCTTAGACTCAGAGGTCACAACTGTTAATGATATTGAGGCAGAAATCACAAATGTTATCAACAATGGAGGAGAGGCATTGCCTAACAACTTGGAAGCACATACTATGACATCTAGCGGGGTTCCAGCAATGCCTGTACTGTCTTGTATATTTAACGGCCTTACCTCCGTGGTGGAGAGGGTGGTGCCACTCTGTCTTGCCGTGGCCCCGTTGTCTGCGACTGGGGCTGGGTCCCTGTTGAGTGGCAGAGCGCCTGGGTCTCTGCGTGAGCTGGTGTGGTGTGCAGTTCACCCTGCCTGTGGAGCTGTCGGCCAGGTGAGCGCTGTGGGTCCGCCCTGCCTGGTGGTTGGAGGCGACGGGCGGAGTCCCGCGGTGGGTTAGCTCGGCGGCATCAGCTGTGTGATGGCCGAGCGGCCGGGCGCTGGCAGTCTTGCGTCTGTGTTGGATGCCGTCGGAGACTCGGGCAGAGCCTCGGAGCTCTGCGGGACCGCCCTTGGTCGCGCTGGGCTGAGTTTGGAGGCCGGCGCGGCGATGACTTTCACTGTGGAATGTTTGAGCCCCTCCCAAGACTTATCTTTGCCTGGTGAAGTGTATTCTGGCAGGCGAAATTCCTTGGACGTGGTAAACAATGGCTTACAAAATCTGCTTTCCATCAACAAAGCACGTAATTTAAAGTACGCCCAAGAATCAATCTTAGAAGATGAGTCTCCGGCAAAAACATCTTTACAAACAAACAGTACAAAATTAACAGACGCCAATGAGGATATCTGGTTGAGTGTCAATTACAAAAACTGGTGAAGCTGCTCAGATCAATCAGACCATTCAAGTGTCTCCACCAAATGTGTTAGAATCACAGAAAAGAATTAACACCAACCTGAAGGCTCACCCCCAAAGTTGCCTTCGAATTTCAAGAAAAACATACCAGCACTCCAGCACAGACTCAAACTTAAATGATAGCTCATCTACAGATTCCTCATTTGTGGACCAGCCATTCCCCAAAATTAGGAGATATAACAATGCTGGCTTGCGGAGTGTGCGACCTACTGAAGACGTAAGGAAAGATAATGGAGATCGAGTACCCCCATGTGTCCATGTACCTATTAATGAGTTACAAGCAGTCTTGATCTCCTCAATGGCAATTTCTATGGCACCATTTACTAAACTTTATGAGTCCCTTAATGAAACCACAAAGGAGTTAACGACCTTAGTAGCTTTGATGAACTCTAAATTAGTACATCTTGAAGAGCTACACAACAGTAACAACAATAGCCAGGATGAGTCAACTAAAAAGTTGATGGCAGTACTCTCTTCGGCGTGTGAACAGAATCGAAACGATATCATTGACAAAAAGTTATTTGCCAAAGTTGCGAAAGAGGCTTTGGCTCTCTTTCGTAATAATCAGATGGAAACACCACTGAGCTACCAACTTCATTACTCAAAGGTCCCAGGCTCAGTGTTTAAGGACCTAATTCACCTGCCTAATGCATGGCCGCAGACGCAAACGACTGTGCTGGGATCGGACACTGACATTCTAAAAGGTAACCTGGTGTCTCACGCTAGCAGCAAGGGATTTAATGCCAAAGAAATAGCAGAGTCAGTGAGTGTGGCTTTAATAGCCCCTGTCTCGGAGAACCGACCAGAAACCACTGATCCAAATGTCGAAACTTTGCTACCAACTCTATGTGGTCCTGCTCCTGAAAATTCTCTGATGCTAAATGCGGCTGAGAGTTCATTCAATACTGCTTTTCATCAAGCAAGAAGTACAGCCAATATGGCATGTCTAAACAAACAAGTTGCGGGCCCCTCAGCAACACAGACCCTGCTTCAAGTCGTTAACAACGCTGGCACCGATCCTCTAGATGGAACTGACAAAACAACGGGAGTCTTCTCTATCTTTAGCGGCGTAACAGATTCTCCTAAAGAAATTAGGAAACAAAAACGACAACAGCAGCTTCAAACGAAGAAAGCCAAAAATCTTCCAGGTCGTAAGAAGACACAACTAAGTGGGGCACGTACATTTCTGAGAAACATCAAAGTAACTCGCATTATAGAAAAAGCTGAAAAGAAGCACCTTCGTCCGCAGATTTCCACCAATGCGAGTACAAGCACTACACAAGTCTTGCCTGGCCAAGTACACGAGGATGTGGTGGTCCTTAGTGACGAGTCTGGACTCGACACTCAAGACGACATATTGGATTTTTATCTGTGGATGATGACATAATTGAGGAGGTAAGCGCAGGTATTGTGCCGGTTCCACTGGGAACCAATGAACCAAATCTACGTAAGCAGGATGAAGTGTGCAAAAACGCAATAACGAAACATTTCACAGATGGGGCTAATGCGAATATTGAGAGTAACATGCTCCCGCGACCCATAAACGTATCAAATGGCTCTACAGCTGTCAACAGCGGTAGAACATGTTCAATAATCTTCAAGTCGGAGAAAACTTTGCCACCTGAGCAAGTCCCAAAGAGTCCTGTGTTTATCACGTTACAAGAAAATAGAGATCCCATAACAGCAACTTCACAAAGGAACCTTGCAGGTATCTTGAAGACAACTCAAGCTCCCATAGAGGGAGTATGAGTCGAAGGGGGAGAGAGATTTTTCAAGATGCTTAAAACCATCAACAAAAATTTCAACACTACAGAATGGGAAAGACAAGCACCGAAAACAGCCTGTATGTCTCCCACAGCATGTAAGCCATCTACATTGGAAAAACATAGTAATCACAAACTGGTCCCCAAGATCATGCTGGAGAGAATAGATTTGTGTGATAAGTTGATTCTGAATCGCACTAATGTGATAAAACTATTACATCACATACCACATTTACATGCTTTCAGTTCATGGGACATAAACATTGTTGAGTTCCCTGACGAAAAATGCAATGATAAGGTGGTGCTGCACTTAGCATCAAACATCATTGCTGGCACCATCTTGGACGCTTCTGATGCGTTACTTTCATTAGGCTTTGAAATATATAAAATCAAGGAAGAGCAGCCAAAGAAAACCAACAAGCCCATGTTAACTGTTACTGTGGTGAAAATGCCAAACGACATTCAAACTCTCTTACCTGGAAAGCATCAGCTCATCTCCTCTGTCGACTTAATGACTGGGGTAGCCAATCAGATATTGGAGCCTCAGAAACTAAATGAAACCTTGAAGTCTCGACCGGTTATGGTTACATTTGCTGATACCCGAACGGCTTCCATGCTTGGTTCTATGGACAAAATCAGCCTTACCATAAAAGGACTTAACAGGGTCGATACTTCTGGATTGGTATCCTCGAGCAGCCCCATTCATAAAGATCAAAATGGAGACTGGAAATGGCTTGCAAGATCTTTAAACTATAAATCTTTGAGTTAATGCCAGACGATGGAACCCGCGAACGTCTGTACCTTTGCGTCATGGAATACATGCGGTTTCTCCCATATTCAACTCTAACTGGTTACAAGATGTTGATTTCGCTTGTCTACAAGAAACCTGGATGAGTGAATTACCTGTTGTTGCAGAGTATGAGTGCACCCTTAATCCTGCTATTAAACATGAGAAGGGGCGCCAAATGGCTGGCCTTCTTACTTTGATTAAGCGATCTTCTGGCTACTGCTTACTAAAATCAACAAACCATTCACTTTATATTCAAGTCTCAGAGATTGGCAAGATTGATTCTTTACAGAACGGTGGGGATCTTATAAAAGTAGTAAACCTGTACTGGAATCATGACAGGGCAGGAACCTACTCTTTCATAGATCAGGTTTCATCAATTATCGACAGCTTAATAGATGCCACACGAGGTGTAAGTCTGATAGTGTGTGGAAATATGAATATTGATCACTTTAAGCCTTTGCACTCTGAAAAAGCCAGATTATTAAAAGAATGGTTGGCGGAACTAAACGCAAGAGACTTATCGATGTTAAACGGGCGCACATACAGTGACATACCTCCAGCTTCAACCTGGCATCGTGGTGAGCAAGCATCCACAATCGATTACATTTACATTTCTGATACCATTCACCAGCGAGTGAATTCTTTGAAGGTCTCACAAATGGGAGCCAGTGACCATGAAATGGTAAAAATTGAGCTTCTAATGTCCAAGTCTCAACTATGCCCAAAATGGTCCACAAAGGTGCTGGTCGTACCTAGCCGAATCAGACTGAGGCTGGATGCAACAGAGGTAACTCATTTATCCACCCAACTTTGGTATGAAAGCTCAGTCATTGAATATGTACCACTTCTAATGCAATGTATAACCAAAAAACACAGGATTTAGACAGCTATCTTTTAAAAATACTCAGTGTTTTGATTTAGAGGTGCTGAGGAGGAAGAGATTGATGCCATCGGAGATCCGAAGGAATCAACAACTGCCCTGCCAGGTAAGATTATCCAGTAACCGGGCTTCAAAACAAAACAAGGGGCATAAACATCTGCTGCTACAACACGATGCAGAGGCTATGATGAGATGCCTAAAAAACAAGAACAGTGGAGCATTTTGGAGAATCATCAATAACATGGAGGCCCCGCAAAGTGCTTCGCAAGCGTGTGTGGTGTCTGAGGTTGAGTATATAACTCACTTTGAGAGCCTATACAGTAAATCCAATGCAAATTCAACATCATCTGCTTTGAATGACTTACCTTGGGAATTGACATTTGCAAAAGATGAGATTATAGAGATAATCAGAATAGCTAAAAACTCTAGGGCTCCGGGACCGGATGGTTTTACAAATTTCACCATTAAACAGCATCCAGAACTCTGGGCCGAGATATGCCTGGAATTTGTAACGCTCACCTGATTCCCACGGAGGCGCAGGTCTGGCTTCGAGTGCTGATGCTTCTTCAATGGTGAAGCGCAGGACTCTGAAGATGGACAGGAAGGGCCCTCTACTCTGGCTTCTCCGGCTCGCAGGAATATTCCCCTGTGCGTGAAAAGGGAGCATTACCTACTGACTGAGTTATGCTCAAGCCTCCCACTCTCTTCCAACCCTCCATGATACCCTTCCACGATTCCCCGTGAAGTCTCACCTTAGGGTCAGGAAGGATGAGCTCTCCATCCTGCTTCTGATGCAGGGGCGCGTTGAAACCCAGTTACTTCACTGGTTTGAGGATTGATGGGAGTTCAGGTAAGCTTGACTATTCAGGTAAGGCTCTGTAAAAGTTCTGTTGCAAGTTCAAAAGTCCAAGCTTAGTAATAATGTTCATTGTCTTTTTGCAGCAAGCGCTAATGCTTATGTCTTTTTTCCCCTTAGGGGCCGGGGTTCGGAATGCCGGAGATATGGCGCCGACCCGAAGTGAAACGTGCAGTTCCTGTTCCAGTAAATGGCAGGTTAGTTCTGGATGAGCGCTCGGGAACTGTCTTTGCATACGCTCATTCAATGTCTTTGTCTTTTTTCCCCATAGGGGCCGGGGTCCGGAAAATGCCTGGAAGCGGCAAGACCCGAAATGAAATGGGAATGAGCCAACATGTAAGTCTTATTCCCTTCCTTCTCTCACCTCTTATTCTTGTCTTTTTCTCTAGGCTCTGGGAAGTGGCTGTGTATCCGGATGATCGCTGCTGAAGATGGAGGCACCCAGGAAAGGTGAGTGAAATGCAGCGCTGCAGCGATCGTAACGAAATGCTTTTAAAAATGATGTCTTCCTTTTCAGGATCGTCGGTGTGATGTCTCCGTGGTGCAGATTTAGCTGGTAAGGTCTCTTGTCTCCCTTTGCAGGTGACCCAGGATGCTGACAGGCGTGGCTGAAGTCCAGATGCAGGAGCTGACACGGTGAGCGTCCAGCTGCGAGGAGCAGAACAACGCGAAGCGTGATTTGCTGATCGGGTGTGGTTTAAATAGCTTTGGAAGAAATTCCAAGTGTGTATCCTTCCTCCGATCAGGTATGTATCCTTCCCCGACCATACCCGGGTGGAAAGTAGTCCCACAGGTAAAGTAGTTCCATTCAGGCCTCAAGAGGGCCTGGATGTGGCAGCATGGTCTGCATCAGGTAAGTGCACATTAAAAAACTTGAACACATGTCTAGCTTTATGAGCCTGGCGCCTAAGGCGCCAGGACAGAGGTCCAACATAAGCCTGCCGCCTAAGGCGCCAGGACTGCATCCAAAGGGCCCCAGCTTGGGCCCGCTGGCCCTTCCCTGGGGGAAATGATGCCTGCCTCTGGGGTTGCTGGGTCGGACCTGGCTCCTTGGAGGTAGGCATCATGACAGTACCCCCCCTCAAGGCCCCTCCCAAGGTTCTTCCCTCCGGGGGTTTGGGCTTGTTCGGAAATCTCTGGTGAAACCTTTGTACTAATCGAGGTGCGTGGACATGGTTACTAGGCTCCCACGATCTCTCCTGAGATCCATATCCCTTCCAGTCAACAAGATAGAAGAGTTTCGACTTTACCACCTTGGAGTCTAAAATGTCTTTAACTTCGAATTCTAATTCCCCTTCAATTTGAACTGGATCTGGAGGCTTGGACAATCGGGTTCCTGGTTGTACTGGCTTCAAAAGTGATGCATGAAAAACTGGATGAATACGCATGTTGGACGGTAGATCCAGTTTAAAGGCCACTGGGTTGATTATAGCTTTGATGGGATAAGGTCCTATGAATCTGGGATTGAAGGTTCGCGGGCCCTTGAGGGGTAAATGTTCAGTTGCTAGCCATACCTGGTCTCCTACTTGGTAAGGAGGAGTTTTACTTTGGTGCAAATCAGCGTTATCTTTATACTTTTTCTTGGCTTGCTGTAAATGAGTTGCAGCTTCTTTGAAGGCTCGGGTTATTGTGGAATGCAGATGATGTACTGCAGGCATTTCCAGGGTCAGAGGTGGATCTAGGTCAGAGGTCGGAGGATGGTGACCATACAAAGTATAAAAGGGGGTTTGTCCGGTTCCAGAATGCACTGAATTGTTGTATGCATATTCTGCGATCCAAAGGATGTCTTTTCAATTTAACTCGGATTGGTGTAACATGCACCGAAGATATTGCTCGAGAGTCTGATTGGTTCTCTCGGTTTGTCCGTCGGTCTGGGGGTGGTGGCTGGTGGATAACCGCACATCTATTTGTGCTAGTTGGCAACACTTCTTCCAAAAATGTGAGATAAATTGACTTCCACGATCCGAGACTAATATGGAAGGGAAACCATGTATGCGAACTATATTCTCCAGGAATTCCTTGGCCAAGATGGAAGCTGAAGGCAAACCCTTTAAAGGGATAAAGTGGGCCATTTTGGAGAATAGGTCCACAATTACAAGGATTGTGTTGTAACCAGCACAAGGAGGCAGATCTGTTATAAAGTCCATTGACAGGGTGTGCCATGGTGCCGGTGGAATATCCAAGGGTTGAAGTAGGCCGGCTGGCCTTTTCTTTTGAGCCTTGTTTTGGGCGCAAATTCCACAAGACAGTACAAAAGACTTTATGTCTTTTCTCCAAGAAGGCCACCAGAAGTGGCGTTTGATTTTTTCCTCCGTTTTAGCGATACCAGGGTGTCCTTCCATTAAAGATTCATGATGATGGGCAATAACAAGTTCTTGCAATTCTTTACTTGGCAGAAACAACCGCTCCTGGAAGTAGGGTAAGTCATCCTTAACAGTGAAATGAGGACCCTTTTGACTCCATTCCAGTAAGGTTGAAGAGTCTAGAAGTTGTTTTACTTGCGTTTGGATATCCTCAATAGTTTGCAATGAAGTTAAGCCTAAGATTCTTTGCTCAGGTATGATGGGCACAGGTTCTAAGCTCGAATTAGGTTCTTCCATGCCAATCCGGGATAAGGCGTCCGCTTTTCCATTCTTGCAGCCAGGGCGATAGGTAATTACAAAATCAAATTCCGCAAAGAATAGAGCCCATCAGAGTTGTTGTGAAGATTGAGCTTTGGCCGTCTTTAAATACTGTAAGTTTCTGTGGTCCGTAATTACGGTGATGGTGTATCTTGCCCCGAGAAGGTAGTGACGCCAAGCCTTGAAAGCAGATTTGATGGCCAGTAACTCTTTATCGGTAATTGCGTAGTTGATTTCAGGAGGAGAACATTTTCTGGACCAAAAGGCCACTGGGTGTAGTTGGTTAGTTTTTGGGTCTCTTTGCGACAGGACAGCTCCCATGGCTGAACTGGAAGCATCGGTTTCCACTATGTACGGGAGATCTGGGTGCGGGTGCTTCAATACAGGTGCAGAGGTGAATTTGGTTTTCAGCTCCTGGAAGGCTTGTTCGGCCTTGTCACATGCCTAGGTATGGTATCCCAGTTGCCACAGATACTACTCTCCCAGTTATGGAAAAGTACCCTTCTGTCTTCGAACACGAAAGTCTCTAACGTGATATGCCAAAGACTTCCCCCCCAAGAGCTCAGCCTACAATGAATCTATTCCACCTGTCAGGCTGAGGGCTTGAGTGAAAAGGCAGGACCAGACTCAGCAGAGCTAAAGGAGGGAAGAACAGAGCAGACGTTCAGAATGCAGCCAGGTATTGCCGAATTAACAGCAAACAATACCCCCCAAGTACCTAGTCTTACCTGTTCCGTAGCAAAAATGTACCAGTAACCTACTAGTAATGGACAAAGAGGGGAATTCTTATATCCACGGTGAAGGAGGAGTGCGCCAGTGCCTCAGGACCTCAGTGCTGCAAAGCGTCCCAAGAAGATATCCACAGAGTTCAAAAGTAGACTCAGCAAAGCGTCCCAAAGAATATCCCAAAGTGATCCAAATCGATTTCAGCAAAGCGTCCCAATATGTCCAAAGCAATCCAATAGTAGATTCAGCAAAGTGTCCAAAAAATACCCAGAGATAACTTAAAGAGAATTCAGCAAAGCGTCCAAATTACACAGTGTCAAAAAAAATGATTGTTGAAGTAAACAAAATTAAGGGCAAAGGAAATAAGCGTTACTTCACGCTAGTTCCTTTATTATCGTGCTCGAGTGAAAAAAGCGTCACAGCCAGAGGACTTTAACAAGTGGAGGTCGAGATGCAAGCCGAGTTCAAGGATTCCGGGGAAATCAGTCGAAGAGGGGCGGGCGTCGGAAACAGGAAGGAAAGGGCAGGGGTGAAGGCTTGGCTTCAGCACAGGATTCAAGATCAAACAGGAGTCAGGAAACAACGCTCGAAACTAACACAGTTTAGGAGCGCTGGGCACTCGAACAGACAGTATTAAATACGGTCTTCAGAAGACACGGCAACGTGGTGCGTGCGTGTCACGTGACTAACATAGTAGGAAGATGGGAATTGTAGTTTAGTGGGTTCTGTGTGTTGAAGAGCGCTCATATAAACGCCATGGCAATTTCCAACAAGAACGGGATGTGACAGGCCTCAAGAGTCCATTTGAAGCGTTTGTTTTTCTTTAGGAGAGCGGTGATGGGTTGGACTGTTCGGGAAAATTCCGGGATGAATCTTCGATAGAAATTGGCAAAGCCGAGCATGCTCTGAACTCCCTTCACCGAGCTTGGAGATGGCCATTTGAGGATGGCGTCCACCTTTCACGAGTCCATTCGGACTCCTTGAGGTGTCAGGATGAACCCGAGAAACTCAACTTCCGTGGTATGAAAAACGCATTTTTCAAGTTTTGCAAATAGTCTGTGCTGGCGCAGTTTCTCAAGAACTGCCCTAACATGTTTTCTGTGATCAGATTCTGAAGAAGAGTACACCAGGATGTCGTCAATGTAAACAATGACACAGACATCAATAAGTTCCCGAAGAACATCATTCATAAAGTACTGAAAGGCGGCAGGTGCATTGCACAAACCGAAGGGCATCACCTGATATTCGAAGAGCCCAAATTTGGTGCGGAATGCAGTCTTCCATTTGTCGCCTTCTTTTATGCGCACCAGGTGATAAGCTCCTCGGAGATCTAACTTGGTGTACACACAAGCGTCTTTCACCTGGTCGATAAGCTCAGGGATCAAGGGCAGAGGATAACGATTCTTAATCGTTATTTGATTTAGGGCGTGATAGTCTATACACGTTCTAAGGTCGCCTTCTTTTTTTGGCACGAAGAACAGAGCTGAAGAGACAGGAGACTTGGACGGGCGAATAAAACCATTGGCTAGGTATTGATCTAAATACTGACGCAAATGCAGGTTCTCAGGTTCCGTAAGAGCATAAGTCCTACTACAAGGTAGTTGAGCATTGGGTACCAGATCGATTTGGCAATCATAAGACCGATGGGGAGGTAACGTGTTAGCCTGTTCTTTCTGAAAAACGTCTTGGAATTCTTGGTATTCTGACGGTAGCTGTACAGGGGTGGAAGTTGCTGTGGCTAGACCCATAGCTGGATTTCTTGGATAACAAGTTGGTTCACAATCAGGAAAACTTATCTTCTTTGCTCGCCAGTCAATTCTGGGATTATGTGTTTCTAACCAAGGAATTCCAAGAATTACTTGAAATTGTGGGGCCTTGATCACATCAAACACGATTGCTTCCCGATGTCCATCCTGACCCACCAGTGTAACTTCAACAGTGGAATGCGTTACAGGCCCTGAGGCTATTTGGGTTCCATCTACTGTAGTAATGACATCTTGGGTTACTTTCGGGCGGAGAGGAAGCTTAATCCTGGAAACCAATTCACGGTCTATGTAATTTCCAATAGCTCCACTGTCGATGTATGCTTTTATAGCATGCAACTGCTGAGGCTGTTTTGGGTCCACGAGCACCATTGGCATGACAAAATGCGAGGTCAAAGAGTTAGTTTTCAAGCTCGGCAAGCGGACCCCTATGCTTGCCGGGCTAGGTCGTTTCCCGAATCAGGTGTCACTAATTCGTTATCAGTAGCTCCAACCACCTTCTTAAGTGGTTTAACTGGACAATTTCGAAGAAAGTGACCGGAAGTCCCGCAATACAGACAAAGTTGCATTTGCCGCCTTCTCTCTCGTTCTTTCTGCGTTAATGGTCCTTTAACACCACCGATTTGCATAGGTTCAGATACGTCGGTACTCTTGGAGGTAGCGTGGGTTTTGATCGGTGCTCGGTTTTCATACTTAAACCGATCTGCTTTTCTATTTTGAAGTCTGTGATCAAGTTGAACCACCAAGTCAATGTAGTCTGCGCAGACCTGGGGTGGGTTTACTATCTGAGCTAGAACATCCTTAAGCTCTCCACGCAGGCCTCGATGAAACAATGTGATCCTTTTGCTTTCTGGCCATCCAGTTTCCACAACCAGTCTGTTAAAGGTGGCTATGTAGGACAGAAGATCCTGATTACCTTGTCGTAAGGATAGCAGTTCGTTATCAAGGGCCTGTCCTTGAGAGTGTCGAGCGAACAATCTTTCCATGCTGGCCTGGAAGCCCTGAAAATTCTGGAGAATGGGATCATCCTGATTTACCAATGGAATAGACCAATCGGCAGCACTGCCACTGAGGTAAGATAGTGTAACGCTCACCTGATTCCCGCAGAGGCGCCGGTCTTGACTGGGTGAATGCCGTATCTTCAAAGGTGATGTGTAACACACGGTTGGCTCTTTGGGCTGGACCTCTGTGCACTGTATGTCTGACTCGAAGAGTAAGATGTCTGCAGATAGAAAATATGGGATTAATGAACTGGGGTTATTGGGTGCCTCTCTCCTCTTCCCTTTCTCTTCTCCTGTAGAACCCCAAAGGTTAACACCCTCACCTTAGGTAAGTGAACGCCGAGCTCTCCATCTGCCTCGGGGCAGGGTGCCGTAACCAGTTTCTTCACTGGATAAGGGTGCAGGCCTCTTGACCTCAGAGGACTGCTGTCCGTCGTTAACTGCACGAACGGTAAGTTCTGGGCACTTCAAATGTCTTAAAAGTCTTTTGTAATGATATCTCTTGTTTTGCAGGGTTCCGGCGATGGCGGATGGCGGGCTGATGAGAGTTGAGGATCGAACCCGCGTGAGGAATAGAAGCGCCTGGAAGCACGTAAGTAAGCGCTTGTAGCCTGCTTCACGATGCGCACTAACTGTCCCTTTTATCTTGCAGGTACAAGTTCGGAGCTTTAGAGAAGCTGAAGGGTGCTGGAATACCCACTGGATTCGGCGTGGGAAGGAGTAATGGCACGTGAGTAATAAAGTTGCCCAATGTCTTTAAACGCACCTTCTTTTGTCTTTCAGATGCGGGATGCAGCGCCAAAGGCCTCCGGAGCGTGCGAAGAGCTGGTAAACTTTTGTCTTTCAGATGCCGGAATGCAGCGCGAGGCGTTGGTGACAGCCGATGGACCAGGTCAGAGATGCGCTGCCACTGAAGACCGTAGTGCTAACCTGTTCTTTCTTTGTCTTTACAGGTGCTGCTGAAGACTGGATTCCAGGATGGTAAGCCTTTGTTCCCTTAGGCCCAAGATCAGAAGCAGAAGACACGATGAGCGTTCTGCTGCAGAGAATGCAGAATAACGCAAAGCAAGATTCATCCATCGGGTGTGGTTTAAATAGCCTCCTGTAGTGCTTAGGTATCTCCTTCCACAGCCACGCCTAAGAAAAGAGTTCCTGCTTTCCAGAAGAGTTCCAGTGTTCTGAACCTAGGGAGTGGCTCCTGCCCCACCCAACAGGAAAAGTAGTCCCAAACAGAAGAGGATCAGGGGTTCAACTGGCAGGTAAGTAAGCAGCATGGTCTGCTGCAGGTAAGTCCACCCAAGCATTAGGAGCCCGGCGCTTCCAGCGCTGGGACTGGGCATCTTTATGAGCCTGGTGCCACTGGCGCCAGGACAGGGTCCAAAAGGTCCCAATTGGGACTGGCTGGCACTCGGAACCGGGGTTATGGGTCTGCTTCCAAGGGAGTCGGGCAAGTCCTGATCTTTTGGAAGCAGAGATCATGACAGCACCCCCCCTCAAGGCCCCTCCCAAACCGGGCTTCTCCGGGGGTTTGGGCTTGTTAGGAAATGTTCGATTAAATCTTTTGATTAGACGAGGCGCGTGGACATATTCTGCAGGTTCCCAGGATCTTTCTTGGGGACCGTAGCCTTTCCAGTCAATCAGGTAAAATAGTTTAGATTTGGAGATCTTGGAATCCAGGATGCTTTTGACTTCAAACTCGAGTTCTCCATCAACTAGAATAGGTTTTGGAGATGTAGTTAGTCGGGTTTGAGGTTGCACGGGTTTTAATAGAGAGACGTGGAAGACCGGATGTATCTTCATGTGAGGGGGCAAGTCCAACTTGACCGCTACTGGATTTACTATGGTAGTGATGGAATAGGGACCAAGGTATCTTGGGTTGAATGTGCGTGGTCCTTTTAGAGGTAGATATTTGGTGGATAACCAGACTTGATCTCCTACTTGATATTGGGGGGCTTCCTTCCGATGTTGGTCTGCTCCTTTCTTGTATTGTTCTTTAGCCCTTTGAAGGTGAGAAACGGCTTCCTTAAAGGCTTGGGTGATTGTAGAATGCAGGTGGTCTACTACTGGTGTTCCAAGATCTTGGAGTGGATCCAACTCCGAGGTTCGAGGGTGACTACCGTATAAAAGAAAAAACGGGGTCTTCCCAGTTCCCGAGTGGACAGAGTTATTGTAGGCATATTCGGCTATCCAAAGGATATCTTTCCAAGTTTTTTCAGTTTGTTGTAGCATGCAGCGCAAATACTGTTCCAGAGTTTGATTGGTCCTCTCGGTTTGTCCGTCGGTTTGAGGGTGGTGGCTGGTCGAAAGTCTCACATCAATTTGAGCCGACCGACAGCAACTTCGCCAAAAATGAGAAATAAATTGACTACCTCGATCCGAAATTAGAACTGAAGGAAAACCGTGCAGTCGGACGATGTTTTCGAGAAATTCTCGGGCCAGAGTTGCTGCTGTTGGTAAGCCTTTGAGTGGAATGAAATGCGCCATCTTGGAGAATAGGTCCACGATTACTAGGATCGTATTGTATCCGGAGCATGGAGGTAGATCGGTGATGAAGTCCATAGAAAGCGTATGCCAAGGGCGAGGCGGGATGTCAATAGGGCGTAAGAGGCCGGCTGGTTTTTCCTTTTGACTCTTGTTTTGGGCGCATACTCCACAGGACATTACAAAGTCTCTGATATCTTTTTTCCAAGACGGCCACCAGAAGTAGCGCTTGATCTTTTCCGAGGTCTTGGTCATACCGGGATGTCCTTCCATTAAAGAATCATGATAACAAGAGATTACCTTTTTCTGTAAATCTGTGCTGGGCAGGTATAACCGTTCTTGGAAATATAATAGGTTGTCCTTCACCGTAAAGTCCTTTCCCTGCAGATGCCAATTCTGTATGTCTGCTGGAGTTACCAGTAGCCTGGCTTTTTCCTTAACTTCCTCTATGGATTGTGTGGCGATTACACCTAGAATTCTTTGTTCGGGAATGATAGGTACAGGTTTAGGATTGATCAAATGTTCTTCCACTCCCATCCGAGAAAGGGCATCAGCTTTACTGTTTTTTGTACCAGGTCGATAGGTAATTATGAAGTCAAACTCGGCAAAGAATAGTGCCCAACGGAGTTGCCTAGAGGATTGAGCTTTTGCGGTTTTCAAATATTGCAGGTTTCGGTGATCTGTAATCACAGTAACGGTGTGTCGGGCCCCCAGAAGATAATGCCGCCAAGCCTTAAAGGCGGACTTGATAGCTAGAAGTTCCTTATCAGTAATAGTGTAATTGATTTCAGGAGGCGAGAATTTGCGGGACCAAAATGCCACGGGATGCAACTGATTGGTTACTGGGTCCTTTTGTGATAGAACTGCCCCCATGGCAAGGCTCGAAGCATCAGTTTCAACGATGTAGGGGAGTTCTGGGCGAGGATGTTTTAAGATCGGTGCAGAGATAAATCTAGTCTTCAAATTCTGGAAAGCTTGTTCCGCCTCGGTAGACCATTCAAAACGTTTGTTTTTCTTTAACAAGGCGGTGATGGGCTGGACTATTCGAGAGAATTCGGGGATAACCTGCTGTAAAAGTTAGCGAAGCCTAACATGCTTTGAACACCTTTTACGGAGGATGGCGATGGCCATTTGAGAATTGCATCGACCTTCTTTGAATCCATACGCACTCCGCTAGGTGATAATATGAATCCCAAGAATTCAACTTCAGTCACGTTGAAAACACATTTTTCCAACTTAGCGAAAAGTTTGTGTTGACGCAATCTCTCGAGGACCATTTTCACGTGTTTCCGATGTTCAGTTTCCGATGAAGAATAAACGAGGATGTCGTCAATGTAAACAACAACACACACATCTATGAGCTCTCTGAGGACATCGTTCATAAAATATTGAAAGGCGGCCGGGGCATTGCAAAGTCCGAAGGGCATGACCTGATATTCAAATAGCCCATACTTGGTGCAGAAGGCCGTCTTCCATTCATCGCCCTCTTTTACTCGTACCAAGTGGTAGGCTCCTCTAAGATCCAGCTTTGTATATATGCATGCTTTTCTGACTTGGTCCAGGAGTTCAGGGATCAAAGGTAACGGATATCTATTCTTAACGGTGATCTGGTTCAGGGCGCGATAATCTATACAAGTTCTAAGGTCCCCTTCTTTTTTTGGAACGAAGAACAAAGCTGAGGAAGCAGGGGACTTGGAAGGACGAATAAACCCATTTGCTAGGTATTGATCCAGGTATTGTCGGAGGTGAAGATTCTCAGGCTCGGTGAGGGCATAAATTCTACTACAAGGAGGAGTAGATCCAGGTATCATGGCTATCTGGCAGTCATAAGACCTATGAGGAGGTAGAGAGTTAGCCTGATCCTTCCGGAAAACATCTTGGAATTCTAGGTATTCAGGAGGTAACTGAGGAGCCTCCGAGGAAATTGCTACCAGTGCAACACCAGGTCGAGGGTGACAAGTAGAGACACATTCTGGAAACTGAACCGTTCTTGCTCGCCAATCGATCTGAGGATTGTGCTTCTCTAACCAAGGAATTCCTAGAATAATCTGGAACTAGGGGGCCTTGATCACATCGAACACGATCTTCTCATGGTGTCCATCTTGACTTACTAGCGTCACTTCTTGGGTGGTATGCGTTACTGGTCCGGAGGCTATCTCCGTACCATCCACCGTAGTAATGTCTGTAACGCTCACCTGATTCCCGTAGAGGCGCCGGTCTCTATTGGGCGTATACCGTATCTTCAAAGGTGATGTGTAACACACGGCTGGCTCTTTGGGCTGGACCTCTGTGCACTGTATGTCTGACTCGAAGGGTAAGATGTCTGCAGATAGAAAGAATGGGATTAAGGAACTGGGTTATTGAATGTCTCTCTCTTCTTCCCTTTTTCTTCTCCTGTAGAACCCCAAAGGTTAACACCCTCACCTTAGGTAAGTGAACGCCGTGCTCTCCATCTGCCTCGGGGCAGGGTGCTGTAACCAGTTTCTTCACTGGATAAGGGGAGCAGGCCTCTTGACTTCAGAGGACTGCTGTCCGTCGTTTACTGTACGAACGGTAAGTTTCGAGCAATTCTAATGTCTTTAAAGTCTTTAGTAATGATGTTTCTTGTTTTGCAGGGTTCCGGCGATGGCGGATGACGGGCTGAAGTGAGTTGAAGATGGAGCCCGTGTGATGAATAGAAGCGCCTGGAAGCACGTAAGTAAGCGCTTGTTGCCTGCTTCACGATGCGCTCTAACTGTCTTTTTATTTTGCAGGTACAAGTTCGGAGCGGCTGCAGGGTGCCGGAATACCCACTGGGTTAGATGTGAAAAGGAGTAATGGCACGTGAGTATTAAAGTTCCCCAATGTCTTTAAACGCACCTTGTTTTGTCTTTCAGATGCGGGATGCAGCGCCGAAGGCCTCCGGAGCGTGCGAAGAGTTGGTAAGCTTTTGTCTTTCAGATGCCGGAATGCAGTGTGAAGACCTCCGGAGCGCACGAAGAGTAGGTAAGCCTTTGTCTTTCAGATGCCGGAATGCAGCGCGAGGCGTTGGTGACAGCCGATGGACCAGGTAAGTGAAGAGCTGTCACTGAAGACCGTAATGCTAACCTGTTCTTTCTTGTCTTTATAGGTGTTGCTGAAGACTAGATTCAGGATGGTAAGCCTTTTTCCTTAGGCCCAGGATCAGATTCAGAAGACACGATGAGCGTTCTGCTGCAGAGGATGCAGAATAACGCAAAGCAAGATTCATCCATAGGGTGTGGTTTAAATAGCCTCCTGTAGTGCTTAGGTGTCTCCTTCCACAGCCACGCCTAGGTAAGAAAAGAGTTCCTGCTTTCCAGAAGAGTTCCAGTGTTCTGAATCTAGGGAGTGGCTCCTGCCCCACCCAACAGGAAAAGTAGTTCCAAACAGAAGAGGATCAGAGGCTCAACTGGCAGGCAAGTAAGCAGCATGGTCTGCTGCAGGTAAGTCCACCCAAGCATTATGAGCCCGGCGCTTCCAGCGCTGGGACTGGGCATATTTATGAGCCTGGTGCCACTGGCGCCAGGACTGGGTCCAAAAGGTCCCAATTGGGATTGGTTGGCACTCGGAACCTGGGTTATGGATCTGCTTCCAAGGGAGTTGGGAAAACCCTGACCTTTTGGAAGCAGAGATCATGACAATGACGTCCTTTACAGCCTTTGGACAAAGAGTCAGATTCATCCTCAAAACCTTTTCATGATCCACATAATTGCCGATGGCACCGCTGTCGACGTAAGCTTCAATCGCATGTAATCGATCCGGATGTTCAGGGCTAATGAGGACCATAGGTATCACGAAATGCGAGGTCACGGAACTGGTTTTCACGCTCGGCAAGAGGACCTCTATTCTTGTCGGGCGAGGTCGTTTCCCTGCTCAGAGTTTGTGACCCTGGTAACTGCAGCTCCTACTGCCTTCCTGTTCTGCAGTCTGTGGTCAATTTGAACGACTAAGTCAATATAGTCCGAACAGTCTTGCGGGGGATTCACTACTTGGGCTAACACATCTTTGAGTTCTCCACGTAGACCTCTATAAAACAGCGTAATCCTTTTGTCCTCAGGCCATCGAGTTTCCACTATCAGTCTGTTGAAAGACGCAATATAAGCCAAAAGGTCTTGATTACCCTGTCGCAATGAAAGGAGCTCATTGTCCAAGGCCTGCCCCTGTGAATGTCTTGCAAACAGTTTTTCCATACTGAGCTGAAAAGCTCGAAAATCATGGAGAACCGGATCATCTTGATTAACTAGAGGGATCGACCAGTCTGCCGCATTGCCACTAAGGTACGAAAGCACGAAAGCTACCTTAGCTTGATCAGTTGGAAAGGCTGCTGGCCGGCATAAGAAGTGCAACCGGCACTGATTAATAAATACTGCAAACCTCTTTGGGTCACCAGAAAATCGTTCGGGCGGAGCCAGAGGTACATTCCCAGGTAGGTTGATCTGCACTGGGTTCGTAGAGGATGTTGAAGGAAGATTTGCCCCTGATGCGGGTAACGGAGTTTGTCCGGCTTGTGACTGTAGCAATTGTCTAGCGAGATCGTCTGTTCGCTCCTTGGAAATAATCAGTTCCCTTCTTAGAGCATTCGTTTCCTGATGGGCTGCATGCACTTCTGCTCTTAGTTCCCCAAGTAACTGGGCTAGCTGGTCGATATCCGAGGTTTCCATAGCGCCTGGGTGGGAGTTTTGCGATAGGCTTTGCGTTCTGTAACGCTCACCTGATTCCCGCAGAGGCGCCGGTCTTGACTGGGTGAATGCCGTATCTTCAAAGGTGATGTGTAACACACGGTTGGCTCTTTGGGCTGGACCTCTGTGCACTGTATGTCTGACTCGAAGAGTAAGATGTCTGCAGATAGAAAATATGGGATTAATGAACTGGGGTTATTGGGTGCCTCTCTCCTCTTCCCTTTCTCTTCTCCTGTAGAACCCCAAAGGTTAACACCCTCACCTTAGGTAAGTGAACGCCAAGCTCTCCATCTGCCTCGGGGCAGGGTGCCGTAACCAGTTTCTTCACTGGATAAGGGTGCAGGCCTCTTGACCTCAGAGGACTGCTGTCCGTCGTTAACTGCACGAACGGTAAGTTCTGGGCACTTCAAATGTCTTAAAAGTCTTTTGTAATGATATCTCTTGTTTTGCAGGATTCCGGCGATGGCGGATGGCGGGCTGATGAGAGTTGAGGATGGAACCCACGTGAGGAATAGAAGCGCCTGGAAGCACGTAAGTAAGCGCTTGTAGCCTGCTTCACGATGCGCACTAACTGTCCCTTTTATCTTGCAGGTACAAGTTCGGAGCTTTAGAGAAGCTGAAGGGTGCTGGAATACCCACTGGATTCGGCGTGGGAAGGAGTAATGGCACGTGAGTAATAAAGTTGCCCAATGTCTTTAAACGTACCTTCTTTTGTCTTTCAGATGCGGGATGCAGCGCCGAAGGCCTCTGGAGCGTGCGAAGAGCTGGTAAGCTTTTGTCTTTCAGATGCCGGAATGCAGTGCGAAGACCTCCGGAGCATGCGAAGAGTAGGTAAGCCTTTGTCTTTCAGATGCCGGAATGCAGCGCGAGGCGTTGGTGACAGCCGATGGACCAGGTAAGAGATGCGCTGCCACTGAAGACCGTAGTGCTAACCTGTTCTTTCTTTGTCTTTACAGGTGCTGCTGAAGACTGGATTCCAGGATGGTAAGCCTTTGTTCCCTTAGGCCCAGGATCAGAAGCAGAAGACACGATGAGCGTTCTGCTGCAGAGAATGCAGAATAACGCAAAGCAAGATTCATCCATCGGGTGTGGTTTAAATAGCCTCCTGTAGTGCTTAGGTGTGTCTCCTTCCACAGCCACGCCTAGGTAAGAAAAGAGTTCCTGCTTTCCAGAAGAGTTCCAGTGTTCTGAACCTAGGGAGTGGCTCCTGCCCCACCCAACAGGAAAAGTAGTCCCAAACAGAAGAGGATCAGGGGTTCAACTGGCAGGTAAGTAAGCAGCATGGTCTGCTGCAGGTAAGTCCACCCAAGCATTATGAGCCCGGCGCTTCCAGCTCTGGGACTGGGCATCTTTATGAGCCTGGTGCCACTGGCGCCAGGACAGGGTCCAAAAGGTCCCAATTGGGACTGGCTGGCACTCGGAACCGGGGTTATGGGTCTGCTTCCAAGGGAGTCGGGCAAGTCCTGATCTTTTGGAAGCAGAGATCATGACAGATAGTATAAAGGCTACCTTGGTCTGGTCGTTAGGGAAGGCTCCGGGTCTGCATAGAAAGTGTAAACGACATTGGTTCATAAAGACGGCATATTTCTTGGGATCCCCCGCAAAACGTTCAGGCGGGGCCAAAGGCATGTGTCCAGGTAGATTAATTTGTACCGGGTTACTCAAACCCATTGATGTGGAAATGTCTCCGGAATTAGGTAAAGGAGTGTGCCCTGCCTGGGCCTGTAATAACCTCTTGGCTAGGTCATCAGTTCTTTCCTTAGATAAGATCAGTTCTCTTTTGAGAGCGTTAGTCTCCTGGCGGGCTGAGTGCACCTCTGCCCGTAATTCCCCCAAAAGCTGGGCCAGCTGGTCAGTCTCGGAAGTCTCCATAGCGCCCGGGTGGGAAATTGTGGGTAGGCTTCGCGTTCTGTAACGCTCACCTGATTCCCACGGAGGCGCAGGTCTGGCTTCGAGTGCTGATGCTTCTTCAATGGTGAAGCGCAGGACTCTCAAGATGGACAAGAAGGGCCCTCTACTCTGGCTTCTCCGGCTCGCAGGAATATTCCCCTGTGCGTGAAAAGGGAGTATTACCTACTGACTGAGTTATGCTCAAGCCTCCCACTCTCTTCCAACCCTCCACGATACCCTTCCACGATTCCCCGTGAAGTCTCACCTTAGGGTCAGGAAGGATGAGCTCTCCATCCTGCTTCTGATGCAGGGGCGCGTTGAAACCCAGTTACTTCACTGGTTTGAGGATTGATGGGAGTTCAGGTAAGCTTGACTATTCAGGTAAGGCTCTGTAAAAGTTCTGTTGCAAGTTCAAAAGTCCAAGCTTAATAATAATGTTCATTGTCTTTTTGCAGCAAGCGCTAATGCTTATGTCTTTTTTCCCCTTAGGGGCCATTGTTCGGAATGCCGGAGATATGGCGCCGACCCGAAGTGAAACGTGCAGTTCCTGTTCCAGTAAATGGCAGGTTAGTTCTGGATGAGCGCTCGGGAACTGTCTTTGCATACGCTCATTCAATATCTTTGTCTTTTTTCCCCATAGGGGCCGGGGTCCGGAAAATGCCTGGAAGCGGCAAGACCCGAAATGAAATGGGAATGAGCCAACAGGTAAGTCTTATTCCCTTCCTTCTCTCACCTCTTATTCTTGTCTTTTTCTCTAGGCTCTGGGAAGTGGCTGTGTATCCGGATGATCGCTGCTGAAGATGGGGGCACCCAGGAAAGGTGAGTGAAATGCAGCGCTGCAGCGATCGTAACGAAATTCTTTTAAAAATGATGTCTTCCTTTTCAGGATCGTCGGTGTGATGTCTCCGTGGTGCAGATTTAGCTGGTAAGGTCTCTTGTCTCCCTTTGCAGGTGACCCAGGATGCCGACAGGCGTGGCTGAAGTCCAGATGCAGGAGCTGACACGGTGAGCGTCCAGCTGCGAGGAGCAGAACAACGCGAAGCGTGATTTGCTGATCGGGTGTGGTTTAAATAGCTTTGGAAGAAGTTCCAAGGGTGTATCCTTCCTCCGATCAGGTATGTATCCTTCCCCGACCACACCCGGGTGGAAAGTAGTCCCACAGGTAAAGTAGTTCCATTCAGGCCTCAAGTGGGCCTGGATGTGGCAGCATGGTCTGCATCAGGTAAGTGCACATTAAAACACTTGAACACATGTCTAGCTTTATGAGCCTGGCGCCTAAGGCGCCAGGACAGAGGTCCAACATGAGCCTGGCACCTAAGGCGCCAGGACTGCATCCAAAGGGCCCCAGCTTGGGCCCGCTGGCACTTCCCTGGGGGAAATGATGCCTGCCTCTGGGGTTGCTGGGTCGGACCTGGCTCCTTGGAGGTAGACATCATGACAGAATTATCCATAAGAATACATTTACAATGCCAGACCCCTATATCATGGAAATCTGCTATAATCGTGCCCATCTTTAAAAAGGGGAACAGAGCGTGCCCCAAAATGTATCGTCCTGTGGCACTGTAGGATGTGCTTGGCAAAATGTACGCGACAGTGCTCCAAAGAAAGCTGATTGAATGGTAGACAAAAGCACAATGTATAGACGAAAGACAAGCTGGTTTCGTTAAAAACGTGGATGCTCCTGTAACGCTCACCTGATTCCCGCAGAGGCTCCGGTCTTGACTGGGTGAATGCCGTATCTTCAAAGGTGATGTGTAACACACGGTTGGCTCTTTGGGCTGGACCTCTGTGCACTGTATGTCTGACTCGAAGAGTAAGATGTCTGCAGATAGAAAATATGGGATTAATGAACTGGGGTTATTGGGTGCCTCTCTCCTCTTCCCTTTCTCTTCTCCTGTAGAACCCCAAAGGTTAACACCCTCACCTTAGGTAAGTGAAAGCCGGGCTCTCCATCTGCCTCGGGGCAGGGTGCCGTAACCAGTTTCTTCACTGGATAAGGGTGCAGGCCTCTTGACCTCAGAGGACTGCTGTCCGTCGTTAACTGCACGAACGGTAAGTTCTGGGCACTTCAAATGTCTTAAAAGTCTTTTGTAATGATATCTCTTGTTTTGCAGGGTTCCGGCGATGGCGGATGGCGGGCTGATGAGAGTTGAGGATCGAACCCGCGTGAGGAATAGAAGCGCCTGGATGCACGTAAGTAAGCGCTTGTAGCCTGCTTCACGATGCACACTAACTGTCCCTTTTATCTTGCAGGTACAAGTTCGGAGCTTTAGAGAAGCTGGAGGGTGCTGGAATACCCACTGGATTCGGTGTGGGAAGGAGTAATGGCACGTGAGTAATAAAGTTGCCCAATGTCTTTAAACGCACCTTCTTTTGTCTTTCAGATGCGGGATGCAGCGCGGAAGGCCTCCGGAGCGTGCGAAGAGCTGGTAAGCTTTTGTCTTTCAGATGCCGGAATGCAGTGCGAAGACCTCCGGAGCATGCGAAGAGTAGGTAAGCCTTTGTCTTTCAGATGCCGGAATGCAGCGCGAGGCGTTGGTGACAGCCGATGGACCAGGTAAGAGATGCGCTGCCACTGAAGACCGTAGTGCTAACCTGTTCTTTCTTTGTCTTTACAGGTGCTGCTGAAGACTGGATTCCAGGATGGTAAGCCTTTGTTCCCTTAGGCCCATGATCAGAAGCAGAAGACACAATGAGCGTTCTGTTGCAGCGAATGCAGAATAACGCAAAGCAAGATTCATCCATCGGGTGTGGTTTAAATAGCCTCCTGTAGTGCTTAGGTGTCTCCTTCCACAGCCACGCCTAAGAAAAGAGTTCCTGCTTTCCAGAAGAGTTCCAGTGTTCTGAACCTAGGGAGTGGCTCCTTCCCCACCCAACAGGAAAAGTAGTCCCAAACAGAAGAGGATCAGGGGTTCAACTGGCAGGTAAGTAAGCAGCATGGTCTGCTGCAGGTAAGTCCACCCAAGCATTAGGAGCCCGGCCCTTCCAGCGCTGGGACTGTGCATCTTTATGAGCCTGGTGCCACTGGCGCCAGGACAGGGTCCAAAAGGTCCCAATTGGGACTGGCTGGCACTCAGAACCGGGGTTATGGGTCTGCTTCCAAGGGAGTCGGGCAAGTCCTGATCTTTTGGAAGCAGAGATCATGACAGCACCCCCCCTCAAGGCCCCTCCCAAACCGGGCTTCTCCCGGTTTTTTCAGTTTGTTGTAGCATGCAGCGCAAATACTGTTGCAGATTTCGATTGGTCCTCTCGGTTTGTCCGTCGGTTTGAGGGTGGTGGCTGGTCGAAAGTCTCACATCAATTTGAGCCGACTGACAGCAACTTCGCCAAAAATGAGAAATAAATTGACTACCTCGATCCGAAATTAGAACTGAAGGAAAACCGTGCAGTCGGACGATGTTTTCGAGAAATTCTGCTGCTGTTGGTAAGCCTTTGAGTGGAATGAAATGCGCCATCTTGGAGAATAGGTCCACGATTACTAGGATTGTATTGTATCCGGAGCATGGAGGTAGATCGGTGATGAAGTCCATAGAAAGCGTATGCCAAGGGCGAGGCGGGATGTCAATAGGGCGTAAGAGGCCGGCTGGTTTTTCCTTTTGACTCTTGTTTTGGGCGCATACTCCACAGGACATTATAAAGTCTCTGATATCTTTTTTCCAAGACGGCCACCAGAAGTAGCGCTTGATCTTTTCCGAGGTCTTGGTCATACCGGGTGTCACGGCTCGCTCCCTTCGCTCCCGTTCTCGCTCCCTTCGTTCCCGTTCCCGCCACTTGGGGGCATGTTTTAGGGTTTATTCCCTACTGGACATGTCCTTCGAACCCTATGCTACAGTGTTCTGATGAATTGGGAGCGTTTAAACCTTATTTTTCAAGTTACTTCCCTTCCGGATCCATTCCAGGTTTTTGGCAGCCAGCATGCTACTTAAATCAAATGACTATGCTTCCCAGAATGCCTTGGCTCACTGCTTCCCCTCCTGCTTTCCAGAATGCCTGGCTCACTGCTTCATCTCCTCCCTGGCAGCCAGCATGCTACTCAAATCAAATGACTATGCTTCCCAGAATGCCTTGGCTCACTGCTTCATCTCTTGCTTCCCAGAATGCCTGGCTCACTGCATCATCTCCTCCCTTGCAGCACAAGGCTGGGAGGAGGATAGGCAACACCTGTGGCTCCAGGTGCAGCAGGAGGCACGCCTGGGGGTGTGCTCGTTAAGCAGCTTTAAAAGCCTCAGTTTGCTTCAGTCCGGCGCTGGTCATTGTAGCAGTGTTCCTGTTGTGACTAGTCTCTGTTCCCTGTTCCTAGTTTCTGTGCCTTGTACCTAGTTCCAGTTCCTTGTTCATAGATATTGTGCCAAGTATCTAGTTCCAGTTCCTTGTTCCTAGTTTCTGTGCCTTGTACCTAGTTCCAGTTCCTTGTTCATAGATATTGTGCCAAGTATCTAGTTCCAGTTCCTTGTTCCTAGTTTCTGTGCCTTGTACCTAGTTCCAGTTCCTTGTTCATAGATATTGTGCCAAGTACCTAGTTCCAGTTCCTAGTTTTTGTACCCAGTTCCTAGTTCCTGTATCTTGTTCCTCTATCCTGGATTTCGGATTTATGTGCTTAATTGATTTATGCTTTCTGAATTTCCCTTTCTGTCTTCATCTGTCTGCAGACAGCCTTTCTCTGTACTTTACTATTTGATGCAGCCCAGTTTGCCGGTGCTTTCTGTCTCTTTATGCTGTCCTGGTTACTGAAAAGCTTGATGCATTAATCTTTACTTTTGTAGAATTAGTTTACTGCCTTTCCTCCTTGGATGGGTGGGAAAGGTTACCTTTTGTGATATCATTTTCCCTGCTCCTGATCCTACTTTATTGAGATTCCACTCCATGTTTTCCATTGCACTTCTGCATTCATTTTCCATTGATTATTAGGTGTGGGTGTTGTTGTAACTAGTTCCAGTGTGTTCCCCTTTTAGTTTTCCTCACAATTTATTATCACAATTCCGACTTGCCTTTGTCTAGGGTTTTATGTATTTTGTTATCTTTAACCCTTTGCTTTTACAGCCTTCTGGGTCCCTGTTTGATCCACAGGGTTCGTGAAATTACTGACATTCAAGTGGTCTTTCCGGTCCGAGTGAGTACTGTTTATAAGTTCCTTATTCAAGTATTCTACAGAGTGTCAGTTCACAGAATCTGTCCTTGCTTGCCCGCTACGTGGGTTTAGCGCTGTCAGTATCTGTAAGAGCATAGTGGGTAAAGAGTTTACTGACTTTCCTTCCAGTCATAAGGAGGTCCTAAGTGTTTACCCCACATCCCTTTTCATATATTGTTTTACTTTACTTGCACTCCTGGGTTTTACACATACACAAGTCTTGGGTATTATATGCAAGTTGTTCACAGTGCAATTCTGTGCATTTTTCCCCTTGCCATAGTCAATGCCTTCTTCCTTTCTTAACAGAATGACCAGCCCTTATTCCCGTTTGTATATGGCCAGATTAAGAAAGAAAGGCAGCAAGGCTACTAAAAAATGTGTACAGAAAGCTTTGACTACGTTTGCCTGTGATAATCAAATCACTGATCCTGATTTAAATGAACTCCTCGACACGAATGGGTATTTACGTGCAAAATATTTTTCCCACAGCCTGGCCCATCATAAATTGCCTGATCCTAGTTCTGTCTTTAATTTTGATCCAGATATGTCCGCACAAGCCTTAGCAGCGGAAAATAAAACACTGTTAGATTTACTAAATACGAGTACATCTGTTGTTGAACCCCATGATTCCGGTTGTGCTTTACCTCAGATTGAACAGTTTCATGATTCAAACATAAAGAATGAAGGGGTTCATTACATAACTTCTGTTTTCAGCCCTCAGTCAACTGCTTACTCCTCTGCACAAGTACTTACTGTAGTCCCTAATGTCAAGAGGTCTGATGTCAGTAGTTTACTTAAGGGTAACACAGACCAAGTCGGTAAGCGAGAGTATAGATCACAAGACCTGCAAGCAGTAAATGACGATGTACAATCAGTACACATCCAGATGACTAGGGTAGGGTCCAGCCCTGATGCCACCATGCCTTCCCTTGTGCCTATTGATAGGGATGTACAGTTAAGCCTGGGCATGCTAAGAGCTGAATTTGAGGAATTAAAACGAGAATACATCAGTTTACTAGAGGAGAATAAAACTTTACGATTTTTTCTGACTACACCTCAAACTTTATCCGTTGATGAAGTGAATACTGTTCAATCTCTGAGTGAGGAGGTTTTAGTAGGTCATGATACTTGTCAATATGAAAAATCTATTGGGAGTGAAAGTCCTCTTTCTTGCACAGCACTTATTCAGAGCACAGATTCTGACAATTGTTCTACCGTTTGTCAGGAATTGCTGTTAGTTGAAGATTTACAAGTCACTCCTTTGCCTACGACTTCCTCTGTAGCAGTCAGTCATAATTCAGAGTTTGAACACATACATGCTTCAGATTCCCAAACAGTATCCACAATGGTGGCATACACAGAATCAGTCACTACCGTAGGCTTAGGTTCTGCCCTTGATCTAGCTGCTGAGACTGAAGTAAACATTCAAGCTGATGTGGAAAACGATGCCACCTCTGTGTTCACTCCTTCTTCTGCCAATTTTTGTCACAATGAACAATCAAAGACAGTACTTAATTCTTGTTTTGATGGACTCATTCCACAGTATACTAAAACAAAGACCCGGCAGGCGATTCCTGAACTGTTGATTGATAATCTGCCACCTTCAGAAGTTAAGACAAAGGAATGGACACTTGACGAAATCCTGATTAACAGAGACTTTGGAAATGACTCTGTGTCATCCACTAAGGAGAGGTACGGCATGGGTCCAGCTCAGTCTTTGGTTAATGGTGTCATGGAGTCAACCGCCCTAAAGGTGCTTTCCATTCCTGAGCCACAAATGTCGACTTCTGGGACTTCAGTCTCTCCTCCTACAACCATTGACTCTTCGATTATCCAGTCCACGGCTCTGCAGTCATCATTGTCAAACGTGTCTTCAATCAATGAACAATTGCTATGTCTGCCAGTCACTCAAGAGCCTTCACCATGTACGTGGTCAGAGCCAAAGACCTTGACAAGTTTGTCTTCAGCTAACGAGACGGCTCCAGCTTGCATGCCCTCAGCCTCTGAATCTCCTCTGGCATGCCTGTTTTCGGTTACAGTGACTCATCCAGCAGATTATCCTTCAGCCATGGAGTCTCCGGTAGCACATCCTGAGTGCCAGTCTCCGGTCCCTGAGCCTACTGCTAGTTTGGCTTCAGTTCATGAAAGACCTGTATCCTGCTCAGCCTCGCTGCCAATATCGGAGGTGCACCTGTCTGCTCTGTTTGATCATGTTGCCGATTCATCTACTTCAGAGCTACCTCCTAAATCCCAACCATTTATTACGGATGAAAATCCAATCTGCCCATCCTATGCTTCAGGAGGATCATCAGAAGGCCTGCCTCCTACACAAGCTAATTCTCCCAACTGCTTGTCTGTAGAATTAGCACCTCCCGCATATGCTACATCTGAGTCTGAGACTTCTGCCAAAAACATCAAGCTGGTTCACGACTCGGAAGAGCCTTGCATGCAAGGCCGTTGGACTTGCCTGGAGTGTTACAAGAGGGAGACGGATACCATCCGCCATGGCCTAGACATCGAACAAGTAGCCAACCAAGATAACGGGCTGGACGGTTCACATTTGGGGGCCGGTTTGGATCAGCCGCTTGACAGCCCTTTTGTTGCCGGATCCCACATGAGCCTGAAGGAAGGGACGGGCGCGGCCCCCCAACTGCTGCACCATTCGGGTGCTGGTAGTCAAAGGGAGGATATGACTACTGCAGTTCAAGATGTGCCTGTTTTTGCTCCAGCTGCGAGTGTGCCTGATGTACCAAGTACTGCGTCTATCACTCCTATCGGTATGCCAAACGTCCCTGCGGTTGTATCCCACGTGCAACAAGGTGGCCATATGACTGACACCAGGAATGCCAGCCTTGTACAACCCATTGGACTTCCAGGTCTCCAAGGTGTTGAACAGATGCAATCGAATCTTGGTCACCCTCAACCACAGGCCTTGAACCAGATGGATAATGGGAGAAGATCCGAACCTCTATCTCGGCCGCCACCTTCTTTGTCTGAACATGAACATTTCCTGAAACCTGCAATTTTCTCACCTCCTGTGTGTACGCTCTCAGCAGGGGGGCTACCAGAGCATCTATCATTATCCAAAGCATGTTGCACCAGCCAGCCTCCCTCCTCAATGTTGTATGAGTGTTCGCTCCCAGAGACTGAGCTTTCTGGACCTTCCAACTCTGCTTCGGGTCCTGCAAGTCCTTCATGCCTTTCTTCAGCTCATGAGTCTCTTCCTCATCAAAAACCTGCCTATGACTCTTATAGACTGCAGCCTGATTCTATTCATTCCAGTCCTTCTGCTTCTGCACGTGGATCATCGTTTTCGTCAGTGCCACCTCCAAAGACAAAGTGCTCCAGTAATGGAAGGAAGTTATTTTGCGCGGGTGACGGCCGCCTGGAGTCGGCCGTGGGAGGGGGTATAGTGTCACGGCTCGCTCCCTTCGCTCCCGTTCTCGCTCCCTTCGTTCCCGTTCCCGCCACTTGGGGGCATGTTTTAGGGTTTATTCCCTACTGGACATTTCCTTCGAACCCTATGCTACAGTGTTCTGATGAATTGGGAGCGTTTAAACCTTATTTTTCAAGTTACTTCCCTTCCGGATCCATTCCAGGTTTTTGGCAGCCAGCATGCTACTTAAATCAAATGACTATGCTTCCCAGAATGCCTTGGCTCACTGCTTCCCCTCCTGCTTTCCAGAATGCCTGGCTCACTGCTTCATCTCCTCCCTGGCAGCCAGCATGCTACTCAAATCAAATGACTATGCTTCCCAGAATGCCTTGGCTCACTGCTTCATCTCTTGCTTCCCAGAATGCCTGGCTCACTGCATCATCTCCTCCCTTGCAGCACAAGGCTGGGAGGAGGATAGGCAACACCTGTGGCTCCAGGTGCAGCAGGAGGCACGCCTGGGGGTGTGCTCGTTAAGCAGCTTTAAAAGCCTCAGTTTGCTTCAGTCCGGCGCTGGTCATTGTAGCAGTGTTCCTGTTGTGACTAGTCTCTGTTCCCTGTTCCTAGTTTCTGTGCCTTGTACCTAGTTCCAGTTCCTTGTTCATAGATATTGTGCCAAGTATCTAGTTCCAGTTCCTTGTTCCTAGTTTCTGTGCCTTGTACCTAGTTCCAGTTCCTTGTTCATAGATATTGTGCCAAGTATCTAGTTCCAGTTCCTTGTTCCTAGTTTCTGTGCCTTGTACCTAGTTCCAGTTCCTTGTTCATAGATATTGTGCCAAGTACCTAGTTCCAGTTCCTAGTTTTTGTACCCAGTTCCTAGTTCCTGTATCTTGTTCCTCTATCCTGGATTTCGGATTTATGTGCTTAATTGATTTATGCTTTCTGAATTTCCCTTTCTGTCTTCATCTGTCTGCAGACAGCCTTTCTCTGTACTTTACTATTTGATGCAGCCCAGTTTGCCGGTGCTTTCTGTCTCTTTATGCTGTCCTGGTTACTGAAAAGCTTGATGCATTAATCTTTACTTTTGTAGAATTAGTTTACTGCCTTTCCTCCTTGGATGGGTGGGAAAGGTTACCTTTTGTGATATCATTTTCCCTGCTCCTGATCCTACTTTATTGAGATTCCACTCCATGTTTTCCATTGCACTTCTGCATTCATTTTCTATTGATTATTAGGTGTGGGTGTTGTTGTAACTAGTTCCAGTGTGTTCCCCTTTTAGTTTTCCTCACAATTTATTATCACAATTCCGACTTGCCTTTGTCTAGGGTTTTATGTATTTTGTTATCTTTAACCCTTTGCTTTTACAGCCTTCTGGGTCCCTGTTTGATCCACAGCGTTCGTGAAATTACTGACATTCAAGTGGTCTTTCCGGTCCGAGTGAGTACTGTTTATAAGTTCCTTATTCAAGTATTCTACAGAGTGTCAGTTCACAGAATCTGTCCTTGCTTGCCCGCTACGTGGGTTTAGCGCTGTCAGTATCTGTAAGAGCATAGTGGGTAAAGAGTTTACTGACTTTCCTTCCAGTCATAAGGAGGTCCTAAGTGTTTACCCCACATCCCTTTTCATATATTGTTTTACTTTACTTGCACTCCTGGGTTTTACACATACACAAGTCTTGGGTATTATATGCAAGTTGTTCACAGTGCAATTCTGTGCATTTTTCCCCTTGCCATAGTCAATGCCTTCTTCCTTTCTTAACACCGGGATGTCCTTCCATTAAAGAATCGTGATAACAAGAGATTACCTTTTTCTGTAAATCTGTGCTGGGCAGGTATAATCGTTCTTGGAAATATAATAGGTTGTCCTTCTCCGTAAAGTCCTTTCCCTGCAGATGCCAATTCTGTATGTCTGCTGGAGTTACCAGTAGCCTGGCTTTTTCCTTAACTTCCTCTATGGATTGTGTGGCGATTACACCTAGAATTCTTTGTTCGGGAATGATAGGTACAGGTTTAGGATTGATCAAATGTTCTTCCACTCCCATCCGAGAAAGGGCATCAGCTTTACCGTTTTTTGTACCAGGTCGATAGGTAATTATGAAGTCAAACTCGGCAAAGAATAGTGCTCAACGGAGTTGCCTAGAGGATTGAGCTTTTGCGGTTTTCAAATATTGCAGGTTTCGGTGATCTGTAATCACAGTAACCGATAATGCCGCCAAGCCTTAAAGGCGGACTTGATAGCTAGAAGTTCCTTATCAGTAATAGTGTAATTGATTTCAGGAGGTGAGAATTTGCGGGACCAAAATGCCACGGGATGCAACTGATTGGTTACTGGGTCCTTTTGTGATAGAACTGCCCCCATGGCAAGGCTCGAAGCATCAGTTTCAACGATGTAGGGGAGTTCTGGGCGAGAATGTTTTAAGATCGGTGCAGAGATAAATCTAGTCTTCAAATTCTGGAAAGCTTGTTCCGCCTCGGTAGACCATTCAAAACGTTTGTTTTTCTTTAACAAGGCGGTGATGGGCTGGACTATTCGAGAGAATTCGGGGATAAACCTGCGATAAAAGTTAGCGAAGCCTAGCATGCTTTGAACACCTTTTACGGAGGATGGCGATGGCCATTTGAGAATTGCATCAACCTTCTTTGAATCCATACGCACTCCGCTAGGTGATAATATGAATCCCAAGAATTCAACTTCAGTCACGTTGAAAACACATTTTTCCAACTTAGCGAAAAGTTTGTGTTGACGCAATCTCTCGAGGACCATTTTCACGTGTTTCCGATGTTCAGTTTCCGATGAAGAATAAACGAGGATGTCGTCAATGTAAACAACAACACACACATCTATGAGCTCTCTGAGGACATCGTTCATAAAATATTGAAAGGCGGCCGGGGCATTGCAAAGTCCGAAGGGCATGACCTGATATTCAAATAGCCCATACGTGGTGCGGAAGTGTCATGATCTCTGCTTCCAAAAGGTCAGGGTTTTCCCAACTCCCTTGGAAGCAGATCCATAACCCAGGTTCCGAGTGCCAACCAGTCCCAATTGGGACCTTTTGGACCCAGTCCTGGCGCCAGTGGCACCAGGCTCATAAATATGCCCAGTCCCAGCGCTGGAAGCGCCGGGCTCATAATGCTTGGGTGGACTTACCTTCAGCAGACCATGCTGCTTACTTGCCTGCCAGTTGAGCCTCTGATCCTCTTCTGTTTGGAACTACTTTTCCTGTTGGGTGGGGCTGGAGCCACTCCCTAGATTCAGAACACTGGAACTCTTCTGGAAGGCAGGAACTCTTTTCTTACCAGGAACTCTTTTCTTACTTAGGCGTGGCTGTGGAAGGAGACACCTAAGCACTACAGGAGGCTATTTAAACCACACCCGGTGGATGAATCTTGCTTTGCGTTATTCTGCAACCTCTGCAGCAGAACGCTCATCGTGTCTTCTGCATCCGGTCCTGGGCCTAAGGAAAAAGGCTTACCATCCTGAATCCAGTCTTCAGCAACACCTATAAAGACAAGAAAGAACAGGTTAGCATTCCGGCATCTGAAAGGCAAAGGCTTACCTACTCTTCGTGCGCTCCGGAGGTCTTCACACTGCATTCCGGCATATGAAAGACAAAAGTTTACCAACTCTTCGCACGCTCCGGAGGCCTTCGGCGCTGCATCCCGCATCTGAAAGACAAAACAAGGTGCGTTTAAAGACATTGGGGAACTTTAATACTCACGTGCCATAACTCCTTTCCACATCTAATCCAGTGGGTATTCCGGCACCCTGCAGCCGCTCCGAACTCGTACCTGCAAAATAAAAAGACAGTTAGAGCGCATAGTGAAGCAGGCAACAAGCGCTTACTTACGTGCTTCCAGGCGCTTCTATTCATCACACGGGCTCCATCTTCAACTCACTTCAGCCCGTCATCCGCCATCGCCGGAACCCTGCAAAACAAGAGACATCATTACTAAAGACTTTAAAGACATTTGAATGACTCGAAACTTACCGTTCGTGCAGTAAACGACGGACAGCAGTCCTCTGAAGTCAAGAGGCCTGCGCTACCTATCCAGTGAAGAAACTGGTTACAGCACCCTGCCCCAAGGCAGATGGAGAGCTCGGCATTCACTTACCTAAGGTGAGAGCGTTAACCTTTGGGGGTCTACAGGAGAGGAGAAGAGGAAAGAGATAGGGACACCCCGATAACCCCAGTTCATTAACCCCATATTTTCTATCTGCAGACATCTTACTCTACACGTCAGGCATACAGTGCACAGAGGTCCAGCCCAAAGAGCCAACCGGGTGCTACACATCACCTTTGAAGATACGGTAGTCGCCCAGTCAAGACCGGCGCCTCTGCGAGAATCAGGTGAGCGTTACAGAACGCAAAGCCTACCGCAAAACTCTCGCCCAGGCGCTATGGAAACCTCGGATACTGACCCCCTAGCCCGGTTACTTGGGGAACTAAGGGCAGAAGTGCATGCAGCTCGTCAGGAAACGAATGCTCTAAGAAGTGAACTAATTATTTCCAAGGAGAGAACAGACAATCTTGCTAGACAAGTGCTACAGTCACAAGCCGGACAGACCCCGTTACCCGCATCAGGGGCAAATCTTCCTTCAACATCCTCTATGAATCCAGTGCAGATCAACCTACCTGGGAATGTACCTCTGGCTCCGCCCGAACGATTTTCTGGTGACCCAAAGAGGTTTGCAGTATTTATCAATCAGTGCCGGTTGCACTTCTTATGCCGGCCAGCAGCCTTTCCAACTGATCAAGCAAAAGTAGCTTTTGTACTTTCGTACCTTAGTGGCAATGCGGCAGACTGGTCGATCCCTCTAGTTAATCAAGATGATCCGGTTCTCCATGATTTTCAAGCCTTTCAGCTTAGTATGGAAAAACTGTTCGCAAGACATTCACAGGGGCAGGCCTTGGACAATGAGCTTCTTTCGTTGCGACATGGTAATCAAGACCTTTTGGCTTATATTGCATCTTTCAATAGACTAATAGTGGAAACTCAATGGCCTGAGGACAAAAGGATTACGCTGTTTTATAGAGGTCTAGGTGGAGAGCTCAAAGACGTTTTAGCCCAAGTAGTGAATCCCCCACAAGACTGTTCGGATTATATAGACTTGGTCGTTCAAATAGATCACAGGCTGCAGAACAGGAAGGCCGATCGTTCCAAGTTTGATGCTCGAGTATTTTCCAAACCGCCAACTCCTTCCAAAGGAGTAGACTCCGGGGAACCCATGCAAATAGGGGGTCTGAAAGGTCCTCTAACACAAAGGGAGCGGGAAAGGAGGAAACAGTTGCAATTATGCCTATATTGCGGAAACTCAGGGCACTTTCTTCGAGACTGTCCGGTGAAACCTGCCAAGAAGGCAGTAGGAGCTGCAGTTACCAAAGTTACAAACTCTGAGCAGGGAAACGACCTCGCCCGACAAGAATAGAGGTCCTCTTGCCGAGCGTGAAAACCAGTTCCGTGACCTCGCATTTCGTGATACCTATGGTCCTCATTAGCCCTGATAATCCGGATCGATTACATGCAATTGAAGCTTACGTCGACAGCGGTGCCATCGGCAATTATGTGGATCATGAAATGGTTTTGAGGATGAATCTAACTCTTTGTCCCAAGGCTGTAAAGGACGTCATTACTACGGTGGATGGTACGGAGATAGCCTCCGGGCCAGTAACGCATACCACTCAAGAGGTGACGCTAGTAAGTCAAGATGGACACCATGAGAAGATCGTGTTCGATGTGATCAAGGCCCCTCAGTTTCAGATTATTCTAGGAATACCTTGGTTAGAGAAACACAATCCTCTGATCGATTGGCGAGCAAGAACGGTCCAGTTTCCAGAATGTGTCTCTACTTGTCACCCTCCACCTGGTGTTGCACTGGCCGCAATTTCTTCAGAGACTCCCCAGTTACCTCCCGAATACCTAGAATACCAAGATGTTTTCCGGAAGGATCAGGCTAACTCTCTACCTCCTCATAGGTCTTATGACTGCCAGATAGACCTGATACCTGGATCTACTCCTCCTTGTAGTAGAATTTATGCCCTCACCGAGCCTGAGAACCTTCACCTTCGACAATACCTGGATCAATACCTGGCAAATGGGTTTATTCGTCCTTCCAAGTCCCCTGCTTCTTCAGCTTTGTTCTTCGTTCCAAAAAAGGAAGGAGACCTTAGAACTTGTATCGATTATCGCTCCCTGAACCAGATCACCGTTAAGAATAGATATCCGTTACCTTTGATCCCTGAACTCCTGGACCAAGTCAGAAAAGCATGCATATATACAAAGCTGGATCTTAGAGGAGCTTACCACTTGGTACGAGTAAAAGAGGGCGATGAATGGAAGACGGCCTTCCGCACCAAGTATGGGCTATTTGAATATCAGGTAATGCCTTCGGACTTTGCAATGCCCCAGCCGCCTTTCAATATTTTATGAACGATGTCCTCAGAGAGCTCATAGATGTATGTGTTGTTGTTTACATTGACGACATCCTCGTTTATTCTTCATCGGAATCTGAACATCGGAAACACGTGAAAATGGTCCTCGAAAGATTGCGTCAACACAAACTTTTCGCTAAGTTGGAAAAATGTGTTTTCAACGTGACTGAAGTTGAATTCTTGGGATTCATATTATCACCTGGCGGAGTGCGTATGGATTCAAAGAAGGTCGATGCAGTTCTCAAATGGCCATCACCATCCTCCGTAAAAGGTGTGCAAAGCATGTTAGGCTTCGCTAACTTTTACCGCAGGTTTATCCCCGAATTCTCTCGAATAGTCCAGCCCATCACTGCCTTGTTAAAGAAAAACAAACGTTTTAAATGGTCTACCGAGGCGGAACAAGCTTTCCAGGATTTGAAGACTAAATTTATCTCTGCACCAATCTTAAAACACCCTCGCCCCGAACTCCCCTACATCGTGGAAACTGATGCTTCAAGCCTTGCCATGGGGGCAGTTCTATCACAAAAGGACCCGGTAACCAATCAGTTGCATCCCGTGGCATTTTGGTCCCGCAAATTCTCGCCTCCTGAAATCAATTACACGATTACTGACAAGGAACTTCTGGCTATCAAGTCTGCCTTTAAGGCTTGGCGGCATTATCTGCTGGGGGCCCGACACACCGTTACTGTGATTACGGATCACCGAAACCTGCAATATTTGAAGACCGCAAAAGCCCAATCCTCTAGACAACTCCGTTGGGCATTATTCTTTGCCGAGTTTGACTTCATAATTACCTATCGACCTGGTACAAAGAACGGTAAAGCCGATGCCCTTTCTCGGATGGGAGTGGAAGAACACTTGGTCAACCCTAAACCTGTACCAATCATTCCCGAACAAAGAATTCTGGGTGTAATCGCCACAGAATCCATAGAGGAAGTTAAGGATAAAGCCAGGCAACTTGTAACTCCAGCAGACATACAGAATTGGCATCTGCAGGGAAAGGCTACGGCCCCCAAGAGAGATCCTGGGAACCTGCTGAATATGTCCACGCTCCTCGCCTAATCAAAAGATTTCACCGAACATTTCCTGACAAGCCAAAACCCCCGGAGAAGCCCGGTTTGGGAGGGGCCTTGAGGGGGGGTACTGTCATGATCTCTGCTTCCAAAAGGTCAGGGTTTTCCCAACTCCCTTGGAAGCAGATCCATAACCCAGGTTCCGAGTGCCAACCAGTCCCAATTGGGACCTTTTGGACCCAGTCCTGGCGCCAGTGGCACCAGGCTCATAAATATGCCCAGTCCCAGCGCTGGAAGCGCCGGGCTCATAATGCTTGGGTGGACTTACCTTCAGCAGACCATGCTGCTTACTTGCCTGCCAGTTGAGCCTCTGATCCTCTTCTGTTTTGAACTACTTTTCCTGTTGGGTGGGGCTGGAGCCACTCCCTAGATTCAGAACACTGGAACTCTTCTGGAAGGCAGGAACTCTTTTCTTACCAGGAACTCTTTTCTTACTTAGGCGTGGCTGTGGAAGGAGACACCTAAGCACTACAGGAGGCTATTTAAACCACACCCGGTGGATGAATCTTGCTTTGCGTTATTCTGCAACCTCTGCAGCAGAACGCTCATCGTGTCTTCTGCATCCGGTCCTGGGCCTAAGGAAAAAGGCTTACCATCCTGAATCCAGTCTTCAGCAACACCTATAAAGACAAGAAAGAACAGGTTAGCATTCCGGCATCTGAAAGGCAAAGGCTTACCTACTCTTCGTGCGCTCCGGAGGTCTTCACACTGCATTCCGGCATATGAAAGACAAAAGTTTACCAACTCTTTGCACGCTCCGGAGGCCTTCGGCGCTGCATCCCGCATCTGAAAGACAAAACAAGGTGCGTTTAAAGACATTGGGGAACTTTAATACTCACGTGCCATAACTCCTTTCCACATCTAATCCAGTGGGTATTCCGGCACCCTGCAGCCGCTCCGAACTCGTACCTGCAAAATAAAAAGACAGTTAGAGCACATAGTGAAGCAGGCAACAAGCGCTTACTTACGTGCTTCCAGGCGCTTCTATTCATCACACGGGCTCCATCTTCAACTCACTTCAGCCCGTCATCCGCCATCGCCGGAACCCTGCAAAACAAGAGACATCATTACTAAAGACTTTAAAGACATTTGAATGACTCGAAACTTACAGTTCGTGCAGTAAACGACGGACAGCAGTCCTCTGAAGTCAAGAGGCCTGCGCTACCTATCCAGTGAAGAAACTGGTTACAGCACCCTGCCCCGAGGCAGATGGAGAGCTCGGCATTCACTTACCTAAGGTGAGAGCGTTAACCTTTGGGGGTCTACAGGAGAGGAGAAGAGGAAAGAGATAGGGACACCCCGATAACCCCAGTTCATTAACCCCATATTTTCTATCTGCAGACATCTTACTCTACACGTCAGGCATACAGTGCACAGAGGTCCAGCCCAAAGAGCCAACCGTGTGTTACACATCACCTTTGAAGATACGGCATTCACCCAGTCAAGACCGGCGCCTCTGCGGGAATCAGGTGAGCGTTACAGAACGCAAAGCCTATCGCAAAACTCCCACCCAGGCGCTATGGAAACCTCGGATACCGACCAGCTAGCCCAGTTACTTGGGGAACTAAGAGCAGAAGTGCATGCAGCCCGTCAGGAAACGAATGCTCTAAGAAGGGAATTGCTACAGTCACAAGCCGGACAAACTCCGTTACCCGCATCAGGGGCAAATCTTCCTTCAACATCCTCTACGAACCCAGTGCAGATCAACCTACCTGGGAATGTACCTCTGGCTCCGCCCGAACGATTTTCTGGTGACCCAAAGAGGTTTGCAGTATTTATTAATCAGTGCCGGTTGCACTTCTTATGCCGGCCAGCAGCCTTTCCAACTGATCAAGCTAAGGTAGCTTTCGTGCTTTCGTACCTTAGTGGCAATGCGGCAGACTGGTCGATCCCTCTAGTTAATCAAGATGATCCGGTTCTCCATGATTTTCAAGCTTTTCAGCTCAGTATGGAAAAACTGTTTGCAAGACATTCACAGGGGCAGGCCTTGGACAATGAGCTCCTTTCATTGCGAAGGGGTAATCAAGACCTTTTGGTCTGACTCGAAGAGTAAGATGTCTGCAGATAGAAAATATGGGATAATGAACTGGGGTTATTGGGTGCCTCTCTCCTCTTCCCTTTCTCTTCTCCTGTAGAACCCCAAAGGTTAACACCCTCACCTTAGGTAAGTGAACGCCGGGCTCTCCATCTGCCTCGGGGCAGGGTGCCGTAACCAGTTTCTTCACTGGATAAGGGTGCAGGCCTCTTGACCTCAGAAGACTGCTGTCCGTCGTTAACTGCACGAACGGTAAGTTCTGGGCACTTCAAATGTCTTAAAAGTCTTTTGTAATGATATCTCTTGTTTTGCAGGGTTCCGGCGATGGCGGATGGCGGGCTGATGAGAGTTGAGGATCGAACCCGCGTGAGGAATAGAAGCGCCTGGATGCACGTAAGTAAGCGCTTGTAGCCTGCTTCACGATGCGCACTAACTGTCCCTTTTATCTTGCAGGTACAAGTTCGGAGCTTTAGAGAAGCTGGAGGGTGCTGGAAAACCCACTGGATTCGGTGTGGGTGTCAGGCTCCAACCTTCAAGCGCAGGAGTGGCACGAACCAACCACCCCCTCCGCGGTCCGAGTGCCTGCAAGTCACAGCTTACACAGACCTCCGAGACCCCGGCGGGGAAAGAGGGTTAGGGAATCGATGGTTGGACAGGAACTGGGTTTTAGGATAACCGGAACAAGGTTTAGGAGAGGGAAGGTGGACAGGACTGGGGGTGATAGGGTAAATACAGACTAACAATTAAACATGCATACCAAACCTGCATATACATTACATGCCCACATTACAGACTGTCATCAATGAGGCAATTAGAGCAAAAGGACTTATCTCTGTTTTTGAGTGCTGGCCTCCTGCCTGCGCACTCTCAGGTCCGGTCTCCGGAGCAGATAAATGCTGCAAAGAGAGTTATGAGTTACTACCTTGTGAGTGTTTCCTCACACACACAACAGATGCATCAGTGGGTAAAGGACATTCCTTCATGCACCCCCCACGTTCTAACTCGTATGCCCCCTTGAGTGGGTTTCACCCTGATATGCGGTTAGGCCGCACGTGGCCCCGTAATTCTCGCTGATCCACGTGTTAATATGCACACGTAGATAGAATAAACGTGCCGCTAGCTGCACGTGGCGCAGTGCGACTTCTGTACAAGCCACGCCGCTGTGCTTCCAATTGCGGTTCCCTTAGCTAATGCACATGGCTAATTATGCATGCAAATATATGCACTGCTCGTGGGATCGCTTGCGCGGGTCTTAGCTTTGGATTTATGCCGGACTTATCTTTTGCCGAACAAGGGGACTGATGAGTCTGGGCGGTGCCCCCTTGCGTGTGCCCCACTCGCGTGAGAGACTCCTGACTGTTCGCCCCTGAACGCAGCTTTGCTGCTCAAGCGCGATTTTCCCAGCATGTGCTGTCGCTGCTTCCCTGCGCTTGCTGTACTTATCTCAGGCGTGTGAGGGGCCCGGGTGATGGCTGGCTGGGGCGTGGCCCCTCGCGTGTGTCCCCTTCCTCGGAGCTGCAGAAAACACGTCCTCTTCATTCGGGAGTTCAAGCACAAGCCCCGTGCTATCGCGCGCGCATGCGCGGATGTGCTCCACCCAACGTGGGTGGGGTTTTGTAGTTTCTGGCCCAGGGCCTGCTGGGAGTTGGAGTTTGTAGGCCTTTGTTCCTGCAAAGAGGGCACAGAAGCCTTCGATAAGGCAATATCCGTTTGTGCTGGAGTTTTCTGTGTTTGTCCATGTGTGGACCACGTCCACAACTCACTCCAGGCTCCCCTTTACATAATCCCACGGCCTGCACCTTGACAGTACTCCCCCCCCGCACAGAAGGCTCGGGGTTTGGGTTTCCCTGGGTAATCTCGATGAAACGCTCTAATCAACCTGGGCGCATGCACATTGCAGGCTGGCTCCCAAGACCGGTCCTCCGGGCCATATCCCACCCAATCAATAAAGTAGTACAAACCTTTTTTCCGATGTTGGGAATTCAGAATTGCTCTAACCTCATATTCAGGGTGTCCCTGGACTAGTATTGGAGGTGGTTTCTTAGTGGGGACAGTGGAGGGTGCAGGTTTCAACAGGGAGACATGAAAGGTGGGGTGGATCTTCATTTGTTTTGGCAAGGCCAGCTTTACTGCCACCGGATTAATCACTGCAGAGATGGTAAAGGGACCCAAATATCGCGGTTGCAACTTACGTGGGCCGGACATTTTAATATTGCGTGTGGATAGCCAAACGCGGTCCCCTTGTTTATATGGAGGGCTTTGTCTCCTTTTCAAATCGGCGTAATGTTTATATGATTGTTTTGCAGCATCTAAATTTTTTTGTATACTAGACCAGATTTGTTGTGCATAAACATGATGCCCCCTGAGTGTGGGTATATCCTCCAGGGATGGGCTGGGAACTGTGGGCAAAACCCTAGGGTGGAAACCATAAACCCCGAAGAATGGGGTATGCTTTGTGGAACTATGGAGAGCATTGTTGTATGCAATTTCTGCCAACCATACATACTGAACCCATGAAGTTTCAGTGTCTGCAGTGTAGCAGCGTAAGTACTGCTCCAGGCCCTGGTTTAATCTCTCGGTTTGTCCATCGGTTTCTGGATGGTATCCCGAGGACAAACTTACTTCCATACCGATTAACTGGCAAAAGGCGCGCCAGAAGCGGGAGGTGAACTGTGGACCACGATCAGTAATTACTCGTGTTGGAAGTCCATGCAGTCGCACTACGTTTTGTAAGAACAGTTCCGCCAATTCCCCAGCTGTGGGTACCCCTTTACATGGAATAAAATGACCCATTTTTGTGAGTGAATCAACCACTACCAAAATGGAAGTGTATTTTTGGACAGGCGGCAAGTCCACAATTGAGTCCATGGTAACAGTGTGCCATGGGGTGGGGGGAGTTGGCAAGGGTTGTAGTAATCCCGCCGGTTTTTGATGGCTGGACTTCTGTCTTCCACAAACGTCGCATTCTGTCACATATTTGCGCACATCCCGTAGCTGTGTAGGCCACCAAAAATGCCGAGCAACATTCCGCTGGGTTTTGGCTACACCTGGATGGCCTGCGGTAGTGGCATCATGGCACCATTGCATAACCTCTTTTCTAAGCTCTTCTGTGGGCAGGTACAAGGCTTTAGCATAGTAGGGAAGTCCGTTTACCAGAGTATGATGTGAACCCTTCCCACACCAGTCTTGCAACTCTTGTGTAGTCATGGCTGTTTGCACATCTTCGAATATGTTAGGCCGTCCGACTACCCCGATAATTCGCGGAGGAGGCACAATAGGCCGATTTTCCATACATTCCTTATCGTCCGAATCCGGGTATCGCGACAAGATATCCGCTTTCTTGTTGTCAGCTCCAGGCCGATAAGTAATCAGAAAATCATAATCAGCGAAGAATAATGCCCAACGTAGTTGGCGTGGACTAAGTGTCTTAGCTGTTTTAATGAACCGTAGGTTCCGATGATCGGTAATCACAGTCACGGTATGATGAGCCCCCATGAGGTAATGTCTCCATTCCTCAAAGGCCGCCTTTACTGCTAGCAATTCCCGATCAGCTATGGTATAATTAGCTTCAGCAGGGAGTAATTTGCGGGAATAGTAGGCAACAGGATGGAGCATTCCCGTCTGCACTTCCCGTTGCGAAAGAACTGCACCAATGGCGTAGCTGGAGGCATCCGTCTCGACCACGAAGGGCTGAGCTAGATCGGGATGCTTTAGCACCGGGGCAGACGTGAAAGCCTTTTTCAACTGTTGAAAGCCTAGTTCTGCGGCTTCGTTCCAAGCATAAGAACGTCCTTTTTTTAGCAAGGACTTAATGGGGGTTACCAATTCCGAGAAATTTCGGATAAACCGTCGGTAGAAGTTAGCGAAGCCTAGGAAGGATTGCACTTCCTTTACTGATTTCGGTGCTGGCCAGTCTAAGATTGCTTGCACTTTTCGTTGATCCATTTGTACCCCAGACGGAGTCAAAAAATATCCCAGAAATTCCACCCTAGCAGAGTGAAATTCACACTTCTCCAGTTTAGCGAACAAACCATGTTCTCGTAAACGTTGGAGTACTGCCTTGACATGTTTGACATGTTTGTCTTTGTCTTGTGAGTAAATTAAGATGTCATCGATGTATACCACCGCAAAGACATCTAGAAATTCACGTAGCACTTCATCCAGGAAATGCTGGAAGGCAGCTGGGGCGTTGCACAGACCGAATGGCATCACCTGATACTCGTACAGGCCAAACTTAGTCCGGAACGCTGTTTTCCATTCATCCCCAGCCCGCACTCGTACCAGGTGATATGCCCCTCGAAGGTCTAGCTTAGTGTATATGGTCGCCTTCCGCACTTGATCCAGTAAGACCGGAATTAACGGCAATGGATACCGATTTTTGATGGTGATACGATTTACTCCGCGATAATCGATGCATGTTCTTAAGTCTCCGGTCTTTTTCGGTATGAAGAATAATGGCGAGGAAACTGGAGAATTAGAGTGTCTAATAAACCCACTTCGTAGGTTAGTGTCTATGTATTCTTTCAGATGTTTTGTCTCATCTTCCGTGAGCGCATACACCCTACTGCAGGGTAAGACTGCTCCTGGCTCTAGGTCAATTCGGCAATCAAATGGCCGATGAGGTGGCAGGGTTTCAGCCGCTTGTTTGTTAAACACGTCAGTATATTCCACGTACTCGGTAGGTAAGGCACTCATGTCTGAGGGTCCGATTGTGGCTATACATGGTTTCTTTTCGGCTTGCAAGCACTGTGCGAGGCAGAATTCAGATGAAAAACTCACCTTGTTTTCTGACCACACTATCTTGGGATTGTGTTTGTAAAACCAAGGAAGGCCCAAAATAATCCCGAATTGTGGTGCTGCAATTAAATCGAATTGGATGTCTTCCAAATGGTTTTGCTGGCAACGTAGGGTTACCACTTGTGTGCTTTGGATGACAGGTCCAGAACATAATACAGTACCATCGACCGTCCTGACGGATTCCGGAGTAGATTTACTACACAAAGGTAGCCCCAGCTTGTTAGCATACGCAACATCAACGAAATTGCCGGTGGCTCCTGAGTCCAAAAACAATGTAACCGTAACCTCCTGGTGCAGGAAACCTAACACACCAGACAACGTGACATGCGGAGCATAATTGCTGAAACCAACTGCTGGGGCAATCTCCACGACCTGGCTCGACTGTACCACCCCTACTACTGCCGAGCCAAGGCGTTTCCCTGCGGCTTAGGTTTATTAGAGCACTCTTTTACGAAGTGCCCCGAGATGCCACAGTACAGACATAGTGCTTCCTTGCGTCTACGCTCCCTCTCCTGTTTAGTGAGAGGACCACGAACAGCTCCTATCTGCATTGGCTCGTCTCCTGTCACTCTCTCCACAGATGATGTGGGAGGACGGGAAGTCCCAAAGCGGTCCAACCTAGCTATGGGACGCGGGTCCCCTCGCTTCTTGTCTCCGCGACGTTCGGTTTGCCTATGATCCAGTCTTAATGCTAGGTCAATCATTGACGGACAATCCTGGGGCTGTGGATCTACCTGGGCTATGAGATCTTTTAGTTCATCACGTAACCCTAGGTAAAAGAGAGACATTTGCTTTTCTCGTGGCCACTCAGCTTCAGCGACCAACCTGTTAAATTGTGTGACATAAGTCACCAGTTCCTTGCTACCTTGACGTAAGGTAAGCAATTCCCTGTCCCTACACGTGGCGGCTGCCTTCCGGTTGAAGATCTTGCCAAATTCCAGCTGGAATTCATCCCAATCATACAACACTCCATCATCCCTATGCACCAAAGGGTTTGCCCAAGCTGCAGCGTCCCCAGTTAGATAAGAAATTACAAAAGCGGTCCGGGCTTGGATGGTCCGAAAGGCTGCTGGTTTCGTAAGGAAGTGCAGCTGGCATTGGGTCATGAAGGTCTGATATTTCTGGGGGTCTCCCGCATACCTCTCAGGTGGAGCTAAGGGTACTACAGGTTCAGGAGTAACCTGGACTTGTACGGGCGTAGGGCGCGTAGACTCTGTAGGGAGGGGGGCTGCTTGTGCAGCTAAACTGCGCACTTGCGTAGCTAACACTGCGTAATCCTGTCTGGTGGCAGCAAACTCAGCCTGGAGGCCCTGCAAGACCTTAGTAAGCTCCTCCATGACAGGCTGGTTCGCACCACTCGGTCGCCTGTTACACTTGGGCTTGTGCTTCTGTCAGGCTCCAACCTTCAAGCGCAGGAGTGGCACGAACCAACCACCCCCTCCGCGGTCCGAGTGCCTGCAAGTCACAGCTTATACAGACCTCCGAGACCCCGGCGGGGAAAGAGGGTTAGGGAATCGATGGTTGGACAGGAACTGGGTTTTAGGATAACCGGAACAAGGTTTAGGAGAGGGAAGGTGGACAGGACTGGGGGTGATAGGGTAAATACAGACTAACAATTAAACATGCATACCAAACCTGCATATACATTACATGCCCACATTACAGACTGTCATCAATGAGGCAATTAGAGCAAAAGGACTTATCTCTGTTTTTGAGTGCTGGCCTCCTGCCTGCGCACTCTCAGGTCCGGTCTCGGGAGCAGATAAATGCTGCAAAGAGAGTTATGAGTTACTACCTTGTGAGTGTTTCCTCACACACACAACAGATGCATCAGTGGGTAAAGGACATTCCTTCATGCACCCCCCACGTTCTAACTCGTATGCCCCCTTGAGTGGGTTTCACCCTGATATGCGGTTAGGCCGCACGTGGCCCCGTAATTCTCGCTGATCCACGTGTTAATATGCACACGTAGATAGAATAAACGTGCCGCTAGCCGCACGTGGCGCAGTGCGACTTCTGTACAAGCCACGCCGCTGTGCTTCCAATTGCGGTTCCCTTAGCTAATGCACATGGCTAATTATGCATGCAAATATATGCACTGCTCGTGGGATCGCTTGCGCGGGTCTTAGCTTTGGATTTATGCCGGACTTATCTTTTGCCGAACAAGGGGACTGATGAGTCTGGGCGGTGCCCCCTTGCGTGTGCCCCGCTCGCGTGAGAGACTCCTGACTGTTCGCCCCTGAACGCGGCTTTGCTGCTCAAGCGCGATTTTCCCAGCATGTGCTGTCGCTGCTCCCCTGCGCTTGCTGTACTTATCTCAGGCGTGTGAGGGGCCCGGGTGATGGCTGGCTGGGGCGTGGCCCCTCGCGTGTGTCCCCTTCCTCGGAGCTGCAGAAAACACGTCCTCTTCATTCGGGAGTTCAAGCACAAGCCCCGTGCTATCGTGCGCGCGCGCATGCGCGGATGTGCTCCACCCAACGTGGGTGGGGTTTTGTAGTTTCTGGCCCGGGGCCTGCTGGGAGTTGGAGTTTGTAGGCCTTTGTTCCTGCAAAGAGGGCACAGAAGCCTTCGATAAGGCAATATCCGTTTGTGCTGGAGTTTTCTGTGTTTGTCCATGTGTGGACCACGTCCACAACTCACTCCAGGCTCCCCTTTACATAATCCCACGGCCTGCACCTTGACAGTGGGAAGGAGTAATGGCACGTGAGTAATAAAGTTGCCCAATGTCTTTAAACGCACCTTCTTTTGTCTTTCAGATGCGGGATGCAGCGCCGAAGGCCTCCGGAGCGTGCGAAGAGCTGGTAAGCTTTTGTCTTTCAGATGCCGGAATGTAGTGCGAAGACCTCCGGAGCATGCGAAGAGTAGGTAAGCCTTTGTCTTTCAGATGCCGGAATGCAGCGCGAGGCGTTGGTGACAGCCGATGGGCCAGGTAAGAGATGCGCTGCCACTGAAGACCGTAGTGCTAACCTGTTCTTTCTTTGTCTTTACAGGTGCTGCTGAAGACTGGATTCCAGGATGGTAAGCCTTTGTTCCCTTAGGCCCATGATCAGAAGCAGAAGACACAATGAGCGTTATGCTGCAGAGAATGCAGAATAACGCAAAGCAAGATTCATCCATCGGGTGTGGTTTAAATAGCCTCCTGTAGTGCTTAGGTGTCTCCTTCCACAGCCACGCCTAGGTAAGAAAAGAGTTCCTGCTTTCCAGAAGAGTTCCAGTGTTCTGAACCTAGGGAGTGGCTCCTGCCCCACCCAACAGGAAAAGTAGTCCCAAACAGAAGAGAATCAGGGGTTCAACTGGCAGGTAAGTAAGCAGCATGGTCTGCTGCAGGTAAGTCCACCCAAGCATTATGAGCCCGGCGCTTCCAGCGCTGGGACTGGGCATCTTTATGAGCCTGGTGCCACTGGCACCAGGACAGGGTCCAAAAGGTCCCAATTGGGACTGGCTGGCACTCGGAACCGGGGTTATGGGTCTGCTTCCAAGGGAGTCGGGCAAGTCCTGATCTTTTGGAAGCAGAGATCATGACAGCTCCTTAAATCTTTTAATTTTGAACTTATTGAAGATGGAGGCCCTACGTTCGAATACAAAAATCTACATGGCATTTATCGATTTCTCTTATGCTTTCGATACTATCGAACAAGAAATCCTTTGGTAAAAACTGCAAGTCTGGGTCTGTCCACTTGGCCTATTAGATGCAATTAAAGAGTTGCACACTGGAACTTCTATTAGAGTTTTCTTAGATCAATCAGGCACCTTGTCAGCAGAGATCAAGACCCACAAGGGGGTGAAGTAAGGATGCCCCTTAGCCGCGGCAATCTTTAGCCTCTTCATACCAGACATTGGTGTGGCCATAAATTCTGTGCGATTATTTCCACATAAGTTACATATGTCGCACGTTAGTTGGCTGTTATATGCGGTTGACTTGATCATACTGGACGTAATGCCAATCGGGCTTCAAAGAAAACTTGAAGCAGTGCAGAAATATGTGACTCTAAATCAACTAGAAATGAATACGTCAAAATGTGAAATTCTGCTGCTCGAAAACCTAAGATCTGCCTGTTTCAGACGAAATAAAAACTTTGCCTGGAAATTGGGAGAAAAATCTCTGTGCACATCCAGCAGCGTGAAATATTTAGGCATGCAGATAAGCTTGAGTATTTGTGATGGCCCGTGGGTTGGCGAAACCATGAGGAAATGTCTGCAATTGGCTTGTCAAGCACGTTTGTTGCAAAAACGATTTGGGAAGTTCTCTTTAACACCAGTCCGGAACTTCTATCAACAAAAAGTGTCTCCAATTTTAACCTACGGAGCGGAAAATGCTTTAGGATGTTCGCATACGCTTTGGTCTATGCTTGAGAACACGTTCTGGTCAAAGACGTTAGGTTTACCAAAGGGCTTGTCAATAGCTTGTATAAGATATGAGCTAGCCTTAATATCTTTACATGCCAGAATTAACTGGAATTTGTTGGCCCTGTATCGCAAAACAAGAGCACGTGAAAAAATCCTGCAATTTCAGATTTTGCATGGGGCATCCTCGGTCGGTGTTAACATCGTTTCAATGTGGGTCTTGCGCTGCGAATGTCTGATGGCAGAGTTTGACATCAATTTGGAAACCTTACACGACAACCCGAATGCAGCAAAACTAAAAATTTGCGTGCTGACTGGGAGGCGACATGTGCTGGGAGATCTGCGAATAGCTTGATGGTGAACTCGCCCATGGAAGCAAGGGGTTTTAATATGATACAAAAATATATACAGCTGTTTCCGGATCCTAATGCAAGGAGACTTTTTACACTGTTCCGCTTAAATGCCTTTAAAACCAAAGAACGGCTCTGCACATGGACTTGCTACGTGGCCTTAGACATATCTTGTCGATTTTGTACATGCGAAAAGGAGTCCCTCAAACACCTGGTGCTGTTTTGCAGCAAACTGAAAAACGTTAGATCGATCCATCTGGGTCCCTGGAGTGAACAACATCCATCACTGTGTGCCGACGATTGGTGGCAAAGAATGTTCAATGGCATTGATATGAAATTAGTAATTCCATTGACATCCCTGTTAACGGTGATTGAAACCATGCTAAAATCAGTGATAGTTTAGTCCCAAGGAACGACAAACAATAAAGGGAGTAGGCCTGAGTATGGGCGAACAAATCGGGCAGACTCAATGGGTTTGATGATATGTGTTTAAACTGAGTACCATTTTTAAGAGCTGAGCCGTGAGTGTGGATCAGTTGGAAGATGGAAATGTAATGTGTTATGATGTGATGAGATTAATGATCTGTAATATTTTAAAGGTTTGTATTGAAACCACATTAAGAGAGAGGACAGGATAGATAGAGAGGTGTAGGCCTGCGTAGTAGCGATTGAAGCAGGGACCCACTCCAGAAAGATCCGGGTTACTCCACCTCTGGTGCGGTTGGTTCTGAGTTCGTTGAGGATCTTGTAGCCATCAGGGAGGCGAGTGTCAAAACTTGTGACAGAGCTGGCCGTGAACCATGTCTCGGTGAGAGAGAGGACATCCAGGTCAAGTTATTGAAGGAGCTGGCAGATGTCAGAGGAGTGTTTGACAGCAGACCAAGAGTTGACATTAGTGAAGTGGAGCAGGTTGCCACATTTGAAAGACTTCCGTGGAGGGATACAGGCTTGAGGTATGCCCTGCAGAGGTGGTAGAGGGGCCCGAGAGAGGGCAGAGAAGATGAGGAGGGTGCCAGAGAGGTGGCAGAAGAAGGAGGTGGCGGAGGAGCCAGATAAGTGCTGGTAGGAGAGGTGCTGGTAAGAGTAGCAGGAGAAGGAAGGAAGTTGATAAGACGCAGGAGATGCCTATTGAAAAGGAGGAAATTGGTCCCAGGGCCCTGGACCATGACGGTGCCATTCAGATAGACATTAATGATGGTTTGGAGGAGTGGAAGGAAGCCAAGACGACCTTCCACCGAGTGCCACCATTAATGGGAGAGGAGGAAGAAGGAGAGAGAACAGAGACCATATGAGGGGTCAATAGGTCTGGTGAGGGAACAAGAAAGAGGATTTCGGTAAGAGTCTGTCTGGAGGACATCAGCAATAGGGAGGCCTGGGTTGTGGACCAGGAACTCCCTCTTGAACCTCTTCCTTTCTGACTTAGTGAGAGGGATAGGATAGGAAGATAGGTGAGACAGAAATCACCATAGAGGGTGCGAGGAGGAAGTAGGAGGATCAGGGAGTGGAAGAGAGAGAGGGGCGATGCACAGCATGAGCCGTGCAATGCAGTATGTGCAGAAGGGAGGGGTCACACAGTAGGGAGCACACAGAAGGGGCAAACAGGAGAAATCAAAAGATATCTTGGTGCTTTTCTCTGGGCCCGATAACCTCTGACCATAAATGGCAGCCCTTTCTGATATCTTCCATTCAAAATCAGAATGTTTGTGATTTCAGCAAAAAGCTCGGTATGGCAGAAATAATGAAATACAAAAATACCTAATGAGAAATGACCGAAAATTATTTTGTCAAATTTGTTAGGTATTTTTGTACATTTTTTAAAATATATGGATGTGGGGTGGGGTAAAGATATAGTTGAACGTAGAGGAAAGTGGGAGAAGGGTAGGGTGTCTCCCCCGCATTATTAAAAAAGAATTTGGCCCGCAGTGATGCGTATCAAGTGGTCAGTCTTCCCTGCCCTTCCTCCTGCTCTTCTGCAGCCACCCCTCTTCTCGCCTTCTCTTCCTTTCCCCTTTTTTCTGCTGACGAGGTTTCAAGACAAGTCCGATCTATGAAAGTCTCATCAAAACAGGTCCACCCCTGTTCCTCCAAAACTATCAAGGACCACATTGACTCCTTGGCTCCTGCCCTTGCTGACTTCTGCAATCACTCCTTCGCCTCTGGAGTCTTCCCAACCCCTCTCAAGCACTCCCTTGTGCACCCCATTCTTAAGAAACCCTCTTCCGACCCTTCCTGCCCAGCTAACTATCGCCCAATCTCTATCACTCCCTGTCAAGTATCGGCAGAGATCATCTGTGTTGGGACGCCGTAGTTATCCGGCCTCCACGAGAACTAATACTTGTGGCTCTCGTATTCGTCAACGAACGGTGGTTACGGTCCCTTTAAGATCTCGTCTGCCGGGATCTTGGAAGTTGGCATGGAGACGATGGCGTCCTCTCACGTCTGTCGCTTTTCCCTCTACACGTTAAGTTGACGTATAGTGATCATGTGACTGTTATATAAGCCACGCCTGTTCGTTTTGCCGGCGCTTCTGAATCTTGTATTCTAGCGGCTTGCTTTCTCTTGTATCCAGCTTCTTGTCCCCCCTTGCCTTGTCTTCCTGCTCTTCGACCTCGGATCGTCCACGGACCTGCTTTGATTACTCCTTTGTACTTTTGCTGCCACTCCTGCTCTTCGACCTCGGATCGTCCACGGACCTGCTTTGGTTACTCCTTTGTACTTTTGCTGCCAGCCCTGCTCTTCGACCTCGGATCGTCCACGGACCTGCTTTGGTTACTCCTTTGTACTTTTGCTGCCAGCCCTGCTCTTCGACCTCGGATCGTCCACGGTCCTACCCTGCTAGGATTGTCCACCTGCATTGGAACTCGTCACCTTTGGTACACGGACTAGAGACTGCCTTATTGTACCCTTTAGGCGTCCTCGTGCCGTCGGGTTAGGTTTTGCTCTTTGGACAGTCAGCTTGGATTTTCTCCTGCTTCTTGCTTTGCCTTAATTTCTGGATCTATACTGGTTCTTGATCTTGGGTTGGCCTCTACCTTACTTCTTATTCCTTCCTTGGGAATATTCGGAGAATCGGAGATTCTGAAGAACTACACAGGTTAGTGGTGGATTTCTATTCTGATATCTGCATTTATTTTGCATACTATCGCATCTATGTGATTATTGCTCTTGGTGCAGTTGTCTGGGGTCTTGCCTGTACACCTTGAGAAGACATCCCGTTCCAGTATCCTGTTCCATCGGGTTCTGGATTCTTCGTTGACATTCCATCTTTCCGCCAATCAACTGTTCTGTTTGTTGATTGTACTGACTAGTTCGGTAGATTGGCGAGAAGAATTCCTCGGCTACACTACGAGGGCAAGAGCGCTACTGACACTCCCTTCCTGGGCAAGCTCCTGGAGAAACTGGCCATCTCCCAGCTTAATCTCCATGCCGAATGTGTTGGTAGTCTTCATGACCATCAGTCTGGCTTCAGAGCTGCCAGAAGCACGGAAACTGCTCTCCTGAACATCCGTGAGGACCTGCTCTCGAACCTTGACTCTAACATTCCATGTGTTCTCATTTTGCTTGATCTCTCTTCTGCCTTTGATACTGTCAACCATACCATCCTGCTCAACCGTCTCCGTGATAACCTCGGTATCACTGGTCAGGCTCTGGCGTGGCTGACCTCTTTCCTCTCAAATCGACCCTCCCAGGTCCAACTGGGGTCTTTCCTCTCTGACATCTTCTTCTCTACCTGTGGTGTCCCCCAGGGATCTAACCTCTCTCCCTGGCTGTTCAACCAGTATCTGGCACTTCTCGCCCACCACATCGCCGCTCTCTGCCCCTACTTTCACTGCTATGCAGATGATACCCAACTCATTTTCAGGCTACCCTCGGCCTCCTCTTCTCCTTCCCTCATCTCTGACTGTCTTTCTGCTATCCAGGAATGGTGTGCCGCCAACGACCTCTGCCTTAATGCCAGTAAGACTGAGATTCTACTCATCGGCACTCCCACTCCCTCCTTCCCTGCTGCTCTCTGGCCGGCCTCTCTGGGCCCTCTTCCTACTCCTACCTGCAAGGCAAAAAACCTCGGGGTCATCTTCGACTCCACACTCTCCTTCTCTCCTCACATATCCGACGTATCTAAGAAGTCACACTACCAGCTACACCTCCTCAGAGGTATCCTTCCTTTCCTCTCCTTCCCCCAGAAGCTCACTGTCTCTAGAGCCCTCGTTCTCTCTAAGCTGGACTACTGTAACAGCCTCTATCTTAATCTGCCCGCCTCTACTCTCCGCCCTTTGCAACTCATCCAGAACAGGACTGCAAGACTTGTCCTTGGCCTCAAGCCCAGGGACCGTATCTCTCCAGGACTGAAATCACTACACTGGCTCCCAGTGACTGCGAGGATCAAGTTCAAAACCCTCTGCATTGTCCACAAGGCCGTCTGGGGCCTTGGGCCAAAATACCTTCAACTCTCTCTTCCTAAATATCTTTCTTCTCGAGCTCTTCGCTCATCCGCCTCCAACTCCCTCAGGGTCAGCCGCTTCTCCAAACAACGAGTTGGGGGCAGATCTCTTTCCACTGCAGGGGCCTCCCTCTGGAACAGCCTTCCTACCTCCCTGAAACTTGAGGAGAACCACCTCCGGTTCCGGAAGCACCTCAAAACCTTCCTCTTTGCCTCCGCTTTCTCTCCCCCTCTCCCCTGCTAATACTACTGAAACTGCACTGAATCTGCAACTGGGCCATTCACCGTTCTCGGCCCAGCCACTCTCCCCTGCACTGCCTCCACGGCAACCCCTGCACTACGGGACTGTGTCTGTATCCATACAGCCCCCCTTCCCAGCACTTGTTTGCACTTACCTCGCACTTGCCACCAGCTGGCCCTTGTTATTTATCCTGTATGCTGTATGCTTATAACCCTGTACTGCACTTTCCCCTCTCCCTTTCCCCCATGCACTTTTCCCTTCCCCTCTACCCTTGCACTTGCGCGATCTGAATGACACCTGGCCTAGTAAGATCGTTGTCTGTCTCCCCTTGTTCCCCCCCCCCTGCCTCATCGCGCCTTGAAACACTTGTGTATAGGCGCGTTACAAATGCCATATCATATCATATCATAATGGCCCCTGCCCCTTCTCCTGTAATGACGTACGCCGTCACACCATTCCATAAAGGTAAACTGGTATCTACGTTATATAAAATAATACGCACTAACACACAGCCCCACCCCCCCGCCGCCCCCGGGAAGCCAATATAGAAATAAAGGGGAGGAAAATATGGGAATTACACTGACAGAAGCCCAGTGGGACATAGTGTGTACACAAACCAGACATATATCCATGAATAATAGGCTACGTCTGATACATACACTTTAAATATATACACCAAGTATATTACTCTCCAGCTCGCTTGAACAAGATCTACCCAGACAGGTCCCCTTACTGTAAGCAATGTGGTCAGTCACCGGCAGACTTTTGCCATGTCGCCTGACTGTGCCACCCGATACAGGCACTATGGAATAGGATCGTGCAGACAATGTCCACTATATTAAATGCCCTAATTTCTCACTCCCTGGCAGTATGGTTGTTAGCCCTGATATAATCCGGCTCCAGAAGCGAGAAGCGCCTCATGGGCATGGCCTCGATAGTAACAAGATCGTTAATCGTCAAGAGCTGGGGGACGAAAAGAACCCCTGCCTTCCAAGAATGGATCTCATCTATGTCCAAATGCGAGAAGCGAGAAACGCAATATAATCAAACGCTCCCACTGAGCAGTAGACCCATAGACTACTGGGCTCTGTTCAGGCACTATGTGGCGGAGCCATGGGTGTAATTCTACGGGGGGACAGGGGTGTTTGTCCCCCCCAACTTTCATGGCACACCGTTTTGTCCCCATTCATTTGGCTGGGGCATCTTTTCTGCAGATGTCATTTCCCCCCCAACATTTTCAGCAAAGTTACTCCACTCGGCAGAGCTGGAAATGCCTATGGAACAAGCAACTTCCGAGAACCAGAGTCGAAAGGAAACCTAACAACTTACAATCTCAACAGTGACTTTGGTCTAAACTACTTCTGAAACGGTCAAATAGCATGGCAGAGGGACGTGGGGGAAGTACCCCTGACATCATGTCGAGTGCCGCTGACCCGGGCAGCGTGCAACTTATTTTAAACTAAGGAACGAACCAGCCTGAAATGTATGTTCCCTCGTTGTATGTATCTAAATGTGGTATGATCTGTGCTACTTGGGTAATGTGATAGGGGTAGGGGTAGGGGTGGGGCTCCACTCTTCAATGTCTCTTCCTTTAAATTCAGATCATAGATAAGGCACGTGGCCCTCATGCTGAGGTGTCCAGCTTTTCTGACCTCTAGGATGCTGCTTCTGAGGTCTTTACAAAGTGACCCTTGAATTCGGAGCTTTGGGATATGCTCACTTCCCCCTCGGAAAGAGGTGTCACAGTAGGATAGCAGATCTTACTTCCCTTCAGAGCTGTGCCTCTTTGCTGATGGACTGTAGCTTGCAGATGCCCTTCTTCTCTCTCTTGGTTCTGTGTGGAGATTACCTAAGGGTGCAGTGCAATTTTGGGCTGGAATAGTCATAATCCTGTTTTTTGTTTGTTGTCAGTTAGTTATGTTCTGGGTGATCCTCCCATGCAGCTTTCAGCTTTCTCGCCTCTTTGTTTCATCACTTATGGTCCTTTTTACTTAGTTTCCTTCTGCCCAAGATTGGTTATTTCGTAGTTGCTCTGCTTTTCACGCTTCTGTTTAGTTGTCTCCTTCTGCAGAGCCTCAGAGTCACCTTATGTGTATGCTTCTCTTTCTACACAGGCCTGCTACATTTTTTGTTTTTCTGATCAACATCCCATTCGTGCTTCATGTTCCACTTCCACCCTTTTATAAGTGGAACTAAACAACTTGTGTTTCTTTTGGCTGGTAAGTACCAGCTTTCAAACTGTTCCTACAGATTGCTAGCGAGTTCATAAACCCGTGGAATTTTTAATCACGGACTTCTCTTTAACATGTTGGCAATATTAAGCCCGTGGCGGATTTCTCTATTGCAGGACAGAATTCTTATCCCAAATCAGCAGAAAGTAAAAACTGATTCAAATGAGCCCCTGATTGGAACTCGGACACACATTGACGTAAGCGGCATTTTGCTTTCTCCTGGGCAGTCATGTAGTGCAATGCATCTCACTGGAAATGGCACTTCCCTGAATATTGACCTCCATTCTGGCTGAAAAGTGCACAAGTACAGCATAATTGGTGGAGAGCACACATGCCCATTTAATAATGCACTTCATTTGGTTGTGTGGGGCCAATTCCAGAGTTTTTCAGCTGCATGTAATAGGTAGCAATCGCAACCCCGACAGTCATGGGTGTTACCCGATGTTCAACCCCCATCTGCACCTCTTCGTATACACCTGTACAATCCGTAACATCAGGATTGTTGTCTACAAGTGAAAGCATGTAAGGTGCCTGACCTTCATTTCCCAAAGTTCTGATAGACAGTTTCCACTTTTCAACAAATGTTGAACTCTAGAACTCCCCCCTTTCATACATAAGACAGTCTGAATTCAACTTTTACAGATTAAGCCAGAAAAACTTTGCTGCATTCATGTTCTTGCACCAGTCACATTTATTATGTTCTTTATTGGCGATCTGATAGTCATGCTGGCACCATGGTTTGTGGTGTGCAGTGGATGTTGGGATGGCTGGGGAGGTTTTATGGAATCGTTGAGTCCCAAAGGGACGGTGCCCGAGCCTTTGCGGGAGCTGAAGCTAAGGAAGAAGATGCCAAAAAGCAATAGGGTTCCAGTTCTGGGAGTCTCCACTGCAGATACAAAGACATGTAGCATGAAGGTGTTTTGCGGACGAACAAGGAAGGGGAGGGAGGGTTGGAGGGCTCTCACCTGCATGACACTAAAATGGATGTGGGAGCAGTGTATGGCAGGGAGGTGGCATGCAGGCCACAATATTTGGAAATGTGCACCAATGGTGGACATGGGATAAGTAGAAACTAGTAAAGGGAATTACTTGAAAGGGTGCAGTAGACGATGAGTGAAAAATGCTGCAAGACACGTGAAGTAAAGGGAATTTTGAGAAAAGTGCCCTCCCTAATTCCATCACAGAATTCGGGTCATGACCATCTTGGGCTTCAATGTAGAGGCTGAAGGTGCGTTTACACTGCTGCCAAGGTATCACAGTGCTCCCAGCGTTAGGAGGAAAAGCAGCAGCAGAGCCTTCTTCTGAATGGCAGCTCATTGGAGTTAATAATTAAAAAAAAAAAATTAGCATTTATATAGCGCTACGAACCCTCGGGTATCTGAGCGCTGCTTATTATTACCCACAGTGTGTGGTGCTCATTTATCGACCTCTGAAGGATGAAAGGCTGAGTTTGGCCCTGCCGGGATTCAGGCTCTACACGGATGTGAACGCGAGCGCTCTACTCCTGTGCCACTTGACCGGCACTCGACAGGTGCTGTGTATTACCCCCATGTCCCTACTCCTCGACACAGTCCTTACTTGCACAGGTGAATCCCACCTTGTAGAACAGTCTAAGAAAGAAAAAAAGCCCTCTTGCCCATCTACTGGCAATAGGTTCCTCCCTCTCTCCTCTTCCCCAGATAAAGGAGACGTAATCCGAGCATAACATACCATTCATTGCCTGTCAGTATCAGGTAAAATTATCCCCTTAAATAATGTCGTCATACATATAGTCACTGGGAAAAGGCATAGGCAACATTATTTAGGGGTAATATATAGGGGGTAATACATGGGGTAAATAGGAGCGGGGGTTCTGCGGCATTCTTACATGGCAACATTTTTGCGGGGATATTATCACATGGAAACTGCCTGTCTTGGTTCTGCTCAGAGACGTTGCTAGGGGGGGTGTAAGGAAGACCTGGTATCAAATAGTGAAGACAGACACAAGTGATCACAGTTCAAGGGTGTTTATTGAACTTCATTGGGTTGGTTAAAAGCCTATCCAATCCTAAATCTAAGGATGGGAGCAAGCCACGACCATCAAATAATAATAACGCAGTCCTAGTGGAGTCTCTGTCAAAATTAAAAGGCCTATACTAATAAACCTATTGCCAATCCTACCTTCTAAATACTAATGCTGTGGGATAACAATGTAGGCAAAAGAAAAATGTTCAGGAAATGATATCTCAGGATAGTTGGCTTCCCTACCCTACGTTTTCAGCATGAGACATGGCGGTATGTTTGATCTTCAAACACACTCTGGCTTCTTGGCCACAAGGAAACAGTTCAAAGCACAGGCATCATGGCCTTCTGCCATAGGCTCTCTCCCAATGAAAGTATCTTATTGCAGAGGGCCTGATGTGACAAACAAACACCAAAGTTCCTTTTTATCAGGATTTTCATATTCACAGGTTCGCAATTTGTCCCCCTTGATGGGGCTCAGACCACGGATCTCTGTCGTTCGAGCTCAGACCCCTTTAACACAAGGTTCACAATTGGTCTCCCTCGTTCGGGCTCGGACGACAGATCCCTCTCGTTCGGGCTCAGACCCCGTTGTATCAAAAACGGAATACTTTTGATTGTGCAATGGGTTTTGTTGAAACCGTCACAGGACCACTTCAATTCACTTCATCTCTCATTCCTTATCTAATACTTTCGCTTCTGCCGCTTCTTGGCTCTTCGATTGAGCACACTCGCGGTGCCGGACCACTCTGTCATGATTAGTGTATCTTCTTTGCTACAGTTCAAACATCCATCAGCCTTTAGGCTTTCCTCAAGTCTTTCATCAAATGCATTACTAATCTTTATCTTCTCACTCTTTATACTGCTTGCAATCTTGACTCCAACACAGACCGGTCTTGCATCAGTCCCCTCAACTCACTGGCTGTGTTGGCCTTTTTTTGATCTTAGAGCCAAGGATGGTACCACAGCGGCTGCTGCGTCTCCCCAACTCGTTCAGCCATGCAGGTGGGCTCTGGGTATCTCCGACACACAATGAAGGATTCTTCAGACTGGCTTGCTGGCCTCAAGCTCTTTAAACTGAAGGTTTCAAGAAAGTAATGGCTTTCCATCTGAAAGGTCAAGGGTATCTCCATACTTGTGCACCCTTCTTGATTTGCCGTCTTTCTAACCTCATTCAGCTGCCAATCTCGAAACTGCTGTTCCTTCGTGTGCTTTGCCTCACTCAGAGTGTGCTCTCGTGCTCTGCCTTTTATCCGTGTGGGGAAGTGGCCCACTTCAACACCTTATATGGCAGTCTCCAGGGAATAAATGTCTCTAGCATGGCTCTCAAATCACCATTGGCCTGTAGTGTTGTTTGAGAGGACTTGAAAATGGACACAGAGGACATTGTGTGGGCAATCAAGAAGGCAAAGAAATCCAAAGCTCTGGGCCCAGATGGCCTAACAAATATTACTTTTAAATTGGCTCCTTGGCTATGGGCGGAGGTCTTATTGCTTCTGTATTCTAAAATACTGATGCTTCAGGTATTCCCGCCCACTTGGAAGGAGGCAATGGTTGTAGTAATCTTTAAAAAGGGAGATAGGGCGGATCCTGCTAACTACCGCCCTATCTCCATAGTAGATGCCTCACATAAAATCTTCTCATGATTTCTTTTGCGAGACCTTTTTTTTTTTTTTGAATATATTTTTATTTTATTTTTTAAGGTCAAACAAACATACTACAACCGTTTCAAAACATAGAAAGCATCATATTTCAACACATTTTCAAACTCCCCAACTCCCCCCTCCCCCTTTAAACTAGAGCCAGTTCTCATGTATCATTTACGGGAACATCACTGGGTGGCACACTACCTAGACTGCCATCAACCGGGTCCTCTGTTTCGTTGTCACCCTGGTGAGGGTTTGCCAACGAGGCCACCAATTGCCGCCAGGCCAACAAGGGCCCTACTTCTTCTTCGCCCCCCCTGGTGACCGCTTCAAACCAGACTACGGATTCAGCTTCCGCCCATCTCAAGAGGTCTGTCCACCACAACTCCACCCTGGGTCTATGGGCCGCCTTCCAGCCCATGGCGATCCTACGTTTGGCCAAGACATAGGCCAGGTCCTTCATCTTGCTTATGTGTTTCAAATGCCGGGGTCTAGGGAATAGTCCAAGCAAGCATGACCAGGCCGATTCCACATCCAGCACTACCCCCCCGCCAGCCAGTTTCGTCTTGACCTCATTCCAAAATCTATGCACCTCCGGGAAAGCCCAAAACATGTGTAGCAGTCCCGCGTTCACCTCCCCACACCTGGGGCATTGCTGTACAGTTGATCCCCCAAACTTTGCAATCTTCCCGGGGGTTAAATAGGCCCTGTGGGTAACATACAACTGAAGCTGTTGGAATCTCGCGCTACGGGACACCTTTTTATGGTACCTCTGGGCCCGTTCCCACTGCCCATCCGTCATGGGTCCTCCCACCTCCTCCTCCCAATCTTGTCTCAATTGGAGCAACTCCTTCCCTGCCCTTGCCCGCAGGAGCTCATATATCCTCAATATTTCGTGCCCGCCCTCCGATGCATCGTACATGGTTTCCAGGGAGGCATCTGGATCCTCCGCGAGCACTGTCTCCGGCCATCTTTCTCTAGTCTTTTTCACCAGCCTAGTGTAGGTTATATATTGGCCACCATGTACTCCCTTCTCTTCCTGCAGCCGCTGAAAGTCCACCGCCTCCCCTTCCTGCCATATGTCCCCGAGGGTGGCTAGGCCTACCTGTTCCCAGTATCTGCGGACCGATTCAAGTAGTTGGGAGTCGCTCCCACACAAAGCCGCCAAAGGGGCCTGCTGGGAGTATGGTTCCGAGTCCCCCCCAATCTTCCATGTCCTATGCCAGATCTCCCAGCCCAACCTCAGTAACCGCCCCTTGCCCACCAGTTTATCTCTGCCCAACCACACCACTTCCATCAGAAAGTATGGGGCTGTATCTTCGCGCAGGAGCCTGGCTTCCGCCGAATCTTCAGTCGAGAGCCACCTGGCCACGTACTGCAGCTGCCCCGCCAGGTAATAGAGTTCGAAGTTAGGCAGGCCTATCCCCCCCCTGTCGCACGGGTTCTGGAGCTTCCACAGAGCCACCCTATTCCTAGAGCTGCCCCACACAAAACCCCTGCACACGCTGTGAAGTTTCGCAAATAGGCTTCTGGGTATCAGAAACGGGACGTTTGTAAAAAAGTGCAAGAGTCTAGGCAGGACCACCATCTTGAGCAAGGCTGGCCTCCCCATCATGGTCAGGGGCAGTCTGGACCAAAATACCATACTGTTCCTAATCCCCTCTATTGCCTTTTCCGTGTTGTGCTTGTGTTCTGTCTCGATCTTGTGGTAAATGTTTATTCCCAGATACCTAAATGTTACGGGCTGCCATGGTATTGGCAGAACAGGCAGCCTCTGCACCGGGACATTCCTATATCTACCCAAAGGGAACAGGCTGAACTTTCCAGGGTTCACTGATATACCGGAGAGGATGGCGTACCGTTCTATCACCTCTAGGACGTACTGTAGGTTTTCTTCTGGATAGCGTAAATAAAGGAGCATATCATCTGCATATAATGATATCAAATGCTCTCCACTGGCCGTGTTTATGCCCACCTCCCCATATTGTTGACGCAGGCATATTGCCAGCGGCTCCAATGCCAGTATATATAGCATTGGTGACCAGGGACATCCCTGTCTGGTCCCCCTGCCCAGTTGCCAAGAATCTGAGACCGTGGACCCTGTCTTGACCCTCGCCATCGGGGTGCTGTAAAACAACTGTACCCATCTGAGGTATCCGGGTCCCACTCCATACACCTTCAGGACCGCTTTCAGCCAGGGCCATCGTACCGAGTCGAAAGCCTTGACCGCGTCTTACGACACTATGGCCAGCTCGCCCGTGTCCTCCTCAGTTTGGTCCATGACATGGTGTAGCCTCCGGTGGTTGTCGGTGATGTTCCTGCCCGGAACATATCCCGTCTGATCTGGGTGTATCAGTTTCTTAATCACCCTTTTCAGTCTTTCTTTTGCGAGACCTTAAGCGCTGGGTGGAGGAGTCCGGGAAATTTGATATTAACCAATCCGGTTTTAGAAAAGGTGCTAATACATCACTTAACTGCTTTATTATTCATTTACTAAGGATGCAAGGGTCCTTATCAAAGTGTACCCTGTATGTTGCCTTTTTGGATATTACAAAGGCATTTGACTGTGTAGGCCGAGTCCGTTTATGGAAGATGCTTAGAGAGTGGGGCTGCACCGAATATCTGGTCAGTATTTTGCAACACTTGAATATGGACATCCGCCTAAAGGTTAAGTTTGATCAAAAGGGAAATTTCACTGAATGGATCTATGCAGCACGTGTTCTTCGGCAGGGCTGCGTTTTAGCACCGTTCCTATTTAATGTATATATCCTAGGGATAGGAGCGGCTCTGACCGTCATCATTACAAACACTGGGCCCAACTAAACAGCAGTGTTTGCTTTACACAGATGGCGCAGTTCTACTTGACTACACCGCAGGGGACTCCAAACTTCCCTGATGGCCATTGATTACTATTTTAAGGATTTGGGGCTGCACATCAATGTCCCCAAATCTAAGGTCCTAGTTATGAATCAGCAAAAGCCGTTGTCGGGCAGAAGAACATTTTCTTGGTTTATTGATGGCCATAAATTGGAGGAAGTGACAGCATTTAAATATATGGGTGTATCCTTTAACTGCAAGAGATAGTTGTGATTGGCAAACCAGGCCCCTGAGCTCAAAGCCATTTAGTCCGCTTCCCAACTTCATGCTCTTGATAATAAATATGGTCAATTCTCTCTTGCCCCAGTAATAAAAAAAATTAAAAAAAAATAAAAAATGTATATTCAAATCCTGATTCCAAGATTGATCTATGGAGCTGAGGTGCGAGAAGAGAGTTTGGTGTGGGCAAAAGTTGAAGCCACTACTTGGAAGCAGGTTCTAAATCTTCCATTGTGTGTAATTTGACACATATTGGGCCTCGTTTCAATGGACACCATGATCTCTTGGCGTAAATGACAGCTTTTACGCAGTATTTTATTTCCTCTGGCCAGTACTGTGTTTAAACAATTAAATATCTCTGCCTCCTGTGATGATTGTAGCATTTTAACTCAATGGATTAAGGTGTCCATGAAGATTCTCATGACAAACTACTTGCTCCTAGTTGATTTGGAATATACTCCTACTAAGGTAAAGATGAGCATTTTACGAAAGTGATTGGAAAACAAACAGAACCCGGTTAGAAATATATCCAATCTTTGATCATTTTGTATTTGATATTAAATTGTTTAACACAATTCAGAACTGTCTCCTCAGACATCCCGCCAAGAAGTCGAGGTCTTTCTGGGTACGTTTGAAACTCAATCTCCTCTCGACCAAAGATGTTTTAGGTATGTGCAGTAAATTAGCTAAGCCTGATCGATATTGCCGGTATTGCTCTAATGCAAAAGAATCTTTGAAACACATAACCATAGAATGATTTTCGTAATCTGATGCTGGAATATTATTTTTAAAATAGGCCGCTTTTATCCTATGAACATTTGTGGTGGACTTTACTTGTGGAACCAAATGATCATTTAGTGATCTCTAAAACAATTTGTTTTAGACTTTCTTGACATGATGAATTATTGTGTTATTCTGTGATCTTTTGTGTAACTCTGATTTGAATTTTTATGATATGTAGTGGTTTGTAATGTGTAATATTTCTGATCAATATATGTGTGTAAGGTTTTGTTGGATAAAGCTAAATCACACAATAAATAAATAAATACATGTATCCATGTGGGGAAGTTTAATGGAAGTCAGGATGTGGATGGTTACCAGTAATTGCCTGACCATAGTAGTGGGACATGTCAGGTACACTGCTCGGCTGTGAGTCTGTTTTCTCCCAGAGCGGGCTGTCCATGTGAAAGTGTTCGTGCAGGAAAAAGGGCAGGGGTAGAGTTCCCATATATCCTACAGGGTAGGATGGGGCAAAGGTGTTGCAGGGCGAGAGATACCACGTCTCGCCATAAGGTGTCCCACTCCCAAGGTCTGGATCCAACGGCGATGGCCAGCTCTGGCCACCTGAGAGAGAGACCCTCGGGGACTAGCGGGTGAGACACCTTCTGGTTTCTCAGAGGGGGCCTGAGGGAGCTATAGCACAATATCTTATGGTTGGATAGAAGCTCAGGAGCTACAACCAAAAGGCTAGCTAGCCCCGAGTTCTGAGAGTCCGAACATTAGCGTACAACCCTGGTTCTGCTTCAATTGTGCAACTACAAAGCACTCCCTCTCTGGTATTGGGGGAACTATAACACTGAATCACATTGAAAGTGATTTGATATTTTTTTGGATCCTGTGCATCTCCCTGGCAGTCTGCAGGGCTAGGTGTGTTAGGAAGAAAAATATGCAAGGTCAGGAGCCAGTGCAGACTCTTGTTCCTGGTTGCTGCACAGGTGCACCCAGAGACCATATAAGGTTAGTCCCTGTGAACCAAAAAGAAAGCTTATGTCATGCACCGCTATTCTTTGTAGAGAAAGTGGAAACAACACAAATAGTTCAATTTTCCTCTTTCCAATATGATTCTGAATGAGTCCTCAAATCCTTTCTCTCTGTAATAAACTAGTTGTTTTCATCATGGCCACCGTCAATCTACGCGCATCATTCTACTTCAAATACTCGCAGCATGAATCACCCGGCGCGTTGCTACAATCCTGACTACTTGCATCGCTGCTGTGCATCACTCTGTGAGTTTGCATCTTTTCTTTCTTCCCGTTCTCCCTTCCTGCCTATCTTGTGTCTTTCTCCCCTTTCTTCCTTCCCACGCGGTCTCCTCTGCTCAACATTCGGACCGCTCAGCACCGTTTTCCCTGCTCATCAAGTTTCCGGATTGGGTTAATTGCTTTTGACACGTCTCCTTCTTCCCCCAGCTGCAATCACCTGCGCAACATGTGCATCATCCTCGGCGGAAACGGATCTCTGTTACAATCCTATTACTACAAGTCACACACTTTATGACAATTTCGTAACACCCTGTGTTACTTTTAGTGTTTTTAGTTCTTCTATTCACCACTGTACTTAGCTACTTCTACCACGTTATAGCCTTACCTTGTTTTCTTTCACCCTTTCACTTTCCTGGCATCTCCAGTACATCCTCATGAATGTATTATGTGCACAACTCATTTCCAATGCTGAAAAAACCAACCAGCTTGATAACACTCCTTCTGCCACATGGAATCAGTGTCCTAATAAACATCCTACAGGCTTTCTTCCCCAGTCAGCAATTGATGGTTGGAATGCAAAATCTAACCACTGAGGTCCACAATCTTAAAGCAGAAAATGCGGTATTGAGACAATTGGTGGCACATCCTCCCCCACCTTTTGACGTTCCTCCGGGAGCATTACCCGGAGGGATGTTTGATGGAAACCCTAAGAAATTAAGAGAATTTCTTGACTCTTGTGTAGTACAGTTTTCTTTTAAACCGGCATATTTTCCCACAGATAGAACCAAGGTAGGACATATGATATCTAACCTAGCCGAAGCTGCACTAGCTTGGGCAACCCCGTTGGTTACCAATAATAATCCCATACTTGATTCATATCCAGGATTTACTAATAGTATCCGTGCTATGTACGGTAGACAAGAAATTGTCATCTCAGCCGAAGAACATCTTCTAGACTTTAAAGAGGGTTCTATGGACACTTTAACGTTTATTACGCAGTTTAATCAAATGGCTCATGAAACCACCTGGTCAGACGATGCGCTGATTACTTTATTCAGATGACGTCTGAACAAAGAACTTAAAGACGAGGTTCCTAGAATGCCACGTCCAGGAAACTTGGCAGAAATTACAACTGTAGTGATGCAACTAATTTATTGCTTACAAGAGCGACATATAGAGAAACTAAAAATGAGAGCCCCACGAGCCTCTGAAGGCCTCAGATTAGTTCAAAACCAAATAAAGAGGACAAACCTATGCAAATCAGAGCAGCCAGAGGACCATTAACCCCTGAAGAAAGGTCTAGTTGTTGCAATTTAGGGTTTTGTATGTACTGTGCAGTGAAAGACCATGAATGTAAAGATTGCCCTCTAGTTCCTTGCAGACGTTCGGGAAACACGGCCTCCCGGTCATAAAGGGAACTATTATCGGAGAAGAGCTCTAAGTTCCGCTACTCTTACCTTAAGGTTTGCCAATCAGATCCTAGAAAATGGTCCAGCCTTGATCGATTGTGGAGCCGCCAAAATATTTATTGACGATGAATTTGGCAGAGAAGCATCAAATACCTGGCAGACCCAGAGCCACCTTTATTCTGATGGAAGGAGTAGATGGTACTTGTTATCATCTGGCCTAATAAAAGAAGAGATAGATCCCTTGTTGATGTCCTTGATGTCCCATCAAGAGGAAATAGCGTTTGATTTGATCAAAGCAGCACATTACCCAGTCATATTAGGTCTTCCATGGTTAAGACTTCACAATCCGTATATCAATTTATTTATTTATTTATTTATTTAGCATTTTTAAAGCGCTCACACAGCCCGCAAGCATCGAGGCGCTGTTACAGGATATTTTTTTTTTTGTTGTTGCATAATTGTTTTTTTGTTAATCTTAGTTGCGTATTTATAACGCGCTTAAACACCTAGAGGTTTCTAAGCGCGGACCCAGGGATCGAACCTGTGTTGCTTCGTGTCGTCTTGCTTCCAAGGCGTGCACGTTGCCGTTAAGCTATCCTCCCGGGACAATCTGGTCTGCAGAGTCACTTTCTCTGGGTTCAGAACACTGTATCTCACATTGTCTTTCTGAAGGATCAGTTGGACTACATTCTCCCACTACTACCATGTCTTTACCTGCAAAAAACAAGTCTATTGAATTGATAGTGACCTAGCCCAATCACTATCAAGATTATCAAGAAGTATTTTCTGGGGGGAGACCGCTAAGGGGCGTGGAGAAGATGGGTGCATGAACGTGTAGCTCCTGCTTCCCCCGGCAACAAAGAGATGAGATGGTGCATTTCTGACTGGAAAATGCAAATGTCCTGGCACATCCAAATGGCAATGGCATGCATTACGCAGAGAACGATAAATGAGTGAGGAACAGCAAGCTGTGCTTCATACATATTCAAGCAAAGTGTTGGCCAGGCCTGCGAACGGACGCAGTGGTGACGTGGCCTGAGCCTTGGAACAAACGAAGCAGAGCACTGGTGCTGCGTGCCACCCCGGGAGCCCGGCGACGCATCCGTAGTCAGGAGAGGGACGGAAGGCCCTGAAGAAGACCTGCAGGACCAGTGACGGAGCTCCAGCTGCCAGCTCATGTCAAGGGAGCCGGAGAAGAGCTCCAAACACAAGCGCCACGCAGAGGGATGCGACGTGAGGAGCCGCGAGGTGCGGCGGTCCGGACACGAGAAGGACCGGGGCCCGGTCCGGGCTCTGAGCTGGGGAGAAATCCGCTGAAAATTTGCCGGTTTTCAGCACGTTTACCGCCGGAAGGAAATTCGCCAAAATTTCCCCATTGAGCCCAATGGGGAATGGGGAATTCCTGAATGGGCTCAATGGGTAATGGGCTCAATGGGGAATGGGCAATACCCGTTGCGCCAAACCCGTGATCCGGCGCTAATAGCGGCGGTGGGTTTGGCGGTAGGGCTAATAGCGCCAGCGCTATTAGCGCCAACGTTACAGCCCAACTCGTGATGAGGCCAGAATCTGGCCCACAGAGGAAGAGGAGTGGACGCATGAGCAGAAAACACATGCGACTGAACGGACCATCGCCACACAAGACACCTAAAATTCCGGAAACAACCGCAAGAAAATAGCTCGAGAGGAAAGCCAGTGTGAAAGAAGAAGTTACAATTTCCGCTCCAGTAGGAAAGCACAAAAAAGAATAAGAATTGCCATAGGGAGGCGTATATCTCCACTCCAAGGTGGCCCTCGGTGGGAGAGAGGGCATCTCCAAGACTCTTAATGTACTCAAGTTACAGTTGCAGACAGTTATAATGTTGTTGTGGGGTTTTCATAATTGGTATGGGGGAACAGGCAGCGCTACGAGGGAATCAGCCCCCAAGACAGAGCAGAGGAGGAAAGGATAGAGTGCCTGACTATGTTAAAGAGGAAGAGGTGGGCAATGAGGTGCAGTCGAAATGGGGAGAGGTGAAGCAGACAGGGGTCTGGGAGTGGGTACACTGAATGTAAAAGGTCTAAACTCCCCGATGAAGAGATCTCTAGTTGCCAGAGAGATTCGCAGATCATCCCTGGATGTGCTCTTTCTGCAGGAAACACACTTAATACAAGGAGAAGAGCGGGCGCTAAGAGGGGCAGGAATAGGACAGGTGCACTGGGCATCAGGGAACTCCAAGAAGGGGGGAGTTGGAATTGTACTACTTAAACAATGCAAATTACGGGAATGTAAAACCACCAGTCTGCTGGAAGGGAGGTTGCTGATGCTACATGGAACTTTGGAAGGGGCGAGAGTGCTCCTGGCGGTGGTGTATGTACCCAACCAGGGACAGGTGGACTTTATATCTAGTGCGCTTAATGCGATACAGGAGCTAGAAGCCGACTTGTACATCATTGGGGGAGACTTTAACTCCTGGTCGGATGAAACATGGGATAGAAGAACCGAGGGGCGTGATGCGCCGAGGGAGGGCCGGACAGACCGGGGCACCTGAACGATTGAAACGCTTTGGAAGGACCCCATCTTTGCGTATCAACTGGCCGAGGCAAACACTGAATACTCTGAGCTAAACAATACCGGGGAAGTGAGTACAGGGGTGGTCTGGGGCGCAGGAAAGGCAATCTGAAGAAGACGACTGATCAGAGAGGGGACAAGGTGTAAAAGGGAGAGGAACATGAGGGAAGAAAGGCTGAGAAAAAGATAGTGGAGGGGGGGAGAGGATGCATGCTATGGCGGGGAACACAGATGAGATGAGAGAGACGATACTCACCAAGAGAGCAGAGCTGAAAGCACTGGGGATGGGGGCAACCATGTGGAAATTGAGATATCTCAAACAGAAATACTACGAAAAAGGGGGATCAGGCAGACACACTTCTGGCAGTGAGACACCAGGCGCAGAGGGTAGAGAGATGGGTGTCTAACCTAGAAAACTCTATGGGGCACTTTCCGGGAGCACCAAAGGAGATAGCAGAAGGTTTCGCCAATACTATGAGAAGCTTTACAAATCTGAACCCCTCAGTGGGGACAATGCCATAAGATAATATCTAAGTAGGGTGGACATAATTAAACTCATGGGCCCAGAGGTGGACCATTTAGAGAGCCCAATAACACTTGAGGAAATAAAGGAGGCAATATCGTGCCTTCTGAATGGCAAAGCGCCAGGTGAGGACAGATACACTATAGGGTTCTATAAGAGGTATGGAGGGGTCCTGTCTTGTCACATGGTAACACTGTATAACCACATCCTAGAAACAGGGGAAGCACCAGCCACTTTCAGCAAGGCATTAATATCCGTAATCCGGAAGGAAGGGATCCGGCCCAATGTTCATCATATCGCCCCATCTCGCTCCTGAACGTAGCTGAGAAAATATTCACGCAAATGTTAGCAACACGCTTTGAAGAGAAACTGCATTGAATTATCCCCCTGGACCAGATGGAGTTCATAGCAGGCAGGCAGGGCCCGACGCAATCAGGAAGATCTTAGATCTTATGGAACACATTGGGTGGAACCCAGGGGAATATGCATTATTGAGCAGAAAAAGCCTGGGACCGCTGGGGGAGGAGATACGCAGGGATGATCAGATAAGAGGCATTGGGGTGGGGTATGTGGATGACAGAATGGTACATCTCTCAGAAGTAAGGGAGACGGTCCTGAGGGTGCTCCAGGTAGTGGAAGAGTATGGACGCCTATCAGGTTTTAAGGTGAATGTAAATAAGTCAATCCTCCTTCCCCTGAGAAGGACAACCAAGAAGCAAAGAGCGGAATGGGGAGAGCTGGGTGTACAGGTGGAAGAAGACAATATGTAAGACTGAGATTCTACTCATCGGCACACCCACTCCCTCCTTCCCTGCAGCTCTCTGGCCAGCCTCTCTTGGGCCTCTTCCTGCTCCTACCTGCAAGGCAAAAAACCTCGGGGTCGTCTTTGACTCCACACTCGCCTTCTCTCCTCATATATCTGACGTCTCTAAGAAGTCACACTACCAGCTGCACCTCCTTAGAGGTATCCTTCCTTTCCTCTCCTTCCCCCAGAAGCTCACTGTCTCCCGAGCCCTGGTTCTCTCGAAGCTGGACTACTGTAACAGTCTCTATCTTAATCTGCCTGCCTCCACTCTCCGCCCTCTGCAACTCATCCAGAACAGAACTGCAAGACTTGTCCTTGGCCTCAAGCCCAGGGACCGTATCTCTCCAGGACTGAAATCTCTACACTGGCTCCCAGTGGCTGCGAGGATTAAGTTCAAAACCCTCTGCATTGTCCACAAGGCCTTCTGGGGCCTGGGGCCTAAATACCTGCAACTCTCTCTTCCTAAATATCTTCCTTCCCGAGCCCTTCGCTCATCCGTCTCCAACTCCCTCAGGGTCAGCCGCTTCTCGAAGCAACGAGCTGGGGGTAGATCTCTCTCCGCGGCAGGAGCCTCCCTCTGGAACAGCCTTCCTGCCTCCCTGAAACTTGAGGAGAACCATCTCCGGTTCCGGAAGCACCTCAAAACCTTCCTCTTTGCTTCTGCTTTCTCTCTCCCTCTCCCCTGCTAAATTCTTCACTAAATTCTGCACTGAATCTGAAACTTGGCCACTCTTACCGACCTCGGTCCTGGGCCCAGCCACTCTCCACTTGCACTGCCTCCCTGGCAACCCCTGCACTGCAGGACTGTCTCTGTATCCCTACAGCCCCCCCTTCCCAGCACTTGTCTGAACTTACCTTGCACTTGCCACCAGCTGGCCCTATTTATTTATTTATCTATTTATTTCTATTCTACTTACCTTGTACTGCACTTTTCCCTTCCCCCTACCCCTGCACTTGCGCGGTCTGAATGACACCTGGCCTAGTAGGATCGTTGTCTGTGCTCCCCCTGTTCCCCCCTCCCTGCCTCGTCGCGCCTTGAAACACTTGTGTATAGGCGCGTTACAAATGCCATATCATATCATATCAATATAGAGTACCTTAGGGTGAGAATTCCCAGAGAGCTGGATAATATATACGAGAAAAACGTCCCCCCACTACTGCATTGGCTCTTTGATATGATATGATAGTTTATTTATATAGCGCCTATACACAATGTGTTTCAAAGCGCTTCAAGGAGGGAGGGGACATAGGAAAAATACAGTTACATTCAGCAAAAGTCCTTGAAACAATACAGAATGTGAAAATAACTATCATAATAGGGCTGTCGACATTTCTGATAGTACAAGTGCATAGAACAAGTAAGGCAAGAGGTGATGGAAAGGAAGGAAAACAGAGCAAGCAGTAACATTACTAAGTCTGACGACAATTTACGCAGTGCAGGTGGTAACAAGAGGCGGGGTGGGAGGGGGGGTAAGTGGACGGAGGGGGGAAGGAGAACAAGACACGCTACTGATCAAAAAGTCAGTGACAAATTGAAAAGTAGGGGAGGGGGGAGGGGGAGAACAAAAAGGAGGGGGGGACAGACAAGCTGCTATCAAGAGTCACGGAACAGATGATAGGAGTAAGTGCTAGGAGGCGGAAGTCTAAGAGGGGGGAGAAAAGGAGGGGGGAGTAGGAGGGAAGTTGAAGAGGATGGAAATGAGGAGGGGGGCTGGAGCGCAGAGCAAGAGGGGGGCAAGCAGGGTGAGGGCACACAGATACTCACGGGGGGGCAAACAGAATCTCAGGGGGGGCAAACAGACACTCACGGGGGGCAGGGGGGGGCACACAGATACTCACGGGGGGCATGGGGGGCAGAGGGGGGGCACACAGATACTCACAGGGGGCAGGGGGGGCACACAGATACTCACGGGGGGCAGGGGGGCACAACAGATAGTCACAGGGGGCAGGGGGCACACAGATACTAACAGGGGGGCAGGAGGGGGCACACAGATACTCACGGGGGCAGGGGGGAGGGGGAGGCACACAGATACTCAAGGGGGGTATGGGGGGGCACACAGATACTCACGGGGGGGCAGGGGGGGCAGACAGATACTCACGGGGGGAAAGGGGGGCATGGGGGGGCACACAGACACTCACGCACGGAGGGGCCGGCGATCCGGCGTACCGCGGTGGACAGCGGTAGACAGGGCCTTTGTTGTGGGCCTTCGGTAGTGTGGCGGGCTCCCGCCTCCCGGTTGCTGCCATTGGCTAAAGGGGGCCAAGGCAACCAATGGGAGAGGGAGGCAGGAGCTGGCCCAGAAAAAGAAGCACAAAGACAAATATAGCATCAACAACGTGCAAACGGCCATCCTGGAAAGGCCTTCTGGCAGCAGGCACGAATAGGGCATAGCACATATGAATCCCAAGTGGGATGTGCCCTGAGCGCAACAAGCAGATGGAAGAAGCAGTGTGCACGCACGGCCGAAAAGTGCATTTCCAGTCATTTTAGACGGTCGCTCGCAGCATCAGCAATAAATGTCAAAGTGTCTTTTTCCTTACCCCCAGCCATGCGCAGCAATGATGGCAGTCCGGCGTAGGTGGAAAAAGCTGGGGAGGAGAGGGAAAGGGGCTCCATCCGGGTCAGGCAGAGATTGAAAGTGGATGAAAGCTTTGGGGAGCTGGATACATGGTCGAAGCTCACTGTCTCTTGGTTAGGGCGGCTGAATCTGCTAAAATGGTCCTCCTCTCAGAGTACTATATTTATACAAACATTACCAATAGAACTACCAGACCTACATTTTGCAGAATAAAAAAAAGGATAGTGAGGTTCCTCTGGCAGGGGAAAAAACAAATAGGAGACTATAGACTACTAGTACATCCCAAGGAAAAGGGAGGGGTGGGTCTACCTGAAATCGACCCATAATAAAGAGCAGCCCAATTCAGGGCCATAGTTCCTCACTTGTAGGCAGATAAGCAGAAGCAATGGGTGGGTATCGAGAACTACCTCTTCAGAGCAGTTAGGCTTGGGGAGTGCCTCTGGGTGCCGCAGGAAGAAGCCCCTAGAAGAGTAAAGGTACATAGGATTCTAGGCCAGCTTTGGACTCTTTGGAGGGTCAAAAGGGAAATGGCTGGGGTCACGACATGGCCCTCGCCCCTGAGCCACATCTGGGCCCGCCAATTAGGGACTGTATCCCGGCCACAAGAGGTTTCAAGATTGGTTTGAGGCAGAGGTGGAAAGAGTGGGGCAAGTCTTAAAGAAAGATGTGTTTATAGAACTGGGTGAGCTGGAAGCGATTCTGGGTAGGGGTAACAGCTCAGTATTCAAATATTTGCAGCTTAAAGGAGTGTTGATGTCCGACGTCCGATATTTGGAAGGAGGAACTACAGAGGGAACTGAGACGTACTGAGAGGGTGCAGGATATGGAAAAGGGGACGAGAAGACTAATTTCCAAACTGTATCAAGCACTACTAGAGGTGCAAGGGGGGGAAATAGAGGTACATAAGAGGAAATGGGAGAGGGACTTGGGAAGGGATATGGATGAAGATCAGTGGTGAATGTTATGTGTGAACGCACACTGCACACAGGTGGCCTGCCAATATTAACTTCATGGGCTCATACTCCTACATGGGTGACAGCGGGATCCAGTAGGGCTATCAAAGATATACCCGGGAGCAGACCCCCACTGCTGGAGAAAATGCGGGTCTAGAGCAGATTACTGGCACATGTGGTGGGCGTGTGATATAGTGCAGAAGTACTGGAAGAAAATCCTGGGGTGTATAAGGAGCTTGGAAGGGGTAGATAGGCAATTGGATCCCCTTCTTGTGCTGTTTGGGGTGGAGCTAACTGAGGGGGACTGGGTTAAGCTCCCACACATGCCCCACTTATTGCTGCTAGCAGCTAGGGCTTGCCTAGCAGGAGGTTGGAAAAGAGAAGAACTTCCCAGTGAAAAACAGTGGGCCTCGAAAGCCCTACACATACATAGGATGGAACAACTCACTAGACAACTGCAGGACTAAACCCCATCAAGGGCAGTCGAATGGGCAGCCTTCTTAGAGAAATACGACCCAGAGAGGCCTCATCCAAGGGGGAGTGATGGGGACCCAGAGCCCACGGAAAATCCCATGGGGAGACTCTGAGTCGAGGTAGGAGGCAGCCCTGGGAAGGGGAAAGGAGGAGGGAGGCTTCTTTGGTTGGAAATACTGGAGAGGGGAAGGAACGGATATCAGTGGACCTAACCCTGGGCCCCAGAGAGAGGTTATAGGAAAAACCAACGAATGCGAAGAAAAGACTTGAAGTCGAGAGTGGGGCAAACAATGGAAGGAACCTGTCCAAAGCAGGCTCTGATGCGACAACCGCTGTGTTCACCCGGGTGCCAAGTTTGTTTGAAGGGGGTGGGGGTTTGGGAGTTGAAGTAAGGGCGGGTGGAGGGTGTTGTTAATTTACTCTCACAGTTGAGGAGGGGGAAACACTTTTAAAAAATGTGTATGGTGAATTATGTAATATGTAAGTGAGAACATGTGCTGTTCAAGTTCAAACTATGACAATTCACTAATAAAGCTTATTTGAAAAAAAATATGTATTTCTTTAAAGAACTTCTTCCCCATCGCAGAGACGACTGCCCTATAGACCTAATTCCAGACAAACTAATCCCATTTTGCAGAATGTACATCCTCTCTCAAAAGGAAAAGGCTGCTCTACATAAGTACTTAGAAAGTAATCTCTGCAATGGACTAATTGCGGAGTCCCATTCTCCAGCTGGAGCATCTTTATTCTTTATACCAAAGAAAAATACCACTGAACACAGCCCATGTATGGATTTCAGAGGACTCAATCAGATATCCATTCCAGAAAAATACCCAATGCCCCTCATTCCCGACATTAAAGAGGCAGTTAAAGGAGCAAGTATCACTAAGTTAGATCTCAGAGGAGCCTATCACCTTATCCGCATTCGTCAGGGAGACGAATGGAAAACGGCCTTTAGAACACCTTTTGGGCATTATGATTATAGAGTGATGCCTTTCGGGCTCACTAACGCTCCAGCAGTCTTTCAGAGGTTTATGGACCACGTTTTTTTGGATTTACTACTTCATTCAGTGGTGGTATATCTAGATGGGATCTTGGTATTTTCCAAATCTCTGTCAGAACACATTCTCCATGTCAGAGAGGCTTTTCGGCAATTGAAACTAAATCACTTATTTGCCAAACTGGAGAAATGTGTGTTCCATCAGCCGCAGATTCCATATTTAGGATATATGCTATCAGTTCAAGGAACACAGATGTATCCCACCAAGGTACAAGCTGTGTTAGACTCGCCCATCCCACGCTCTGTTAAGGAGACCCAAAGCTTTTTGGGATTTTCTAATTTCTATCAGAGATTCATTCATCAGTACTCCCGAACCATCCTTCCCATAACAAAACTCTTAAAGAAAGGACAAAAGTTAATTTGGTCTGAAGAATCCCAAAAAGCCTTTCTATCTCTAAAAGAGGCCTTTACCACTGCTCCGATCCTAAGACTTCCTAGTCAAAATCAACCTTTCATTGTAGAATCTGATGCTTCAACAACGCTCTCGGAGCTGTACTAAATCAAATGAGCAAATAAGGAACTGAATACCCCATTGCCTATCTTTCTAAAACACTAACTAGTTCTGAAATTAACTACGCAGTACTTGAAAAGGAACTATTGGCCATAAAAAGAGCATTCCAGGAATGGAGACATGTGTCACTAGGAGCCCAATTCCCTATTGAAGTTAGGACAGATCATCACAATTTATGTGTTTTACAACACACAGAGACTCAAAACAGCCGACAAGCCCAATGGGCATATTTCTTTTCCTTGTACCGGATTAACTACATCTTTGTCCATGGAAAATCCAATATCATAGCAGATGCCCTTTCTCGCAAACCCCTGCACAACAAAACCTTTACCTTTCCCTCCGCATTCAAGCATGCCAATATCATACCGATTCTGAAGAAACCTTCGGCTGATCCCCTTCTTACCTCTAACTTCCGTCCTATCTCTCTTCTCCCATTCCTCTCTAAATTACTTGAACGCCTTGCCTACTCCCAGCTCTCAACCTTTGTCACCAATCTATCTCTCCTACCCCCCTCTCAGTCTGGCTTCCGACCTAAACACTCTCCTGAAATGGCCCTCATCTACATCCTTAACTCTCTCCTCTCCGCTCGACACTCTAAGCAATCCTCTGTCCTTATTCTTCTTGACCTCTCTGCTGCTTCCGACACTGACACCCCCTTCTTCTAAACACTCTTTCTTCCTTTGGATTCAAAGCCTCCGTACTTAACTGGCTATCCTCTTACCCCTCTTCCCGCTCTTTCACTGTATCTTGGGGCGGCCGTTCCTCACCAACCCAGCCTTTAGAATGCAGCGTACCCCAAGGCTCAGTTCTTGGCCCTTTCCTATTCTCACTCTACACCTCCCTCCTTGCCCCAGTTATCTCCTCATTCGGTATTTCTCACCATTTATATGCCGATGACACTCAGCTCTTCCTTTCCTTCTCTTCCTTCTCTACCGACCTCCACCTTAAACTCCCTTCCTGTCTTACTGCCATTAAAAACTGGATGTCATCCTGCTTTCTTTCCCTCAATACTGATAAGACTGAAGTCTTATTCTTCTCCTCCAACTCTCTTCCCCCTCCCTCTCCTCCACCCTTCATTCACTTTCCTCCCTCTAATCTCCCTATCTCTGCCCACGCTCGCAATTTAGGCATTCACTTTGACTCATCCATCTCATTTTCCCATCATATTTCTCTCACCTCTCGTGCCTGTTGCTACCACCTCTTTAATATTCACAAAGTCTGCCCCTCTATCACTTTCCATGCTACTAAACTTTTAATCTCCTTCCTTATCTTCTCTTGCCTCTTCTACTGCTCCTCCTTACTCTTTGGACCACCTACTTCTCATCTCACCGCCTCAAATCTATCTACCATTCTGCCGCCCGGTTCTCTGTCTCCTTACCTCCCGAGACTCCATTTCTGCTTCCCTCTCATCCCTTGGCTGGCTTCCCTTTCACTCCCAACTTAAATTTAATTTCCTCTGTTTAGTCTTTAAATCTCTCCATGGTCTTGCTCACCCTTATCTCTCCTCCCTCCTCTCTTTCTACACTCCCTCCCGCTCCCTTCATTCAGCTGACCACTTCCTTCTTACTGTTCCTACATCCCTGTGTGCCCCCTCCTGTTTTCGCTCCTTGCAGCTCCTAGCCCCCCTGCACTGGAACTCCTTACCTCTCTCAATCTGCTCTTTACCTACCTTCTCCGCCTTCTGCACTTCCCTAAAATCTCTCCTTCTCCATCCCCCACCATGAAACCCTCCCCGCTTCTTGCTCCCTCTCCTTCCTTTGTCTCTTCCCCATGATTCTCTCCCTCCTCTTATCCCCACCCACCCCATTCTCGCCCTCATACCCCCTTGTTTTCCCTCCTCCGTCCCCTCCTCAACCCTCCCTCTTCCCTCTCAGTTTAATTGCTCTACTCTCCCTCTTCCCTCTCATTTTAATTGCTCTACTTACTGTTTTGTTGGTTTGATTCATAATTGTAAATTGTTTCTACTGTTATAATGTTATATGTATCCAGTTGTTTAAATGTACAGCGTTTTGGAGTAAAGCACTATATAAACAAAATAAATACAATACAAAACAATCTTTCTTAAAGAAAGAATATTTCCTAATTCTGCGTTCATATTTCTAGTGACTGATTATCTAACTACCATCAGGAAGGCAACTTCTGACCTTAACATGGAATTACTCGTTCAAGAAAAGGAACTTGGTATTTCATTAGAAGATGGCTTATATTTCCACGATTCTCCAATATATATTCCTACTGAAAAACTAAGACAAGAAGACTTCGTATGGCCCATGATACAGTCATTGCTGGCCATAGAGGAGTGAAAGCCACTTTTATATTGATCAATCAACACTTTTGGTGGCCTGAGATTTTTCAAGATGTCAGCGACTATGTTACCTCTTGCTCTATCTGTACCCAAACCAAAAATCCTCGCCATCACCCATTTGGTCTATTGGTACAACCAACTATTCTTAGTAAACCTTGGCAACAGATATCCACCGATTTCATCGTGGATCCCCCCCCTCGAATGGACATACTGCTATTATGGTCACAATAGATTAATTCACTAAATTGGCTAATTTTTTCTCAATCTCCAAGATGCCTACTGCTCCACAAATTTCCAAGTTATTCCTACGGTTCATTTTCTCCAAGGACAGTCTTCCTGACACAATCATTTGTGATCGAGGATCTCAGTATACCTCCAGATACTGGTCCTTAGTATGCAAACCTTTAGGCATTCAACGCATGCTAAGTTCCAGTTTTCATCCCGAAACCAATGGTCAAACAGAAAGACTCAATCAAACACTAGAACACTATTTACGTTGTTTTGTTTCTGCTCTTCAGGATGATTGGAAGGATTTACAACCATTGGCCGAATTTGCTTACAACTCTCACCATAGTGCCATTAACACTTCTCCCTTTCATTGTACTTATGGATATCATCCTTAAAGCATACCCTCTAGCATCCCAACCGTAATTCCAAGTACCGCAGTGGATAGTATGACAGATCTCATCCAAAAAGGACAACAAAGCCTTATCTGCATTATCTCATTTTATAAGACTCCAAAAGAAACAGGCTGATAAAAAAGACGCATCTCAGCTCCAACAGTGCACATTGGAGACAAAGTATGGCTAGCGTCCAAGTTTCTACCTCGCCATTTAGTACTCACTAACCTGTCTCTGTGGTACTTTGGTCCTTATTCCATTAAAGCAGCTATTGTTCCTGTAGCCTATGGATAGAACTACCCAAATCATGAACAAGGATTCATCCTGTTTTTCACATTTCCCAATTGAAACCCTATGTTCCACACCGTTTCAATAGGGGAATCAGCTCTAAACTCCCTCCAATTGACACACAATCAGGTCCTGAATATGAAGTATTTGGAATTTGTGATTCATGTTATTATAAAGGAAGGCATCACTATCTCATTAATTGGAAGGGTTATTCCCCTTGCGATCGCACCTAGTAACCGGCCTAAAATGTCCATGCTCCTATGTGCATACAGCGGTTCCATATGTCTCGTCCCTGGAAACCTGGTCGTTACCCCCCACAAGGGGGGCATACTGTCATGCACCACTATTCTTTGTGGAGAAAGTGGAAACAACACAAATAGTTCTGTTTTCCTCCTTCCAATATGGCTCTGAATGGGTCCTCAAATCCTTTCTCTCAGTAATGAATTAGTTGTTTTCATCATGGCCACGGTCAATCTACGCAAATCATTATACTTCAAATACTTGCTGCATTGATCACCTGGCGCGTTGCTCCAATCCTGACTACATGCATTGCTGCTGTGCATTGCTCCATGAGTTTGCATCTTTTCTTCCTCCCCGTTCGCCCTTCCTGCCTATCTTGTGTCTTTCAGCCCCTTCTTCCTACCCTGACGGTCTCCTCTTCTCAACATTCGGACCGCTCAGCACCATTTTCCCTGCTCATCAATTTTCTGGATCGGATTAATTTCTTCTGCCGCGTTTCCTTCTTCCCACGGCTGCAGTCATCTACGCAACATGTGCATCATCCTTGGCGAAAACGGATCTCTGTTACCCTCTTTCTACAAGTCCCACCCTTTATGACAATTTCGTAACACCCCATGTTACTTTCAGTGTCTTCAGTTCTTCTATTCACCATTGTACTTATTTGCTTGTTTTCTTTCACCCTTTCGCTTTCGTGGCATCTCCAGTACATCCTCATTGGTGAATTATATACACATCTCATTGCCTATGCTGAAAAAACCAACCAGCTTGAGTGCACTCCATTCTACTGCTTCTGCCACATGGAATCAGTGTCCTGATAAACATCCTACAGGTTTTCTTCCCCAGGAGGGATTCCTGGGCCTTACCCTTGTTTCTGTTTCACAATTCGGAGACAGGTGTGGAGCCAGGAAAGCTCCCCTTTTTCTGCAAAACTACTATCCTGCAGGTAAGGGCTCTATGAACCAACATATATTAAATTTGCCTGAAGAATTGTGCCTTCAAGTATATGTCATAACAGCTTAGTCGTGTTGCAACTTTCACTTTTATTGGCAAGGGATGAAGCATCAATGGCAGGAGCCATGCATGCGTGGCTTATTCTGGGGCTGCATATAAAGGATTATTTCAGTGTGGAACATAGCCTCCCTGTCAGAATTCAAATGTTCTGGGGAGAGACAGGTAAGATGATGCAGCGGGCAGTGTGTCTGGGATTGTCATGACAGTGTGCATCCAGTAAGTAAGAGTAATTGGGGCATTGCTTTGTTTTATATCATGAAAGAAAATATGCCATTTGCTATTTCGTGCATTTTACATGTGTGAAGCCCGGTTCTAGCCCTAACAGCCCTTCAAGAAGTGGCTGGATTCCTTGATGGGCCACTTTACCGCTGTATGGAACAATCCTCGCACCATAAACCTTCTCAGTAAGTCCTCACTGAGTTGCTTATGCAACTCATGGGTATGTTCTCGTTAAATGGTGATAATCGTTCCAGATAAGTTATACTCCTGGGTTGTGGGTTCAAGCACTGCATCAGGCTGTGTATCCTACACTGTGTGGGTATCAGGTAATATTATCCCCACCAAAAATATCGCTGTACATATGGTCGTCTGAAACGGCCATAGACGATATTTTTAGTGGGGATAATATTAGGGTTTTTTGGGAGCAGGGGCTGCGGGGTGATCCCCTGCTCCTTTTAAAATAATACAGGTGTTGCGGGGGTGTCCCCCGCAGTTTCCATGCCTTAATATCACCGCAAGAATATGGAGATATTTTTGTATGGTGATATTTTTGTGGGGATATTAACACATGGAACCGCTGCGTGGTATTTCTGCATATGGATATGTCCATGTTTGTAGGGAGGATCTGCTTCCACTTCAAGGCCAACGATTGATCACTTAGCAGCAAGTCTGTGGGTTCGAAATTGAAGTCAGACAATAACCTGAGTCCTTGGGGGGGTTATTCCTAATATTCTGTTTTGAGTCCTTGTTTTCCCCTCAGGGACATGGGGTTTCAAGTCTCCAGGGATCATTCTGCAGATTTCCCCTGCAGAGGAGGCTATGACAATAATGAAAGTTTGGAGAGGTGCACTTATGGATCCATTGCTGAAGTATGTTTGTGTCACAGCGGGTTCACTTGGCCTTGACTATTTGTTAGAAATACCTAAAGGCTCTACGTTTTTCGGAAAGTCTCCATAATAAAGGTGAAAAGAAAGATTCACAAAATGTTTCCATTATTTAATATTTAAAAAATGTCTTCTTATAAAGACTACACAACACAATGTTTTATTCTTCTGAAAGACAAATTCTGAAACTTAGAACTGTACGTGTGAACAACATTGAGATTCCTCAGAAGCATGATGCGTGACATGATGTAGACGGTGCCAACACCTATGAACCTAATGTTTAATATTAACAAAGTGCATATTCATTATAAGGCTTGTTCATATACAAAATGTTTTGTTTTCCAGTTGGAGCCAGGATATACTGATTTGTGGAACCTACTCTAGAACATGTGACATTTTTTTTTATGTTTATTGGTTCAACTGGTTTACATAGACATATAAACAAGCTTTTATTCTAACCATTTACATTAATCACATCTTCTCTTAAAAAAATGAAATAGGAACAAATAAAAAAATAAATCCTAAAATTACAAATATCCACTTATGACTTTGTTTTGAGTCTCTATATCCCTTTAGAAATGCTTAAAATAGCTTAGATAAATTGCAATACTTCTAATCAGGAACTTATTCTCTCCGCCATCAAAATCCACTCCCACCATTGGCTGTTGAGTTCGGTATAGTGGTTGTTTTTGCTGTTTTCTCAAGTATATGGATCGTAGACTCATGGGGCCGGGGCAAGATGTTATCCAATGATACAATGATTCCACTTTTCCAGTCTCATTGCAATGTCGGCAAAATGACTCTTCCTGTTGAATTAATTTTCTTTTTAGTCCCACCTCCCTAGCATCAAGAATATTTAATCTTGCCCTTAGCAAGAGATCACAGAAATGGGTTGACAGAAATTCCTGCAGATAGAGTGGAATTTGGTTCAGCCCCCTTCTTTCCAATTCACCTCAGGGTCTAAGAGGATCAAAATTCCTTATGTGGATTGTTTCGATCCAATCCTGGTCCTCTAACTTCTTTTTGATCTTCATGGGATTTGTGAGAAGATCTCTTATATCAAGTTCTCGATCTACCATGATATCTTCAATTCTGCCTTGCCATTTTATTAGAGATGGGTCAGTGTTTTTTATTGTCATGGAGACAATTTTGAAAGGCGAGCCTCTTTTCACCAACATACATTTTTGATATAAGGTTAGGGTTTTCCATAGTGTAATTCCCTTTAGTGATTGAAATTTTGGTTCTTGCCTTATCATCGGCATGGGGAGGGAATTGTGCAGTCTTAAACACCTCCTCCAGAACAGGCCTTCCAGCAGCATCCAATTTTTCCAGGGCATGCTCAACATTCCCTGTGAGCCGTAGGTTAAGATGGGAACCACCTTTTGGCAATAAAAAGACAGCAAGGGCGTGAGGGAGAACTTGCTTTAATTATGGAAAATTCTCATGCCCTGAGCTGCCAGGCGTTTGGTCTTCAATCGGAGGGAATTATAATGGGCACTGTCGTCAGAATTTTTGTTGATGACAACCCCTGGGTATATCATGGTATTCACAACTTCAACCTTTTCTTCACCTATCCAGCAGGCTCGGCCTTTGGGCTTACTCCTATAAGCGGATTGCCTGTTTAGGATTTTGGACTTGTGTACATTGATTTTCATGTTGTTATCATCTAAGAATTGATGGAAGCACTTGATTCTCCTCTGTAAGCCTAATGGTGTTAAGTTCATGAATACGATCTTGTCCGCAAATAAGACCCATGGTACGGGGATCTGTTTATTTTAGGTGGAAACACTCTCCCTTCTTCTTGTGATTCTCCCAGGTCGGAGATGTAGAGACTGAATAAGAGAGAGGCAAGGGCACAACCCTGCTTCAATCCCTGGTATATCATTATTTTCTTTGAGAGAACACGTGTGCTTGTCAATCTAATTTGAACTGAGGTGTTGGTATAGAGAGCTTGAATCGCTGCCAGAAGGTCAACTGGGCAGTTCCATTTTTGTAGCTTGGCCCAGAGCTTTCCCCTGTTTACACAGTCAAAGTTCTGTTTTAAATCAAGGAAAGCCATGTGAATACAGGCCCCTGACTCTAGCGCTCTTAATTTTTGGGTTCCAATTACAAGAAGGTTTAAGGAGGTTCTCAGCCCCTTTATAAACCTTGTTTGGTGAAGATCCATCCTTCCTGAACTGCTAGCCCACTCTGTCAGATCTCGCAGGAGCACAGAGGCAAACAGTTTTCCCATTGAATCTAAGAGGGCGATCAGACGATAGTTACAAGGATTTGATCTTTCATCCTTCTTATAGATGGGTACCACTATCGCCTCACACCAGGTGGAAGGAATCTGTCCTGTGCAGAGAACTTGTTCAAAGATTTGCATCAGAAGGAGGCTCCATTCTTCCAGGTTTTCTTTTAGAAGATGGTTCGAGACCCCATCAGGGCCAGCTGCTCTTGAGGAGCTAAGACCATTGATCCTTGATATCAAATCCTGCCGTTCTATCTCTATGTCCCATCTAGAGTGGCTGTTAGAAGATGTTCTGGGAAGGAAGTCCCCCAGGTCAGAGAAAAGCTCAGAGTAGTGTGCTACCCATCTTGCCTCACTTACTTGGCCCAGCATGAGGTTGGCTCTGAACGACCCCCCATTATTTAGTAGTTCTCAGAGGTCTCTTTTGTTTGTTTGCCCTATGGCTTTCAACATCAGTTCTGCTTCATGTTGTGATCGTTAGCATTTGTGGGTGGTGAGCCAGTTCTTGTACTTCTGTTTCCGTTGTCACATTAATTCTACCCACTCCATCAAGTTTTTGGTCTTGCTAGCTCTCAAGTCACTTTGAAGAGTTTTTTTGGCCTTGCTGACTAAGGGATCGTAAACGTGCTTGGGAATTGTACCAGCTTTTATTCCCTTTTTTCCATTTTTGTGAAGTCTTTAAGGATCCAGTTATACTCCACTCGGGTATTGTCAGACTCTACTGCCTTCTTGAATTGTCCATTGAGCCTTAAGATCTCTCTCTTTCCAACTTTCAACCTACTGTTGGCCCAAGATACTTCCACTGATCCCATGATAGATCTTACCGCCTGGGGCCCCTAGCTCTTTAGTGCCATGGAAATCAGGTCGTGATCACTCACAGGTTGTTCTTTTATTTCAAATCTCCTAATTCTGTCTTTTAAATTGGCAGAGATTAAATAATTATAGTCCACACAGGATCTTTTCAGACCACTTCCCCACATGCACCGCCCTGGGATGTCTCCCTCTGTCTGTCCGTTCAACATGTGGAAGTTTCTTGAACTTGTCTCCTCGACCCACCTCTGGGCCTTTCCTTCTAGCTCTCTGTCTTCTTTAGGGTGGCCCTCTTTGTTCAACAAGTGAATATTGAGGTCTTCACAGATGATCATCGAGGCTTCATCCCAGTTTGTCAACGCCTGGTCTATTTCTTCACATACAGACTGTACAAAGTCTATTTCTTTCTCTGAGTTCACTCTCCAATATACATTTAGTAGAAGCAGATTTTCCTGTGTTTCGGCGGTTTTCTTCACCAGCTTTAAGACTTGAACATATGGAATTAGGGATAGGTGAGCGATCACTCCCAATTCCGAAATCCACCTTTACTAATGTTAATAACCCTGAAAATGGTCGTCCCAGGACCCCCTTACCTGCAGGGTTCAGGAATGCTTCATACTCATCACAGGACGGTGCATTCTTGAGCCAAGTTTCTTGTAGACAGATGACTTCATATTTGTTTAGGGTCTTCATTTCCTCAGTAAATAGGGGTTTGAAGCCCCTTGTGTTCCAGGATGAAAACTAGGTTTCCTGGGGGTCCTTTTTCTGAAAAGTCAATTTTGTATTCTTTGTGCGAGGGTTTCTGCTAGCCACTTCCAATTTTCACCCCCTTCCAAATGATCTGTTCTGTTAATTTTCTGAGAATTGTTCACTGTGAATCTGACTTTACTTAAGTCACTTTCATCCATGGCTAGAGTGATCTCCTGATCTTTTATCGGAAAATGGGAATTGAGTGATTTGTTTTCCATCGCTGTTAACAGCCTTACTTTGTTGATTTCTGGTTTTGCACTTTTCATCTGTTTGGGGGAAAGCCTTGTTGTTGAAGGTTTGATGGTTCCCCCAAATCTGGATAGGGCACTCTCTCTCTTCCTGTTGGAGGGGCAGGTTTTTAAGTGACTTTTTCACTCAGGCGGTTTATTGAATAGTTCCATTTTGCCGCAGAGCCTATATGAGGCTCTGTGCTTTGATATTTTCTTATGTCATAGCCGAGGGGCAGAATTTTCTCACTCTGTTCGAGAATTGCTGCCTTTATTTCCCACAAAACTAAATGGAGAATGACCCAATCTGTTGTATGTTCTGAGGAAAATTCCACAATTTTGATGTCGTCGGTCGAGACGCATCTCAGACCTGGGATGTGCTGAAATAATTTCAGGCCATTGTTCCTGTTTCGTATGGGAGCTCTTCCCCCCTTAGTTACTCTTCCCAAATGGATTTTCAGATTGTCCATTTTTGGATTATTTTTATTTGGGGGTTGTCTTTTCAATGATTGCTGGCTTCTGTGGGGTACGGTCGGTGGATATCTTCTGGGTCAATTTTCTCTGTTTTTACTCCATTGTGAGGAACACGTTTTTGACTGAGTTTGTCTTTAGCTTCGGAATTGTCAGCAGTACTGGTTTGTTCATCTCAGGACTACACTCTGCTGTTGCCTGAACAGCTAATCGTTCAATTGCATTCCATTCTGAACTGGAGAGGTTGTTCCAATTTGCATCTTCTCTATCCAATTCAATAATTTCTACTAAGTCGCTGAGGCATGTGTCTTTCACAGTTTCTATGGCGTTTTCTCTAGGTGAATGATTTACTTCTCTGAACATACTTAAGTTTTTTTCCTGTGCTGGAGCCTTCGGTCGGAATTGTCAATTCGTTTCTGGCTCTTTTAGGTTATTGGCTCTGTAGCAGTGGTGGAGGGGTCCTTAGGTTGCGAAGGAAATCTCTTGAACCTTTAGATCTATTTTTATTCGGGGGCAGTTGGTTTTTAGGTTTCTTTGTTTCTTTTATTAGGGATCTTGATCTTTCTCCTTGCTTACCGACCACAGCTTTATCCATGAATATCGAGAACATGTTTTTGTCTTCTTTTTCTTTCTCCTTATTTGCCGGAATTGGATTTTCTGCTGGGGTGGTCTCTTTCGGCTTTTGAGTGTTAGGTGAGATTGCCTTTGATGGAGGTACAGGATCTAATCTTTGATCAGATTTACATAAGGGCTGCATCCATCTGCAGTCTTTTAGGAGGGCCTCCATTAGAGTGGACTTGTCGGAAGACTCTCTACAGGCTAAGTCACACAGTCGATTTGCCATTGGACAGAGGTTTCAGCCTCTTTGTCCAAGCAGCACTCGACTTTGTTTGCTAGGTTTTCTAATGCTCCAAGTTTGACCTGCAACATTGCAATCATTATTCCCTGATCTCGCATGGCTTTGTTGATGGTCTTGTATAATTTTGCGAAGGGGGTAAGAGAGATTGCAAGAGACGCTAGGATGGTTCTTTGAATTTCAGATGCGTCCAAGGTTGTGGATGGAGGTACCACCTCTCTACTCCGATTGGCCCAGTCAGACTCATCCAAACTAGAGTCTGAAAGATCGATTGTTATTCTCGGCCGATTTAGTAGATGATGTATTTACTGGGGACATTTGGCTTGCCGGGGCCGGTGTGATTGAAGGAAAGACCAAGCTGTTGTTTCCACCTTGCTCTTGGTCCTCAATTTCCTTAGCAAGTTTCCTTTGGGGCTCCCTTATTTCTGGATGTGTTAAGTCTCTGGAGGTCAGTTCTTCCAGTGGCATGTGGCCTCAATTTCAGAGAGTCTGTTTTGGATAGAAGCAAGGCTTCTTCTCTTTTGCGAGGACATTTTTTCAGTTAAGACTGATTGATCTTTCACCAGTTGAGCAGAGTTTTTGCATGGATTTTTTTGTCCCGGCTTTACTCCTGCTCTCTCTCGGGCTTCGCAATATGGCGTTTCCAGTCGTTTATCAGGGGAAACTTGTGTTGCAATGGCTTCCTGGGGCCTCTGTAAGGCAGTATGAGGAGTCGCTTTGTCCTTTGGATGTTCAACGACCTTGCATTTTTCTATTGGTCGATCGAATTCTGTGCATTGCTCTCTTCTTCTTCTAGATTGCTTAAATCAACGTGCGTGTTCTTTTCTTTCCGTGTGATGTTATTGTTGTGTAGATTTTCTATTTCTTCACTTTCAGTGGGATTCCCAGGACAGCCCACTAACGTGGGGCTTGCGTCCTCAGAGAGTTTTCTTGTTTTTCATTGAGAGCTTTCCTACGTGAGGAGATACATTTCCGACATGCTTCAGCTCAGAGTTGGATCTTGTTACTGAAGCCCATTCAGTGGCTGCGCTTGGTCACTTGACAGTTCGAGTCTGGGAGAGGACCTATCTGAGCTGCTTAGTATGTTTGCCCTTTCCCCTAATAAACCAGAGGTTTTGGTCAGTTGGTGGGTTTTTATTTTGGATGTCGTTTTTTAAATAGGTTGAATGCAGAGGCTTATCATTTTAAATAATCACTCAGAACAGTTTGAAGTGGTCTGGCTGTGTTGACGTGTGTTTCCCTAAATGAGCGAGTTATTCTCTCTTTCGCATCAGACAGGGGATATTTGATCAGCCAGCAGGAGTGTTATCATGTGTCGATTTCAAGTTATGTTGCCTCGAGCGTCTAGCCGTGGGGATCAAAGGGCTTATCTCCGCAGGCTCCTTGCGGCATGCAGTCAGGACAATATTCACGAGTGGTAGACGGTTCACAAGAACCAAAGGGACTAGGTAGCGAGTGGGAGTCGAGCGGGGTTGGCCTCAGCCACAGCTGCTCCCCGCTAACTGCCCACTTAATGCCACTTCACGCCGCTTTGCGGGTGGTTGTGGCTTTTGGGCTTGATTGAAGCAGGGGGTGGAGCACTTTCGCCCACACAGCGTTTCCGACGAAATTAAAGGTGCAGTTACCTTTCTTCTCGTCAGTCCGTTCCACTCCTGATGCAGTGCAATAAAGTATGATCCACAGAGGATAAAACAAGCAAGCAGCAGATTAGCAGCGTTTACTCCTGCCAACTGCCCACTTTACGCCACTTCACGAACATGTGACATGTAGCTGCTGTGAAGGTATTCTCCCAAGCAGACCTCGGGAATCCCTTATACAGGTGGCCAGGGACAGGCTAGCGCTCTCATATCCCAATCCTAGGGATGGACGAGCGAGGGAGGATCGCCTGGGTACGGGAGCACGGGGTTATGCTTGGGGGAATAGCCATGATGAGACGTAGTATTATACCAGGGAAGAAGGAGAAGAGGATGAGAGCCCTAGGGGCCTCTGTAGGCTGTACTACATCTGTCTCCCTTTCTCCCATTGAATCTCTCTTAACCAAGTCCCATCACACCTCCGTACATAACCAATGCTCTAGAGTCCCAAACACTGTTGTACCAAGAAACAATCTCTCCCAGACTCCCTATTTTCCTGGTTCCTGCCCGAATAATCCCAACCTTTCTTCCTCATATCCCTCTGATTATTCTTTCCCGAACACCCAATCTACCATGACAAAACATTCTTCTCAGTTCACGATCCCCGTTTGCTTCATAAACCCTACCAAACCTGTCCTTCTGATTGTCATTTCCTGAACACCCCGTTGAATGTGACCAACGACTACAGTTCTCAGAAAATCTTCCTACTCATTTCGGAAAACCTACAAAAACCATCCTTCCGAGATCATCACTAACCCCTCTAGTATGAGGGTTATACTCCCATACAAACTCTTCTGCTCTATAAAACATAGGATATTCCAAAGTACTGTCCCCCTTTTTTTCACACAACCACCTTTGCACAACACGAAAGACTATGGGCTTACCCCAGAGCTGTTTACCTGACGTGTCCCAATACCAGGGTCAGGCAAAGTCAGGCAATTGAACAGAATCACACACATCTGACGGCCCTTTCCTTTCCCCAAAGGGATAAAAGGTGGAGCACAAAAGCACAGGACGAGCAAGCAGACCGCACGACATAAGAGCTAAATCAGCACGGCAGTTCAAGAGGAGGAGAAAGACAGCGCAGAACAAGAGGGTGACAAGGAGAGAGTTGACCTTGTCCTTTCCGACCAGGGCCCGTGGAACCTCTGCAGAGGGAATTATAAGTTTGCAAACAATAGCCAATGTGTATTGCACCAGATGTCTTCTTGCAATTGTGGTGTCCCTTATGCAAGGTATGGTCCCTTTAGATTTGGGGCAGCTGGTTTGCTGCCATTAATGTTCTTACCTTTATGTTAAGCCTCGTTCTTGTGTAGGTCTTGTTTTTCTGCTTTAGGACAGGGTGTCCTTCCTCAAGGCAACATTAATTAATCTTTTGAACCCACTGTATCACTTTGCCTAACCTTAATGTTGGCTTGGGGACTATGTGGATTCCATGTTGGCAGTTTCCTGAGCTTTGCTTCGCTTCTAATCCTACAGAGCTCTTTTCACTTTTCTTTACTTCTCGGGGCACAGATCCACACTTCTCCAAATTATCTGTAATTCCATCATAGACATGTAGTCATTACAATTTAGGGCTTCAATGTAGAGGTTGAAGGTGAATTTCCACTATTGCCAAGTCATCAGGAGTACTCTAAATATGAGAAGAAAAAGGTTAGCAAGCTGCATCCAGCAATATGTGCCGGCATGTTTCATTTCAAGTTAAATACTACCTTGTATTATTCAGAGTAAAGTACCTTCATGGCAGAAGAAAATGTAACTTCAAACGTGGCAGAGAGGACAAATCAGTGCTTTCCACCTGTCCCACAATACCGGGAGCCTGTGAATCTTCGGGACGGAAGCCTCAAGCTCTGACTGGGGATTCTATGACTGTCTGACGAGAGCAAAGAAGAAAGTTAGGGGAGGGGCAGGTCATTTTTGCAGGTGAGAGGAGTAGTTATTCATCTTTAAAAGGTCCACCTAAACGCGAAGCGGGACGCGGAGTGCGGACGTAGAGTGCAGTCTTTCTGCAGTCCATCTGCATCATGGCTTCATAATGCTGAAAACCCGCCAACAAAGAAAGCACACAATACATTGTCATCAAATTGTGAGTCGCATTGAGAGATAACGGAAGACGCACCGGCGTTGAGTTTAACCCCGGACGACCAACCATTAAGCATACAGGGATTGTGCAGTGGTGGAGGCGTGGACCATCGGGCGCCATGTTGCAAGGACTTGAAACAAATGCACAATTTCGCTTCCAACGATGCAGAAAAGAATATTGGCGAAACCTGGATACAACACCCTTGTACACTCGAAGGTCTTTGACATATTGGGGAAAACTGAATGAACTGTGAAATTGGCTAACGTGAACCCGACAGAGGGATGCTGAGAGAAAGCTAGGGGAAGGGAACACCCGCTTTCTGATAAGATTGTGAATATTGTGAAATAAGACAAGTTTGAACCCGACAGAGGGATGCGGAGAGAAAGCTAGGGGAAGGGAACCCCCCGCTTTCTGATAAGATTGTGAATATTGTGAAATAAGGCTAGTTTGAACCCAACAGAGGGATGCTGAAAGAAAGCTAGAAGCCAACCCACGCTTTATGAACTGTGTTAAAAATTGCTATGTGAAACCGACAGAGGGATGCTAATGGGAAAGCTAAGGAGAGTAAATCCTACATTGTGATCAAGCAAAGACTGTGTACTTGGCAAGTGTGAACCCGGCCGAGGGATGCCTGCGAATTGGGGTGAACCATAAAGCACCCAAGAACATTGTGTTGACAAGAACGAACCCGACCGAGGGTTGTGCACAGTGAATGATTGGTAAACTTGTGATTGAAAGGCCGTAGTGAACCCGACAGAGGGAGGCCGACACTGAGAGAAGGAATGAATCCTGGCAGAGTGAATCCTAAGGCGAAGGATAATCGCCCAACATAGAAGATTTAGTGATGGAACATGTTTGTTTTTTTTTGGCACGTCAGGTCCTCTGAGGCAAGAGACTTTGGGTAAAAGAGACTTGGCCACAGAAGGGCCTGATATTTGGAAACAAACTGTGAATTTGTGCTGCCAAGGCCCAGGAGTGTGTTGTGCTCAGAAGTACTGCTTTGTCCCATGCTAAAAACGTGGGAAAAGGAGACTACAGCTATTCCATCCTAACTTCTCATTTGGCAAACACTTCTTTCTTTTCTTGTGAACAATATGCCACACTACTTTGTAATTTAGTCGTAAGGACTGGCAATAGGTGTTTCTATTATAGGCACTTTTTATTTCACAAGACGCCACTAGGAATGCCTTATTATTATTTGATGGTCGTAGCTTTCTCCCATCTTAGAATTAGGTTTAGGTTAGGCGTTTTTCTCAGCTATTATACAGTTTAATAAACACCCTTTAACTGTGATCACTTGTGTCTGTCTTTACTGTTGCCACCATGAGCTCCTTACATATTAATATTGATATTTTATTTCTATCGCGCTTGTACACAAGTGTTTCAGAGTGCGACAAGGCAAGGGAGGGGACCAGGGGAGAACAAAACAGCAATCTTACTAGGCCCAGTGACATTGAGAACACGCAAGTGCATGGGAGAGGGGGAGGGGAAAAGTGCATGGAAGGGGGGAGAAGTGGAAAGTGCGAAGCAGAGGAGAAACAGATAAATAATAATAAATAAATAAATAATACATATGGTTTCAGGGATGGCATACGACTCAATGGAAACAAATTGGGCACCTGTCATGCATGCCATGGTTCCTGGTATTGCTATTGCCGTGCTGTGGGGGTGCAGACATTTTCATCTGTACTTGTACGGAAGGAAGTTCAGAACATACACTGATCATAAGCCGCTAATTCCCATGTTCACTGATTCGGCACCACAGCCCCTGGCAAGGATTGGAAAATGGCTATTACATTTGTAACAGTATGATTTTGACCTTGTATACCAAGCAGGAACTGACAACCCTGCAGATTTCCTGTCCAGGTATACCCGCGCCTCAACGTCGGCTGAAGTAACGGAGTGCACAGAGACAGAGTAGCACATCTGCCGGTTCATACAAACCATGAAACCAAAGGTGGTCAGTCTGGCTGACATCATGGAAGCAATGAACGTTGACCCATGCTGCGACTTGGTTAAAAATGCGATACTGGCAAGGGAGATGGAATTCCTTTCTACAGGATAACCACAACCGCACCACAGCAGCAAAAGACTTCCTAGCTGGGGTATTCACGGTTCGCTACAAACTATCTACTGCAAGTGAGGGACTCAGACTGAGGGGCACATGCATCCTAGTACCACTCAGTTTGCAAGACAGGATTGTCACCCTCGCACAAGCGGGGCATCAGGGCATCATCACAACGAAAGCGTGCATACGCAAAAAAGTATGATTCCCACAAGTGAATGCCAAAGTGGAAAGCATTGTGTCCTCATGTCTCCCGTGCCAGGCCACAGGCACACCCGCTGAGCAGATCAAGTCAGCCAAAGAGGTACCTCATAATGGGAGGCAGTAAGCATTGATTACAGTTCTGTTCAAGAAGGAACCTACTTCCCCACAGCTGTCGGCACTTGAGAAGATGTTTTGCGACACACGGGCTACCCAAATCCATAAAGAGTGACAATGGCCCCCGTTCCGGCACGGAATTCGCAAAGTATGTGTACGACCTCCACCTCATCATACCACGATGGCCCCAAGCAAAGGGGGACGCTGAGCAGTTCCAGAGGACGATCAACAAAGTACTCAGGATCGCGAAAGCGCAAAATGCCTCATGGAAATTTGAACTATACTGTTTTCTCATAAACTACAGACTAACAATGCATGCATCAACTGACACCCCCCAGCGGACCTCATGTATGGCACTATGCTAAACTCGTGAATACTGCAGCACCGCTACAAGCAAGCAGAGGTATTAGACCAACGGCGCACACACGAGAAGAGAATTAAAGCGAATAAACAGATGACAAATGACATGCCATGGAGTCCCACCATAAAGTTGGAGTCAGGTGTTAGTCCTGCAGACCACTACAAGATCAAAGCTAGCAAGCCCTTTCGACACCACCCCGTGGATGGTAACCCGACGGAAAGGAAACATGATAACAGCTGGGCGAGGCAGCAAGACCATAACGAGGAATGCATGATCGTTCAAGAGAATCCCAGCGACAATGTGGAGAGAGAACCAGAATCAAGCAGACGGCAGGGGAATAGAAGAAGAACAAACTATCAGAGTTGATCGTCATTGATCAGGTGTAAGTCGGCTGGGTAGAAGGAACTGAGCGACCAGCCCTAGCCCCAGAGGAAACCCGGGCGGCACGCACCCCACCCGGGAAGGAAACACAGCAGCATGACAGGTACAACCTGAGGGCGGGACCTAGGCGCCCAGGAAAATTAAGTGAGTATGTGTGTTAATCTGGAACTGTAATGTGAAGGACAGCAACAGAGGGTAATTTGGATATTGTTGTAGTCAAACCACGTCACCACGTATGGCAGGAGGTGGAATTAAATGGTGTGATGTCGGGACTTACGGGTGGAAGCCGGCAGTTACGTGCCGACAGTAAACCAGACTGGTGTGTCTGATTTAGCTCACCTGTGGCCCCCCATCATTGCTCACCCCTTCCACCCACACATGGGGCAGGAACCGTTTGGAACACAGTTCCAACACTACAACAGTCAATTAATTTGTATTTATTTTATTTGTATAGCGCACCAGGCCCGAGGGCAACCGGGTGCATATCTTAAACAGGTAGGTACATGAATGGCAGGTTGCAGTAACAATTACAGTCGGTCACTTAACTTACATGAGCAAAAGCAGAGTTACAGCAAGGTTGCAGTTACAATGACAGTCGGTCGATAAAGTACAAGGACAGTGCAGGTTGGCAGGCAGAGTAGTAAGAGATGAACTGTCACCTCTATTGGGGAAAATCCACTACAGCATTAAACACTATTACAAAAAGGTAAATAAAAGTGAACTGTGCTTGTTTCTAAATCAAATGTAATTGTCCTCAATGTGGTGGGTTCACAGGCACAGAGGTGGTCTAAGTGAGGGGGAACGGTCGGGAGGGTGTTCCAGTACTTTTCTTTTTTACTGTTAACAGCTGTTGCTCTTTCTTAAAGAAGGTCGTGAAACCGGTTATGCATATAGCCCTTCACGTTATTCCTCCTTCCCTCTCTGCATACAAACAGGAACTGCTGTGCATCGGAAACCCTAACTCCTCCCTTTTCTCCCGCTTCCTGTCTGCTGCCTCGGACTGCCTTAAATGCACAGAGGCTCATAACATCACCCCCGGACAAATGTTCTGAGGTCGGCTTAGCATTCTTCCACTAGACGCATGGCCTTTCTTATGATGCATTACGCACAAATCCATTCTTCACTCAGTCCTGCAGGATCAGGGATATGGGACACCTTGGGTGGCATTCCCCTCACCTCCTCTTAGGATATCCACAACTTATCGCAGGGTTCCTTTTCCTCTGTCTCCCGGTCGATTTGGGGTGTGTCTTTTTCCTCGCTCTTGATGAGGTGCTTGAAATGTGAGTTGTTTCATGTAATTTCCTGTGTTGCGTTCTGTGCTGTTACCATTAATCCTTTGAGGGATACTACCCTGAAGGGGTTCGTGAGTATCTTGCATCTGTTTTCCTCGTTGGTATCTGTTTCAGCAGTACCTCATCTCCTATCACAAATTCTTTGGGTGCAGTTCTTCTTCTGACATCAGTGTCATATTTTGCCTGTTCCTTTCTACGAGTGTCTCTTAATCTGGCCTCTTCATCGATCTCCTCTTGATCATCAACGTTTCTCATGAGTATGCTGTGGACCTTGTACTGCATCATTATTTCTGCCGGTGTCTTGTTGGTCGCTACATGGGGTGTGTTGCTATAGTCCCTTTTTTGTGAGTGAGACCCTTGTGCTTTGCAAATGTGGAGAAGCCATTGAACAGGTGCCCGTTATCTAACCTGATTGTTTGAGGTATGCCCCACTCGCTTAGTACCTCATCGAAGACAGCGGCTACCTGGGGGTATGCTGTGGTCGCGACTTTCTTCAAAATGGGGAATCTGGAGTGTTCGTCAATGAGTATTCCCCCGATTCCAGGGGTTCATAGAAGTCGACCGCAACCCAGTCCCATGGTCGGTCTGGTATGTGTGTTGTCTTTAATGGGGTGGGGGCCTCTACCTTCACGATGCACTGGCATGGTAGACAGCGCTTCACCCAGTTGTCCACCATTGAGTCCATGAATGTAAACCAGACATTGCACCGTAGTTGTTTCTTTGTGTTATCGGCGCCCTGATGGCCCTCATGTGCTGTTTTGATGACCTCCGCTCGGCGTGTGGCTGGAATGACGAGCTTACACCCTCTGAGTAGTATGGAATGATCCTTAACTGCTAGTTCGTTGTGCATCGTTGCTAGTCTATTTCTTCTTGGCTCACCCCTGGATGGCTTTTTATGGCGCGTCAGTAGTCCTTCCACTTTTTGTTGTTGGTAAGAGCGATGGCCATCGCCATGGATGGGTCTGCAGCCGATGGGTCTGCAGTAGATGTGTTTGCGATGGCCTCCAGCGATAGCACGGGTGGTAGGCGTTGGTGGTGACATAGTTGATGTACTCTGTGTCTCCTTCACCGGTCTATGAATGATTTCGTAATCCTATTCCTGTAGGTGGATGCCCCATCTCACAATCATGGGTGGCATCTTTGTGCAAGGGTTCCCAAATAGGGAGAGTATAGCCTAAGTTCGGTCACCAGAGTGAACTTTTTGCCGATTATAAAGTTGTGAAAGTGCTCACATGCCCAGACTGCTGCAAGGCTTTCTTTTTCGGCCTGGGAGTAATCAGATTCTGTGTGTGACAGGGCTCTTGTTGCTTTAACAACTATGTGTCTGGGGTGAGTGTGATCTCCACTGGTTTGGGGGAGGATGGCACCTAGTGCCACCGGGCTGACATTGACGATGATTTTGGTGTGCCATAACAGGTCGAAATAAGCAAGTTGTCAGGCTTCTGCAAGCCATTTTTTGATGTCCTTAAATGCCGCTTGGCACTCCTCCGACCAGTTGAACTTGGTGTTTTTCTGTTGGAGCCTCCTCAGGGGCTCGGTGTGTGTTGCGTATTGCGGGATGTATCTCGCACAGTACCCGGCCATGTTGAGGAAAGATCTCCCATCTGCCACTTGTGTCGGGGCCTGGAGGTTGGTGATGGTGTTCACTTTTTCGGGGTCTGGAGTCATCCCTTTGTCCGAGAAGATGTGTGCAAAAAATCTGAGTTTTTCTTTCTGAACCTGCATTTTTCTAGATTTGAGGTCAAGCCTGCGTGTTGAAGGGTGGTGCAGATCTCTAGTCGGGCTGCGTCATGTTTTTCTTGTGACGTGCCAAAAATGTGGTAATGCTTCTGGACTCTGGGTGTAGCTTGAGCTGGTGGTATCCTTGCACAAGGTCCAACTTGGAGAAAATGGTTGCTCTGGTCAGTTGGACTATCATGACCTCAATACATGGTCCCGGGTGTCGTTCCCGCTGGATGGCGGTGTTGGCCATCCTCATGTTGACACCTTTGGAGATGATCACTAATGGTTTCACCCACAGGGTTGATCCGCTGGCAGGTTCTATGATCTCTTTTTGGAGAAGCTGGTCCATCTCTTGTGAGACTGCGTTCTAGAGGTGGAACCTTACTCTTCTCGGATGTTGAGGGACTGGACAGACGTTTTCGTCAATGTGCAATTTGATGAGCATTCCTTTGAGTTTCCCGAGCCCAGTGCACAGGCTTGGAAATTTGGACTGTATGAGCTCTTTTGTGATGGTGCAGCCTCTTTCTGGGAGTTTGCTGGGTGCGCATATAGATTCCCCTGTGCTTGTGGGTGTCGTGGTCGACTGAATTACTTCTCTTTCCTGAAATTGGATGTCAGTAAGCCCAAGGCTGCTCGCCGTGCTGTAGCTGAGTAGGCAGCAGCCTTTCAAGGGGCTGCATATGACGTGGATGGTGGGGTTTCAAGGGGCTGTGTATGGTGGTGTCAAGAGTCCATCCAAAGTGTGACAGTCTTCGTCGGAACTAGCCGATTGAGTGCAGGGGGATTTCCGTGCCCCATTGGTATATTCTTGTGTCGTTTCTCGAGAGTTCTGGTTTCTCCGGCATGTGTAGAAATGTCTGTTCTCCCATGTTTACTGCAGCGCCTGAATCGACCAGAAAGCAGTTTGTTTCCTTTGTTGACAGGGATCCTAGGTGCTTATCTTGCTTCCCGATCATCTTGGATGAGATTGACGTATTCGTCCAGCTGACTCTGGTCGTATTCGGCATTGCAGTCATATTGGTATTGGTAGTGTTGGTCCCTGTATGACTGGTGAGGGTATGGGGGTTCGTCATATTCATCCCTGTAGCCGGCGTATTGGTCCTGCACGTCCTACTCTTGGTTCGACTCTCGGGTTGGCATCTCTTCCACTGAGCCCTCACGTACCTTCTCTGGCCTTGTTAGGGCGTTGAGTTGAATCGTGGTGGGTAGCTTGGAGGTGGGGGTTGATGGTGGTAGGGTCTCCCTTCTGATTGTAAGTTCGGTCGAGGTGTGGGGAACGGTCTCCCCTCTCTGCAGATGGATTGAAAGTGCCCTTCTCTCCCGCAGTTGGCGCACTTCTGGGTCAGAGCTGGGCAGGTCCCAGAATGTGGGAAATTCATGTTGCATCGATAGCATTGTTGGAGTGGCTTGGGAGGCAGCTGGCCGCTTGGCATTCCTATTTGCATCACCCTCTCTCTCGGCGTTTGTGTATGTGGTTGTATTGCTGAAATGGTTTCATGACAGTCGTGTTTGGCTCCTGGGTTGTTTTCAATGGAGGCAGCCTGGGGTCCACTCTTTCAAATATCCTGACCAGTTCGCTCACTTCATCTATCGTCAAAGGCTTTTTAAGTAGCTGTTTCCAGAAAGCAGGTGATGTGCAACCCTCGATCACACGTAGCCTTATAGCCTCGTCCGCAGAGAACAAGTGAAATTGGCAGTGGGCAGTCTTCACGCATAAGTGCGTGATGATTTCATCAATGGATTCTTCCGGTTTTTGTTTGCATTGATTGAACATGTACCGTTCGTAGTCACGATTGGGCTCAATGCTGAGTTTCCTGTTGAGGGCATTGATCAGGGAGGCAAAGTCAGGAAGCGCCCGTGTGTTGAAACGCTGTTATGCTGGTGCAGGGCGGGATCGCTGTGCTTGCCTCACAGAGTCCTTGCTATGCGGGAACGCCCTGGATCGGTTTCCTGTTGGACGGGATCGCCCTAGAGCGGTTTCTCATCCGGCAGGTTCACCAGTGTGCCACAGAGTTCAGGTTGAGTGGGATCACCTTGTGGAGGGAGGATGTTGGAGCGTGGGCGTGATCGCTGTGCAAGAAGGGGGGCCAGTGGGATCACTAGCCCGGAGGAGGAGTGGATGCCAGTGCGCGAGTAGAGATCCTCGTCTCCAGTTGTTGCCCATTCTTAAAGAAGGACGCGACACTGGTTATGTGTATGGACCTTCACTTTATTCCTCCTTCCCTCTCTGCATACAAACAGGAACTGCTGTGCATCGGAAACCCCGACTCCTCCCTTTCCTCCCGCGTCCGCCTGCTGCTTCGGCCTGCCTTAAAGGCACAGAGGCTCATAACATCCAACGGTTATCAGTTACAGCTAAACTGAAATCTATTTCAACTCAAGTGGAATTGAGTTGAAATAGATTTCAGTTTTTGGCTGAAATCTATTTCAACTCAATTGGCTGTCAACCAGCGTGATTGCAACCCTTGAAACATGTGTTGCACGTTGCTCCTTTTTTATTTCCTACTCTGCCCCTCGCCGGAGTCACCGTTCCAGTACTTTTTTGGTACACGTCTAACACTGAGGCACAGCGCATGTTGTCCTCATAGTGATGTGGATCCAGCTATGCAAATTATGGAGTGCAAACAGTGGGTCTGTTACTTGCACAAGTGACCCTCCAGCCCACTGTGAAAAGTTGGCACCTATTCATTTTATTCTCAGATATAAAGCTCCCATGTAAAACAATATGTTATCAGGTTTTGCCAGTTGCCACTATGAACATATTAAAAATGCAACAACTGTCTGGTGTATTTGGGAGGTAGGGCTTGAGACCCTGATGCTGGATCGAAATCTCCGAGATTCAGGACTGAAGCGAGAACTTTACCAGACGCAATGAGACTCTTATATTTCAACATTGCGTATTAAAACTACCTCAGCATTCATTATGACGTGCCAAGTGTAAGGAGTCCCGATGCCTTGCACGCCCGGCAGATTGCAGCGTCTGCCGGCATACGCTCAGTCTCGCTGCGGCTTCGGCCTGGCCTGTACCTCTTTAAGAGCTGAGTGTGCGAGGGCGGCGCAAGCCGGGGAGTAGGAGGAATCACTTCCAGGTCCGGCGAACAGCAGCTGTTTGTCAGGTCGCCGTCTACGTTCGGGGTACCCGGGGTCCCGCAACTACGCAAGCCCGCGGCGGCGACAGTCACTGGGCCGCTGCTGATCCGTCCCTTCACAGCCTGTGTGAGGGGGCCGGCTGGTCTCGCCGCTCGGCTGAGGTGACATGCCCTGTTTGGACGCCTGTTGCTAGATCCTTTACCGGTGCTACGTTTTTCGGAGGCACCAGCAACCGGGTGCTACAGTTAATCAAGGGGGCTGAGGCGGCAGCGGCCCGCGGGTCTCAGCAGAAGAGTCCATGGTAAGTGCGGAGATTTGGGGCGAGAGGCAGAAGGGGGGGTTGGCGAACTGAAGGCACTCCTGCCGGGGTTACACAGTAAAATAAGCGACCCCTGATGTGGGAGGGGTGTGAGCAATGACGCACCGTAATAAGAATACATTGCAGTGACGGATGTAAACAAGTTGACAGCTTTCCCATAACCATATGTACAAAGTCTGCTCGTAAACAAAGCAGGCAACATCGGGTGAATATACTGTGTATTGGTATCTCGTAAATAGTGGAGTCTGCACCCCTTAAATACAAACGGTAGCATCGATAACGTTTCTGCTGCATACAGCGTTTTCCCTCTAATAATCTATTTTAAAATTCACACACCCCAAATGTTATAATTAACCCCCGTAAACACGTCTTAAAACAAATATCTATTCGTCCATAGTAACCTGTGTGCAAATGTGTAAAGGAGGCATGCTGTCGGCACACCCAAAGGTGACGTGTTTTTCCATCTTTAGTTTGTTGCTCCATATAACTTCTGCTGTTTCTTTGTTTGTGCTTGTTGTTCCCATTGCCCGGTGCTACAGAGCCACCACGGATTTAATGGTGCCTGAAAGCCAGGTACACGCTTATTGTGAAACCCAATAACTGCTGAACCCATATGCATGCAACTTACATAAGCCAACCCCTTGCCCTCACCAATGAATAAGTTGGAGCACCAAGTTTGTCAAGTGTTGCAAATAAATGGGCCGTATGATTTTATTGTGCAAATATGGTTATGGGAATAACAATAATCACATATCATAATAACATCATACTTTTGGGCACCGGGTCCTGAGGTTACTCCCTCTGGCCTGTGCTGCCACACATGGGCAGGTTGCTGGCTGACCGTGTTCCCCCGAAAGTATCTCTTATTGGCAACCCCTGGAGGCTAGGGTTGCTGAAATTTCTCGAAAGAAATGTTCCATGCCCTGGTTTGATAGGTAGGTGCCGTCTTTAAGAAAAAGATCTGGGTCACCCAAGGTAATGGCCGGGTGTTTTATGAAACCCAGGCCTCTTGCTATACAGAATTTCTCCAGCCCCTGCTCAGTTTCCTTCTGTAAATGTCTATCGATTTGTAACAGATGGCCCCCTGCCATTTCTTTCTGGGCAGGATGGCCAAGAAGTATATTTCTGTGTCCTTCCAATTGTGTGAAATGCCAGCTAAGGAGGAGCAGGTTTCCTCAAATAGTTTTCTCCTTCCCTTGGTCACCAGGTCGTTGCCCCCTAGGTGTACTATCAGGAATTCTGGCAGGTCTCTGTATGCGACCAGCTCTGCTAGCGTGTCGTGGTTGTCGGCCCAGAGAAGGCCTCTGTATCCCCACCAGGAAGCTATGGTGTTCCTAAAGGGTGGGCCCTCTTTGGTTTCTTCTGCCCATCGACCTGTCCTGAAGACAAATGCGTGTCTGACTATCCATGCTGATCGGAGTGGGGTCTTCTCCTCGTCTGTTGTTTCTTGAGGGGTGGGGAGAAAAAGGGAGAGGGCTATATTAGCTGTGGTCTGATGTATCTTTTGTAGCAGACTGACTTCCATCCCCCTATGTTTTTTAGCTGTTGTGGTGCCAGGCCTCCTTGCCATGCTGAGGTGGCGGCCCCTATTCTAAAGGAGTGGGTGCCAAACTCCTTTGGATCCCATCCAGCTTTGCTGATGGCCTGATGGCCTTCATCAGTAACCCTTTAAATTGGTAGCGGCTTAGTGCATAGGCATCCTTGTGGATTAAAAACCTCCCCCCTACTCTGGGCCTTTGTGCGTAGTAAGGGTTGGTGATGAACACTGGGCAGTTTGCTGCATCATCAATGCAGCACATTTTAATGGTTCTTTTGGCCCCCGTTTTGGACTGTTGGATGTCTATGCTGACGCTATCCTGTCTGACCCTGGCCTCCATAATGCCTAACCCGTTGTTGGCTTTGGGGCTGGAGGCGATGAGTTCTACCCGGAAGGCCTCGAAGTACGCCAGAAAAAATGCTGTTTTAAATAGCATGGTCTCAAATGGGTGCCAGCATATGGCCTCCAGCTGGTCAGCTATCTTTACTAGCTTGTTGAAATCTAGGGGCGGCGGGTGTCTACCTGAGGTCCCTCTGTTCTGCCGCAGCCTTTCATGCCGTAGGAGAACAGTACGCTCTGAGTGGGGTCTGAGTCTCCCCGTATTTTTGAAAAATATGAAATTGCTACCAGATGTCTTTTGGCCCAATCTCTCTTAAAACTCTGTTTATGCGCCCATTTGAAAAAATATTTCTATGTCTTTAATCGTTACTAATTCTACATGGTTTAAACCTGTAGCTTTGAATACTGTTTGTAAGCACTTACTGTACTGAGCTGCGGTAGTGCTTGCCAGTGCTTTCTCTGCCATCTCTGTTAGGAACCCCGAGCCAGGGTTCGTGTTCTCTGTGGACAGCGTGTTGTTGGCACCCGTTTTTTGAGGTGCCTGATTCTTGTTGGGCATCCCGGCCTGGGCTCGCTGGCGTTGATGGCATTTTTCTTAGTTTCCCATTATTGACCAGCATTCCGCTGGTATTGCCGTCATCTGTTCTCGGGCATGTGGTGCTAGCTCCCGGAATCTTGGCCACTGAAAGCGAGAAAAAGCATCTGCAATATTATTGTCTGCTCCAGCGATGATTTGACCAATGTTTTCTTGTAGTGTGACTACTGTAATGGCTCGTAGGACTTTCAGTACTGAATGGCATTTGGTAGATCTTCTGTTTATGGAGCCTACCACAGCCATGTTGTCACACCAGACCAAGAGTTCCGTGTTAGCTAGCTGTCTGCCCCAGATGTGTAAGGTTAGCCAAATGGGAAATATTTCTAGGAGGGTGATGTTTTTTTGTCCACCCTGCAGTTTGCCATGATTTGGGCCAGTGTCCTGCCACCCATTCTGAGTCTAGTATGGCTCCAAAACCCCTTCTCCCGGCTGGCTCAGTGAAGACGACCCTTTTTGTCCATGTGTTCAATGGCGTGCGCCAAAGTGAGGTCCCGTTGAAGTTTCTGAGGAAATTCCCCCAAATTTCCAAATCTTGTTTTACCTCTTTGCCTAGTCGGATGTGTAGGTGGGGTTTGGTGTATGATTTGTTTTTGTTCTATACCTTCCCCTGGGGGATGATTCTGGCTGCAAAGTTGAGACTTCCCGCCAGTGACTGGAATTCTTTTTACTGTGCCCTTGTCTTTTGTTGTTAGGCCTTGTATTTTTTTCCAGGAGTTCGGCTATCTTAGTTTTTGGGATTCTGCATAGGCCTCCTGCCGACTCTATCTCAATACCCAGAAAGATTATGTTGGTGGCTGGTTTGGTCATCCTCTCTGCTGCCAGGAGATGCCCCACTGCGCAGCCATCTTTTCTAACTTGGCCAGGGCTCTACTGCATTCTTTAGAATTTGCTGGTCCCATTACCATGAAATCATCGAGGTAGTGTACTACTTTGGCTCCTGGTCTATGTTTTTGGAATGACCATTGGAAAAAAGAGCTGAACTTCTCGAATAGGGTGCAGGATACTGCGCATCCCATGGGGAGGCATCTGTCGATATAGAATTTGTTTTTGAAGTAAACCCTAGCCATTGCTGGGAGTCTGGGTGGACTGCCAGTAGCCTGAAGGCAGATTCAATGTCTAATTTGGCCATCAGGGCGTTCCTACCACATTCCTGTATGAGTCCTACTGCCTCTTGAAAGTGTGTCTATGATACCGCAGATTCCGTGTGAGGGATGCCATTGTTCAGTGATCGGCCTTTTGGGTAGGACAGATGATGGATTAGCCTCATTTTCTCAGGTTCTTTTTTGAGGACCAATCCTAATGGGGAAATTATGTACTCCGTGAAAGGTATGGAATCCCAGGGGCCTGCAATCCTGCCTAGTTGCAATTCCTTCTCAATTTTGCTCTCCACCATTTCTGGGTTGTCCCTGGCTGACTTCAGGTTTTTTGGGATTTTCTGTGTCCCTGTTCCCTTGAAATGAATGATGAAACCTTTGGTGAAACCTTGCAGGATTGCCTTGCTGGTTTCTTTGTCTGGGTAATTCATCAACGCATCTCTAAAATTGTTTGGATTGATGGGGGGCGGGGGTGTTCTACCTGGTACTAAAAGTGGGTTTGGCAGGGCGGGGTTGTTGCTAGACTTTTGCATTTTTTTGGCTGGAAGTCTGGTGCAATTGCTTGCTGCATGATCGCCGTTGCAGTTTGTGCACGTGTGTTTGTACCAGCATTCCTCCCCCCCCCCCCACCCCAGGTGTACAGGTTTTTTCCGAAATTCCTGCAAGGGATATTGGCTTTGGGGGAGTGATTTTTGTTCTGCCTGTGGGCATTAGACTTAGCCGCCCATGGCTGGTTCTTCCAAAAGGGCTGCTCCCCCTTCTTGTGTTTTTCATTTTCTGAAAGTCTGGGGTCCTGTGAATTTCTGTTGATTTTGGATATTGCTTGGGTCGCCTCTTCCTCTGATGGAGGCTCAGCGTTTAGCATGTATAAGCCATTTTGTACCTCGTCCCATTCTATGGCTGGCCTCTCTGACATACTATGCCTGAATCTAATATCATATGCTAGCCAGGTTTTCCCCTTAGAGCTATTTTTACTTCGATTTTATCCATGTATGCCAATAGTTTTTTACCATCTATGGGGAATTTTTCCTCGTAGATAGTTGCCAGGATGGCAAAGGATTGTAACCAGTTGTCCCAGTTCTGCTCTACCTGGGCATTTCTGGCTATGGCTTTTTCTCCATCTTTTTGGGATCCCTAAAAGCATCTCTCCCTTTTTGTTGGGCTTCTATAAGTGAAAATATTTCGATGAACTCTTTTGCCCATATGGCTTCTTTGATTGTAATGTCAATGTTCCATGCCAGGCATCTTTTGTATCTGTTCAGGATTTGTTTGGAAGGATTTCAACTTTTGGTCTAATTGGGCGCTGCTGATCATTACCATGTCTGATGGGCTGTTGCTGTTTCCCCCTGTTTGCCCTGATGTGTTTGCAGTGGGGGTTGCCCATGATTTTAGTGCAGCCGTCAGGTCTGGTGTTGATGCAAGTGGACCAGTGGCGGCCGCGGCTGGTGCTGTTGTTGTGTGGGGCAGGGGTGTTGCTGGGGGTGGTGGCGTAGGTGGTGTTGATATTGTTGTGGGTGGCAGGGGGTCTACAATGATGTCGGGTTCTAGTGGTATGGTGGGGCTTGCGGGCCCATTCCCCCCCCCCTGTAGGGAGTCGTTGGTTACCCCTAATTTGAGCAATAATTGTTGCATTTCACTCTGCATAATTTTGACAGTTTTCTGTTTGCGTTACCTTTTCCCATGTCCTCTGTCGACTTCCTTTTCTTTGTTGGTGGTGGGTCGCCCTCCTTGCCCGGTGGCATGGGGACCCCTTCTTTTGGTAGGCCGTATATGTTTTCCCAGGCCCAGCCATAATGTTCAGCTGCCTCAATTGCTGCCAACAAGTGGGGTGATTTTGGGTTTATGTGCCAGGGTTGTGGGTTCCTCCGGTTTTCGTTTGGGGGCCATTATTCTTTGCCTGTTTGGTTAAAAGAATTGTAAATACTTTATTCCCCTTTGTATTTTGTGCAAATACCCAACTGTCTTTGCAACAAAGTGACTATCAATTCACCAGTTGGCTTGTTGGCCAGTGCAAATAAAAAATATATATGCAAAAAATGTTGTTGCCCGCTTTTGTTTACTGGCTGCTGTTGGGCCTATATACCTCCAAATATATGCTCTATGTTGGCTAGACTGTTTAGCAGAATGAATTTCCCTGCAACAATATATCATCGTGATTTTGAAATGCTCATTACTTTGTAGCCTGGCAGATATAACTGTCAATAAGGCTTTTTGTCGCATGACACGTGGGTCTGCGAGTGCTTTTTGCTTTTTGCTCATTTGAAATCAGAAAAAACACCACGTTGGAGGATCCGAACTCACGACAACGTGATCTCGGCCCCTGCTTCCCCTAAAAGGTCAAATCTTTCTGTTTTACAAAAAAGATGGTAGGTTAATTGATGCCCTGTTAATTGTAACACAACTTGACGTGATCCCGCACACAACTATTAGGCCTGCCTTTTCATTATCCGGCAGCCCCCCCGTGTTCCTGTTAACTTTATCCATTCAGTGCAGGTTTTACCTTTAGAAAACTGATGTTTAGGCATAAAAACCAGCTGCGTTGTAGCAGACCATGTTGCTCTGTGTTGACTTGCTTCCACTGAAGCAAAGTCAATGTCAGTTTCCCCCTGCAGCGTTCTAGCCCCCTCCTTGTCAAGTTGGAACCGGCCGCGTTGTAGCGGGCCTGTTGCTTTGTGTTGACTTGCCTCAACAGGAGGCTGAGTCTATTTCATACGGCCGCACAGGCTTTGCGCAGCGGCCAGGGCTGCATCCGCCCGGCGCTGCAAGACTTATTTGAAATAAGTAGCAAATGTCGGCCAGGTTCCTTTCTTCAGCAGTTCACTCCAGGGGCTCGCTGCAGCTTCCCGGCTCCTTGGTCCTCAACTTCCCGCTCTGTTATTCCGGGACAGCTGGGCCTCCTTAATAGCTGCGGGGGATTCGTTTATCGTTCTTCCACGCTAAGGCACGAAGCGCGGATGCCGGGGATTTCAAATGAACTTGTTACGGTCACCTGGCTCCCACAGAGGCGTCGATCTGAACTGGACAGCTGCGGTCTCCACCAGTGTGACGCGTAGGGGCGAGATGACAGACTGGACTGGCCCACCTAGCTTCGTTTGCTTGGCCCGTAGGAATATTCTTCTGTAAATGGAGAAAGGGAATTAACCACCCGTGGGGTTGAGCGTAAATCCCCCCACCCCCGCTGTTCTCCCCACAGATCACCTTTGATGTCCCTTCTTATAGTCTCACCTGATGGTTTGAAAAGATGAGCTCTCCATCCCTCATTGAGCGCATGGGCGCGTTGATAACCAGTTGCTTCACTGGCTCGAAGGAATTGGTGAGTTCCAGAACAATATTGACTCCGAAAAGTATGTAGTTCGTAAGAGTTCACATGTCTGACTTTCACTCTTGTCCGATTCCTTGCAGTTTGCAGCTTGACCCCAGCGAAGAGTTCCTCGTGGTAGCTGACGAAGTTCAGGTAAGGATTGGCTTATCTTACACAGTTCAATAAAATAAGGCCAGAATATAACCTGTGGCTTGCTCCCTTATTCGGGTGTGGAGAGAAAATATGAAGTTCGGGGAATAATGCCTCCGGCGGTAAAATTAGGTAAGTCTATTGTGGTGAGAGGAGTTCCCCTTGTTCGTCACTTCGTCTCACCTTGTTGCCCTTTTGTTCCCCTTAGGGGCCGGGGTACGGCGAGGATGCAATGGAGACTATGCCGACCTGTGAAGAGTAATAGTACCCCTGGTGGTAATCAGGTAAGTCTATGGGGGTAGTTATTATTGCCTCTGTTTATTCCCTTGGCTCACCTTTGCTGTTCTTGTGTTCCTCTTAGGTGCCAGAGTGCGGCGGGAACGTGCAGAAGGATGCGGTGGATCGTGAGGCTGCTGCGAAGGCCGGTGAGCTCAGCGCGGCGCTGCAGCAGGCGAGTAAGCGCGTGTAAAATGCTTCTTTCTTCCAGCTCGAAGGCGCGGTGGATCCGGAATTCAAGTAAGGATCGAAGGTTTTGCTCTTATTCTAAGCTCTTCTCCTCTGTTCCTCCCTTTTTCTAGGAGCTGCAGACTCGAGGCGGGCGTGGCAGAAGACTGGATGCAGGCTTGCAGACACGGTGAGCGTTACGCTGCTGGATGCAGAATAGCGCGAAGCGTGTTCTGCTCTTCGGGCGTGGTTTAAATAGCCTCCAAAGTAGTCCCAGGTAAGTATTCCTCCCCAGCCCCACCCGAATAAAAAATAGTCCCTAGGTAAAAAGCCTCATTTAGCTTGGAGCTCTGCAGCATGGTCTGCATCAGGTAAGCTTGCAGCATGGTCTGCATCAGGTAAGTTCTACTCTATGAGCCTGGCGCCTATGGCGCCAGGACTGACTCTCCATATGTGCCTGATGCCATAGACGCCAAGACCGCACCCAAACAGCCCCTAGCAGGGGTTTTTGGGCTTGCTCAAAATAACCAGATGCCTGCTTCCGGGGTTGCTGGACCTGGTCTGGCTCCCCGGGGGTAGGCATCATGACAGAACAATACAATGTTCATTGTAAAGAAAGTGACGCAGCGTGTACGGCGAACACGAAAATATAGGGAAATGCATGATGCTGAGTGCACAGCAAACGTGAGGGGTTGCTAAAGAAGCAAGAGTGGAGGACGCTGAGTGAACAGCGAACCTGTTTGTTTGGGTCCCCGTTCAGGGTCCACAAACAGAATGCGTTTCCTTAGAGCATGCTGCTCTTGATGTGTATAGTGGGGGCTGTTAAGTCCAGCCCCCAGGCCGGTGTAGCTGACTGTCTGGCCCCCTGAGGGGGGGCAGGTCTTTGAACCTGTGCCCTGCCTGACTGTTGGTTCTCTTAGGTGCTTAGCACCTTGTTGCTTCGAGGAAGGGTGGGGTGATTGTTCACACCTCACTCTTCCCATGCATTGTGTGGCAGAGACTGCGTGTGTCTGTGGGGGAGAGGAGCAGGCTTGGGGGCGGGGGCTGCCCCTCTCTGGCCTGCTGGATGGTAACAGCAGTTACTCTGCCTCGCCTTGGATGGCCCTGCAGCATTGCCCACGTTTGGTGTATGTGTTCCTTATGTAGATTGCAACCTGGAATGGTCATGCAGCACTACAGTGCAGATAGCATTGAAAAGTATTGCTAAAGCCCAATCGTTTGTAACGCATGATGTCTCATGCCTTTTTATGACCAGTACCAAATGATATTTAAAGGTGACAATTACTGTCATTTAATTACTGGATGCATATCGGAAGAACACTGAATCGAATCTATGGTTATTGCACAGCTGTCATAGACCAGGCGGAGCCTAAAATGCCCAGATTATTGACATCATTTCCTTGCTCATCATATGATTGTTGAAGATTCCTATCGAGGTTTAGCCATCATCTTGTCTGGTAAAGCCTCACATACAAACGGGTATACTCCGAGGCACTTGACTAACAATACCCTACATAAATCCGGCCATGTGTGACATATTATTTTTTTATTTGGTTGGTTCAAATAATGAACCTATCAATTTTTTTTAAGATGTTCACATGTTACAACATACAATCAGTTAAAACATAAAGATAAATCGGGAACAAAATAGGAAAGGGAAACGGGGAGTAAAAACATCCAAAACATACAAATGTGACATTGACTAAGTAGATATGACTGTATTTGTTCCATTTGTAATTTCCTACAAATTGTCCCCCATGTTAGAGCAATGAAGATTGACGCAAGATAACGGACAATCGCAATTCTAACTAGTGTCAAGCTTGATAGGAGTCCATTGGGTTAAATGCTACCGTCAGTTTTCCAAAATATTGCTGACGCTTGTCAGATAATTTAGGACATATTAAACAATGTTGAAGAGTTTCTTTTTGTGAGACTACTCCACAAAACCGACAGTAGTTCTGTTCTTTAAGAATTTGTTTCCGTCTGGCTAGCACGTCTTGAGTGGGCCATAGATTTAGTCTAAGGCGCAGATATTGGTTGTGTATATGAGGCGATGGGCATTTGTGCAAATGGTCAGCCAATATTCCATATTTTTTATGCCCAAATAGTCTAATGTCAAAGTCCTTATATGCAGTACAGCTAGATTGGGTGATAATTCAATCATATTGTGACAGTTTTGTTTTAGCTTGGGTTGGATTTTGTACTAATGTTTCTAGAGATATTGAAGCGTCTGCTAGGATGTTCAGTGTACTATGGCGCCACGTTGTCGGAAAAGCTTCAGACATTTTCTAAGCATAGCACACATTTTTCACATTTTATTTGTATGTCAGCACTTTAGCTTGGGAAATTAGCGACTTTAATTTGCATTTTAGATCTTGATCATGCTCGTCATTTCTTTGTGTCTGCTAAACTGATGCCCAAGTATTTGTATGTTGGTACTCTTTCAAGGACCGCATTTTCCAGCTTCCACTGATGAGCTCATCCTGGATCTTGTTTCTACATACTAGGGTTTGCGTTTTATCTGTGTTTATCACAAGATTGTTCATTTGAACATACCAGTTCAATTGAGTCAATAAGTTCGGCATACCAACCTGGGTTTGTGACAGCAGAACCAGGTCATCTGCCTATAGCAGATAGCTTATTCATTGTTGGGCCAATTTTGGAGCATCGCTTTTTACCTGTGAGAACACGTTACTCAAATCCAGGATGAACATATTAAACCGAGTGGACGCTAAAATGCATCCTTGCTTGAGTCCCCGCTGTGTGGGAATATTGACTGAAAGAGACCCATCATGCTTTAGCTTAACTTGTATGGTAGTATTCGTATGGAGAAGCATAATCAGTCCTAGAAGAGATGGACATTTGTAGTCGATTAATGTCTTGTACAGTAGCGCCTGGTCAATAGTCGAAGCGTCTCTGAAATCAACAAATGCTATGTATAGAGGTTGGTTCCGGTAGCATAACTCTATTTTAACCCTTTAAGTGACATGGGTATTTCCACCCCCCCCAGTGCCAGGGCCTTTTTTTGGTGATTTTGGTATGTCGCCATTCAATGACTTGTAACTTTTTGTTACATGAGATATCTCAAATTTGGCCCCTTTTTTTCCCTACATGTAGGCGGTCGTAACGCCACCCATGAATCCTATGGTTGCTGTAGGGGGTGAGAGAAAATAACCAAAAAAGGTGAAAATTTTGTTTTTTCAAAAAATGCCAATGAAATGATGTATAAAGAAACCTGTGGTTTTTTCCTTGTAAGAGCTAGGAACAAATGGTTTGCTGTGCTGAATTCCCCAATTTCCTGGCTTTCAAGAACGGGTTGAGTGGAAATGAAAATAAATTATTTTGATGTGGTTATCAACCGTTTTGTGAGAGGTAGGCGATTTTGGCCATTTTTGCCAATTGGACATTCAGTGAGGGAATGGAAGAAAAGGGTAGGAAAGCCGAATTGAAGGACAGAAAGACATACATGTAGACAAAATTGCAAGTTTAGGAAGGGGTGACTTACGCAGGTCGGGCAACAACTAGGTCGGGGAAAATGCCATAGATTGGGGGAAAAAGCAGGAAAATTACTGAAAAAAAGGTTTGTGCTAGACATGGTTGGCTTGGTACGGCTCCGCTACATTTCCCCCGACTCTTGCAGTAAGGAAAGCGCACACATTTTTTTTGTAATGCTTCCCGAAACGAGCAATACCACAAGCCAGACACTGAGCCATGCTACAAAGGGTTTTATGCTTACGGCCTGAACAGACACACGTAGCATGTGTAAATCAGGAAAACCAATGTGGTAAGGAACGGCAAGCATACATTTTTTTGAAAGAGCACAGGCAGACCTTTTCAAGGGTCGGTGACTTGTGCAGGATACAAACGTGTATGGTGCCTAAAGCAGCGACTAAATGTAGGGCACATTTGGGAAATGAAAGGGTTGTGTGACAAAGGGCACCAGCAAAGGTTCCGAACGCTATGAAAACCACACAAACACAACACATGTTATACTTTCCTACAGGTGTCCCGATGAAAACGGTACCTCACGTGTGGGTGCACCTACCTGGGTGCCAAGAGGAAAGCCTAAAACACTGGTAACCCCAACTCTTGTCGCACAGCAGGATTGCACGATTTTGACTAATGTGCACACCATACAGACTTGGGCCTAGGGTGTCCAAGCCACCAAGGAAAACTTGGACCACCATGCATTTCTGAAAAGAGGACACCCGTGTGAATGCACAGAGGTCTGACTTGCGCGCAGCGACCCAGAATTTATTACCCACAATCCCTGACAAAGTGTGCTATTTGGTGGGGAAAAAAAACAATTTTCACTTTGTGAGGATTCTGGGTAATAAATTATGGCCCGCTTCGTCCAAGTCAGACCTCTGTGTATTCCCACGGGTGTCCTCTTTTGAGAAATACACGGGGTTCCCTGTTTTCCTTGGTGGCTTGGACACCCTAGGGCCATATCTGTATTGTGTGCCCGTCTGGAGAAATTGTGGAATTCAGCTGTCTGAACAGATTTGAAGGGGGGTGGGGGGGGAGTAGGGGTCTTTTAGGCTTTCTCCCTTGGCGCTCAGGTAGGTGCACCCACACATGTGAGGTACCGTTTTCTTTGGGACACATGTGGGAACGTGGGAAGGTATGACCTGTTTGTGGCAACGTGTTTCGGTGCGTGGACAGAGGGAAATGTCTCTAAAATTGGCTGGAAATAAAGACAATTCTCAGACATTTCGCCCTGGCCACCCACCGAAACACACTGCCAACAACACATGGCCTACCGTCCTGCGTTCCCACACGTGTCCCAATGAGAGGCAGACCTCTTATGCGCAGGTGTCGTACCTGAGTGACAATGGGTACATCATTCTTATAATAACTTCTCTTTAGTGCGCTCAGGAAACAGTAAAGTACTGTCAGTAAGCCATTTCACATGCACCTTTCCCCACACTTCTCATGCATACCAGTCACAATGCAGCTGGATAGGCAAGGTGGGATTTGGCACAAGGAGAAACCACCTTGTGTAGCACAAGAAGAATCGTTCTTGTGAGCAGTGATGCCACGACAAGGCACCCACCGGATCGCTGGCCATTTGTATCCCTTTCGTGTCTGCAGTCAGTTGGCATCCATTTCAGCATTTTACCAAATCTATTTAAGGTTGTAGCCAAAAAAAGCACTCCCTTGGCGACTGCTAATATAAACTTAAAATGAGCCAAGTTTTGAATAACTAGGAGTACATTTGTTAAGTTGGCAGCATGAGTATTTCCCAAGGACTGTGAGGCTACTACACAGGTATGTTATAAGTAAAAAAGAAATTGGGAAGAAGTTACTCGAATGCGACAACCTTTCTTCAATAATATGCACAGTGAGTCATTCAATTTGTGTCAAAACAAATTCCACTTTAATTCGATGAAAGAAAAAAGTTTCCAAATCGATAATGTTGATAGTCGTAAAATTTTAAATTTTTTAGTTTGCTATCTGGTGTTAACTGCACACCTTATATTCTTACATCAAAGAACATGTGTAGATTCTTACTTCACTTCAAATTGTGTGTCTTTCACTCCCTGTATCTTTCAGTCGATCTCCCAATATTTTTCCTTTGTAGGATACAAAAGGAAACCAGGCAGGGGGCAGGCTAGGAAGGGCATTGGGGACAATACACCCAAGTATCCTTCCTCTTTCCTTGTTTTGTAAACGCCTTACATTTTCGGTAAGGTTGTGCCTTCGTGGCAGTGGAAGGAACATAATCAGCAAAGCGGCGATCTTGCAATCTGGCCACATCTTCTTTGTAAAGGAGGGAATTTGTACATGAACCATAGCCAGAGATTGAACAATTGCTAATTCAAAGTTCAAAAAGGAGAGGTTGTTTTGTGGAGTAGCTGCACGGTACACCACATAAGCATTGTACTTTGCCATATGCACAATGTGTGTGGCTAACTTTTTGTACCAGAAACGCGACTTGCGTTCAGCACGGTATGACTGAAGCACTTGGTCGTTTTTTGTCTACTCCACCTATGTACTTGTACTCCAGAATGCAGTTGGGCTTCCACACTTGCTGAGTCTGCCCGTGCAGAGTGACTGCTGAGAAGTACTTTCATCATGAATAGTACTTAGCATGTACACATCCCTTTTGTCACAGGATTTCACTGCCAACAGTTAATCCCGTCGCATTGCCATACATTGTCCCTTGGCCAACTAAGTTGTCTGGGGAAGCCTTTGCGGTTACTGCGGATTGTACCACATGCCAGTGTGCCCACATTGAACAATTCCTTGAACAGTGGAATTCCTGTGTAGAAATTGTCCACATACAAATGGCGACCCTTGTGGAGCCATGGTGCGATCTTCTCACTTGTCCCTAAATGTGCTGGGCAGCCCAGAGGGTTTTAGGGTAGAGTCTTTACCAGTGTAGACTCTCATGCTGCAGACATACCCAGTGGTACTCTCACACAACACAACAAGAGATAGGAAAATCGAATATGCAATGCTTTTCCCCGCTCACCTGAAATTCACTCACCGCAACAAACTCTACTTCTTTGCGGTCCCGGCAGAAGCAGTCAAGTTCATTGAGGCACAAATCCCACTAACGGAACCGGCGGAGGAACCAATGGACAACGACTAAGGCGGGTGTTCCCTCAACTCTCATGATGGTCTGCCTTCTGGGTGCAACTGTTGTCCTCCCCCACTCCCCCAGTTGTTCACTCGACCCCCCCCCCCTGCTCCACGCCACTCGGAGCCAACTGTGCCCCAACGCCACCGCCTTAAGAGCACCACCAGCGGAAGGGGAGAACATTCTGGATCTGCTTTACTGTAGCTTTAAACGCTGGGTTGGAACCCCGGCGGACGTGCCTCACCTGTATGCACCATGCTTGGGCCTCATCTGGTTAGATCTCTAGTGTCAATGATAAGTTTGTTCTTGTAACCTAATGTATCATCAGCTGTTCGAAGATAAATGATGTTGCATTGTGATAGTATTAACAAATGTTGGTCACACGGCAGCGGGGGCCCCCACTACAGCTGCAATGCCTTCTAAGGCAGATTTTTTGAGTTTAAGCCCCTGTTGGGCTATTGGTCGTGCGTCGCCGAGTTGGGGATGGCACGCGATTGTCAGCTCCATGGGTGGGAACTCGCACTGCTAGTTGGAATTGGGTGGTGAGGGTTGGGGGTTTAGATGTTGGGCAATGTTATATAAAACGGCAGGAAAGAGGTGACTGGTTGTGGAAAAAAGACGTGTTCACGCTGCAGCAGCGCATAGCGTGGAAGGCGGAGAAAGATCCTTCAATTGGGATGTCCCATAAACTTCTCTCATGTCTATTAAAATGATGACGTGGAATGTTGGGGGGTTAACTAATTTCACGAAGGCCCGCAGGATCACGGCACATGTGCAGAGACATGGAATCGAGATACTCCTGCTGCAGGAGACACACGCTCTGAGGCACCTTGCATCAAACCTGGCACATTCTTGGGGCCCTAATAGGTTCTATACACAATACTCCACTCAATTCAGGGGAGTGTTGACCCTGATCCACAAATAAGTAAAATTTACACTCCACACGTCCCACATAGACACAGTGGCAGATACGTGATCCTTCACTGTACACTGGCTAATGAGGAATGCTTGCTCGTAAACTCCTATGGTCCGAACACCAACTACCTGGAATTTATTGATGAGGTGGCCAATCTCCTCATGATGTATGTGGAAGTCCCCATTGTATGGGGGAGGGTACATGAACCTTATACTAGACAATGTCCTTGATGGAACAGGCAATACCCTCAGAGCCATGTTGCGCGCCGCCAAACGACTCCATACACATATGATGTCCCTGAATCTACATGACGTGTGGAGAACTCTCCACCCCCAAGTGAGAGATTATACTTTCTATTCAACAGTACACGACAGCTCTTTCGAGAATGAATATGTTTCTGGTGTCGGGTTATCGGGTGGGTAGGATAGCAGACGTCAAGATACTAGCGCGCATACTCTCAGATCATTCCCCGGTGGTGATTCAGATCCAACTGGGGCCTGTTGATATAAACACCTTTTTTGATGTCAACAAATGACATGAGACATCCGAAGGGACCCGCTGGGAGGCGTTTAAAGTATATATTAGAGGGATGTGCACCTCAAGGGAGGCTGGGGTGCTAAAAGCCATAAGCCAGGTCTTGCACACTTCCGAAACTAAGCTCAAAGCACTAGAACAAGAACATGCCTTTACACCCACCCCGGCAACCTTGGCAAAGATTAGAGCAGAGCTTGAACTCTTTGAATCTCACGTCCTCGGCGAGGTGCGGTACTATGCTCGGCCCTTGGCGGCGCGAGGTATGGCGAGGGAGACAGACCTGGAAGAACCCTGTACAGGTTGGTACGCGCAGAGGGAGACAAGACCCATATAGATGGCATCATAGACGCGCAGAGCACGCAACACTGGTCCGAGCAGGGCATAATTGACACATTTGTAGACTTTACGCTAGTTTTTACAGCCCCCAGCAAGAACACACAGCCCACGACATGGATGTCCTGCTTGAATGTATCCCGATGACCTTTATTTCCCAGAGCACCAGAGAACAACTTGATGCCCCGTTCACCTTTGAAGAGAGAGTCCAGGTTATTTCAGACCTCCCAAAGGGCAAGTTCCCGGTAGGGATGTAACTGTATTACGGTATACCGTTAAAGATACCGTGAACCACTTAATTGAACAATAATAACCGTCACATTGTTTATACCGGTATACCGTTCATACCGTTAAGTGTGCTTTTCAATCGGATTTGGAAAGGCTGCAGTAAGCAAGTGCTGCGCAGTCTTGGTCTTGCACTGTTGGATGTGCCGTCTGCCAAGTAGTTTGAGTTGGAGCAGTTTTTAATGCCATTCCATAAACCACACGTGCCTGACACAAAATCAATATGTTAGCAATAGTAAGAATAAATACAGTGCCAAGAAGGAAAAGTGTTTACTTTGGGTTGGCGGTTTGGGGTTTATATATTTATAATGGATAATGTTTTCTAAACATATGACAATGGGGGATTTCCCTGGTTCCATCATTGAATTTACATATAATAAGTCACAGTGCGAAATGTACTCCTCTCTGGGTATTCTCTGCTGCCATGCCAAAGTGTAACATGTCCGTGATTACTGAACACCTTTTGGCCCGCAAGTAAACTGAAGGCTGTAATGTAAAAAGAGTGCGTGTGTGCGTGTGTGTGTATGCGCACAAGCGTATACTACCATCAAACTCCATTGATCTGTGGCATGCAGGTTATCAAGATAGCAACATGTTCATCTTCACAAGTAGCCAGTGGAGGGGCTAAAAGCCAAAATGACCACTTAAGAAAAGCTATTCAGTTTGCTTTGCCAGTCGCAGCAGGGCTCCCCTCCGCCTCTCCTCTCCACACGTGTGTTTGTGTTTGGTGGAAGCGAGGGGTGGCATTTCAGTGGAAAGTATGTTGAAAAGCCCAATTCTGGCCCTGGGTGCCTGGTTTTGTTTGTGATGATAAATCTGACAATTTATGACCTTTTAGAAAATATTTGTTAAGATTAGTTAACTCCACCTGCTATACCGCGATAACCATGATATACTGTCATTTGGCAAGAAGGTTATTGTACCGTCATAAAACTAATACCGTGACACCCCTATTCCAGATACATGGGGTATCAAGGAGCAAACGTAACCACTTTCGTTGGTCGCCTGTTTAGCCAATGGCACTCGTATCTGAATACCGTTTATTTGCCCCCCTGCCATCTCTTATTCCCCCCTTAGACCATTATGTATATTTTTCACCCTTTGATATCATATAGGAAAAATGTCTGTCCATGTTTCATCATTGTATTGACTATCACTCTGCCAAGACAGTGAGGTTGAATAAGTTTGTGTGGTTGGGGCATGGGTATTAAAGTGCATATTCTCGCCATCTGCGGTAGGTTGCCTAGTTGTGTGCATATGTACATATGACAATACCATTACATCAAACATTGGAGTGCCAACATTATAGTAATTTGATACTTCATCAACATCGTAACTCATAGCAGCATATGAAAAAGTGGGGATTTTGACAGTTTGTTTTTTGTGCAGAGTGGTAAGATTGGCATTTAGAGGCATTGTGGGCCCATATTACTTTAAACTTGTTCCAAATGAGGCTCAATCCCTTTTGTATTAGTTGAACCCCACCCCCCCCTCTTGTATAGTACACAATATAAAAGTGATGCTCCAATACAGCCCTAGACAAAACAGCATTACAGAAAAAACAATAGCTACAAAGTATAACCCGCAATCATAGCTATTAGCTCTAGTAGTACTAACTCCTTCCCTATTGCTATCTACATTTGTAGTTTCGTTAGTGAGGGCACTCCTGTCCGCTATATTTCCACCTGAAGGGGTGATATGAATAGGTTAAGTACACACAAATAAATCAAATGCTATTATTTATCTCCTCGAGGTGATTTTATTTATTTTTGAGAGAGATTTACATCTGTGAAACTATTTTCAGCATTCACATACTCTTTGTAATACTGCATACTGTAATCAAATTCTGCATTCATTTTTCATCTTTGGGTACCCAATTGTTTGTCGGCACCCTTTTTCTCTATGGCACTGCACTTTCCTGCTCTTGTGGTTGTTCCCCATTGGACGTTGTGCTATCGTGTGCTTTTGTTACGTCTGTGAGACAAATCCAATATTTCAGGCCCGTAACCTTTACAGCAGTAGGAGTGCAATACACTACCTCATAGGGGCCATGGAATCGTGGAGAGTTCCATCTACGCATGAAACTGTGCACATACACACATTCACCGGGCATTAACTGCAGCATTGGACTGTCTGCTGCTGGGGTGTTTATATCTGTCATTCTCTTGTGTGAATTGGGGCGCTATTTGTTTGGCTATACTCTGCACAGCTTGTGTCAGTTGGGTGAGATATTCTTTAAACTCATCCCCCAGCACTGTGGCAGCTCTGTGAGCATCTGACGCCCTTCTTACTGGAGATGGTGGCATTTGAATGCGCCTCCCCGTCACTATCTCGTGCAGGGACAAATGATGATCCTTACTAGGCTGCGTTCTGAGTTGTAACAGTGCTAGGGGCAGGCAATACACCAAGTTCTTTTTTAGGGTGTGGCATAATTTAGACAGTCTACTCTTGAGGAGGCTCTTTATCTTCTCTACCATTCTGTTAGCTTGCGGGTGATAAATCGAGCAAAGTTTGTGTTTTACCCCTAGCAATGATGTCACTTATTTGAAGAGGTCATTGACAAAATGAGTGCCATTGTCTGAGGGTATATTATTACAAATCCCCCCACCTTGGGCACACCTCCCTCACCAGGAACTTTGCTGCGTATTTGGCGTCTGGGTGTGCACAAGGTCCTGCTTCCACCCAGCTTGAAAAGGGGCATACTATCACAATGAGATATTGCACCTTTCTCCCATATCGGCATAGTCAATGTGTAACTCTCTGAAAGGCCCTGATGGTCGTGGCAGTGTTCCCCGCAGCGTCCTAAGGGTCCTCTCTGAACTGTATGTCTGACATGTGGTGCATTCTATTATTCATTTTGCAAGGTGTTCTTGGAGGTTTGGAACAAATCATTCCTCCTGGTTATCTGCTGCTATGTGTTTGGTAACATGTGCGGGGAAATGAAGCTGTTGAAAGGCCCCGTCTAATAGTTCTACTGGCATCACCACTTTTCCGGTCATTTCCTGACGCCAGAGGAGTTCTGTGGGTGACTGCATGCATCCTCTCTTTACCCATATTTCCTGTTCTTCTGTTGGGTATTTGCATTATGGGCGTGGAGTTCTACCCCTCTTCCTAGTTGTTTTTGTGCGTTTGTCTTTACTACACATTCTGCTGCTTGGGGAGGTTAAAGTATGTAGTTTCTTTTGCGTCGGCCCCTGCGTTTCTGCATGAGATGGCGTCAGTGTTATTCCTGTGAGCCTGGCATTTCACTAAGGCCACTACTGATGGCTCGGCCAATGCTTCAATAAGATCATTCAATAATTGTGCATGCTGTACAGGAGAGCCGTCCGCTCTCTTGAATACTCTTCTTTGCCAACTTCACAGGCCGGAGTGCACCGTTGTTGTCACGTATGCCGAGTCAGAGTTTGTTACTGCGCATGCTTTGGCTGTGTGCATCGCTTCAATTAGGGCTACGAGTTCTGCGGCTTGCGCTGACAAATGTGAGGGGAGGCGTTTCTGCACTATCACTTCATATTCGTCCCCTTCTATTCTCACCACTGCTGCCCCTACGTGGTTTTCTCCTGTTTCTCAATCAATGGACGCTGATTTGTCCACAAAGTACACCTTCCCTTCCTCTAGGGCATTTTCGCTGGCTTTGGGAATATGGTCTCCTTCCCCCTCATATGTGGTGCAATCATGATCTTGCATGTCTTCTACTGTGCAAGGTTCTGTGATGATGTGGCTAGGTTTAGTCTTGCAGCGTATAACGTGCATGTTTGGGCTTGATATGATTATTTCATATGCAGTGGCTCTCTGTGTGGTGAGTGTGGACTTTGACCTTTCAAGAGTGTTCAATAAATAGCGGCACAGAACATCCCATTACTATGGTGGCACTTTTCTCTATAGCAGTCTACTGCTGCGAGAGCTTGTTCGCATGCAAAGTGTCCTTGCATTACAGAATCTAATGTACCGCTGTAGTAGGCCAATGGCATGTGGCCTAGTGATGTTTTTTGTGTCAGTACTGCTGTAATTAGTGTGCCATTGCAGTGGGAGAAAAGATAAAACTCCCGGGTGCTGTTGTGATGTCTTGTAATTTAAGGAATGTATAATCGCCTCCTGTGTCCATTTTATAGGGGTACTATTCTTCTGGGCATCTTTCAGTGCCTGGAGAAGGGGGCGTGTGCAGGCAGCGTAATCCAGTATCCATGCACGGCAATAGTTGCATATGCCGAGACATTTTTGCATGTCTTTTACAGTTTTGGGCATTAGGTTGGCAAGTATTGCTGCTGCTCTGCCTGGTATTATTCTCTTGCTGTCCTTTGATATTAACTGTCCCAGATACAATACTTCTGCCAGGCAGTACTGTAATTTTCCTCTGTCCACCTTGTACCCTTTTGTTGCTAGTAAGTTCAACAACGTTATTCAATCTGCTCTTCATTGCTCTTCACTTTCGCTGCAAATTAAAAGGTCGTCTACATACTGAATTATTGTGCTTTTTACATCAATGTTGCTGAGGTCTTCGTGCAAAAATCTGTTAAAGATGCTAGGGCTCTCACAATAACCTTGTGGCAATCTGCAATGTTCATATCTTTTTCCTCCCAGGGTAAATGCTGTTATGTATTGGGAACTGGAGTCGAGTGGTACTGAGAGAAAAAGCATTCTTCAGGTCCACTACTGTGAAGCATGTGGGCTCTTTTGGAACACTGCACAAAATGGATGCGGGATTTTGGACTAGGGGGAACTCCTTCTGTAGGATAAGTGGGCAAAGGTCCTGGATCATTCTCCAAGCCCCACCCTTTGCTTTATTGATTGGATAGATAGCAGTGTTGCATGGTGAATTTGATGGCACGGTAATGCCCTGTTGTAATTGTTAGTTTATCTCCCTTTATTCCTTCCTCCGCTTCCCTGGACAGTGGGTACTGTTTTACTCTGGGTGGCACTGCACCTGGTTTTATTTTTATGGGCGTTACTTTCTGTAAGAGTCCTTCATCATGGGGCCCTGTTGTCCATAAATTCAGCAGTACTCGTTACATAGCCTCATCGAAAATCCGAGGTGGTGCACTGACACTGGCCATGAGGGGGTTATTCACTTCTCTGTGTGTCCTGCGACATAATGATTCAACATAAATTTCCATTATTATCTCCCCATCAGTGTCACTGTCGGTGAACAGCTCTTCGGTAAGATCACGTAGCGCTATGCTTGGGTTGATACGCAACACTGTTCTCCACTCACATCCATGCGTGTCCAGTCCTATTGCCACAATAAGTTTAGCTGATACTTGCACACCTTGTAGGTCAATCGAGAGGATGGTACCAGGCACAATTTCTGGGTTCACCACTGCGCGAAAAACAAAGTCAGATGGTACTCTCCATTCCTTTCACGTTATTTCAGGCACCATTCTAGCTAGTACTTGTATCCCGTAAATGAACATGTCAACCTCATTGAGCACGCCTCTTACTGCTACTTCATTAGTCATGGTACTCATCATTCGCATTGCTCTTAGTGGGCAGACCCCTGGAGTGAAGTACACTATCCCTCGTTCTGTAAAGGAGATGGTCCTATTAAGCTTACTGAGGAGATCCCTCAGTAAGCTTAATATAAGATATAACATGGGTGCCCGCACTGTCTTTCCTCCCAACGTTCTATCCAAATCTTTTGTGTAGGGAACCTTCAAAATTGCCCCAGTGAAACCCTGCGTTTCCAAATGTCGGCTCGATAGCGGAAACTGGCCTTCCATGAGGCACAATTTGTATTTTTTATTTTTATTTTTTCTGCTCCTGAGTCCACCATGAAGATGAACTGCTTGTTTCCTATCTCTGCTCCCACCAGTGGTTCCTCGTCTGGACATAGGGTAGAATATAGGACTGGACACGCAAGCGCTCTCTGAGGGCTGTCCTAATCTGGGTAGGTATTCATTCCTGGGCCAGAAAAAAACGCTGTCTACGATCTTTGCTGTTTCACGGAACGGGGCAGATGCGCCATATGCAGTAGTTGCAAAAACATTTGTGGGGGTGCTTCCCATAGGGTTTTGACGTGCTAATTGTTGTTGCATGCCTTGTTGTGGTACTTGTGGCCTTTGTTGGATTTGTTTCTGTTCCTTGTTGACAATTATTATAATATTGCTCTAGTTGGCCATGGCTTCCCATCGGTTATCCATAAGGACTGCCCAGATGAGGGTGGCCAAATTGCTGTTCATATCCAGATCGTTGGGGCCCTTGATAATATCCCATGGGTCGGGCGCAGCATTCCTGTGAAAGTCCCCACTTCCCGCAATTCTAACAGGACCCTTCGCCCCCTCCAGAGGTCCTTGTCCTCCAAACCCACCTCTGTCCCCTGTACCCACCTCATCATCTTCCAGGCCTTCCCTTCCACTGGGGACCCTCGTATTTCTCCTTGCCAGCCCATGGTGTGCAGACCAAGTTGCTGCCATCCTTGCCAGTGAACCTCCTGACCCCTCCTCCCTGTCTCCTTGTCTCTCAGTAGGCAGGGCTGCTGTTACGGCAGCAACCTTCACCTGTTTATTTTGTACAAGTTTAGCTTCGTCTTCCAACCTCCTCTGTGCTATTTCTTTTGCTCTTTCTTTGATCCCCTTACAATTACAGTGGTATACTATAATGCTCTGAATTTCAGGCCAGCCTTTGGCTTCTATCCCGGCAATTTTATCTAGGGCCTTCTGTACCTCCTTTCGGAGACCTCTTTTGATGGAGTAGAAAAGGGAGGTTGATTGGTCCCATGCCGTTCCTGTCTCCGATCTCCACAGGTCCTGCACCTGGAGAATGTACTGCTCAACCTGTTCCTCGTCCCTCATCCATCTGCTTGGTCTCCCACCGTGGACACCAGCAAACTCTTTACGTCCCCCATAGCCAGCGGGACCATATCCATTTTCCCGCCCCTCCCGATAGTGGGGGCAGTGACTTCAACAAATTATTCTTGTCCATCTGCACCCATGGTATGTAATGGGGCCTTCTTGCTCCTTTGTGAATGAGGGGCATTTGCAATTTCATTTTGCTTCCTTTCTTTCTTTTACTCCTTTCGCTTTACTCAAGGATGTGTTTCCCAACCTACTTCGGAGCCTCCCCTGCCACCTTTGTCGTACCACTCCATCTTCATGCTCTTCTCCTAGTGGTAGTGGCATTCCTGCTGCCGCCACTCCTTCCTCAAATTCATCTAGATTGCTCCACACCTCATCTATTTCTCCGTCTGATTCTACAGTTCCCTGTTCCTCACTTAGTTGGCTACCTTCCTGTCCTACTCCTACTATGCTGATGGGGGTATTGTTGAGGTGAAAGAAAACTCGCTCTATTTCTACTCTTCTTCCGGCTGGCTAGATGGGTTCCTGGACGGGAGTGGCGATGGTGTTGGCCCGCCTGCTGCGACGGATGGCGGCTCTCCTCCCCCAGGCAACATTTGGCCCCTGTAACGTAATGCTCTCAACCGTGTCAATTCTATTTGTTTGGTGGCAAGTTGTTTTTCCAAATCACTAGTTGGGTGTGCACGGTTTACTGGAGGGGTGCTCGTGGGACTGTATAACCCTCTAGAGTTAGGGAGGCAGGGCCATCGCTGCGGAAGTAAAAGGTGCGTTTGGGGCAGGCAAATAAGATGGGTCACTGTACCCTGCCACGGCCTAGTTAACAGTGGGTACAGCCTAGTGAGTTCCTCATCCCCTGTTTTTAGCACTTTTCCCTCATCCACTTCGATCTCCCCCCCCCCACCCCCCCCCAGCCCCCTGCTGGGGTCTGTGCCGTTTCAGACGGCGCTTCCTTGCCTGCACCAATCACAGGGGATGTTTCTTCAAGCATCCTCCAGGGATCTAGCACTTTGCGTCTGTTTTGAAGTTGCTTTTCCCGGGAATTTGCTAGCAAGCGGGTGGTCACAAGATCTAATATTCTTTTATCGAATGACCCTCCTTCTGGCCACACTTGGGATGATCCCTCTCCCTTTATCTCTGTGAGCAACTGGTCATGGTACTTTTGGATTTTCTCGCTGTACAGGGGGAGGTGCTGGCAAATATGGACTAATGGTGTACCTCGCCCTCATGGCTCCCCGCGCGTGTACACTCGTGTATGTGTTCTAAAAAGAAGTGCATTTTGATTGTATTTTATACAGAACACCTTAATAAGCAACTTGCAATGTCACAGTTTAAGAACTTTTCACTTAAACCTTTAGGTTCCAACATGTATTAAAGCAGGATTTAGACCAATTCAAAATAGGCTAGATTTACATATACTCTTAGACATACCGACACAGTTGACCTTGATGACAATTAAAATAAAACACAGTTTTGCTTTCATTTTAATTATACCACCACCCTGCTCTGGATCACACTATCATATTCTTCTCACCCATTCACTCTCCCTGCTCCCCTTATCTGAGCCCCTTTTGTCCTGACCTCCTAAAAGTTAATGCACACAAGAAAAAGAATGTACTAATATCTCCAAGTCTATTCATTACACAAGACTCTGTTTTTTCTATTTTATCTCCACTTATTTCCTGCACTGGTCGAGACAATGCTACGCGGCAATGCCTTCCACCCCCCCTTTCGGAGCTAGGTTCCTGTATTCCGTTACTTCTCTATTTACAGCCTAATGGCCATAAAGAAAAGAGAAGAAAAAGCCTACCAGTCACGGTCATACACTCCCTATACCCTAAATCTGACTCCTCATTATTCCCTCAGCATTACCCTTCTACACGTCACCTTCTTTTTAAATTCCCCCTCCTTTGAGGTTCTCACAACCAATACTCACGTGTCTGGGGTGATCCGAGAGCCTCCGTTCACGATCGTGGTCTATCCACAATCGAGGCCACACCCCAACCAAGCCGTGACCCGCCTTGGCAAATAGTCGGGTATTTACAATGGCCAGGATCCTTGGAACCTCTTTGTGCGCACTCACTGGTCAGCCGCAGGTGGCAATGGTTTTGTTGGGGGGGGGGGGGGGTTCCAGATCTCGCCGCACTACATGGGGGTGGGTGTCTCTCGGTGCACCCTCAAATCACATCTCAGGGGTCACCAAGTGAAGGCGCTCACTCCCCACATCACAAATAAAACTCAGAATAATGGACACATCCAAGTAGGGAATGTGACCAGGAGATTGGTTGGTTGTGAGGGGCAACAAACTTTATATAAGATTCTGCATCCAGAGAGCTCTGCTGCTTTGAGAGCGCTGTGGCAAATACAACAAAAATACATTTTAAGGGAAGTTACATTTTGATTGGTGCAGGAATGGGTTAGATTATGGTTCTGTAAGGACCAGCTCCACAAGATTGGTTGGTGGCTTGGCGGGATGTCGGACATCGCATGGTTCATCTGAGCTGGTCCATGCGAGGTGGAGGACGAGTCAGGTCTGGGTGAGGCGGCTGATTCTGGCTAACTAATCTACACACTATCACAAGACATGCAGTAAATAATGACCATTACTACACCTTTATGAGAGACCTATAAATTGTACACATTTGTTTGCATTATCTTGCTTTAGATCATTGGCGAGGTGAAGGGTGTGGGGTGGGGGGTCTTGCCCTCCAGGTAACATGTGGGGGGCAGGATTGATAGCTGTCGGGTCTGGCACATCAGAGTGGGAGGGGGTGGAGTGACACATGTTCGTTTAGGACAGAATATACTGTGACAGGAGTCTGCTTTTATTGTGGGGCACTCTAGGATGGTCCGCAAGGAAGGGTCACACTTCTGCTACATCAATAAAATGGCTTTGGAGGGGCACAGGGTTGAACAGGTAGTAATTTTTGACAGTGGTGGCGAGAGGTGCAGGAGCGGGTTTGTTGAGAGCGCGAGAGATGGGCCACAAATCCTGGTTCGGCCCTGTCAAACACAGGTCAATGATCTCAGAGGAAGGATGAAAAGAATACACTGTTTGCTCACAACAATTCGTGCTAGAGCATCCGTGAGAAAGGGACTTGAAAGGCACAGGTGCGGGAGGAAAAAGGTGGGGGCGTCGGTGCTCGCTGTGCACGGCGCTACTGAGGGGGGAGAGAAGGCTTCACATCTACCAGAATGTGGCCTAGTCCAAAGATAGAGTTGGGAGTACACAAAATGGAGCCCAAATGTGTCTTGCAATAGCCCCTGTCTGTATGTGCCAGGGACTTGTGCTCTGAGGCAACAGAAGGGCAAGGAAGGCGTCCCTCCACTAGTGCGAGAGCAGGTGGTTCCTTTCGCGTAGAATGTATGGGGGGGCAAAACCGACCACCCTCCTTCCTTACAATATTCATTCAGCTAAGCAGGCCAATGGCATCCCTACTGGGTTAATCATGTGTCTTTGACATTCTGCTGCACGCTCAGTACTACCAGGAGAACCAACTGCAAAGTATGTCACGCAATGCATAACTATGATGCTTATAAGTCATGTTTACATTCATTATATTTTAAATACAAGGGAGGACTTCTACTGTGAAACAGTACTTTAAATGACAGCGGGACAGCTATATTTATACCCACACATCCCAAAATGTTCTATGTATTGTACAGACCAACCAACTGTACTGAGTTAGGAAACCTTTTAAATTATCTTACAAGCTTCCAAGACCCATAGCCTAAGCCACACCCACAAAAATATTATGCTGGAACGCTAGATCCATTGCTCAATTTCGCTCTTGGAGTGTTGGGTATTTTGAACAAATGCACAAACAGCAATAATCTAAACAGTGTGTACCACTTCATTTGTTATTAATAAAAAGTGCCTGTATTGTGCAGCCACGAGGAATATGTAGGATGTTTTTTGGAGGAGTTATACCTAATCTTGGGGTGTTTAATTATTGTGATACATAGTGGTATCTTACTGTGGTATATTGTTATTTTAGTGATGTATTGGTGGCCTTCCTATTTATAGTGGTAACACCCCCTCAGAATGTAACCTAACAACTGTCCTTCATCCCAGGGTCTTTCAAAAGAATAGCTACTGAACTTAGAACGCATATGGGACAGGAACCTTTTTTTATTTTTTTCTCAGTAACTTATCTACGATGCTGAGCTATGCCAACATGCAAACTGCAACAATTTTATATCTTACACAGGTGATTGGACATGCACACCCCATACATTTTTAAACTCACGTACTAAGAGAACCAAAAGTTCACTTCAGATCTTACCACCTGTGGTAAAATGAATTACCATCTATAATAAAACAAGGCTAGTCCCTGTGAACTGTTTCTGTGTTAATGATTGCAGACGTGCAATAAAATCCAAAGCTATTCAGTTTCTGATGTTTTTATATGCAATAATATTTAGAGTTATTCAGATAAAACATTTCATGCGATACAAGCCTTGTGTACAAAGGAAAACATAGAAAATGATGTTACATTAGAAACTTTGCATTCATCAAAAGGTTCCCTCAGTCTTAACTTACCAATGTCCTTGTACACAAACTTCTTACAACTAGGGGTGTGTCGCCATTACATGCACCCCCATCTCTGTTCCTGCGGTGAAACAGTGCCACATTGACAGACCCGTATTCTAGAGCAGTTGGAGGGTGTCCTCACTTGGAGTGTACTCACATAGTGGCAGCATTGGTGTAGTTGCTTTAAAGGCACTCCCCTTTTCATCAAGTGTACACAGGCCCAAATTCTTTCTACTAGTCCATTGTGGAAATTAGAACATCAAACCAGTAAGTTTGAAAGTATGCAGACAGTTGAATTGCGCGATGCACCCCCCCCCCCCCCCCCCATGCAAGCCCTTGTTGGTGTGGTCTATTCAGCAGATACATGTATATTGGGATGGTGGTAGTTTGGCGGCAACCCCTTTACGTATTGCCCCTTGAGAGTACCACTGTTTTAATGTATACGAGGGAGGATGCACTTCAAAAGCACTGGTACCTGTGATGGAGCTTTTGCCCCAGAGTAAATCTGAATACACTGGTTTCCATACCGACCTTTACCAACTACCAGTGTTTTAAGTGGGCAGAGGATAGCCATGTGAGTTCAAAGGCTGCTTAAATCATGGTACATGCGAGAAATTGTGATGATGGTCTCCGCGTTGATCTGCAGAAACCCATTATGCGTGCTTTTCAGCACGCACATTACAAGGGCATGGCTTGATTGGTGTGCACTCCTGGATATCGCTAGCGTGATGGGCACCAGCAGACAATGTACAGGTCACAAACCTGGAAGCCCTTTCCGGGGGGCACACTGGGAGCAAAGAAGGGCAATTTCCAGTTCTTGGCCCAAGTGCCCAAAAGTACAGAACTATGATCACACTGCACACCTGTTTGTTGGGGAAATAAACATAATACCCTGTTGTTGTTGGTATTCAGTTTAATAAAAAAAGCCACAGCCTTTTTATTGCCAACACAACCAAGAGTCCGCTTATTGTTTGTGTATATACTGTATGATGTTCATGTCCCATAAGGATCGGGGCTCCACAGCTTTAAGGGTCCTGGCTTGATTGCTCGTGCTAGCAGGCTGGCGGTCTCCACTCCCTTGGCCGTTAGTACATCATTCCCGTTTAATAGGGCCACGGCAGGGTGCTATTTGTCTACATAAGGATAGTGATCAGCTCCCATCGTGTTGCTCAGCACACAGAGATATCTATGCTACCCCCTTGCTTTATCTCGGATTAAGGCAGTCTCGAGTCTCAAAGGATTTATTGTTTTGTTGTTTTGTGTTACAGCAGCTGTTCACAACTATTTTCGGATCTCCTGAATTGATCCAGCAACGCAGTCCGTGTTCAATGTAGTTTACCCAAAGGACTAATTCCAATGGACAAACAGGCCCCAACTCACAGTACTGTGCTCCGCTGCTCTCACACTAGGTCTTTGCTTTAAACAATAAAATGAATGTGTGTGTTTGTGTTTTTTTTTTTTTTTTTTTAATCCACTTTTGAGCACAACTTGTGTAGCAGGGCTGGCTTTCTTGCAGGAATATTTTGATCAAATGCAATAATTAAATTTGAAATGCAGAGTGATGCGTTTTGAGTGCCACCATGGTTAGCTCAATGTGTTTGGTGTATGCTGCAAATATCTTTGTCAATGGCATCAGACCCCCAGAAAAATGTAATTTGCAATTGTCAGACAGATAAAATCGATAGCTTCTGCGACCATGCTGAGTGACACATTTACATGTTTGTATGGTCTTGTGGTTTGGGTCAGGTGTCACCCTCTTTAGGCTATGCCCATCACTAGCTTAGGCCACACCCAACCTAGAGAGCCCTTCATTTTGCATCCCACTTAAATCAGTGCTCCCACCCATAAAGGCCAGGCCTCAAAGCTGATTGACTTTCTTTTGCACTATAGTGCAGCCCTGCCTTTCTGGCTCATCCGATTGGTGTCAACAAGGACACTTTTTTTGCTATTAGTCATCAGCAAATAACTTTTGTCAAAATACATTTTAGTTTCTGCATTAGTGCAACACTCGCCTTCACAACCTGAAGCATTTGCTAAACCAGCATTGGCAATGCCAACCGTGTGGGCTTTTGCGTAGATGTAAAAGGCACTTGTGAGGTACTGCCATAGTGGTATTAACTGGCCATTGATGGTAGCAGGTGCAATATTTTGTGAATCTGGGTGTCTAATAGCAGAACCTGGCAAGTGCCTAATTCTTATACACAAGCAAAAACTGGTGGCTTTGCCAATGCTTGATTTTTAACAGTACTTCAATGAAGTGAAGGACCTGATTGGTGCTTATAAATCGAGTGGCTCTGTTAAGACATTTTATTACAGCAGTCGCACATTTACTACTCACATTAAGTCATTAATTGCATTATCACCATTTGGCAAGTTATATGAGACGATCAACGACTCTTTAAAAGATCATACATCCATCTTTGCAATGATGAACTCTAAACCCATTCATCTGGAAGGCTACATCAATGCCCTGGAGAGATGGAGAATTGATCCAGGCACCATGCCCCACATGTGCCGATCCGATTGCTCTAAGACTTCCAGTGACATCAGAAAAACCTTGAACCAAGGGACAACGGTGGACTCAAGCTCTCAGACGCACAAGAAAAGCTTTGGGCGGATGTCCTTCAGACTGATTGCGGAACAAGACTAAAAGCTTCCTCTAATCGCTCTGCGGGCTCCATCAGCTCATCGTCAACCAGACCTCATCCACCATCTCATACACCCAGGGATAATGACGTGATGTGCGTGGACGATATGCCCTCGGCTAAAGAAAACAAAGGAGCAAGGCTGACTAAGGAGATGAAAGTAGCACAAACGGGTCCTGTGGTTGCCACCAGCAAGATCTTGACTACGGAAAGCAAGACTCGGGCCTCTTCTCCACAGGTGTGCCTCAAAACAGCCCCTATGTTCAAGCCAATTGCACCTCCACAGAAACCCGAAAAATTATCTGAGGGCTTTCCTCAATACAAAAGCCTAAATGCCTGTTGCGGAAGACACAGATCCAAAAGAACCATTAAGGTAGCAGAAACCATCCAAACTCGACCCTCATTCTCCCAAGTCGATAAATGACTTCCTCAACTACAAGGAGCTGATGGACCTAAGTCAACATCTTGATGCCAGTGAGGACAGTCAGCCAGAAGCGGTTGCACTCCCCTCCTAGTGAGACGCCCTTCCTCCAAACTGTCACCCGAGATCTCTCAAGCTTCTGTTCGTTGAGCGATCGCTTCAAAGACTTGTGAAATAACCCAGAGTCTCGACCCCAACAAGCATAGCGAAGATCACACACACACCACAGACCTCTGCCAGACCCACCACCTCGACGGACAATGACCAAATACACTTTGAGGGTTCATGCGCAAAGACAAACAGAACTTTCGGACAAGGCTGCCAATAACGCCCATAATCAGCACAGGCCACCACACCATGAAAACTACGCACAGTCGAGATCCTCTTATAAAAATCAACAGCAGAAGCCCTCCAACAAAGAGCATCTTAAGCACAGGTTGAGCCCTACCTTCAAACTGAGCCAACACACAGGCAACCAAAAATACTTAGTGCTAAACAGACGCACAATGATGAACTTGATTCATAGTATTTCAGCCTTAAAAGAAATTAAATCAGAAGACTTCAAGACAGTGGAACCATCTCACGAAGGGCAAAAAGCATCCTGTTTTCTCTACACTACATCTGACGGAGTGGACACTCTGCTGGCAAAGGCTATGGAAGTGTTGTACAAACAAGGATTCGAATTAACACGTCTCAAACCAGACAGAATTGAGCACACAGACCTTAAGGACCGAGGCATGGACTCTACGCAAACCGCCTCACAAAATCTTGAATCGTTGCCAAGAGAAGTGCCACACTCGGGTCTTCGTCAGGCTATAGATCGGACGCAGCCCAGTCATCTTCTCAAAGGGAAGCCCCAACACCCCGTTCAAAAAATCAGCCAATACCTATCAGGGTACCAGGCGAGGTCTCTCGCAACTTACCTCCTCAAAAAAATGTGGCTCCCTGCAGACCAGATCTTCAGTCCCAAACATGGTTGTGGTTTCCGAAAGCCCTATCAACTTGCCTTCATAAATAGCCACCATTGCAGGCCACCACTTCTACAGATCCTCAGTTACTTTCCTTAGCCTGCTGGAATACAAGGGGATTCCTTCACCTAACAACCCCAGGTGACATCAACCTAGGTGGATACGACATTTTGTGTTTACAAGAGTTGTGGTTGAAAACAACACCAATGCTTGATGGGCTCGAAATTGCTTTCTCAGAGGCACTGACAGGGGGGGAAAAAGGCAGGCCTTCTTCGGGATTGATGATCGCAGTTCGGATGGGTAGCAGTTTACAAATAGTTAAGACCATCTTGAAGTCCCCATTCGTCCTAACGGTCCTCCTCTCATGGCTCCATAAGAGGTCGGTGCAGAATCCTTTTCGCACACATACCTGCTGGTTATGACCTATTTACTGTAACCCCAAGGCAATCCAAAGAGATTCACTGTTCGACCTAGTAACAACTACGCTGGACTCCGTATACTTGGAGCTGGAAGCTTGCAAGGTCATTATTTGTGGAGACCTTAACATCAAATGCTCTATGAATCCATCAGATCCTACAGAGTCTACACCTTACCAAGCTTGCCAACGGGGAAAGGAGTGGCCTAAGCTAATGACATCAAGACCACTTTATAATACAGCAACTACGCTACCCGACACTATCAAAACACCAACGTGGAAGCGTGGTCTGGCTTACTCCACCATTGATTACATCTTCGCCTTGCAGCTACTTCTTGCTCGGTTGACTGAATTCAGTATTCAACACACAACTCGAAGCAACCACAACCTTCTGTCTATTAAAATGGTCATCAGTAAAACCACTGAACACCCACTACCTGGGAGTCGTTGAACCGGAAAGCAAGGGAACCTGGGTAAGGGTCACCAGGGCCAGCATTCGAGACGTCAGTCTCTTATGGAAGCAGTGGAAACTGCCTCGAAGTGAACTATAAACCGCTCCTGGAACCCTACAGATCCGTCGCTACTGGTGTAAATGACCCCAACTCGAAACCTCCGTGTCATACACACACATTTGATGCCTTGTTGGTGGCGAAGCAATACATGCTCAGCAAAGCCAGAAGAACTGCTGCACGACACAACACGGTTACCAATAGAACCCATGCAAATGAGGTGATAAGAAGTTTAAAAAACCGGTTAAGATCATATCGGCTCGCTCTCTACCAAAAAGATTCCGAGGCCATGTTGGAGCAAATCACTAACAGTAACTCTAGAGACTTCTGGAAGCTAATTAACCCACGGAGCAAAGCGACAGAATCAGTGCTGTCAAACAGTATTCCTGAGTCAACATGGATACATTTTTATTCAACACTGTTTAGCTCCCCAGACTCGCTTCCACCAGCTGCACCGCCATCGACATCTGTTCCCTGGGTCGACCTCCATGAGCCAACTGACCTATTACGATCGATAACCAAGCTGAAGAATTTGAGGGCACCAGGGCCTGACGGCCTCCCCAACGCAAACTTAAAATCTGCTCCAGAAGACTGGGCAAATCTACTAAGCTTGATCTTCAAAAGATGCTCTACACACAGCAGGATCCTGCCCACTTGGACTTCAGCGGTGATCATTCCGATATTCAAAAAAGGAAGAAAAGACGACCCAAGGAATTTTCACCCAGTGGCTCTACTTGATGTCATAGGGAAGGTTTATGGCCCCTTATTACTGGAACACTTTAATTTGTGGGCAAAAGAATCACCCTGCGAAGACCCTCTACAATCCGGGTTCAAAAAAGGGAATAGCATTAACATCTTCCTATTGAGCATACTAAAATCAAAAGCCCTGGAAGGTAATCAAACTATACCTGGTATTCATAGACCTTACCCAGGCTTTTGACTTAGTTAACAGAAGAAAACTTTGTGAAAAATTAAGCGACTGGAATTGCCCACCGGAGATCCTGGGCCCACTACAAGCCTTACATGCCACCACCACCATCCAGGCCCGGCTGAACTCGGGGCTGCTTTCTGCTGTGATACCAACCCCCCGAGGGGTCAAACAGGGCTGCCCTCTCGCCCCGGCCCTATTCCTGGCGTTTTTTGGGGACTATAAAGAAACGAATGCTGAGTCAAGATCTTTTCCCCCAGTAATGGGCAGCATGAAAGTTCCAAGACTCCTTTATGCTGAGGACCTTGTACAACTTGACCAGACCGCAATTGGCTTACAACGCCAGCTGGGCTCCTTAACTAAATACACTGAAGACAACGATCTGGAAGTTAACAAACAAAAAACGAAGATCATGGTCTTTGAAAAAAGGAGTAGAAAAAGAAGCAAATCCTCATGGTTCTTGGCAGGAGAAAAAGTGGAACAGGTATCAGAATTTAAATATCTCGGGGTGCTGATCGAGTCTACAAGCAAGGATTTAGCAATGCAATCACATCTTCATGCTAAAATGAGAAATCTCATCTCACAGGCCATAGTCTTAGACAGGAAATATGGCTGTTTCTTACTGATGCCCCTACTCAAATTCTATCAGGGGGGGGGGAAGTGATCCCTACAGTCACCTACGGAACAGACACCATGCCCTCTCTGCCTGACAACTTATGGCCCAGATTGGAGAGCCTTTTCTGGCTTCCAGTCCTGAACCTTCCGACTTCAACACCTTTAGCACTGATAAGACGGGAACTTTCACTCTCGTCCTTGGCATCAATAGTAACTAGAGCCTCTATTATGCTATACCGGAAGATTAGGACCCATCCTCGCCTATGATTTTCTTTTTCCATGGTACAAAAGGAGATGAACACAGGCAAATGCAAATTGCTAACCAACTGGGAGACTAAATGCAAATTACATTGAGAAGTCTGTGGCAGCTGCACTGAAGAACTGGTGTGTAATCTTACAAAAACCAAAAAACGCTTAGACGAAATGGACTGGATAAATACGTTAGAGAAGGCAGCTGCTTATAAATTGACCCAGCATCTGGCCTCAACGGCCAGAAAATTGAGCGAAGTCCAACCATTTCTTATAAAGCACCCAAACAGAAAAACACGATCGACACTTCTTCGCGCCAGGCTGAATCTATTGCCCACAAATGAGATCCTGCACATCTCTCAGTGACTAACAGCTGACGCTTTTGTAACTCTAAACAAACCATCCAATCGCTCTGTCATCTTCTCCTATCGTGTCCGGGCACATCTCCATACAGAACTCCCTATTTGCTTCATCATTTGGAGAAAGCCTACTTGACAGACAAAGCTCTCTGGTGGGAACGATTAATAGGGGGCCTCAGACCTTCATGGATGATAGCAGCTACCAGAATTTTGGACTTAACCTTTAAAGACAAAGCAATGGAGCCCTTGGCAGAATATTTAGACTCTGCATAAACCTTTCGAAGGGTGCTGTCCTTTCTCTTCAATTTCCGATTTAGCGTGCTGAAACTACTGAATTCTTCTCTTCTCTCTTCTTGCCTTCTCTCTGCTTTAAGTTTTGTCTTCTTCATTTGGTTTTTGATTTGATTCTATGTCTATCTTATAAAAATCACTTCAGTGATTAAAACTCGTAAAAAAAAAAAAAAAGAATTGGCGAGACCCAGTAATCTAAGTTGACGGGATAAGCGCCAAGAAGCATTGGCAGAGATTCCCACGCCAGCAGAAGATGGTGGAGTTTTAGTAGTGAGTTGTGTCGACAGCACCACCAATCTATAAATGTATGGGATGGGGTAAAGTTGGAGACCTACTTCATCTGGCACACTTGCAAAAGGGATTTCTAAAGGCCCAGGGCAGAAAAGTGTTGATTGCTTAATTCATAACTGTTATTTAATGTATTATTCATATACTCCTCTATTCCAAATGCGTGAGTGATTTGAGTAAACGTACCCGCTAGGTGGCATTTGGAGAGTCTTCGTCCATGCTGTTGAGGTGCCAGTCTATTTTTGGAATAATACTTTTGAAAACGCACACATTAAGTTTCCACCACAATGCACACTATTGCCACAAGAGCACAATATCAAAACAAAACAGAAGGGCGAGTTTAAGCATGATCTACTTAATTCTACATAATTCCATCATGCAAACAATTATTATATAAACTTATGGAAGTTCTGCCTCGTTTTTGGTGATGTGCACACTAAAAATGTAGCTTGCGTTTGTGTTGAAGGTGTCTGTCATCAAAAAGCTGACAGCCTCATTTTGTTAAGATTTCCACTATTAAGGATAATGTTCGTGGTTGTGTGAATGAAGATAACAAACGGTGACTAGACGCTCCTGCAAGCTTTTAGTGAATTGTTAAATGTAAAAGTGAGCATGTGACTGTGAGGAATTTGACTATCCGCACAGGGAAGAGTGCGCTCGCCTGGGCATTTAAAAAAAAAAAAAACAACTTTTTACATGAAAATTAATGATGGGAGATCAACCTCTGAGAAATGAGTGCAGTCATTCTGCACCCATGTCATCTGATTCCCACACCAAACACATAGTCACCTGTACTCTGGTAAGACCTAGCCTACAGGCGCCGTCTTCACCTGTCATATTCACAGGGAATGTGACAGCCCTGGGTACATCAAAGCATTCCAAGAAGGGGGAAGGCACACCTTTCTCCAGCCATGAGCAGCCTAATTAAAATATCAAAGGCACCATGGATGTGCATTCCTTTGTTCTCCGGCTGGTGGCAGTGCATACTAATGAGAGATAATTGAGGAAAGTCTGCTGAGTGGGCTTGGTTGCTGGAGAGACAACCGGAAGGTGGGACTAGCACCCCTTTGGTGTGCAGTGTCAGCTTGAAGCGAGTTCCCACCCCTCTGTATGAAAGGCAGTGAAATGCATGTCTTGGTCCACTATTTACCACAGGCAAACCTCTGCAGAGCTGACCCCTTTCGTAGGGGAGAAATATGTTGTTTGGGGGAGACTGGAAGTCAACTCCCAGAACACACTTCAAGGGAAAACCTGCACTTTAATCAGGAGTCTGAGGGCTCAGTTAACCAGAGAGACACTTTGATCTACAACAGACAGGAAGAAGGGTGGGACTTGGGTATATGTTGTCAGCCCCTTGTCTGTCCTGTTGCAGAGCACTCTGGCACTGGCTTCATGCATAACAGAAGATTGTTGGTGGGGACCCAGCATTGGTTCATTAAGGTGCGCTTAGCCTACACCAATCACTGGGGCCCATTTGGCTTTAAAAGAGTGCTCTTGCAAGGAGTAAGAAGGACTCATTTGGACCGAGCTGAAGGTACAGTCAACCTTCTTCCGTCGGTGAAGGAAGGCCAGGTGTTTCAAGAGGGAAGCAAGATTGCATCCTCCGGCGTCCATCTTTTTAATGACAATTTTGAGACCGTTGATTCCTCGAACCACATCCAGCTTCATCGCTGGCTGTTGTCATGCCGCCAGAGCCATCGGGGATGCCTCGACCAGCATTCCAGATCCGCCAACCAGCACAGAGAAATTCTTGGCCCGAGCCACCGCACCGGACAGCCTGCAGACCACCATCCAGCCTCGCTTGCCGAACTGCCTGCTACCTGGTACCCGCAGCTGTCTCCCGCCACTAACTGCATCACAGGCCGCGTAGCACCCTGGAACTGCCTCGACTCTGTTGAGCACCAAGAACTTCTTCAGCACCAGTCCTTCTCTGAAGGCCCGTAGAGACAGTTACGACCCTTTGCCCCTTTGGTGTTGAAACCAAATAACCTTCAACTTTAAGACTAATTGCTTTTTACCAACTAACCTCCTGTCAGTATAGAGTATATCCCTTTCCTTTGTGAAACTGCCTGTTCTCTGTGTTCCTTTACAGTGTGGGTTGTAATTGTGTGCTAGAACTCTGTTGTACTACTAATAAAGTAGATGTTTTTATACAGCCTTGACTGGACAGTCCCTTTTATCATTGGGTAATCATTATTTTTTTTTTTTCTCGCTATGTTGCAACTAACCAATGGTCCACGACCTTGCGGCAATAAGCATGCTCTTCCGGCCACGTTACCAAAATTGGACAAGGAGGTCTTATAATTCACTTGTATTCCAATCTGTTCGGATCCTTTCTGGTGTACGAGAGGTGTGGGGTTGATGGACCACTGGTGCCCTGGAAGTTGATTCGTCACAGTGACGCTTGCTGTTCGGCTACAAAACATACTAATAAAAACTCTTTAATCAACTGAAACATACATGCTTGACTGTTCAGTGCTGTGCAGACCGCCAAATCCCTGCACATCCGAATATGTAATCCAGGTGCTTTCGCTTTCAATAGTGCTTCTAAGCAGGAACCATATACCATTTGAGCTGTGGCCGAAAAAATAAAATCGCAGCATCCTTAATAAGGGGCGACAAAGTTGTGTAAGAATCGACACTCGATTTTGCTAACCAGCAAGAAGATTGAGGCCAAATATCGTCGGCTGTAATCGTAATCAGCCTGTCTAGCTGCCCATTCTCTGCCCAATCATCAGTGGTAGCAGCAGCTACTGTATTCGCTACGCTCACTCAAGGTGCCTATGCAACAAATGGCGCAAGGAAAATAAAAGTGGGGGATTGGGGGCGGGAAACAAGGGAGAAGGATAGTGGTCCCTGTGCCAGTTCTTGGATTACCTTGAGCAGGCTGTTTTTACAGTTTCTGCTTGCAGGCAGGGGCTGGTAGTAAGCTCTGCCAGCCAGATGCCTACTGGCTACCTGGGGTCTGATCCGCCACACGGTCACGCTCACACCAGGGCCAGGCACCCAGTATGAGGGGGAGCTTGTTCTCAATGCGGACGTCCCACACATCAATCACCTCGATGATGAGATACTGGGGACCCACCCCCCTTTTTTAAACCCTCCAAGACTGTGGGGCTTGTTCTCAAAGCCGACTGACCGTGCTCCTCCTGGGCTCGGGCTCTGCATACCACTCGCTTCCCAGCCGCCATCATATCTCTACAAACCGCATCGGTTTTAGAGTTCCATTCTCTGAAATCCACTCCACAGTGCTTTTGGTCCGGCAAACCGGTGGATCGTATCTTCATATGGGTCCGTGTCAGTTTTTGCCCTGGAATTATAGAACATCCAGAACAGGACTGCGAGACTTGTCCTTGGCCTCAAGCCCATGGACCGTATCTCTCCAGGGCTGAAATCTCTACGCTGGCTCCCAGTGGCTGCGAGGATTAAGTTCAAAACCCTGTGCATTGTCTACAAGGCCTTCTGGGGCCTGGGGCCAAAAAACCTTCAACTCTCTCTTCCTAAATATCTTCCTTCTCGAGCTCTTCGCTCATCCGCCTCCAACTCCCTCGGGGTCAGCCGCTTCTCCAAGCAACGAGTTGGGGGTAGATCTCTCTCTGCGGCAGGGGCCTCCCTCTGGAACAGCCTTCCTGCATCCCTGAAACTTGAGGAGAACCATCTCTGGTTCCGGAAGCACCTCAAAACCTTCCTCTTTGCTTTCTCTCCCCCTCTCCCCTGCTAAATTACTTACTGAAACTGCACTTATTCTGCAACTGGGCCACTCTCACCGATCTGTCCTTGGCCCATCCACTCTCCCCTTGCACTGCCTCCCTGGCAACCTTGCACTGTCTCTGTATCCCTACAGCCCCCCTTCCCAGCACTTGTCTGCACTCACCTTGCACTTGCTACCAGCTGGCCCGTATTATATATCTTGTTTTTCTTCTACCTCTGTACTGCACTTCCCCTCTCCCTTTCCCCTTGCACTTTTGCCTTCCCCTCTACCCTTGCACTTGCGCGATCTGAATGACACATGGCCTAGTAGGATCGTTGTCTGTCTTCCCTTTGTTCCCCCCTCCCTGCCTCGTCGCGTCTTGAAACACTTGTGTATAGGCGCGTTACAAATGCCATATCATATATCATATCATAGCGGCATAGGGCGAGATTCTGCATTTCCTCCTTCCATTGAAACTGAGAGCTCTGTTGAAATTTCACAGCTCCCATAGTACCTCTCTAATTCGGAAAGCTCTGAATTGGCCGACTCTCCTGATACTTGGACTTTTTGAAGTTGAAGGTGTGTAGTCCTCTTTCTCCTGGTGTCGTAGGGTATTCTCAGTGAACAGCGGGGTCAGGTGCTCCATCCCTCTCCTCTATCACATAGCTTAGCGTCTTAATTCCTGAAAAATGTGCTTATGGTGATTTAGGGTCTTCTGAGTAGATTTTGTCAATGCAAGCGCCCAGGAAAGCATCTACTAGGGTTCTCTATAGAAGCAAATGGATGCGCATTTGCTACTGGATACTTGAAGAACATTTTTCAGATCCATGCTCTACTCCTTTTGATGATGTTTTCATTATTGTTATCTGACATCCTCTAGAGTCAAGATCCAATCTTGGATATCATATTTTCCAGCTATTGCAGCCTTTTAGGCATTCCACATCAGTCTATCTCTACAGCTAGCTTATTTATTAAGAGGCATTTTTAAGGCCTTTTTCGCTTGTATCCACTGGTTAACAGGCCTCCTTCATCCTGAGACCTTAATGTCATAGCCGCCATAGCTCACAAGCCGTTCAAGCCTATGGCTTCAGCTGATATATCAAATTAATTTCTTGGAAGATTACTTTTATTGGTTGTGGTGACTTCAGCTAAAGATTTGGGAAATTCAAACACTATCGAAATAAACATGTTTTTTCATAAGGGATAAGGTGGTCCTTAGGACTCCTTTTTCCCAAAATTGTTTCTTGGTTCCACATAAATCAGAAACGTGTACTACCTACCCTATTTCCTCCTCGGACCAAAGCTAAAATAAGTTTACATGTCTGGATTTGAGATGTGTTCTCAAATTCTTTTTAGACTGATCTAGGGAGTTTAGAATGTTGAACAACCTGTTTGTAACGTTTGGTGGTCAGCCGCTATGGCCTCAGGCTTCCAAGGCTGTTATCGCTTGTTGGATTGTCAAGTGCATTCTGGTAGCATAAGGTTATGCATAGCGCCATGACTTTAATCATTGAGTCCAGTGGAGAGGCAGTACAGTGCCTTCACAGCAGATTCTTGCTGATCCAATGTCCACAGGTTCAGGCAAAGTTTGGCATCCTGTTTTGGTAATATTTGAAGTTTGTTTTAGTGTTTTTGTGAACCCTATGAGAGTATGTTCCAGTACATTGCCTGGGCCCTCTCAGTTCCACGTGGATGCCGGATTGGCGAAACAAGGCTTTTTCGGACAGAGTTGGATGGTGTCTTACAAGTTTTAGGCAATCTCCAGAGTACCTAGATAAAAGGATTAAAATCCTCTTTTGTATTTGGTCTTCAAAGGAAATATTTGAGTAAACGGTGGTTGTGAAGTAATATCTAAATGTTGTTCCTTCTTATTCTAGGATAGTCAAGTTCCTACCACGCTAAAGATGATTATAGTGTATCGTTCGTTGTATTGCCAGTTGGGCAAAATATTTACATGTCCGGATATGTAAGGAGACCACTTTAAACGTTCATAGTAGGCTAATTACTGTGATCACTCTACCATGAGGCTGCATATTAATTGTCCCTGCAGTAAAATTTGAATTCTGTGATCATTTTTGCTGAGCCCTAATTGCTCCTTTTAGGGATGAAGAACGTCACAAGTTTGTTTAATAATCCAACTTGGTGAGGTGTGGGTAGGTGGCTTTCCCCAAGTCGTAATGAGTGACTAAAACATTTGTGGAGAAAAATATTTAGTAAAATAAAATATTTGAGTAGATGTTCATTATATGTAATATATTTTGTGTGTGTGTGTGCGCGCACTTGTGCTCTCACATCCTCTATATTGTTGTAATGACTGTTCTACAAATAGGAATTGGGTAACCGGAAGTTGGTTCTGACTAGGAGGGAGAGGATATTTGGTGCTCAGCTATTTTTTTTTCCTTTTTCTCTTAATCTAAAAATAGGAAACTTTTTTTTTTTATCTCATAATTTTGAAGTGTTTTTAATTGGGAATAGGTAGCATCGGGTATACACATTACTGAAATGTGTTTTTTGAGTTGATGCTTGTCCATGGATAGACGTGTCTGGTCACCCTTGTTTGCATTTTACTCCATGTATATGCAGATAGGAATCCTGTATTTAATTTGAAGCCATCTGCCAAAAAAGGTTTCAATAACAAACCATGGGTAAAGCCCTGCAGATACGTAGGGCTGGACTAGGAGCATGCCAAAGGTTTTGTCAGCAGAACCAGGCTACCTCACTTAAAGGTGCAGATGAAAACATTATTCAATGAGGAAATGGACTGATAAGTAAATGTAAGACTTGGTGAACGAGTACAGCTTCTCCCACCCCCCACCCCTGCCCCCTCCCTGACACCCTCCCCCCTCTCCCCCAGTTCCCTCTGCTTACGCTTTGCGCCCCCTTAGATGATATTCCTCCTCCAGGAATCGAAGAAAACGGCCCAATTAACACCACCTCGACTCTCCAACTCAACGCTCCCAGGAAGACTATCTCCTCAGTCATCCTGGTACCAGTCACCCTCCATTGTCGTAGTTTCTGCTTGCTGTGCATCCTAGGTCACTGGACTTCTACATAACATTGATTTAACATGCTAAGAAAGCAGTATATTGCATTACACAATGCTTTTGAAATGAATACATGGAACTTTGACTCCAAGGAGAGCTACTCTTGCGCTGTACATATTATTGTAGTCCTTGTTTCAATTTAAAAGTATAGATTATGGCAGTAGAGCAGCACAATATTATATTTGTTTTAGAAATGACAAGTACTTCTAGTGTGCCAGCTACTAACAACTTGATGTTCCTGTGTGAGGAGTCTTGTAAAATAAGATGTACTAAATTAAACAAAACTGCATGTAAACTAGCAATGATTAAGCTTAACTGGAAACTGTATGGATCATGCACTTGATGACTCACCTATGTATAATGTTTGGGTGTTGCTAAAGTCGAATTCCGATTACCGAGTTCTGATGCCAAAAAAGAGGTAACATTTCCTTAAATGATCCAACCGCAGCAAAACAAATCATACACAGGCTCAAAATTCCTGAGGAGATTTTTTTTATTTTCAACTTTAAAGCCTATGATTTTCGAATCCAGTCCTGTCGTCACTATCGGCACCTATGCATTCTGATCTGAAACCCTCTTTCTTAGATGGGAAAAAAAAGATTAACATGAACAGCCGGTAAAATTGTACCCTTGACTGAACAGGCCCACAGATCTTGTGCTATTAATTGATGTACAGCCTCCCCTCTTGCGAGCTCATCTGAAATCGGCCTATACATTAGGTTGGTTTGTTCTTTGTAACCAGTACAAGACCACAGTGCCATGCATCAACCAGCTACAGAGTTGCACTTAGTCAATTACATGCTAAATAGGAGAATGCGTACAACCCAATCCCCATTCTTCCTATTCAGGACATCATCCTTCAAGAAATCCAATTTTATTTTGGATCCATGTCTTTGACAGCTGACTACTTCCCTTCCTAAACTGCTTTGAACAATGCACGCCCAACTGTCTCCCTTTTTAAATTGTATTTTATTTTACTCTTTGTTAGGGAGAATTCTCTGTAAAGGCTAATTTCCCAAACCTAGTGAGTCCCCCAGCAGCTTTGCTGGATTTTTGGGGTTTATTTTTTCTCCTGCTAAGAGTGAGACTCTCTTTCTCCCACTCTTAGACATGATTTGAGATATCCTTTGACTTTGTAATGTGTTTTATGGGCTATGGGGTCTTTTACTCCATAGGGTTTCATGTGGTTTTTGGTAAGTGTATATTACACAGCACCCTCAGTGCAGTAAAACAGGGGTGTCATAGTGACCCCCAAACATGGACTCCATACCCTGGGACTGACTACTGTCTCCCAGGGTATGTAAAGTCACCATTGACTCTACATACCCTGGGACTGACTACTGTCTCCCAGGGTATGTAAAGTCACCATTGACTCTACTAGTCATAAATTGGGAACAGAACCAGTACAAACCATCATATTGTGGAAGTACTGGTAGGGGTAATTAGATTGCCCCTGGGTCTGTTTTTCGAGGGGACACTGTGCAGTCCCCCCCCTCGTCGAGTTTATGGCTGGTGGCAGTGGTTACCACGCAAAATATTCCTTAAGAATATTTACTATGGGATTTTCCCATTCATTTTAAACGCACCACTTTTTGGTGCAATGTTAAAGATACCGCCGGGTTATTTATTTAATATTTATTCCCCGGTTGGGTCTTTTCGCCAGGACTCGGTTTTAAAATGGCGTTTGTGTTTGCCTCTGTAACTCCAACCCAAGTCGAGCCCTTTGTTCCACTTTTTGGCGGGCTTCTACACAGAAGCCTCCAAAAGTGGTGCCACTCTGTCTGGGTATACAGGATGTGTGGGGGGGGGGAGTTTAGGCACCCGGGACTGAGTTGACTCGGCAACTCAATTCGCACTCTTGTGTGATTGGCCCAGTGGTGAGCCGCCCGGCTCACCACTTAGCATGTTTGAGTGACAGCTAGGACTGATGAATGGGGGTTTTCTGCATAAAAGCAGGGCTTTGGGGGACTGGGACTTCAGACGTCGCCACAGGACCAAAGAATCCGAAGAGGGAGAAGCTGAGCCGACCTGCAACGACGACACCACCGGTGGAGCCCTGCTGAACTGACTCACCACTTCTTCCAACGACAGAGGAGATCTTCATCCCGAAGAGTCTTCTTCCTTTGACTGGTGGGGATAACCAGTTTGCCCGCCTTTTCGCCTTCCCGGATCATCTCGTGGCCGCCTTACCTGTGCCAAGCACCCCGGCAACCGGGATACCATGTTTTACCACTACCACGAATAAAAGGGTAGTACCTTTTTAACCGGAGAACTCTGCGGCTGGTTTCTTCCCTGGCAGTGCAACGACCTTCAGCTTTCCTCCACGTCGAGATCTTCTCTTCCTCTGGACGAGGCCGCACTTGCACCCACTGCCAGGAACAACTGCCCCCGCTGGAGGATTCTCTCCACTTTCAAGGTACTGTGTCCGCCTGGCCTCCCTCGCAACGGTCTGTGTGGGGTGTCTCGTAAATCCTCAACTTACCACTTGGGTTGGCCCTAGGCTGGCTAACTGAACTTTTTTGAGCTGAACTAATTCCTTTTTAAACTCTCTGCAAGACTTTTCAAGCCTTTTAAAGTGTGTGATTTTGGGCGCATTGGTGTTCTACTCTCTCTAAGAGGGAGCCGGGCCTCTGAACTTTTTGCTCACAAGTAGATTTTGACTTTCCTGCCTTTCTGAGTGCTTCTAAAGTATTGTGTTTTGTGCTTTTCTAATTTCTGCCTTTTCCCTCCCTTTTTTGATAACTTATTGGAGTGCCATCTTTAGTTAAGCGCTCACCTCTGTCTGAAAATAAGTGGTGTTCTAGTGTCTAATCAGGAATAAGGAATGTATATATATATTAATAGTGACTGTGTTTTGAACTTGCTTACAATAATAGTGCTGGAGTGTTTCTAAGTGTCTTTTAAATAAATAATTATATACTTGATACCAAAGCTCTGGTCAGTGTTTGCTTGTGCTACTGTATTTTGGTACCTATCTTGTATACTCTATATACTGTCTAACTCTTCTTGAGAGAAGTCTGGCTGCTCAGCCACAGCTACCAGGTAAATCTGGGTGGTACAGACTGCTACCAATTAGGTTTACTGCCAACACCTGTAGTCTTCAGCCTTTTGCAGTGCTCCCTAAGGGAACTGCACAGGTTTCTGCTTAACACTCTTGCCATCTAAAGTCTTTTTTTCTGATTGCCCTGGTCCCCAATCCACCGCACTTGCCTGCACTGTATATTCAATGGAGAGAGGGTGGGAAGGAAAATATCCTGCCCCAATTAACTTCCTTGTTTCTCTGCACTGCTCTTCTTGGGAGCTCCTCCCGACATCACTCCTCAGCCTGATCTTGGAAGTTGCCCACATCTCGAAGTCTGCTCTACTTTGCCACCTGCCCATTTCGTGCCTTGTCCTCATCACACTCTGCGCATACCCGACAACCGTGGTCACTGTGCAAAAATATCTTGCACCCTGTGTCCTGGCCAGCACCTTGCAGCGTTCTCTTCCCTGGTCCTACAAGCTTTTGCTTGCCTTTGGAAAAGGACTTTGTTGCTTATTAGGGCGAGTAAGAAATGGTGTGCTTTGTGTATGTATAGAATTGGAGGTGGCGAGTGGCTTTCTATGGCTCGTTAGTAGCTTGCAACAAGTATTTTTGCACCCTGTTTGGAAGAACTTCATAATGTATGATGTCAAGCTATTAAAAGGCTTTTGTGTGAACTGGTCTTCATTTTACCGGATTTATTAATATGAAATGGACAGTCCTGCTGCATCCTGCAGTTTGTGGTAATGCTCAACTTTCTGTCTTTAAAAAGAATCAACTGTGACATGACTACTGTTTTGCAGAAGTGCAGAGATGAGATGTGGCTAAAACTCCTACTCAGCCCTGCACTGCTACTACCAGTAGTGATCCCAATTATAAAGGTGAAACTGGGATAGCCTGATGGGTATACCTCCACCTCTCCGATTAGCGCAGGCAGAGGGCAGACTGTCTATCAAAATAGAAGAGTTACCAACCATAGAACTGTAAATCAGAAAATTAAACGCCACTAATAAAAACACAAACCACGCACCCCTTCAAGGGAAAACGGAGAATGCAGACTTTGGAGTAAAGGGGAACTCTGGGTTTGAACGCAGGGTTGCACAGGTAATAATTTCAAGAGCACTGGTCAATGTTATCGAAGATGTCTTTTTAGAAAGGTAGAGAGTGGGTTTTAAACGTCCGTATGCCCTTTAGGGTGGGCAAGGACAAGACCACTTCCTATTCCTTCTTTTTTAATAGCTTGTTTTAGCGACCCAACCATGTTGAGTCCGGCTCCATGGTCTCTGCGTGGTCTCGGCTGCAGTAGGCCTTGTCCAGCCAGCTGGTCATCACAAATATTTGCTTGTGATGGTTGAGGAGACGAGTTTGCCTCTTTTTGGTGATCTTGATCTTCACCTATGTGCCAAAGGACTTTCGAGCAGACTGTATTCCCAACCAGTTTGCAGATGAATCCTTCAAGTGTCCAAAGAAGATCGATGTATGCGTGGGTCCTCCCTCATGTAGCAAATGACCATAGCAGATTGGTTTATCTTTTAGCTTTCTGTAAGGGGACAAACCCGGCTGATGTTACAGAATCTTCTTACCTGGTTATGTCATAAACAGAGTTCCTTGTCTGCAACAAAATTCTAATGAGGGTGGCAGGGAGAAGTTTGGGAGCCCTAGGAAAATCCAAGTTGGTGAATACCCTCTATAACTGGAAAGTCCTCTTCTCCTCCACTACTTTAATCCTCTAGGCACCCTCTCTTCCCACATCAAAGGGACTCTGTTAATTAACATGCTTCTGAGACGTCTTTTGCCTGGCAGAGACTGCCCTTTGAAGCACTGGACCGCTTTCTCTGCCCCTTAGAGGGAAATTTCTGTTATCCTAGGAGGGGACAACCTTTTCTTAGCTAAAACCGAATCTTTTTCTGGCGCAAAGCCCAAATGGTAGCTTTCGGTGGAAACTCTGTCCCAGACAGTGAATAGACAGGAGGCCCGACCAGGAAATTCACTTAAAACTAAACTACTAAAATTTACATCAATAGTTGGCAATATAATTTGGAGTCCCAGAAATCACCATGTCATAACCAGAGATGGCTTATTTTTAGATTTGCCATCTGCCACCATGCCCCGAGGCCCACATTTTTATAATTTATGCTCAGGATTGCCCACAGTTAGGCAGATCCGGACTTCCTGGCAGGAACACACATTTCACTTTGTGCCTGTCATGTTTGCAAACCATAAAGCAGCTGCTAATGTTCTATGCAGTATTTCCGCAATGCTTTTCTGCCATTGAGTGTTCTGAAAGGGGTGCGTGGCTATTCCGTGCTGTCTGGAATCTGGTGCCAGGACCCGGGAGGAGGCTGTAGGCACACACCGCCATTCATAAGCTACAGCTATTGTGCAGGATGGAGAGGAACTCCTGCATGCCATTCAAATGCCTTCTCCTTTAACTGTATTACTCGGGTACTGTGATTTAATGCTTTAAGTGTGGCTTGCAAAGGATTGAAGAATGAGGCCGTGGGGTTGGGGGTGGAGTGGCGATCGGACCAAGGCAGCTCCCCTAGCTGTCACACATTTCGCTCAAAAGGGATGTACATCCCAAGCTTCTGAGGGACAGTGTAGTGATGTAAGGAATGAGGTCCTTGGAAATCGTAGTATCCTTGCTAGGGTTGATGGCTCAAAATGTATAGCTAGAGTTGTGGCAGATCCCATGAAACCAGAAGGCACTTTCAGTCAAGGGAGTATTGGAAAATTGATCCACAGAAATTATGACAATAAAGGGCAAAATCAGAGTACAAATAAAATGATCCACCTGAATGAGTAGAAAAGGAGAACTGGGTGAAAGGCCCACATGTGCTCGTTAAGGATAAAATAATGCATCCACCTCACATGAGAATCAACCAACCAAGATGCAGCATGGGCAAACAATTTTATGCATTAGGTTTAAAAAATTTGACCAAATAACATTAAGCAAAACAGCGCTTAGGTATGACTTTATTTATTGGACATGTTGTATGGCACCTATACACGAGTGTTAGTCCAGGAGCCACAAGAGAAAAATGTGGGGGGGAGGGTAGGGGAAGGGAAAACGACTGCAACAGTCATACTAGGGCTGTTAGGCCATGTAACATTCTTACCAATTAGACAAAAATGGGCCATGTAACATTCTTACCAATTAGACAAAAATGTAGGGGAGGGTGGAAGTAGGGGGGAAAGAACTTGGAAAGGCGCAACGGGGTGAGGTACAGGAGTGGGAGGCCAGGGCGATGAGCAAGTGTAAGAGGAGCCACAATGGCAAGTGCTGAGGGAAGCGAGAGAGGGAGGATAAGTGCGATGGCTTGGCCAATAAATAAGTGGTGGCTGATTTGCAGCTTTCCTTTGAGCCACTTGCTCATGAGATTTCCACTTGAGTTTGCAAATGATTGAGACACCTCAATTTTCATAATTCCTGCCAATATGTACCAGAACTTCAGCAATATTTTGAATGAAGAAGAATCTGGGGCACGGCTGCCACATGGATCATCCAACTACAAGACTAAGCCGGATGTTGGGGGCCCTACTCCTTGTAGCAAGATCTCTTGAGACCAACACAGCATCAGGGGCATGTCCAACGGGTTTTGCAAAACATGGAGAGGACTATCCTCTGTGAGAAAGCTGAGGGTATGTTCACTCGTACTCCCCTTAGATCCTCTTCTCATCCTCTTCTTAGGAGGCCAGGAAAAAGGCCATAGCTTTTGGATCTTGACCTTAGGGCTGGAGAAGTGAGGGAGGGATCATTGGGGATTGGGGATGAGATGCCCTTGGGTGAGACACGGTATTCCTCATTTCCATTTCAGGAGGAACCCTCATTCCCAGACACAGTTATGGGGTATTGCTACCCACTGACCAAGAAAACACCAGGATATATTGGTATAGAAGCACCAGGAAGACGAGAAGGTTTAAGGGTGGACAGGTTTTTCCACTTTCCCTTAGGAGAACCAACCTAACCCTCCCCCGCCTTTATGGGCTATTGTAAAACATCTCCCCTCCTGTTCCCCCTCATTCAACCTACTACAGTACTGGGACGAGAAAAAGAAGACTAGGAGGAGTGAACACTAGTAAGTCAATTTACCACTCTAGTACTCAGATGGGAAAGGAGCATGCACAGTATTCTAATGGTCAGGCATGTCCCAAGTTCTACTCGAATTGCAGGGCATTTTCAATTGGGAACTCGCACCTGCAACCTGTTGCATGCACATGAAGGCCAGCCATGAGATCCTGTTTCCCTGGAAGCAGCCGTGCTGGGTCCAGGTGGGCCGTAAGAAATCCACAGATGTGGGAGCCTCCGCAGTCGGAAACACGTAGCCGCAGCTGCTGGCAAAGAAAAGGAAACAAAGTTGCCGCTGGCGTCCATGTACCTGAGCTGAACTCCTGGCAATGAAATCAGTTTTGAAGTAGTGGGGACCATTACCTCCCAGGAGTGACAGTTTACCCTATTGACCGAACACCTGTGCTTTTTGACATCAGCAAATAATTTTGCTGCAAGATGGTTGCGTTGTTCCTTGTTTTCGCTTAGCATGGTTGTTAGATTTACACCGACATGCAAGAATGTAAGGTGGATACTTTTATCTCTGCAACTTGCTGACTGGGAGAAAGGAAGCTCATCGCGTCCTGTCCCCTTCTGGACTGATTCTGGGTGATAATTTTGTGGCAGGAGGCACAAATCTAGCACTGAGTGAATCAAGAGATTCTCTGAAAAATGTCTTTGATCTTTACTGGGCCAAGTACAGCCTACCCAATGTGGCTTACACATTTGTTTGCCCACTGAAGTGTTACAGGTTTCTTCCTTGAGGACATGTCATGAGTCTATGTTGGCAGGGAATCCTGGTAACCAGATGATGTTGGAATTACTTTGAAGGAGAATGTAGTGGGAAACCAAGTGTGTAGATACTTTGAATTATGTGAGGTCTAGTGGGGCTTGTGCCCAGGCGAAAGCTTATGGAGGGAAGCTGGTAGGGCATTTGTTTCCCTTGCTCATTCCATCTCAACCCTGGGATACTAAATCTAAGCACTTCAAAGTAAACCTACCAAAAGACAAGTGGTGTGCTGAGATTCTGGTGGTTGTTGATCTACTAACCAAACAGTATACGTCATTCTTATGGTAGGGATTGTGACTGCTATGGGTGTTAAAGAATTTCTTGCAGATTGTGGTGTCTCTCCACGGTCTTCCAACTCAAGATATCTCAGATGGGGCATCACTTTGTACCTAAATTATGGCATGCCTTACATGATGATTTGGGGATGCACATGTATTCTCCTTTGCAAGTTGAACCACAGGACACCGGGCCTTCCCCCATTCCAAGATGGATGGGAAGAACTGGAATGCTGAGAGGCTGGTGACTTCAGGAAGTATAGTAGACTGGCATGTGGCACACTTCAACCACAAAGCTCCAATGAGAAACGGCAGGCCCATCTCGTTCATGAAATGCAGTTTTTCAAAGGAAATACTCCTCCCTGCACACTGAGGAAGTATAATTTCTCTCTGGTTGAAGAGAAAAGCAGTCTGTACGTTTTCTGTGAACAAGACATACTCCTACGTCCCGTCCCCTTTCCTCCATACTTGTGGGGACATCTCTCCGTCCTGTGGGACGGGACCAGAGCACTTTGTAAAAAGCATCCACATTTTTCCAAAAATGTGTCCGTCCTTTCTTTCCTGCGCGGGGCCCGGCACGCGGCCGTAACCCCGCCCACCTTGGCTCCGCCCCGCGCATCGCCCCGAAGTCCTTTTCTCCGCTCGATCGGGGCTGAACGCACTTGCACCCTCGGAAGATTTTCTGCCCTGTTTTCCTCTCTGGCTCTTGCTAGTGTTCGTCTTATAGTCTGTCTGTCTTTTAAATTAGACTTTCCAGACTGCTCTTCGTGTCATCGTCGCTTCGCGAGGGCGGATCCCCATCCTCTTTGTTTAGAGTGTTTGGGTCCGGAACACCGCTGGGACTCCTGTTTTTACTGTGACTCCCTTTCGGTCCGGGCTCTTCAACGTCAGTTGGAACGGTGGGAGGAGGTGTTCCGACGCGCTCCTCCATCTCATTTTCAGGCGTTCATCGACGAGAAGAAGAAACGCCCGGTAAGTTCTTTAGTTTTCACCCCGGCCGGGGGATACCTGCCCGGGTTCCTCTCGAGCCGGGAGGGGCGTTGATCGCTCTGTCACCGGGGTTTGCCCTGAGGTGCCTGTCGGGCCTAATAATTCTACCAGAGTTTTCTCTGAGGGTCTCCGTAAGGGGCCTGTGTACACCGGAGTAACTTCTGAGGCCCCTCCTGTGGGGGCTGTGTGTAGACCCAGTACTGCTGAGTCACAGGGTACCGGAGCTTGCTCTGAGGCCTCTCTTTCGGCTTCCCTTAAAAACAAGACCGGGGTGCGCTCCGAGGCCTTGTCTGGGCTTGTGTTTAAGGAACGGATGTTCGAGGCCCGTGCCGATAAGGCTATTACCGGGCCTAGGCCCGAGGTCCCTCGTACAGAGGCTAAGCCTACAAGCAGTTCTGAGGGGCAGGGCCCTGTCGGTGAAAGCGGTTTCTCACCTTTCCCGCTCTTGTGGTGATACTAGATCTGTTGAGGGGGCAAAGAAGCAAGGTTCTTCTTTTACCGGCAGTGCCGAGGTCCTTCCTTCGAAGGCGCAGTTGGCGGTTGGTATGTCGCAGAAACATTCCAGGCCTCATAGAACCCGCTCTGCCGAGGTTCCTTATGTTAAGGCTTAAATTAAGACCCCTGATCCATCGACGGGGACCCCTGCCTCACCTCCTCACGTGCCGCAGTTCCCCTCAGATGAAGACTAAATGGCGGCCGTTCCCGCCACGACCACGGCGGCCATTTTAGGTACTACCCCTACAACTACACCATCTGCTTCTGGTGTAGGGTTCGGTCCCTTGGGTGAACATAAGGTCACTTGTGCGTATTCTTACCGGCCCGTTTATGATTGGAACGTCCGGATGCCTCTTCCGCACAATGTTTCGTTGCCTGCAGGGGCGGCCCCTTTGATTTATGTGGATACGTCGGCGGAGGGCCCGGCGTGGCACCCTTCTCCGTTACGTCCCTGGATTTGTCCACCTCATGAGAGGCCTCCTCAGGTTCCGAAGCAATCTCCTGAGGACGCTTTTTTCGGTAAATTTCAAGCGCTTATGCGCACCGACCCCATGAGTGAGTATTTCAAAGGGCTTTTTAAGGAAATTTGTCCACCAGCGCCTCCGGCTCCACCCGTTCCTCTGGTGGTTCCACCGACGCTTCCTTTGACCGTGGTGCCTGCCCCTGCTCTTCCGCCTTTGCCACCGTTGTCCCCAGTGGACAAGGCAGTGCCTGACACGGTTTAGCAGGATCCTGACCTGTCAGATGACCCTCAAGGCGAGCAGGACAACGAGGACCTTCCCCGCTCTGTTAGAGCTTTTCATGACCGGGTACTGGACATGATGAATTTCTTAGATGTCCCGGTTCCCGAGGCACCTGCTCCACAGGAGGGCGTGCTTTCTGGGGCGTTCACCCTGTCTCCTTTGGAGCGTACCAGCCTTTTCCTGTAGAAGGATGTTTTGGCTGAGGTCCGAAGAGTCTGGGAGAAGCCACACTCGGGACTTTTCGTCAATAAAAAGATTGACGTGAGGTACAGGCTGCACTCTTCGGAGGAAGTGGCCTTGTCGTCTTGTCCGCCTCCCTCCTCCACAGTGGTGGCTGCGGCCACGTTGCAGTCCAGACCTGCAGCATCCTCTTCCGCGCCTTGCAGCTCAGGCAGGCCAATGCCGAATTGATTTTGGCGGGAGCTAACATGCGGATGTGGAAAGGTCTGTCGGAGTTTGAGGAGCATATTCCGGTCGAGAAGTTGGAAGATTTCAGAGGTGGCCTTTCCGATGCCAGGGTCTTGGCCCAGGATCTCCTGGAGGCTGCGGCTCATCATGTAGACACCTCGGCTCGGGGCATGATGCTCGGGGGTGATACCTCGAGGCAAGCGTGGTTGCATGCCAAGTTTTCGAAGGAAGTGCAAGACAAGGTTTTGGACCTTCCATTCGATGGTAAGGAACTTTTTCATTCTTCTACTGATGTAGAGCTCACCAAAACCAAGGATAGCACTCAGACGGCAAAATCATTGTCTGTTCTGGTTAAAGCTTCTTTCAAACCTCAGGGGCTTCCTCGACTGCAAATCGTGCAGAGTGGACACTCCTGCGGGAAATAACGGCCGTAGACAACAGCGTGCGCGGTATTTCTCCCGCTCCTCAGCCTCCTCATCAGGTTCAGGTGGCACCGCCACCGATAAACCTGCCAAATGAGGTTTTTCCGTGCTCGCACGAGACCCCGGTGGGAGGACGCATCGCGTCTCATTGGGAGGCGTGGCAGACCATCACAGAAGACAGATGGGTCTTGTCAGTCGCTCGAGCGGGCTTCCGCTTACCTTTACCCCCTACCCCACCCCTCAACCCTCCTTTTCAGCTGTCGGGCTCACCCTCCCTCAAGGCTGAGGTTCAGAAACTTCTGCTCCTAAGAGCTGTGGAACCCGTTCCCCCTTGGGGAGGGCTTCTACTCCCGGCTGTTTACGGTGCCCAAACCCAACCAGGCTGGACTGCGCACCATCCTAGACCTTTCCCAGTTCAATCTTTCCTTACCCCGAGAGAAAATCAAGATGATCACGCCCAGCCAGATTCGCTTCTCGTTGCAGGCGGGCGATTGGCTCAGCGTGGTGGACCTTCAGGATGCGTACATGCATATCCTGATTTGGGCTCCACACAGGAGGTACCTCCGTTTCTCTTTGGGAGAGGAGCACTTCCAGTTTCGGGTGCTTCCTTTTGGCCTCAGCTCGGCGCCGCGTGTCTTCACGAAGATGATGTCGGTGATTGCGGCCTATCTTCGTCTTCAGGGTATCCATGTGTATCCTTATTTGGATGATTGGCTTCTACGCAGCCCTTGTCAGCTGGCTGCAGCGGGCAACCTCCAGTCTCTCCTTCAGCTCCTGTTCCATCTTGGGCTGTCGGTGAACTTGCGGAAATCCTCCATGACGGTCTCTCAGGACCTGATTTTTCTGGGTTTTCGTTGGAACAAAATCGACTGCAGAGTATACCTGACCGGGGACACAATGGCGGATCTGTTGGCCACGTGTCAGATGTTTGCGCAGTCAGAGAGTATGTCGGCCTGGTGGTTCCAGAGGCTTCTGGGCCTCATGGCCTCGTGTGTGCTGGCTCTTCCTCTTGCTCGTCTCAAAATGAGACTGACCCAGATGGCCCTTCGGAATTCATGGCGTCAGGCAGTGGACCCAGACTCCATGCGGATAATGATTCCGGATTCCATGAGAGTAGACCTGGACTGGTGGTCATCTCTCAGCAATCTGTCTGGGGCCGCGGGGTTTCAGGACCCGGTCCCTATAGTGACGATCAGGACGGACTCCTCCCTCCTAGAGTGGGGTGCGACGTTAGATCTCCTTCAGGTCTCGGACCTCTGGTCGCCTCAGGACAAACTCCTGCACATAAACCATTTGGAGCTTCTGGCGATTTTCTTGGCGCTCAAGGCGTTCAGACTGGTCATTGTCAACAAAGTGGTCCGCATAAGAACGGACAATGTGGTGTCAATGTATTACATCAACAAGCAGGGGGGAACGAAGTGTCCCCCCCCCTCCCCCCTCGTGGACCTGTCCATCTAGATTTGGGAGTGGGCCGTGCTTCGTGGTGTCTGGCTGCTTGCAGTGCACATCCCGGGCCAGCTGAATGTCACAGCAGATGCCCTCAGCCGGCGGACAGTGGTCAGCTACGAGTGGGAGTTGAAGGCAGAGGTCCTCTCACGGATTTTCTCGCGCTGGGGCACACCGCAGGTGGACCTCTTTGCGACGGCGGCGAACAAGAAGCTTCCTCTGTATGCCTCCAGAGGGGGGCTGGGAGCCTCCTCTCTGGGGGATACTCTAGAGATTCCATGGCACAACATGAGAGCTTACGCCTTCCTGCCTCTGCCTCTAGTTCACTGGGCAATTTGGAAGTTGAAGAACTCTGTGAACTGTTCTCTTCTACTGATAGCCCTGTGGTGGCCGGCCAGGTTTTGGTTCTCAGAACTCCCAACGCCTCTCGGTTTATCCGCCGATCAGGTTACCGGTAACTCCCGATCTTCTCCACCAGGGGGAGCAGCAGCTATGACACCTCTCCCCACAATCGCTCAGCTTGGCGGCTTGGTGCCTGAGTTCAGGTCTTTAGAGCATCTGAAGGATAACGTGCGTATTATCCAGGCAGCCAGAAAACCTTCGACCAGATCTCAGTACAAGAGTAAATGGCTCAGGTTCTGTCATTGGTGTCTAGAGAAGAAATTGGATCCAAGGGGGGCCACGGTTGATGCGGTGTTGTCCTTCGTGTCCTCCCTAGCAGAGTCAGGGGTTCATGTTCTGTCATGCAGGACTTACCTGTCGGCAGTCTCTGCTTATCTCTCTACGGATCAGTGTTCGTACCCTCTGGCTAACCCAGTGGTAAAGAGGCATTTTGCTGGTTTAACACGCCTTTACCCTCCACTTCGTAAATCCGCACTCGCCATGGGACCTGAATGTTGTCCTGACGGCGCTGTGCCATAAACCCTTTGAGCCGATGGCTACTGTGGACCTCAAGTACTTGTGTTGGAAAGTGTCCTTTTTGGTCTCCGTCACATTGGCAAGGAGAGTGAGTGAGCTCCAGGCATTGTCGGTGGAGCATCCTTTCTTGGTCTTTCACAAGGACAAGGTAGTCCTTCGAACTAATCCGGCTTTTCTGCTGAAGGTGGTGACCGAATTCCATTTGAATCAATCGATCTCCCTACCGGTCTTTTTTCCGAACCCCACCCCTGAGGCGGAGAGGGTTCTACACTGTCTTGATGTCCGAAGAGCTCTCAAGTTCTACTTGGATAGGACTTCCGAGCTTAGAAGTTCTTCTCAACTTTTTGTGACTTTCGGCAACCCTCAAGGCAAACGGGCATCTAAGGCAACTATTTCTAGGTGGATTGCCGCCTGTATCACAGAGTCTTTCACTGTCCAAAAGCTGAAACCTCCTAAAGGTATTCATGCACACCTGGTGCGGGGCAAGGCAGCTGCGGTTGCTTTTCAGAAGTATGTTCCCTGGGAGTCCATCGCTAGGGCAGCTACTTGGGCCTCTCCATCTGCTTTCTGTAAACCTTACTGCCTCGATATGAGTTCTAGAGCTGATGCTCAGTTTGGTCAGGCTGTGCTGAAGAACCTTTTTCAGTAAGGGGTATTTCCATCCACCCGTAGTTCCTGTAAGGAGTGCTTGGGAATCTCCCACAAGTATGGAGGAAAGGGGATGGGACGTAGGAGTATTACCAGGTTACTCACCGTAGTGACCACCTTACTCCTAGTCCATAGTCCCCTTTCCTCCATACGCCCGCCGTCCCCTCTAATAAGGTTCCTCTGTATTGGTAATGGGTCTCTGACCTGGCAAAGAAAAGGACTGAGGGGCGATGCGTGGGGCGGAGCCAAGGTGGGCGGGGTTACGGCCGTGTGCCGGGCCCCGCGCAGGAAAGAGAGGAAGGACACATTTTTGGAAAAATGTGGATGCTTTTTACAAAGTGCTCCGGTCCCGTCCCACAGGACTGAGAGATGTCCCCACAAGTATGGAGGAAGGGGGACTATGGACTAGGAGTAAGGTGGTCACTACGGTGAGTAACCTGGTAAATCTGATGCATTTATTGATGGTACATGAGAGATAAAAAAAAAAAAATTAAAAAATAGTATATTATGAAAAAGCTAATCTAGGAAGAAACAGTACTTGAAGAGAAACCTGGAAGACAAGTAAAACTGCTAGAAAGTCATAAGTCACTCGCAACCTCAACTTTATAAATACACACAGCATACACCATTTCTTACTAGCCAAGAGTCAAATATCACTAGCCAATGGCTAGTGGCGAGTGTACATTTTGCATGCAGAAGATCATAGCTTGGAAGAGGTGTTTAGGGACAGTGTATATGAGAAGTTTAATTTCAGGATCAGTGTTCAAATTTTGGAGAAGCAGGGCTTTAGCCTCATTCCAAGGGTCAACAGCAGAAAGCCATCCAACACAAGCATGAAGGAGTAGTTTGAATGACCTTTTGGCCTTCCTTGCACTTGGAACTCCATCTGACTTAAGGGCTGGAGGGTCAGTCCTAGGCTATTCCTCCAACGAAGAGTCAAGTTAGTAGTAAATAACTTTCTAAGCCCCTAACAGAGGTGGCCAGCTCTCTCAAGAAGTCACTGTCAGATTTATTATTTTATTCAAGTCCCATTTTTCTTTGAAGTGTTGAGTAGTGCTAAGATTACGATAGGAGCTCATTGGAGTAGGTGTGGCCAGCAGCTTCTGCCGAATTCTCCTCGAAGGGAACGTGACTGTTTGACCCGAAAATACCTTGCCTATAGTAATTGCATGCTGCCTAGTATCCACATCCACAAAAGCAGTAGCATGGAAAAACCGGTCTTGTTTTTACCTTGCCGGTATTGGCAGATGCGTATACAGGGTAGGGCCTGTGTGGGCAAGGCCCACTCAACATCTGTAAATGCCCCCTCTGCAGTGCTGGGTGGGCATTTACAGGTGTTAATGCCCCTGTGCTGGGCCCAACTAGATTAGCTTCAGGCCCCACTTGTTAGAGAATCATGGCTATGCCTCCGAGTATTGTTAAGTACTGCAACCTCTTTTAAAACCTTAGAACCACTTTGATCATGTCCACTCGAGTATAATTAGCCATGCCCCGCCTTGCAAAAATTATAGCCTGACAAACCCATATGCAAGAATAGGCCTTCTCCAGGGCTGTTGGGGGCCCTACAAGCTTTGTCATCTCGTTGGTGAATGGGGTCCCCAAAAAAGGAGCAGCCTGCTTTTGTCCAATCTCCAGATACAATTTTCAGTCTTATTTCCATTATCACCCACTGTGGCACTCTGATAAGGTGTAGTTCGCATTGCCTAAATGTCAAGACTGCCATGTGGACCAGCCCACAAGTATTTCCGTATTCACCGGCTCAGCTGTGTCGTGGGCACTCTCTGCCAGGTCTTATCTTCTACAGCAAATGGGACGGGTCTAGGAGTTTGTACAACTTTGCTCTGATCTATCGAGGCCCTTTTTGGCCCCTGGTGCAACATTTCAAGGAAGGTCAACATTCTGGAATTCTGTTCTGAGGTCTGTAACCTCTTAAACTTATGGAACATCCTTAGGCGTTCTACACTGAGCCTGCCACACACCTCCTTATCAAACGGTTTGCATGGTCTATCGTGCATGTCTATGACACTCTGAGCCATGCGTCAGCAACCTTTTGGCTCTCCAGATGTTTTTGAATGCAGCTCCCATCAGCCCCAGCTGCCATAGCCAATGGTGAGGGATCATGGGGTCATAATCCCAAAATTCTAGAAAGCAGCAGGTTGCAGACTCCTTGCACATGTGAAATAGTCTTGGATGCTTTTTATCATTCTAAAACTAACATATATCGCCCTGCCCCCCACATTGAACCCCTCCCTGGACTCCATGGTTCAGCCTGCATCTGCCTCTTTGCCTTTCCCCAAATTCAGAAGGGGAATCTGTACTCTGCCTTTCCCTTTAGTCGAATACATGATGTACTGGTCCACTGGTCCTCCGCTCGGAGAGGCATGGCCTGCTGGAAATGCGTTCCTGTGTTTCTCTAAGCCCTCAAGTGGCTACAAGGAAGAACTTTCTGTATTGACTCAAGCCTATACATCAGTGAAAGTTGGCATCTTCCAGGCAGTAGTTCCACCCCTTGTGCCCCTTCTCACCTTCTCAACAGAAATGGCAGTTGGAGTGCTTCGACCTGGATCCTCTGCGAGGACGAGTCCTTGTGTGATGAAGCTCCATAGAATTGAGGTTTTCTTGCACTGCGCCCAGATCCTTGGATCCTCCAGTAGTATTCAAAGAGCTCCCCTGCATCCTCTTCATACTAGTAATCCATAGCAGACAGATGATGGCATGAGCGGGTGCACAGGCGCCCCAAATGCACATAGTTATGATTCTGAATGCTGCCATTTGACTTCTGGACAGGCGCGATCAATATTCTCGAAAGTGTCTGTGTAATTGTCTGTGTAATTAATTGTATCTGGTGAGCAGCACAACAAACTCATACCCAATAAGGAAACGTGTGTGTGTGTGTGTGTGTGTATAGACTCTGGTCTATACATCCATATGGGCATCATTTTAGGGGGGATAAGGGTGTTTGTCCCCTCACCCCAACTGCTGTTGCTCATGTCCCACTCATTTGTGTGAGAAGCCTGACTAACTAGTCCATAGGGAACTGGAATTGCTATTGGATCCAGTTCCTGGTGGTGCGGGTGGATCACTTGGATGGGGGGGGCTCGTTGGGGAGTGGAGCAGGAACACAGAATGGTGAGACGCGCTATTCTCCCTCTCATAACCCCTCTTCCCTATCCTACAACTTAGGATACTCAACCTCTCTACCCCCACTTTTTCTAACACAAACACATTCGCACACCACGAGAGACTAACATTAGGGCCATTTAACTGACATGTCCCGACACAAGGGTCAGGCAAAGTCATGCAATTGACCAGAATCACTCGCACCTGACAGCCCTTTCCCGTCCCCACAGGGATATAAGGTGGAGCACGAGAGCACACTATGAGCAAGGCAAACCGCACGATGACGGAGCTAACCCAGCAGGGCAGCTTAAGAAGAGGAGAAAGGCTGCAAGAACAGAGGGGGTGGCTAGGAGAGAAGCGACCTTGCCCTTTCCGACCCAGACCCGCCATTCCTCTGTGGAAGAAATTGTAAGACTGCAAACAAAAGCTAACGTGTGCTGCAGCAGATGCCAATGGTACACGTAGCGCGCCTACGCCAGAGAACAGAAGGTGCTTGCTCCTGAACCTATGGTTATGCAGTATCATGCATGCAATGGATGGGGTTCACAGAATAACTCTAGAGTACAAATAATCGAACCAACACAGGAAGAGGGCAAATGTTGCTGTTTTGTTAACCATTATCTAAAAAAGGGAGGTTGCAACAGTCTGTTCTCGACCAAGTTCCCATAAAAACAACCTTCTATGCAAAAAATACATTGGCAGCATAGTACGTGGAAAATGAGAACAACCTGCAACTGATTATAATTGGTTCAAGGGGAACCTCTTAGTATACTTTCCATAAGGAGTGGGATTGTGATTGGCTGCCTACTGTCAGGTGGACAACTTATGCCTACCTCTAAAGCATGTAATCTTCAGCACTATTAAGTACACAGTTTATCATTGGCTCTCAAACTATAAGGCCCTTCATTATACAGCCCTCTACAATTGGTTGGCACGCTCGTGCCATATCTGGAACATTCGGTTTAGTTAGCACGTAAGCTCATGCCCAGGTGCCAGGAGGTGGACTTGACTTTACATCCACACCCAATTAGCCCAACATCTGATCACCCAAGCCTTCTGCCATGCAGATTGTCTTTGAACTTGGCCTTGAAAAGTATCCTTGTCTGTGGGAATATATGGGAGTACAGACTTTCACGATCGTTGTTCTAGGACTCCAAGCTCAACTCTATTTCCATCCTTCGCTCGCGTGACAGAGACCATGATTCTGGTCCATTCTGCAGCATTTAAATGTCTTAAATGAATACTACCTGGCACTCTTGGTGTTCTTTCTCTGTCTCTTAATAGGGGGCGATTCATCCTTCGCACATTCACTGCTTTCAAGAATCAACAACTGACCTTGGCTACTTCTGTTTTGATGCCAGGGCAGACTGCCTCGCCAGGCTCTTCCACAATTTCAGCTTATTCTTGCTGCAACACAATTCCTCTCCATGGGTCCTGGCTTACTAAAATTCATGACATCAATGTCCAGCTTCTATACAATGGCGGGTCTTCCTGCAGTTTATTCACTACGTATAGCCAGCTTCTATGATCAGTAGGTCTACTTGCATTTCAGCGTCTCTACAATTCTTGAACGGTTGCATTTCTGTAGCATTTTGCGTGCGTGCAATCTTCTCCTCCCACATGAAAGTTTACTTGATTCTTAACTTCATCAGTTTCTGTAAGATTCATGCATTTTCTTCAGCCATTATTCTTAGGGTGTCACACTAGTCTCTTGTGACGTCACTAACGTTTACTCCTTTTCATAATCCTTCAGGGAGTTCCTCCCTCAGATTGTCATCTCTTCAGGTATACATTCGATAAGGTTTTCTCAGTGGATACCTTTTCTCAAATACTTGCTGCAGTATTGGCACAACTGCTGGTGTCAAACATGGCATAGTCTCCGACTTCCAACATATAGGAGGCAGGGGGCGGGATTTCCAGACGAGGCATGCAGCTTCTCCTCTACACTACTGTGGTACTGTCTTTGACTCCAGATACAAGGAAAGCCAATCGGTTCCTCGGAGCCGGTGAGTCGAGGTGAGAACAGATGAGAAACCGAAATCTGTTGAATGAAATTTGCAAGTTGAGGAAAGTTCAAAGAACTGTGAAGGTCACAGGGGAAAGCCAGCTGAAAGGGTCTGGCACCACGTGGGTGCTTGGCGAGAGACTCTAGGTGGCTCCACATCTTTGTTGAAACTACCAATAATGGAAGGCTGTGCGACGGCCGTGATAGCAGTGTCAAAGTGGTCATATAGAGGTTTAGCAAAATCCGCTGCACAGTCGACAGTCTTTGACCAGCAAGCATTGGAAAGCTAAGGGAAACTAATCCCACATGGGGATAGAAAAGATTTACAAGAGGGTTCCCGACATAGGGAAGCTGATAAAAGGGGGCCAAGCTTAATGCCTCAATGAACATTTATGCTGATAGGAATATGCTGATAAGAAAGTTCACAATGAACCTCCTTTTCTCGGGTTCAATCTAAAAGGGCAATTAAGAATCGTGAATGCAACAGAGCAGATTGTTTAGAAATCCCTTGGAATACAAGCCATAGTGAACCCGGCGGAGGGAGGCTAACCTTCAAAAGGGGTCTGAGCCCAGAAGATGGGGACCCAGGGATAAAGAAACATCACCCAAAGAGGCAAGCAAACAGTCGAAGGGTATGAGCCCGGAAGAGGGAGTTCCAGGGGGTGAAAAACCATCACCCCACTGATATATGAAAGCAACGGAAGAGAGCTTTAGAATACAAGCCAGAGTGTACCCGACTGGGGGAGGCTGCTTTTTGAGAAGGTCTGAGCCCGGGAAGATGGGGATCTAAGGGTGATGAAGCATCCAAGTGTAATCAAAACTAGAACTTTAGTTTACGATTTTGTAGAAAGGAACGGTTTGTGAATCTGAGCCCGAAAGAGGGGGCCCAGGGGTGCACAGGCATCACCCAACGTATAGGCAGAAAGGAACTCTTTGTTTATTATTTTGTATGCAGCAGGTCCTCTGAGGCCAGAGACTTTTTGTAGAAAAGAGATTAACCGCCAGAGTTCCTGATACCTGAGAATGGAACTGTAGGGTCGTGCTGACGGAAGCTAGTGTGTGCTGTGCTCCGGAATCCCACCTTGTCCCCATGCTGAAAACGTGGGCAAGGGAGACCCCCCCCTCCCCCGTCTACTACATCGTGACTTATCGTACATTTCTTTCTTTCTCAAGAAACCTTATCCCACACTTTTCTGTATTTAGTTGTAAGGATTGGCAATATTTTTCTTTTTGTTTTAGTATAGGCCCTTTTATTTTGACAAGATTCCACTAGTACTGTCTCATTATTATTTGATAATCGTAGCTTGTTCCCATCTTAGATTTAGGTTTAGATTAGGCGTTTTTCCAACCCATTCATACAGTTTATTAAACACCCTTGAACTGTGCTGTCTTTACTGTTGCCACCATGAGTTCCTTACATTTGGCGGGGGCCCCTTTCATTTAGATATCATGCCACCCGTCCCCAACCACAAAACATTTTCAGCAAAGTTACTCCACCTCTTAAGGGTCCTAGGAATTTTCACAAGGATAGCCAGTGTGAATCTAGACCGTGCCGCTTGGGCAGAAGGATCGTAGTGCATGCACTGTTTGCTGCCATCGGCTGTGGGTAAAACTCCTTTTAAGTCTCACACCGCGGAGTGCGCTCTCAGGAATGACCAGCGCTTGTTCAGGTGTACGAAGAGAGGCTCAGTAGGACAGTAAACCAGTGCTTCTTAACCACACCACCTGTAATAGCCACGCTGCACTATAGTTTGTGTGGAGTAAAGATTTGGCCGTAGGCTTTATTTACAGTAAAACGAATCAAAAACTCAAAGGTGTGCTTTTGGACACCTCGTGTCCAAGGAGAGCGATGCCCGACACCAGCTTTTTTGTCCTCTAGATCTCATCCCCGATCCTTGACAGTGGCCTACCCACTGTCCCTTGAGCTCTGTTGGCAAGTCCCTTTTTATGTTTTGCAAGCTGGACGTTTGCCTCTCGATTTCTTTCCTTCCATTCTTGTCTGGTGCCCCTTATCAATTCAAATGGTATTCTCTCCTCTGACACATGCCGACACACTGGAGTGGATCCACGGCTGCTCAGGTCCCCCCGCCCCCAATAAGTACCCCTATACGCAACCCTGTTCTGCTATAGTCCTGAATATTCTGTCCGTAAATACCTCTATTCCCTTTCATGATAGATGTACCCAGTCTTGGTGAAATAGGTTGGGGTTGTTCTGGGGAAACGCGTCCATGATGAAGCTTAACCCAGTGCTCTTGCAAAAATTTTGCAGAGCCTTATTTAGCTATCTTCTAGATGTCTACTGCTTTTCTGCAATCGGCCCTGTGCCATTTTGTTCCTGGAAACCACCTCTGACATGAATATCTCGGTATTCCTCCAGAAGTGGGATGTGCGGCTCAGCAAATCGCATATGTCCTTCTGCAATTAGCCAATCCCCATTCTTATCAAATCACTTACCCCCCCCAGATGTATCACCAGGTATTCCGGTGGGTACCTGAAACCGAACAGGTCAGATAGTCTCTTGTGGATGCCCTCCCATCACATCCCCGGCGTCCCCCCACCAGGAGGTGATTGTCTTCTGTCCATCTCCCTGCCCGTGTCATGAAGGAGTGGCTCACTATCCATGCGGAACCTCTGGAGCAGTCACCTGCAGGTGAGAACGTGCTGCATTAGATCAGTTCTTCCCTGATATATTTTTTAAAACAGTTGACTTCCAACCTCTGATCTTTTTGACCCCTGGCTCTTGAGCCCCCCCGGCAAGGCGGATGTTGCCACCCCTATCTGGAATGAGTGCGTTCCAAAATCTGACAGGATCCAATCCATCTTACTAATCACCTTCTTCAACACACCCTGGAATTGGAACCTGCTGAGGGTCCTGCTGTCTTTGTGTATTAGAAATTGGCCCCCCACATTTGGCTGCACCCTCAACAAAACAGTGTGTAATACATATGAGGCAGTGGCCCTTCTCTTTAATGCACTGTAGTGTTATGAACCTTCCTTTCCCTAGTTGGTCTGTTTTTGACTTTCTCAGGCATATCGTCATGCCTTCTGATCCCATGCTGATGTACCCCAGAGCTAGCCCATCCCTACCGATGTGTTTTTTGCTACTAGCTCCCCTATTCTAAGTTCCCCGTAGTATGCCAGTGAAAATTCTGCCCTGAACAATGCTCTCGTACCTGTCGGCACATGCCATTTTGAGTGCTGCCAACAGGCATACTCTTATCCCAAAAGGCAGTGGTCTTCTTGTATCGGCCTGTTCCCCACTATCTTGGCCCACCCCTTGAGTGCCTATCTTATTAGGGGGCTATTTGTTGGATCCGTCCCCCCCTCCCGGCCACCTTCACTGCGTATGATATTGCCGCTAGGTACTCCATTGACGATATTAATTTTGGTAATGTCCAACTCGCTCTTTCTTTCAATTATATTTTTAACATTTATTGGGTACCTACAATACTGCTTAGCCATTTTCTGGGCCAAAGTATTCCCGGCAAGGTCCTTTATGACCTGCCGGGCCTTCTCTCCGGCTTCTCCCCCTTCTTGCTGGTGCCATCTCTCTATGAAGCGTTATGCTTAGAGCTGTGCTTTCTCTCCTTATCTGGTTTTCCAGTGTCATCCATGCTTCATCTGGTGTGGTCGCCTTTTGCAGGTCTGCATTTGGCCTCCGTTGCCTGATGGTGCCCCACTGCGAACGAGACAGTGTGTCGGCCACATCATTTACCTTGCCGACGATATGCCTGGTTCTTAGCGCCATTTTTTAGTGTTAGTTATTGCCCTTCATATTTCCCACACCAGCGTGCAAGATGCACTTCTTTAGTTGAGGGCTTATTATTGAACTACACGGCTACCTCTTTGTCGTACAGGTCGCTGCTCCAAGCGATGCCACTACCCATATTGGAAACCATTCCAGGAGTGTGATGTTGCTGGTCCAGCCAAAGGCCTGCCTGCTCGCTGCCTGCATTTCATGCACACCATTTAGTGCCTGCTGCATCTGTAAATGCCACTCTATTGTTCTCCTGGTTGATAGGCATGTGCCAGATAACCATGCCATTGAAATCCCTCAGAAAATCCTCCCGTCATTTTTAAAAAAAATCTCAACTGTTTATTGATTTTACCATAACCGAGAAACAAAAAACTAAAAACAACTTTGGTACATCTGAGCATGATAAAATAGTTTCACAGGAATACAAATTCAATAACATAATAAAATGGTGGATGTCAGCATACAATATTGCACCGTCTTAAAGGTCTGGGATTGAAGCCAAGCCGATTACCATACTCCCTCATCCTTCCAGCCAGGTCTTTCTTAATGCTTGCGCCCAACCTGACTATGTGGTGTTTCGGAGAGGCGCCTCTTGTTCTCAGCTCAATTCTTCTCTGAAACATCCGCACTTGCGGTAATACTCTACCCTCAAGTTTCCTTGCGAGCGACTGTAGCTCCCTTATTGTTGCAATATTCTTGGCTTTCATGCACCCACTGATGCCGGCCAGGTCTGCTACCTTGTCCTCAGGGATGTGGCATACCCTCTCCCTTGAGTCCATTTCTACTTCCAAGAACTGAATTGCCTGTGCTGGGTTAGCTGTCTTTTCCTGAGCTAGCGGGATGTCCCAATCCCCTGTCAAAACTATGCAACTTTCCAGGGATTCCTTGCATAGCCCTTGAGTACTGGCGCCTCACGGTATAAACAAGCTCAGCTTTTAAAAATATGAACAAGAGATGGCACATCCCATGGACTGGCACTTGTTGTTGTAGTAGTAGTAGTAGTAGTAGTACCTGTCATCGAACTGTAAGCATAGCCATGGACGTGAGGCAACGGGAGCAGCCAGAAGGCTGATTTAATGTCTACCTTCACCAGCCATGCCCCTCTTCCTGCCCCCTGACCATTTCTACTGCCTCCTGGAAGTCTGTGTATGCTACTGCTGCCTTCAGTGAGGAGATTCCGTTGTTCACTAAACTGTCCACTGGGTATGATAAGTTGATCAGTGGTGAATCAACCGAAATTCCCCTTTTTTCCTCTTGGGCACTAGGCCCGGGGGGAGGGAACAGATGAACTTGCGGGCAGTATTTCTTTGAATCGCCCCCCCCCCCATTCTGCCCAGTTCAATCTCCTTTTTCTATTTTCTCTCGTACCAGTTGTGGGTTTTCTCTTGCATATTTTAAATTCTGTGGTATGGCTTGTGAACCTTGTCCCTTGAACGGGATGCTGTTAGGGAGAATTCTCTGTAAAGGCTAATTTCCCAAACCTAGTGAGTCCCCCAGCAGCTTTGCTGGATTTTTGGGTTTTATTTTTTCTCCTGTTAAGAGTGAGAATCTTTTTCTCCCACTCTTAGACATGATTTGAGGTGTTCCTTTGACTTTGTATGTGTTTTATGGGCTATGGGGTCCTTTACCCCATAGGGCTTCATGTGTTTTTGGTATGTGGGTTACACAGCACCCTCCGTGCAGTAACCCAGGGGTGTCGTAACGACCCCCAAACATAGACTCCATACCCTGGGACTGACTACTGTCTCCCAGGGCATGTAAAGTCACCATTGGCTTTACTAGTCTTAAATTGTGAACAGAACCAGTACAAACCATCATGTTGTGGACGTACTGAGTTTTGGCTGGTGGCAGTGGATACTACTTTTTATATTCGACCGCAAATATATTCCTATGGGATTTTCCCATTGTTTGAGGCTACCACTTTTTAATATAACCTCGAACATACCACCAGTTTATTAAATTAATATAAATTCACCGGTTGGTACTTTTTGCCGAAACTCGGTTCCAAAATGGCGTTTGTGTTCCCTTCTGTGACTCCAACCAAAGTCGAGCCCTTTGTTCCACTTTTTGGCGGCCTTCTCCACAGAAGCCTACAAAAGTGGTGCCACTCTGTTTGGGTATCAAAGATGGTGTGGGAGGGGGTTTAGGCACCCTGGACTGAGTTGCCTTGACAACTCAAGTCGCACTCTGGTGTGATTGGCGCAGTGGTGAGCCGACCGGCTCACCACTTAGCATGTTTGAGTGACAGCTAGGACTGATGAATGGGGGTTTTCTGCATAAAAGCAGGGCTTTGGGGACTGGAACATCAGAAGTCGCCACAGGACCTAAAGAATCCGAGGAGGGAGAAGCTGAGTCGACCTGCAACGACGACACCTTAAGAAAGGGTGAGAGTATGTGGATATCACGGATTACCATGAATTGAACAAATCAGAAATGTTTGAGGGAGAGAAAAAAACTAAAGTAATTGGAACGAAAAGGAATTTGTTTTCACTTGCCGAAACACTTCTGACAACCACTGTACCCCAGCCCCTTACCTCTTGGCGGCACATCTCCTTGTATACCGCTGTCTCCTGCTTTCCCTCTGCGACGCCGGTTCTCACTTGCTTGAATAGGTGCCAGAGGGGCCACCCCCCCCCCTTTTTTTTTTTTCCTCAAAATGTATTGAATAGCTAGGGAACGGGGGACACCCCTGCAACCTCTGATGGCATTATGGTGAAAAAGGGGCAGGGGATACCCAGCAGAACTGTAAGAAACGACGGCTAGTGTGAATACATGAACTAATCTACACTAGCCATCTACCTTCAATCTCTACTAGGGATAATAATTGGAAACCTTTTTTGGCACCCTTGGAATATATACTTGTGGACTTCCATAATTGAAGTTGGGTGGAAACTGAGTAATCTAATAACATCCCTTTTAGATGGGAGAGGAATTTAACCTTTGTGATACTCAGTGGAATTGTCTATTTAATGGAAAGTTTTTCTCTTCTTTTTTCTTGTTTCTTCTAACTTTGCAGTTTTTTCTGTTTTGTTTGTTGATATTCAACCATTACTGTGATTCTTGGTTCAGGATTTATTCAGATGTTTGCTTTTTTGTGATATGTAATATACTTGAAGTTGAGCCCACTTTAAAAGAACATTGCCAAATGTTTTGTAAAATGTTGCTTGTATAAAAGATTGTTTTATACTAAATAATGAAAAGCATTTTTGAAGCCTCTGGTTAGAACTTATGTTCAGTCAAGTGACAAAACTGAAGGAAATGTTTTTTGATAATGACATTAATTGTACCATTATATACATATAATATGTTTGAACAGATAGATAAAATCAGGACACCATCTGGAATTATGGACTGGTCCACTCAGAAAGCAGTGATCCTTTAGTCTGAAACATTTTTTTGCTAAATCTTTTTGCTCTTTTGGTTCAGAGAAAATGAGGTGTGTGTATAGGTAATAGTTATACCATATCACTGATAGATTACAACCTGTGGGGACATATTTTGTTGGTTTTTGCTGATCTTCTCCCAGTCCCTCACAGAGTAGGGGAGTAACCCTCCAGTACGTATGCCCTTGTTCACTATGACACAGAATAGGGGATTTATTTTTTGGCTGTAGTAAATTACCAGATATCAGACCAGAAGACGCAGTGGTGGTAAAAACATGAACAAGGGACGAGGGCAGTAGAGCATGATCTAGAAACTGGATATTGGATGACGTACTAAGTTTTAGGATTAAGGGGTGAGGGATATGTGCTGTGGAGTTGTCCTATGGAGATGGAGAGGAAGGAGGAGAGGACAACAGGGAGATGTATTGGCGTAGAATGCTACGCAAGTTGTTTTTCAGAAAGACAAAATATTGGATTTAAATGGAGATAAAGCGGGAATAGTGCAGAGCGAGAGAAGAGCATCCCAGTGTAAGGGGGCGATGAGAAGAGAGGGGTGCACAAGTGGTGACAAGGTGGTGAGCCGGGGATAATTGTTGGGGAGCGTAGAGGGTGAGATGTGCCCTAGTGTTGAAGATGTTGCGAAGAAGTTTATACTTTGCCCTCTGTATCAGACCACAGGCCTAACTGACGACATGCTGGGGAGTTGGAGGTAAAGCAGTGAAGGTTGAAGAGTGTACAGACCGGAATGTTGAGGACTTTGTTGAGAGATGAAAAATCACAGTTGGGAAGTTCATAAAGTAGACTGGCACAGTAGTCAGATCGAGGAAGTACTAAAGAGGAGTTGGGGTGCTTTGAAATGTTGAAGGGAAGATGTCTTATTTTTCTGATGTTGAGGCGATATTAAGTCTGGCCACAGTGGCATATATGGAGATGAAGAGCAAGAAGTTGAGAGATATATGATAGGTTATTTATAACGCGCTTAATACCCAGAGGTTTCTAAGCGCAAACTCGGGGATCGAACCATTGTTGCTCTTTGTCGGCTTTATTCCAAGGCAAGCATGTTGCCCCTAAGCTATCCTCCCGTAACAAGTGGGTTGAAGATGATACAAATTGAGAGCAGAAGCAGAGTAGGGAAGGTAGTCTGGAGATGAGAATAGAAGACGGGCGGGCGAGAGGACGAGATGGACTGTTTGGATGGGAAGGAGTGAATTTCAGTCTAAGTGTAGTTGATAATGAGCGAGCGAGATGCCATCCAAGATTTGATGGCGGAGAGACATTATTTTGGCCGTAGCTCGTCGGATTTCCTCCTTAGCTAAGTGTAAGAGTTGAAGGGAGAGGCCATGGGTGGAAATGAAGGTGCCAAGAGCAGAGGTATAGGGAGTGAAGTGGACCCAGTACTGACCCTTGGGGAACAGCAATAATGAAGGGTGATGAGTTGGGAGGCAAGGCTGTTCAAGAGCACCTGGAAGTGTCTGGGGGTGAGCTGTGAAGCAAACCAATCGAGGGCTTTGTCCCCAATGCCTAGGATACATAGTATTGTGAGAAGGTCAGAATAGGTGACCATATCAAAGGCAGCAGAGGTGTTGAGAAGAATAAGAATGGATGAACAGTTAGCATGACGCGCAGAAAAGATGTAGTTGCTGGCATTGAGGAGAGATGACTCTGTAGAATGCAGAGGTCGGAAACCAGATTGGAAAGGATCCTGGAGGTTGGGTGTCAAGGAGCCTAGGATTTAGGAATAGTGCAATGGAAGAGACGGGATGGAAGTTTGCAGTACTGTTAGGATCTAAATCTGGTTTCTTAAGGATAGGGATGACCGTAGTCGACTTTTAAGATGATGTTAATTTGGCACTGGTAAGAAAGCATTTGAATAAGGAAGTAAAATATGGAGCAACACTAGGAGCTATATGTTCCACGATGTGTGGATATATGGTCGATGGGGGCATATGAAGGGTTTCCCTGAGTAAAAGGTCACAAATGTCATTAGGGTTAGTGCGGGCAAAGGTAGACCTTGTCGCTGGAGTGGGTGGTAGAGGTAGTGGAGAAAAGTGAGCAAGTGGTGGGGGTTAGAAGGTACTTTGGAGGGTATTTTGATTGATGGAACATTTTGAGGCAAAGTAAGAGCTAGCAGTAAGAGTGGAGTGGACGGGATGGGGGCTTAAGAGGTGAAAGAGCTGAGTTGAGAGATTTTTGGAGGCGCAGAGGTTGAGAGGATTGAGACAAGATGAGGGAAATGGAAGGCACATTTGGCAGATTAGAGAGCAGAGGAGTAGTTTTGAAGAGCAGTCAGGAAGACTTGGCGATCCGAGGAGTTTCTAGATCTTTGCCAAGTGCAAAGGTTTTTCCTCATTGTTGTTTTCAGGGTGTGGATGGTAGGTGTAATCCAAGGCCGGGGAGGGTTAGGAGTGAAGGTAATAAGAGGGAAGTGAGAGGAGGAGGGAGCGTTAAGACCACCAGTAAAGTTAGTTGAGGGTTTTATCAGTGGATGGAACAGTGCTTTTTCTTTTTTTTTTTTAACAACTTTATTTATTTTTGCACACAGGTTGAGCACATAACATTATTCCATACATTTGGTTTTTACATCACTTAAGCCGGCGAGATTTCTTCAGTGGTTGGAAACTCAAGTTCATTTAACTCTGCTAGGTATTGTTTATATCTTGACCATATGTTTCTAGGTTTGGAGGAGGGTAACACAGAGTCAATGTACAATTCCTCGTCATTAGCCCACATCATGTCCTTATTCCAGTCTTCTTTGGTCGGGGGGGCTTATATTCTTCCACCTCATCAGTATGACCCTTTTAGTGATTAGTAGGCTCACATTTAGCAGTTTACACCATGTCGGGTTCATCTTTCCCACTGCCCTCAACATACATATTCTTGGGGACCATTCCATTGGCTGATCTGCCATCATGTCCAGTGGTCCACATACATCAGCCCAATATTGTTTCAATTTAATACAATCCCACAGCATACGAAATATGTTCGCATTCTCGCTGTTGTATCTTGGGCAGTTGCCGGGCATGGTGGGATATATTTTCTTGAGTTTTGCTGGGGAGTAGTGTGTCCTATGCGTTATCTTATAATGAATCCGCTTAAATCTTGAGTTGCATGACATTTGTTTGGTTAGTGAGCATATCTGAGACCATTCTTGATCCTCAATCTGTTGTCCCAGATCTTGCTCCCACTTAACCCTGGCTGAATGATTCACCCTCGGTCGTGTCTGTATTATAATCTTATACAACGCTGAGGCGGTTATCTTCTGTGTCCCCCCAGTGTAAATGTAGCCTAGCGCCATGTTAATTTCCGGTTCCTTCGGGAATGAAGGGAACATATGACGTGAAGTGTCCTCCACCACAGCATATTGAAGCTTATGTGTATTTGTGTTACCCACTACGTCTTTAATGTCTTCCCAAAGTACAAACTGCTTCTCTGGGAATAGCTGTCCCCATTGTGTAATTCCTCTCGAGCTCCAGTGCTTCGCTACTGCACTCATCAGATGGAGATGTATAAGGGTCGCCCCAGATTGGCATGCTTGGATGATATAATTTACTGGCCTCAAATATTTCCGTGATTTTTGCCCATGCTGTGATCGTGACTTTGGTTGGGTTTATTGCGTTATAATGCTTGGGGGCCGGCCGAGTGATCCTTTGCAGTGCTATCACTGCTTCACGCTCTACTGATATGGTGGGAGAGGGGCCTGGGTCTATGAAGGATGTGGCCCAGCTCCCAGCATGGTGTGCCTGTGCCGCAAGGTAGTATATTTCCAGGTTAGGTGCCATCAGTCCACCCCTAGGGTACGTGTCAGACATGACCCTCCAGCTTAATCTCGGATGTCCACCCCACGCAAACGCTATACAGGCACTGTTTATCCTGGAAAACAAAGCACGGCCTGGCCAGACTGGGACAGCATTGAAAAGGTAGAAGAGTTTTGGTAGTATAATCATTTTAATCAGTGCTATCCTTCCCATCAGAGATATGGGCAGGGCATTCCAACATTTCATTTTGATGCATAGATCTTCTACTAGAGAGGAGTAGTTCAGGGTGCGAGAAAGTTGGGCCGTCCTTGCTATGTGTGCGCCTAGATATGTGATATGGACCGGGCTCCATATGAGGCCATGCAGGTTTTGAGGCTGGGCTGTATTTTCGGTCAGCGGGAATATCTCCGATTTGTTAGGGTTAAGGCGGAGCCCTGAGTACTCGCCGAACTTCCCCACTTCTGCCAGGACCTTACTGAGTGTGCGATTGGGGTCCCTTAGGTATAATAGGATGTCATCGGCATATAGTTGTCACGCCACTTTTGGGGAGACCGAGGTCCGTTGCGATCGCTCTCCCTTCTCCCTCCTGGTGGATCTACCCGCGCTTTCGCGCCTGGGGAGCCGCCAGGAGGAGAGCTTCTGGAACCGCTGCTGGAGGGTTGCGGCGCATGCGCGGGAAACCGCTGTCTCGGTTCCGCGCATGCGCCGTAGATTGGGCCTGCGCGTTGGGACGGGCTTGCCTTCCAAGCCTCGTTTCGGGTCCGCCGGCACCCGGAGACGAAACGGCTTGCGTTTCAGGCCTCACGGGTGCCGGCGGCCCATAAAAGGGAACCGCAAGCAGAAGCCAACCGCGTCTCAACGCGGAAGCTTCGTTCGTGTTACTCGCTCCTGGTTTCCTGTGTTACCTGCTTTCGCCTTGCCTTGCCTCCAGCCTGCCTGGGTGCCCTTCTCAACCCTCGGCCCTCTTGTGCCCATTTGCCTTGCCTTGCCTCCAGCCTGCCTGGGTGCCCTGCTCAACCCTGGTTTACCCTGGGTCCTTTTTGTCCTGCTTGCCTTCTGCCTGCCTGGGTGCGCAGTTTTGCCCAAGGGTCTCTTTGGTCCCACTTGCCCTACTTGACCTCCAGTCGCCTGGGGTCCTTGTTCTCGCCCTGGGTTCCCTTGGCTCCAGTTTCCCCTCTGACTCTCCTGGGACCAATTGGGCCTTTATCTTTTTCCTTATTCTTTGGGCTTCCCCTTTTGTTGGTTTCCCTTCCCTATCTGGTTCCCCTTTTCCTGTCTGGTCCTGCCTGGTGCCTCGTCCTTTTTGGATCTACAGACCATCGGGCTAGTCGGCCATCTCCAAACCAGCTACCTGAAGTTCGCCTGAAAGTGTCTTCCTGCGGATTGGTGCCCCGACTTAGTCTTTGTTTGGTGTGATCCCGCGTTTACCTTGGACTTCACCTTGTTCCGAAATCTTCAACCTGACTGCTGCCTCTCCTGTCTGTGCTTGCACAGTCCCACCGTCACGTAAATCAGGAGAGTGCCTTCCGTGACGCTGGGAGTCTGTCCATCCTCCACCCTGTACCATTTGGGTGGTGGAGAGGCGGGTTCCCCGAGTCACACATTCAGCTGGCTGCAGCCTGGCGGCCCCAACAAGATCCACATCAAAGAAAACAGGTACGCAGTCTTCACGTACATCCCAGCTTGACAGATTGAGACGCCTGCCTTCAGACCTTGAGATGGAGGATTCACAAGAAGTGCGGAATGAGTTACAAGCACTCAGGGCGGAGATGATCGCCTTACGCCAGGAAAATCAAACTCTACGCCAAATGATAACCCAAGGGGTTCCGAGTACCTCACAGGCGGAAGGATCCTTGGCACACACAACGCCCATCAAGTTTGATGGAGATCCGCGACGAGTAGCAGAGTTCTGTAATCATTGTCGAATCCATTTTCTTTTCAGGTCGACTCATTTCAACAATGATAAGGCCAAGATTGGTTATATCTTGGGGAATTTGTCAGGCAATGCTCTGGCCTGGGCAACTCCGTTTGTGGTTACCAATAGCCCAATTTTGAATGATTTTGCAGCTTTTGAAAAAGCATTCCTTGAGGTTTTTCAGACGCCCAACCTGGCCTCCGCTGCGCAGAACCAGTTGATGGATTTGAAACAGGGGAATGCCGACATAATAACTTACATTAGTCGCTTCCGTCTACTGGCAACCGATTCCCAATGGCCAGAAATCACACAAAAAACTCTGTTTCGTTGTGGGCTAAGAGAGGAGTTCAAGGATGAGTTACTCCATATACCCGAACCAGAGACTCTTCAACACCTAATCGAGCAGGTGCTCCGAATTGATCAGAGACTGGCAGAACGGAAGGCAGAGAGACGTCGGTTCGAGAGGGGCGGTTCCAGAACGACCAGTTTACCTGCCGGATCATCTGGGCCTACTGAATCCGGACCAGAGCCTATGCAACTAGGAGCTATGAGGGGTCCTTTATCAGAGGAAGAGAGAAGACGAAGAAGAACGTTACGTCTATGTCTCTATTGTGGAGCTGCTGGGCATTTTCTGGGTACGTGCCCTTTACGATCCCAGAAGAAGAAGGCAGCGACAGGTCCCCCTTTTTTTTCAGTCCTTTCCACGTTCTGTTCAGTTCTACATCCCATGCAACCCGCGGTGCTACAGACTCTGAAGATCCGAATCAAGTTGCCTGGCAGAAGTTTGGAGGTGTTTGCTCTGTTGGATAGCGGGGCTTCCGGCAATTATATTGATGAAACATTTGCCTCTGTGAATCGGATTCCACTCTTGTCCAGATCCACTGCTCTGCCCGTGGAAGTCATCGACGGAACTCCTTTGTCCTCTGGGCCTGTCCGACAATTCACAGTGGGTCTACCCCTTCAGATTGCCGACCATCTTGAAGATCTCGCTTTGGACGTCATTAAGTCCCCCACCTACAAGGTTGTTCTGGGCCTACCATGGCTGCAACACCACAATCCGGTAATTGATTGGAGAACGCACACCCTGACCTTTTCCTCTGCAGTTTGTGCTCAGAAGTGCTGTTTGTCCACTCCGACCCGGGCTCCTTCGACCCCCTTGAACTCTAATGGTAGGGGGGTCCGTGTGTGTTCCATCTCTCATGTTCCTCAGGAGTATGTCGATTTTGAGCACGTGTTTGCTGAACCGGGCGATATACCTCTACCACCACATCGCCCGTTTGCTTGTTCAATCGAGTTGTTACCTGACTGCGTGATTCCCCATGGGAAACTATACGCTTTAACACGGGATGAGAAACAAGTGCTTCAGGATTACTTGTCGGATAGTTTACAGAAAGGATACATAGTTCCGTCCAAGTCTCCCGCAGGGTTTCCCTTGTTCTTTGTGAAGAAAAAGGAGGGCACCTTGAGACCTTGTGTTGACTATCGAGAACTAAATGACATAACAGCTAAAGACCGATATCCACTTCCATTGATTCGCAATATCCTGGAAACCCTACATACTGCCCGGATCTTCACCAAACTGGATTTACGTGGAGCGTATCACCTAGTACGCATCAAGAACGGGGATGAATGGAAAACGGCTTTCAAGACATCATTTGGGCATTTTGAGTATAGAGTCATGCCATTCGGTCTGTGCAACGCCCCAGCCATCTTTCAACGGTTTATGGACAACATCTTTAGTGATCTCATTGGTTTGTCAGTCTGGATATATTTGGACGATATCCTGGTTTTTTTGAAGATCCATCAAAGAACATGTGAGACATGTACGTGAGGTCCTTCGACGTCTGTCTTTCAACCACCTATTCGCAAAGGCCGAGAAATGCAGTTTTCACCTATCCAGTATTGAATTCTTGGGATTTGTGATCAATCAGGATGGGATAGAGATGGACCCCAAGAAGGTACAAGCCATTCAGGAGTGGAAACAACCCCATGATGTAAAATCACTACAACGCTTTTTGGGATTCGCAAACTTTTACCGGCGCTTTATCCCACTGTTCTCTCAAATCTCAGCGCCCCTTACCAGGCTGACCAGCAGTAAGATCACTTTCAGGTGGGATTCTCTCGCTTCTCAGGCATTTGACACCTTGAAGTCGGCCTTCATGGCCGCCCCGATTCTGCGCCACCCTCAGGATGATCTACCTTATATCGTAGAAGCAGATGCGTCGAACTTTGCTGTTGGTGCAGTTCTTCTGCAGAAAGATCCAGAAACCTCTGTTGAACATCCGGTGGCCTACTTCTCACGCAAGCTGAGTCCCAGTGAAAGGAATTATGCGGTTATCCAGCGGGAACTTTTGGCTATAAAAACCGCGTTTGAGGAATGGAGGCATCATTTACTTGGAGCCCGTTTTTCGGTGGAGGTTCGTACTGATCATCGCAACCTGCAGTATCTACGCTCCTTGCAATGCCGAACACCCCGACAGGCTAGGTGGGCCTTCTTTTTCTCCCCATTTGTGTTTCACGTTACATACATTCCAGGAACTGCTAACTTGAAAGCGGACGCTCTCTCTCGATCCCTGGAAAAAGAGGAAGAAACGCCCAGCTTGGATCAGCCACTGATTTCCCCTCAACATTTCTTATTGGCCTGGTCATCTCATCTACAGTCTATCGCTGACGCCACCGGGACGGATCCTGCTAGATCGGCCCTTCTTCGGCGTGAGTCCGTATCGGAACAAGATGGACTCCTGTTTTTCCGGAAGAGGCTTTACATTCCCGAGGGTACGATTCGAGAGGGCATATTGCATGGGTTTCATGATTCACCCATTGGAGGGCATCGAGGGATAAGAGCTACACGTGAACTGATATCCTGACAATTTTGGTGGCCAAGGTGGGCTAACGACGTTCCGAGATACATCGAGAGTTGTCCCGTTTGTGCCCAATGTAAGGTCCCAAGGAGACGGCCTCTGGGATTGCTGGTACCAACTGAATTAGCACCATACCCATGGCATACTATCGCCACTGATTTTGTGGTTGATCTACCTCCCTCTGACGGGTATACTTGCATCATGGTTGTGGTCGACAGCTTCACCAAATATGCTAATTTCATCCCATTCCACAAGATCCCTACGGCTGCTCAGATGGCTTCAGTCTTTCTCCACGAAATCTATCGATTACATGGTCTCCCAGAAAAGATAATCTCGGATCGTGGTTCTCAATATCTTTCAGCTTTTTGGAACAAGGTGTGTAGTCATCTGGGTATACGTAGAGCATTGAGTTCTGGTTATCACCCGCAGACCAACGGGCTTACCGAAAGGACCAATCAGACCCTGGAGGAGTACCTCCGTTGTTTTGCCAACGCGACTCAGTCCAACTGGAAGGCATGCTTAGATCTCGCAGAAGTATCCTACAACAACACTGTTCATGCTTCCATTGGAATCAGCCCATTCTTCTGCTCTACTGGTCAACATCCCAAATTGGTGACGTTTCATCCCGTGCCCACCAGTACTGTTCCATCTGCTGATGTCCTGGTCTCAACCATTCAACGACAACAAGAATTGGCACGTGAGATCCTGAAGAGAGCCAAGGAACGGATGAAGGCCCAGGCTGACAGGAAAAGGAGTTTGGAACCAGATTTTCAAGTGGGGAATAAGGTGTGGCTGTCCTCCAAAAACCTGCCACTTCGCAATTTACCGGTTAAACTAGCTCCCCGGTATTTTGGTCCATTCACGATAACCGAACGGTTATCCTCCGTAGCCTTCCGTCTCCAGTTGCCTCCCTCTTGGCATGTACACCCTGTTTTCCATGTCTCTCTTTTGAAGTCCTATGTGGCCGATCCCTATGGTCGGTCCTGCCCTCGCCCTGCCTCTGTCCTCGTCCAAGGGGTCCCGGAATTGGAGGTTCAGGGGATTTGCGATGCCCGCTATCGCAGGGGGGGGTGCTTCATTTCTTGGTGGATTGGAAAGGGTACCCGGCTTGTGATCGTACTTGGGATGGTCGTCAGCATGTGCACGCTCCCCGCCTGGTGCGAGAGTTCTATGATCAGTTTCCTTGGAAACCCGGGGCCCCGGGTCTTCCTGGGAGGGGGCATAGTGTCACGCCACTTTTGGGGAAACCGAGATCCGTTGCGATCGCTCTCCCTTCTCCCTCCTGGCGGATCTACCCGCGCTTTCGCGCCTGGGGAGCCGCCAGGAGGAGAGCTTCTGGAACCGCTGCTGGAGGGTTGCGGCGCATGCGCGGGAAACCGCTGTCTCGGTTCCGCGCATGCGCCGTAGATTGGGCCTGCGCGTTGGGAAGGGCTTGCCTTCCAAGCCTCGTTTCGGGTCCGCCGGCACCTGGAGATGAAACGGCTTGCGTTTCAGGCCTCGCGGGTGCCGGCGGCCCATAAAAGGGAACCGCAAGCAGAAGCCAACCGCGTCTCAACGCGGAAGCTTCGTTCGTGTTACTCGCTCCTGGTTTCCTGTGTTACCTGCTTTCGCCTTGCCTTGCCTCCAGCCTGCCTAGGTGTCCTGCTCAGCCCTGGGTCCTCTTGGGCCCATTTACCCTGCCTTGCCTCCAGCCTGCCTGGGTGCCCTGCTCAGCCCTGGGTCCTCTTGGGCCCATTTACCCTGCCTTGCCTCCAGCCTGCCTGGGTGCCCTGCTCAACCCTGGGTCCTCTTGGGCCCATTTGCCTTGCCTTGCCTCCAGCCTGCCTGGGTGCCCTGCTCAACCCTGGTTTACCCTGGGTCCTTTTTGTCCTGCTTGCCTTCTGCCTGCCTGGGTGCGCAGTTTTGCCCAAGGGTCTCTTTGGTCCCACTTGCCCTACTTGACCTCCAGTCGCCTGGGTTCCTTGTTCTCGCCCTGGGTTCCCTTGGCTCCAGTTTCCCCTCTGACTCTCCTGGGACCAATTGGGCCTTTATCTTTTTCCTTATTCTTTGGGCTTCCCCTTTTGTTGGTTTCCCTTCCCTATCTGGTTCCCCTTTTTCTGTCTGGTCCTGCCTGGTGCCTCGTCCTTTTTGGATCTACAGACCATCGGGCTAGTCAGCCATCTCCAAACCAGCTACCTGAAGTTCGCCTGAAAGTGTCTTCCTGCGGATTGGTGCCCCGACTTAGTCTTTGTTTGGTGTGATCCCGCGTTCACCTTGGACTTCACCTTGTTCCGAAATCTTCAACCTGACTGCTGCCTCTCCTGTCTGTGCTTGCACAGTCCCACCGTCACGTAAATCAGGAGAGTGCCTTCCGTGACGCTGGGAGTCTGTCCATCCTCCACCCTGTACCATTTGGGTGGTGGAGAGGCGGGTTCCCCGAGTCACACACTCGTCATTCAGCTGGCTGCAGCCTGGCGGCCCCAACAAGATCCACATCAAAGAAAACAGGTACGCAGTCTTCACGTACATCCCAGCATGACAATAGTGTTATTACATGCAGTTTACCGCCGCTCTGGATCCCAAACGTGTTGTAGCGTGATCTAAGTATGTCTGCTATTGGTTCTATTATTAAAGCAAAAAGGAGCGGGGATAGTGGGCAACCCTGTCTCGTACCACCCAGCAGTTCCAGGACCTCTGGGAGTGTTCCGTTGATCCTAATCCTCGCTTGGGGTCGTGTGTATAATATTTTGATCAATTTTATGAATTGCGGGCCAAACCCATAGTTTCGCAGCACCCCAAAGAGAAAGGGCCAGGAAACTGTATCGAACGCTTTCCTCATGTCTAGAGAGACTGCTATCGCTTGGGTCTCGGGGGAGAGGGGGGGAAGATGGTGGAGATGATGTGGTGACATCGTCTTATGTTAGTTGCTGTGGATCTGCCTGGTCCTCATGAACCATATACTGCATCAGCGGTGCGAGTCTAATGGCCAGAATCTTTGCTAAGATCTTAGCGTCCGTGTTTATTAAAGAGTGGTCGATATGACCCGTAGTCTTCGGGAGCCTTCCCCGGTTTGAGTAGCAGTGTTATTATTGCCTCTCTTGTGGTTTCTGGGAGCGCTCCTTTTTGTATCGCTTCTATCCATGTTGCATGAAGTCTGGGCGCTAGCAGATGACTGAATTCTTTGTAGAACTCGGCTCCCAACCCGTCTGTGCCCGGCGACTTCCCACTGGGGAGTGCTTTGATTGCTTCTATTATCTCAGCCTCATTGATGGGTTCTTCCAGCGATTCCCTAGTGGCATCTGCTATGAGGGTCGTGGGTATTCGGGAAAGATATTGTTCTATTTCGGGTTCTGTGACAGTGCTCTGTGAAGAGTATAGGTCTTTGTAGAATGCATAAAATGTGTCCTTCCATTTTGTCTGATCAGTGGTCACTGAACCATCCGTCGTTCGTATACAGGGTATAGTCGTGGGGCCCCTTTCACCTCGCACTGTCCTAGCCAATAGCCTCCCTGGCCTTTCCCCTTCTCCATACCTGCGTGCTGCCACTGGTCTATCGAAGTATCTGACCTCTTGGTCTGCTGCCTCGATGTATTCATCAAGCGTGTTTTTGATCTCTAAGCTAATTTGGGGCGATGGAGTGATCGCATATTGGGCCTGTAGGGCGGCTATGTGTGACTCAAGTCGGGGTTACCAGTCCCCTAATATCTTTCATGATTCCCCCTTCTATAGCTATCGACTGCCCCCTGATGCACACTTTAAATGCTTGCCATAAAGTAGCCTGAGTTGAGACCGAGTTTTCGTTTAAGTCAAAATATTCCTGTATGTGTTGTTCCATTGAATTCAATATAATATAATATAAACTAGATCTCTCAGTGCCTCCGGCTTAAATCTCCATGGTGGACGGAAATGTGTCTTATCTGGGATTCTCAGTGTTGGTTGTATCGGAGAGTGGTCAGAGTAGGTCCTAGGGTGAATCTGGGAGTTTGTGACCCATGTCATGCTGCCCGGGTCCAGTAGCCATAGATCTATTCTGGAATGCATATCATCATGGACTGAAGAATAGTATGTATATTCCCTCGTGTCTGGGTGTAGTGCTCTCCAGACATCCCTCAATATCAGGTCTGACATATATGTGAGGATTGACTGGGCAGCTTTAGTTAATGACCTAGGTTGAGTGGAGGTGCGATCGAGTTGTACATTTAAGATAGTGTTGAAGTCCCCACCACAGATCACTTGTGCCGTTGGGAAGCTTGCTAGTTTCTCGAAGATCGATGCATAGAAATCTGGTTGGTCTACGTTTGGGCTATATATGTTTAGGAAAACTATTTCTTTGTCACATAGATTGCCATGTAGTAGCACATATCTCCCTTCCGGGTCGCATTCTGCCTTTATTAGCTGGAATGGTAATGTTTTATGCAGTAATATTGCGACCCCTCTCGCTCGCCTGGAATATGTGGTGAAATATTGATAAGAGCCCCAATTAGGTATCACATGTTCTCTGTCCTGAACCAATATGTCTCTTGAAGGAAGATGATTTTAGCAGCTTGTCTGTTTAGATATGCCATGATCTTTCTCCTCTTTATCTTAGACCCAAGGCCCCATACATTCCAGCTTATCGCATTTATATCATCTCTGTTTAGTTTACCCATTGTCTCTTACGTATTTCTTTTGGTTTGTGCTCCAGTAGCCTCCCGTTGTGTGCTTTAGTACAAACGTGCCATTCCCCTGTGTGCTTTTTCTTTTTTCCACCCCTTGTACATAACAAACCCCCAACATCCCCTGTGTGCCCTCCTTCCCCCACCCTCACAGTTCCCCAAACTTCAACTGTGCAATAGATTGTCCATCCCTTCTCTCCCATAAACATCTTAAGCACCTACTACAGGGGGGGCTGCGGCGTCTTCAGTGCAGCTGCCGGTGTCTAGTCATTTCCGGTTTTGTCCCGTTACTCTCTCTTATCGTGCTGTCTGAGGTGCTTATTGACAGTCGTTGAGAGTTGAATTTCGACGCACCTTAGTGTAGAGTTCCGTGTGGAGCCTGCCTTGTTAATGTCCGTTTCGCTTCTTTGGTGTGCTGGTGGTAATGTGGCCATTTTTACCCATCTTAGTCACCATCAGTTGCGGATCGTTCCTTATTCGGAGGAATATGTGTCTCTACAAAGTTCGCCGCCTCTTCAGGAAATGTGAAGAAAAAGGGCTTGTTTTGGTGTTGGATTTTCAATCTGGCAGGGTAAAGCATCGCATACTGCACTTGCCGGTCTCGTAGCATTTTCTTAACCCCGTTGAAGAGCTTCCGTTCCTGTTGGACTGCCAACGTAAAATCTGGGTAGATGCGTATTATATTTGCCTCCCATCTTAACTCCTGTTTCTCTCTGGAGGTTCTCAGGATCAGATCTCTGTCCCTGTAATTCAATATACGTGCAATGATCGGTCTCGGATAAGCCCCTGGGTTGGGTTTCGGGGCCGCTGATCTGTGTGCCCTCTCCACTATAAACGTCGGGGACCATCCAGGATCCCCTAATAGCATGAGCAGGAGGTCTTCTATCACTTTTTCCATCGGCCCTTTAATTGCGTCTTCCGGGACCCCAATATTGCAAACATTGTTCCTCCGAGATCTCGCTTCTAAGTCCTCACATTTGGTTTTCACGGTTCCCAGTTCAATAGCCATAGTGGAGACTGTGGATTTCAATGCTTCGAGGGCATCTTCCGTGCCTGATATTCTTTTTTCAGCCTCTGTCATACGAGAGGTGGTCTTGTCAAGTTGGGCTTTCATGGTGGCCACACTGGGTGTGATCCCGTCAAGTTTTTTGGTGAGCGTTGTAAAGCCCTGTTGCATGGCCGTGAAACTTCCTGAGAGTTCATCATTGCTGCAGGAGGGGGTTGATTGTCCTCGTTGCCATCTCCCCTTCGACCTCAGATGCCGTGTCTTTTTGGATTGCGGTTGTATATTTGTCTAATGTGCCTCTGTTCTTTTTGGGGCCAAAGTTCTTGGGCATCGTCACCTATTCAGTTGAATTCAATGTTAAATTCTCCGCAAGAGTGTCCTCACTGATTTCCTCTAAATGGGATGTGCGTCTTGCTTTGTCGTCGAATTAGCCGGAAGTTCCGACTCGTTTATGGGAGTGCTCCACTTGCTGTGTTTATATGTCCTGCGAGTGCCACAATTGCCAAAGTGTGTTTAGGGCGCAGATACCGTTAGCCAGTATACCAGCAGGCATTTTTTTCTAGTTCTCTTTCCTTTTCCAGGGTTGTGTGGTCTGTACAGCGCGTGGGTAGAGATGGGCGCGTGGGTTGCGTTCGTTTACGAGATGAAGCGGCAATCTATGCGTCTTGAATCGCACCTTGTCTAGCGTTCGTGCTACTTCCTTATCTCAGGGGGCGCTTGTAATTTGGGGGGACACCTCGCCCCAAACTGTGAAGCTATGCAATACCTCTGCCGGTGCCTGTAGTGTTCGGTTTATGCCCCCTTTAGTGCCGCTCTATGTGCCTTCCGTTCGGAGGGAGAGTCGCATGCATCGGCGGGGGAGGGGCGGCCCGTCTTACCTCCCCGCTTCTGTGTTGTGGTGCGATCCGAATTCTTCCCCTCTCATGGTTCATCCGATCATTCACGAGAGGGTCCGCAGGTGCTCTACGGTGTTCGGAGCGCCCGCGGTTCTTCCTCTCGCGAGCGCACTCGCCTGCGTTGCTCGCGTAAGTTTGGATCCGGGCTCCTCCCTGCCGCTCTCGGTTGCCGCTTCTCCACGCGCCGCGGGATCTTGCTGGGCTTATTTCTCGGCGATCCCTTCTCCGTCTGGCCTCAAATTTTCTGTGCGTCTTCCGAGGGTGCTACTGCAGGCTCCTCTCGAGTTTCATGGGGAATCGGGACAATTACAAGCGATTATCCCGGTTTACAGCACCAAAGTCTGTCAGAGCTTACACAGAAGCCACCATCTTCCTCTGTGCGCAACAGCGCCTCCACTCGGCAGACACCAGTGAACATGTTTGAACAGTGCATTTTCGACAGGAGGAGAGAGAGTGGTGTAGGTGAGAGATGTAGATGGGGCATTTGGAGGAGGAAAACATGCACTTGGTAATCGTAGGACTGGATGGTGAGAGGCGTGGGGGTAGGAGTGGAGATTGAGGCAAAGACAGAATGATCTGAGGTAGAAGGCGCAGTTAAGTCTGAGAGTTGAGTAGATGATGAGTATTAAGTCAAGGAAGATACCGTTTGAATGGGTGGACAGAAGAGAGCGAGTGGTTAAGGAGAAGAGAGCTAGTCAGTGGATATCGGTTATAGGATAGAGAGGGGAGTGGTTAAAGTCACCAGTGTTGATTGGAGAGGGGGGGGGGTCAATAATCTGATATAGTTTCTTTAGTGTTTACTTTAAACTGACATGTCATATAGCGAGTCAGGTATAGTGCGCACGAGTACCTGATCTGCCATTGAGCAGCAAAGAGTAGGAGTTGACTTCTGGGTGTGGACTTGCAGACTGGACTGATTGGAATTTGGACCTGGCCATCTTTGAAACTACATTTTACCCTGGGGATACTGGGAAATGTCATGGAATTGCTTTTCTGCTGTAAATTGCTGGCCTGGTTGACCTCCTTTCTGACCGACCCTCTGCGATCCAACTGGGGTCTTTCCTCTCGTGCCTCTCTACTTGTGGAGAGAGGGGGTCGTCTAACCTCTCTCCCTGGCTCTTCATCCACTACCTGGCACCTCTTGCCCACCGGATCGCTAGTTTCTGCTCCAATTTTCAATGTTATTTGGATGACACTCGGCTCTCTTTCAGGTTCCCCGCAGCCACCTCTGCTTCTTCTCTCATACTAGACTGGCCGCAATTCAGGAATGATGTGCCGCCAATGATCTCAGCCTTAATGCCAGTAAGACTGAGATCCTCCTCATTGGGATGCTCGCTCCCTCCTTTCCTCTCTCTGGCCGCCCACACTGGGCCCTCTTCCTGCATCTTACTGTGAGGCTCTAAGAAGTCAAACTTTCAGCTGCACCTCCTCAGAGGTATTCTTCCTTTTTCACACTTTCCCCAAGATGTCCACTGTCGCCAGATCTCTGGTCCCCTCTAGCCTGGACTATTGCAACAGCATCTTTCTAAATCTTTCTGACTCTACTCTTCGACCTTTACAACGTATCCAGAACAGGACTGCGAGACTTGCCTCAAGCCCAGTGATTGTATCTCTCCAGCTCTGAAATCTCTTCCCTGGCTCCCCGGGGCTGCAAGGATCAACTTCAAGACCCTCTGCATTGTCCACAAGGCTTTCTGGGGCCTGGGACCGCTCTACCTCCAACCTTCTCTTCCAAAACATTTTCCTTCTCGAGCTCTCCGCTCGGCCGCCTCCAACTCTCTCAGGGTCAGACGCTTCTCCAAGCAGAGAGTTTGGGGCAGATCTATTTCCTCAGCTGGGGCCTCACTGCCTCTCTCAAACTTGAGCAGAACCACCTCCGGTTCCGGAAGCAACTCTCTTCCTCTCCCTTTCTGATGCACCTGACTGCTCCATGCACTGGTCACCCTCTGACCTGGGGCCCAGGCTCCTGCATGTCCAGTTGCCCTTGCACTGCCTCCAGGGCTCCCCAGTACTTAAGGGTCTGTATCTGCAACCCTACAGTCCCTTCTCTCTGCACGTATGAGCCACCCACTGGCTGCACTTGAGTTAATTGCACTTCCCTCTACCCCTCCCCCTGGCATTGCTCCCCTTCTCTCCGCCCCACACTTGTGCGATCTGAATGACACCAGGCCTAGTGAGGTCGTTATTTTGCCCTCCCTTGTTTCCCCCTCCTTATCTTGCCTAGAAACACTTGTGTACAGGCGCGCTATAAATGCCACATATCATAAAGATAAAGTGAAAAATAATCGGAGGTAGACGTGTAACAGAAAAAGTAGTGCAACTGTGGAAATGAGATATGTGATTCAGAGTTGGGTAGTAGGAAGGCAAAATAAGGGTATCTTTCTAGATTGTTTTTCATTTTTCTTCTTTTTGGTCAAGGCAGACTCCAGCTTCAGTATCACTCCTTTTGAAGTTTTAGGTAAGGATTGCCCCCTGCAAACTCTAGAGAAGACTGTGGCCGCTTAGTTTATTCTTTGGTTGTCAACCCTGATACTTGTCCTGTTGCTGTATAAGAGTTCCACGCTCAATGTGTAACAATACTGCAAGGACACCGTACAGTGGTGGCACTTTTCGCCAATAAAATAAAGTTAAAAGGAAACGTTCGGATTTTCATGCAGCACAGCAATTCTGCCAAAACACCGTTTTTTCTGTGCAGGCTTTGGTTGATGCGGTTGACAGTACAAATGATCCCAAAAAAGCCCAGTACTCGTTGCGTTTCAGTGAACTATAAAAGTACACGCCTTTTTAAGTAGCCACAAATATAAAGGGGGAAACATTATTACCAAAATAAGTTAATATAATTAATAGGCTATTTGTTGTGTCCATCAAGGTTCTGCTAGTCTGTTAAGAAAAATAATTATATGCATAATGTGATGAATAGCTGCTTTTCTATTTGTACATTATATCTCTTGTACTTTTTCAGCAGGGTTAGGGCACCCTGCTGTCCCATCCACACAAGAACAAGAACCCCCCTCCCCCCATTGAACTTTTATACATCATTATACTGCTTATTCGCTCAGCAGGAGACCACACAAAGTGATTAGGTTTGTAAAACCTATCCAGTGAAATGGGGAGGTATTCTTTAGCTGTGAAAAGAACAGTTCCAAAACTGAACATGTTTGTTAAAAGTTATGCAACTATTAATGGTAATTCTACTTCCTGCTTAATTATCCCTCTAAACATATTAATTGCCTCTAATCTTGCCAGTGTGCCTCTGTTGAAAGTAGATGATTACACTGCCCCCAACCCATCGCCACACACTCTTAATTTCGTTGATGCTTGCTGTTTTTCTCCAGCGTATTTCCACTAGTTCTAACAATACCTCTAATCTATTTTTCTCTTTAATAGGAGGAGGCTTCACCAAGCTCTTTGCTTGACATCTGCTTACATTTTCTGAGTTCGAATCTTGAAAAGTTTTGTTCAGAAAGACCAGATGGGACGTTTTGCTTTCAGGAGCCTACACTGTTCCCGCAAGAAGTGGCGGATCGACTTCTCCAAACGATGGCGTTTCAGAGTAAAATAGCAATTTTGATAAGCATTGCTTATATGTCTTACATTATTTTGAATGTTTTTGAGTACAAAGAAGCAGAATTTAATTGAGGCACAGATTGCATTATTTTGGTAAACCTTTTCTGTTGAAAACGGCACTTCAAAGTCTCTGAAATTGTATTTTTAAAGCAGTTTGTCTTAAGTTGAATCTTTTTTTAAAAAGAATATCTTTATCAAACGGCTAGCAGAATCCAAATGGAAAGAATCACCTACAGATGCTCTGAAGCTGTTGTTCACTACAGTGGCCAAACGCTGCGAACAAGTGATTTTTCCTGGCCAACTCTACCACATACAATTCCAGAATCGGCAATGCAAAGTCAATCACCCGCGATATCGTCACAATCCTCTGGGAATTAGAAGCCCCCTCTAACCCCCCTGCTACTGTCACAAAAGACGAGGCTTGGTGCATTCCTATTCAAAATGCTATGCTTGCCAAAAGTGACAGATTTAATCAAATATAAAACCACGTACGTCAACCATGACAAATTTCACAAAAGTATTTGGAATCGATATTTACCCGAATCGTAGAAAACCCCAAAACAAACCATTCAATGGAAGGCCTGCACAGCGGTCAACACCACACATTTTGCACCATTAATCCGACACTACAGAGGTTCTTTAAACATTTTAGAAATGACCAATTAATTAAAGAATTACAGATTGCACAAGCGATATCTGGTGAAAAAAAAATGGAAAACGCACAAAAAAATTGATTCGGGGAGTTAATTAAAGGAAAGTGTGCTTCATTTTTAAACGTTGGAAGCAGTGTTATCCACAAAGTGTGCCTTTTTAACTTACATTTTTAAACCAAAAAGACAAACGGCTTCATAATGGAAACCATTGGAAACCATACATCATGAAAAATAAGAAAATAAATGACTTACCAATGTAGACTTCAAAGCTGCAAAAAACCAAATTCAAACGAGTCCATTGACCCAAAACAAGCAGAGTTCAGAAAAAAATAGAAAAATAGGCATCCAAAAAAAAAAAAAAATCTGAAGTAAAGTCCAAAACTGTTAAAAATCCAGGAAAAAACCCTGAAGAATCCATTGTCCTCCAAAAAAACAAAACCAGTAAGTACTCCATCCCGACTGATCGCACCCGAAAACCTGAAGGAAATGGCGTATAATAGTTTCCGGTTAAGTTGCAATGAAAACGCTGTTGATGCGAGCGACACCCAACGGGCAAATATAAAATGACAACTTATGTTTAATTTCTAAAATGACAATTATATAATTATTTACAGACAGTGAGGTTAACATGCATAATTCGTTATTTAATATTAGGCGAATTAGTAATTAGTTATTTAAACAAATTCGATACTTAATATTCATTATTAATGTATTTTTTGATTCAATATAATCACTGCCTATCAATTTACACCCTTCACAAACAAATTGACTTCAAGCAATCCACTCTGAAAACCCTACAGCAGACTTCGCCTATCCCCTCCCTTCTCACTGCCACCCACAAAGGCCTTCCTATGTTTCACTTCACCAATGTCACTGACGCAGACGTCAAAACCATATTAAAGGGCCTGAAAACATTGAGATGCAAAGGGGATATTTGTCCAGTCGCCCTCCTGAAGGACTGCTCCGATGCCCTTGCACCTTTTCATAGCCACCTTGATCAATGCCTCCTTCTCTGCCGGAGTGGACCCCACCAGCCTCAAGGAAGCCTGGGTTCTTTCTCCCACTCATTAAAAAAACCTTCCCTAGACCCTACAATCCCAAACAACTACCGTCCAATCACAACTGTCCCCTTCTTGGAAAGAGAAGCCCATCTGCAAATTCAATGCTACATGGAAACCAACCACATCTTGAGTGTGTGCCAGTCGCGGTTCCGCCCAGGTCACAGCACATAATCTGCTTTACTCGACTTGAAGAACCAGCGTAATGAGGTGATGATTATGTGTAGGCCTGCCCTTTTGCTACTCCCTGATCTATCAGCAGCGTTGAATCTGGTCGACCACAAAATCCTCTGCCACCACCTAACCGTGTCAGCCAAATTTTCACCTGAGGCTACCATGTGGATTGGTGGATCGGCTCCTTCCTGGAGGATGGAACCATTGGGGGATTTGCTGAGGACGCTAGCTCCCCTCCAGCACCCTTCTCTTGTGGGATACCTCACGTGTCATGTGTATCTTCGACCCTCTAATATCTTTACGAAACCCCTTTTTGACCTATTACACTCCATCAGCATATCTTATACTAACTATGCAGATAATGCCCAAATCCTACTCCTCCCTTCCGGCAACGAGCAGGACCACGCTGCTACTCTAAACACTGCCTACACGACCATTTAAGCCTAGATGGCCACTCACTGCCTCTGCCTTAATGATCAAAAGATGGATATCCTCCTGGTAGGTCCCTCGGCGGTAAAGCTTGCTGCCCAATACTCCTTCAATATTGACAGCATTCTGATCCATGTCTCTCCCTCAGTGAAGATACTGGGAGTCCACCTGGATGTTACCCTTTCACTCACCGGCCACATGAACGCCATTGCCTCCTCTGCCGACGACACTACAAAACTGATCAATGCCTCTAGACATTCTTATCCCCTGACAGCTGCCTCGCAATTGCACGAGCTATCATCGTATCTGGGCCCGACTGTTGTAACACTCTCTACGCAGGCACCTCTGAGCACATTAGGAAGATACTGGTGATCCAGAATAATGCACTGTGAGCAGCTCCCAACATCCCTAAACTCGAAAATTTCACCTCTTCAAGAAGAAAGGCCTGTTGGCTTCCAATCTGTGAACGGATCCTATTTAAAACCCTGTCGATCTCGCACACAGATGTCTTTCCAATGCGGCTCCCATTTACCTTTCACAGAAGATAACAAAAAGCAAAGTCTTCCAGACCCATTACAGCGGCTTATGCTCGGTCTCACCCAACCCAAATTCCAACAGGCAAAAGCGGGTGGCTCAAGCTTCCCGACTATTGCAGCCAAGCAACTGAGCTTACTCCCACCAGCCCTGCGAGCTAAGCAGTCATATTGGACCTTGCGGCGATCACAAAAAATGTGACTGTTTGCTTAAATGGTCTGTCTGATCTACTGTCCTTATGTACATGTCACATTTTTGTAACAGCGCCTTGATGTCTTTGGTTTTAGTGTGATTTTGTAAAAATAAATAAATTGTATTCAATGGAAAATCTACAGGGAAAAAAAACCCAAAGTAAATATTTTTTTATTGTGGTTGGTTTATTAAGAAACCTTCACAAAATATTGGCCAGAAAAGGCAGAAATCTGTACCAAATACATGATATAATATACATTATCAATAATTCAAAATGAATATTAAAAACAGGATAAAATCTAAAAATGTCATGAATATATAGACTGACAATAGAAATACAAGTTCCATAGTAACAATAGAACACAAGAAAAGATAGCATTATATAGTTTATCCAAAAATAGTGATGAAAGCTAATGTTAAACATGCATGGACACCCATTATTCCATTCCATAGAGCCTGGAAAGAGACTATTGCCCACTCCTAGATCTATTTGATGAAGAGCATGTTATGCTATTTGGCATTTGTATAGTGCCTTTTATCATTGGTAAATCCAAAGCGCTGTGGGTTGAACACCCTCTGGGACCGCTGTCCAGGTCAGTGGTGAGAGCAGTGTAATACAACGTGCAAGATTGCGCTCTGTATGTGTGCAGCCAGTGTGCAATAGGTGATGTGTAGCTGCATACTAGCACTAGCTGTGGTGCAGTGGCTGTGTAAGGGCAGTAAAATGTGTGCAGTAAGACCAATAGAATATAGTATCTTATTTCTGGCGGCGCTGATGTTTACGGGTGACGTTGTGTGCAGATGGACTGAATTATTTGGGGGATGGAGTTACATTCTAATTGTTGGTGCAGAGGCAAGAGTTAGTGTGTTTGAGTGTCTGTGTGTTTTCCTGGGGGACTTTGTTTCTGTTCAGCTTCCAGTCCCTGTCGAGTGCGTGGGATCATACTGTATCTTGATGGGTCAAATTATTTGGTGAAGATCGATGGGTGGTGACGGGGAGATCATTCCCAAAGTTCATGTTCTTGCTGCATAGCTGCTACGCTATCCTCGAACAGCAGTTTGTTAAATTGGATCCCTGATGGGTATTTCTACTTGGACATACCCAGATATTTGGGATTAGCAACACATTAGTGCTTGAGCGTTCCTTGATTAAGTTCTTTCTAGGGATTTCCAGATGTGTAGGATTAGTAAGTGAGGCCAATTCCTGGTTTAATAGCATAGTTCATATTTGCAGGTCAGTGATCAAGTTCATAAGTGCTGATTAGCGCATGGGTTTCTAGTTCTGCTAGATTACCGGTTATATACATTCAATGGTAGGCATGATTAGCAGCTTATTGGATGGCCCCCCGATATCTAGTTCTGCTCTAGGATTTTCAGGTGCGTAGCGTTAGCAGGCAGGTGCCTTCTAGGGCTGATTGCGCGGTGCATCATTTTTGCGTGGCCTTGATCAAGCTCAAGAGTGTTGGTGCTTGGGTTATTAGTCTAGCACAATCACCCATGATTAATGGCAATGGCTAGCTTTAGGCCTTAGCATGTGCCAAGTGCCTGTGGATGAGGTGATGAATACATTGTGTCAGGGGCAGAATTCTGTTGGGTGGCCATTACGATTTTAGTTCACGTCTGGGCAGAGGCCCTAGGTAGTGGAGTTGGAGATCGTCCGGCCTCGTGGTCTAGGATCGGGTCTGTAGTCAGTGGGGTACCACGCCAGGTGTCGGTCTAGGTGGTAGGTCTGGTGGTTAGGCCGAGTGGTTAGGCAAAGAGCTAGGTTTTGAGTGCCTTCCGGAACGCCATGTAATCTTCACTTTGTCTAATGTGGGGAGGCAGTGAATGCTGCAAGGTTGGCGCCAGGTTTGAATGGGCTGACCCTCCGATCCTGGTCGAATTGGAGGTGGGGACCACTAGGAGGAGGGCAGTGCTTGACCGAAAGTTGTGGGACAGGAGGTAGGGCTTGATCTTGTCCTGTAGGTCGTCTTTGTGCAATGTTCTAGAAGATTGTCTTGCATCCAATTGGGAGCCAGTGTAGGGTGTGGATGGCCAGTGAGATGTACATTTGTCCCAATGTGAGAAGTAGTCTGGCGGTCGAGTTCTGTACTCTTTGGAGTTTAACTGATAGGCCGGTGTACCCAGGTAGAGGGAGTTCGCATAGTCCAGTCTGGACATGGCAATGGACATACTTGCAGCCAGTCTGTTTGGGTAGGTAAGGTGTAAGGGAAGATACGCTTCAAGAGTCTGAGGTGGAAATGGTAGGCTTAGGATGTATTGTTGATGCAATGAGATATTTAGGTCTGAGTCCATTGTGCAGCCATGTTTTTTTTTTTTACAGTAGTGGTGATCGTGGGGGGAGGCCGAGTAAGAGTGGCCAGGGAGTCGGATGGGGAAATTGGTCCGATTTTCCGCATACCACGATTTCAGTTTTACTTGGGTTCAGAAGGTGATTAGTTGTCATCCAGCGGTCAGTGTCTGAGGGGCATGCTATTAGGTCAGGGCTGGAGTCTGAGGTCGATATGGGAATTCTCAGGATGATTGTGCATCATCCGCATAGTTGTAGCCAGTGAGGTTGTGTGAACGGATGATCTTGGGGGTGGGAGGGTCACTTAAAGTTTGAAGAGAGAGGAAAAGCACCTTGGGGTACTCCAATATTTACTGGGCATGCAGCAGAGATTTAAATTGGGGGTGGGAGGAGCGTGATTTGCTGTCTATTAGAGAGGAATGAGGCGATCCAGATGAGCTGAATAGTGTATTCCTAAGGAGTACAGTCTGTCAAGGAGGATTATGTTGTTGATGGTTTCAAACGCTGCAGAGAGGTCGAGAAGAACAAGAGCTGCACATCCTTCTGAGCCTGCTGTCACTTTGAGATCATCCCAGATAGAGATCAGCGTGGTTTCTGTTCCATGGCATGGACGGAAGCCTGATTGCTGCTGCTGTTCTCTTCTCTTATGTATGTAACACCCAAGTTTTCAAGCACCCAGTTACCTCAAGGTTTGGTGCGCGATACAATTGATAAACAAATACAAAAATTACAAAAAATTGCGCCAGGTCTATGAGGTTGTTGAATTCCACTAAGAAATTGAGCTGTGAGCAAGCAGTGCCATCGATAGGTTTTGCCAGGAATCTGGTGTTGGTGATTGGCCTGTAGTAGAGGGTTGAGGGATGCTTTTTTAAGCAGAGGTTTGACATGTGCAATTTTGAAGGTGTTTGGGAAGTTACTGCGAAGGTGAGGGAGTCGTTGAGAATGGATCTCGCCAGTTCTCCCGCACAGGTGAAGGTGGAGATTTCTTTGACGAGCAAGGTGGGACAAGGATCAAGTGGTGAGCCGGAGCGTCGACTGACTGATAGTAGGTTTGCAAACTCCTCGTTCGCGATGGGGTTGAAGGAGCAGGAAGAAGGGTTCTCAGGGGGTGAGGGCAGATGGATCAGGTAGAGCAGGCGGACAAGAGGGTGAGTTTGGCGTTGATGGTGGCCATCCTATCTAGGGCTGTTTTATGGAAGTGTTCAAACGGGGAATTGCAGAGCGTTTTTGAGGAGGCAGTCGGGGGTGTGGTGCAGGGTGGGCATGCGTATTGAGTCTTAACAAATGAAAATACATTCTGTATCTCCTCTGCCAATGGCACGCACCAATATCCAGAGGTGAGATCTAACGTGGTAAACACTTTTGAACCATGTACCTGAGCTAGGCCCTGATCAATGAATGGCAGTGGCCATCTGGATACTGGCACTCTTTTATTTAACTCCCTCAAATCTGCACATAGCCGCCATTGACCATTTGGCTTTAACGCACCTAAAATAGGTTTGTTGGATGTGCTATGAATGGGCCTGATGATTCCCCGCGACTAATAATCTCTGCCAATGACTCTAAACATGCCAATGGTAATCTATACTGGTGCACAAATACTGGGCTTCTGCTACACCCTTCCGGTAGCGTGACCACATGTAAATCAGTTAGACCGCAATCATAAGCATCTTTTGCAAATACATCTTTAAACTCCATAAATATCTTCCTCCGTTCATTTCTATCCTCATCGTTGACACATGCATCCGCTGATAAAATCTGCTCCTCTACCATTTTGGAGAACTCTGGAAAATGTTCTGGTAGGGGAATCTCGGCGCTTTCCTCCAACTGTGTGGCTGTGTCTCTCTGAAGTGGAAGCTGATATGCCAAAACATTTAAAAGTGGCGGCTTTACAATGGGCTGATTTTCTATTTCATTTTCATTTAAGTTAAATGTTATGCAATCCTCTTGATGACAGCACACTGTCTCACTTGAATCATAAGGGTGCACAGAATGCATTCTAAATATTCCTTTGGGCTGAGAATCCAGGTATTCTGGCAATTCACCCTTGGCATCCACATACTTTTCAGGGATATTTCCAATCACCATGTTATTTAGATCTGCTGTGTAATGTGATTTTTGTATGGCCATTCCGAATGGGGAGTTTTCCTCTAAATGAATATCTTGACAACCTTTATTATTCACCATAATTTTTACAGACCCTTCACCAATATCTACCAATGGAATGTATTCACAATCCAGGCCTTGCTGTTTTATAGATTCATTCAAACCGACAAATGGATCAGAATCTTTCAACTGCTGTCCATTTTTGCATTTCAGTGTTATTGCAACCTGTTTGGTGAATGCAGGGATAATAGTATCCTTCCTCAGTTGTAATTCATTTGCATATGGGACCAGCTGTGCGCAATGATAAGCCCTTCTTTTGTCTTCAAATTCAGGGGCCCGCCCACCTAGGCGTGACCATGTCTTTTGATTAAGGAAATCTAACACCATACACATTCTGTGCATTATATCATTGCCCATGTAAAAATCATGCTGTGTTCCACTCACTATCCATACATTATGGTAAATTGTTTTCTGCCCAATGCTAATTTTTAACATGCAGCTTCCTGCAATTCGGTTTTCAAAATCTGGACTGTCCAAACCAGAGACATATTGGTTTTTAATTCTAAATTTCGGGATCTCGGCCTTCTCCATTATTTTTTGCAACAATTTCTCATTAATGAAACTCCTTTCCTGTTCAAGTGCTAAAGTGGCTTTTATTGTTTTAGAATAGTCATTTATACCAATGTGAACCCATGGTTGCTCATCTTCCATGTGTATTTCAGCAAGAGTGGTGATGTGTTTTTCTGAATCTGCTTTAGGAGTAAAATTCTGTTTGCATGTTTTCTCTTTTAAATAAAAGCGTAATGTGTGCTCATCTATGGCAGTTTGCCATCTTTTCCTTGGGTCCAAGTATATCTGTACAGATTGTTTCTCATCTTCACTCTGCATTTTATCTTGACACATTAATATAACAGTGACGCTAGGTATGCAACCATTCTGGAGATATACCTCCATTGCATCATTTGTTTTGGCAACGGTGTGACATTCATTTATATTGCTGTTTTGTGATTTTTATTTCTTTAGGTCTCAGTGGTTTTTTTGTTAAGGACCACAGTACCCCATTCACCCCATCTGTGAGGAGACAACCTTTTCAGGCAATCCGTTCCCATCAGAAATGGAATTTCACAAATGGATGTGACCAATACCTCCTGTTTCATTCTGTTTTTACCTATCTTTGTCAACCTCAGTGACGCCTATGATAGGCACCTCCTCCCCATTAAAATTATGCACTGGACCTTGACTTTCCTTCACTGTAACCTGATTCTGCAGGGATCTCCCTTCATTGATACTCTTTACCAATTCTTTAGACATAATTGTGGCCTGTGCACCAGTGTCAATCATTGCAAATGTATTGCATTTTTCTTCTACAGTGATGGGAGCATAATACCTGTCTTCAACTTCCTCTAACACACATAAGAAATGCAAATTCTTACAGGGCTCACCTTTCTCGGGCCTTTTTCACTTTTGGCTAAGCACGTTGGTAAATGGGACGACATTTTTCCCTCCTTTTTGCCCATTTCTGTGTGAGAGACTTTATTCATTTCCCCATGTTCAGAGGTTTTTTGGAGTGTGGCCACTGTTCGTCCATCCATCCAGGTATCATCAGAGGTCACACTACAACCCTCCATCTGAACATGTGTAACAACATCACTTGGCAATTTGTCATTGTCTAATTTTGTGCATTTGTGATCATTTAGTAAAGTACCAGCCCTTTTAACCTCTTCAAAAATATGTGGCTCAAATAATTCTTCAGGTGATTGACCTGTACCCTCCTTTTGAGCATTTCTTTTCCTGCCTGTGTTTGGTCATTGTTTTGATTACCCAGGGAAGGAGTTATAGCATCTCCACTTACTCCCGGTTCACTGGTATTCCCCATGCATGAGTCATTTTTCTTAAATCTGTCTTTGTTCTTTTGGATCTTCAGGTTTTCCTATTTCATTTGTACAAATCTCCAATGTTTGATTTAGTTCTAGGTTAAACCGTACCTCTCTTTTAGAATTATTTGCATTTTCTGTTACATGTTCATTTACTGGTATTTTCACTTTTAAATCATTAGGTATCTCGGAGTCATTATGCAAAATTACATCAGAGCAATCTGTCTTTTTGGCACTGCAGGTATCATAAGTACTTGGTCACTTTTCAGAAGTCCCCCGGTCATTGTTATGGCCTTCTGCCCCCCTCCTTTGATGACTGTTTTTGTGCTGTACAGAGCTTTCCTATTTGCTCAGCTAACATTTTCACTTGGGCTTCGAGACACTGGAATCTTTCCATCTCTCTAGAATCCTCTTTGAGGCCTAGATCGATATTGGTTGTTTTCTCACTGATTAGACCTATACTGATACCTCTCAGGGGAATGGTTTCTATTGGAATGGTTCCTGGACTCTTGATTCATTTGTGGAGGGCAGCGGGGTGCACCCATCCTTTGGTTGTAGTCCCCTGGTGGGGAATCATTGTACTGACGTGGAGTTTATGCTCTGCCTCATGTCCTGTCTCTCATGTTGTGGGTACTGGCCTCTATGTTGATTCCCATTATCAGCAAATCGATCCACATATTGGGGTCTATCCTGATTACCATATATCATGGTATTTGGATCAAACTGCTTTGTGTCCCCAATGTCTGATAAGGACCATCATTTCTTTGATCTTGATTTTGTCTCTGGTTATTGTTCATACCTGACATATCAGGTCGATTACCTGCCCTGGGCCTATTTCCTAAGTACCTGGGGCTGATGTAGCTCTCCCTATTACTAGGATCATGTGATTGAAACATTGGTGCAGGGTGTGATGACTTTTGTTGATTACCCCTTTGTTCAGGTGCCAAATTATTTTTACTTGGACTTTGAGCAGACTCAAGGGACATTTTGGCTGACCTGATTTCCATCGCTGTTGCTGAGGGTTCTTTAGATTTAGGTCTAGTATCTTTCATTGTATCACTTTCTCTACCCTGACAATAGAGTACCTCATATAGTTTTGTGCTTTGGTGCACAATCCATTCAAGGGACTTGTCACGATCAAATTCACGGACCAATTGGGATATGATGTCTTTCTGTAGCCCATAGAAGTAGGCAGTTTTAAAATCATTGGAATTGGGGTAAAAATACATCAAAGCGAGAAAATGCTCTTTTTAAGTCTTGTAAAAACTGGCGAGGGGATGTATTAGGCCCAGCAGTGATTGTGTAAGCGACTTTCTTTGCCTCGTGCAATGACTGGAAAGGAGAAAAATGACGCCTAATCTCTTTTTCAAACTCTGCCCATGTCGTATTTTGTTGTTCATTCAATCCTCTTATGACACTAGCCGTCGGAGCATCTAAAGTTAAATGAAAATACTGCCTGTACTGTTCCTTAGGTATCTGGAGGGCTTTAAAAATGTCATGAACCACTTCTAAGTGATCCTCTATGCAGCATTTCCCTCCCTTTTTAAATGGTTTGATCAGGGCTTTAATGGATTTCATTATCTTTATGGGGCTACTTGTTGCAGTGCATGGAATTGCACTACTTGGTGACTCAACCCTGCTTCCAGGTGTATGGGATTGGTGGCGGCCCCCAATGGGAGTATCAAATCCCCCCAAGGGCGCTGCAACCAAGTTCCGTCACCGGCCCATTCACTGGGGCACTAGCTCTTTAGGTAGAAATAGAATTCACCTCAACCCCATTGAATGTGGTGCCCTGCCGCCTCTCCTGGGTCGATTTCTGATGTTTCCATGGCGCCCAGGTGGATTATTTATGTGAGGCCTTGCGTTCTGTTACGCTCACCTGGTATCCACGGGGACGCCACCCAGGCAGTTGGTCTTTGGTGCCCTTCTCAATGATTCCTTTGCATGGGTCTCGGTGTCGATGGGATTCCGCCTGGTTGTCGGAATTGGTTATTGTAAAATACCGGGACAAAGAAGAGCTTGAGAATGCTACAATTGAGCAGGAGGAATTCTCGATCGGCTGTTGTCAGTTGTACTGACATTAGGCTGAGGCCGTCCCTGCTTTTTAAACAGAACAGCAAAGGAGGACTAGGATCATCTTCTGACACTTCTGGCACTGACCCGTGCAGTTCTGGTATGCCTAGAGCTGCTGCACATCCAGAAGGAGAACCCGGCGAGCGAGGTTGCTGCATTGAAGCCCATAAAGGTGAACTTGGACCTCGAGAAACTGCAGTGAGTCTTGTCTCTAAAGTTAGAAAAAGATGAACCGTGTGACGCTCGAGAACTGGCGCAGTAGACCTGGAGAGACGGGAAGGCGGTGGCGCGACCGGTCGGTGGTGGACTAGGGGTCTGACAACTACGCAGAGATCACCAGCAGTAATTATCCACGGAGAGAAGCAGGCCTCAGAAGTGGCATGAAAGAAGCTGAAATGGAGAGTGGAACCACAAAGCCTGCTGAGTTCCCCGGGAGACGGTAACGGGAACAAGTATAATCTAGGAGGGCGCTGGGAAGATTCAAGACTGCAAGCCATGTAGAAGCAGATGTAGTGAATCATTTCGTAGCATAATTCCATGGGCAGTTGCACAAGAGTGTAGTGCAGGAGAGTCGAGACGGATTCAGGTAGCTTCTTTATCGTCCCAGTGGGGGCAGGATAAAGACTACAAAGAAAGCCGAGTGTGTGAAACCTCCTTGAAGGAATTACAAATTCTATTGAAAACCAGAAGGAACATTGGGGCACCAGCAAGGAGAAAGGAGTCATTCTCCTAGACCCACGAGGCTCCTTTTGAACTGTTTGTTTTTTATGAAAAACTGGGAAATTTAATTGAACTTTTACTTTGAGAAGACTTGGCGTCTTTGAGACACTTTACATCCAAGACAAGAAGTCATTCTCCTGGGTCACGAAGATAACCCAAACTTCATTGTTTATTGCAGTGACCGCGATAGCGTAGGAGCTTTTTGATTGGGTTTTGATTTGGACTTTCACAGACTTCCTGCCGTGCACCTGAGTTTCTTTAGTTTAGGTAGGGAAACCCATTAGAGTTAAGGACAGAGAGGTTTATCTTTCCTTTGAATAAACGTTAATAGAAATCATCATGGCATAGTGAGAAACCTGAAGGTGTCTCGCTAACTAGTCCCCAGGGCTGTGTCATCCAGGTGTCCAGGACATGGCCATCGCTATTGGATCCAGTTCCTGGGGGTTGGACCAGTGCAGGAGGATCACCTGGAAGGGAGGGGGTCCTCGGCGAGTGGAGCGGGAACACTGGTGAGACACGGGATTCCCTCTCATAACCCCTCTTCCCTATCCTACTACATAGAAAAGGGGGTGGTGGAGAGCTTGAGTTTCCTAATAAGAACTCTTTTGCAAACCATGAAAGCTGATGGGCAAACACCAGAGCCATTTACCTGACATGTCCCAACACCTTGCAAAGTCAGGCAATTGACCAGGATCACATACACACACCTGACGGCCCTTTCCCTTCCCCAATTGGATAAAAGGTGGAGGACGAGAGCACAAGACAAGCAAGACAGACCGCACGATGGGAGAGTTAACTCGGCACAGCAGCTCAAGAAGAGGAGAAAGACGCGCAAACTGAGAGGGTGACTAGGAGAGCAGCATCCTTGCCCTTTCCGAGCCAGGCCCATGAAACCTCAATGGAAGGAATCGTAATGCCTCAAACAATATCCAGCATGTGTTGCAGCAGATGTCAACGGTACACTGGGCCCTCCTCCGCTGATAACCAAGCCGGGGAGAGACGCTTGCCACTGTGGTACTGGCCTTGACTCCAGAGACCAGGGAAGCTAAGAGGTTCATCACAACCGGTGAGTTAAGGTGAGAACCAATAAGAAACTGAACTATGTTGAACAAAAGTAGCAAATGGCTAATTGAAGAAATACAAAAAAAGTTAATGTGATAGGAAAACGAGAGTTGGGCACCATGTGGGTGCTCACTCGAGAAACTGAGCGATTACCCTATTGTTGAGACTACTGTTTCCAGAAGGCCTTGGGGAAAGGGGAGAAAGGTATCAAAGTGGTCATATGGGGTCTAGCAAAATCCTCCGTACAGTCGAAGGTCTTTGACCGGCAGACGAAGGTAAAGCTAAGGGAAGTGAATCTCGCACTGTGTCTTTGGCAAAAGTTGGTAAGAGTGAACTTGACGGAGGGATGCCGATGGAAAGGAGGCAAAGCTTGAAGTCCCAATGAACAGTGTGGTGACGAGAGTGAACCCGGCAGAGGGATGTCCACAGTGAACTGTTTAAAAAGAGATCAAGATTTGTGAATGTCAGAGAAGATTGTTTGTGAAATACAAGCCACAGTGAACCCGGCGGAGGGAAGTTAACTTTCGAAAGGGGTCTGAGCCCGGAAGTATATGTGGAAAGGAATGTTTCCTTTGACACTGTGGACCTCTCGGTCATGCCTTAACGTAGTAGGCAGGTGGGGAAAGCCTCAGAACTGGTTACAAAATGGTTTGAATCCTTCCTTAAGGATAGGACACAGTGGTACTGGAAGGTTGAATATCTGAGATGGCGGGTCTGGATTGTGGGGTGCTACAGGGTTCATCTGTCCCCCCTTGATCCTTTATTTTGTACATATTTAAGAAGCATGGCCTGCGGTTTCATTCGTATGCAGACTATACTCGGATCTATATTGAGATCCAGAATATCTATGATTTTTTTGAGAAAATTAATCTGTGTATGTATGAGCTTAATGATTGGATGTCTTCATAATCTGCAGTTTAACACAATGAAGACTGATTGTTACGTTTGGTCCGAAGAATAAAATGTCTGCAGAGAGACCTATTCCCCCCACGCCCCAGTTGATTTTGGTGGTACAGCTTCATTACTCCAAAAAAACTTAAATTTTGGGCTGCATATGGCGCGATAACTTGGGCAGTGAAGCACAGGCGGGGGCAAAGGTCAAGGCAGTGTTCCATGCATTACGACTTCTAAGGAATGTGCTACTTTTTATCCCAATAGAGGATAAGGCAGTGGTGGTGGGGGCAATGACTAACCCCCACCTAGACTATTGTAATAGCCTTCTAGCAGGTGTCCCAGCCAAACAAATCACTAGTTTGCAGAAGGCTCAGAATGCTGCGAGTAATCGGACACCTTAGGAAGTGGGACCATGTCTCTACGTTGCAGGGATCCCGCCACTGGCTCATGGTGGAGGATAGGATCAAATTTAAAATGGCAAGTCGGGTCCATAAAAGCTTGAGGGGGCTTGCCCCAGATTATCTCGCAGAGAAGATTATCCGGTACTGCCCAAGTAGAAATCTCGGTTCTGGAGATACATTTTTTTTTTTTTTTACCTGTGTTCCACGGTCTAATCCTGTTTCCAGGGAATACAGAGGATTTGGAGTGTTTGGGCCAAAATTCTGGAACCAACTCCCACTTGATATTAGAACCTGTGAGTCGCTGGCCTTGTTTAGAAAAAGGGTGTCAACTTGTTTTATTTAGAGAATTCCAACACAGTGGTATAGTTAAATCCCTGCGTTTTCCATGTGCTGTGTATTAGTTATCTGTGCCTGAAAATAGTTGAATCTGTCTGGTGCGCGTAAGACATTCTTCAAAATTCAAATTTTGTTCTATTAATTTGGATACATCCGGCCCTCTGAGGCAAGAGACTATTTGTAGACAAGAGACTTGACCACCAAAGGCCCTGATCGCTGAGAGTAGAACTGTTGGCTCGTGCTGGGAAAAGCTTAAGCGTGTGCTGTACTACGGAATCCCACATTGTCCCGTGCTCAAAACGTGGGGGAGGGAGAACCCCGGCTACCACTTACTGACTTATTTGTGTACACTTCTTTCTTTCTCATGATTATCCCACACTCTTTTGTATTTAGTTGTAAGGATTGGCAATAGGTTTTACTCCTACGTCCCGTCCCCTTTCCTCCATCCTTATGGGACATCCCTCTGTCCTCTGGGACGTGACCGGAGCGCTTTGTAAAAGCATCCAAAAATTTCATTTTTTTTTTAGTTCTTCCTCTCTTTCTACGAGGGGCCCGGCACACGGGAGTAACACCGCCCATCTTGGCCCCGCCCCGCACATCGCCCATCAGTCCTTTCTCTGCTCGTTCGGGACTGGACGTGCTTGCATCCTCAGAAGATCTTCTTCCCTTTTTTTTCGTCCTCTCTAGCTTTCGCTAGCGATTGTGTACTAGTCTGTCGTTCAAACTAGACTTTCCAGATTTTTCATCGTGTCACCGACGTTTCGCGAGGGCGGATCCCCATCCTCTTTCTCTAGAGTGTTTGGGTCCAGATCACCATTGGGACTCCTGTTTTTATTGTGACTCCCTTTCGGTCCAGGCACTTCAACGTCTGTTGGAGCGGCGGTGGGAGGAGGTGTTTCGACATACTCCTCCTTCGCATTTTCAGGCGATTATCGACGAAAAGAAGAAGCGCCCGGTAAGTTCTTTACTTTTCAGAGCACCCTGGCCGGGAGATACCTTTCTGGGCTCTCTCCGAGCCGGGAGGGGCGTTCACCGCTCTGTCACCGGGGATTGCCCCGAGCTGCCTTCTGGGCCTAATAATTGTGCCAGAGTTTTCTCTCTCCGTAAGGGACCTTCGGATACCGGAGCACGCTCCGAGGCCCCTCCTGTGGGGGCTGCCTGTAGACCCTGTTCTACTGAGTTGTGGGGTACTGGAGCTCGCTCTCAGGCCTTGTAATCAGCTTCCCTCAAAAGTACCAGGGTGCGCCCCGAGGCCTCGGCTGGGCTTGGTGTAACTGAATGGATGTTCGAGGCCAACGCTAGTAAGGCTGTTACCGGACCTCGTTCAGAGGCTAAAGCGACCAACATTTCTGAGAGGCCTGCCAAGGCCTTATCAGTGAAAATTGTTCATCACCGTTCCCGCTCTTGTGGCGACGCCAGAACTGTTGAGGGGGCAGGGAGTGCAAGGTCTTCCTTTACCGGCAGTGCCAAGGTCCTTCCTGTGGAGGCTAGTTTGGCCACTGGTATGTCGCAGAAACATTCCAGACCACATAGTACCGGCTCGGCCGAGGTTCCTTATGTAAAGGCTAAAATTAAGACCCCTGACCCACCAACGGGGACCCCTGCCTCACTTCCACACGTGCCGCAGTTCCGCTCAGGTGATGGAAAAATGGCGGCCGTTCCCGCCATGACCACGGCGGCCATTTTGGGCGCTCACCCTACAACTACGCCATCGGCCTCAGGTGTAGGAGTTGGTTCGGCGGGTGAACATAAAATCCGTTGTATGCATCCGTTTCTTCCAGTTTACGACTGGAACGCTCGGATGCCCCTTCTGCACAATGTCTCGTTGCTTGTGGGTTCGGCACCTTTTGATTTTTGTGGACACTTTGGTGGATGGGCCTGTGTGGCAACCCTCCTCTCTGCGTCCCTGGAATTATCCTCCTCATGAGAGGCCTTCTCCAGCAGTTCCAAACTGTCTCCGGAGGACGCCTTTTTCTGCAAATTTCAGACGCTCATGCGTACCAACCCCATGAGAGCGTATTTCAAGGGTCTTTTTAGGGAGATATGCCCGCCTGCGCCTCCAGCTCCACCCGTTCCACCAGTGGTGGCGCCACCCTTGCCGACGGTGCCTCCACCGACCCTTCCGCCCTTGCCTCCATTGTTCCCCGTGGACAAGACGGTGCCTGACACGGTCCAGCAGGATCCTGACATGTCGGATGATGCGCAGGGCGAGAAGGACGGCGAAGACCAGCCCCGCTCTTTTAGAGCTTTTCACGACCGGGTACTGGACATGTCTATTAGATGTCCCAGTGCCCGAGGCACCCGCTCTGCAGGAGGGTGTGCTTTCGGGGGCATTCACCTTGTCTACTTAGGAGCGTACTGGCCTGTTCTTGCAGAAGGATGTTTTAGCCACGGTCTGCAGGATCTAGGAAAAGCCACACTCTGGACTTTTCATCAATAAGAAAATTGACGCGTGTTACAGGCTCCTTCTTCGGAACAGGTGGCCCTGTCATCTTATCCGCCCCCCTCCTCCACAGTGGTGGCCGTGGCCACTTTGCAGTCCAGGCCTGCAACGTCCTCTTCTACGACGGCGACTCAGGTTCTGGGGAAAGAGGACAAACTCTTGGGAGGAAGATTTTCGCTAACTCGGCCTTGCCGGTCCGGCAGGCCAACGGGGAACTGGTGTTAGCGGGGGCGAACGTGAAGATGTGGAAAGATCTGTCAGAGTTTGAGGAGTTCATTCCGGTTGAGAAGCTGGAAGACTTTAAGGCAGGTTTATCGAACGCCAGAGTCTTGGCCCAGGATCTGCTGGAGGCTGCGGCTCATCACGTCGACATGTCGGCTTAGGGTCTTATGCTGGGTGTTGACACCTCTTGACAGGCGTGGTTGCATGCCACCAAGTTTTTGAAGGAGGTACAGGATAAGGTGTTGGACCTGCCCTTTGACGGTAAGGAGCTTTTTTTATTCTACAACGGATGTGGAGCTCACCAAAACAAAGGACAGCACCCAGACAGCTAAGTCTTTGTCAGTCTTGGTTAAAACCCCCTTCAGGACCCAGAGACTGCTGTCACAGAGCCGGCCCTCCTCTGGTTTCAGGGGCCTCCTAGACCGGAAATCCCGAAGAGTGGATACTCCTTCAGGTAATAACTGCCAGAGGCAGCAACGGACTTGGTTTTTCTCCCACTCCTCAGCCTCCTCCTCAGGTTCAGGTGGTAACACCACTGAAAAGCCTGCCAAATGAGGGATTTCCTCGCTCGCACGAGACACCGGTGGTAGGACGCATTGTGTCTCATTGGGAGGCGAGGCAGACCATCACCGAGGACAGGTGGGTCTTGTCAGTCACTCGGACAGGCTTCTGCTTACCCCTACCCCACCCTTCAACCCTCCTTTCCAGCAGTCTGGATCGCCCTCCCTAAAAGCTGAGGTGCAGAAACTGAAAGAGCTGTGGAACCTGTTCCTCTTGGGGAGCGAGGGGAGGGCTTCTACTCCCAGCCGTTTTACGGTGCCCAAACCCAACCAGGCTGGCCTGCGCACCATCCTAGACCTTTCCCAGTTCAATCTTTTCCTACCCCAAGAGAAATTCAAGATGATCACGCCCGGCCAGATGCGGTCTTCCCTGCAGATGGGCGATGGGCTCAGCGTGGTGGATCTTCAGGATGCCTACATGCATATCCTGATTTGGGGTCCACGCAGGAGATATCTCAGTTTCTCTGTGGGAGTGGAGCATTTCCAGTTTCAAGTGCTTCTTTTTGGCCTAAGTTCGGCACCACGTGTCTTTACGAAGATGTCGGTGATCGCGGCCTATCTTCGTCTGCAGGGTATCCATGTATATCCGTATTTGGACGACTGGCTCTTGCGCAGTCCTTGTCCGCTGAAAGCTGCCTGCAATCTTCAGTCTCTCCTCCAGCTCCTGTTCCACCTCGGGCTGTCGGTGAACTGGCGGAAATCTTCCATGACGGTCTCTCAGGACTTGATCTTCCTGGGTTTTCGCTGGAACACGTTCGACTGCAGAGTGTACCTGACTGGGGACAGAATGGCGGATCTGTTGGCCGCGTGTCAGATGTTTGCGCAGTCGGAGAGCATGTCGGCCTGGTGGTTCCAGAGGCTTCTGGGCCTCATGGCCTCGTGTGTTTTGGCGCTTCCTCTTGATCACCTCAAGATGAGGCGGACTCAGATGGCTCTTCGGTGTTCTTGGCTTCAGGCTGTGGATCCGGACTCCCAAGTTGATAACGATTCTGGCTTCCATGAGAGCGGACCTGGACTGGTGGTAGTCTCTCAGCAACCTGTCGGTGGGGGCAAGGTTTCAGGACCCAGCTCCGACTGTAACGGTCACGATGGACTCCTCCCTTCTGGGGTGGGGTGCGACGTTGGATCTTCTTCAGGTCTCGGATCTTTGGTCGCCTCAGGACAAGCTCCTCCACATAAATCATCTGGAGCTCCTGGCGATCTTCCTAGCGCTCAAGGCATTCAGACTGATCATAGCCAACAAGGTGGTCCGGATAGCACGGACAATGCGGTGTTGATGTTTTACATCAACAAGCAAGGGGGCACAAAGTCTCCCCCACTCGTGGAACTGTCCATCCAGATTTGGGAGTGGGCAGTTCAGCATGGTGTTTGGCTACTTGCAGTACACATTCCAGGCCAGCTGAATGTCACGGCAGATGCCCTTAGTCGGCAGACGATAGTCCGCTACGAGTGGGAACTGAAGGCGAAGGTCCTCTCATGGTTTTTCCTGCGCTTGGGCACTCCGGAAGTGGACCTCTTCGCTACGGCGGCAAACAAGAAACTTCCTCTGTATGCTCTTGAAATTCCATGGCACAACATGAGGGCTTATTCCTTCCCGCCTCTGCCTCTAGTTCATCAGATGATTTGCAAATTGAAGAACTCGGTGAACTGTTCTCTTCTGCTCATTGCCCCGTTGTGGCCGGCTAGGTTTTGGTTCTCAGAACTTCAGCACCTGTCAGTGTATCCACCGATCAGGTTACTGGTGGACCGCCCAATCTTCTTCACCAGGGGAGAACTGTGGCACTCCTCCCCACAATCACTCAGCTTGGCGGCGTGGTGCCAGAGTTCAGGTCTTTAGAACATCTTGGCCTGTCCACGGGTAACATGCACAGTATCCAGGCAGCCAAAAAACTTTTGACTAGGTCCCAGTACAAAAGCAAATGGCTTAGGTTCTGTCATTGGTGTTCAGACAAGCAGATGGACCCAAGGCGGGCTACAATTGACACAGTACTGTCCTTTGTATCCCACCTAGCAGAGTCGGGAGTTAACGTTTTGTCATGTAGAACTTATCTTTCGGCGGTTTCCGCCTACCTATCTACGGACCAATGTTCTTACTCTGTCTAATCCAGTGGTTAAGAGACCTTTGCAGGCTTGATGCGCCTTTATCCTCCGATTCGCAGTCCACACATGCCGTAGTCCTGACGGCGTTGTGCCATAAGCCTTTCAAACCAATGGCCACGGTGGACCTCAAGCACCTCTCATAGAAGGTGTCCTTTTTGGTGGCCGTCACTTCGGCAAGGCGCGTGAGTGAACTCCAAGCTTTGTCGGTGGAACATCCCTTCTTGGCTTTTCACAAGGATAAGGTGGTTCTACGGACAAACCCTGCTTTCTTGCCGAAGGTCGTTTCTGAGTTCCATCTAAACCAGTCTATTTCCTTGCCGGTCTTTTTCCTGAACCCCGCTTCAGAGGCTGAATGGGTTATACACTGTCTGGATGTTAGAAGGGCTCTTAAGTTCCATCTTGACAGAACTTCCGAATTTAGGAGCTCTTCTCAACTGTTCGTCACCTTTGGTAATCCACAAGGTAAGCAGGCCTCTAAGGCGACCATCTCCCGATGGATCGCGGCCTGCATTACGGAGTCTTACACCGTGCAAGGGCTGAAGCATACTAAAGGTATTCATGCACACCTGGTGCGGGGCAAGGCAGCTGCAGTTGCCTTTCAGAAATATGTCCCCTGGGAGACCATCGCAAAGGCAGCTACTTGGGCCTCCCCATCGGCTTTTTGTAAACATTGTCTAGACCGGAGTTCAAGTGCTGATGCCCAGTTTGGTCAGGCTGTGCTGAAGAACCTGTTTCAGTAAGGTTTTTTTTTTTCCATCCACCCATAGTTCCTGTAAGGAGTGCTTGGGAATCTCCCATAAGTATGGAGGAAACGGGACGGGACATAGGAGTATAACCAGGTTACTTATCGTAGTGACCATCTTACTCCTAGTCCATAGTCCCCTTTCCTCCATATGCCCGCCCATCGTCCCCTCTAATAAGGTTCCTCTGTTATTGCTAAAAGGTCTCTGACCTGGTGATAGAAAAGGACTGATGGGCGATGCGCGGGGCGGAGCTGAGATGGGCGGGATTACGGCCACGTGTCGGGTTCTGCGTAGAAAGAGAGGAAGGACTAAACATGTTTTGGATGCTTTTACAAAGCGCTCCGGTCACGTCCCACAGGACGGAGGGATGTCCCATAAGTATGGAGGAAAGGGGACTATGGACTAGGAGTAAGTGGTCACTACGGTGAGTAACCTGGTTATTCTTAGTATAGGCCCTTTTTATTTGACCAGATGCCACTAGGACTGCCTTATTATATTTGATGGTCGTAGCTCGCTCCCATCTTGGATTTAAATTGGTTTTCCAACCCAGTTATGTAGTGTAATAAACACAGTGGAGCTGTGATCATGTGTGTCTGTTTTTACTGTTGCCACCATGAGTTCCTTACAGCACCACTTGGTTAGTCTCATTCGCTGTTGAACAATATGCCGAGAAAGAATCAAGCTTTCTTTGGAGGCCTATAGGTCAAACAACATAAGCTCGTCTGCAAAGCCATCCAATGAAAGAAGGCTAGTACCCATTTTTACTGGGAGGCAGTTTATATTTGACTATATCTTATTTAAAACGGGAAGGTCCAAATTAAATAACATTTATAGACAGACTTTCCATGTTTCAAGTGGCTGTTTGCAAGTAGTAAAGAAATGAAGCCATTTAGTGTAGTGCCCATCTGCTTCCGAAACACAATTTGAAATTTAGTTGGTGGCCCTGATATTTTTAACCCAATTTTCAATTTCCTGCAACAGCCCTACAAAGATTTTGCTAGCAGCATCTAAGATTGAGATAGGATGATAGTTCTCAGAATCAGACTTTTACACACTGGTATGATATCAGCTGTGTGCCATGATATCGGAACCAAATCCTTTTCCATAATTTGGGCAGAAAGAGGACAAAATATTTCTGCCTGTGTTTTTAATGTCACTGGATCATTTGTGTCTGGTTAACGGTTCTAGAGTTCTTGGAACATTTGCTGCTTTCAGGGATGTCCTCTTTATCGAATGTGAACCCATGTTTTTAGGGATGGACTATGGATCACATGGCTAAAGGCATGTTTTGAATTTTCTTAAATAACTGAGACAGATGGCGGAGCCAAGTGTTTTAATCAATTACACTTAAATCCGGGGAAACCAGTATGGATTCGCCATTCAAGATTGGCTGTATTTCTGTACATATGCTTCAGAATGGTTTGGCCATTATTTATTGACATCTAGCATGTATATCCTGTCAGGACAATTTCTATAGTGTTGGCATATTTTGTGCTTTTCATTTGGTAGGTCAGAACATCATTTACTATTTCTTATTCAAGGATCTGGTTTGCATTCTGTTTGATCTCTTAGCTTTAATGATGTTAACTTCAAAAGTATGTCTAAATTGACCAGAACTAATCTTTACAATCTTTCACTGTCTTATTAATTTAGTTCACAGTGAACTGTTCAATTGCTTTACAGCAGAATTAGAGCAAACATTCTTAAGGTGCTCTGATTCAATTAACTCTTAATAGCTTGAAAAAAATCTATTGTATTAAAAATGTACACCAATAATATCACTATATAATCGTAGGCCTCAATTCATTTGGAGACAACCTAAAAAGAAACACGTCAATTGCTAGATCAGTTTGCCTACTGCCATTGAAAGGTGTAGGTTGTGATTGGTGCATGCCCTGAATTCAGATATGGCTCCTTACATGAAGTTGCAGTGCTCTACTGGGACAGCCTTTATGCTCCAAATCCAAAGCATGCCCTCTTTACCGTCACTCCTGCTGGTTCTCCTCTATGGAGATTTGTCTCATCAAGTCAAGTGCCATGTGTCCGCTGGAAGCTGTAATGTATTCAGTACCACTCCCCAGTCCATTGTGGAGACTACTTCTCCCCTTAACTTTCAACCGCCTTCAGATTGCCACTCAGTCCCAAGATTGCCACTAACTTGTGGCCTTACAGGTAACCAATTGCTGACATACCCAAATCTGATGCCCATAAAACCTACATATCACCCACATGACTCAGACTGCATGTAAATATTGTAACTACTTACTACTGCAACAAACTACTGTTCCATATGACCGATACCTATTGAATGACAATGCTGCAGATGACATTATCTACCTACTCCCGGATTGGCTGTATCCGGTGTAACTACATGCACCTATTGTGTAGGCCTTGTAAATGACTTGTTTCCAGATTGAATGTAACCTGCGTTCCCACACTTACCTATTGCATAGGTAATGTCTGTAACCCTTGTAACTGCAAGCACCTCCTGTAACCAAATTCTTGAGCTACAAGCTCCTAGATGCCGTTGGACTTTGTGCGCTTAATAAAAGGTAAAATAAATACTTAAATTCAGCTATTCCAAATCTGAGCAGACGCACTTGAACTTTACCTAGGTAACGCAGGTTGGATCTCTCTTAGCCTTCCATGGCATTTTATTTATTTATTTATTTATTTATTTTTCTAGCCAAGCTTGTACATTTCCCTAGAGAATCATCTACTTCCTTAAAGAAAGCCCCAGCAAGCGGGTCTTTGGTTTAATGTTTATACGCTTACTTCAACAATTTAATTACTTTACTCCAGAAGGGCCTCCAGAAATATCCACAACCGACGATTGAAGTTGGGGCATTATCACAAACACCTCAGGCAATTTTGCATCCTTACTGGATCAAGTTTATGTAAACCGTATAATATACAAACAGTTCCGTTGTATCGTTTTGAACTTGGTATTCCTGTTCACTACCTTTCTTTACTGGAAATCCATTGCAATGTCAATTTCCCTATCCCACTTAATGATCGCCAAGCCCATACAGCTTTCAGACCACCTTCAAACCTGTTCAGGTCAGGCTGCACTTGTAGCAGCCCATTGGACTTGGGCGCATGGGGAAATTAGTGTCTATTGCTGCATGTCTGTGGAACGTAATATAGGAATGGCCCACTACCAAACCCGCACTATATTTCTAGACCAACATGCACCAACTTCGTGCTGCCCCCTCACCTCCAGCTGGTCATTCTATTTATGTGCCGCTTTGTGGAAGATGGTTAACACTGTAAGAGGGGTTCCACTCTTCAAAAGGGGCCCCATTTCATTGTACTCAGTAGTCTGGTCCATTTTGCCTTCAGACTGTCTTCGGTCAACCATTCGGAGGTTGCATCTGCTGGTGTTGCAGGCCTTTCAGTGGGACCAACATCCAGGGAATTCATAGTCTCCTCACTATGGATTTGAACACTGTCGTTGGGCTAACAAATGGCAGTTGCGAAGCCTGGTAATCAAACAAATCGACTAGTCACATGCTTTTCTAGGCTAAATCTGAATCCTCTGTGTTCAGTAGATGTTGGTATACAATGTTCACTGATGGTAGGAACGTGAACCATGTTGGTACGCCCCGTATGTATACATTTAATAGTGTATGGTGTAGGCAAATAGGCCAAATTTTAAAATTTGAGTCATACTTTTCATTCATGCCTTTACATGTGACATCTGAGAAACTATGAGAAGTGGTGGAAGGTTTTCATGAGGCTACAGTGAGAAAAGAGCAGCAACTAACTGTATAATGAATTTGCTGGTTGAGTCTCAATACCAGTCAGTCAGTCAGTGTTGAGTTTTATGCCTACTCTTTTCATTTTAGGATAACGGATACACCTACGGCCAAGAGATTGTTGCCAGATAATTTGGGGCCAACATTGGGCGTTATGCGAGGTCATGAGGATCTCCGTTTTGTTGCTGTTGATCTGATTGATCATGCATCCAATCCTGGATGGTGACCATGCACACGTAGAAGCTGATGTGGTGTTGAGGTCTTTTTTCCAGTCCGATAAGGATCTGAAGGTCGTCAGTTTAGGACTAGAGATTACGAACCAATGAAGTGTTTAAGTAAGGCTAGGTGCCCCAAATAGAGTGGTATGCATAAGAACTGTTTTTGTTTTAAACGCTTATACAATGTGTTAACATTATCAAGAGAAGGGGAGGTACTCTTTTCTAATTAATACAATTTGAAAGGTCTAATCCTGCAAAATCACATTACTTGGGGTTGGGGAGGGTCTACGAGCATTCTGGGTGGCTCTGTCAAGACCCATAACACAATGTAAAAGTGTATGTGCAGTGCACACTGTTCTGTCTGTGAGGTATGTGCATTTAGCTTTGGTCTGCTTTCTAGCATTATATAAACGTCATTTCTGATGTTTGTGGATCCGCTTTGAATCGCATAGGCCGCCATCTAGTGACGTGCAGAGTATTGCATGACTTATTTTTGAAAGTCAAAAAGGAATGTCGACAGGGCGTGTCATATACTATCCCTAGTGTGCCGTCCGTAGTACCCATGGGCCTACACGCGTCTAAGTCCTTCAGATTGTTTTCCCACCAAGTTGCAGAGCTCATGGCTTCTAGTCATTATTTCTTATTGTTATTGCTAAAATCAATATCGCGCTCGACAACTAATACAGTTTCTTCTTCTCCTCGATGGCGATTTCAACGAGGGACTCCCCGTCGACCACTCTTACGGCTTTTGACACACTTCAGGCCTTGGCCTACACAATAGGGAGAGAGGCGGGTGGTCACATTCCAAGTGTCCCTTAAACAATGCCTACCCTTTCACTACCCCTCTTTTCTACTTGCACTCTTACTAGATTCCCTCATCATGGAAAACACCCCCTATTTAAATTTTCCCCTCCTGCCTAAAGAGGTATTCCTGGAAGTACAGCAATAAGGTGCGCAATCTGTGCCTTTCCTCGGGATCGCCCCGAAAAACACTGCCGTCTGCCAGCTTTTTTTTTAAACTAAAACAGTCAAAGACCGGAGTACAAAACGTTAGGTAGCCCATGCCATGCAGACCGACGCTGCAGTAGAGGTGAAAAGGAATGCCGGCTGCATTGTCTCGGGAGGATAGCTCGGGGACAATTTGCTCGCCTTGGAAGCAAGATAACACGGAGAAGCACAGCTTTATCAGACAAACGTTGAAACGCACTGTACAGAAGCCTCTTCTCCCTTGTCCCAAGATTTAGCCCACATCATATCCCTAAAGAGACAAGTCCTTTTAAAAAATTCTACTAATCTGTGTACAAAATAAAAATTCATACAAATCATGGACAGGGTCACTTCATTTGTAAACGTTATGCAGAAGAGTCCTCATTCAGAAAAAAACAGATACAAATGATGCAAGGCGAGCCTCCATGCAAGTCCTCCAGGTTACTAGACTTGCAATCCCATGCCACCACTTCACAAGATGAGCTGATTGATACAGATCAAGACACTTTAGATCAAGATAACTACTGAACAGTTTGAAGATGACCAAACTTATGATGACCAGTTCTTGATTCCATCACCACCAAATGTTGGTCAGCCTGTTGCTGACTCTCCAGTGCACGAACAAGTCCTATACAATGATCTGCTCAAGCGGGCAGCAGATCATTTAAAAATACAAACTCAAAAGGTTTCACAGGATCTAGATTTCATACACTAAAAGCTAGAAGAAAAATCTACAGTAGCATAATGTATGCCTTTACTACAGTCAATAGAGAAAAGGATACAACCATCCCTAGTTCACTTTCACTACCAGGGCTGTTAACCCCAGAGTGTAGAGAACCTTTCGGCCTGCACCTTCTGACCCATTGTACATCAAGGGTCATCTTAAATCGGACTTCTTTGGAGGTTACCACCACCCGCAAATGAGCAGCGACACCATTAGCTTCTGCTGAGATACCCCCAGAGAAGGAGAGCAAAAAGCATTTTGCATTGGGGGCAAAAGGTATCTACATCAGCCGCATTCCAGTTGCAAATTGTTAATAGCACAACCCTGCTCTTCAGTTATAATGGGTACCTTTGTGAGAAATTTCAAACTCCGATCATGTCCCAGAACCTGCTCATACAGATATTTTATAAACTGCAAATGAGGGTAGACGGGTGGCGGATAACATCATTTAAAGGCAACCTTGATGTTGCAGATAATGCAGGTAGAATTATTGCAGAGGGGTACCATACTAAATGCCATGCCTATCTACATCAGTCGGGTTTAAGTGGGAAAGTCGGGCAACACTATTAAATATGCCCATTGGAAGCAATGTGCTCACTCTTCAGGAAGTCAGTAGATGATGCCCTTGAGACAGACAAAAAAAGAACATGTGACTTTACAGTTTCTAGGACAAATCTATAATGACCCATATTTGCAAAGAGGGGTCTTTGATATGATATGGCATTTGTAACGCGCCTATACACAAGTGTTTCAAGGCGCGACGAGGCGGTGGGGGAGGGGAAACAAGGGGAGACAGTCAACGATCCTACTAGGCCAGGTGTCATTCAGATCGTGCAAGGGTAGAGGGGAAGGGAAAGTGCAAAAGGGAGGTGGCGAGGAGAGAGTGCAATACAGGGTTAAGAGCATACAGGATAAATAACAAGGGCCAGCTAGTGGCAAGTGCGAGATAAGTGCAGAAAAGTGCTGGGAAGGGGGGCTGTAGGGATACAGACACAGTCCCGCGGTGCAGGGGGTTGCCAGGGAGGCAGTGCAGGGGAGAGTGGCTGTGCCAAGGACCGAGAGCGGTGAGTGGCCCAGTTGCAGATTCAGTGCAGTTTCAGAAAGTTTAGCAGGGGAGAGGGGGAGAGAAGGCAGAGGCAAAGAGGAAGGTTTTGAAGTGCTTCCGGAACCAGAGATGGTTCTCCTCGAGTTTCAGGGAGGCAGGAAGGCTGTTCCAGGGGGAGGCCCCTGCAGCGGAGAGAGATCTGCCCCCAACTCGTTGTTTGGAGAAGCGGCTGACCCTGAGGGAGTTGGAGGCGGATGAGCGAATAGCTCGAGAAGGAAGATATTTAGGAAGCGAGAGTTGAAGGTATATCGGCCCAAGGCCCCAGAAGGCCTTGTGGACAATGCAGAGGGTTTTGAACTTGATCCTCGCAGTCACTGGGAGCCAGTGTAGTGATTTCAGTCCTGGAGAGATACGGTCCCTGGGCTTGAGGCCAAGGACAAGTCTCGCAGTCCTGTTCTGGATGAGTTGCAAAGGGCGGAGAGTAGAGGCAGGCAGTTTTAGATAGAGGCTGTTACAGTTACAGTAGTCCAGCTTTGAGAGAACCAGGGCTCTAGAGACAGTGAGCTTCTGGGGGAAGGAGAGGAAAGGAAGGAGACCACGGAGGAGGTGGAGCTGGTAGTGTTACTTCTTAGAGACATCGGATTTGTGAGGAGAGAAGGAGAGTGTGGAGTCGAAGATGACCCCGAGGTTTTGTGCCTTGCAGGAAGAGGGCCAAGAGAGGCCGGCCAGAGAGCTGCAGGGAAGGAGGGAGTGGGTGTGCCGATGAGTAGAATCTTAGTCTTACTGGCATTAAGGCAGAGGTCGTTGGCGGCACACCATTCCTGGATAGCAGAAAGACAGTTATATGACGGTTAATACATTTACAATTTTTTCAAGGCCAAAGTTACCCAAGAGCCTTTCAATTTACATTCAATGAAAACAAATATCAAACCACGGCTCAATCCACCACCTTTCAGCTGTGTGGATGGGACCTATGATCTCCGTAACCCAAAATGGGCCCACTTCTTTAGGCGCGAGTGCACGCTTCTCTGTAAAGCAAGTTAATTGTACAAACGGCCGGGAGGGGCTAGATGACGCCATAGTCAAACTAACCCGAGTCCCCTCGAAACACATCAAGATCTCACATTATATACTTTTTTCAACAGGTGGCACACTCCCACATATTTCATTACAAAGACTCCCCCCACCCCCATACTTGATTGGTCAACCCTGTACAAAGAAATAATCCTCTTTTAGCTCCCACGCTCTCATGGCAGGAACCTCCTCCCATCTGGCCAGGGAACGGCAACCGCTACCTGATCCTAACGCTGGGGGCAGCTATACGAGTGAGGATTACATGGGAGACCATTAACAGAGAGATCTTATCACTTCATTGGATGAAACACAGAATTCCTCCCCACCTTTCCCATGAGGACGACCCTCCGACACCAAAGATCTTAATGTCCTATTGCCAACTAAGGGTTCCCCCTTGTAGAGGGCCAAGAAACCTTACCCTCTCCTCCCCCCCGACTATTCTGGTGAGACCCCCACATTTTGACACAAACACCCACAACTCGCATATTATAACTTCTTTTGTTTCTAATGTGCCTTTATGTGAAATCTTTGAGAAAAAAAAAAAGTCCAAAGACGACATGGTCTTGAAATCCCATGACCACCTAGGTACTGAGAGGAGGAGGAGGTAGTTTGTGCAAAGTTTCAGAGTGAAGTACAATATGCAGGCTAGTTGTTCTTTCAAGTCTTCAGTGCCCAGGACATTCAAAGATGGCAACCACACTATGGGAATGTGTTGCGCATGGGACAGTGTTGGAGCAGACGTTGCCACCTATGCCGAGTCCCACGAATGCGAGGCATACCCACCAGGTTGGCAAAACTGAGAAGGCTGCTGGGATAGGAGGAGAGATACTGCATGCGAACAAGAAGGGTCGTGGAGATGCTTGGAGCCGCACAGAAGCACCTGGAGGTCGGGCCGCTCATGGAAGCAGTGTTGTCCAGTCCGGGCAGAGAAGCTGGCGTGTGACTGCAGAGCCTTCCAGGACGCAGGAAGAATGCTTGCACACTCCAGGCTGGAAAGCAGGTGAAGGAACCACACCGCAACGGCACAAGCAGCATCAGATGCTGTAAGCAACTGGTGAGTGTGCCCAAAGCATCTGGATACCCCGGGGCGTTCCGACAAGCGTGCCGAAACGTATTTGAATGGTACAAGATTGCTGATGCAGAAAATACATAGTTTGTTTGAACGCAGCCATGGCAAAGTACAAATTCAATATCCAATAAAAAGAATGTTTGAATGCACACAAGGCAAACACCAATCAAGTATAGATGCATGAGATGCCAATGCAGGGAGACGTTGAGTAAATGTTACCTTAGACAGATATGCCAAGCAACTAAAGGTATATGCTGTTGTGGTATTACCAAAGAACTACAATCTTCAAAGAACTGTGAAACTTATAAGACCACCTGGCAGGCAAGTACACCAGGCAGCTTAAATGTTACAAAGATTCCTATTAGGGGAGTATACCACATAATACGTAAAGTTACAAGAAAGTCAACAGAAAGACTATCAAGCTTTTTGCTTGAACAAGAACCCGTTGAGTCCAGAGAAGACCCAAAGTAAATGGTAGCTAGACAGCCATCCTGTTTAGGAATCCAGGCGAAGGGGGATAATCCTCTGGATCCAAGGGTCTTTACCTTGGAGAACATTTTCGTTGGAGCCATTCTTCTACTGTTGTTTTGAAGACTTTTTGTCAACATCAAGTTAAAGACATTTCCTTGCACCTTTTTGTTTTGTTTATAGTGTGAGGGTCAGGCTAGGACGTTTTGGACACGAGGATGGCTTTTCAGTTACTGACATCCTGACACAGACAGATCCTTAGTTTTAGTTTATAGGTAGGGAAGTTGCTTTTTAGAATAGGGCCACAGAGGTATTTTCCGAACCCATTTTTGTTTAATCAAGTGTCTTGAACTACAACTATGACAACTTTGTGTCCTGCTTTCAGACCCCTCACAATACAAAGTCACACCATTGCTCCAACTTCACCATCACCCCAGTCACCAATATGGCCCATGCAACGTGAACACCTCTTTCCCACTGAGCCCTTCATCGATCACCCCAGCATTTGCCCCATTAGTTAATACATTCACTAATAAAACAATTACTGGTTCTTTTAAACCATCTTCTTGGTGACATAAGACTCTGCAAACATCGGTCATGCTAGTCCCACCATGGGCACTCTCCTCCGCTGAACAAACCCAACTGGTCTCCGCACCATATCTGCACCCACCATTCCCCACAATCATCCCAGTTTGGTGGAGGACACAAAACCGCTTCAGTCGGAGTACCCATGTGATATGAAAAAGTAGTGGTTCTAGCCTTGGACAGCCAAAAGAGAAAAATGGTCATGAAGATATTCACAGCTAAGAAAGAGTTCAACCAAGGGTCATTTGTAATTCCTGCTTCGTTCTCCATGACCACCCTAAGCTTGAGCAATGCGACAATTGTCTGAGTCAAAGTTCCATTTTCTGAATCATTAGGTTGCACACAAGTGCAGCACAAACTCACAATTTTGTTGATGTACCCTTCCCTCCATGGCTGTCAGGAGCGCGAGGATGTACCGGTTTTGCAAGGCAATGAGCCTCTGGGACCGTAATTCTTCTTTGATTGCACTAAACGCTGACTCTGATCATTTCACATGCAATAAGAGTTCATAGCAGTGACCTGGAGCCACTTCGCATTCGTGATAGCTTGAACCCCAGGGATCAAGAGAGAAGAAATGAACATCTCAGTTAGACTGAAAAGTTGTTACTTCTCAGGAATGTCTCTCAGAGCTTTTGTAGATGTTGAGCATATATAATTAGATCTACTCCTCCGTCTCAGCGGTTCTGCTTCTTCACGATCAGGCAAAGTCATTAATTTGCCCGTATACAATGACACGGGACGGGAGGGGGACGGGGGCCAAAAAGGTGAACAGATGTGGCATTGGCCATCGGGTGGGCATGTACCAAATTTTCCTTAGTGCTGAGAAAGACAGGCACGTGCAGCGTAGTGAGACTGCACATACCTCGCCTGGCAGGAGGTAATTGTCAATATCTGAACTGTCCACAAGACCAAAATACATCAAGAAGTGCAGATGTACCTCCAGCCAGAGCAGCAATGCGAAGCGTGCAGCTGTAGTTCCCATTTGTGCCAACAGGCACTGTGTCATTGCCCTTAAAACACAGAGAAAAATGTGTAAGTAATTGGATCTTAACCGGTTTCTCTGGCTCCTTGAGCCATGTCTGATTTTCAGGTACTTATTGTAGACTTTGCCACACTCTTGGTTAATTTGTGCCACCCATTCTTCCAAGAATCCCCTCCAACTGTTTACCTCTTGCTCCCATTGATTATCCACAATAATAGCCCCTCTCAAATTCAGTGCTTTTGAAACTCTATCTCATCAGGAAGGAACTTCTCTCCAGTTTTCAACATCCTGCCCAGAGAGATCGCCTGGAGCTGCATTTGTTCGTTGCCCGGCCTTTCCAACATGGCCACCGAATTGGCCTCCCTGCATCGAGCACCCTAGGGGATCCGGAATTCAGCCTAATGGGCAGACACCTTGTTTTATTTCGTCTTGGCCAGGAGGTGGCAGGCGACGCTGGCCCCTCAAAGGGCCACCGTCAAGGGCTGTGGTTTTGACCCTGTCTAGGCTTGGATAGGCCCTCTCCTCCTGCTCGAGGACCTCATTGTGATCATATCCCATGGAGTTCTTTTCACGCCACTTGAGCCGGCAAGCCTCTCCTGCCTTCCTCGCCATCACCACCAAACTCTGTTCATGACATTGCGACTGTTCCTCTGGACCCCCTTTTGTTGTTCTGCCTGATTCCCCAGACAGTTGCTCCACCTTATTGTGGCCTCCCTTGTGCTCTGCATGACAGTTGTGATTCTGGCATTGCTTTCTCCACGCCCCGTTCCTCGTCTTTTGTGTGCTGCTTTCAGCTCCTAATTGTTACCGACACAATTGGCTCTAATTAACTTGCTCCTCTACACTCCTACACGTACTGGCCTACAGTATTTGTATTTAACTTCTGACAACTACTACTTTAGTTTAGGTTCCTCTGCCTGCACCGCACTTTCGTGATCCACCTTCCTTACACGTATCTTGTTACTGATGCCAACAACTTGAGTCTGCCCTGTATTTACAAATTGCTGCTCCTCCTAATATTTAGGTTTTCCCCTCTTCCCTAGGGATGTCGTAACCTTTACAATGGATATGTGTTTTTTAGTTTTCAGCTTTTTCACTTTTATCTTCACTCTTTGAAATCTGCCTGTTTATGAAACTACTGATCTCGCTAGTAGCTTTTCATGCTGTATGGACTTTCAAATCTGCCTGTTACTGTAACTACTGATGTGTTTAGTATTTTGCTGTTTCTCTCTTTCTTGGATTTTCTAATCTACCTGTCTGTTATTGCTGGATGTTTTTAGTTGGCATCCCCCTCCTAACCGCCTTTCTAATTGTTCTGTCTTATAATTCTCCTCCTGTTGTCATCTTTGTTCTGTTTCCTTTAACCTAGGCCTTCCCTTCACACTTGACCAGATCATGCATTGCTGTCGATTAGCCAGGTCGTGGTGTAGTTCCTCCCTCAGTGGTGCTCTCTCTCCTCCTATCTTCTCTAATTGCTATTCTATCACATATCCTATCCTTTGTCCAAGTCTGGTAGAAAAAAGGCCCTCCTAGTCTCCAACCCAGGCCTGCCGATAGCTGACAACTATGTCAATGCTTCGTCCAATTGGGACTTTCACCGACATCCTCTGTCGTTCCTTCTTCGGACCTTTGGACTCCCCATATAGTTCTGTGCTCTAAGCTTTCTCTTCCTCTCCCATTAATGGTGGCTCCCGCTGGGCATCCTTCCTGTCCTTTAGGGTCATCATTAACATCTACCTTAATGGCACGTTCATTGCCCAGGGCCCTCAGCCCAACCGCCTCCTCCTTGTTGGGTGTCTCGCGTCTCATCAATTTCCTCCCCTCGCCTGCTACTCCCCCCACCCCCTTCTGTCATCCCTCTGGCCCTTTTGCCACCTCTGACCGGTATACCTCATTCCTCTACCCTGCCTCGGAAGACCTTCAAAAGAGGCAACCTGCTCCACCTAGCTACCCTCAACTCTCGCTCTGCCGTCACACTCCTCTGACATCTGCAAACTCTTTGAGGACTTCGATCTAGATGTCCTCGCTCACAGAGATGTGGTTCTCTGCCAACTTTGTCAGGAGTTTTGACACACTCCTCCTTGAGGGTTACAAGATCCTCTCCAAACCCAGGCTTAACCGGCCTGGAAGCGGAATGGCCCTGATATTCCTTGTGTGTCCCTGCTGTTAGCATACCCACTTAGGCCTACTCTCTTTTGAGTGCCTTTTCTGGAGACTGGGTGTCTCTCCTGCCCTCTCTGACTCTGGCCACCATCTACAGCCCCCCCTGGCCAATTCTTCCACTACCTCCCCTCTCCTAGCCTCCTCCTCAGAGACATGATATTCACCTTAACTACACTGATGCGGCTGCTGGGCTCTCCCACAACCTCTGTCATTCTTTCCCTCTCCAGTCTTCCCTCTCGTCCGACACACTGGACAGGACACACCTTGGATGTTATCATCTCTTCTGACCTCCATCTCCAACCCTCTCATTACTCCTCTCCCCTGGTCTGATCATGATCTCCTGTCTCCTCATCTTAACTTCCTGGGACTCTCGGCTAAGCCCCCCTCCTTCACTGCCAGCCTCCTTTTCCATCATTCAACCTATGAAGAGAATGACCGTTGCCGCTACCTTCTTTCCCCCCTGCTGCCTGCCCTACTCATGCCACTGACTCTCACTCTGATTCTGCCTTTACTAACCTTCAACTCTCAATCTCCAACACTCTGCACCTTCTTGCCCCTGTCATGAGGATCTGCATGGCCTCCAAGTGCAATGCCTGGTATGACTCCGACCTGGCTGCTCTGAAATGTAAGTGCAGAGTTGCTGAGCGGAAGTGGCAGGCTTCGAGAACATCCTCTGACAAACTGGCTTGCTACCTGCTCCAAAGGTAATACAGACCCTCCATCTGCTAAAAGAAGAGGGACTTTATCCAAGCCTGCATCTCTGCGGCTACTAATAACACAGCTGAACTCTTCAAAACCTGCAAGGAACTCTCCAATCCTACTGCAGTTGCTACCTCTCCAGTGCCTTCCCTTAGCCTCTGCACTTCTCTGGCCTCCCACTTTATTTCCAAAACCGTCCATCCTCTCCTCTCACACTCTTTTTCTCTCAGGACTTCCTTGGCCCTCTCTCCCCTCCCTCTTCTTCTCCCATATCACCTCATGAGGTTTCCAGACAAGTCTGTTCTATGAAAGTCTCATCCAAACAGGTGCTTCCCTGTGTTAGGCAGAAACCTGTGCAGTTCCCTTTGGGAACACTGCAAAAGTTTAAGGACTACAGGTGTTAGCAGTAAACCCACTTGGTAGCAGTCTGTACCACCCAGATTTACCTGGTAGCTGTGGCTGAGCAGTCAGACTTCCCTCAAGAAGAGTTAGGCAGTATGCAAATTATACACAATAGCACAAGCAAACACTGACCAGAGCTTTGGTATGAAAGTATATAATTATTTATTTAAAAACACACTGTTTGAAACATTCCAGCACTCTTATTGTAAAACACTTTAAACCCAGTAACTATTATGATATATACAACTCTTATTCCTTATCAGACAAGTCTTAGTTAACACCACTTATTTCCAGACAGAGGTGAGCGATTAACTATAGATGGCACTCCAATAAGTTCATGAAAAAGGGAGGGAAAAAGACAGAATATGTGAAGATACACCACTCTAAGATTTAGGAACACTTTTAGCAAGGCAGAAGAGCAAAAGTCACTGGTGAGCCAAAGTCCATAGGCTGGACCCACTCTTAGAGAGAGCAGAGCACAAATGCGCCCAAGATCACACAAAGTCTTGCAGAGAGTTCGAAAAGAGTTTAGAGAGGCTCAGAAAAGTTTAGCCAGGGTGTCCCAGGCTAACCCAGGTTCGAAAGCCGGGGGCTAAATCTACCCCGTACAGTCGGTGGCAAGGGAAGCCAGGCGGAACACGGTACCTTAAGTGGGAAGGATCCTCCAGCGGTGGCAGTTGTTCCTGGCAGCGGGTGCAAGTCTCAACGTCATCCAGAGGAAGAGAAGATCTCGACTTGGAGGAAAGATGAAGGTCGTTGCACTGCCAGGGAAGAAACCAGCCGCGGAGTTTTCCGGTTAAAGGTATTACCCTTCATTTTGCGGTCGTGGTAAAACGTGGTATTCCGGTTGCTGGGGTGCTTGGCACAGGCAAGGCGGCCACGAGATGCGTCGGGAAAGCAAAAAGACGGTGAAACTGGTTATCCCCACCAGTCAAAGGAAGAAGACTCTCCGGCGGGAGATCTCCTCTGTCGTTGGGAAAAGTGGTGAGACGGTTCAGCAGGGCTCCACCGGTGGTGTCGTCGTAGCAGGTCGGCTCAGCTTCTCCCTCGTCGGATCCTTAGGTCCTGTGGCGACTTCTGAAGTTCCAGTCCCCAAAGCCCTGCTTATATGCAGAAAACCCCCATTCACTCAGCCTAGCTGTCACTCAAACATGCTGGCCAATCAGGACGGAGTGTGACTTGAGGCAACTCAGTCCAGGGTGCCTAAATCCCCCTCCTAAGTACCGCAGACAGAGTGGCACCACTTTGGAGGGCTTCTGTGGAGAAGCCCGCCAAAAAAGTGGAACAAAGGGCTCGACTTGGGTTGGAGTCACAGAAGGGAACACAAACGCCATTTTAGAACCGAGTTTTGGCAAAAAATACCAACCGGAGAATTAATAATGATTAAATAAACCAGCAGTATGTTCGAGGCTATCGTAATTAAACAAATAAAGATAGTAGCCTCGAACAATGGGAAAATCCCATAGAGAAATATTTGCGGTTGAATATAAAAAGTAGTATCCACTGCCACCAGCCAAAACTCGATCAGGGGGGACGGATACGTGCCCCCTCGACTAACAGACCCCGGGGCAATCGAATTGCCCTGACCAGTACGTCCACAATATGATGGTTTGTACTGGTTCTGCTCAGAATTCAAGACTAGTAAAGTCAATGGTGACTTTACATGCCCTGGGAGACAGTAGTCAGTCCCAGGGTATGGAGTCTATACTGGGGGGGTCACTATGACACCCCTGTGTTACTGCACTGAGGGTGCTGTGTAACACACATCACAAAAACACATGAAGCCCTATGGAGGAAAAGACCCCATAGCCCATTAAACACATCTAGAGTCAAAGAAATACACTCAAATCATGTCCAAGAGTGAGGGTAAAAGAGTCTCACTCTTGGCAGGAGAATATAATAAACCCCAAAAATCCAGCAAAGCTGCTGGGGGACTCACCTAGGTTAGGAAATTCAGCCTAAACGGAGAATTCTCCCTAACACCCTGCTCCTCTAGAATTATTAAGGACAATATTGTCACCCTTGCACCAGGCTTGGCTGATTTCTGTAATCACTCTCTCGCCAGTGGATCTTCCCCCAACTCCTCAAGCACTCCCTAGTGCACCCTCTCCTAAAGCCTTCTGCTGACCCGTTTGGTCTGGCAAACTACTGCCCTATCTCCATTACTCCCTTCCTTGGCAAACTCTTGGAGAAGCTTGCCATCTCCCAGCTTATCCACATCACTGAATCTGTTGGCTGTCACCACGTCCACCAGTCTGGCTTCAGAGCTCCTAGAGGCACGGAGACTGCGCTCCTGAACACCTGAATGACTTTCTCTTTAATCTAGATTCTAGCTCTCCCTGCTACCCTGATTAATCGACTACGTTAACCCCCTTGGCATTACAGACATGGCTCTGGATTGGCTGACCCGCCTCGCTGATAGACCTTCCCAGGTTCAATTGGTCTTTTTTTCTCTCGACCATCGCAGTATCCACTTGCGGTGTCCCCAGGGATTCATCCTCTCGCCCTGGCTTTTCAAGATCTACCTTTCCCCTATATCCCAATTGATGTCCACCTTCTCTCCTAACTTCCAGTGTTATGCTGATGACCTGCAGCTCTCGTTCATGCTACCCTCCTCTGCCTCCTCTTCTTCCTCATTCGTTCCTGACTGCCTATCTGCTATTTGGGCATGGTGCACTACCAATGAGCTCTGCCTTAATGTCAGTAAGACAGAGATCCTTCTCATTGGCACCCCTGCTCCCTCTTTCCCTCCCACACTCTGGCCACCTCCTCTGAGGCATTCTCCCTTTCCTCAATGTCTTTAGAGCTCTGGTTCTCTCAAGGCTGGCCTATTGCAACATCCTCTTCCTCAATCTTCCGAACTCCACCCTTCGCCCCCCCCCTTCATCTAATCCACAACAGGACTGCAAGACTTACTCGTGGCCTTCAGTTTACAGACCACATCTCTCCAGCCCTTAAATCTCTCCACTGACTCCCGGTTGCTGCAAGGATCAGCTTTCTGGGGCCTTGGACCAGGCTACATCTCTCCCTCTCCCCTTTGTTCATCTAGCTCCAACTCCTGGCAGACCAGCCGTTTCTCCAAGCAGACAGTAGAGGGAATATCTTTCTCCTCTGTAGGTGCCTCCCTCTGGAATGGCTTTCCTGCCCCTCCCAGGCTTGAGCCGAATCTCCTTAAGTCCTGGAAGCTTCTCACAACCTACCTTTTCTCGTCTTCCTCCCCGCCATTATCCCTGCCTGCCCTAGACTGACAGCCTGGTTGTCATGATTCCTGCCCCTCATGTCCCCATCCCTCCAAGATGTCAGGCTGGAGCCAGGCCACGATCACCTACATGGCCCTCAAGGGCTTCTCCATCCCTCCAAAGACCCACTTGGAGTCAGACTTGTGGCACCAGACTCACTCACTCCCATAGGATAACATTGGGGATTGGACTTGTAGTGCATTGATGGGGACAAGATGGATGCCCCCACATATATCGGTTCCCAGAACTGCATGTGCGCTCTAGTCTTTTAGGTGTGGTTCAGCCCAGAGACACCTGGGATACCCAGAGACTATTTAAGCCATGCCCAGGCTGAGAAACATGCTTTGTTTTCTGCACCTGCAGCATGACACTCACCGTGTTCGGATCGGTCTCGAGTAGGCCTGCATCTTTCTTCTGCGCTCGGCTCCTGCAAGAACACCGTTAGGAACAGCCTTACCTTGCGGCACTTCTGCCCATCATTCATCGCTTCTTCTGTTCTGCGGGCATCTTTGGCGGTGTCATTCCCATCCCGGCATGCCGCTTCCTAAGGCGCAGGGAAAAGAACAGAAAAAAGGCATTAGTAAGCATTCAGCAAATCTTCGCTTATTTTTAAAGACTGTACGAGCTTCAAACCCTTATCCGAATCCCACCCGCTCTGGGGAAACTCTGTCTCCGGAACTTCTCATTCATCTGCAAGAGGGAAAAGACATTCCAGGTTAGCGTGGAAACATCTAGAGGTGTCGCATACCACGCTTAATCGCCACATTTCTTCTTCATAACCGGCATCCACGCTGAAAACGTCGCAGCACCTAAAAGACAGAAAAAGAACTCGGTTCAATACAAATACGAAAGGGTCGCATCGTGCATCGCACTCACTCACCTTCAGCGCTACTCATCTCAGCAGCACGTTGCCATCCCCGCACTCCGGCCATCATCTAAGGAAGGAAAGGAATGAAGTTGGAGAACTGTTCAAAAGACTCATTATACTTACCTGTCAGTGAAGTAACTAGGCAGCAACGAGCCCGCATCAATCAACGCGCCCCTGCGCTGAAAGCAGGGCAGAGAGCATACTTTCCAAGAAAACAAGGTGAGCTGTGGATCAAAGGGAAGGGTTGGACCCTGGGGAAGAAGGGGTTCAAGCACACAGACAATAGGGAGTTAAACTCTACCATTCCTGTGTTTCAGGCCCAGTCCCCAGTCGAGTAGACTCCAGGGAATGGTTTGAGGTTACAAGAGGTCAGAACAGGCTGAGTGACGTCCCCTTGGATACCAGGTGAACGTTACACTGGTTCCTTCAGCGTCTTACAATGCACACAGGCCCCACCCTTTGACCAGTCTACCCCTGCACCTCCTGCACTTGCCTGGCTGGGCCTGCATCATCTGAGCCTCAAACCTCACACTTATCTTTGGGCCCTCCTTCCCCTGCACTCTCTGCTTTCCCTGACCCTGTCCACCCAGCCTCCCCATGCTCTTCTTCTCTTAGGCCCCTCTTCCCTACTCTTGCACTTCACTTCTCTCCCTTCCCCCTCTGAACTTCTCGATACTGCACTTGCATGATCTGAATGTCCCAAGGCCAAGTAAGATCGTTTACTGTTTTGTCCTCTGTTCCCCCATCCTCCTTTCTTGTTGTGCCTTGAAACACTTGTGTATAGGCACATTTATATAAATAACCTATAAATAATAAAATAATCTATGGACACCTGCATGGGAGGATAAGAGCTGATATAAAAAGATCCTACAGGTCTTTCGCTCTCCCCACCCTCCTCCTATGTTTATACCAGACATTATCTGCTGCAAAGCCATGTGCATCTACTATTGGATCTGAATTCATATTATCATAATCACTCATGAGGTCTGAATTGATGCTTCTTGCTGGCCTCAATAACACTAAATCAAACCCTATAGAACTAGAGAAGTTACAAATATTCACATTCATACTGTTGTCACGCCTGAACCAAATGACCAGAGCAATTTAAACATGAAATCAAATTTATACATTTTAATTCCAAGGTTTCTTCTCTGTATTTACTATAGCAGTCTCTGGTTTCTGTTCGCTCCCATGTCTCCTGGAATGGACTATGAATCTTTACTTAATTTTGAGCCTGCTCTTGCTCCTGTGCAGGTGGAGGGGCGCCGTTATCCCTTCGCACATGACTGATGTGAATCCAACTCTTGTTGTTCTCCCTTTTCACAGCAGTCACGAAAAATCACTGTGTGTTCAATGGAAACGCTGCTCATTCCAGCGTTGGAGGAAGAAACTGACATAAATCAGATCCCCGGGGAGCAACTCTGGCTGGTGTAGATCTTCAGATTCTTTGACGTTTTCTTCTGTTGACTGTTGGTGAAAGTACTCAACCTGTGAAGATGCTGTGCGTGCGGTGTGTGTAATTTGTGCCCATTTTGTGGGGACTGAGATGGTGCTCCTTTCCTGGCTGATTTCTCAAATAAAATGGGGCCAAAGGCAAGCAGTACAGCCAGTTCTTAATTAAATCACTACACAATTTTGATAAACTGACTTTTAAGAACTCCATTCAACCGCTCCACGATTCTGTTGGCCTGAGTGTAGTACACTGAACACATGTACCTGATCCCCAAGAGCAAAGTGATTTCTGAGAATAAGGCATTCAAGAAGTGGGTCCCATTGTCAGACTTCAGTATCTCACAAATTCCCCCCCGTAGCAATACCTCCCTCACCAAAAATGTTGCTGCAGACTTTGCATCAGCTTGTATGCAGGGACCAACCTCCAGCCATCGGGAAAATGGACAAACCACTACGATAATGTATCAAATTATTACATATTTCTATCAGAACTATAACATTTAAATGGAGCTCACAAAATGGGCCTAGGCTAGGGCAAAACTCCTCTTACCGTATTCATGGTGTTTCCAGGATTGAATTCCCTACAAACTATACAGTTGCCTACAAATCTACTTGCCTGTTCTTGGAGGTCAATTCTAAACCATTCCTCCAGGAGCTCTTCGATTTGGTGCCGAGAATTGTGCGACTGGTAATGTAGTTGCTCTAGAGCCACAAGAAGCAGCTCTACAGGCATTACTAGCTTCCCCGTAAGCTCTCCACAGCAGATAATTGGCGAGAGGGCACATACCCCCTGCCCAGAACTCCTTTTCATCCTTAAGTGTTCTTTCCTGCCTTTCCACAATCTGAGGCAAAGGGACCGCAGTGTATGGGGCTGGCAACTGCACATGCTGGGACATGGTTTCCATTTTCTGGGAATCTATGAATGTCAAATTTGCAGCTTCTTTCGCCACTTTGTCTGCATCATCGTTTCCAAGTGCTATTGGGTCAGGACGGTTAGTATGTGCAGCTCACTTAACTATTCCTACCTCTGTGGACCGTGTTTACACTTTGTGTAGCATGCAGCGCTGTTATCCACACTAATCAGAGGTCCTGTTGGATCTCCTAAACCCTCTTCTCTGCCATCTTGACATGCAGGAGTGTATCGTGAAGGTTACATGCGCAGTCAGAATAAATAGTGACCGACCTTCCCCATACTCATTTCCAGTGCCTCTATGCATGCTACTAGTTCTGCCACTTGCGCGGAGTAATTTGAAGGCAACCGTTTCTTCATCCTGAACTGATAGTTCCCCATCCACAAGTCGCACCTGTATGCCTCTCACCAGTGTCCTGATTAATTATCGAGGAACTATCAACAAGCAGTACCTCAGCTCCCTCCAAGGCATCCTCCTTAACATTCGTCCTCTCTTCCTATTCTCCCTCATAAGTCGCACAGTCGTGAACCATGACATCAGGCTTCACTGGTTCGGCTACAAATGTCACGGGATTCACTAGGTGAAATCTTACTGGATGTATGGAAGCATTTGAGAGAAAGAGCTCATACCCTGATACACTGTGTTGTCAGTGGATTAGGACATTTCCAAAATCGCATATCCGCATGATCCAGATACAATGTCACCGGGCAACCCATGGTGATGATAAAAAACGTTTGTATTGCAAAATTTGCTGCCGCTAGAGCTTGTTCACATAGGAACTGGCCTAGAATCACTGGGTCTAGGAGTGTACTATAATAAGCCAAAGGCTTATGGCCTAACGATGTTTTCTGACCCAGGACCGCTGTCCTCACCTGCCCGTCTGAATGCAAGAATAGATAAAATGGCGGAGTAACGTGCAGAGTAACAGTCTGCATCAGTCTGAGAGGATGTGCTTTTCTTTTCCCTGCTGTTAATTTTGTGGAGTGCTGCTGCTTTAAGGATTAACAAGACACACTGCCTTTAAAAACTCTGCTTCAGCGCGGAGCGCTCGCGGAGTAACGTGCAGAGTAACAGTCTGCATCAGTCCACAGCGGGAGGCGGGGGGTCCCCGCCCGGCTCTACTGAACGCCACCGCTGATACCGCTGACACTGCTCCTGAGGTGGTGAGGTAGGGGGCTCTTTTAATGACTATAATTTCAGAAACACTTTCTTGCTGAGCACCTGAAATGTATTGGAGATCCCGCTCCTGCACTGTAAGCTCCATTGGTTCTGCCAAATGTCTGCATTTCTGCACACCCATTAACCTCTTACTTGCACAAAATGGAGGAAGAACCCGATAAACGCTGTCTGAAGAGCCATATGAAAAAAAACTGTGTCCAAGCTCCAAGTCTAAACAACTACATTCCTGCCCTTAGGGCGGGGAGTGTACTTGAATCTGTAGCAGACTTGCTTGATCCTTTTGACCCGGCTGCTACTATGGGCTCCCGCTTCCCTCTTTCCCCTTCCTTTCCCTCCCTTTCCCTCTGCCCCAAATTGACAGCTTGGGTCAACCAACGCCTGTACCCATATCTGGCCTAAGCGGGAAAGAAAGTAACAATGACCCCCTACTGGCCACAGGCGGCTCTCGAGCCTCTGTGCTTCATGTATCTGCAACGCCGGTGCCGCTGCTACCCTCGGAGGCCAAAGGGGGTGGAACCTCTGCATTAGCAGAGCAAGCGCGGGCGGCCCCACTTGCCAACGCCATCCGCCCAGCACCACCTCGTCGAGTGGCCTGGCCCGCGACAGGATCGGAGGATCCCTCGCGGCGGGCCTGAGTGCGGTGGATAAGGCGGGCGGAAACGTCCAAGCGCCGCCCCAGGAGCCTCAAGACCCATTGACGGGTCTCGCTGGAGAGACTCCGCGCACGCTACTAGTGTGTCCCTCAACCTTTCTGCCGGATACCACATCAGAAGAAGCTGGGAAGTGTGACACCCATCCCAGCTCCCAGGACCATCAAGGACACAAAGAAACTACCTGTCAACGGACCATCTCGGCTAAAGTTAAAACCGAACTCTTTGACAAACAAGAAACGAATACAGTACAAAAAAAGAGGCAAGCCCAAATCAAAACTTTCCCTGGCACAAGGAACCGCTGAGAAACCGAAGACACAAAAAAGAAAGGAAGAACTCAATGCAAAAGAAATCAAATCAACCAAAAGCTTGGCCCCGCCCGAAAAAAAGGGAGCCTGGAATAATCTCTCTACCTACTCCGCTCCTTTCCAACGCCCTCCTGAATTTCTTTAGGATTCAAGGAAAGCAAAAACGATCCAACTAGTCTGAACTCTCAGACGCAGAAATTTTAGAAGCACTGGACGAGACCCCTACGTGAGCCAAATGTAGAAAAACACTATGCCCGCAAGACGAACATCATGTCACACTGAGAGCATCCACTCGAACGCCGCTCATGGATGAAAACACTACATCGATAGCGCCTTGTACTCATCCCGAAATAACAGTAATGAGAGAAGTCGAAATGGGACCACCAACCCAGGGCTCTGCCACAGCCACAATGCCCCCTGACAAATTGTTTTGGTTGGTCCGGTCTCAACGGAACCAAACAAAACAGAGGCGCAGTTAGGGCAATCGTACCCTAACTCAGAATGCCTCCATCCAAGGACACAAAATCTATCCACAGAACCGCAGGCATGGAAACCTAATCGCCCTGAAGTAAGCATCATGGACAAAACAAAAGAAAGGCCAGAAATAGAAGCTCGGCCCGCCCAGCATGGAATGTTAGACATACTAGACCTGCTTCAGCCAAACCCATACCCAATACACAGAGAATTGAGTCCGCAGCCTTGGACTAAAGCTCACCCATCTACCCCAAACGCTTGGTCGTCTATAAAAGAATATTCAACAGCTCCACTGCCTCAACGGAGCTTGGGCAACGGCCCATGGAATTCTTCTCCAAGATCCTTCAATCTTCCGAGGTCGGTGGCCCCGCAGTTAGACGTTGACATTCAGTCACGAGCGCTTTAACAGACTGTAGAGAAACAACTTTAAAAAACGGAAGGCTAAATGAATCCCAAACATTCACACAAAAGACTCACCGAATAACAAGACATGACAATGTTCATGACTGCAATAACTATCGCAATGGCGTCATTTTGCAAACTTTACGAAACCCTAGGCGACACCTCGAGAGACAACACAGCCACATTGGCTATTATACAATCGAACCTGACTTTTCTGGAGGGCTTCATAACGGCCATAGATTTGAAATATGATATTTCACAAAGGAAAAGAGACATAACTGAACTTGAGTGTGAAAACGCCATGGCGGGCATAAGCCATAAAGATGCTCCACTGGGCCGGATGGAATCGAAATCAACTCAGACGCTGCAGAAGAAAGGAAATGATGAAATTGCTCAAATATTCCTTAACAGCCCGAAAACACCCGCAACAGTGAGCAGAAAACAGCCACAGACCAACTCCGGGCCAACTCAGATTGCTAGCCAAAGCCAGAGGCAGCAGAAAAAGGCCCTTACATTGGCGGAGAAGGAGCAAACCGAGCCACCGCCTCAACCTCATATACACGCAAAACTTGCTACGACCACGACGGAACACAGGCCGACTAAATACACTCCGAACCAAGATCCAGCCAAAATGACGGTTGCTTCGTCAATTGACCTAACTCAGTCACCCAGATCGACCAACGATTTTCTGAATTCCAGTATTTTAACCAATGTGTCTCACTTTAAAGAACAAGAGCCCCCAGAAAACTTCAGATCTCTTAACAAGGCTGACACAGGCCACATCAAATCTCAAAACAGTACAAATTCTTCTAAGAAGATATCAATTCCAAGTTCCATGGAGGGCCCTCTGCTACAACACCTATATCGCCCCTCCTCAGTCTCAACAACAGCAATTCATGTACCGTTTATAGGCTCCTCTAACGAATCTACACACAGAAGTCTGGTGACACAGGCACGGTAAACACACACACCAACAGAAAACGGAGGCGACGGTAACTATGGATAAATTGACGCGTCTGTTTAAAATCGAGCAGATCTCAAACAGACAAATGCATGGTTCTAAACCGTAGAACAGTGCTAAAAATCACAGCAGCTACATCTGGCCTAAATCATTTGAAAACGGAAGATTTCATATTAATAGAGCCATATCACAGAGATAACAAGGCAAAAGCCTATTTTCACATCAAAGCAGCTTCAATCCAACACCTGAGCCGGGACGTAGGGAAATAACTAAACTCGGCCGGATTTCTGCTATCCGAATTAAAAAACCCAGTATCATCATACAAAAAACGAACTTGGGAAGTTCTGGTGGCTCTAAAAAGAAGGCAGTCACCCAACGCATCAGATCAGCACTCCACCCGTAGAGTGGAACTGAAGGCCTACTTTGGGGTTACACGCGAAAGGGAAAAGGAACCTCGGGTAGATGATCGCAATACACCTCGAAAAATAGACCTGAGGCCTGCTAGAGGAAGACACACAGAAACCCTATCGGAAAGACTCGGCTGGTACATCGGAGGTCTTTCCATCCCAAGACCCCCAAGACAAAAGTAGGCGCAGTCCGGACCATTCCTCATTGGATAGACATCATAGATACGAAAGAAGAGAGGATAAGAGGCTATTCTCCTCAACGAAGAAGACTGAACATCAACAGAATCCGCAGGCATCAGTCGCCGAGCAATAGATTCCCTGATACAATGGACACTACAAAGAAAGATCTAACTTCGGGCAGACCATGGAACTGGCTAAAAGGAGAGCGCGCTTCAAATCGAAGCAGATAGCAATTATCCAACGAAGCCAAACAAGTCGACTACTCAAAGTTGTTGACGTTAGCCTCGTGGAACACCAGAGGCCACGCACACCTAACCGACCCCAACAGTGAAGACCTTGGCCGCTTTGACATTCTGTGCCTCCAGGAGACCTGGCTCCTAGAAAAACCGTCCATGAATGGATTCGAAATTGAGGTCTCTCCAGCGGTGAGAGGACTCGTAGGCCGGCCTTCCGCTGCCTTACTCATTGCTGTGAGGACAGGCCAAAACTTGAAAATCGTCAAAACCATCGTTCGAACCTACGGGATTCTGGCAATTCGTATTGAATGGATGCATTTTCTGGAGAACATAAGACAATGGACTGAGACCTCTCTTGCAGTTATAACTACCTACTGGAACCCACAAAGAACATCGATCACGGCTTTCTGCCATGCCATGGCCGACACTATAGACACCATTGTAGTGGACTGGAACACTACGCAAGTCATAATATGCAGCGATTTGAACGCCAAATGCCTCCACCCCAAAGAAGCATCTTTACATTCAGTGGCTGCGTTGCTAACGGAATCAATGGGTCAAGCCTGGATGAACTTGATGGCCTCAAGAAATCTACATAATGCAGCACGGATTAAAGAGGGGCAAGCGCAAATCCCTACTTGGGAACGAGGTTCCTCCACGGCCACCCTGGACTATATTTTCATCTCAAACGATTTGTGTGCAGACATCGATAGCTTCAAGGTGATCAAAACAGACCCGAGCGACCATAACATGCTCACTCTCGGATGGTTTTCAGCCTCTCGAGAAGTCAGAAGCTACACAGCTTCGGTGGAGTCCAATCCTCAACAAACTCGACTCCGCCTCACTGCCTCCAGTGTGAGAGGGATGATCCAACAATTCGCTACAACTGGGGACCTATCAACGCTCTCCAAGACATCCCAGCGACCTAACTATAGCCCGCTCTTGATTAAGTACAAGTCTGAGAAGGAGGCAAAGCCTATTCCCTTTACCTACAACCACACATATGATAAAATAATAGCTGAAAAAAAAAGTGGTGAGAAAAAGGAAACGCAACGCAAAAGCGGCTAACACTAATCAGGTGTGGGAACTATGAACAAAGGAATATAAAAGCTACAAAACATGGATCAGACTATGCAGGGCAGTTCTGTACCAAAATGCCGCCGAAACCATGATAAGAACACTATCAACTAAAAAATTTGCTGATTTCTGGGCTTTGATTAACATTTCACAAGGAAAAACAGGAACAAATATGACCAACTCAGTTCCTGAACCAGCTTGGGTCGAGTTCTTTACACATCTTTTTGCTCCTCTGCCAACAAACGCGACCTCCAGCCTGGACTTAAACTTGGCTCCCTGGGTGGATCTTTCTGCAAAAGTAGACATCACAGCGGCCATCAAAAGCTAAAAACCTCTAGAGCCCTGGGACCTTATGGCCTTACGAACACCGACCTAAAAACACACATCACAGCATGGACAGATAAGTCTTCTGTTCAGTCGCTGCAGAGCTAGCAGACAGATCCCAGCATCCTGGACAAAAGGTACTGTCATTCCAATTTCCGAAAAAGGAAGCAGAGAAGAGCCAGCAAACTATCAACCAATAGACCTCCTGGATATCATGGGTAAACTGTTTGCCACTCTTCTTCAGTGCTGGGCAAAATCGGCCCTGTGTGAAGATCCCTTCCAGCTGGTCTTCAAGAAAAACAGCGGAACGGCAGTGAATATCCTTATACTCAGCATGATTAAGGCCCAAATAAAGCAGGGAGCCCCAACAGTCTATGCAGCCTTTATAGACCTGTCGCAGGCTTTCGACAGATCGTTGCTATGGAAAAAGCTAAAAGGCTGGAGCTGCCCAGAAGAAATCTTGCAACCGATCATAGCCCTCCGTTCAAACACCACCTTATGTGTCCGCTTGAACAAGCAAGGCACTCTTACCAAAGAAATCCCGGGTGAAAGAGGAGTGAAACAAGGATGCCCGCTGGCCCCGGCTTTGTTTCTAGCCTTTTTGGGCGACTTTAAAGACTCAAAAGCTAATGTTCGGAGCTTTCCTCCAAAGCTCGGCAGCACCTTGGTGTCTCGAATCCTCTATGCTGACGATATGATTCTCCTAGATCAGACCCAAATAGCCCTCCAACGCCAGCGGGACAATTTGGCAGAGTACATGGCTTCAAATAACCTTATCATAAACATCGCCAAAACAAAAATCATGATCTTTGCCAAGAACCGACAACCTAAGACGGCAGCTCACATTTGGTCTGTGAATAGATGCCGTATCGAAGTGGTCCCTCACATTAAATACTTGGGAGTCATTCTCGATGGAACACCACAGTAGTCCCAAAGGCAATCATATCTTTGGGACAAAGCCAAGAACCTGACCTCGCAACTGAGACTGATGATCGCAAGTTCGGCAAATTTTCATTGATTCCTGCAATCAATTACTATAAGGGGAAAATTGTTCCAGCATTAACATACGGCATGGACGCTATGATTAGCATGCGGAGCTCATTCTGGCCAAAACTGGAGGGCTACATTTGGAAGACGATTTTGGGTCTACCAAATTCAATCCCGATCACTGCTGTGAGAAGAGAGTTGGGCCTATTGTCGCTGGGGGCCACTGTCGGTCTGTCCGCACTGGCTATGTACCGAAAGACTCTTATCCAAGACGGTCCGCCGATTTTCAACATCATTGGGAAAGAGCTAGCGGCAACCAAATGCGAGGGGATCCAGAAGTGGATTATTTGCCAAGAAAAGAAACTGGAAGAGGTGGTCTGCACCAAAGATGATTTAATTTACTTTCCACAAAAAGTGATCCAAAAACTCAAACACCAAGACTGGATATCTACTGGCGACCTAACCTCGGTGATTAAATCTTTAAAACATTTGCCGCCAACATATAATAAGCTAAATTCCGCTCTGGCCTACTGCAAAAAATTTCCGGATAAAAAGCTACAAAGTCTTTTTACAAGCCTGTTTGAACTTACTCCACACCAGAGAGATTGTGGGGATAAGAAGCCAGGCCAGTGTCACAACATGCAGACTGTGTCTAAATGAGGACTCGAGAAGAAACAGTTGGACATCTGCTGCTAAATTGTCCCACTCTCAATCTAGAACGCTCAGCAATCCTGGCTCCACTATGGGTAAACTCTGTCTTGGTAGAAGAAGACACGTGGTAGTGCCGACTTATTTCTGGTGAAAAAGCACGATGGGCAGTAGCCACAGGCAAACTAATGGAAACAGCTTTTATAAAGATAAACGCCAAGATTCCAGCTAGCGGCAAGTGATCAACCATTACTTCGTGTAATTACATCTCACCACAAACCTATTGGGGCAATCTGAGTAGAGTTTCCAGGCGGGACTCTCTCTCCCTCTCTGTGCCCAACTAACGGTCTAACGAAACACCACCTGTACCAGATGAAGCTGGATTCTAAGTGCTTTGTTGACTATTCACGGCTGACTAAACCAGCCAAAAGAACAAGACGCATAATTGGAATTATTTGGGAAATTCTTGGAATTTGGTAGAAAGTTTACATGTATCTACATGAAATCTTATCTCGTTTACTTCTTGTAAAAATAATTTTTCTTTCTTTGATTAAATACAAGTAAATGAAAATAAAATGGCTTTTTGTAATCTGGGGTCATCAAGACAGGAGCATTGCTCATCGCAGCCTTGAGTTCCCAAAAACAGGTCACCATATCTTCGGACCTTTCACTTTCTGTGCTCCCTGAAGTCCTTGCAGTAAGGGCTTTGTGTAACTAGTGTAGTCAAAGATCCATGATTTACAATAAGAGTCCCAAAAACTGCTGCATTTGTTTCAGTCACTGGCTGGGGAGTACTCTGAAGTGCAGCATCTCTCATGCATTACTTTTCTTCCTGCAGGCGATATTACCTGCCGCAAATATACTACCTGTCTAGCAGACTGCAATTTTTCTTTGTCCACTTTCTACCCCTTCTCCGCAAGCAGGGTGAGAGGAGTGTTATTGAATCTCCTCGACACTGCTCTTCTGAAGTACTACAGACTAGTAAATTGTCCACGTTCTGGACACATGTAAATTCCCCAAATCCATTTGAACTACATTTATTTAAAACTCTGAGATTCACAGTACTCCTGGGGCCACCTTGTGCGCTCAAATCTCTGACCACAATACGTACATTCTGTGTGGTACTGAGAATCGGGGTTTAAGAGGCCCGAGAATAATGCATTTTTTTTTTAATCCATCATGGGGGAAATGGGTCGACCCAGTAGGGATATTACAGAATGGTAGCAGGATTTGGCACCACCGGAAACCCTGCCTCAACAATGTTCTTTAGAGGCCGCAAATCCTGCACCATTCTCCAACTGGACACCTTTCCTTTCTTCACAGGGCAGTTTGCCGTGTTCCATGTAGACACAGAGGTTGGATTGGGCCTTGCTTCAACAACGCCATAATGGTCTCATAAATCCCTTCAGCAGCCTCTCCAGACATGGGGTATTGCCCGACACGTGGTAATATCGCACCATTTTTCACTTGTATTCGCACTGCTCCAACACTCCTTAACAGCCCCACATCATGAGGATTGCTGGTCCATAAATGGTCGGGCACCTCTCCAAATCCTCTTTCCAATATGGCGATGTATTTTTAAAGTTCAGTATGGTCTGTGGTACTTTGCTCTAACGTCATCTGGCAAGACATCCCAATCTCAAAAACCATCTCTCCTGTGTCTTCGGGAACCATGAACAATTGCTTGTTGGAATCGTCCCTTAGTGATAGGATTGGATCGATGCACAAGACTGTGTGACACCCTCTGCCTTCCGCATGCAGTCCCTGAGAGAACAGCCCTGTCCTCCTTGATGACCACTGCTTCTAGGAGAATCGTAAGAATGGTGCTTGGCGTGACCGCCTGCGTGTTAGCAGGCCGAAACAAAAATGAAATCGGTATAACGCATATCCGATTCCCATGACCCAAACCAACACAACCATTACCCAATAAAGGAACAAAGCTGAATGTACAGACAACCCCCCCCTTGTTGTGCTGCCGTAACGTGCAAAAGCTCTGCTTCTCTCACCGGATACAAACCTGGAGTCAAACATTCTATACCTTCCTCTGTGAAGGCGATAATCATGTTGAGATTAAGGAGATCTGTTCCCAAGAGGTTTGCTGGGGTATTTGTACAATACAAGTGAGCAGATACATTTTGTGTACCCACCTTCATATGTAGATCATCGGTGTAAGGAACCGACGGGATAGCCCCAGAGTATCCCTGTGTCCATCGGTTTGCCTGACAAGGGAACTCTTCTACCTTGATGCAAGATTTATAAGCCCCAGTATCGACCATAAATGAAAATGTTCGGTCACCTACCTTTTACACTTATCCGCGGTTCGTCTTCTGGATCGGTAATAACAGACAGGGCTGGACACATTGGAGATCCCTTTGGGCTGTCCTAATCCGGATACATGTTCGCACGGGGGAGTGGGAAAGGATTCCCTCCTAATACACTTGTTCCAGAATAGTGAGTAATTGTCCCTTGGGGTAAAGACGCTGTAAAAAACCAGAAGCTGTTTCACGACTCAGTCACCAGGGGTTCCTTATTCAGGTGGCCAGTGAAAGGCCATAGTTATTGGATCCCGACCCTATGGGGTGGACAAGCAAGAGAGGATCACCTGGGTAGGGGGTCCTCAGGGAGTGGGAAGTAGACACTGGAAGGTGAGACATGTTATTCACCCCATATTCCCTCAACCTTTATGGGATACTACAACTCCCATAACTCCCCTCCTTTCCTAATCAGCCCAACTACTGAGACGAGGAAGACTGAGACTAGGACGATTATCACTAGTAGCATGTACTGACCTTGTCCCACTAATGAGGCCAGGCAAGGTCAGGCACTCGATCACATTCGCACACATGCCTGAAACTCATGGACAGTTATTCACACTATAAAAGATGGAGCACAGAAAGACACAGGGGAAGGCAGGTGCCAAGAAGAAAGGCAAGCTGGATTGCGAGAAGGTGGAGCAGCTGAGCGAGAGAGCTGCAGAGGACCACACCATGAGAATGAGATGCTGAGATGCTGACAGGCTGCGAGTTGAGACAGGAGAAAGTGTGGTGAGGGAGCCGTGTCTCAAAGAAGCCAGGAGAGTTCGGAGAAGGGAGCGGGGGGTGGGCTAGTCACTTTCTTCCGTGCACCAGCAGACTGCTAGTTTCCACCCAAAGGCCGCGAGACAGCCTAGGAGTGTTTGTGGGGCAGGTGGGCAAGACACTCTACACGTGGCACAGGGGCTACCTTCGCTTTTATTGCAAATGTTCCTTTAGATGACATTTTCAAAGCAGCTAGTGGAGTTCAATACCTTTACACAGCATTGTCTGGATACTCATTCCAAACAAGATTCACAAGTGGGGCAAGCAGTATTGAAGCATCTTCTTGCTGCTGTACCTTCAAACATCCCACCACCTTCTCCAGGTACTGCTCGCTAGTCTATGCAATGCATGATTGAGCAGCAGACCTTCAGGCCTCAGAAGGCATACATTACTCGACGTAATCGCATTTCTGATGTGTGTATCTTCTTAGATTCACATGCGCCCACCCTTCCTCCCCTCTTGGAGTTGAATGTACATAGACCTCAAATATACACAAAAGGTAGCAGGCGCCCCTCTCTCGAAAGAACAAGGCATGATAACCTGTTCAGTGGTTATTAACCACATTGAGAGTTCGCAGCCATTGCTTTTAGCTCACTGTACCTTCACAGATGGGAAATATCCATTTGCATATCAGTCTTTGTCCCGCTCACAAGGGCAGTCCAGCACCGAAATGCTATGGCAATTCCTCTCTGAACAAGAGTACCATCAGCAACCCCATACACGTGTTTCAGCCTTGTTGGGCATCATCAGTGAGGTGCAGCTGAGCCTCTCTAAGCACAGTGAGCAGGGAGTCCACGTCTGGTTGCCCCCAGGTAACCTAGGGTGACCAACCCCAAGTTCCTTTCAAAAATACACAAAAGGTAGCAGGCGCCCCTCTCTCGAAAGAACCTCAAATACCTTACACTAATTTACTCACACAAACACTTCACACATCAAAGTCCTGCACATCACACCAGGGATTTTTATTTATTTATTGGTCATTTGTAATGTGCCTAGTGTTTCGAGGCGTAGCAAGGCAAGGGGCAAGGGTGAGGGGGAACAGGTAGGAGAAAAGTAGCGATCCTAAGAGGCCAAGCAACATTCAGATCGTGCAAGTGCGGTAACGAGAAGTTCAAAGGGGAGGGGAAGGTGGAGAAGTGCAGGAGCTGGGTGTAAGGGCCCATGAGAGGGACGTGCTAGGGGGGCCGGGTAGATGGGGCCAGGGGAACATAAGGTGAGAAGGGATCCACAAGTAAGTGCAGATTAAGGGGCTGGAATGGCTCCATGATGTGAGCCTGCCAGGCAAGTGTGGGCAGGGTCAGATCGAGAATTGGGAGGGGCGGGGGTCCGAGGAAAACAAGTGCAGAGGTAGACGGGACAGGGGCTGCTGCCCTGTATGACTTTTATGTGACGGACTCTGTATGACAGTCTCGGGCAGAAGGGGACTTGAACATGGAAGGGGGAGGCGGAAAGAGAAAGAGTAAAGGAAGGCCTTGTCACGACCCTCGCCCAAAACCCCCTCTGGCAAACCCATTGGCCAGGTGGAGTCAGGACTCGGGCCTCTAGAGCCTGGCATCCTCTTCAAAAGCCCTCATGGGGCCAGTCCTGGCACCTATGGCGCCAGGCTCATACACCATGAACAACAATGTGCTTGGGAGCTACTTTATTGTATTGTCAGCCAACATGGAGGCATCCACATAGCTTGGTTTGTAAGAACCAAGCTATGCGGTCTAGTGTTTTGGGTGTGGCAGGCCTGGAACTACTTTCCCTGGTACTACTTTACCTGGGCTATATAAACCACACCCTGACTGCAGAACATGCTTCGTGTTACTTTGCAGCTTGCAACGTGATGCTCACCGTGTCCAGCTATTCCCTCGAACCTCGGAGAAGCAGAACCTGCAAGGAGACAAAAGGAACATCATTAGCAGCAGCATCTTACCTGCAGTTTATCTTTAAACACTCGCAGCTACTGAGAACAGCTTCCTCGAATCTGCACGCCTCCCGGACAGAATGACCTGAAAGAGGAAGATGGAGGCAACATTAAAGAAAGCTGCAGACACATTTACAAACTACGAACTGCTCAAAAGGCTTACCTGGCTGGTCGCCTCTCGGCTGGCACCACTCCGGACATTCCACTCGCACTGAAGAACACCGCGACCTGCAAGGAAGGAAAACACAGGTTAGCAAAGGCAAGACTTCGCAGCTCTGCGCATAGCGCTTACTTACCGCATCATAGCGCTCTTAATGCGCCATCATTTACCAGCGGGGCTCAACCAAGCCAGTTCACCGCTCTGAAGCTAGGCATACCTAAGGGAGAAAAAGACATTTTAAACAAAGAAAGGCATGCAGGATAGCAACAAAACTAAAGAACAGCAATAAGACCTACCTGAACAATATCAAAAGGGCTGGTGTCAGTGAAGTAACTGGACCGCACTCGCCCATGAAAGACAACGTGCCCCTGCAAAGAAGGCAGGACGGAGAGCACGCCTAATTCTACCACAAGGTGAGTAGAGGGCGCCAGAGGGACTGAAAGCATACGGGGGTGGAGGGAGGATACTTACCCCAGTCGGTCAGTCTTGAACACCGTCCTCCTGTATTTTCAGGCAGAACCTTCCCCGCAGACCACATCAGGGCAAAGCTGAGAAGCATACCAGCGAGTAACCCAGCTGTGTGGCGTCCCTGTGGATACCAGGTGAGCGTAACAGGCCTTCAGCAGCTTCCAGAACTTAAGGAGATCTGGCTCAAGTCTTAAAGGTGCAATGAAGCCATTCCAAAGGGACGCTCCTGCAGAGGAGAGGGATCTACCCCCCCCTCTCTGCCTGGAGAAACCTCTGACTTGCAGAGAGTTAGAGCTAGATGAGCGAAGGTCTCTAGTAGGGAGGTATTTGGGATAGTGAGTTGGATATAGCAAGGTCCCAGGCCCCAGAAAGTCTTGTGGATGATGCAGAGGGTGTTGAACTTGTTCCTTTCAGCTACCGGCAGCCTGTGGAGAGATTTAAGGGCTGGAGAGATGCCATCCCTGGGCTGTTCTGGATTAGTTGAAGGGGGGGCGAAGGGAGGAGCTGGGAAGATTGAGAAGGCTGTTGCAGTAGTTCAGCCTTGAGAGAACCAAAGCTCTGGAGACAATGAGTTTCTGGGGGAATGGGAGAAAAAGCAGAATGCCTCTGAGGAGTTTCAGCTGGAAGTGGGCCTTCTTGGCAAGGTCCGTGATGTGAGGAGAGAAGCAGAGAGTGGAGTCAAAGATGACGCCAAGGATTTTAGCTTCATTGGAGGGAGAGGGCCCAAGGAAGGTGGCCAGAGTGTGGGACGGAAAGAGGGAGCAGGAGTCCCGATGACAATGTTCTGTGCCTTTTGTTATTAGTGCGCCATGCCTGGATAGCAGACAGGCAGTCCGGAATGAGAGAGGAAGAAGAGGAGGGTAGCTTGAAGGAGAGCTTCATGTCATCAGCATAACACTGAAAAGTAAGGGAGAAGGTGGAGATCAAATGGGCTAAAGCTGGCAGGTAGATGGTGAAGAGCCAAGGTGAGCGGATAGAGCCCGGAGGGACACAACAGGTGGGGAGTGAGATGGTGGAGAGCAAAGGGCCCAGATGAACCTGGGAGGGTGGGCCAGAGAGGAAGGAGGTCCACCAATCCAGGGCCTGGTCCATGATGCCAAGGCTGTCGCAGAGCCGGTTTGTCAGGGTGGCAACTGTTTCTAAGCAGAGCAAAGGTAAAGAAGGATGAGGACAGAAGGAGAGCTAGAATCGAGATTAGTAAGCAAGTCTTAATGGGTGTTAAGGAGAGCAGTTTCCGTGCCTCTGGAAGCTCAGTGGCCAGACTGGTGGTCGTGGAGGCAACCAGTGGTGAACAAGCTGGGAGATGACAAACTTCTCCAAACGTTTACCCAGAAAGCGGGTCATGGAGATGGGGCGGTAGTTTGCCGCACAGGAAGGGTCAGCATATGTCTTTTATTTTTTTTTTGGAGAGGTTGCATAAGGGAGTGCTTGAGCAGTGAGGGGAAAGATCCAGTGGCAAAGGAGTGATTGCAGAAATCAGCCAAGGCCGGAGGGACAGAATGTTGTCCTTGATAGTTGTGGAAGAGCAGTTGTGCAGCTGTTTGTATGAAACCTTCCTGGAGTGGAGTAGAGTAGAGTAGAGTAGAGTAGAGTAGAGTAGAGTAGAGTAGAGTAGAGTAGAGTAGAGTAGAGTAGAGTAGAGTCAGGATGTCTTGAGTTTTAGAGATGAGGCCAGGGAGGAGCAGAGGGCCAGGGAAGGCTGAGGAGAAGTGGAGACTGCAGTAGGGTTGGCGGTTTCCATGCAGATTTTGAAAAGGTTAGCCCTGTTAGAGGCTGCAGAGATCCAGGCTTCGATATAGGCCCTCTCCTTAGAGCAGATGGCTGGTCTATATTGCTTTTGGAGAAGGTGGCAGGCCAGTTTGTCAGAGGATGTGCTCGTAGACTGCCACTTAGCTCAGCAACTCTGCACTTGCGTTTGAGTGGTCAGGTCAGAATCAAACCAGGATCTGCACTTGGAGGCAGACTTCATGGGATCCTCCTGACCGGGCCAAGGATATCCAAGGTGTTGGAGATTGAGAGATGGAGTTTAGAGAGGGCTATGTCATAGTGAGAATTGGAGGAAGGGGTAGGAGGAGGAGTTAAGGTGGCGGCAAAAGCTCCATCTGGTGCTCGCTGGCAGTGCGGGTGGAGGCTGAGCCGGGACACCAGGAAGGTCAAGGTGACATGACAGGAGAGCATGATCAGACAAGGACAGAGGAGTGACACGAGGGTTGGAAATTGGGAGGTTTGAGATGAGAGCATCCACAGTGTGTCTGGCATAGTGTGTCGGACCAGAGGGAAGAATGGAGAGGGAGAGGGAGAGAGAGTCACAGGGGTTGCGGAAAGACCCAGAGGCCGCATCACGGGAATCCAGGTGAATATTAAAGTCACAGAGGAAGACCCGCTTGGAGTAGGAGGTCAAAAGGGGAGATGTGAAGTCTGACCCTTCAGAGAGGAAATGGGAGACCTGACCAGGGAGCTTGTAGATGGTGTCTCCCCTGTCCTCTCTCTGACTCTGGCCACCAAGACGGCAAACAAGGGATTTGAAAGAGGAATAGGACTGGGTGGGTATGATAGGAGGGACCCACTCGGGTATGATCAGGGCCACTCCACCCCCAGGCCGGTTAAGTTTGGGTTTAGAGAGGATCTTATAACCCTCAGGGAGAAGTGAACCATGTCTCGGCGAGGGCAAGGACATCCAGATCGAGGTCCTCAAGGAGGTGGCAGATGTCAGGGGAGTGTTTGACGGCAGAGCGAGAGTTGAGGGTGGAGAAGGTTGCAACTTTTGAAGGTCTTCCGATGAGGGGTACAGGATTGTGGTACAGCCGTCTGAGATGGCAGAGGAGCCCGAGGGGTGGTAGAGAGAGGGGCAGGAGAGGTGGGGAGGAAGTTGCTGAAAGACGGGAGACTCCTATCAAGAAGGAGGAGATCAGGCCATGACCGTTCAAGTACTAGCCAAGTATGGATAGTATTAGACCTGCCCGGTCGACGTCCATTTTTAACTTTGGAAAACATGCAATACTCTGCAGATGCCGCTAGATGGCAGCCTATGCAAAGCATGTGCATTTAAGCCGACACAGTAATCCAATATGATTACTGCAAGTAATATATGCCGCAGACTGGGGCATACAATTGTCTCAGGCACCAATTAAATAGTGGTCCACAGTTGCAAATGGCAATTCATTCCTTTTGTGACAGACTGTTGAATAGTTGATAAAATGTGATGCAAATTGTGCATTATAAAGTTAGTTATTCGGCAACACTGGTTAAAACTACTAGCTTCGTAGTGAAGTAACTCATTAAACTAGCCCACATTGGCCAAAAAAAACAGGCGCACACAAGCATTTTGCATTGTTGGTTCAGGCATTGCCCTATAGCCCAGTCCGAGCCTGGTCTGCCATATAGCTTTAATACACACTCGTTTCACATACCAGTTATTTACATGAGGCAATGATTATTTGAAGCAAATGTTTTGTTGTAAAACTGAAACCTTTAGCAAAGTGGGAGAGAGGCTTCAATAGTTTGAAAGATTAGCCTTGTTACTGTGACTTTGAAAGTTTAAAATTGTACTCGTGCTGTGAAAACAGTTGTATACCTCACAACTCATTAACTCTTATGTCTGTTTCCAACAGGACAACTAAATGAGGTAACAGTAGGAATTTTCCGAGGTAACCAGATGCGCCTGAAACGAGCATGCATCCGAAAAGCGAAGATCTCAGCTGTGGCTTTTAGAAAAGCGTTCTGTCACCACAAATTGGTGGAGCTGGATGCTACTGGGGTTAATGCAGACATTACAATCACAGACATCATAACGGCACTGAGCAGCAGTAAGTGGATCCAGGAAAACCTTCAGTGCCTTGTGCTGAACTCTTTAACACTTTCTTTGGAAGATCCTTATGAACGGTGCTTCAGCCAGTTGTCTGGCCTTCGTGCTCTAAGCATTACAAATGTTCTTTTCTACAATGAGGACTTGGCAGAAGTTGCTTCCCTGCCAAAGCTGGAAAGCCTGGATATATCCAATACCTCAGTAACGGACATCACAGCATTATTGACTTGTAAGGATCGTCTGAAATCTCTCACAATTCACCACCTGAAGTGCTTGAAAATGACAACCACGCAGATTTTAGATGTAATCCGTGAACTGAAATATTTGACTCACCTGGATATTTCAGATGACAAACAGTTTACATCAGACATAGCTTTTCGTCTACTTGAGCAGAAAGACATCCTGTGTAATTTGAGATCTTTGGATATTTCTGGAAGGAAACATGTCACAGACAACGCAGTGGAAGCATTCATTGTACAGCGGCCCAGAATGCACTTTGTGGGACTGCTTGCAACTGAAGCTGGTCATTCGGAATTACTTTCTGGAGAAGGAAATTTGAAGGTTTGAATTATTTGTACCCATTTTATGATCCTGTCTTCTGGTTTTAGGAAATGCCATATGTTTGTGCACATACCTAGAAAATCTTTAATTGGGTTTACAAATTACAATCCTGGCATCCATTACATTTGTCCAAGTAGTTGTAAAGATAAACTTTCTTGCTTTCATCTCACATGTAGGACATATACTATTACGCCCCGTCCCCTTTCCTCCATACTTGTGGGACATTCTGTCCTTCAGGATGGGTCCGGAACACTTTTGTCAAAAAGAATAAAATTTTGAATTTGTATCCTATTTTTACACAGGGCCAGCGCACGTGGCTGTAACCCTGCCCTGCTGATCTCTGCCCCGCGCATCGCCCTTCAGTCCTTTTCTTTGCGCAGTCGGGGCTGGTTGCACTAGCGTCACTGGGAATTGTTATTTTTATTCCCCTTGTACTTTTTTCCTGCTCGGGTTCCTCGATCATCTAGTCCTCCGTCAATGCCGGAGCGTCTGGTATTCGTGTCCTGTTCTTCATGCGAACGTCACTTCGCGAGGGCGGATCCCAATTCTTTGGTTGGAGTGTCTAGGCCCCGAACTTCTCTCAGATTCCTGCTTCTACTGCGACACCCTCTCCGTCCGGGCACTCTGTCGTCTTCTTCGGTGGGAGGAAGTGTTTCAGTGCGTTCCTCTACCTCATTTCCAGCGTCGAAAAGAAGAAACGCCCGGTAAGTTCTTTACTTTTTAGGGTGCCCCGAACAGGGGACTTCTACCTGGGGTCTTCCAGGTCTGGGAAGGGCTTGTGTAGCTCTGTCACCAGGTGTTCCCCTGAGGTGCCTCAAGGGCCTAATAGGTGCACAGGAGTGTTCTGAGGGCTCCTGCAGCGGACCTGCCAAAGACGCTGTTCCAAAGTTCACCATTTGGGTGCTAAGGTTCAGCCCAGTTCTTATGTGGCTCTGGATACCGGGGTTAGCCCTGAGGTCAATGTTTCTGGAGCTTTCCACACGAGTCATGGCTCGAGGCCCCTCGGGGGAGCTGTACGTCCTTGGTTAAAACCCAAGGTTTCGCTTCTTGAGGCTAAAGTCAGCATAGACAGACACGAGAGATTCTCTTTGAAGGTCTTGTCGGTAAGGTACGTCCCTCAGCCATCCCACGCTCAGGGTCGTGGTGGTACCGGTTCTGTTGAAGGGGCAAAGAGGGTGGTCACAGACTATATTCCGTCCACTAACGGTTCTGCTGAGGTTCCTCCACTGGAGGCTAATTCTGGGGCAGTTGCTAAGATCTCTAGTAAGCATCGGAGACTCCCCCAGTACTGGCTCTGCCGAGGATACATGTGTCAAGGCTAAGGCGTTACTTAAGTCCCCTGAGGAGACCTTTGCCTCATCTCCACATGTAACTCAGTTCTCCTCCGGTGTCGACAAAATGGCAGCCCAGCCTTGTGGTCCACTGCGGCCATTTTGGATACCTCCCTTTACACCAACGTTCATGTCGTCTGGTGCTGGGAGCATTACTTTTGGGGCTGAGCAGCCTTTTCCATGCTATGTGGACAACAGAAATCTGTTACGCCCTTCATTTGACTGGCATGCTCTGATACCACTGCCTCTTAGTCTCGCTCTCTCCTGCTTCTGTTCCACTGATCTATGTGGATCCGGCCGGTGGTGGGCCCTCCTGGCAAACATCCTCCTTGCGTTCATGGGGGTATGCCCCTCAGGAGCGGCCTCTTCCTGTACCAGCGCCAAAACCTGCGGCTGAGGATGAGTTTTTTTTGGGAAGTTTCAGATGCTCATGCACTCTGACCCTATGAAGGCATATTTCAAATGCCTTTTCAGGGAAATGTACCCAGAACCTCTTGGGCCACCTCCTGCCCCGGCTGTTCCAATGCAGGTTCTGGTGGTGCCACTTCCTCCACCGCTTCCTTCTGGACCTCCTCCATCTCTCCCTCCTCTTCCCCCATTGTCTCCTAGAGAGAAGACACCAGCAGACCGGGGCAACACTTCTGAGGCGGTATGCGTGGTGGACCAGTCTTCTGTTCCCACCTCGTTGGATGAGCCTCAAGCGGATCAGGATAGCGATAAGCAACCCCGCTCGGTGAGAGCATTCCATGATCGGGTTGCGGATATGATGGTCCTCCTTGCTATTCCAGTACCTGAGGTCCCACTCCTCAGGAGCGGGTGCTTTCTGGTGCCTTTACCCTGTCACCTCAGGAGCGCACCAGCCTGTTGCCCCAGATGGACGTCTTGGCTGAGGCCCATAAGGTCTGGGATAAACCCCACACTGGGCCACACCTCAACGAGAGAATTGATGCTTGATACAAGCTTCACGTCTGAGGTGATAGCCTTAACGGCTTGTCCGCTCCCTTCCTCAACAGTGGTGGCAGCACCTACTCTGCTTTCCAAGCCAGCCTCTGCATCTTCAATGGCAGCGGCCCAAATCCTATCCAAAGAGGATACACTTCTGACAGTCTTTGCCAGTTCGGCACTCCAGCTTCAGCAGCCAATCTGAGGCTGTGGAATAGCCGACTTCCAGGAGTGTATTTCCGCGGATAGGCTAGATGACTTTAAAGCCGGTTTGTCGGACGCCAGAGTGTTGGCGCAGGATCTACTGGAAGCTGTGGCACACCATGTAGTTACTTCGCCTCAAGGCCTTATGGTCGGGGTTGACACCTCCCGCCAGGTGTGGCTCCACGCGATGATGTTCTCAAAGGAAGTGCAAGACCAAGTGCTGGACCTTCCTTTTGGTGGCAAAGAATTGTTTTCAAGGAACTCGCAAAGACAAAAGCGAGTAGCAAAACCGCGAAATCTTTATCAGTCCTGACAAACGCTCCAGCTAAGGCCCCCTATACACAGAGGTCAGGGTGCCAGACTCAGTCCTTCTCTGGGTTCAGGGGGTTTCGGGATCAGTGTGCATGCCAAAATGAATCTCCGGTTGGCGGGTCCCACCGAAAGCAACAGCGGCAAGGTGATCTGTTTTTCTCTCACCCATCGGCCTCTTCTCCAGGGACAGGTAGTCTCCCTGCCGACAATCATCCAAATTATATTTTTTGTTGGTCGCCCGAGACTTCGGCAGAAGGATGAATCTCGTCTCATCTGGAGGCGTGGCAGACCATCACCAAAGACAGAGGGTTTTGTCCATCGCTCAGGTGGGCTTTCGCAAAACCCCCTGAACCCAGAGAAGGACTGAGTCTGGCACCCCTACCCCACCCTTCAATCCTCTCTCCCTTCCAGCAGATCGGGTCGTCCTCCCTCAAAGCTGAGGTACAGAAACTTCTAGACCTCAGAGCGGTGGAGCCTGCTCCCCTCGGGGACAAAGGGGAGGGCTTCTACTTCCATCTGTTCAGTGCCCAAACCCAACCAGGCTGGCCTACGCACTATCCTCCATCTTTCCCAGTTCGGAAAGAGAAAGATTGAAGAGAAATTCAAGATGATCACACCTTGCCAAATAAAGTCCTCTCTTCGGAAGTGCGACTGGCTCAATGTGGTCGACCTTCAGGACGCATGCATGCACATCCTGAGATTGAGGCCGTATCGGAAATATCTGTGGTTCTCCTTAGGAGGGGAACATTTCCAGTTTAGAGTACTCACTTTTGGTCTCAGCTCGGTGAGGCGCACCAGAGACGACTCTGAGGGCCCCCGCAGTGGGTCTTCTACAACCAGATCTTCTACCGAGGTTCCTGGTTTGGGGGCTAAGATTGAGCCCAGTTCTTCTGTGGCTCTGGATACCAGGGTTCGCCATGAGGCTTCTGCATCTGGAGCTAACTGTACCGAGCCTCGGCTTGAGGCACCTCTCGAGGTGGCTATATGTACCAGGGTTAAACCTGAGGTTCCCTTTCTTGGGGCTAAATCGGACACCAACAGATTTAAGGGTCCCTCATCAAGGGTCTTGGCTGTAGGGATTGGTGTATCCCTCAGCCTTTCCACGTGCACAGCCATGGTGATACCAGTTCTGTTGAGGGGGCAAAAGGAGGCGGTCACCCACCACAGGCCTTCCAGTACTGGCTCTGCCAAGGATCCTCCACTAGAGGCTAATTCCGGGGCAGTCCCTAACGTGTCGAGTAAACACCCTAGATCTGACAGTACCCAGGTTCCTTGTTTCAGGGCTAAAGATGGCACACAAGGCCCTTGACTCCCCTTAGGAGACTATTGCCTCACTTGCTCCTGTACCGCAGTTCGCCCCAGGCGTTGACAAAATGGTGGCCCAACCTCCGTTGACAATGGTGGCCATTTTGAATACCTCCCTTACAGCAACAGTGTAGTTTGTGTTCTCACAGACTATTCAGTGGCAATTTTTTACATCAACACGCACATAGGGCGGCACCAAGTCCTCCTCTCCTTAATGTGGTTGGCAACTTCTTCAAACAAGAAACTGCCTCTTTACGCATCCAGGGACGGGCTCGGAGCGTCCTCCCTGGGTGACACCCTTGATCTCGTGGGACAGCATGAAAGCTTAAGCTTTTGCTTCATTGCCTCTGATCCATCGGTCGCTCTGCAAGCTCAGGAGAACATCGAACTGCACTCTCCTGTTCAAGGCTCCTTGGTGGCCAGCCAGGTTCTGGTCTTCGGAACTACAGCGTCTGTCGGAACTTCCCCTGATCAGATGGCTGCAGATTCCCGACCTGCTTCACCAGATGTGGCAAACCTCCCCACAATCGCTCAGCTTGGCGGCCTGGTGCCCGAGTTCAGATCGCTAACACAGTTCGATCTGTCCGAAGACAATGTGCGCATTATCCAAGTGACCAGGAAGCCTTCTATGAGGGCTCAGTACAGAAGCAAATGGCTCCCGTTTAGCCATTGGTGTTTAGCTATACAGCTCGATCCCAGGCAATGTTCGGTCGACACTGTTCTATTTTTTTTTTTGTCTCATCTGGCCGTTTCTGGCATCCATGTATCTGCTATTGTGGCTTACCGTTCCACGGACAGATGTTCCTTTTCATTGACTTTTCCAGTCATCAAAAGGCATTTTGCGGTCTTGTCATTTGAAACCATGGCCACTGCTGATCTTGGGTACCTTTCTTGGAAGGTTGCCTTTCTGATCGCAATAACATCGGCAAGGTGAGTTAGTGAGCTCCAAGCTCTTTCCGTTCCTCACTTTCCACAGGGATAAGGTTGTGCTTCGCACTCATCCTTCCTTCCTGTCCAAGGCGGTTACCGATTTTGCAATTGAACCACTCTGTCTCCTTACATGTCTTCTTTCCTAACCCAGCATCTGATGCCGAGAGTGTTTTGGATCGAGACTGTACACAATCCCGGCTCACCACTCTTTCTCGCATTCGGAGACTTGAGGGGGAAACCAGCTTCCAAAGCGACTATTCCCCACTGGATTGCGTCATGTTTTCAGAAGCCTATAGCATTCAGGGCCTTCAACCACCGAAGAGCATCCGTGCACATCTAGTCTGTGGCAAAGCGACTGCTGTTGCCTTCCAAAAGTATGCCCTTTGGGGGTCCATCGCCAAGGTGGCTTTGTGGGCCTCCCCATCGGCTTTACCTGAGCTCCAGGGCTGATGCCCAATTTGACCAGGCTGTTCTTCAGAACTTTTTCCATCCACCCGTACGACCTATGGTGTGTGCTTGGGAATCTCACACAAGTATGGAGGAAAAGGGACGGGACGTAGGCGTATAACAAAGTTACTCACCGTAGTGACTATTTTACTCCTAGTCCTTAGTCCCCTTTCCTCCATACGCATGCCCACCATCTCCTCTAATAAGTATCCTCTATCAAGCTTAAATGGTCTCAGACCTGGTGATAGAAAAGGACTGAAGGGCGATGCGCAGGCAGAGAACATGAGGGTGGGGTTACGGCCACGTGCGGTGGCCCCATGTAGAAATGGAGGGACCAAAATTGAACATTTGAGTCTGAAGTGCCCGGTCCCATCCAGAAGGACGTAATGTCCCACAAGTGTGGAGGAAAGGGGACTATGGACTAGGAGTAAGATAGTCACTACAGTGAGTAACTTTGTTATTACTTGACATCCTTATAGGTTGATCAAAGCTAATAATATCTATACTTGTCAATGCCCAGGGATGCATTACAGAGTACAGCGTGGTCACAACTTTCAGAAGGTTCTAAGGAAAATGTTGTTACAGCTGGGCACTTATCTTTGAAGTTATTGTACTTATTAATGCACTCTTGGGCAATTGGGGGTTAGCCAATGATTTCATATGTGGTCTCTGCATGCAGAGCATTGGATTAGTTCAGTACCATGGGCTATGTAGAGAACTGGGATTTGGAATAGGGAGATGATACTGAAGCCAAGTCACGTTCACCACAATAGTTTTGATACTGGTGATTTCTATTTTCCAGTGTTTAATAGGCAGTGATCAGTTGTGTTTTTATAAAACTTCTCAAACAAACTGTTTAAAGGCATGCATGACAGTACTTGCTGCATATTTTCGGTCATTGCACAGTTCTGAGCAGTGTCCTGCCAATGGATTATGAAGGGAATACACACACCTTTTGATCATCATACACACTTTTTGAGAGTGAAAATCATCAATTTTAATTGGCTAGCGCAGTCGATTTCCTGATGGAAAAAAAGTTGTCTGCCGCCATATGGAAAAGGGACTCTATGGCAGCAGCCAGACGGGAGGTGCTCCGGGACCGGTGCGCAATGCACCAGTCCTGCAGGTAGGGGAAGGGGGTGGAGAGGCAGCTCCCTGTTGCCTCCCCACAATGATGAAAAAGAAAGCGCCACCCGGGGAAGTGTCTTTGGTGGATGTGACAGCGAGCGCCACCCGGGGTAGTGTCTTAGGTGGATGGGACAGCGGGCGTGGATTGTGTATTCTTCCCTGCTGCTCCAGCCACCTTACTGGCTGAGTGGCCTTCCTCTGGTGCGAATGATTGCTCACCATAGCCAGTTCGATTATTGCTACTTTCTTCTTTCAAACCTTACCTGCCCTTTAGCAGTGGTTTAAACTGATGGGTGGTGTGCACTGAGACTGAGCCTGATGTAAATATGAGCGTCCCAGCAGGATTTACTAATGTCGTTCCATGCATGGCTATACCAGAACTCGGGGAAGTGCCTCCGCTCTGGGCCTGGTAATACCAGAATTCGGGTAAGAGCATCTGCTCTGGGCCTGAAGTGCCTGGCTGGAAGAGCAGGGAGTCCACCCAGCTGTGTTCAGCATGAGGATAAAGTGCTAGAACAGCACACCCTTGAATTGAACGCACCCAAGGGTTTCTTGGTGAAAGCTGGCGCCTTCAGCACTGCCTCAGTTGCACATGGTTGGGAACAAAACAATTCTCTTCAGAGTGCTGCGAGTGGAACAAACGTCATTCACCGGACGGAATATGAATGTGATCTGCCAAATGTCACAATACACTTATGGGATAATTAGAGCCATGACCTAAATAAGTTTGAGATGTTTTAGGGATGTTTCAATGCAGTGTGATTCTAGACGGGGGGGGGAAGGTACCTACTTAAAGACCAACTTAAGATAGTTCTGAACTTCCCCTCCACTCTGTATGTGTTTTCTATACCCCCCACCAAATTCTAGACAGTAATTTCCCAGAGATTTGGGACGGTTGGGATGACTGCTACTCTAGGTAGGATGTGGGTCTTTACCAAGTATCTTTTGCTGGTGATGGGAAGGGTTCTTTTCCCTCGATAAACGAAATGAATCTGTATTGCAAAGCATACACACAATTCTCTGGTTCCAGTCAGTCGTGTTTTCTTGGTCTCTTCCCCTGTGTCGGTCTCTGCTCAGTTTGCTCTTTAGGAGGTTAGTAGTTCCAAGATGAACTCTTTTTCTGTGCTTCGCAGGGAAACATCACGATTGGCTTGTCCCGATGGCCATGTAGCCAGCACCAAGATCTGGTAATCTTTCGAAGCAGTCGCCGGACCCTGGTCCTTCATTACTGTAGCAGGTTTCGCTTTGCTGTCCTCTTCGGGGAGGGAGGTGGGTTTGTAAACCTTGAAGTCTGGTTTAAACTTGTGGTTTTATTTTTCTCAAGGCTTTAACCTGGCTGCTCGACCACTTTACCCACCTCTTCCTTCTCCTCCAAAAGGAGCTTGTGCCTAAAGGGCCTATTCAGTCATCCATCGTATGCCTACCTCTCCTGAGACCTCATTTGACCCCCACCCCCATAGTTCCCCTTTGACTTTTGCCACTTGCTCGTAGTGCCTTCCACTAAACTTGCACGCTTTAGGTTTTTGGGTGCATGTCACCCTTTCTCATAACTTATTATTCCTTCCATCTGCTTCTTACTTTCTCTGTTCCTGTTCTTTTTCTTCTTTCTCTGTGCTTTTTCTCTCTGCTCCTCCTTCAACCTTTATTTCTGAGCCCCTCCCTTCACCTTTTTGTCTCCAATCCTGTAACCCTTTTCCACTACACTTAGTGTACTTTCACCACATTCTCTTCCTCTCATGTTCCTTCCTGCTCCTCTTTTCCTCCCCATTCACTCCTCCTCAATTTCTTTTTCCTGCCATCTCCTTCTTGGTCTTATTCTTCACTTCCGTAGTTCCGGATTCCACCAACGTATCTTCCTCAGAGCTTTCCTCCAGTCTCTGTCGCACCTCCCTTTCCCAATCTTTCCTCTTTCCAACCCGTCACCAAACTTTCATGTCTCCCTACAATCATGCACGATTCTGTGCTGCTGGGTCTCCCTTATGTAGTGCCATCTCTTTTCCCCTGCGGCAAGGCTTGCTAGGTCTACACTTGCAAATGGGTTGTCTCACTGGAGAAGATTGGTGGATTTTGATTTGTATTTTATTTTACAGGTGTCTGATTAAGAAGCACTGGGCTCCTGTGTACTGTGGACCAAAGCTTAACAAAGTTGGTCCGTGGTATTGGATTTCTCTTGCCGAGTGCTGTGTGCAGGATCACCTGAGCGCCAAATGCTCTATAGAGCAACTTCTGCTCTGGCTTGAATTATGAACCCATACACTTCCAGGCTAAGCAGAGCGCTTTTAAGTCCATTGATGATGAGCATACCGGATCTTGGAACTGCAGGGAGTGTATTAAAGAGCCCTCGGCAACAACCTTTTAACATTAATGTTGTTTGAATATCCGAATAAGGATATATGAAAAAAGAGTTTGGCTATCACAAAAAGTGTTCTGAGCAGCAAAGAGTTTGGGCAATAGGACACAGAGATTTCATTTTTAAAAAATCATTGATTTGGAGGAGTGAAGTCAAATGTGATGGTTTGGAAATACTGACATTGTCCAGAAGGCATAATACTCAAATTTCCCAGAAGACATAAGAAATGTTGTTGTATGCGTTTTTTGATGTTATGAAACCTTAAGCACTCAAGCAGTGTGAGAGCATAACGATTGCCTCCAGTATTTGCATAGTATCACTTTTGGCACATATGAAATGGTGTGTTATGTGCATGCCAATAACTGCCATTGATATAAGCGGAAAGGGGGCGTTTACCTTCATACATGGCTGGTAGCTTGTACCATTTACATTTCTCCACATTGCTTATGCTTAGAACAAAGTTAGCTGATGGGGAAACAGAGGAAGGACAAGACCAACAATCTTACTAGGCCATTAGTCATTCAGATCATGCAAGTGCGACTACGCAAAGTGCAGGCGGAAGGGAGAATGGGATAGTGCCAGGGAGAGGGAAGGGTGGAAGTGCTGCAGCCAGGGCAGCACAGCTCTGGGTAAGTGCAAGAGGGCAGAGGATTGTAGGATTACAGTTACAGCCCCTAAGTGTGAGGCAGGCCCATAGGCAGTGCAGGGGAGACGGACCATGGAGGAGCCTGGAACCCAGTGAGACTGAGGGGAGCCCGGAAACCAGTCGGCACAGCAGACAGATAGGTCAGCAGGGGAGAGAGAGAAAGCAGAGGAGAATAGGAAGGCTTTGAGCTGCTTCCGGGAACTTTAGGTGGTCCAGCTTAAGTTTGAGGGGTGCAGGGAGGCGATACCAGAGGGAGGCACCTGCAGAGGAGAGAGATCTACCCCCAACTCTCTGCCTGGAGAAGCGTCTGACCCTCAGAGTTTGAGGTAGCTGAGCGAAGGGCTCGAGAAGGAAGGTATTTTGGAAGAGCGAGTTGGATCTAGTGTAGGCTCAGACCCCAGAAAGCCGTGTAGACTATGTAGAGGGTCTTGAACTGGATCCTGGTAGCCACCGGGAGCCAGTGGAGAGATTTCAGGGCTGGAGAGATACGGTCCCTGGGCTTGAGGCCAAGGACCAGTCTTGCAGTCCTGTTCTGGATTAGTTGCAGAGGGCGGAGAGTAGAGGAAGGCAGAGTGAGAAAGGGGCTGTTAAAGTAGTCCAACTTGGAGAGAACCAGAGCACTGGAGACGGTGAGCTTCTGGGTGAAAGTGGGAAAAGGAAGAATATCTTGGAGGAGGTGCAGCTAGTAGTGTGCCTTCCAGGTAAGGTCCATGATGAGTCGAAGATGACGCCAAGGTTTTTTGCCTCGCAGGAAGGCAAAGGAAGAGGGCCCAAGGAGGGCGGCCAGAGTGAGAGAGGGCTGAGCAAGTGTTCATTTTTTTAACTATGGTTATTGGTAACAACACAACTTTTTTGTATAATAAAGCAAAGCTAAAGTCAGATAACCACTTCAGCAGCAGAACACCAACATATAAAATAAAACGGGAAATAGAGAACAAAAGTAGGCAACAAACACAAGGTTTCACATTACATCATGTTCGCGGGGCTATTTGGAAGTTTGCCTCTGTGTGTGCAGCAAGATTATGGGAGGAGTCTCACCTTAACCACGGGACAGTCCATAACAGCAAGCTATGATACCTTCTCAACGGTTCACCAGCGTGTCTTCATGTCTGGTTATGGATCATAACAGATTTTCTTGAAGCGTCAAGGGGGCATTTCCTGAGCGGTACAGAACATCGCCAGAAGAAGTGAATTCAGTTCCCCAATATTCTCTGTGGGTTCCTGAAGGCCTTTTTCATAGCCCTCTGCCAAGTCAGTCTCCATAACTTAAGATCCTTGCGGCGATATTGCGGGCCACCCTTTTGCTTCCATGTCATGGCTATTCTCTTAGCAAAGGCGTAAGCTACATCCATATGTTTCACCACATGTCGAACCTTATCGGGTCTAGAATAGATACCCAGCAGGCCTTCCATTGGTACCTACTAACATCAGCATTCCTAAATGGCAACTCATTTTGGCACCAATAGGCCTGCACCACGAAGCATCTCCATCTGCCATGACATTTCCCACACCACGGACAGTTGTGCAACACCTTATAATCAAATTTAGCAATTCTGCTGGGGTTCAATTATGTCCTGTGCAACACCTTAAGTAGCCTTAGTCTAGCATTTCGAGAGATCTTTTTGACAAAACAATGCTTTCCCCCATTGCTTTTTCCAATACCTGACCCAGGTCCGCTTCCCGTGCTGATCTCTGCTTCGCTCTCCTTTTGCACACCGTTAATGAACCATCATAGAGCCTAGATACAGGTCTCCAGCTATCCTCCAGCTTATATAACTACAGCAATGCTGAGGTAAGCTCTGGTACCATTGGCCAGTTCGGCCATCTTTTTTTTTTTTTTGCAAACTTTTCAATTTCTGAGATGCTTCAACGGCTCTTTGTGCAACCCCTCCACGTGCACCAGGTCTTCGTCTGTCACCCCACAACCAGATACCCACCACTTCCCATTGTCTGTGCATATATCAATCGTCAAGGGTGCATGTGGAGAATATATGTCCAGTCTGGACACCTTAATCGTTCTTGCACACCTGCCTCCCTAATTTCAACATGTGAGATGTTCCTCCTATACACCCGTCTGTAATCGACAGGGCCTCTTTAGGCACCGTTGGATGTATAATTCCCTTCATCAGTCCAGCCTCAACACTACATATTGTAGCTGAGCCAATAGATCATGTAGCTCAAATCATGGGAGCTGTGCGCCACTGTCCCCATATTTCGTACACAGTGTAGTCAAAGCTATTTTATGTCTGCCTTGTCCCCACAAGAATCCCCTAATCATAGAATCCAGATTGCAGAAAAAACCTGCTATAATAAAAGTGTACATAAGCGGAAAAGTAAAGTAGGAGCGGTAGAGCAACCATTTTCATCAATGCAAAACGTACCATCAATGACGAGGACAATCAATTCCGGAATTTCATGGATCGTCTTACTCCACCCACCGATTTAATGGTGTTACAAAGGTGCATATTCTCTGGTAAATGAGAAATGTGCTCACCCAGGTATTTTAATGCATGTAACTCCCATGTCAGTCCTAAATCAGGCAGGTCATTGCCATCATATTTCCGCAGTCCTGCCAAAGCGAACATCCACGATTTCTAAGTACCAAATGAAATACCTGAAATTCTGCAAAGTTGCTCAACACCTCCATGATCATGGGTAGGTTGAGTTCAGGTTCCCATAAGTACAAAAGAACATAATCTGTATACAAAAACATTTCTAGATCCCTCACCTGCATTTCAGTCACTCTAAACTCGCTGCGCAAGAATACTGCCAGAAGTTCCAATGCAAGTATGTAAAACATCGGTGCCGGTGAGAAACCCTGCCTGTTACACCTTTGCATGGTCCAAATTCCCGACACCTGTGGACCAGTTCGAACTCTGGCGACCAGCTCTGAATACAGCAGCCTCGCCCATCTTTGCCATTCACAAATCTCTGTATCGCTACATACATCCATTCCCAGTATACCAAATCAAAGTCTTTGATTGTGTCTGACGCTAATGCATATAGAACATATTGAGTTAGTCTGATCAATATGTTGCAGAAGGCGAAGATTCATGGAGGTGTTTCGGCCAGGCACAAAGCCCATTTGGCCCTTTTGTATCAGATCACTAATATGTTTAGTGTGCATCTAGCAATGCCGTCCAGATCTTAATATCCTGGTTAAGTATTACTAAAGGCCTTGCTCCTACGTCCCGTTCCCTTTCCTCCATACTTATGGGACATTCCTCCGTACTGTGGGACGGGACCGGAGCACTTTGTAAAGCATCAAAAATGTTTTGTCGGGAGGCCACCAGGGGGCGCGCAGGTGATGGCAGCCTGAGCGTTGCTCTCCCACCGTACTCGGGCCGTTGAAAGGGATTGAGCCCCCCCCAGACCCCTCCGGCGGCCACACAGTGCTGGATCGGCTGCTGGACCCCCCCCGCGCCCCTTTTGAACGAAAGAGCGGACTCCGGGGGCATCGGGAAGCCAGAGAACGGACTCCACGGCCCAGGATGACGGAGCGAAGGGAGGGCCTGGAGGGGTGATCCCCTCGACAGTGGACCCGCAGCGTGGGCGTTACCCGGCAAGGCGGGGGACTCCCATCGGAGTGCTGGGCCCACGCGGAGAGCCCCCTGCCCGCCACTGTGGGAAGACACGGAGACCTGGGATATCGGTCCCGAGGCAGGAAGAGGACGCGGACGAACAGAAGCACCGCGGACAGGGTCCCTGTAGCGGTAGAGCCTGGGTGCGTGTTCCACAACCCCCCCCACGCCCCCGGGCAAAGAGAGCTGGTGGCGGTGGGACGAGCCTGCGGCCGGAGACGAGGCGACGCCCGGGGAGAGAGGGTGGACCCCTCCCCCCCCCCCTCCTGTGAAAAGCCCACGAGCCCGTGCCCGCGGAAGAGACAGACGACGGCGATGGAGGTCGAGAACCCAGAGGGCTTCCACCCCACGACCCCTCCACCCGAGAAACTGAGGAGCAGCGCCGCCACACCAACAGAATTATCTGGCGCTCACTTCTGGTAGGTGGAGGCCCCTGCGTTAGGCCGCAGGGCGTGTGCCCGCCTGCAGACCCATCCACTAGGCCCCGGGGGGCAATCCCCTCGACCCGGAGTCGGTGGGGGAGAGCGAAGCAGGAACGGAAAAGCCCGTATGAACTGGCGGGAGACCCTACAAACCTTTCGCTACGAGGGGGCTGGTGACAAATACGAGGACCACACAAACCACGGGAGCATGGCCCATTCGGAAGTCCCGACGCACTCCACAGCAGCTATGGAGAGGGGATTTGCATCCATACTCCAGGAGATCCGGGATATGCGATCAGACATTGCGCAGAAACTGGAAAAAATGGACAACAGGGTGGACAAGGTGGAGGACAGGTTCTTGCAAGTGGAGACCTATCAGTCGTCCTCAGCTACGCAGGAGGTGCAAATGGAGATGCGGCTGGCGGCCCTGGAAAAGAGGGACGAGGAAAGGGCCAGGCAAATGGACGACTACGAAAATGGGGAAAGGAGGAACAATCTCAGATTTTTTGGGGTTACCGAGGTGGAGGGGGAAACGGAGAGAGACTTAACCCGTGTGGTGCGAGACATAATCACCCTCCTATTCGCTGAAGAGATAACCACGGAGCTGACATTTGATCGTGTGCACAGAGCGGGCGGTAGGGCGGGGGGCCCCCGCTTGATCCTCGCGCGATTTCAATATTATACGGACAAGGCAAAGGTCCTGGAGGAGGTAAGGAAAGCGGGGGTGATTTCCTACAACAACGCAGGGATCTCAATATTTCAAGACCTTTCCGCCTACACCTTGGCAAAGCGGAGAATGTGCCGCCCCCTCACGCAACTGCTGAAGGACAAAGGGGTGCGCTACAGATGGGCGTACCCATTCTCCCTGACTTTCGAATACATGGGCCAACGGACGTCGTTAATCACAGAAGAGGATATAAAAGGGGCCATTCAGGATTACGTGATGGAGTACACCCCCAGAAGAGGCCCGGTGGGCCCGGCAGCGATCAGGGAGGGGACCTCGGACCGTCCTGGGTCCAGGAGGAGGAAAACCGGCTCGAGAAAATACAGAAAGCTAAACACCCCACCGTCCGGGAGGGAGGGGGTGCGCAATGACTCGGAGGACTGAGGATTGGGGCGACCCGTCCGCTTGAGGGACGGGACCCCATGCAATGATGGTCCGGATGAACAAAGATTCCCCCAGGACAGCATGTAAGATGGGGGCGACGGTGGGGAAGAAACAGAGGGGGGGGGCTCATAACAAAGAGCTTGGATGTGAGTGCCCGGTCGGGAAGGACAGTCTGGTGGTCCGGCCTGATGCCATGTATGGCGGAACTAACAGGCTGGACGCCGGGGAGGGGTTGACGAAGTTAGTTGGGGGTTTCTGGTTGGGGAAGGGGTTCGGGGATGAGTTGGGGAAAGGTTCAAATAATGTCCTAACAATGAGACTAAGGGAGCGAAAAGGGAATAGTGATGCTAGGCAGGTGCCCAACAGATCTGGCGACTTAGATTATGGCTGACTGCCAACCGGCCCTGGGAGTGGGCACCCTGAATGTGCGGGGCTTGAACACACCCACCAAGAGGTCCCTGGTTTGCCGAGAATTCAGGAGGGCAAAGTTGGACCTGTTGTTTTTGCAAGAGACACGCTGGGCGCCGGGGAAGGAACCCAAAATGAGAGGGGGGGGCATAGGGGAGGTTTTTCCATGCATCCCACAAGGGGAAGAAAAGAGGGGTGGCCATCCTGGTTGCCAGGGATGTCCGCTTCACTAGCGAAGCCACCCTGCAGGACCCTGAGGGCCGTTTCCTAATGGTGAGGGGCACCTTACAAGGATCCCCCCTGACCCTGGCTGTGGTGTACGGTCCGAATGATGGCCAGGCCCAATTCTGGGAGTGAGTAAAGGAGAAGCTCAAGCTATTTGTACGGGGCATGTTGGTAGTAGGGGGAGATTTCAATATGGTGCTGGACCCATCTTTGGATAGGAAGCGGGTGGGCCCCCAGAACCCCAGACCCGCGGATGAGTCCACGGCGTCCACCTTCCGGAGGGTGAATGAAGAGCTGGGCCTGGTAGACTCAATCCCGTCCCCCAGAACAGGAATCCCCTCTTTTTCACACTACTCGGCCATCCATGCTTCGTTTTCAAGGATAGACTACATCTTGGTGGACGCAACCCTTCGCCCGTATGTTGCATGCTACAGGGTCGATCCCGTACCCTGGTCGGACCATGACATGGTGGGGGTCACATTATCGGGGGGGATTGCATAAAGAACGCAGAGGCCGTTGGAAATGCAACAATGCCCTACTAAAGGACGAGGTCCACACCCAAGAGATTGCAGACGCCATAACAGAATTTCTTTAATTAAACGACAATTGGGAAGTGCGCACATACACGCTCTGGGACGCCTTTAAGGCGACTCTACGGGGTGTTCTTATCCAAAAGGGTGCATCGGCAAAGAGGGTGAGAGAGGCACAGGAGAAGACCCTGTGGGAAAAAATCGCCCGACTCCAGCCGGGGGGCTCCCCGTACCGAGAGCCGGAACGCGACCGTGTGGCCGCCCTGGAGGATTACAGGCTCCAGCTGAAGGACTTACTCCTCCACAAAACGGAGAGAGGTCTTTAGATGGTCACGCAAAAGTACTATGAGAAAGGGGACAAAGCGGACAGGATCCTGGCCTGGAAGCTGAGGGACGTCCAGAGGAGCAAAATGGTGAGCGAAGTGAGGGACGCTCAGGGAACTCTGGGTTGCGAGTCTTCCCATATTGGAGAAGCCTTTCGCCGATATTATGAGACCCTGTATTTATCCGAATATGATGGGGGGGGGGGGGGGGAACTGCTCCGATAGATTTCTTGAACTCCATCCAACTCCCTGCTTTGTCTAGGGAGATGTCCGAGGGTCTGGAAGGGCCAGTGACCGAGGAAGAGGTGGACAAGGCGATAAGCGGGATGAAAGTGGGAACCACCCCCGGGGATGACGGGTTTTCCGTTTACTTTTACAAAAGATTCCGATCCTCTTTAATCCCCTACCTAGTGAGAGTTATCAATTCCGTGCTAGAGGGGGAAACTCTCCCGGATTCCATGATGGGGGCTATCATCGCGGTGTTACCCAAGGAGGGGAGGGACCTTGTAGAGTGTGCATCTTACCGCCCCATATCACTGCTAAACATTGACGTTAAGATTCTGGCCAAGGTGGTAGGGAGGCGGATAGAGGGTATATTGCCAAAGTTAGTCCATGGGGATCAGGTGGGCTTTATCAGGGGGAGTCAGGGTTCGGATAAAATACCTAAGACCATAGATCTATTCCACATCGCGCAACGGTCGGAGCTCAACGCAAGTGTCCTCTCCTTAGATTCGGAGAAAGCGTTTGACAGGGTCGAATGGCGGTACATGGATCTCCTCCTGAGGAAGATGGGTTTCGGGACCCACATCATGAGCTGGGTAACGGCCCTTTACAGAGCTCCCACGGCAAGGGTCCAAGTGAATGGGGAGTTGACCGATGCCTTCCCCCCTCTCCCGAGGGACAAGACAGGGGTGTCCCCTCTCCCCCCTGATATACGTCCTCACGATAGAAGCTCTGGCCATAGCGATCAGATCACATCCAGGAATTAAGGGGATTAGCAGGGGGGAGGTGGAATTTAAACTCTCCCTATTTGCAGATGACATTCTGGTTTACCAGGTGGACCCTGGCTCCTCACTCCCCCCTCTGTTGAACCTAGTGACCGAGTTTGGACGCTTCTCGGGCCTGAAAATCATCGCTTCGAAATCAGTCCTGCTCCCTATGAGACTCCGGGACCCGGTGCTAGACCCCTTAGACAGGCTTCACAGGATCGAAATGGGGAAGGCCGAAATACGATACCTGGGGGTTCTCCTCACACGGGACCTAACTAAACTGGCCACTGCAAACTACGACCCCATAATAACAGGGATCACATCAGATCTGAGGAGGTGGGGCGGGATGATCCTCTCCTGGTATGGCAGGATGACGGCTGTTAAAATTAACGTACTGCCACGGCTCCTATACCTTTATACAGCCCTTCCGACCAACGTCCCAGAACAGGCTTTCAGGGTCCTCCGGAACGCTATCCAGGACTTTATATGGCAGGGGAAAACCCCGAGAACCAGGAAGACCACACTGACGTTGCCAAGGGAGGAGGGAGGGTTTGGGTTGCCGGATTTCCATTTGTACTTCCGCGCCGCCCAGCTGCGAGTGCTATTGGAACACATGAAGGAAGGAATGGGGACATACTGGTCATACCTGGAGGATATGGACACTCACCCCCTGAATGTCCGCAACCTTGTGTGGGCTCCACAAAGAACAATCCTGAGTCACTTGAAAACCCACCCGACTCTGGGGGTCCTCTGGGACATTTGGAAGGAAGGGCCTCGGACAGCATACCTCACTACGTGGCCGTCCCCGATGACCTCCCTCTGGGGCCACCCCCTCAACCTGGGTAACAAGGGGTTTAGGTCCTCCCAAACCTGGTCGGATAAGGGATTGGAGTGGGCAGGGCAGATGTTCAGGGAGGGTGAATTCCTGCCTTATGAGGAACTAAGGGACACGCTCGGCCAGGAATCCCTGACCATCTTTGAGTACCTCCGCCTAAAGGGCATTCTATGTGATCAGTCATGGGGTCCCAACCTGAGTTGACAGCTAACCCCTTTTGAGATACGGCGTTCATAGATACGGCGACCTCGAGGAAGGGGGTTGTATCTTGCATGTATAAAATCCTCAATACGTACGACCTCCAGGGAAGGAGAAACTTTCGCAAGTTCTGGGATGTCCTGGCGGGAGAGGAGATTTCAGAGGACTCGTGGTCCAGAATATTCAAAATTGCCTTCCATGGGAATCCTATTTACCGCCGATATGGAACACAACTTTAAGGTACTGCAGGGGTGGCACAGGGACCCAGTGAAATTATCAAAGATGTTCCCGGCGGTGTCCCCGTTTTGCCCGAGGGGATGTGGTCAAGCAGGCTCCAGGAGCCATATGTGGTGGCACTGTCCAAAGGCTCAAGTGTACTGGGGGTCAGTGAGGGACTGGATGGCGGAAGTGATAGAGGAACACTTACCTCTAAATCCCCTGACGATGCTACTGGGCCTCCCCCCGGAGGAAACGGAAGTACACCGATACCCAAGGATGTGGGAGACAATGCTGCAGGTGGGTAGAGTAGCCCTCACACAAAAATGGAAAAGCCTGGAGCCCCCTTCTAAGGAGGATTGGATGAAAAAAGTAAAAAACATGTTTGTGATGGACAAACTGACTGCCATGGTGAACAATGACATTGGCTCATTCCTCACGAACTGGTACGGAGTACAACAATCCTGGGGATGGGAGGTCCATTGAATCCTGGGGGGGGGAGCTCGATCCCAAAGGGGCAAACCAGACTGAGAGCTGTGCTAAAAAAAAAAAAGACGGGGAAGCCCGGAACCCGGGGCAAGGCGGCTTCAGGCCTGTGGAGTCATGGGCACTAGCTGCATCACACTTGAAGAGAGGGAGAGTGAGAGTAGGATAAGTCTCCCGGAACAACAGACTTGGTTTGGACATGAGGTGGGGGTTGGGTACAAGTTGGGGTGGTGGGATAGGGGGGAGTAGGGGGTTTGGGGAATGTTTAAATACTGTTTTGTAAACCTGAATAAAAATTGAAGTTTAAAAAAAAAAATGTTTTGTCCCTCTTCTCTTTCTACGCGGGGCACAGCACACGGCCGTAGCCCCGCCCATCTCGGCTCTGCCCCGCGCATCGCCCAGCAGTCCTTTTCTCCGCTCGTTCGGGACTGGACGCATCTGCGGAAGAATTTCTTCCCTTTTTTTCATCCTCTCTGGCTCTCGCTAGCGATCGTGTTCTAGTCTGTCGTTCAAACTCGACTTTCCAGATTGTTCGTGTCATCGGCGCTTCGCGAGGACGGATCCCCATCCTCTTTGTTTAGAGTGTTTGGGTCCAGATCACCGTTGGGACTCCCGTTACTATTGTGACTCACTTTCAGTCCGGGCACTTCAACGTCGGTTAGAGCGGTGGGAGGAGGTATACCAGCGTACTCCTCTTTCGCATTTTCAATCTTTCTTCGACGAAAAGAAGAAACACCCGGTAAGTACTTTACTTTTCAGAGCACCCCGGCTGGGAAACACCTTCCTGGTCCAGTAGAAACGCTGACCGCTCTGTCACCGGGGCTTGCCCCGAGGGGCCTTTGGGGCTTAATAAGTGTACCAGAGTCACCGTAAAGGGCCTGTGAATACTGGAGCACACTCGGAGGTCCCTCCTGTGGGGGCTGCTTGTAGAACTAGTTCTGAGTCGTGGGGTACCAGAGCTCGCTCTGAGGCCTCTTTATTAGCTTCCCTCAAAAGTACCAGGGTGCGCCTCGAGGCCTCGGCTGGGCTTGGTGTTACTGAACGCATGTTCGAGGCCCGCATTGGAAAGGCTGTGAACGGACTTGGGTCCGAGGTCCCTTTTACAGAGGCTAAGGAAACCAACATTTCTGAGAGGCCTGAGAGGGCCTCATCGGTGAAGGCTGTTTCTTACCTTTCCTGCTCTTGTGGTGATGCCTGAACTGTTGAGGGGGCAAGGAGTGGTAGTTCCTCCTTTACCGGCAGTGCCGAGGTCCTTCCTGTGAAGGCTAGTTTGGCTATTGGTATATCGCAGAAACATTCCAGGCCACATAGTACTGGCTCAGCCGAGGTTCCTTGTGTAAAGGCTAAAATAAAGACCCCTGATCCACCGTCGGGGACCCCTGCCTCACTTCCCCACATGCCGAAGTTCCCCCTCAGGTGATGGCAAAATGGCGGCCGTTCCCACCACAACCACGGCAGCCATTTTGGGCGCTTCTCCCACAACTACGCCATCGGCCTCAGGTGTGGTGAGCGGTTCTGTAGGTGAACATAAGGTTCCTTTTGCGCACCCATTCCATCTAGTTTACGACTGGAACGCGCGGATGCCCCTTCCGCATAACATCTCGCTGCCTGTGGGTTTGCCACCCTTGATTTATGTGGACACCTCGGGGGATGGGCCGGCTTGGCAACCCTCCCCTCTGCGTCCGTGGAATTATCCCCCTCATGAGAGGCCTTCTCCGGCAGCTCCAAAGCTTTCTCCGGAGGATGCCTTTTTCGGCAAATTTCAGGTGCTCATGCGTACTGACCCCATGAGGGAGTATTTCAAGGGTCTTTTTAGGGAGATATGCCCGCCTGCGCCTCCGGCTCCTCCCCCGCCTCCGGGGGTTCCGCCGTTGCCTACGGTGCCTCCCCCGACCCTTCCGCCGTTGCCTCCATTGTCCCCCGTGGACAAGGCAGTGCCTGACGCGGTTCAGCAGGACCCTGACCTGTCGGAAGATGCGCAGGGCGCTCAGGACAGCGAAGACCAGCCCCTCTCTATTACAGCTTTTCACGACCGGGTACTGGACATAATGTGCCTATTAGATGTTCCAGTACCTGAGGCACCCGCTCCGCAAGAGGGTGTGCTTTCGGGGGCGTTCACCTTGACTCCTTTGGAGTGTACCGGCCTGTTCTTGCAAAAGGACATTTTGGCCGAGGTCCGTAGAGTCTGGGAAAACCACACTCTGGACTTTTCGTCAATAAGAAAATTGACACGTGATACAGGCTGCATTCTTCGGAAGAGGTGGCCCTAGCATCTTGTCAGTACCCCTCCTCCACGGTGGTGGCTGCGGCCACTTACAGTCCAGGCCTGCAGCATCCTCTTCTGCGATGCAACTCAGGTCCTGGGGAAAGAGGACAAGCTCCTTGACTCCCTTGGGAGGAAGATTTTTGCTAACTCGGCCCTGCAGCTCCGGCAGGCCAATGCGGAACTTGTCAGAGTTGGAGGAGTTCATTCTGGTCGAGAAGCTGGAAGACTTTAAGGTGGGATTGTCCGATGCCAGGGTCTTGGCCCAGGATCTGCTGGAGGCAGCGGCTCATCACGTCGACACTTCGGCTCGGGGTCTTATGCTGGGAGTTGATACCTCTTGACAGGCTTGGTTGCATGCCACCAAGTTCTCAAAGGAGGTGCAGGACAAGGTGATGGACCTGCCGTTTGACGGTAAGGAGCTTTTCCATTCCACAACGGATGTGGAGCTGACCAAATGAAGGACAGCCCCCAGACAGCTAAGTCCTTGTCCGTTCTGGTTAAAACTCATTTCAGAACCAGAGACCGTTGTTGCAAAGCCGGCCCTCCTCTGTTTTCAGAGGTTTCCTAGATCGGAAATCCTGCAGAGTGGCTACCCGTTTGGGAAATTCCCGCCGGAGGCAGCAGCGGACTCAGTTTTTCTCCCGCTCCTCAGCCTCCTCTTCGGGTTCAGGTGGTAACACCACCAAAAAACCCGCCAAATGAGGGTTCTCTGTGCTCGCACAAGACCCTGGTGGGAGGGAGGGCGAATTGCGTCTCATTGGGAGGCGTGGCAGACCATCACCGAGGACCGGTGGGTTTCGTCAGTTGCTCGGGCGGGCTTCCGCTTACCCTTACCCCACCCTTCAATCCTCCTTTCCAGCAGTCCTTCCCTCCCTCCCTAAAAGCCGAGGTTCAGAAACTGCTGGACCTCAAAGTTGTGGAACCCTTTCCCCTAGGGGAGCGAGGGGAGGGCTTCTACTCCCGACTGTTTACGGTGCCCAAACCAGGCTGGCCTGCGCACCATCCTAGACCTTTCCCAGTGCAATCTTTTCCTACTCCAAGAGAAATTCAAGATGATCACGCCCTGCCAGATAGGGTTCTCTTTGCAGATGGGTGATTGGCTCAGCATGGTGGACCTTCAGGATGCGTACATGCATATACTGATCTGGAATCCACACAGGAGATATCTTCGTTTCTCTGTGGGAGAGGAGCACTCCAGTTTCGAGTGCTTCCTTTTGGCCTCAGCTTGGCGCTGCGTGTCTTTAGGAAGATGTCAGTGACCGCGGCCTATCTTCGTCTGCAGGGTATCAATGTGTATCCGTATTTGGACGACTGGCTCTTACACAGCCTTTGCCCGTTGAAAGCTGCCTGCAATCTTAAGTCTCTCCTCCAGCTCTTGTTCAACCTCGGGCTGTCGGTGAACTGGCGGAAATCTTCCATGACTGTCTCTTAGGACTTGATTTTCATGGTTTTTCGCTGGAACACGATCGACAGCAGAGTTTACCTGACCGGGGACAGAATGGCGGATCTGTTGGCCACGTGTCAGATGTTTGCGCAGTCGGAGAGCATGTCGGCCTGGTGATTCCAGAGGCTTCTGGGCCTCATGGCCTCGTGTGTTTTGGCTCTACCTCTCGCTCGTCTCGAGATGAGGCGGACTCAGATGGCTCTGCGCAGTTCTTGGCGTCAAGCCGTGGATCCGGACTCCAAGTTGATATTGATTCCAGTTTCCATGAGAGCAGACCTGGAGTGGTGGTTGTCTCTCAGCAACCTGTCGGTGGGAGCGGGGTTTCAGGACCCAGCCCCGATGGTAACAGTCACGACGGACTCCTCCCTTCTGGGGTGGGTGCGATGTTGGATCTTCTTCAGGTCTCAGACCTTTGGTCACCTCAGGACAAGCTCCTCCACATAAATCTGGAGTTTCTGACGATTTTCCTACCGCTCAAGGCATTCAGACCGATCATTGGCAACAAGGTTGTCCGTATCCGCACGGACAATGTGTTGTCAATGTATTACATCAACAAGCAGGGGGGGCACCAAGTCTCCCCCTCTCGTGTACCTGTCCATCCATATTTGGGAGTGGGCAGTTCGTCATGGTGTCTGGCTAGTGGCGGTACACATTCCGGGCCAGCTGAACGTCACGGCAGATGCCCTCAGTCGGCTGACGATGGTCAGCTACGAGTGGGATCTGAAGGTGGAGATTGTCACGACCCGTGACCCAGAACCCCACTGGCATGGTCACATGCCAGGTAGGGTCAGGATGCAGGGTTCATTTGGGTCCCCAAGGGCCTTGCATTATCATCATAGACTCTCCTGGAGTCAGTCCTGGCGCCTTTGGCGCCAGGCTCGAGTTCAGATTGGGACTTTACCTTGAAGGGACTACTTTTCCTGTGAAGGCCTGCAGCCAACATGGAGGCACCCATACAGTCTAGTTCCTAGGAACCCGACTGTGCGGTGCAGTATTTTAGGGTGTGGTAGCCTGGACTACTTTACCTGGACTACTTTACAGAGGGCTATATAAACCACACCCAAGCTACAGAACGTGCTTCGCATTATTCTGCAGCCAGCAGCGTGACGCTCATCATGTTCAGAGACGAGCACCCGGCGATCCTTGAATAGCGGACCTGCAGAGGAGACAAAAGAACATCATTAGCAGTCTCTGCTTACCTGCAACTTTCCTTCCGCCGTTTCCTGCTGCTCGTGGTCTTCCATGCAGTTGGCAGCATCATCAGGACACCACGCTCGCACCGGAACGAAGCACCTGGAGGGAGAGAGAAAGGACAATGTTAAACAGGTTACTCACGGCATTCACGGCAGTAATCACAAAATCCTCACCTGGCTGGACATTTGTTGACTTTTTCCGCTCTGAAATCTTCACACGCCCAGAAAGACCATCGCGACCTGAAAAGAAATAAAGAATACAGGTTAGCAAGAAAAGACATTACCGCGCCACACTTCGCGTTTAACCTACCATCCATCATATGCTCCTGCGTCCATCATCCTGGCAGGAGCCTGATCCAAGTAGCGCACCCACCGAACCTCTGTGCACCTAAGGGGAAACAAACAGGAAAAGACATTATTTGCAAGAAAGGAAAGCAAGGACATTTAAAGACTGCTATAACCAGACCTACCTCCTTAAAGACACTTGAATCGGTTAGCACCAGTGAAGTTAACCCGGTCGCTTCAACCCGCAGAAGACTATGCGCCCTTGCACAGAAGGCAGGGCGGAGAGCACGCCAGACGACATAAGGTGAGGAGTGGGCCATCAGGTTGAGTCCAGGGGGCTGGTAGGAGGAAACGAAGTCTGTTCCTAAACCCAGTCCTCCTGTGTTTTCAGGCCCGACCGCCATAAAGGCATCGTCCAGAATTGGGAACGTCCAGGGTGAATCCGGCAACCGGGGCATAAAGGCGTCCCCGTGGATACCAGGTGAGCGTAACAGAGATCCTCTTGGGGATTTTCCTGCGTTGGGGCACCCCAGAGGTGGACCTCTTCGCAACAGCGACAAACAAGAAACTTCCTCTGTATGCCTCCAGAAATGGTCTGGGAGCCTCCTCGCTGGGGGATGCGCTTGAGATTCCTTGGCACAACATGAGGGCCTATGCTTTCCCGCCTCTGCCTCTGATTCATCGGACGATTTGCAAGCTGAAGAACACAGTGAACTGTTCTCTTCTGCTTATAGCCCCGTGGTGTCCAGCCAGGCTCTGGTTCACCGAACTTCAACACCTGTCAGTTTGTGCACCGATCAGGCTGCCGGTGACTCCCGATCGTCTTCACCATGGGGCTCAACAGCTGTGGCACCCCTCCCCACAATCGTTCAGCTTGGCGGCATGGTGCCTGAGTTCAGGTCCTTAGAACACCTCAACCTGTCTGCGGATAACATGCGCATTCTTGAAGCAGCCAGGAAACCCTCGACTAGGTCTCAGTATAGAATTGCTTAGGTTCTGTCATTGGTGCTTAGACAAACAGCTCGACCCAAGGGCGGCTACGATTGACACTGTGCTGTCCTTCGTATCCCACCTAGCAGAGTCGGGCATTCACGTTCTGTCACGCAGAACTCATCTTTCGGCAGTATCCGCCTACCTATCTACGGACCAGTGCTCTTACTCCATGTCCAATCTAGTGGTTAAGAGACATTTCGCAGGTTTGATGCGCCTTTATTCCCCGGTTCATAAACCGTACCCGGCGTGGGATCTCAATGTGGTCCTTACGGTGTTGTGCCATAAACCCTTCAAACTAATGGCCACGGTGGACCTTAAACACCCGTCATGGAAGGTGTCCTTTTTAGTTGCCGTTACTTCTGCAATTCGTTTGTGAGCTCCAGGCTTTGTTGGTGGAGCATGCCTTCTTGGTTTTTCACAAGGATGAGGTGGTCCTAGGGACAAACCCTGCTTTCCTGCCGAAGGTAGTCTCTGATTTCCATCTGAACCAGTCAATCTCCCTGCCGGTCTTTTTTTCCGAACCCCACTTCAGAGGCAGAAAGGGTTCTGCATTGCCTGGTTGTTAGAAGGGCTCTTAAGTTCTATCTGGTCAGAACATCCAAATTTAGGAGCTCTTCTCAACTGTTGGTAACCTTTGGTAATCCACAAGGTAAGCAGGCCTGTAAGGCGACTATCTCCAGATGGATCACTGCCCGCATTACGGAGTTTTACACCGTCCAAGGACTGCAGCCTCCTAAAGGTATTCATGCACACCTGGTGCGTGGCAAGGCAGTTGCTTTTCAGAAATATGTCCCCTGGGAGACAATCGCAAAAGTGGCTACTTGGGCCACCCCATCGGCTTTTTGTAAACATTGTCTAGACCTGAGCTCCAGATCTGATGCTCAGTTTGGTCAGGCTGTGCTGAAGAACCTTTTTCAGTAAGGGGTTTTCCATCCACCCATAGTTCCTGTAAGGAGTGCTTGGGAATTTCCCATAAGTATGGAGGAAAGGGGACGGGACGTAGGAGTATAACCAGGTTACTCACCATAGTGTCCACCTTACTCCTAGTCCATAGTCCCCTTTCCCCCCCATATGCCCGCCGTCCCCTCAAATAAGGTTCCTCTGTATTGCTCTGACCTGGCGATAGAAAAGGACTGATGGGCGATGCGTGGGGCGGAGCGGAGATGGACGGGGCTACCGCCGCATGCTGTGCCCCGCATAGAAAGAGAGGAGGGACTCAAATATTTTGTACTTTTTTGATGCTTTATAAAGTGCTCCGGTCCAGTCCCACAGGACGGAGGAATGTCCCATAAGTATGGAGGAAAGGGGACTATGGACTAGGAGTAAGGTGGTCCCTACGGTGAGTAACCTGGTTAATATGATTTGCACAGGTCCTGCACTTTCCATGGCTTGAGGATTGGAACTATAAGCGACTCCTGCATGCTGTTTGGTTTAGCTCATATGCCTCCTCGAAAACTGGGGTGGGGGAGGAGGGTGTCCCCAAACTCTTTATACAATTCTGAAGTGTACATCCCCCCCGGGGGCATTCCCGGTCTTTAACTATTTAATCGCCATCTGAAACTCTTCCTCCATAAGCGGCTCATCCAGAGCAGAAGCCTGTTGAATAGTGAGCTGCAGTAAACCAATATGGGAAAGTATATGGTCCATCATGTCCCTGTCAGTAGCTACTGTGTGTTTATAGGTTTGGATAGTATGTGCTAAGTGTCTCATTTATAGCTGCCTGTGAGCACCAGCTAGCTCAATTTTTTTCCTTAATGCAATAGCATGCAAGCGCCGTTCATTCTTGCACAACCAGGCCAGCCGTCTCCCAGATTTGGCACCTTCCCCGTGCATCAGTGCTACGTACACTTCATAGTCAAATTTCCATAGTCCCCACCCCCCCCCCCCGCCACAGTACACTGTACCCGCAGGTCTGATAGTTCTAGTTCTGTAGGCACGTCCAGGATCTCCGCATTCTCCATCGATTGGATACGGTCCTAATGTTTCCAGGTTCGCCCGTAAGGTTATCTTATTGCCTCCAGCTTTAGCAATCCTCTCACCACGGACGACAACTTTTAAGTGTCTCCTAGACCGTCCCCCATTAGTCTACACTGACCACATTTGGCCCCAAAAATTCAGTAAGGGTAGATTCTATATGTTCTCGAAAGATGCCATCCTACAGCGCATCAACTGTCATAGGTATAGGCCCCCTAGGTATAGACGGCCTATCTCCCTGTGGATGCCAAGGCACTATAAGCAGTGAGTGGTCACAGCAGCATCAGTAAATTGCACCGCGTACACACTCGCTGCCTGCGAAGTTCCCTCAGTCCGAGTAGGGGACCTCCTGGAGAACAGCTTCAGGATCTCCAATAGCAGCCCAGGTGCACCAATAGTAGGCGCGCGGCACTGTCCACTCAAGTACCGACCATATCTTTAATGCTGGCTGGACCACAAGACCCCTGTGGATTAAATCGCACAGAACATTTCAATTTTGATTGGAAGATGGTAGAGTACATGAATGAGCGTTTTTTTAATGAACACATTAAAGATCCGAATTGCTTTTCTGTTGTCCGACATGGCACACTGAACTGTAGAAATAAGTTATTTATGGTTTTCATTGTTGACTTTGTACCGCTAACTTTGGATTTTGAAACTTTCACTGCATTTCAATTTATTTGAAGAATGGGGTTTTCAGTTTCGATCAGAAATGCCTCGCAGTAACTCATTTACAGGAAGCGTTGGCATTCCACCAAGGATTCATGTACAATAGCAAAAAGATTAGAACAAGTGGTGAGCCAGTCTAAGAGGGTATACAAAATGGGAAATGTACTGGGGACAAAACGAACAAGAAACATTTCTAAGAAAACGGGTAACTCACATTAACCTAAAGGGACTAGTGCTACAAACTAAAGAGTAGTTCTATATAAATATACAAAAAGACATTATTAAGCGTTACTGAAGGGAGTGGTGGGGTCAGGTAAGGTGGACTGGCGAGAAAGCAGTAGATACTTCCTCTTTAGCAAGTAATTGCCGCGCTTAAGAGATCCACTGTTGGGCTGGCTTTAATTGTGATGGGCAGAGGGTTATATTGGAGCAGGATGAGTAGGGAGAAAGAGTGGAGGAGAGGGGAGTCGCAAGAAGGGTATGGGACAGTGAGTTTGTGTTCAGTGGAGGATCGGATGGAATCAGATGGTCGTTAAATTACTGAGTAGCAACACCATTGATGACTTTGTAGACTAGTAGAAGGAGCTCCAAGCTGAGAAACCTCAGGGTATTAAGCGCGTTATAAATGACCAATTACAAACTTGAAAAGGGAGTGGCTTCTGCATCGAGAGCCAACCAACGCTTTGTTTGGCAGGTAGAAGAGAGGAGAGGGTTTGGGTAGGTTGTAGAGCGTGCATGTAGCAAAATTGAGGACTTGTCTAGATGGAGGAAGGAGTAGTTGGGTAGGCCAAGGAGTACTTTTGAGCAGTAGTTCAGTATGCTGAGCACAAGGGTGGAGATTAGCACTTTTGTAGTGTTGGTAAGAAGAAGAGGATGATGTCCCCAATGTTGAGGCTAACCTGCGTGTATGAGGCAGTGGTAGTAATGGATTATTGCAGTCTGAGGTTATTATAAAAGAACACCCCAAGATTGTGAGCTTTTGCGAGGGCGCAAGAAGGTCAGGTGGGAAGGAGAGGGAAGGATGGGGATTGCGTTGGAAGGCAGGAGAAAGAGGAATTTTGTTTTTGAAGACTTGAGCATGAGGCAGAAGAAAACCATCCTGTCAATAATTGCAATGGGGCACTTTGCAATCAGTTCTGGAATGGCTGGGGGGGAAGGAGGGAAAGGAGAAAAAATAGTTATCAGCAAAAAGGTGATGGTGCAAAGTACCAGATGCGTCTTCCTAGGGCAGAGGTATAAAAAATGGAGAGCAGCGGTCCAATGACTGATTCTTTGAGGGGCCTACAGGAAGGGGATGGTCATCGGATTGGGAGTTCCAAAAGATTTTAAAGCCTTAATCTTCCATGTAGGAGGCGATCAAGGCAAGAGAAGATTTGTGAAACCCACAGTCAACCATGTCAAAAAAGAGAGGTCCAAAATAATGAGTGTAGAAGAGAGTTTGAGCATCACATAGAATGTTTCAGACAATCACGAGTGCTGTCTCTATGGAGTGTTTACTCTGGAAGTCAGATTGAAGTGGACCTCCAAGGCGATTATCCTCAAGCTACTTGGTGATCCAATTTGAAGACCACCCAATCGAGGAATAATGGGGATGGCAGGGGTGAAATTGGGCAATAGTTGCTGGGATGTTTGGGTCCGCAGAGGGTTTTGTGACTGGTCAGAAGGAAGTGGACTTTTCCATCTCACTTACATTTTTTATCAAAGCAAAGGAATAAACGCCATCGTTGCATATGCCAAGGGGTTTTCGTACCTATGAAAATAGATAAGGTGCTAGAATCTGTCCACTGTACCAACTAACCTGTTCTGACTCTACCACTAGTATAAAAACCAAAACCGGGAGAAAGACTGGCTTAATTTGTTCCTGGTGACTGTTTTGAGCAATTGATGCAGTTCCGTTACAGGATTGTTCAACTACTCGTTCTTCTCTTTGTGTAAAACCAAAGGGTGTTTCACAACCTAGTCCCCGGTGATCCTGTAATCAGGTGGCCAGGGAACGGCCAAACGAGTTTGGATGCTGACCCTGGGGGTGGACAAGCAGGGGAGGATCAGCTGGATAGGGGGTCCTCGGGCGTGGGGGAGAAGCGCCCAATGGTGAGACATGGTATCTCCCTTTTTCCACAACCCATCTAACCCATATCCCTGCTAATTATATGGGAAACTACAACTCCCATAATTCCTCCTCACTTTACTTTGATATAATACACCAAAGAAGATGAGGAATGAGGGTAGGATTACCTCTCGTGACTTGCATTGGTCATGTCCCTGTAATAAGGCCAGGCAGAGTCGGACACTCGCCTCTAACAAAGTACACCTGCCACTTATTAACACTCCCTGTGAAGATAAAGGGAGGCGTGCACAGGCACACTTTGAACGGGGCTGGGTACGAGAAGGAACAGCTCTTCCGAGGCTGATGTGAGCCAGGCTGTGAAAGGTGAAAGTCCAACGGGCTGATCAACAGTAGAGAGGATCCAGAGAAAGTCAGGCAAGATTTCCATGCTTTTGCGAGTGAGTGTTCGAAGAGCAAAGCCGAGCGAGCGGAGGAAAGAAACCTTCAAGTTGCCAGAAAGCAGCTTGCGGCCCTCCAGGGCGAACGTCAGAGTTGGGAGAAGCAAAAGATGCGTTGGTAACGGCCTTGAGCTGCAAGAAAGAATTGAAAGAAATCCAATTAACATAGTGTAAAGACTGGAGTGGGGTATCTGTACTCTGACTCTATGTGGCAGAGTAGAAGCACAAAGCAACCCAGCCAATGTTCTCTGTATGGTAGCTATGGACGAGCAACCAAGGCTTAAGCTCTTAGGAGATGATGCAGGCTGGTTCTTAAGTATAGTGTAGTACTCGAGCCCCCGCAAAGGAATGTCCATACACTGTTTTGTGATAACATAGTTCTTTATATAAATAAGGTTCAATATATATACACAAGTAATAAAACGCCTTGGCAAATCTACTATGGCAAATCTATACAATCTTTGTGGTACCACTCTTAACTCCTTTAAAATGCACCAACTGCTGACAGTTTCAATGGCATACAAATCAAACAATGTCTATCCGCATAAGACATAGGAAGGAAGATAAGTTAGGTTAAACAATGGCAGAATGGTTCTCTTGCTATTAAGACACAGTTCTGTGTGAGGCTCCCCCACCTGGGCAACCTGTAAGTAAAGTGCATCAACAAGCCCAGTCCATTTATGTTTAAATAGTCTTGTTTCCTGGTAAAGGGTTCTACTACCACAATGTACCAGTTTCTCGCAGAGTTTCTTCGACGGTTCGTTGACCGATCCCTCGAGGGGTCACCTCCCTTTAAAGCAGGAGCCACAGGGCGTTGAGATTCCTCGAAGAAAATGTGGACACAGTCGTCGACACAGAAGCTTTAGCCTTGCGGTGCTAGTTGACGATCAATCGTGGACGAGGTGTGCGGTGCACCTTCATGAAGAGTTTGTTGCCACAAAGATGACTCGAAAAATGTAGGCCCGGCAGCGAGTGTCGGCGTTGATGATCGGGACTCGACCACGGCTGGCTTTGGGATCTTCGTCGTTGTTGACGTCTTTATGGACTGTGGGAGGCGGGAAACCCACCGTCAGATTCTCCTTGGTTCGGTGACGACCTCTACTTTCTCTGGTGGGACAAAGCAGTCGACAGTGATGGTAAGGGAGTCCTTCGTTTCAATGTCCTTAGGCAAAAGGTGGAGCAATGTGGGTCTGGTCATCTAGCAGCACAGCGTCCAGCTGTCCCCACTTCTGGGCATCATGACTCGACAGACTTCCAGAAGTCATGGAAATCCTCCGAACCCCGGTCGACGGCAATGGACATTGATGGTTTCGATGTCCGGGTGCTTCACTTTGAGATTCCTTGGTGGACTCCAGCTCTTGTCGACAGCCTTTCGCGACTGGCTTCCAGAGTGCCTCTGTGAAGATCAGTTTTTGCACGATGTTCCCTTGAAGCTTGGGAAGAGGTCTCCTAGCCAGGCCCTCCCTCGTTTCAGTCCTTGACAGACTTGACAGCTTTTGGATTTGGTCGAAGGAAAGCGGCAGCAATTCTTCCCACTGGGCTTCAAGGATAAGCAGCTTCAAGTTTTGACTTCAGCATCTGAACAATTATGGTAAGTGAGAGGTCCCCAGATCTGCAGATCTCTCTCATTCACACTGCTGAACGAAGCTCAGTCAGCCAATCAGTCAGAAGGGCATTCATGCAGGCAGGCAGCCAGTCGGGCTCACAGTGCATTCAGGCCATTCACTTCCACCCAGTCACCCATAATGAGGAATGTGGATTGGAGCAAGAACCCAGTCTTTCAGCACACCACACTGCATTCATGTCGGTTTTGGGCAGGGCGGTCTCATTCATTGTGTCACACAAACACAGAAACCAGACACCCATAACATGGAATGCATATTGGTCACACACTCATTCACCAAGGTCCCACCCCAAAGATGTACCCACAACATACAGTCACTGGGAAGGCTGCAGCCAGTCTAGCCTGGACTTCCCCACAATACAATATATGGCTCTTCCACCCAACAGCCAGTCAGGGGAAGGGACAGAGTCCAGGCTTCCCAGGACTTTGGGAAAACAAGGTAACGGGCGATAGAAACCAAGAGGCCACACAGGCCACCTTGTTTCCCATCCGGAATCTGGCTATCCCAAAATGGAAGATACTAAGAGCAGCTGTCAAATTCAGCATGGAGCTGCCACCAGCCCATGCCTTGCTCTTTGGGCCAAACACAGGTGCCCGAAAACATTCACTAGGAGTAGAGGGTTGTACCCCCACTCATGGGTGCCATAAGGGTATCCCAAGGGACTCTGTTCACCACAACCAAAAAGAAGAGCTGCACTGCCAGCTGTCCCACATGGACTCTGGTTCGGAAAACACAGAACATACATAAGGAAGTACAGGACCAGGACATGGAGGCCCTGTCCCTCCAGTGCATTTCAAGCATCATACATAGCCGGTGAGTTATCGAGAGAAACAATAGTCCAGAAAGTGACTGTAATTTGACCATGCAAATGAAAAGAACAATTGTTGAAAGACGAGGATACAAAGTAGCAACGTAGTCCTGCGAAAGGAAGTCGCACATTTGAAAGTCTCTGTGAAATGTTATGAAGTTTTGAAAGAAATTACAAGCAGAGATTAAAGGAAACCGCAAGAAGGAAAGAAAATTGAATAAGAGAAAAGTGACATTTGTGAACTGTGAAATATGCCAAGAGGGCAAAGGTGAAACATAAGAACTTTGGGGAAAAGGCCAAGAAAGCAATTGAAAGGGAATAAGAAATGCAAGTACCAGGTTGAAGTGGTCATGCAGAGGTCTAGGTAAATTCCTTGCAGTTTCAAAAGTCTTCGACAGTGGAAAGATTTGAGGTAAAACGTGGGAAAGGGGAAACCCCACAAAGGAGAGACTGTCTCAAACTCTGCAGAGGGAAGCCAGTTAATATATTCTCAATTTCTTAGTTTTGCACGGAGTGTTGATGGCAAGGCAGGCAAAGTGATTGAACTATCAGAAATTAAAGGCCTAAGATTGCACTGTTGAATTGTACCAGCAAGCCAAAGTGTGCAAGACAGAGGGAACTGTGCTATCTACCCATCCTTTGGTTTTTTAGAGGCTCTAGACCCTGTGGGGATGAACCTGGGGAAGGGAGTTGGTGCTGAAGCCATTCTGACACCTCCTTTTGAGACACTATTTTCATTTTGTATTCCCTTAACACATTTGTTCTAAGGAGGAGGGCAAGGTTAGGTGTTCTTAGTATAGGCCTTTTTTCGTTTGACCAAACTGAATTGGACGTATTTGTTTTTGTTTAATGGTCGAGATTACTCCCATTTTAGTATTGGGGCCAGTTGGGAGTTTTACCATCCCACCATCCCAATCAAAAGTGTAAGTAAAGGTTTTCGAAACTTGTATCCATTGTCTGTGTCTACTGCTTGATACGATGTATTCCTCACATCTTTCATGTGACTATTCTCTATTTCCTCCTTGTTCTTTTCTTGACTTACTTTACTTATTTTACTTTAGTTATCCTTCTCTTTTGCCAAGGTAACTTTATCCAACACTAAATACTCTCCCCTTGGCTTCTCAGTCTTTCATATATAGTTGTCTCTTGTTTCTCTTTGGCCTTCGCCCTTATTCTCTGCTTCAACCTTCTCTTCAGGCTTTTCTCTTCCATAGTATTTCTCTTCTCTAATTAGACATTCTTTGTCTGGTTTAACCTCAATACGAACATTCCAGTCTTGAGAATTTCTCCTCGACTGCGACAATTATAAACCTTGCAGTACCGATTATCATTCACTTCATTCAATGTCAATGCTTTAGCTCGACTGGGACAACTATGGGCATTCCAGTAATGATTTTCTGCCACCCTCGCCCAGGTCTCCCATTTTCCCCATTACCTGCCGTGTTAAGAGATACATTACCAGTTTTATTTGCATGGGACTTTCTCTCCGGCTTGTCATATTGGCCTTTCTTGATTCCTCTACGGCTTTTCTTTCGTTTTACAAGCGGTTTCCCGTGTATCTCGTTTGCCACTAGGTTCTGTATTGGTTCTAGCGGAGTGGTGTTGGCATTGTTCACAGGACCTCTGGTCCACGATGGCTCTGTTGTGGGCACGCCACCACTCTACTCTCTCAGGATATGTATGCCTTGCTTCTGCGTTGATTTGGGAAGAAAAAGGGTGCACGATGAACTGGCACTGCAAAGGATGGATATTCAGTGGGGAGGCAGGAGAGAAGTACTTAAGATTAGAAGAGGTAGTGGGCAGAAAGAGGGTTGGGAGAGCAGAGGGATGCGAGTGTCACACATTTTAGAGGAAAAGTAGTGAGGGAAGTCCTAAGCAAAAAGGGAGAGTTGATGGGATATTGGCTTGGGAGGTGTGGGCAAAGTTTGGAGGGTAGATGATACTTTGCAAGGTGATTGCGAAGGGAGATTAGGTTTGAAAAGTCGGAGGATTTGGCAGAGTGCAGTGCAGAGGTGAGGGCAGCAACTGAAATTCTTAGACCACGAATATGTTAGGGGTTCATAATTTGCACATCTTTGAATTTAACTTCTCACGTGATGACAATCACTTGAACGTTATCAGTGATTAAAACATCTTTTCCTTTTATGAAGGTTTCTGGGGAAGCAAATCAAACTCAAATTGCAGAAGCCTTGCGGCGCTACAGTGAACGGTCGTTTTTTGTGAGGGAGGCGCTGTTTCATCTTTTTAGCTTGACGCATGTCATGGAGAAAGCTGACCCTGAAATGCTGAAGGTAAGGCAATTGTTTAGAGAAATGGAAAGAGTTATTTACTCGTCTGTCTTTGAACTAGAACTGTTAAGTTGTCGATAAAGCTATAAGATGGTGCATGTATCTAATTTTTGGCAAATGTAATGTTAATTTACTGCTGAATTATGTACTAAAAATATTAGTCCTATGGACCAACCTTTACCAAACCTTGCACCTTCCACCTACATACCACATTTCCCCCCATGTGTGTTGAATAGAGCCAGCGTTGTAATGCAAAGTGCAGCTCTTTGGTCTCATTCCAACTGAGTGTATTATTCATTTAATCCTAATGGAGATTACAATGTAGACATTGTAACTGGAGGTATCCATATGATGCATTCTTTTCTGAATGACCGGAAAGGTCCTGCACAGGCTTTGTAAAGGTTAACATTACCATTGTTCAGCTGGGCATACAGTGAACTTTATTGGGGTTGTCTTATTTTTCTTATTTTTTGCTTCAAATATTAAATTCCCTTAGGCTTAGGAACTCCTGGAAACTGAAATCGGATTTTACCCCATGTAAAACAGTCAAGTATATGTCTTTTTTAAAAAAGATTTTATAGGAGCCCATGCAGTCTATTCCTTGTAAAATATTGCTGCCCAGTTTCAGCTCTCTCCCAGGAGCATCCCTTCATTCTTTTTTTGCCTATTGGTGAAGGAGGCTTTGGCGGCAGTTCCTGTTTTCACAGCTCATTCATCGTTTCAGGAGGAACATCGTTTTTTTCTTTCAGAGGTCTTTGCTGTCAGTCTGCCAGAGCTCTGGCTTTTATTTCCAAACAGACATTTAAGAGGCTTAAACTGTGTGCCCTCTGTGTGGTTGGAAGATCACATTGACCATAGGTTGTATGAAGTATAGGAAGAATGCCGTTGAGGATGCACTGTATTCCTGCATTTACTCTTTGCACCATTGTATGATTAACTGGGTCCTTTGTACTGAAACGTCTGCCATGTTGTGTGGCCTCCTGAGACTGTGTTCTGTAAGGAATAGGGGGCATTAGTTACTGAGGGGAAAGAGGAGTAGCAAAATGCAAAACCTATGTTTCTGAGTGCAGGTCGAATCAGTCTTTGTTAGCTGGTAAGATTTAGGGTCTCATTCCGGGTTCAGCAAAGTGGCACAAAAGTGGTGATAACAGAATTCCCACTACTTTTATCACTTCGCCAAATTCTGAGTTTGGTCTCCACCTGAAGGCTGAAAAATCAGCAGAATTACTGCTGGTGGTAATTGCAACGAAGTACCTATGGATTCCCAATAAATTGGGCATTTACACCACCTACCATCACTTGTAGTTTGGTGGTAATTCTGACAAACTCGTAATGAGGACCTCTGTGAGGTGGAACATGTGGGACTTGTCACCAGAGATGTACACAAGATGTCATTCTGTTCAGTTACTCGCTAACGGTTTTGCCCTGCAAGCAGGGTTACCTCAGGTGGGTTTTTTTGTGATGGGGTTTGCAGGGTGAGGTGTGCAGTTGGGCTTTGTCCATATTGGAAAGTTGAAAAGTAACTTCCTTAGTGAGGAGGTAGGGGAAGTGAAGGGAGTGAATGTAAACTTGACATCTACTGATTTCCACTGACTGTGTTAACCCTTCCATGTTTGGTGTTGCGGAACGTGTTGGGCTGGTTGGCTGGGAGGGTTATTCTTAACCCATGGTGATGTCTTGATGTCACTGGTCCAATTGTTTTTGGGTGTGGCCAATATGTGTACGTTTGTGGCTTCCTCAAATGAGGAGTCTGTGTTGGCAACGTTTTTCTGTTCCCCGGTTTAGTGCATAGCCATATTTCTAGGAATTTCCAGTGGGGTCTGGTTATCTTCCGGTATGTGGAGCTGCCTGGGCATGAGAACTCGCAGCTATATTTATAGAGTGCATGCTTACCCCAGTGGAGCATCTTGGCAGTGCAAACAGTTTGTTGCCCAACTCATTTTATCAACCTTGGAAGAACGAACTTGTAACCAGGAGGTAAAACATTATTCCACTGAACCACAGTCTATAACTGACCATTACTGAAAAAGAAGGCCCCTTATTGGCGTTTTATTGCAAAGTAGCACCGTCACTAGGGCTGCCTCACTGGATCCATGTTCCTTTTGACTTTTGGGCCTTTGCCGTTTCACTGCTTTTTGAGCAATGCAAAGGGTTTTGAAATGGCTCATTGATAGCGACCCATGGAAGGGTTGAACAGTGGGATAATATTTGACCCCCATCATCTGTTGGGCCTTCTGGCTATGCTGCTCCTTTCTGCTTGGCTACCATAGAAATAGAAAAGTGACTCAGTCCCTTTTCTATTGCTATGGCAGTGGCCATCTTTTTTTTTTTTTAATAGGAGATTGAACTCTCTCAATAAGAGTCAATCTCCTGTAAAACAACAAAAAAAAAAGCGCTGTCACCCACTTTTCATGAGGTGGACAAGGGCCGATAATAGCCCTGACCTCTCACTGAGGCCTCCCTAGCCCCGGTGGCTATATTCTCGGCAGTGCTCCAGCTAAGATTTTGAGGTGGGAGTATTTTGCTCCCCGTTTTTAAACTTTGAGAGTAAATGTGATTTTAAGAGTAAAAATTACTATACTCCTTTGCAAGAGTAAAATGTATGAAACATCCAGCCGACGCATGCACAAACTGTATGGAAATCATAACCGTACGGCAGCTTTCTGCATTGTGCCAGAATACACCTTTCATTATCTCTGAGGTCTGGCCATTTGATCTCGCCTGTATATATTTAAATATTGAAATCACAAAAACCTAGCCAATTACATAGTAAAGCAAACATGAATTGTATTGTGGATTTTGAGCTTCGAGAGAGGCAATGACTCCATGCTAAATTAAACATCTTATCTAATGGTCAAATGGTTATTTATATTGCGCTTTTGGCCAAGCGCTGTAAATATAACATATTTATCAAAATGATCACCAAACCAAAGTCGGTACTCCTTTATTGACCTCAAAAGGATGAATGGCTGAGTTGGACTTGCTGGGATTCGAGCCTACAACCTACAGCTCACGCACAGATTGCAGGAATGAGTGCTCAAACGGCTGAGCTATCTTATTGGCTAACATCCTTCAGAGGTCGGTTAACTGAGTATCGACTGAGGTATAATGATCACAGTACCTAGAAGTTGGACAAATCATTTATGGAGCATTACATGAAGTTAAATACCTATCTAGATTATCACAGGCACAGGTTTTGCTGAGTTTATTTCAATTAGAAATGTAACTTTTGTTTGTTTTTGGACAGCGCTTGCACTTCCTGTAGAGTCAAGTTTTGGATGTTTTAATTGTAGTCTTGAAGATTTGAGAGGCTAGAACACTTGTGATTGGTGTAATGAGAATCACTCACCCTTGAGCAAAGACTCTGCTGCCACTGACCATTTATAGTAATGTAACCCATTGACTCCAAGGTTGAATGGATGTAATCTAGACTGTGCATAGTCATCATTTTACACACTTGTAATTATAGTGTAAATTAAATTATCAGTGAAAAAATGATCTGCCTCCGCTTGATTATGCACACAGCACCAGAACTCTGAAAAATACAATTGTGCAATACTGGTTTGCTTTCACTGGAAAAAAGCATAATTTGTTACAAAATATTAATTCTCAGTTGCAACTTAGTTTTCCATCTTATTAATTATACAATCCTAAAATTCTAAGAAATTATGCACAGTGCTTCTAAAGCTGAATGGAAAGAAGCCATTCCTTTTTATCACAGTGTGCAGTTTCTTTTTTTGAAAGGCTTCAGAGAAATACATTCTGTTTGAGGTGGCTTGCTATAACATCCATGTAGATAAAAATCAAAAGAAGCCTCCTAGTTTCTATCAAGATAACCTGACCTTTGCACTGCCCTTTGCTCTAAACCTGTGTGTAAATGTACCCAGGAAAATAATAAAGCTGTCGTATTCGCAAGATTTTAATGCGTAAAAAGGCCTGGTACCCACCTTATCTGGAGGCCTGATTCTCGGTCTAAATGCCGCTTATCCTTCCATAAAAGGCTTGCACATCAGCTGGCTTAAAAGAGCTGCATTGGCTCACTGTAGCCTAGAGATTCAAATTGCTGTGCATAGTTCGCAATGCTTTTTTCCTCTCCAGAGGTCCTAATTTCTTGATGGATACATTACAAATATGTGCCACCTCGCCAGCATAGATCAGGTAGTCCTAATTCTTTTTATCACTCCCAAGATACTCAGTAAACTGGGGTTTCAGATTTGTCTTTCTAGGCTACTCCTATTTGGAACACATTAAACTTTTAAATAAAGAAGGCAACCATATTATTTTCTGAAAAAATAAAAATGGAAGCCTCCGTTTCCACAATAATTTCGATGACCTAGTCTTCAAAAAATATCTCTTGTGAGAGTCACTATATGAGTGTCCTCTGCCTAGTGAGGAGTTATTGTGAATTTTGTGGTTAAGGAGGTCCAAAAGAATTGGGAAAGAAAGTGCTAGAATAATGCTGTCTTGCTCATAAATTGAGGGGGAAAAAGAGCCTATTGTATATTCCAGCGTATAAGACGACATTTTAACCCGGGAAAATCTTCTCAAAAGTCTTATACGCCAGGTGCTGAAACTTCCGAGCTGGACTGGAGAATCTGCGGTGGCCGCATATGGTGGGGGGAGCTCAAAAAGGGCCGCGGCCGCATCCCGGCCGTATGCGGCGACCGTATGGAACTAGCACGGGCGGTGCTGTACAAGTACACTGCAGTACTCACCAGGATTCTCTGCCTCTAAGATCTCGCTCCTGACAGTCTTGGAGACGGGGAGGGCTGGGCAGGCAGGGAGAGCTATCCAATCCTAGCAGGCTTTGTATCCAACAACCAGCCAATCGCCGGTAAGGTACATCGTTTGCTGTGATTGGCTGTTTGTTGTATACTGTGTACCACATACAGTACTGCACCAGTATCTGTACCTGTTCATACAGTATAGCACCAGTATCTGTACTTGTTCATACAGTACAGCACCAGTTCATGCAGTACAGTATACAAATGTCCAACAGTCAAAACCCCATCATGGCTCCAGCAAGAAGAAAGAAATATGAAGCCAGTTTACAACTTAAAGTTGTAAACTTTGCCATGGAACATAACTGTGCTGCTGCAAGATAATGGAGTAACAGAAAAGATGGTTCGGGACTGGAAAGCAAATGAAAAAGCATTAAAGAATATGCCAAGGGGTAAGTGTGCATTAAGAAGAGGCGCCCCACATTGGCCAGAACTTGAAAAGCATGTAGCAGACATGGTGAATGAGCATCGCCAAAACGGTTATGTAGTGACACGAAATCAAATGCGTTTGTTTGCACTTCAGTGGGCCACATCTAACCCAGATCACAACAGATTTAAGGCCACTGTATCCTGGTGTAGTAGATTCATGGAAAGCCATAATATGGTACTGAGGCAAAAGACGAAGAAATTGCCCAAAAATTACCTGCAGATCTTGATGGCAAACTAAATAATTTCCATTGATACGTAATACAACAGCGCACTAAACATGACTATGCGTTAAGTGGTATTGGAAATATGGAAGAAACTCCAATGAATTTTGATATGGTTGGAAATAAAATGTCCATCAAAAAGGTGAAAAAACAATTTTAATTAAAACATGATATGAGAAGTACTGTTTTACAGTGGTACTAGGATGCACAGCTGATGGCGCCAAACTGAGACCAATGATTATTTTTAAAAGAAAAACAATGCTGAAACTCAAGTTCCCTGTTGGTTGTTTTGTACATGTGAATGAAAAAGGCTGGATGGATGAAGAAGGGGTAAAGCTATGGCTTGATAATGTGTGGAGCAGGCAACCAGGTGGACTTATTCAAAAATGTAGTCTACTGGTGTGGGATATATTCAGGGCTCATTTAACTCCCAGCACCAAGCAAAGGCTTGCAAGACTGAGAACAGTGGAATGAATGAATGGATGTTTAGTGGCGAAAAGTCATTCACAAAAGGAGGAAACGTGCGTGCCCCACAGTTGGATGTTTTGTGCAAGTTTGTCATAAAAGCCTGGAATGATATTGATGCAGAAACAGTAATCAAGTCTTTCAAGAAGTGTGGCATATCAAATTAATAGATGGTATGGAGGACGACTACTTGTGGCAAGATGAAGAGGAAGCCGAAGCTGAGACCACACCATCTGATACGGAATTCGATCCATACGATGACTGCCTTACAAATGTATCACAAGATCTCATTGATCTACTTATGATATCAGATGACGAATAGGGGGATTTTGAAGGCTTTTAAAGGGAAACTGTCACGCCAGCAAAACCTGTAAAAATACTGTAGCTTGCAGTTATGATGGGTGTTGCTAACTCGCAAGGGACTTGTGCTCGCTCTCTATTGTTTGTTATCTTCCTCCTATCATCATCATCAGTTCCAGTTTGGTTGACAGCTTAGAAAACAAACAGCATGGCCGCTCCCATGGGTTTATTGTCTTATCCTTCCTTTCACTGTTTTATGTTTACATGTTTGATGACAAACAGCCTTATGTTTATAAGTGAGTTTTCCTGCTAAGTACCTGCATGTCATAAGCATTTGAATTAAAATTACCATATTGAAATCAAATCTGATGTTTTTTTAATTTTTACTTGGTGTGCGTTGGAAGAGGGAGTAGTCTTATACGGCGAGTATATCCCAAACTCTATATTTTAACTGGAAAAGTTGGGGGTCGTCATATACGCCGGAATATACGGTACATAAATAAAGCCTTAGCAGGTGGCAAAGGCAGTTTATTTGTAATTATTTATTGGAGACGAAACGTAGGGGAATACAGTTCACAGGACCATCCTCACAAGGTGCTATTTGGAAACTGTATTAATAATCCTGTTGAGTATGTTTGTACATATATGAGGGACCATACAAACACAAATGGACATGGGGGAGGCATTGGAGGAGGTGGTAGGGTGATCATCAGGATGAGGTAGGGACAGTGTGATGCTGGAAATGCATTGGAGGAACAGGGCCTCCATGTCTTTGTCCTGTAGTCCTTTTTCCATTTGTGTTCTGTATTGTTTTCTGCCTAAGAGTCCATGTGGGACTCCTAGCCGTGCAGCTCTTCCTATTTTTGGTTTGGTGTGCAGACCCATGGGATACCCTTATGGCACCCAGGGGTGTGGGTACAACCCTGTGCCCCTAGTGTATGTTTTTGGGCACCTGTGTGTGTGTGTGGCCCACAGAGCAGGGTATGGGCTGGTGGCAGCTCCATGTTAAATTTTACAGGTGCTCTCAGTATCCTCCATTTTGGGATACCCAGGCCCTGCCATTAGAATCAGTTGATTCCTGATAGGAAACAAGATGGCCCCTGTGGCCTCTTGCTTTCTATTGCCTGTTACCTTGTTTTCCAAAAGTCCTGGGAAGCCCTGGCTCTGTCCCTTCCCCCTGACTGGCTGTTGGGTGGAAGTTCCATATATGGTGGTGTTGGGGAAGTCCAGGCCAGACTGGCTGGTGCCTTCCCAGCGACTGTATGTTGTGGGTGGGACCTGGGTGAATGGAGTGTGTGACCAATATGCACTTCTTGTTGTGGGTGGCTGGTTTCTGGTATGAGACAAAAAGACTGAGACAGCCATGCCCAAAACTGGTATGAATGCAGTGTGTAGTGTTGAATGGCTGGGTACTTGTCCCAATACACATTCCTTGTTGTGAGTGTCTGAGAGAGAGGAGTATGGCCTGAATGCACTCTGTCTGATTGGCTGACTGACTGCATGAATGCCCTTCTGTGTGATTGGCTGATGAGTGTGACCCAGCAGTGTGGATGAGAGGCAGAATAGTATATCTGGGGACCTCTCACCACTGGAAGCTCAGAGGCTGAGTCAACACTTGAAGAGTAACTGGAACTGCTTATCCTCGACGCCCAGCTGAAAGAACTGCTACTGCATTTGCTTTGACCCGATCCGAAAGCTGTCCAGTTCGTCGAGGACTAATCCGAGAGAGGACCTGGCTAGGCGCCCTCTTCCCATGCTCTAAGGGACCATGGAGCACCGCCAACCTTCGCCCAAGCTTCCTGGAAGTCAGACCCTCGAAAGGCTGCCGACCGGAGACTGGGACCGCCGAGGAGAACGAAGTGAAGCAACCGGACATCGACGCCGTCGAAGTCCATTGCCGTCGACCAGGGTTCAGAGTATCGCCGTAACCACTGGAGGCCCATCGAAGCCGTGTTGCCCAGAAGAGGAGACCGATTGACGCCGTGCCGCCGATGACCGGAGCCGTCCACTCCTTTGCCTAAGACTGTTGCATCGAAGGACTCCCTTGTCGGCACCGTTCACCACTTTATCCGGCTGGAGAAAGTAGAGGATGCTGATGCGCTGAGGAGAATCCGCCGGTGGGTTTCCTGCCACCCAAAGACCACAAAGACTTTGATGACCTTGTCGGGCCACAGTTCTTCGAAACTCTTTGCGGTCCTGAACTATCCAACACCGAGGTGCCTTGCACACCTCATCCTCGCAGGATGTCGCAGACGAGCACCGCCTGGAACGACGCCGTGGTCTCGGCACCCTCAAACTTTTCATCGACGCCAAGTTCACCTTCTTCGATGCCGCTCGACGACCCGTGGCTCCTGCTTTAAAGGGAGTCACTCAAGAAGGATCCATCGACGCCTCTTCGAATAACTCTGCTCCACCAGGGGCATTTTGGGGCGGGGGGTAGAAACATTAAAGAAGGAAATAAGACTTGTAGAAAAATATATGGACTGGGCTTGTTATATCTCTTTATTTTACAGGTTGCCCAGGTGGGGGGGGATCTCCACACAGAACTGTCTAGTGGTAGGGGCCAGTATTCTGCCAATTGTTCTCACCAACTGCTTTCCTCCTATGTCTATTGTTGGTTACCTTTATTACTTGATTTGTGTGACATTTAACCAGAGTACAGTTGATGCACTTTAATGAGATCTGATAATAGTTGTGGTACCACTTTAGAACTGTATATATTTGCCATTGTTGATTTCTGAGCACAAGTAAGTTATTGTGATAGTGTACATAACCTTGAATATTATATAAAGACTGTGTTTTCAGTAATAGTGTGTGGACATTCCTTTGTAGGGGCTTGGGACTACACTGTACTTAAGAACCAGCCTGCATCCCCTCCTGAGAAGCTAGGCCTTGAATGCTCAACTACGTTACCAATAATAGAGAATCTTGGTTGGGGTCCTCTCTGCCTCTCCTCTACCATATAAAGAGTAGGAGTACAGACACCCCCCCACCCCCCACCAGTCTTTACACAGACTGATTCTCGGTCTAAATGCCTCCTATCCTTCCATAAAAGGCTTGCACATCAGCTGGCTTAAAAGAGCTGCATTGGCTCCCTGTAGCCTAGAGATTCAAATTACTGTGCATAGTTCACAATGCTTTTTTTTTTTTCTCCAGAGGTCCTAATTTCTTGATGGATACATTACAAATATGTGCCAGCCTGCCAGCATATATCGGGTAGTCCTAATTTTTATCACTCCCAAGATGCCAAGATACTCTGTAAACTGGGGTTTAAGATTTGTCTCTCTAGGCTGCTCTGATTTGGAACACATTAAGGTTTTAAATAAAGAAGGCAACCATATTACTTTCTGAAAAAATAAAAATGGAAGCCTCTGTTTTCATAATTTCGATGTCCTCGTCTTCAAAAATATCTCGTGAGAGCCACTGTGTGGGTGTCCTCTACATATTGAGGAGTTATTGTGAACTTTACGGTTAAGGAGGTCTACAAGAACTGGGAAAGAAAGTGGTAGAATAATGCTGTCTTGCTCATAAGGTGAGGGGAAAAAGAGCCTACGTAAAGCCTGAGCAGGTGGCAAAGGCAGTTTATTTGTAATTATTTATTGGAGACGAAAAACCGGGGAATACAGTTCACAGGACCATACTCTCACAAGGTGCTATTTAGAAACTGTATTAATAATCCTGTTGTTGAGTATGTTTGTACATATACCAGGTAGCATACAATCCCAAATGGACATGGGGGAGGCATCAGGGAGGAGGTGGTAGGCTGATCATCAGATTGAGGTAGGGACAGCAAAGGGTAGTGAGTTCTGACTGGAGTGGGGAGGTTGCATTTTCAAGGAGAAGGATATGGCATTTAAGCGCTGATTGAAATTGAAGGATCTAGGTGATATTTTTGATTTCCGTATTACCAGGTAGTTCAGTGATGATTGAGGGTGGGGAGAATAAACGTACGCAGAAGTATGGAAAATGGGAAGATGTGCATGATGAGTGAGAAACTGAAAGACTGATGGTGTTACTAGAGTGAATGGTGCGGGTGACAGTTTGACAAATGGACACCAGTTCGGGAAGGAATAGTCCATGACTACTAGTTACTTCGCCCATATTTTCCCTTCCTCATTTTAGTTCTAATCTAGGAGACGTCCACTTAAGACAGGAAACTCTGTGCTAAAATAATGGATATTTTTGTTGAACCTTGACACCTCCCCATAGAAGTGGAAGTTATAATGTGAATATTGCTTAGGAGTACAAAGAGTGCGGGTTCAGAAGAACTCTGGACTGAGATGAGGAAATTGAGGGTTTGGAGTAATGGAATTACTGGTAAATTCTTTGCATTAGCTCCTTGTCATTCTTCCCTGTTCATCCCCAATCTTTTGAGTATCTACAAAGCTGCATATAGGGCTATTGCACAACAGACAGTGTGATGAGTCAGACATAGGAGACGGACAAGAGGACCTGGTTAAACAAAATGTTTTATATAAAATAAAAGGGAAAAATGATTTCCCTAGGCTGCAAAACAAACCAGTGCTTGCCAGGACGTCTAACAAAATGCAAATTCTTGCCTGTGTCAAACTCTATGCAGCCTACTTCCTACTGCCACTATGGGAAAAAGAAAGAAATACGACTTCTAATCTTGGCCCATGGGTTACTTCCCCTTTTCAGCCTTGGTTTCCTGGCTGCCTAACTTACCAATGTTCTCACAATCTCTTCAACTAGCACTTCTCAAAAGGAATCCAAAATAACCACAAAAAAGAAAAGGTCCTTTTGGTTTTAGCCTCCACAATGTTCTTGACACATAGTCGAAGGTGCATCTAGTGTATCCCTCATCTGGAGACTTAGTTTCTCGGCCTGTATAGGTCTGACTGCATCAATAGCATTAAAGTTCAGTCTCTATATCCTGGATACTGGTCTGATCTGTAGTTGCAAAAAGACACTGGGCCAACTCAGCCAGGCGATATTACGTTCCCTTTTGGTCACCTTCTGGATTATCGATTCTCTTAATCCCGGGTGGTCTATGGTATCGGATATCCTGGATTAACTTTTTTTCTTCTTTCCAGTTTCTTGGTATTTCCTTCATTAGTCCCCAGTGGGTTTGAGATTCTTTCACCTGTGGAAAAATAGTTCTACCCTTTTGCTCTTGTGGGGTCTTGACTTTCTTAACCCCCAGTGGGTTCTGGGGGTTCTCGGCCAGGTTAATGGTTTTCTTATTTTCCCTTGCAGGTTCTGACTTTTCTCAGCCCGCAGTAGGCTCTGGGCTTTCTCTACCCTATCTACCATTGACCGCACCGCACTCCACAGTTTCCCCTTCTTAGCTGTGTACCTTCTCCGGTGGGCGTGGCTCGCAATCTGCTTTGGGATCTCTGGCGGTTCCACATCATTGCGCTGGTCTGCGCGGTTGTTACTCTTGCTCCGACTCCGTTTCGATACGTCGGTTTCGAGCTTTGGGACATTGCTACCTTGCGCTGCCTTGCGGCATGCTTCCTGCTTCAGCTATCCCCACCTTTGTCGAAGCAACTGCTGTACTCACGGATCCTTTGCTCTCTGCCCACCACGTCCTCTACATGGTTCTCCTTCCTGGTGAGATAAAGCACCTCCATCTTCTGCGTATCGGCACACGTTGCTGCTCCGGGTTTCCTGACGGATGAAGATCTCTTTTGGTCTTTTACAGTCTTTGGGTTCCTCCCTGGAGCTAATACAAGCAGTCCATTGGTCATTGACTTCCATGGGAGGTGAAAGTGAGCAGAGGTCTGTCACCAAGCAATTGACCCGAAGGTGTCCTGCATGTTATCAACCGGTTCGCGTCTCATGTAACCCACAAACCACTGGGCTCTTTGGGGGAATTGGTGGTGGCATGAGTCAGTTGTTGACCAATGGTGCCACCCTTGCGTGCTACCAAATGTGCTAATATGCCCCTAGTTTAGCTAACTTGCACCTCTCCTGGGTGAGGGGAACAAGTAACCTGAAAAGCCATGTTGATGGTCATCCTTATTTATTGAAGGTTGCTGGCTTCTGTTTCTAACCTTGACATCCAGGGCCGAATGTAACAAGTAGTTACCTGTGCTAGCTGATACTCGCAGTTTGTTCAGGGTATGCATACACTATTCAGCCCACATTCAGCCCTCTTCTCCCTCCTGACACTTGTAAGGCGTGGCAGTGCAATTACTTCAGGTTTACGCTGACCGTGTCGGGGTGAGTCCTTCTGTAATTAACTGATGGGTTAGGACTTTTATAGGAATTCCCTTGGTTCTCATAGACTGCGAGTGGATGCCATAGTGATTAGTAAGAGGCATGTCTAGGGCAGAAGGCTCATGTAGGTGGGGTGAGAGGGGAAGTTGAGAACAGAACCCGTAACCACTTCATACTGAATTGGTAAGATCCTAAATTAGCAATTTAGGGTGAACTGTGGGTGTGCATTTTGGTGAATAAAAGTAAACTTCTCGCTCAACTCCATTGCTTTCAGCAAAGCAATACCCCATAATTATGTTGCATAGATTGCAGCCGGGTGTGCCTGCAGTTTATACACTTCTTGAGTGCCTAATATTGCTCTACTTCCAAATTTCTCAAAAATAGAAGGGTAGCACGAGAATGTTGTCTGAGTACACAGCCATTGCGATCAATTTGACAACTCCAGGAGCACTAATGTGTATAACTGGGGGGGTGGTAACCGCCGATAAAGTTAAAGCATTCTCAAATTTCGGAATGTTTTATTTCAAGGGAACTGTAATGGTGTTAAGAGTAATCACCCTTTTCCCAACTTGTAAGTACTAAAAAATGAACTCACATTTTTAAGAAAAAGCAAAAGGTATTTGATTAAATCATAACAATTATTATACCGCCCTTAATTCAGGGTACATGTATTTATTTACATGTAATATTGATGAAAGTCAAATCTCTTTAAACAAGACAAAAAATTCAATGCCATAATTATGTTGCATAGATTGCAGCCGCGTGTGCCTGCAGTTTATACACTTCTTGAGTACCTAATATTGCTCTACTTCCAAATTTCTCAAAAGTAGAAGGGTAACACGAGAATGTTGTCTAAGTACACAGCCATTGCGATCAATTTGACAACTCCAGGAGCACTACCTGACAGTTTTAACTCTTAGGTAATCGAAATCATCCGCTTGTCGTATTGGTTTCCCCTTACATTTGAAAGTAATTTCCTTTTTACATCTTTTGTGGCGTAAAAGTTCAATTTATTTCCATCACTGTATCACAAAAACCTTCCAGGCATTGCAATTGCTTATTAATTCCACTGGGGGAATGGGAAATCAACCCAAAATAATCAGTGTGTAAGGGTACAGCAGTCATTTGAATCCCTAGCTTTGGTACATCACAATCCAAGGAGAAAATAATTTTAGCTAAGGAGGTAATATATAAAGAAGATAATGTTAGTGGCATTAAACAACCTTGTCTTGCACCTAGATAAACTTATAAATCATCTATACAGTCAGCCCTATGTCCATAATTTACCTGGGCCTGATTATTATAATACAGGGCATTGATGGCAGCAAGTATGCCAGGTCCGACGACGCAGAGCCAGGCGAACTGGAGGAGGCACCCCCGATAACCCGGGCGGCGTCCTTTTCGGTTCCCAGCCCCCTCTCCCCCTCGTAAGGGGACGGGGGGGTGCTGGGTCAGGGCGGCAAAGTGGAGAGCCCGCGAAAGAAGAGGCGCGGCAAAAACAGGAATTGCCCGCCAAAAGGTAGTGCGGCAAAAAGCAAGGAAAGCCCGCGAAGGGCAACAAAGGGTGGGGGCGTGGTTCCCTCTTCATAAGGAGCGGGGCTTTCAGCAGCAGCACACAAACAACTGCAGCCGAGGGACACCCGTGCTCGGTGCACAGGTCTGCAGTGGAAGGTTTTTCGTTTTTTGCTGGTAGGCTCACGACAAGCTTGCAGGCTCACGGCAAGCTTCCGCTTCGAGGAGCACCGAGGGAGCATTGTGTAGTACGCAAGCGGCGGGGAGCATGGACATGGAGGCCTTCATGGCGATGGCCAAACTGGTCACAGCGCAACATGGCACAAACTGGATGGAGGCGCTGACCAGTCAGGCAGGAAAAAACCACACGGGTGTCGGGGAGAGAGCTCATTCACCTCTAATGTTTCAAGAAGACGAGGAGAACCTCATGGAGGAGCAGGAAGAAACATTGGAAGAAGAAGAAGAACCGACAAGGAAGAGAAAAAGAGTGCTGACAGAAAAAGCTAAAGCGATCAGAGAACAGGCCACGAACAGCAAGAAAGGGAAACCAGGCAACAGCAAGGGTAAAGGACGGGCACAACAGGTTGAAGCCATACCGGCACCTGCACCTGCTCCTGTGCTCAGGACCCAAGGGGCATCCAACACACCTGAAGCCAGACCGGCGGCAGTGAAGGAGATGGGATCACCTTCCATGGAGGTGATGAAAGGTATAGTTTTACAATGCATACAAGCCTTGGGTAACGGGGGCAATGGTCCACTCTTGAGTGGTAATGTGAATGCTTTTAATCAGTTGGGGCAGGGGGCCAATGTAGTACAAGGGGAAGTACAGCCGTTTCCAATGGGAGGAGCCACGGGTCAATCAATGGGAGGCTCTCTGGCGAACGGGGGGTCGAACACAGGGGTGCAAAGCCCAAGTGGATGGTTTAACGCACTGTCGGGGAATGGGGGGACTCAGCCGACAGTGGGCCAAGGGTCTGTCGTGGCTAATTATGGGAGCTACGTAGGGAATCCTGCGGCTTTACAGGTCTCTTTATGTCAGCAGGCCACGGCAGGGAATCCGGGAAGCCCGGTAGGGGGGTCAGGTCTGGGAGGTAGTGGCTCATTGGGTGAGACAACAGCAGTTGTGGGGCCACAGGCGTCACCATGGTGGGCTCAGGGGGTGGCTAATTTGGGGATACCTCAGGTTACCGATAATGGACAAGAGGGTTTAAGGGGTACTATGACTCCATATGGAAGGACCATGCCTGGTTTCGCTCCAGCAAGGGTGTCAGTAAATTCTTTATCCTGGCACATACCCCTCACAGTTAAGGAAAGGGTGTGGAGAAAGGAATTTGTGGAGATTTTGGAATTTATACAGATGGAGCCAATGGGGAATGGTTTAAAAGAGTTATCAGAGAAAGAGAAGGAGAAGAAAGAGAGGGAGACTCCTAAACCCGAGGCGACCATACACAATTGGATTAAAGCCTTCTTAATTTATACCTCCGTAATGATTGAGAAACACCCACAGGATGCCTCAGCAATGTTAGCATATTGCCAGTACATCCAAGATATCTACTTGAAAAGAGGGGGGGATGGCTGGCTTAAGTATGACAGGGCGTTTCGTCTAAAGATGCAAGTGTGGCCAGCGCTAGCCTGGGATGAGATGGATGTAGGGGGAGTGGTGGACAAACTGGTACTTATCAAGGAGGGGGGTGAACAGGCCACCGGTGAAAAATCCCAAGTTGTATGGAGAGGCAGAGGTGGTTTTACGCGAAGGGGAAGGGCGTCCTTTCGCGGGCACTCCCCCTGGAATAACAGAACCAGCTACCAGGGGGAGCAGGCAGAATGCTGGAGGGTCAACTCTGAAGAAGGTTGCCCGTTTGGCAAGTCCTGCAGATTCAAACATCCAAGGGGAGGGAGCTATAGGGAGCATAACACCTCTGCCAGCGAAAGCAAGCACAAGCCCAGTCCCAAGGAAAAGAGTAAGGGCAAAAAGGAATGAAAGGCATGTCTTGTTGCCAGAAATTGCGCCACTCAAAGTTTGTAAGGCTTCTATTAAATGTGGGCTACCTCCCCCAGTTAACATCCAGGCTATGACTCCATGGTTAAATATGTATCACAACGTTGAGCATGCTAAACTGCTGTGGGAGGGGTTTAGGCGGGGTTTTAAGATCCCATGTACAGAAAGAAAAAAGGGCAGTGAGGTGCGCAATTTGCGGTCTGCTTTGCAGATGCCAGAAGTGGTGCGCCAGAAGGTCGCTAAAGAGGTGGCTCTGGGCAGGGTAGCGGGGCCTTTCACACAACCCCCATTCCCGAATTTGGTCGTATCTCCGCTGGGGCTGGTCCCCAAGAAGGAGCCGGGCCAATACCGCTTGATTCATCATTTATCCTTTCCAGAAGGCGAGTCAGTGAATGATGGGATCCAGGAGGACAAATGCAGGGTTCAGTATGTCTCCTTTGACGATGCAGTTGACATGGTAAGGGCGGCAGGTAAAAAGGCCCTACTAGGAAAAGCAGATATTGAATCAGCGTTCAGGCTGCTGCCCATTCATCAAGAAAGTCAGCATCTGTTGGGTTTCAAGGTCCAAGGAGGATATTATTTTGACAAATGCTTACCAATGGGGTGTGCCATTTCCTGTTCTTATTTTGAAGCCTTTAGCTCATTTTTAGAGTTTGCTGTCAGAAAGGAATGTCACAGAGGGGCACTGTTGCATTATTTGGATGATTTTCTATTCATGGGGAGAGATGGAACAGATGAATGTCAAGAAATCATGCGGGTCTTTCACGAAGTGATGGGGTTGATGGGGGTACCATTGGATAAAGACAAAACGGTGGGCCCTGTGACTTGCCTGACGTTCTTGGGGATTGAGATTGATTCAGTTCAAGGGCTGTGCAGGCTTCCTCAGGACAAGGTACACAAGATGAAATCGGCTATTGCGAGCTTGAGGTCTAAGTAGAAGGCAACGTTGAGGGAGCTCCAGGTCATGGCAGGCAACCTGAATTTTGCGGGCAAGGTCATTCCAGTGGGGAGGACATTTGCTAGGGGCATTGAGTTGAAAATGATTGGTTTGAAACATGCTGGCCAGCATGTCAGGTTGGGGTCAGATATACAGGAGGATTTGGCTATGTGGGATGAGTTCTTGGATAGCTTTAACGGGGTCTGCTTGTGGAGATCTGCCTACAACAGCAAAGCAAAGCGTAAATTGTTCACAGATGCAGCAGGGGGTTTCGGGTTTGGTGCGATTCTTGGTACACAATGGTGTGGAGCGGCATGGCCGGCCGAATGGCATGACCAAGGGGTCACCAAAGACATCACCCTGTTGGAACTCTTCCCAATTGTGGTAGCATTCAAGTTATGGGGGGAGCAGCTGGGAAACAGCAAAGTCACGTTGTGGTCGGACAACCTAGCGGTGGTGCAGATAATTAATCACGGTGCGGCTAGGAGTCCCAGGGTGTTGCGACTATTGAGAGAGCTCAACAGGTGCATGCTAAAGTGGAATATTGAAGTGCGCGCTAGACACATCCCAGGGGAACATAACACAGCTGCTGATGCTCTCTCTCGTTTACAGTGGGGGAAATTCCGAGAGTGTTGCCCGGGAGCAGAAAGAGGGATGACGCCATTCGATGCAAAGTGGTGGGACATGATTTGGGGGATCTAAGTGCCCTGATTCAGACGGCTTTAGCTCCAGGCACGAACACAAAGTATCAGGCATGCTGGAAACGGTATCTAAGCTTCAAGCAAGAGGAGCTGGGGAATACCATGTTGGAAAAGCCTGTAAGGGCATTTGTGGTTTGGGGTTGGCAAGCGGGCAAATCCAGGTCATGGATGGCACATCACCTGGCAGCAATCGCCCATTTTTCAAAATTGCAAGGGGAGCCCGACCCTACTAAGGAACATTATATTTGTATGGCCATGAAAGGATGGGCCAGACAGGTAATACCAAAAGGAGATGAGAGGCGCCCCATAGATTATGTCAAGTTACAAAGGGTGGTGGCCAGTCTAAGGTTGACCTGTCACGGGGATTTCGAGGTAACATTGTTCAAAGCTGCTTTCTCGTTGGCCTTCTTTGGGGCCTTTAGGGTAAGCGAATTAGTCCCAGAGAACAAAGGCGCAAGGGGTTCGAGATATTTGCAGATGCAGGATGTTCAGGTCTCTGAGGGTGGACTATCGTTATGGCTGAAAAAATCCAAAACAGATCAGGAAGGTAAGGGGTGTACGGTGGCGCTGCAACCCATTGCAGGATGCACGGTGTGCCCAGTCCGGGCCGTGGTTGCATTTCTCGGAGTAAGGCCTCCTTCCGAGAAAGGAGCACCGTTTCTGATACCCGAGGATGGCTCCGCGCTAAGTCGATTTCAGTTTAAGAGGGTGATGGAGATGGCATTGGCGAAAATTGGGGAGAAAGAGGGAGTGTTTGGTACGCATTCATTCAGGATAGGGGCTGCAACATCAGCAGCGGCAATGGGGATGAGTGAGGTTACGATCAAGCAGATAGGTAGATGGAAGTCAGGGTGCTTTAGGAGGTACATTAGGCCCGAAAAATTGTAAGGGTGACACGCCTTCTTCTTTCTCTCCCCCCCCCCCCCTTTTTTAGCATCCGCCCGGAAGAAGACAGCAGTATGGGTAGTAGGACACTCTTTTGTGTCCAGGGCGGGGGCCAGCTGGTCAGAGGAGCAGGAAGCACTGACAGCAGGGGAGTTCAGGATTGGGTGGCACGGGGTGCCTGGCATGAGGTGGGCACAATTGCAAGGTCATCTACGCAAGCTCTTAAGCAGCAGAAGGAAACCTGACATCTTGATCGTTCACTTGGGGGGGAACGATTTAACAAGGCTGGGGAGAGGGGCTCTCATGAGGGAGATGATGTATTCACTGCAGGAAATTGCAGAACAGCTAGGGGAAACAGAAATATTATGGTCAGAAATCATCCCAAGAAAGGAATGGAAGGGGGCGGATAACCACGCCGCAGTAGAAAAATCTAGGCGGAAGCTGAATTGTGCGATGGCTAAATTTTGCAAGGGTAGGGGTTTTGGGCAGATTAGGCACGGACTCATTAACTTAAAATCTCCAGAGTATTTTTTAAACGACGGGGTGCACCTATCTCCATTGGGGATGGAATTATTTTTCTGGAACATATGCACAAAGGTCCTAGAGAGGTGAAAGAGGAGCAAAGGGGGGAGCCACGTTGGGCGGAAACCAAGACGTGGCGTGGCGGTGTTTGGCCAGACAAACACAGGAGACAGACTCCGGAAGAGCCAGGAGAATGCGGGAAGGGTCCTCGCTCTTCCCAGACCCAACGCCCCTTGGGAGCCTAAGCGGCAGGGGCGGCGGGGAAGGACTATTACGGCTCAGCTTCCCCCAAGGAAACGGCACTCTCCCCGCTCAGGAGCACCTGCAGGGGCAGGACAGGCTCGGATACTACCAAAGCAGGGAGAGTTGGGCCTACTGATGGACTCTTGGGAAAAGGAAAGGGGGAAGCAGGTCCTTGGGACACGGAGTAGTCGCCGCACCTGGCAGACAAAGTTTTTCCACTCTCAGTCAATACACACATAAGAAAATATTGTTCAATCGTACCGCTACCTTCTCTGAAACCCAATCCATTCCTCCACTTTAGTCAATAAAATCGTACATTAAATCTTACTTGGCCATGCTATCTTTTAAAGATATGGGTGATCATTTTCAGACACGTTCTTGTCAACCTTTTAAGTACTAATTCTGCTTTTTGGCAGCTTTTGGGGACCTGTGAAAGGTTTAATTCCAGGAAAACATACCAAGGGGGTTTATCTGTTAACATTAGGCATCTTGACAGTAACAGAGCAAAAGGATGAATGTGTTGGAGTGTTTCCTGAACATGTTGATGGACGGTTTGCCTAGCAAATGGGAGAAGGGTTTTCTTCTGGAGGTACTTTATTCTCTGCTGCCTCTGTTCCTGTTGTAGGGTTGTTGGGAAACATCTGAAGAGAAGGAAGAGAGCCGTTACGAGTGGGCTTACTAAGAAAACCTGATTTAAGATATAATTAAGGAGAGGAAATGTCACATGTTAAAGGCGAAGAAAACGTTGAGCTAAATCTGACTCTGAGGTTTTAAGTCCGAGTGAACTGGAGATCCGGAACGAAGGTGAAGGAAGTTGAGTAAAAGCCTCGGCCTGTTAATACGAAGCTGCCGTTTTATTCCTAACAAGTTGCAAAGCGGAAGATAAAGAGTCAGACTCTGGGCATGAGTCTGATGCGATATAGACTTCAATGTATGCACCGGCAGCTGGGCCCTCTACGAGTCCAGAGACTGAAGCGGCTGAAGGGGGGCGGGGCCAATACTTCCTCAGCTGGCCCGATCAGCTGTTGTACTCTGTTGCCGTATAGCAGCTTTCGCTTGTGAGGACCTCTATTGGTGAAAGGAAGAAAAACCGCTCATTCACAAGGACCTCTGGCGGCGAGAGAAGGCAGTGCAGGCCTATCTCAATAAAGGCAGCTGCTGAAAGAAAGTTTGTGTTTTTCCTGAAAGAATTTGTTATAAATGACAGAGAAAACGGACAGTCTGCCGATCCCTCTAGGGAAAACTAGAGACTTAACCCAGATATACTAATCAATTTATAATCCAAGAACTGGCCTGTGAGTAAAAACAGCCTAAAGTACAGCATCAATCAACCTCTTTATAGAAATACGAGAGATGGACATGAAAGATCTCTGAACACATAAAATGGACAATCGTTACAAGGTTACATTTTAGAGTTAAGTAAGGAGTCATGCTACGCAACAGCTGTTGAAAAGGTCCAAGTGCTGGAAACGGAGAATACCAGAAAACCTGCAGATTGTTAGTTACTACAGTTGGATTTACTTGTTCTGTTTAAAATTTAAAAAAAGGTTATCGTTTTATCCACTAACGGGAGTGTTGGTCTTCACTCCCACCCAGAAAAGTTGACAGGACCATACCATTTTGATTAGAGACATTAAAGAATTTTACAAAAATAGGGACACAGATTAATGATTCATACAGACAAATGAATCCACAAGTATTTTATCACTACCAGGTGCTTTGCCTGGCTTTTTGGGAAAACAATGCTAACTACATCTTCTGAGAATACAGGTTGACTCATCAAATTACCAATTTACTTATGCAGCCCATCATCTATATCACAAGCCGAACCAATATGAGCATTGGTTACGCCAAGCTTGTGATTGGATAGTTGTAGACAAACTGTTTCTGCCATTTTAATCTATGTGATTAGCAACTATACTCAAAATTTAGTTGATCGGCAAATTTATTATCAAACCAAGGGTTATCTCTGTTGATGGATCTAAAGATTTTAAATTTATGAGTAATAAATGGAGCAATTACCCTGGTTCTGGACAACACAGAATCTATCCCGTGTTAATCACGTTTAGGCGGAATCTTAAACATTCCTGTCTATACCTAGAATTTGGGAAATGTCTCAAGTACCCAGCCAAAAATCCTCTCGGCTTGTCATATATATGGAGAGAGATTTTGCCAGTGTTAACTTGCGCATATTGGCAATTGTGCGAATCCAATCCCTTCTTCCCAAGGCCTTCTTCACACCCATGGGGTTAGGACTCTAGATCATTAAATTCGAATGAATTGTGTCCTCCCGTGTATTCCTTATCTTTGATATTTCCAATATCTCAGCTTTGACGCCTCAGAATTTTTTTTTCAGCAGAGGATGCCGTGTGTCAATTTCTGTTGACTCGATGTCCCTCGGCGGCCTCAGTCTAGATTGCGACGTCGCTGCATGTATATGTAGCACGCGCAGCACCCGTTGGCCTCAGTTCTGTTTTTCCGCGCTTTCAGCATCGGATGCGTAACGCCTCATTGCCGACAGGAATATTTGTGACATCTTACTTCGAATTTCTTCGAATTCTCAACTTCATATCGAGCTTCGATATGAAATGGCGTCTTCAGCATCATCCACTCCTCGATCCGGCTTCAAGAAGTGCAGTGACTGCAGTGCAAAAATGTCCATGACGGACCCCCACAGGATCTGCCTGTGGTACTTCGGGTCGAATCAACTGTCTTCGGAGTGCGAGGACTGCCTGTCGATGACGGTCAAAGCTTTGAGAGAGTGTAGCGGGAAGCTGTTGGTAGGTAAGCCCCAATAATATACCTTCTACTCAATCTAAATTAAAACCTCTGAGACTAGAACAACTTCTCCATCGTAAAAAATCCAAACGCTGCTGTTCACGAAGTGGTTCTCACCATTAATCGACTTTGAAGCATGGGAAGAAAAGGCGCCATAAGTTGCCATCATCTTCGTCATCTAGTTCACCTGAACGGGTCGTTTACCCCACCAAAACCAGTTCACCAGCCCAGTGTGAGGAGTTTAGACTGTGTATGTTGAGGGCCTTCAAGAAGGCGGCCTTGCCCCCCTCGAAGACACCTAAAGGCGATGCTCCAGTCAAAAGACCTCGAAAGCACAAGAGCTATGCGTCTTCGGACCCGGCTGCAAAGTCTCCTCAAGAGTGATCCCATCCCTCAAGTCGAGAAGAAGTCTCTGCAAAGACTAAAATACAGACGTCATCAACGTCGAAGGGGTCCATTATGTTAGGACCAAAATATGTATCATCGATGCCATCAGCGCCGTTCCCACTGGAGAAGCCATCGACGCCTTGAGTGTCAACCTCCTCGATGCCACAAGTGGTGATTCCATCAACACAGTCGTCGAGGCCATCAACAATTCAGTCGAAACCACAAATGCTTTTGTCGAAGCCATCAACGTCCGCATCAACCATTTCATACAACCCTCTGCCACATTCAGACTTCAAGTCTCTCTTCAATTTATGAAGAGGAAGAGGAGTCCTCTGAAGAAAGACCTTTTGGACTACAATATGGGACACAATCAGTACCTGAGGCACTCCTATCCGAGGACTCTCACATGAAGAACTAGTGGCAACATGAGACTAGTGGATTGACACCTCTCGTGAGGTTGAATTTGGAAGGGCTTCCCCTTTGGACCACACTGATGTTACATACAGAGGGCAGGAGCCTTCTCTCCGCTTCAATCCGCTGCCTCATTCCTTGAATGACTAAGGTGGGGCACAAATCATTATTTGCCTGATCTCGCCTCCACAATTTCATTTATGTGCATAGCAGCACTATAAATTTGGGCTCATGACAAATTGGAGCCCATAACCCTGTTTTTCACCCTACTTTTCCCTGAGCCGCTATTGCGACCAACACAGTCGATGGCTGCATTTCTTGCCTACAACTGAGTTGTAACGATCTGCCCAGCAGCAGCCCCGCCCTCGGATTGGCCACATCCCTCTACACCGCCCTCCCCCCCCCCCGACTTCACCGACGGGCGTAAGCCAAAGGGCGAGCTAAAGGGCCTGTCGCCTGCCCGCGACAGTACGAGGTCGGTCGAGCAGTCCCCCTGCTACACCGCTCACCACTAAGTACTATTGCACAAAATGATCCCGCTCGTAAAAAAACACTATTCCGTCACAGCAAACTATACAACATTGCAAAGCTGGGTGTATGGTCCACTGCTTATGCAGAACTCCGACTGTCTCTGATACACGTGCTGCAGTGCAACACTGTTTTAGCTTACAGCTTCGTACGAGGCACTGGTAACCTCATTTAAATGTATTCCACTTCTGATTGTTATACCTTACTAAACGTTTGTATGTACTGGACTATCATGTTGAACTGTGTAAATTGACGTTATGCCTTCCCCCTCATTGCAATATTTCAATGCGGACTGATTTACCAAGTAGAATACTGCTATTCACCGTTTAGTAAGCCCTAATAAGTATTTGTTTCTAGCACTCTGCCATCCCAAAGGACTTTCACGTGTTCCCCCACCTTGCCATACTGTGCTCTGTGGTAGCATACCACATGCAGTGGTTCATGTGATAGCGTATTGAGGCAGCATGTCAACTATACTATGTGCTTGTTAGCATATTACACTTAGTGAAATTACATCTAGCTCATCATGCCACACTATTCTCTACTATTAGCATGTCGCATTTAGCCCAATATGTTTTTTTGTATTTCTGGCAGCACACTGCATCCAGCCCACCTTTCTATTGTGTGGTATTGGTAGCATTAGACAGTTAGACTACATTACCATACTGTATGTCCAGTAGCTTACTGCATCTTGATTCATATGCCATATCATGCTTCTGGTTGCATGTCGCATTTAGCTCAACATGTCATACAGCATTTCTGTTAGCATACTGCATATAGCCCACCCTGCTATAGTGCGGTAGGTTAGCATTTTACAGCTAGCCTAACGCATCATACTGTATGTCTGGTAGGATATGCCATATAGTTTAACATGCCAGATTGTGTTTTGGTAGCATGTCGCATCTAGACTAATGCGCCTTATTGTGTCCCTCATAGTGTACCTCATCTAGCCACCCTACCACTTTGTGCTCCTGGTAGTATACTGCTTCAGCCCACGCCACCATTCTGTGTTTTGGCACTGAAAGGCGTATTTAGCCCTGCCGAACTGTACCGCTAAATTTCGTACTGAGCCCCATGTCAGCCAAACCTAGCCCTTTACATCTTCCCCTCCAGCCTCACCCCATTTTGAATATAGTTATGCTAGCCTGGGCATTCATCACCATGCTCCCATTCTGCCTTGTCCAAGATAACACACCATGCACAGGTAACACTTATTTGCTTTTAGAAATGGGCTATCCAGGCTGGCATGCCCTAAACACTACCCCCTACCCTGCCCAACGCCTTTCCTTCCACCCACCAAACCATTTCCAACCAGAGTAGACTATGCCCCCCAGCCACACCACCAAGATTCCCGGTCGAGAGCCCTCTCTCACGGATCATGCAGCAGACCACTCGCTCATCCCCAAGATTTCAGCATGCCTCCAATCCTACCCCATTGAACAATAGGAGTCTTCGCCTTAGATCACGTACCAGATTATTCATCGCCACCTCCCCACCCTGGTGACACCCAAACCACCTAAATACAAGCCATCTACCGCCTTGATCTCCAAAAACAACCTCTAATGCCCCTCATCCTCAGGCGCCCAAGATTGCACCTGTAGTTGAACTTAAGCCACCCACTAGTATCAAATGTGCCATCAAAATACATGACCTAATTATCGAACAAAACCTTGACATACTAGTCATTTCAGAATCCTGGCTTCACCAAGCCTCAGGACCCCTGCTATCCTTGGCTCTCCCACCCGACTATACCATCCTTGGAGCGGACAGAACCCACACCACAGGAGGTGGTGTAGCTATTATAGCTAAAAGTAATCTGCATCTTAGATGGAGCTCCATCGAAGACATAGCAGGTTATGAAATACTGCTAGATAATTTTGCTATGAATGAGAATATCACTATCAATATTGTGGTGATTTATAGAACACCCAGTTCCAATAATCACCCTGAAATAGACATCCCCCTACTCCTTGCTCTTTTCATTAACCCAATACGAAATGCATCATCCTTGGAGATCTGAATCGAGGCTTCAATGATGACCTAGATCACAAAGCAACAGCCCTACATTCAGCACTCAGACCTGAACTTCACTCAGCTGGTGAATGCTCCCACTCATATCAATGGCAGAACCCTTGATTGGGTCCTCACCTAACACCAGACTAACCATAGATACCAAGACTAAAGTAATTGACACCCTTTGAAGCTAGAAACCCCCGTAAGCTCATTGTAGACAATTTTGCCCCCATCCTCACTAAAACACTAGAAGCAAACTTAGTCACCAGCAACGACCCGAATATCATTGCCGACTACTACCATAAATGCCTCACCCTTACCATTAACGAAGTAGCACCTTTCACAACCAAAATGCGATGTGCCGATAAAGACTCGCTTCCGGTTTGATGAAGAATTAACTTCCCTAAGAAGGACAAACATTCTCTTGAACACACCCATAACAAACATCCCTCCCTCGAATCCACCAAACCATTTAAGGACACCAATAAAAGTTATAATGCAGTCATTATCTCCCACATAGCCAACTCCTTATAAACGTGCATCAGTAATGCCTCCTCAGACTCCAAAGAACTCTTCTCTTTTCTTGGAGAATTAGAAAATCACATCCCAATCACGACCCCTGCCAAAGAATGGTGCACCACTATACAAGATGCACTTGCCACCAAAATTGCTCTATTACAAAAGAAAATAAGTACCAAAAGACTGCTATTAGCTGTTAAGGATTCCAATCGGGCATCACACACTGGGTCAGGACACTTGGTCTTAACCTGGAATGTGGTACTCAATAGGAATGCTTTTTCTTTAATTTCAACAAATTCAAATTGAGCCGGTACCCGACCGCTCTCACACCCTCTTTTACAAATACCCCAAATCACAATGGTCCATGAACCAGGCCGGTTGTTGAAAATATAATATTTTAAAAATTCTCAAAAATCACACATTTCAATATTGGGCAGCCATCACCAATGGGGTGATAATGCCAATAAAAATTAAAGCAGTGCACTTGGTTAACTTTCTAGTAGAGCATAGCCAAAGCACAATTGAATAGGAGCATTTTTGAATTAGGATAGATGGCACCCAAGTTAAGGTTTCCCCCTGCAATATTCCTTCAACCCACAAATAGAATTCCGAGTGGATAGAAAGAAGCAGCAGGTAGTCGGAGATAAGAGGCAGCAAACGGAATCAAATCCCTCACAAAATAAGAGGCAAAAACGGATTTTAAACCTTTTGCAAAGGCCTAAAATGAAACTCGGATTTTGATAAATAATTAATGAAGTGTCTTTAAATAATGTTTTCTGATTGGCAATCTGCTTAGAATCACAGGCTGTGCATAGTCCGACATCCAGTGGTAACCGTGGAGTATTGCATCTTGTCTTTCGAGAATCTAAAGGGGACGTCGACATGGGTGTGCCTGTAACACTATCCCTACGTGATGTGTAGTGTACCCAAGATCCCTCACGCGACTAGGTCCCTCAGATTGTTTTTTTCCACCCAAATAACTGGTCGCCCTTATGCAGAGTTCATAAAGAACATTGCTATTGTCCAACCGACCTTGGGTCGAATAATTCTATAAAATAGTTAAGATCACCCCTTCCGTCCCTTATCTCGACGTCTGTTCCAGTCTCCGCCGAAGACCTGCAAGAACTTCGACGGACGGTGATTCGGTCGGCGTTGCTGACCACGTGGCCAGGCCTTCCGCTGGCTTATACAGTAGGGAGAGTGGGGTCGGGTGGACATTTCTTTTCAAACTGAAAATGCCTTTCCCTTTCCTTTCTCTTTCCCATTTGGTCTTAGTCACTCTGTGTACCCTCAGCTATGGAGAGGACTTCATTTAGATGTTGCCCTATTTGTAAGAGCAAATTCCCATGGAAGGATAAGCACAGACAGTGTAACCGATGCTTACCCCACGATCACAAAGCGGAAGGATGTGCGGCTTGTAAACTCCTCGGCCCCAAGATGTTAAAGGATCGTAGGGTAAAACGGTGGGCAGCATACGGTATGTCAAAGGCTGAGGTTTCTCCCACTACCGCTACCACAGAATGTGATGACGGCGAGGTTGTTGACCTTTCAATAGAATGCTCACGTTCCGCATTGTCTGTCTCCGGCCCCGATAAGCATGGCATACGCTCTGCTATGGGGAAGTCACACCCCGGCGACAAAGACAGACACGTGCACGGCACTAAACACACAACCCCAAGCCTTACTTAGACTACGTCGAAGAAGACTTCAGCGCTAACGATACCCGCCGATCACCAGGATCGGGAGCACTCTCCGCAGCCGCATATGTGCCTAGCGACTGGGCAATCCAAGACAAAGGGCGCTACCCCAAAAATAAATAGATCCGTTGACACACATCACAAAAAGGCGTACAGTGACGATAAGGTTTCATCTCCGCCGAGGACTGCGATAACTCAAGACAAGGCCTTACCACTGCTGAAAATGATGGCGCTACCAGAAAAGGTGGCCGATTAAAGGCAAGGCCCAGGCTCTACTGAAAAAGACGCAGTCGGTAACTATGCACCTCTCGTCTGAGGATGATGTCGAAGACAGCCTGGCAAGATTCGTGTCCGCCGATTCTCAAAGACGGCAGTTTAGGGACTCTTCGAAAGTTTCTGAAAGGCCCAAAGATCCACCGAGATATAAGGAGAGCATTCATATGTCGAGAGAAAGCGACAGGAATACACCACCTTCATCGGTCCCGCCAGAGGAATTCTCTGAAGGAGGACTTTCTTTGACGTTAAGGCAGAAATCTCTACAGTTTTTGACGGAAGAGAGTGCTAGAGACACTTTTCCACCTCTAGATCATTCTAGGTCGTCAGTCTGGACTAGAGAAAAGTTTGAGGACTGCCTCGAAAGGCTGGACAGGTTTGTTTCACGTTAAAACAACCTACACCAAGAAGGCCACAGGATTAAATTCCCCAGGCTTGTTGACCCCTCTTTAGAAGAGGATATGTATAATTATGACCTTAACTGAGGAAGACATTCCACCAGTTAATGTAGAGGAAAATCCTTTCTCTAACAAAGAGGAACATGAGCCCATTGAACATGATCCCATTGAGAGCTGGGGGAGGACCCAGATATGGGTGACCCTCAACCATGGCAGTCCCCAGATCCACACGATCGATCCAAATATTCTGGCTTTAGACTCCCCTCAAGACACCCCTGCAAGAAACCCCTCTCCAATTGATGATCAGTTGACGTTTAATGTAATGTTGCGTAAGGCAGCTGAACACTTTAAAATTGGCATCTGAAGAGGCTGCCCCTGAAGCCGACTTTGTTGAAGATATACTCAAAGAGAAGCTGCCAACCAGCCAGGCTATCCTTCTCCTCAATTCGATAAAAAAAACGCCTTGTTCCCTCCTTAAAAACACCTGCTCTCACAAGAGGTGTAAACCCAAGAATTGAAAAACTTTCGCCCTTCTCCCTCGGATTCTCTATAGATTACAGGTCACTCCACTCTATATTCTTTGGTAGTCACTACCACAAGAAAAAGAGCAGGTGTCCCTTTGTCATCCGGCGAGGCACACCCTGACAAAGAAAGGAAAAGGCCTTACGCCCTTGGTAAGAGGGTTACCACAGCAACAGCGTACTCTACGTGTATTGCCAATAACACCACTTTATTGGCTGGTTACGCTGATGTGCAATGGGCTTTAATACAAGAAGGCCTACAAGAGACTCCAGAACCTCTACAAACCCGTCTCTTCACCACAGTCTCCGAGGGTGGGCACGTTAACCAGAGCATTTTAAAGAACACTTTGGATTCTGCCGAGACGGTCAGTAGAGCCCTGGCTCAGGGCATACTCTGCAAAAGACACGCATGGTTTCAGAACTTAGGGTTTAAACCTGAGACGCAAGCGTTGCTTATAAACAAACCTATGGAGGAATCCAACTTGTTTGGGAAGGCGGTCGATGAGGCCCTAGAGACCGCAAAAAAGGAACATGACACCCTAAAGAGTCTGGACCAAATTATTCAGAGACCCTCCATAAGGCGAGGATTTGGAAACGGAAGATTCTTTCGTGACCAATGCTTTACTCATTAACAATACTCTTCAGCAAACAACTAGAACTCTCCACAGGGAACCAATACTTACACCACCCCGTACCCACAAAGGGGACAGGGCCGTGGACCAGAGGTTCTCCAGCCTCAGGTTCCAAATGACCTGAGGATTCAGGTCTCCTCTCATGCCTTCCCGGTCGGGGGTTCAGCTTACATTGTTCCTTCAGGCATTGGAGGGAATAACCACGGACCAGTGGGTGCTAAAAACCATAGCCCACAGTAGAGTTCAACCGGTCCCCAAAATACAGACCTCCACGACAACGAAGACTAACACCAGAATATCTTTGCATACTTCTTGAAGTCGAGATACTGGAACAAAAAGGAGTCATAGAAATCGTACCTCTATCACAGGTAAAAGAAGGTATTTATCCAGTGGACTTCCTTTTCCCCACAAGGATCTAAAAAGTATCTAACCATGCGCCCTGTTCTAGATCTGCGCCCAGCAAACACATTTGTAAAACCACAGTTCGGCATGGTCATCCTGCTCACACAGGGGGATTACTTGGCAACTCTAGACATGAAAGATGCATACTTTCGATGTTGCCAGCGCACAGAAAATACCTCAGATTTATGATACAGAATAAACACTATCAGTTCAAGGTACTACCCTTCGGTGTAGCATCTGCACTAAGCGTATTTACAAAGGTACTAGCAGTGGAGGCAGCACACCTGCGCAGACATTCCATTCCAGTATATCCTTATCTCGACGACTGGCTCATAACCGGGGACTCTTACGAGACGTGTGTCAAATACCCAGAAGGCGATAGATCTTTTATTCAGTCTGGGATTCACGATCGAGAAAAAATCCATCTTAGACCCCAGTCAAGGGGGCTCTAATTTGAACAAAGGACGACCTCGTCTTCCCCTCCAACGAGAGGGTTCAAAACCTATTATTTCAAATCCCTCACTATGTCGCAAGTTGAGAGGTAACGCTACTCAGGCTATGCGTCTGCTAGGAATGATGGCGTCATGCATCTACTTCGTTCCTCACGCTCCTGCGCATGCGCCCAATGCAAGAGTGGCTAAGCAGTCAGTGGTGTCAGGCCAACGGACAGTGGGAGGATTTAGTAGTGGTCTCGCCGGCCCTAGTTCTCTCGCTGCAGTGGTAGTCGAGGGAAAACCTCTTGAAAGGGAAATCCTTCACAACCCCTGCAGTAGAAGGCACTCTAACTACAGACGCCTCCCTCACAGGGTGTGGAGCCCACCTGCTTCAGAAAACAGCAAGTGGAGTTTGGTCGTCAGACATAGCGTCCAACCACATAAACCTGCTGGAGCTGCTGGCAGTGTTCAAAGCACTAAAAGCTTTTGAAACACAACTGCAGGGAAAGACGATCCTAATCCTCACACAGCACCACTGACCAAACAAAGGGGCACTCATTCTCCAGGGCTGTCCAAACTGTCCCAAAACATTTGGAAGTGGGCTCTCAAATGCAACATGTTCCAGAGGAACTCATTCTTCTGGCAGACGTATTCAGCAGAGACTTTCCTTTGCCCAGAGACATCGTCTCCAACATTTTTACACAATGGGGCTTTCCAGAGATTGATTTGTTCGCAACTCTCAAAACGCTTAATGCCAAGATTACGCCTCCAGGTATCCCCAGAACCGCTCCAAGGGGAACAGACGCTGGATAACATGGTCAGGGAAATTTTTGTCTATGCTTTTCCCCCTTTTCAACAAGATTGTGCACAAGAGGCACCAGGAACCAGTCACAATGATATTGGTGGCCCCGCCAACCCTAGTTCGCTCATCTGATGGAGATGTCCCTATCTCCTCCAGTCAACTTCCTTGCCCGTACAACATGTTGCCGCAAGACAGAGGGGAGACACTTCACCCATGCCCGCAAACATTGAACTTAGCGGCCTGGCTCCTGAGGTCCTAGAATTTGGACACCTGCAGCTCCCTCAAAGATGTATGGACATTCTCAGGGAAGCAAGGAAACCAAACACTAGATATTGCTATTCTAGTAAATGGAAACTGTCATCTGGTGTAACTCAAAGAGCATCAACCCAATTGACTGCTCTGCCAATCACATTGTTTTATACCTAACTCACTTACTTGACTCAGGCCTAGTCTTCAACTCAATAAAGGTGCACCTAGCTGCACTTTCAGCATACACGACATCACAACATGGTGGAAGATACCAGTGATTAAGGCTTTCATGGAAGGAGTGAAAAGAATTCACCCTCCCATTTCTAACCCGGCTCCCGAATAGGACCTAAATGTGGTGTTAACTAGGCTTATGGGAGCTCCTTTCGAGCACATGTACAAAGCAAGTCTTAAAAACCTCACCTTCAAGACTGCTTTTTGTAAGTTTTTTTTTTTTAAATATATTTTATTAGTTTCATTACAAATAGTAAACAGTAACAAAGAGTTAAACAAGTATCAGTGGAAACGATTGAGCATATCGGAGAAAAAAAAAACGTTAAATCCCCCAACTATCTCCCACCCACCCCTCCCTCCCTCCCCTCCCCACCAAGACCACAGTAAGCATTAAGTTTGTCAAGAGTCCAGGCTCCGGGCTGGGTCGCTCTCCCCAGCTGACTCGCTCTCCTGTGATTCAGGGTACAACAAGGGTACAGTCAAGGCCACCCATCGGTGAAGCTCTTCGCTGGAGTCAAGCCTCTGCACTTGGATCGCAGTCTCCCATGCCGCGGTTTCCGCAGCGATCCACTTTGTAAGGTCCCCCCACCATAGCGGCATAGGTGGGCCTTTGGGGCTCTTCCTTCCCATGGCAATGCGCCTTTTGGCAGTTATGTAAATAAGGTCTCTCAGCCTGTTAAGGGGTTTGTTCTCCCTGCTGCGCCTAAATCTACCCAAGATGCATGCCGAGGGCTCGTCCACTTTGATGTCAATGCCTACACCAGCCACTCTATCCCTCACTTGGGTCCAGAATTCCCTGATCACTGGGCATCCCCAGAACATGTGGGTCATGCCTGCCTTGGGTTCGCTGCATTTGGGGCATGATTGAGTGGTCGCACCAGTGAATCTGGATATGGCTTCCGGGGTGAGATACGCTCTGTTCGTGACGTACAATTGAATGAGCTGTAATCGGGCGTTCCGGGAGATTTTTTTTATGGTAGTGGGATATATCGCCCCATGCTTTGTCTTCGAAGACCAGATTCAGTTCGGCCTCCCATTTGTCACGGCATCTGAGGTCCTCTTTGGTGGAACCCCATAGTAAGGCCTCGTAGATACGTGAGGTTGCGTGGCCTCCCTCGGCGGCATTAAGAATCGTTTCAATGCATTCGTTTTCGTCATTCAGGTCGCCAGCGACGGGCCACCTGCTAGTTTGGGCCTGTATGACCGCTCTGTGTAGTAGGAATTGCCCGGCCGGGAGGCCAGTGGCGTCGTTAAGGTCAGGGAAGGCCAGAACCGTTTGCTCCTGGATCAGGTCCCCAAGCATGGCCACCCCCAGGGGCTCCCACTGAGTACGGGTTTCAAGTTGCCCCCAGGAATGGGTGGACATGAGTGCAGCAATGGGAATCTGTGGGGAGTATGGGTCTTCGGACCCGACCAATTTGCAGGCCCTTTTCCAGAGTCGGTGTCCCAGCTTGACGAGGTAAGGGCAGTGTAGGAGAGCCCCCCTCTTGGTCCACAGCAGATCCCTGAGCAATAGCTGGGGGAGGGCCGGTTGGAGAAGGCGGGTGTCTGTTGTGCTCTCGTCGGCCATCAACCGCACGATGTGTCTTAGCTGGCTGGCTAGGAAATAAAGTTCGAAATTGGGGATCTTCAGCCCACCCCTCTCGTATGGCCTCTGGAGGGTCTCCAACGCCACCCTATGCCTACCTCCCTGCCAGAGGAAGCCCCTACAGAGCTTATTGAGGTCTTTAAAGAACGCCGGGGGGATGTAGAAGGGAATGTTAGTGAAGTGGTGCAACAGGCGGGGCAAGGCGACCATCTTAAGAAGGCCCGCCCTCCCGGCCACTGAGAGCGGAAGCCGCCCCCAAAACTCCATGGACCTCGTGAGGGACTCTTTGGCCCTTACCGTATTGAGTATGTGTTCCGTGTCGGGGGACCGATGTATGGTTATCCCCAGATATTTAAACGATGTTGGCTGCCATTCAAGATCTAGGGGAGGGAGGGACCTGTAATGATCACTGTGTAGTGCGGCTAGGGGGTAGAGGCAAGATTTATTTTTGTTAATCTGGATCCCGGTATGCTTATGAAAGCTATCTAGGGTTTCAAGAATGTAAGGTAGGAGGTGTTTGGGGTCCTGTAAATATAAGAGGGTGTCGTCCGCGTACAAGGAGACAAGGTGAGTTGTCCCATCTATGGTGATGCCCCCGTCTCTGTATTCCCGTCTCAGGTAGGCTGCTACAGGCTCGGCTGCAATGATGTACAGCATGGGAGATAGGGGGCATCCCTGGCGAGTGCCTCTGTGCAGGGAACATTTCGCAGAAACGGTTCTATTAGTTCGGACTCTTGCCGTGGGGTTGGCATAAACCAGCTGAGTCCATTTTAGAAAAAGGGGCCAATTCCCATCTTTGCCATGGTAGCATATAGCCATTCCCACCTCACGGAGTCAAAAGCTTTGGTGGCGTCTAGTGACGCCACCGCAAGTTTCTGTGGTTTTCCCTCGGTACTATAAATAACGTGATGTAGCCTGCACAGGTTCTCAGTAATGGATCGTCCGGGGACGTATCCGGTCTGGTCTTGATGGATCAACAGTGGGATCACCCTGCGTAGTCTGGAGGCGAATAATGCAGTGAGGATCTTGCAGTCTACATTTAGCATGGAGAGGGGCCTGTATGAGGCACAATCTGCTCCGTCCTTACCAGGTTTGAGTAAGGGTATTATCACGGCCTCGCTCAGGGAATCCGGGAGGGCGCCACGCTCAAAGGCCTCATTATAGACCTGGGCCAGTATAGGAGCAAGTGTTTCCTCGTAGGTTTTATAGAACTCCCCCGGGAGGCCATCCGAGCCCAGGGTCCTCCCAGCCGGTAGCGTTCTGATCACCACCTTGACCTCATCGGGAGTGATGGGCTCATCAAGGGTCTCAGCCATATGCGTATCTAGTTTTGGCAGATCGATGACGTCAAGGGTGTCCTCGATCCCCGTGTCCGAGGGGGGGGGGGTCTCAGAGTATAAATTACGGTAGAAGCTGGAGAAGACCGAATTGATTTCCAGTTGGGTATGCACAGTAGTGCCATCTGGTGCGAGTATGTGGCATATGGGCGGCCTGGGGGATTCCCTTTTGTAGAGCCAGGCTAAGAGTTTCCTGGGCTTGTCTCCCAGGGCATGGACTCTCTCCGTGTGTTTGGCATAGTTTAATTTGCCAAGGTCTTCCCAGTGCTTTAGGCAGGTTTGTCTAAGATCAGAAATTTTAAGCAAATGATCGGGAGATGAGTCAGCCCTGCCCTCGAGGGTGCACAGGTCTCCCTCGGCCTGCTCTAGCAGGGTTGTGATGGATCTCTGAGCGCCCCCGGCTGCTGCGATCATCTCACCTCGCATGACCACCTTATATGCCTCCCAAGCGGTGCCTATGTGTTTAACGCTGTGCAGGTTGTTCTCCCAGTATTCTTCGGTCTCGTCTCTAATGTGCTCTCTAAATGATGTGTCAAGTAGAGCTTCGGCTCTGTCTCCACGTGGGTATGGGGGGGGTCTAGGCGGGAACACCTCCCAGGTAACCAGCAGGGGAGAATGATCGGACAGTACCCTCGGCAAGTAATGTGCGTCAACAAACATGGACTGCTGTGTCTGGCTGAGAAAAATATAATCTAACCTGGTTAGTGGGGGGTATGTGGGGGGGAATAGAAGGAGTACTCACGTTGCCCCAGGTGCTGGTCCCTCCAAATATCACTTAATTGTAGCTGGTGGACTAATCTGGAAAGTATTTTGGCCGGAGGGGAGGGGCGGTCGTGTTTGTCGTCGGATCTGTCCAGCAAAGGATCGAGGGTGCAGTTATGATCGCCCCCCCATATCATGATTCTGTCCATATATGGGGTGAGTCGTGTGTAGAGGGAGTGGAAGAAGGCAGTTGCGTCATGGTTGGGTGCGTAAGTGCTGACCAGGCACAGTTCTTTACCTTCAATGGAACCACAAACCACAACCATTCTCCCCTCGTTGTCTGATTTGGTGCTGGTCAGCCTGAAGGGGACCGTGGGGCAATCCAAATCAGGACCCCTCTGGCATAGGAGGAGTATGTGGAACCCACTAGGGTGCCGCGCCAAGTTTTGGCCAAGGCGTCTAGTTTTTTGGCTGACAGGTGAGGCTCTTGGAGCATGGCGATTCCGACCTTGCATCTCTTCAAATGGGACTGGACGCATCGTTGTTTGACAAAGCTGTTTAGGCCTCTAACGTTCCATGTGACGATCTTAACTGTGTCAGCCATAGTTGTTGCGTAGTCGGACGAGTGGGGCCGGCAGGACTCTGAGTCTTATTGATGCTGAAATGTTTGACGAGTGCTTCCGCGGTCCTGGTGATTTTCGTTTGCAGTTCCCAACTGTGGTAATAACTCCGCATTTCCCACCTTCTCCCCTTAACTGTAAACAACCCAAACATAAAACTAGCCCAGCGAGGTCACCCTCGTTATGACAATCCCATTTCCGCTCCATAGGACCGTGCTTGGGTCACTAGGTGCCCTACGGGTGGGTATATACACCCAAAAGAAACAAGAAAGGAAAGAAATTTCCAGGGGGAGGAGTCGACCATGACTCGAGTGTCTCCGTATCAGGATCCGTTCAGCTGAATAGGGGGCTCATTCCGCCCGCCAGTGGTGAGTGAAGGCTGCTTGAATGCTGTCGGGATGACGGGAGAAACGTTATCTAGGTTTCCGCTTTTTCCCTTCGATATCAGGAATTTGCAGTCCATCCATCCAGTCTCTGGCCTGTGCCGGGGTTTCAAAAAGGTGTGCCCTGTTGTTGTGCAGCACTTTGAGTCTCGAAGGGTACAGGAACATGTAGCGTAGCCCAGCTGCCTTCAATCTGGCCTTAGTGTGTATAAACTGGGCTCTGTTCATTTGAACCTGGAAGGTGTAGTCACGATAGATTGCAATTGTGGCAGAGTCCCGTTTGATTTGACCACCTGCTCGAGAAAAGGCTAGGATCACTTCTGGATCTCTGTAATTAAGGACTTTTGCGATCACCGGCCTGGGTGGAGCTCCCGGCGGAGGTCTTTTAGCCAGGGATCTGTGGGCCCTTTCAATAGAGAAGCCTTGGGAGAGTTTGCCAGCTCCCACCTCTTGCAGCAGGAGGGTCTCGATATAGTTAGTGGGGTCGGAGCCCTCAATGCCCTCAGGTAGCCCAAGGAGACGAATGTTGTTGCGACGGGCTCTCCCCTCCGCTTCTTCTGCCCTGTCTTCCAAGTTCTTGACTCTTTGCTGGAGCTTGTCCACGTCTCGGAGGAGTTGCGTTTTGGAGTCTGTATTTTCCTTGACCTGTATTTCGAGCGCGTCCGTCCTGCCGGCCAGGGAACGGACATCTTGGCGCAGGAGGCCCAGGTCAACTGCAACAGCATCGATTTTGTGCTCCATCGTTGTCTGTAGAGGTTTAATGGGTTCGAGGAGCTGGGTGTTGCTGGGTTCGGGTACCGCCGGTGCGGTATGGTCTGAATGAAAACTTGTGGGCACACAAATCGTGCTCTCAGGGTTAGGGGATTCGCTGGTGGCTTATGTGTCCAGGGTGGTCTGCCGTTGCTTGGGCCTGCTACTTTTACCAGCCATTCTGTGAGGGCACAGTGCTCTCGCGCCAGGGGCGTCGGTGGTAGGCCGCCATTAAGAGGCGCGGCGGGGTTGTTAGAGCTGTCGCCACGGGGCCCAGGGCCAAGATGAAGGCGAAGGAGGGGGAGAGGCTGCAATATCTGGGCGCCCAAGCGGGGCTTCACGCATCCGAAGAGGCAGGCGTCCGGTTAGAGAAGACCGGGAATTCACCAGATCTTGTGGATGTGAAGCGTCGGGCCGAAGTCAGCTTCGGCGACACTCCCAGGCGCAGATATGCGTTGGCAGGGGGGAGGGTGGGGAGAAGGCCCCGGTGATATGCGGTAACAAGTCCTCAGTCGCTGGTTACCCCCCGCCCCGCTCACCTTCGCGGCTCCGGCCGGCCGCAGGTCTTGTCAGGGCTCCGCTGGGCCCCGCGGGCAGGACGCTGCAGGATGGAGGCTCGGGGGGCGGGTCGCTCTGTCTAGGAGCGCGGTGGAACTCTCTTCCAACCACGGTGTGGGCTGGCCGGTTGTTCCGGCTCCCCGGCAGGCCCCGATGGGCGCGCTCGGGTCCCTTGAAACTCAGGACGCGGGAGCCGCCATTTTGATTCGCGTACGTCGGTGTTGGTTGTCTCCAACCGCCTGAAAGACGGGTCAAGCGACAGCAGATGAGATCCGGCGACGAATGGTGCAAGTTGCAGCTCTTAAAAGTTAGCAGAAGTGCATGAAAATCAGCTTATGGTGGCACATCGGTGCGGAGCTCACAGGAGACATGTCCGCTCTACATGGCAGTTAGCCACGTCCCCCGCTTTTTTTAAGTTATTACCTCCATTAGGAGGGTAAGTCAACTAAAGGCACTCTCTATTCTAGATCCCTTTGTAACAGTTCACAAAGATAAGGTGGTTTTGCGCACTCACCCTAGATTTGCGCCTAAATTAATATCCAAGTTCCATGTGAAACAGTCAATAGAGCTACCAACGCTCTTTCAAAATCCTTCAAGCCTGGGGAAAGAACCCTGCACACACTGGATATACGCAGAGCTGTCATGTTCTATATGGAAAGAACTTGTCCACTAAGGAAAATGAATCAGTTTTTTGTTTGTGGCCACAGGAAGAGGAGACGCAGTCTCCAAATCCACTATTTCTAGATGGATTGTCAATTGTATTAAACTCTGCTACAATCTTGCCAAGAGAGAACTGCCCTTCAAGCCAAGAGCACATTCCACTCGAGGCACTGGGGAATCCCTAGCATTCATTGCAAATGTTCCCCTTGAGTCCATTTGCAAAGCGGCAACCTGGAGTTCTGTACACACCTTTACAAAACACTATTGCCTAGACACTCATTCTAGATCTGATTCTCAGGTGGGACAGGCAGTACTAAGACCTCTTTTCACTACTGTTCCTTCTCACAACCCACCTCTAACTCTGGGTACTGCTCGCTAGTCTATGCATAGCATGTGATTCTAAGCAGATTGACAAACATCAGAAGACATGCATTACTTTACCGTAAACGCATTTCTGATGGTTGTATCTGCTTAGATTCACATGCGCCCACCATTCCTCCCCGCTCGGATGGAAGGAACATAGACGTCTTACTACTTTCTCTCTCTTCTGTACTCGCGATAGTCGTAAGGGTTGGCAGAAAAAATACAATCGGAGAGACCTCGACGCGTGAGGGATCTTGGGTACACTACACGTCACGTAGGGATAGTGTTACAGGCACGCCCATGTCGACGACCCCTTTCGATTCTCCAAAGACGAGATACAATACTCCACGGTTATCACTGTATGTCGGACTATGCCCAGCATGTGAATCTAAGCAGATACAACATCAGACATGATTTTACGGTAAGTAATGCATGTCGTACATATGTTTCATCACAGTATTAGGGATGTTATCCTACTATCAACCATCAGGCAAAGTATCACAAGCATACAGTTCACAAAACAGATTGAAATTGAAAACCCAGTGCAGCCTAATCACATGTTGGAAAGTTGTATTTTTACACAGAAGCAGTTTTAAATGTAAACATGTTTTTTTTTTAAAAACACTGAATTTGAATGCGGTTTTTGTGCTGGGGGATAGATGTATAGCACAGTGATAATGTAGAGGTGAAAGGAGGGGTATAGCTGGTGAGATCTGGAAAATAGAATGAGGTTTGTTTTAAGGAAAATAAAGCAGTTAAAAATGAGAATCGGTTTTGAAGGAAAGGCCCATTTTTCTTAAACTAAATTATTTAGACTATATTGATAAAGAGGTACAAAGTAAGATCCAAGGTTGATTCGCAACGTCAACCTGGTCACCCCAGCGTACAACTTTATGTGGAAATTAGTTTGGTTACTCAAAATATGACTAAGGATTTACGAAGATTAATGAAAGAATAGCGCTAACACTAGAAAACAAGAACAGGGTGCACAGAGAATAAGAACAGACTATACAAGTTATCAGGGTATGGATACGGTTGCTTAGAGAGTGGAACAAAGACAAAAGTCAAGATTGGGTAGACTTTGCGTCAGTGTCATGGGATGTGGGATACTCGCAGTCCACTTTTGAATCTGGGATTTTGGACAGTCAACCGGTTCTGGTCACAAAAGATTCTGATCACCGGATAGTGGACCCTCCTGGCAAGACAGCTGGGCAAAGGTCTGGTCACTGGATAATCGGGACATCTGGATGGCAGGGTTGCAGCGGGAATGCAGTTAGTAGTCAAAAAGCCAGTCTGGTTTCAGGATGATTCCCAAAAGAATACCACAACTTCTCCCTTTGGTCATCGAATTTTTAGTGGGGTTTCAGGATTGAGGCCTTGCTGGGATGGTCAACAATGCTTTGGCCTTGCTGGGATCTGGAGTCTGACAATGCTTTGGCTTTGCAGTGGGATCTGGAGTTTTGCTAGATGAATGTGGAGTATCAGGAACGCAGGTGCAGGAAATTCAGCAAAGAGTCTGTCTGGAGTTCTGGCAACCAGCCTTTATATAAAACATGGTGACATCACAGAATTATTTGTGGTAAGAACTGAGCTAGTCCTACCTCCAAGACCCTGATGGGTCAGCCTAAGTTTATCGCCTCCTTGAGGAGGAGTCTCAGTTTGAGGTTGCATTTTATGAGGTGAAAAGCCTTCCCACAGTCATTTTTGCCAAAAAACTCAGTCATAACATAATTTACATATTTGTACAGTTGTGGCACTTTAACAAATGACATGGGTAGATTACATATCTTATGTAGAGCATAGCAGTCCAATCCTCCAGTTTGTGAGACATTGTTTCGCCCTTTTAATACTTTTTAGTCATTATGAGTACGAAATTTTCGGCCTAAAATTCTATAACTTTCCACATGTGTATATATTATTATTAGGAATGTAAGTTTTAAATTTTACAGTGGCATCCTGTCCACTTTCCTTAGAATATCCACTACTTTGCCATTTCTGTTCCCCATGTGGCAGTGAAGTCTGACATCTTAAATTAAAGCCCATAAAATCACATTTAAACTTTTTACATTTTTGCAGTCCTGTGGCAAAGATAAGTCTAAAAAGTTTTATTAATAACATAGTCATTTGAAACAAATGGGCATCCTTTTGTCCTTCCCTGGGACAATTTTGTTTTCTCTTCAGCTACCACCAACTGTCACTTCAGCCCATTGTGGAGAGGGGGTTACGCTGTTTGAAAGGTTTATGACTTCACAGGTGTCCCAGAAGTTCCATTGTAAGAGGCCTCAGCCCAGACGAAAGTCTGAGTATGTGAACTTTCTTTGTCTTGGTCAGTCAAAGTTTCTTAACCTAGTAATTATCAGCCTGGTGTCCTGGAAGTTTATGGTGGGTCCCTTTTGGGGGAAGCCGTAGCTTTGCCAACAGGAAAAACCTGTTCTGGAGCTTGCAAAATCCAACCAATATATTTGAATTATTTTATTTTCTGTTATTTTGTCCTGAATCAAAAACAAGCCTGTTGGATAAAACATTTTTGATTCGACTTTTTTGTCTTTCGAAATTTTTCATTCGAAATTATGACTGGACACCAGTGGCCATGTACTACCTCAAAAAGAGAGGAGGTGTAGCGTTACTACCACTATGCAGAGAAGCAATGCAGCTCTTGTTCTGGGCTATGCAAGAAGGAATCTCTCTCAGTAGTTCACCTAGTCGGCGAGAAGTACACAACGGCGGATGCTCTGAGCAGGCAGATCAGTCTCCCACGAGTGGGAACTAGCTCAGGAAGTCCTTCAGGAGATCTTCACCCTTTAGTGGATCTGCTTGCGACCGGTGCCAACCGGAAGTGCGAGCTGTACTGCTTAAGGGAATTTTCCCCCAAGAGGAGCTCTAGGAGACGCATTTGTGGTGGACTGGGAGTTTCCACTCCTGTATGTGTTTCCTCCAATCCCAGTCATTCCTCACATAATCAGGAGGTTGAGAAGGTTCCGGAAATCCATGATCCTAGTTGCCCTGGACTGGTCCAGAAGGACATGGTACCCAGACCTTCTGGACATGTCCATCTGCCCTCTCGAATTCGTCTTCCACAAAGAGAGGACATTCTCTTGTGAGAGGAGGGTCGGGTTCTCCATCTGGATATCGTGACGCTCAGCCTTCACGCATGGTTTCTGACAGGCTGAGATACAAGGATTTGGACCTCCCGGGTGACTAAATGGAGGTTTTGCTTTCGGCCAGAAGGCCAGCAACCAAAACTTTATGCCGCTGGATTAAGTTCTGCAGCTGGTGTAGATCATGTAATACATCTATGGTGTTATCTTTTCTATTGCAACTAGCAGATCTGGGCTCCAGATTGGTACCATCAAGGGTTATCAGGCGGTTCTTTCTATTTTCAAGCACACTTCAGTGAAAGTGTCCTAATTTAATAGTCCCTTTTAAGAACTATACTACTAGAGGAAAAACTAATGTTTACCCTCCAATCATTTTTCAAGTCCCACTATGGGATCTCAACTTGGTGTTAAACTACTGGATGGGAGCTCCTTTTGAACCTCTACATTTGTGTCCATTAAGACTTCTAATTCTGAAAACTGTCCTAAGTGGCAATAACATCAGCCCGAAGGGTGAGTGAGCTACAGGCTTTATCCTGCAAACCTCATCATACTGTCTTTCATAAAGACGGAGTGGTACTAAAAGTGAAGCCTACTTTTCTCCCCAAAATGTTTTCAGAGTTTCATATTACTCAGAAAATGACGCGACCTTCTTTTTATCCTCCTCCACATCCTGGGAAGGAAGAGGCAAGACTTTGCAGGCGTGATCCTAGACGTGCACTGAGCTTTTACATCTACAGATTGGCAAAATTGAGGCAAGATGATGAGTTATTTCTGGGCTATTCGGGTCACAAATTGGGACTGGCCATTGCTAAGCAAACTAGATCTAGATGGATTATACAAACTATATTGGAATGTTACAGGCTGGCGGGTAAAGACCCTCCAGAACATCCAAAAGCTCATTCATCCAGGGGCATAGCAACCGCGTCCACCATGCAGAGTGGAGTTACGATAAGACATGTGTGCAGCTGCCACATGGTCGTCTGTGCACACCTCTACAAAACATTACAGTTTGGACTCCTCCTCGGGCCAAGATTCTGCTTTTGAAAAAGCAGTTTTGCACTCAGTGCATACATACCACTAATTTCTATTCCCTCCTTCAAATGAAGTAAACTGCTTTGGGAGTGTATCAAAGATAAGGAATACGTGGGAGGACACAATCCATTCGAAGAGCAAGTTACTTACCCATGGTAACGTTCTTTCGACTGGATGTTCCTCCCACGTATTCCTTATCGCCCCCGCAGTAGAATTTCCCTTGTGGTTGCAGTCTACGCTCTCTCTCAAGGGGAGTAACCGTCAAATACAAGGTAAAGCTCCACTTTTTAAAATGAAACTGAGGCCACGGGCGCTGCACGTGCTACATATACCTGCAGTGACATAAACATCAAGACTGAGGCCACTGAGGGACATGGAGTCGACGGAATTCGACGCACAGCGCCCCCTACTGAAAAAATTATTCAGAGGCAGCAAAGCTGAGATATTTGAAATATCAAAGATAAGGAATACACGGGAGGAACATCAGTCGAAAAAACGTTACCATGGGTAAGTAACTTGTTTGTCTCCCTGCCCATGAAGCTCCCTACATCATACAAGAAATGTTCTTGCTGGACCATTATCAACCTATAAAGTGAGACAAGCCCCTGCACTTACGCAATCTTCCCCTGCACTTGCGCGAGCTGGATGACACTTGGCCTAGTAGGATTGCTGTCTTCCCTCTGTTCCACCTCTCTTGCCGCGTCGTGCCTTGAAACACCTGAAAGGCCTGCAGCATCCTCTTCTACGACGGCTACTCAGGTTCTGGGGAAGGAGGACAAGCTCCTAGACTCCCTTGGGAGGAAGATTTTTGCTAACTCGGCCTTGCAGCTCCGGCAGGCCAATGCAGAACTGGTGTTAGCGGGGGCGAATATGAGGATGTGGAAAGTCTGTTGGAGTTCGAGGAGTTCATTCCGGTCGAGAAGCTGGAAGACTTTAAGGCGGGATTGTCCGATGCCAGGGTCTTGGCCCAGGATCTGTTGGAGGCCGCGGCTCATCACGTGGAAACTTCGGCTGGGGGCCTTATGCTGGGAGTTGATACCTCCAGACAGGCGTGGTTGCATGCCACCAAATTCTCAAAGGAGGTGCAGGACAAGGTGTTGGACCTTCCGTTTTACGGTAAGGAGCTTTTCCATTCTACAACAGATGTGGAGCTGACCAAAACGAAGGACAGCAGCCAGACAGCGAAGTCCTTGTCCATCCTGGTTAAAACTCCTTTTAAGACCCAGAGACTGTTGTCGCAAAGCCGGCCCGCTTCTCGGTTTAGAGGTTTTCTAGACCGGAAATTTCATAGAGTGGATACCCCTTCGTTTAATAACTGCCGCAGGCAGCAACATACTGTTTTTCTCCCGCTCCTCAGGCTAAGGTGGTAACCCCACTGAAAAGCCTGCAAAATGAGGGTTCTCCGCGCCAGCAGGAGACCCCGGTGGGAGGACGCATTGTGTCTCATTGGGAGGCGTGGCAGACCATCACCGAGGACAGGTGGGTCTTGTCAGTCGCATGGGTGGGCTTCTGCTTACCCTTACCACCTACCCCACCCATCAATCCTCCTTTCCAGCAGTCTGGGTCGTCCTCCCTAAAAGCCGAGATTCAGAAACTTCTAGATCTCAGAGCTGTGGAACCCGTTCCCCTTGGGGAACGAGGAGAGGGCTTCTACTCCTGACTGTTTACGGTGCCCAAACCCAACCAGGCTGGCCTGCGCACCATCCTAGATCTTTCCCAGTTCAATATTTTCCTATCCAAGAGAAACTAAGATGATCAGGCCCGGCCAGTTACGGTCCTCCTTGCAGATGGGCGATTGGCTCAGCGTGGTGGACCTTCAGGATGCGTACATGCATATTCTGATTTGGAATCCACACATGAGATATCTCCGCTTCTCTGTGGGAAAGGAGCACTTCCAGTTTTGATTGCCTCCTTTTGGCCTCAGCTCGGCGCCGCGTGTCTTCACGAAGATGTCGGTGATTGCGGCCTATCTTCGTCTGCAGGGTATCCATGTGTATCCGTATTTGGACGACTGGCTCTTACGCAGCCAGTGTCCTTTGAAAGCCGTCGGCAGTCTTCAGTCTCTCCTCCAGCTCCTGTTCCACCTTGGGCTGTCAGTGAATTGGCGGAAATCTTCCATGACGGTATCTCAGGACTTGATTTTCCTGGGTGTTCGCTGGAACACGATCGACTGCAGAGTGTACCTGACCGGTGACAGAATGGCGGATCTGTTGGCCAGATGTCAGATGTTTGTGCAGTCGGAGAGCATGTCGGCCTGGTGGTTCCAGTAGCTTCTGGGCCTCATGTCCTCGTGCGTGTTGGCTCTTCCTCTTGCCTGTCTCAAAATGAGGCGGACTCAGATGGCTCTTCGGAGTTCTTGGCTTCAGGCTGTGGGTCCGGACTCCAAGCTGATAACGATTCCAGCTTCCATGAGAGCAGACCTGGACTGGTGGTTGTCTCTCAGCAACTTGTCGGTAGGGGCGGGGTTTCAGGACCCAGCCCCGATGGTAATGGTCACGACGGACTCCTCCCTTCTGGGGTGGGGTGTGAAGTTGGATCTTCTTCAGGTCTCAGATCTTTGGTCGCCTCAGGACAAGCTCCTTCACATAAATCATCTGGAGCTTCTGGCCATTTTCCTAGCGCTCAAGGCGTTCAGTCCGATCATTGCCAACAAAGTGGTCCGTATCCGCACGGACAATGTGGTGTAGATGTATTACATCAACAAGCAAGGGGGATCCAAGTCTCCCCACCCCCCACCCCCTCGTGGACCTGTCCATCCAGATTTGGGAGTGGGCGGTTCCTCATGGTGTATGGCTACTTGCAGTGCACATCCCGGGCCAGCTGAATGTCACGGCAGATGCCCTCAGCCGGCAACGATGGTCAGCTACGAGTGGGAGTTGAAGGCGGAGGTCCTCTCATGGATTTTCCTGCGTTGGGGCACACCAGAGGTCGACCTCTTCGCTACGACGGCAAACAAGATGCTTCCTCTGTATGCCTCCAGAAGTGTCATGATTCCTGCACCTCATGTCCCCAGCCCTCCAAGATGTCAGGCTGGAGCCAGGCCACGATCACCTACATGGCCCTAAAGGGCCTGGGTGCTTGTGGCACCAGACTCACTCACTCACTCCCATAGGATAACATTGGGGATTGGACTTGTAGTGCTTTGATGGGGACAAGATGGATGCCCGCACATATTTCAGTTCCCAGAACTGCATGTGCAGTCTAGTCTTTTGGGTGTGGTTCAGCCCAGAGATACCTGGGATATCCAGAGACTATTTAAGCCACGCCCAGGCTGAGAAACATGCCTTGTGTTTTCTGCACCTGCAGCGTGACACTCACCGTGTTCGGATCTGTCTCCAGTAGGCCTGCATCTTTCTTCTGCGCTCAGCTCCTGCAAGAACAAGAACACTGTTAGGAACAGCCTTACCTTGCAGCGTTTCTGCCCATCATTCATCGCTTCTTCTGTTCTGCGGGCATCTTCGGCGGTGTCATTCCCATCCCGGCACGCCGCTTCCTAAGGAAAAGGGAAAAGCACATAAAAAAGGCATTAGTAAGCATTCAGCAAATCTTTGTTTATTTTTAAAGACTGTACGAGCTTCAAACGCTTACCTGAATCCCAGACGCTCTGGGGGAACTGTGTCTCTGGAACTTCTCATCCATCTGCAAGAGGAAAAAGACACTCCAGGTTAGCGTGGGAACATCTAGAGGCGTCGCATACCGCGCTTGCTCACTGCATTCCTTCTTCATAACCAGCATCCACGCTGAAAACGTCGCGGCACCTAAAAGACACAGAAAAAGAACTCCGTTCCATACAAATACGGAAGGGTTGCATCGCGCTCTCACTCACCTTCAGCGCTACTCATCTCAGCAGCACGTCGCCATCCCCGGACACCAGTCATCATATAAGGAAGGAAAGGATCGAAGTTGGAGAACTGTTCAAAAGACTCATTATACTTACCTGTCAGACTCTTGCCAGTGAAGTAACTAGGCAGCAACGATCCTGCATCAATCAACGCGCCCCTGCGCTGAAAGTAGGACGGAGAGCACAGTTTCCAAGAAAACAAGGTGAGCTGTGGATCAAAGGGAAGGGTTGGACCCTGGGGAAGAAGGGGTTCAAGCACACAGACAATAAGGAGTTTAACTCTACCAATCCTGTGTTTCAGGCCCAGTCTCCAGTCGAGTAGACTCCAGGGAAGGGTTTGAAAAGCTTTTTCTAATTCACAATGACTGACGTATGTAATATGAGGCTATTTGAGTAAATTTATTATTATTTTTTCAAAACCGTACGGAATGGTACAGGTAGGATCCTTATGTGAATGAATACCGTTTCCTAATAATTGAGGGAATTACTTTTTTCTCACGTATTTCCAACCAATGATGTTTGACGAGTATACAAGAACATGTTACAAGTTCTAACATAGTGTCATGAGTACAAGAGATGTTAGATGTAGATGTTTGGATATTACATCCATATGAGGCTTAGACAAAATGAAGCCCTGAGCGCAGTGTTTTACACAGACTCAAAAAAATGAGTGGGATATGCGCACAATGCTTTGCTACTATAAAATACCAGTTTTACAATATTAATATGTGATTTATGACATGGGACTTAACAATTTGTTTTGGTATCAGATCATATATAAATGGGATTTGACCCAACAAACTTCTATCATAAGAGGAGCTACTGACCCCCGGTGTGCGTAAGAAAGCATATTCAGGAGCTTTGGCTCTAATTGTAAATCTTAGCCTGAGACAAACCGTGACTAACAAAATATCCGTCTCTTGTCTCTGTATGTGTGCTTGTCTTTCCCCCCTTTTTTCTTCACCCTCACCCCCATTTTTGCATATCATAAATGTATGATTTGTTATTTATGAAATCTCAACTGTAATGATGCCAACATTTTCCATTTTTGTTTGATTATGATGTTTCTTTTGATTTGTCATGGTGATTTGTTGCTTACAACTGGATGTTGCAACACATGATGCTGATCAATTGTTTTGTTGGTTTGGCATCCCAAAAACCTGACCTTTCCCCTAAAATTACGCAATGACTTTTCTATTATTGTTTGTTTTTACCAGTATGACCACACTAGCCCTGATTTGAGAAAGGCCAGAAAGGGCCGAAACACGTGTTATCACTATAAGGGCGAACGTTAATATTGGATGTTAAGGATTGGAAGACAATACAATATAAACACTTTTTACAACTCAAAAGGGCGCATTGTCCTGGATCTTTTTGCATGCCTTGGCATACTTGTATCACAGTTTATGACGGGTTCATCTTAGCTTACCGTCAATCCAGTGACCTGTGACAACACATTATATATTTGGAAGTAAGGGGTTATTCCTGTCCCCAGTCTACATCTTGTTACAAATATTTAGGTCTAAATTAAATGCGTAATGAGTCGCCCAATAGACCAGCTGTACCAAGAAGCCTAGTTTTCCTTGTTTTACCGAGATGGGCAGGGTTACGGCCGCGTGCCAGGCCCTGCGCATAAAGAGAGGAAGGACTAAAAATGTTTGCAACATTTTTGGATGCTTTTTACAAAGCACTCTGGTCCCATCCCACAGGACGGAGAAATGTCCCAGAAGTATGGAAGAAAGGGGACTATGGACTAGGAGTAAGGTGGTCACTACGGTGAGTAACCTGGTTATTCCGCAGGCCCATGACCAGCCTCCACACAAGAAGAGGAAGCGTCGCCTGACGCTGCTGCATCAGCCTCCTCCACCGCGTCGAGACCCGACTCCACCAGCGGACCCAGATACCCACACACACTGGTACAGAGTGTGTGGGTATCTGGCCATGGAAATCGAAGAGGATGTGAACTTTGTCCCATCAGACGGCCCCTCATAAAGGCTCTCAACCAGACGAGGTGGGATCATTCAACTAGATTTCCAAGGCTTCCGAGCTGTTCCAGCTGGTGCCCGAGTAAACCAAAAAGGAGGGCTTCCTATATCAACGACAGGAATCGTAGAGGAAGACTATCATGACTGTATCCCTTTTTGGAGGACATTTGGGCGAAAGGCCTGACCCTCATGAACACATGCACGGCTCCAACCAAAAGGGACAGGTTGAAAAAGAAATGCAGGGTACTGGACTCCGCACACAAGTGTTTGAGGTCACAACCATCGCCAGACTGAGTAGTGTTGGCTGCTGCAAGAAAACCTTGGGCCTACGCGACATCCGCATCATCAGTCCCTCTGGACAACAAGTGGGGAAGAAGATGGACGCCATGGGGTAAAGTCATCTACACTGCTGTATCCACGATCAAAGCGGCTAATGCTCTGGCTATCTTGTCACGATTTGACACAGAGCTCTGGTACAAGCTGGGACCTATCCTGGAATTCTGTCTCGACTACAAGAAAACTGAGGCTTGGTCTCTTCCAGGAGGGGGAGGTGGGGTCGTACCATGCCATTATGGTGGCACTGAACATCACTGGCTCGGGCTTTCGGCAGATGGGAAACAGTGTTTGCCTCCGTCGGCAGGGATGTTTGAAGGCCACTAACTTTTGCCAAGATGTTCATGCAAAGGTGCTGGACATGCCATTCAATATCTGTTTGGGAAGGCGGTCGACAAATCCCTTCAAGCCATAAAGACTGCAGCAGCATCGCTCGTCATCTTTTCCCTCTTCCAGGGGGAAATCTAGCAGATCATTCAAGGGATATACTCCAAGTCATACAGACAACCTCCCCGATCCTCCATGCAGGAAGCCTACAGGGGCTGCTACCAGGCCTACGGTAGCCGAGGTCGGCGTCGCCCGCAGGGTGCCGACGCCCAAGCTAGTCTGAACCGGCCAAGATGTCGGGCCCCCACTCGTGCAGCCCGGTGGGAGGCTGACTGACTAGGTTTGTCAGCGAGTGGAAAGAGATCACCACTGACAGATGGGTGCTGAACGCTCTCGCCCAGGGACTCACCTTGGCGTTCCAATGCAGGTGCCATCGTACTCCACTGGTTCCACGTCCGGAGCAGCACATACCTCTGCACCTGGAAGAGGTGCGAGCCATGTTACGGAAAGGCGTGACCAAGCTCGTTCCCCAGTGGCTCCGGAGTATAGTTCAGATACTTTCTGGTCAGAAAGAAGGCTGGGGGTTTGAGATCATCCTAGATCTACGCCGTCTGAACAAGTACCTGAAGTCCCAAAAATTCAGGATGGTAGTGTTGCAGCATGTACCGCGCTAACTGGAGAAAGGTGATTTCTTGATGTCGTTGGATATAGAGGATGCGTACTTCCACGTCCCCATCAGCAGGAAACATTGAAATGTTCCTACGGTTCGTGATACAAGGCCAACACTACCAGTTAAAGGCCCTACCGATCGGCTTAAAGTCGGCCCCAAGAGTGTTCACAAAATGCCTGGCCCCCGTGGTGACCTACCTGCGTCTGCTGGGCTTACACGTATACCCGTACCTGGACGATTGGCTGAAGGAGACCATCCGACTACTGACCGAGATGGGGTTCTCCAAAACCTATCCGAAGTCCTGATCAACACCATCGCAGAAGGCACTGTTCCTCGCCGCCAGACTCAACTCGGTGGTCTGCCTGGCGCCACCCTCTGAGGCGAGGCTAGCAGCCATTCAAAGGAAGGTGCAGCGACTGTCGTCGGCCATGGTTCGGGCCATCAAGTCATTGCTGGACACGATGTCGTCCTGTATCTACCTCCTCAGTCTCTGCATGGTGCAGATGCGACCCCTACAGGAATTCTTGAATGCACATTGGACACAAGTGTCCAGGAGTTTTGCAGACAAGATCCCCCTCAACGAGTAGTTCCGGTGGGTGATCGAGTGGTGGGGGGTGCACTCCCACATCGTCCTGGGAACGGGGATTTCAAACCTTGCCATACCAGGAGATGGTCACCACGGACGCCTCTAGTAAGACGAGAGGGGGGGGGGGGCGAACTCACATTGGACATCTATATGCCAGATGTCTGTGGCTCCCAGAAGAGAAGGATCTGCACATCAACGTCCTGAAGCTGCAGGCAATGTTTGTAGCCCTGAAATATTTCCTACCGTCTCTGAAGGGCAAGGTGGTGAGGATCTTCACGGATAACACCACCATGCTCTACATTGGGAAGCAAGGAGGCCCTCAATCCCCAGCGCTCTCCAAGGAAAATCGGGGATTGTCGCACTGGGCCATCGGACAGGGGAGGTTACTCGTCAATCTCCACCGGGCAGGCGTCAAGAACACCATTGCAGACTCCCTCAGCAGGGAAATGTGTGCCTGCCACAAGTGGGAGCTTCGTCAGGATCAAGTGGACCGTCTGTCAAATGGGGCAGACCCCCGATCAATCTTTTTGCCACATTGGCGAACTCCAAATTCCAGAAGTTTGTTAACAGATTCCAACAACCGAGGAGCTTGGGGGATGCGTTCTCTTTCCCATGGGAGGGTCCGTTTCACTCGTGGAAGAGTGCATTCCTCATGGCCATCACCTCAGCCAGATGAGTGGGTGAGATCCAGGCCTTGTCCTGCAAGCGGCCGTACCCGACTTTCCAAGAATCGAGGGTGGTGCTGCATACGCACCCCTTTCATGCCGAAGGTTTCATCGGAATGCCACCTCACAAGCCTTCAGTGTTACCCGTTTGTTTCCCGAAACCTTTGTTGCCGGCAGAGATAACTTTGCATTCGCTGGATGTTTCTCGTGCCTTGAAGTTCTATGTGGCATGCACTAAGGGTTTTCGGAAGACTTCTCAATTGTTTGTGAATTTTGGTCCTGTGAACAATGAGAAGGCCTTAGGGCTTCCATCTCAAGATGGCTTTCCGGCTGCATCATGCACTGTCATCGGCTGGCTGACCGGCCTCTGCGGGGCTGCCTGAGAGCCCACTCCACCAGAGCGATCGCTGCAACAATGGCTTTCTCTTCTGGTGTACTCCTGCTTGGCATCTGCAGGGCTGCAACGTGGAGGTCCACGCATGAAGTTCTACTGCATCGACATGGATTCTAGGGATGAATACAGAGTCGGCCAGGCAGTGCTACATAACCTGTTCGCTTGAGGTGAGTGTGTTCCAGGGGTAAGTGTTGATTAATTCTTTTGAGCCTTGCCACCTCCCGTGGTTGTGTACAGCTGTGTATTCGTTATTTATGAGCATGTGAATCCATGCCAGACCCCATGCTGGAGAATCTTTAAGTTACTCACCTATAACTATTGTTCTCCAGCCTGGTTCTGGCATGGATTCATATGATAACCCTCCCTCTGGCCCCTCAGCGGCTCTTCTTGGACATATTGCCACTTTACGTGCTTACCAAATCTGAAGATGGCTGCCAGAGGTGGGGTATAGAGAGAGGGCTGTCATTGGATGGGGGCAGTATGACCCAGAGGACAGTGATTGGCTTAGAGGAGAAATACACTTTTAAAGTGAAAGTTGTTGCTTTTACCAAGGATTCCCAGCCTGAAGACGAGGAATATTCTTGAGCATGTGAATCCATGCCAGATCCATGCTTGAGAACAATAGTTACAGATAAGTAACTTAAACCTTCCTTGCAAGCTAGCTTGACTAAATTTCTGTTGATTAATGAGCAGCCAGAAGTTTCAGGAATTTGTATTACTTAGTGCTTCCAACATAGACTACCCATCTTTTTGATAACAAAGGTATCCATGTGTATAGGACCAAGTTCTATACTTACTCCTCAAGCTCTGGATTTTACGCTCCTATTCCCCTAAATCCACAGACGTATCCTTTAAATGACAAATGGCCTTTCTTAGTTCACGCTTTCTCACCGGGTTTCCCCGTCGAAAGAGTGGTTATGGCCTTCCCTGCATTGGTGCTAAGAAGCAGGGTAAGATGTGCACCCTGTGGCAGGAAATGGTGACTGATTGTTGAGGATCACCATATACCCCCATTTTTAAGAAGACTGTCCTGATGAAAGTGGTTTCACTAAAATATACACCACTGAAACCGGTAGACAGTGGTTGTTACATGGTGGAGGCCAAAACTAGCTCTACCTATTCCATGAACAACCTTGTACATGTTTTTTTATAACTGTCCCATGCCCTGTTCAACAACTTAGTATCTGCCTTGGACGGGTATTGTTGGCTTTTGTTTGTCTTCACTTTGAAATTAAGCTCACCCCAACCAGGGAGTACCTGCTGCAGAGTAATAGTTATAATCTGCAGCACTGTCTTTGAGCTTTGTTTTGTAGTTCTTAATCGGAACTACCTTTGGATGGCTTGACCTGTCTACAGGATATTAAAATAGTTTGGACCCATAGTAGACAGATCGATTCCCCCCACCCCCTTTTTCTTAGCCAAAGGTGTGTACTCTTTTTAAACGCCTTCCCGCCTAGACTCCTCTTTGAGGACATCAGTGGCCTGGGGTATACAGGAGTCTAACAATTTCTCTATTGTTATGATTTTTCAAAAATGACTTCTCTTTGCCATCTTTTACTGTCCCCGTTTTTGTAAGCGTTACATCAGCGTTTCCTAAGGAAAGTCCCCCCCCCTCCTTGGGGCTAGGCAGGGACAGCAAGTTATTTTCTACCTATCTTTCTGTCCTCATCGACCCAGTATCTCCTTGGGCACTGTATATGCTCATTTTCTTGAGCTGAAGGGAATTCCTCACTGCTCCTTTAAAACTACATACAGTTGTGTTGCCCCCCTTTTTTGTGTTAAAACACTAGCCTGTTAGGGCTTCACCCTGTACTTTTCAGTGCCCCCTTTGTTGTAACTGTGGTTATGGGTTAACCTGCTCTATAAAACTATTGATTGTGGCGAGTCAGTCACCCCCGCAGGAATTCCAAGAAATTCAAGGGGCCTGTGAGAAACCTGAAGGTGTCTCCCTGGCTAGTCCCCAGGTGGCCAGGACATGGCCATCACTGCTAGATCCAGTTCTTGGGGGTGGACCAGTGAGGGACGATCACATGGATGGGGGAGGTCCTCGAGAGTGGGACACCGACTGGTGAGACGCAGTACCCCACCCGGTTTATGGTCGAATTTTGACGTTTTTTATTCGAAATGGGGGGGGTTCTCCCAAACCCCCCTTTTTTAAAATATATATATATATATATATATATTTTACCATTTTTTTTTTTTTTTTAATCCCGGACTCCAAAATAAATATATAATTAAAAAAGAGAAATTCGACTTTTTTTTCAGTCTTTTTTTTTTCGACCTTATTGTTTTTCGAGATTTTGACTGACCACCACCACCCCACCCCCTTCCTTCAATACCTCTTCCCCATCCTACCATGTAGGACATTTGAAAATTCTGCCCCCCCTTTCCCAACACGAACCCATTCGCACAACGGACTAATACCAGAGTCGTTTACCTGACATGTCCCAATAGTAGGGTCAGGCAATTGACCACACACCTCTGACAGCCCTTTCCCTTCCCCACAAAGATAAACGGTGGAGCAAGAGAGCACAGTACGAGCAAGGCAGACCGCATAACGAGACAGCTATCCAGATCCGGCAGTTCAAGAGGAGGATAAAGATGGCAAATATCGAGAGAGTGACAAGGAGAGAAATGACCTTGCCCTTTTCGACAAAACCCTGCGAACCTTCCGCAGAAGGAACCGTAAGACCGAGGGCAATAGTCGGTGTGTTGCCGCAGATGTCAACGGTACACGGAGCATATCAACGCTTATAAGCCAGAGCGAGGGAGACTCCTGCTTCTGTGATACCAGTCTTGACTCCAATAAAGAGGAAAGCCCAGCGGTTTATCACAGCTGGTTAATTGAGGGGAGAGCCGATACGAACCTGGCTGAGGTGAATGAAAGTCTCAAGTGAGAAAACATCAAAGAACTATAAAATCGTAAAGGCGACCAGCACCACGTGGGTGGTGCTCCGGGAAACTCTGGTCGATCCCTGTTAGAGTGAAACTACATATACCAGAAGGCCGTAGGAGAGCTGACAAGATAGGTCAAAGTGGTCATGCAGGAGGTCAAGCAAAATTCCTGTACAGTCGAAAGCCTTTGACCTAAGAACTATAATGAAAGCAACGGAAGTGAATCCTGCCACATGAGAAAGCAAGGAAAGGGAATCCCGGGAACAATGAAAGTAAATGTGAAGTTGGCAAGAGTGAACCCGACCAGAGGATGCTGACGAGAAGGGGGCAAGTCTAAAGTCCCAAGAAACAGTGTGTTGACAAAGGTGAACCCAGCCGATGGATGTCCACTGGAACTGTTTAGAAAGACGTTAAGATTAGTGAATGAAGGAAAAGACATAGTGAAACCGGCGGAGGGAGGCTGAAAGTAAAGGGAGGTCGGCGCCCGGAAGAGCGGGACCCAGGGGTGAGGAATCCTCACCCTAAGTGAAATCAAGAAATTAACTTTTATTTTGTTGAAAGAACTTTTGTTTTTTTTACTTTTTTTTTACTCAGGCCCCCTCGAAGGAAAGACTTCCAAGAGAAAGGAGACTTGGCCATCGACGGTCCTGAAAGCTGCAATTGGAACTGTTATCTCGTGCTGGGGAAGCTCGAGACTGTACTGTGCTTCAGGATCCCACTTTACCCCGTGCTTAAAACGTGGGGAAGGGAGACCCAAGCTACAGCATCCTGACATATTATTTGGGAACACGTCTTTCTTTTCTTGAGAACTAGCCCACACCCTTTTTGTATTAGTTGTAAGGTTTAGCAATGGTTTTCTTAGTATAGGCCCTTTTTATTTGACACAACAGCACTAGGACTGCCTTATTTTCATTTCATGATCGATGCTTGCTCTGTTCTTAGATTTAGGTTTAGATTTGGCCTTTTTCCAACCTGCATACAGTTTAATAAACACCTGTGAACTGTGATCACTTGTCTGTATTTACTGTTGCCACCATGAGTTCCTTACAGGCCACAGGCTACCCCTAGTGTCTGCATCAGACATGTTATACACTATTTTCTGCAGATTTCTATTCTTACCATTATTGAACCACAAGTCAATGCACAAACCGCTTTCTACATAAAATATCTTCCATTTTAAAAACTTCCAGTCAAAGGTTTGTTATCGCTGCAACCAACTTCCATGATCTGAAAGCTATTGCAGCTTGCAAACATATCTTAGGAGATAAATGGATCAATGGTCCACCCAGCGGAACCCCTCTTCTGTACATTTCCATTTGCCACAGTTGGATTCCATTCTGTCATAAAGGTCGACCATCCTCTTCCATTTTCAGTGGGGTGTTTTTTGCACAATTTTACCCCCCTCATTCAATGAGGCAATACATTGAGAGTTGAAATCTCCACCAATAATAATACTGACTCAAATAGAATTCGAATTCTCAACAATAAAGCCGACACGGACTCAAGAAAGAGCGATAGTGGAGGAGGTGGGATTCCAATAAATGTTTATTACAAATAATGGTTTCTGAATCAAGCTATCTCTCATTGATAGTTTTACAGTCAAAATTCCTCTAACTTCAGAGGAGATTAGTTCCACTCCCAATATTTGGGAGTTCCTGATTGCTAAGAGAAGGCCTCCAGTTGACAGTCCATTTTTACCAGAAAGTGCTTGTTGATGGAAAATGGAGAACCCTTCCAACTGGAAACCCTCGGTCAACCATGCCTCTTGAAAAAGGATTAGATCATAGGTACCAAATGCAAAGATTTTCGTGGTGGCATTTTTAAATTACTTGAATCCCTGTGTGTTCCAACTCAGTAGCCAAAGGCCCCACCAACCAAGGTGCCTCCTCACTGGCCCCCAACTGCTGGAAAGAGCACATCTGCAACTTTATCATACTTGCCAGCTAAAGGTCACCCTAGCCCACAAGGGGCTCCTCATTGTTGGAGAGAATGGAGTGGTGAGGAATTCCATCCCAAGACTTCACCATATTGTCTCCCCTGCTATCACCCTCCCACATGACCACCCTGCTGCTCTCGATCGAACATTACTGAAGATATCTCATAGCCAAGTTTTAAGAGCCTGCTCCGACTGCTAGCACAGTCTTGGCGCCCAATTTGGTTTTCAGGCCCATTTCAGCCATTGAGCCACAATCCTTATATGGAAATCGTACATAGTCAATGTAATCCGTTGAAAAAAGCTCTGGTATTTCTTTGAGAATGGACAAGATTGCACACCTATTATGCACATCCAAACTATGTCCCTTAAAGGTCTTGCTCAGCCACACCTTTTGGATTGCAAATGGATGGGTATACCAGTCCTCTTGGATCTGCTCCGACTGGGCTGGACACCTCCCCTCTTTGGGGGCTCCAATCTCTGCAATCATGATGTTAGAACTAGGAGGCCTACTAGTCTGTTCCTCTATTGTCCTGCTTTCCAGGTTTCCATATAGCACATGCCAACGACAAGGCTGCACCTCTTCATTCTCTGGCCTTTCTTTTAGGGAATTCTGGGCGAGATCAATTCTGTTTTTTCAGTCGATAAAAAACTGGAATGGAGACTGATGAAATCGATGGTGGCATGAGCCCCGGATTGTTTCCCTCGTTGGTCATGCAGCTCTCTTTTCCTTAATTCTTGGATGTCATCAGTTTGTGCATTCCGATTTACCAATTTTACCGAGTAGGTCAAATCGATACTATCAGATTGGTTAGATGACATACTTATTCAGCGGCGAGCCATTGAGGCTCTGGATTTCCAAGACTGGCAGAGACCAGGCATGCTGTTTTGTATTCTTCATTGCCAGTACTGCGTCCTGGGCTACACTAAATTCTTTTTGTGTTTTTTGATTCTTTGATTTGGGCTCCTCGTTGAGGGCAGCAGATTGAGAACTCCTTTGCTTCCTCTTCCTTTTATGTTTTGACCTTCCACCTGTTTTCTTCTCATTTAGAATTCACTTCTTTGACTCAGTGGCTGTATTGCTTAGTACTTGTGGCAGCAACTCGTGCATTTCCTTCACGACTTCCTCTGCTCCATCCAAATTCACTCTCTCTGCTACTTGAGCCAGATGCCTGAATTCTTCTAGTACAGGTTCTGGTAATGGTGTATCGTCGAATAATTAGCTTGCATTCGCATCAGATTGGTGAACGGGCCAGCTATCCAGACTCACAGCATCCTTCTCCATGCTTTCGATCAGCCTGGATACTCCACTATTTAATTTCTCGGCTTGTTGATTCAAGTCTACAGATTGACCCTGCAGATATTTCAATCCCACTGCCTCCTTTCTTACTTTTTGCTTAAGCTCCTGCAAAGTATTCATTATTGTTGAATTCAACTAAGTGTTTAGACCAGCAAGAGATGAGTCGTAAACTCCAACCTCTTTGAGTTCCATCAGGATCCCTGAATGCGTCTGCACTTCCCCTTTTAGAAGTCCAAATACAATCACTATTGAGTTGAGAACAAAATTTAGGGTAGCCAAAATGAATTCACCTGGTTCTGTTTCCCCTCCCTGTGTTGGCTATAGGGGGTTGCACAGAGTCATTAGAAGAGCGATGCTGCATCGTGCTCGTGCCCGATAGAGAATGTGTTAATGGTACCAGGGTAGAACTTGAAAATCGAGCATTGAGTGCAGAGGCATATCAGTTGACCCGTCTGCCCGAAAGTCACTCAATGGTTGATCTAATGATGCACCTAACCCCATGACCTACACATGGGTGTCTCCCCTCTCCCTCCTGCCCCCTCCATACTAAATCTTTCAGGGTATCGACATCACCCACACTCCAACCTTTCTTTTAAGTAAAAGTCATTTATTTTCTTTTTCATAGTTGTGGCGGTAAGGGTATATTCCAAACCTTTTTCCAATGCAGCTTTTAAGACGTGATGTTTTAATAATATTAACAGGTGTTTCACACATTTCAGAGGGTTCTGCCTGCACTCTATTTGTAATGGATTTGGGCACTAGTAGTTACATTATTTTGCCCCCTGGCCTTCAGTAACCACCAGTAACTCAGTAGATTGGTGAGGCGCCCCGTTAAGTGTCAAACTCTGGGGCTCATAGGTCATCCTGTAATGAGCCACTTCGTAAGTAATAGATGCCAGGCATCTCAACATTGATCTCTCTGGAACGTAATTAAAACAAGGGCTCTGCGCAATTTACAATTGTACTTTTGCTTCACCCCCGTCGCTAACAGACTGCACACCGTAGGCCACGGAATTACATCTTGGAACACTCAGTGGTACTTAAACTGCACAAGGGTTTTAAGGGGTTTTAGGGAACTTCATGAAAGAGGTAATAGAGTGTACCCCACAATCTGTGGACCCACTGAAAATGTACTCCCACAGTACTCCACCTGACTGGAAAGAGTAACTGCCAATGCGCCAGAAACGCCAATATGGTGGTCTGTTAAACTCAAGTCTGCCAGGCTGGAGCACACAGCTATACATACAAAATTAAAGGAAACTCTGAGGACCACAGAGACACAGTACCTTTCCAGCTGTCTGCTGCACAGTGAGGCGAGCGAGGTGCCGGCCGGGATTGAGGTGTTCAGCTAGGCAAGCTAGACCACTAGTCCAAGCTGAATGTCGCCAGAGCTCGCAACAGTCTCCCTTCACTAGACCTGCTGCTAGAGGAAAGGACCAAGAAACTAGCGTCAAGCCGCACTGCGTTTCAGGAACATGTGCTCAAAGTGTCACCCAGTAGCTGCTTCTGACACTCTACAACCTTGCTGCGCTCCTGTTTGGAAAAATACAACATGAGTTGATCTACTGCATTTGAGTTTCCTTCTCTCCTGTAATCCCCCCACCCCCGAACCTGCAATCCCTCTAATGTATCTGTGAATCCTCAGCATAATCCTTGAGGAAATGTTGATGATGATGCTGCTGCTGCTACTTTAGTATTCATCTCACGCTTTGTGCTTAAAAGAATTATTGTCCATACAGGGATTGAAATTAAGATTGGGTAAGCAGGAGCTAAAAGCGGCTCCTGGGTATCGACCATTAACCAGTGACCAGGAGCTACCACTGGGGAACCAAGGGCAATTCCAATTTACACATAAGATACAAACCTATCCTTTTGTCCATTATTTAAGAAACCTTATGCTTTAATTGTATTCTAGATGTGCCCTAATGTGCATTTATACATTACCCCAAATGCACAGAGTTAAATTCAGAAAGGTGTGTTTGCTCAGCACTAGTTGGCTTAAGGAGCCAAAAGTATCTCCTGGTAGTCATTGTGAAGCTAACCATGCTCTTCTACGCTACAAGCAGGAGCTAAATAGCTCCCAGCTCCCCTTAATTTCGAACCCTGCCATATCCATTACTGTAGATTAACTTGCAATGTATCCTTTAACCTTTGTAAGTTCTCCTATGCACCACACTCTGCCAAGTCCAGCTGCTTGAATTAGGTTCAGACTGGAAGGCTTCCTTGCCCTTAAAAAACAAACTTGCTTAATTAAACTACTTACTACTAAATGTACTTTAATTAGCAGAGGAATAATTAATATTAACGTTCTAACACTCTCTGTCCTTCCTTTACTCCTTGCACTCGTGGGCTGCTGCCACCGCTTTTTCACGTCTTCATTCCGTGCTCATCACCGCATAGTTACCTGCTGTCGAACTCTGCTCAAGCCTCACTCGTACCATTCAGCTTGATGGTCTCCACTGGGCAGCCTACTTTTTGAGCCTGTCTCAGTACCTGACCTCATCCAGACGGGTCTTTCAGGGATCCAGCTCACAGCCTCCTCCCAGACTCTCACTACCCAGCCAGGAGGTCCAACGCCTCGACTAGGCTGTTTCCCCACCCTCACCCTGGCGACTACCGAGCCATCTGTCCTCCTTTTTACTTCCACTACATCTGCCCAGCCTCAACCTCAGACAAGCACCAAGTAACGCTCCTAGCATTACTAGTGAGTGACCTGACTCTCATGGCCCCAGAAGGCGGCTTTCACACCTCAGCCGAAACGTCAGCAGCACCTATGACCATACTCCCCTGGGCCCTTTCTAAAAGCTGCACAGATATTTCTAACATTCCATTTAGACGTAGACCAACTACGAGGTCAGTTTCTAGCCGGGCATAGGAGACCTTCAGCCAATGTCTCCCTTTCTCCACTTTCATTCATACTCTGTGTTCACTGAATTTAGCTACATGTTGGTTTTCACCTACTTATGAGTTGTTTTCCAAATGTTTGAGCGTACCCATCTCGCGTTGTAATGTTTAACACTAATTGTTTCATTACTATGCTTATCACTAATTGTTCTCTAGAAAAAATATTCTAAAAACATGCAAAGAAAAGCCAAAGTATCAGCTAATTAATAAAAAGCTGTGATGCTACATATGAATGGTATGTTTTCATTAGTAGTTTGCTTTTGGTACAAATGGTGAATGCCCCATCTAGATGGGTGTTCACAAGGGTTCAAACAAACTTGCATTTAAATTGTTTTGCATGTATTTGAATTTCAGAGGGTATAACCACCCCCCTCCCGCTCCCCCAGTTAGTGTTTTGTAGGCCCCCCGGTCCTCTCCGTCCCCGGGCAGCCTCTTTTTGTTCAAACGAGCCTTATACTATGTCTCTACTCATGCCGGCGAGAAATCCGCTTTGACAACCTGTCGCACTGCTCCAAAATCGGGGTTGCTTGTAAGCCGTATTTCCCAACTGACGTCATGCACAGCGCCTGACGGGTCTTCAGTAGTGTCACTTCAAGGACAGGCACACGCTGTACTCCCTGAACCAGCACACGTTCCTTTGACAAAATTAATTTAACACTGAAGTTTAAGTTTTAGATTAGTTTTTCAGGCATGAGCTGTTCACCCAACTTGCATTACTGAAACTAACTTAACTTATGAGCGAATTACTAAAACCGTGCTCTACGTTAAATATCCTCATTTACATTGAGCTAACCAAATTCACGAAACCTTTTATAATTCTTTTAGAAAGCCGATTAATCCTATTAATCACTTTTCAGGCACACGCTCTCTAACCGTATATTGACTGCTCCGCTCCCACAAATTTAATCTCATGAGTTGCTCATTTTCCTGCCCTCGACACTGAGTTTTCAGAAATGAATAGTCAAATAATCTTTTCTTCTGGGGCTCATTCAAATTGATGTTTCTGCTTCAGCTTCTGTGATTAAAGGCAGTTTAGAATGTCCAGAAGCCTGAGTCATCTTCCCAAGGTTCCAGTCCATCCATCTTTGCTTGGGCAGTTTTCCAATGTATGCATTAAAGGCTAGGGTTTTTTAATGATCAAACCAACCTGAAACCAAACCACAATTTTCCTTACAAATGTCAAGTATCTGTATGCAAAGTGTCTGTACACTATGTGTCCAGAACACTGTCAAGATGCAAACTCGCCAGTCGTCTTGTCCTAATCCAACACACATGGGGCATGAATTGGGCCCACTGCTGGACATGGAGGATGCTTCAGGCTTTACTATCCCCATGATTCACAGTAGCACATACTTTTTTTACACAAAAGGGGGCTCATTAGGAGTGTGACAGTATAAGTGGCGCTAACAGAATTTCTGCCACTTTTACCACACTGCCAAATTAGTTGTGCTAATGCTGCCGGTGGAATTGCTGCCAACATCTGCAGGAATAAACCCTGGTGCCAATTCCACTGGTAAAATTACTGCCAAGATTGAAAACTGTATTTCTGCCTTGTCGCAAGTCGGAATAACACTGTAAATGGGCAGTAATTCTGCCGAAAAAGTCACCACCACCTAAAAGGTGGAAGTAAATGCATACAGGTGATGGAAAATAAGTCAGTTGCACCCCATCAACTCCGAGATTACAAATGGCCAGCACCTGACCCAAACACACTTTCCAACGCCATGTTACCACTAGCTGTTGCTAACCGGGACACCCTGCTCCTCCTGCACCACATCGAACTGCAGTGGCAGGCACAGTAGCACAGGGCACAATAGATTTTCCAAAAATGCTTTACTCTAGTCCCAGTGCAAATTGAACCTTTTAGTATTCATTGTCTCTTGCTATCTTGATCTTTCCATCCCAGTATACCAGGTGTCCTTTTCCACTAATTTATTCAGTGTGTCTTCTTACACTGGACCACCAATGCAAAATTATCATAGTGTCTCTAAGTTTTCACTTGTTAGATTCATATTGCTACAAGCTTACAAAGATATAAGGGCTACTCACCATCTCTACTCCTGAACCCAGGTCCGTGGTTAGCAACAAAAAACACATTTTGTACAGGGATAACAAAATGAACTCTGTGGAAGTGTCAGGTACTGTTAGGATACAGTGACATAATCTGAGACATTAGGTCTGGGGAAAATTAGTATAGAAAGGTTTTTGGAAGTTATTATGAGTTTAATTTTTAAACAGCCAATTTTGCCCTTAACATTCATTGCAGTCTATGGAGAATGCCCCAAGCCAAGATGGAGGTCCTCAGTCTAAGTTCTGATTGGCTGGTGATTGTTTATAGGGAAGACAATGAACATTCTAAACTGCCTTTCATCGTCTTTGCCCAGCTGAGAGGTCGCGTATTAAGCTGCTCCTGCTCAACTTGTTCAGGGGTTTCAAGTTTCAAGCGGTCGAGCGGCTTATTTGGAAAAAGCAAACAGGAATCTTGCGGAGATTCATTTTGGCACTGAACAGGAGTAAGAAGATTTCGAGTTATCCAAGAAAAAAGAAAGGTTTCAAAGACTCTTCACAAGATAAGTCCTTTTAAAACTCAAGACTCTTTCTATAATGTCATTGTAGAAGATTTAATCTGATTTTCAAGTTCATATGAAAAATATTTACTAAGAACTTTATTGCTGTCGCATGTTTGGCTTTGCTACGCTACGTTTTCTATCAAGCGCGTGGTTTTTCCGTTAACAGAAGCCTGCGCGTGAGAGACTTCGCTTGAGTATCTAGCGCGAGCTCTTTGGTGTCGCGTGATACTCTTGTGCGTGTGTTTTTTCTACCCGCGGTTGAACTTCAGCGCGTGTGCTCGCATATTGGACTAAGCGCGTGTGGATTTTTACCCGCGGTTTGTCGTCAGCGCGTGTGCTCGCATCTTGGACTAAGCGCGTGTGGATTTTTACCCGCGGTTTGTCGTCAGCGCGTGTGCTCGCATATTGGATTAAGCGCGTGTGGATTTTTACCCGCGGTTTGTCGTCAGCGCGTGTGCTCGCATATTGGACTAAGCGCGTGTGGATTTTTACCCGCGGTTTGTCGTCAGCGCGTGTGTTCGCATCCTGGACTAAGCGCGTGTGGATTTTTACCCGCGGTTGAACTTCAGCGCGTGTGCGTGCTTTCGTTTAATCGCGTGTGGATTTTTTCTATGGTTTCGATTTAGCGCGTGTGGTTTTTTCCTGCGGTTTAATCTACAGCGCTTCAACGATCTTCACTCAGTTTGGATCCCTATGCGAGTTCAAGAGATTTCCACGTGAGATTTTTGACGCAAGTTTCAAGAACTGTTAATTTAAGTAAAAACACTCTAAAAAGAAATTTATAAGAAGAAATATAAATACTTTCCAGAAACACTAGAACTTCCATTTACTTTTAATGAACTTAAGACTTTGTTCAAGCTTCTTGAGTTTAAAGAAGATTACCTGCAAAGTTAATTTCACATTCATGGACCTACTAAGAAGGCTGAATGATCGTTGAGATTCAAGTCAACTAGTAAGGAAGTCTAGTCAGCTTATCACTTCTCTGGGCATATTGTAGAGAAGTTCCAGGTATGGTTTTTACTTTATTTGGTAAAGGATATTGATACTTAAGGTTAGTATAGTGTCTCATGAATAACAAGGTGTATTATATGTTTATGTTTTACCACAGGTGAAGAACCAGCTAGTCTTAGCTTCCAGCCTGGTGTTTGTTAATTTGTCCCTTCCCCCTTTCCCCTGGAAGTGAGGTAAACTGAGCAGTTTATAGTATCAGCTCAGAGTGCCACATTTTGGGTGGATTGTCGGGGGCTCAGCAGCTTCTGCAGACACCAGGATCTCAGCCTGACAGGAAGAATGAATCTGAATGGTGGTTCAAGGAGATTTAGTTTGGGGCAAAAGGAGACGGATCATGTGTAGTTGCCATCCTACTTTCTTTCCAAACCAACTCCTGATATCGTTTAATTACATGTATCCCACTTGCATCTATCAAGATGATCGAAGAGCCCAATTAACTTTGTTATTCCAATATTGTTTACTTGTTGCACTTCCCTGCAAACATCGGCTCATAAAAATATTTTCATTTTATATTTCATTTTGTTACAACAAATCTCATGAACACAAGCCCTTTAACCATATTACAAATTAAACCCACACACACCTAGGGCCTAATTCACAGAAGTGTTTTCTAATGGCACAACTCCATAGGAAAACATTAAATACGGGTTTTCAACAAACTGATTATTAATCCCCCAAGGAGGCAGCTAGGGCTCTGCTGAGATGTTCCACATCATCTAGATGCATCAATTTATGCATTCAAATGCGGACATAGTGACAATGAGCACCCCATTTTCAGCCTCAGGCTATCTCCCTGTAAATTTAAAATTTCGCTGTTTTAGCCTCAATAGCTCCAAATTGCTTGTTCACTAAATGGCCTTCGTCAGGACAAACCACTTATGCAATTGACTATATATTATGTAAGACCATGCTCCAGGGCACATACTACAGCAAGCACCTCAAGGACTTCGTTCTAAGAGGAACTCTGAAAGTGATTAAACCAGTAACAGTCTGTTATTCCGCTAAATGAATCATTGTTTTAATATGTCTCCTTGCGTCTCACGCTACTCTAGTGCAGTGTCTATTACAGTAATCCAGTCCTCACGGTTACTTTTTCTTACCCCACTCCAATTGTGCTTCTCTCTAATAAATTCTCTTTCTCATCTTCACGACCTGGGATGACTTTTCCCAAGGCAATGAGTTTTAAATGATATTCCTCTCTCACTTTGTGTATTTCATGTAGCTCTCCTTCATGAGCTGGGCATTTGTTCTTTGGCTTATTCCCACTACACTGGAACGCGTTTTGTTTGAGTAATGAGTCCCTCTTAACTGTCTGATAATCCTGTTCCCCATATTACCTTCTATTCTGAAGTGTAACGTCACAGGTAAGGTCTTGCACTCTTTCTGCTTCTTCTGGCTCAGCGGCTCACTTGTCTCACTGTATGGTTCACGTGCGTTTTCTCCTCGTCTTCCAAATTGAACTTACTCTGCATCGTGGGTCGTGTTCTCCCACCGGTGGTATTATGCTGTTCTGTGGGCAGGCTGCCCACCATGGTTTGTGTGGTCACGCCACCACTGAACACTCTCTTCAACTGCGTTGTGCTTTATGTTCTCATATGCCGGTCTCCTAGCGTCTGTAGCTCTGCGTCAGAGCTCGACTGGCTTCCGATGGATCTGCGTTCTGTGAGTTTTGCCTCCCTCTGCTGTGCTATGCACACAGGGCTTCCCCTGGTTCTCTGCTTTCTGGCTTCTCGGTCTTTGTCACCGCCTCTCTGGTCTGTCTAGTCTTTCCCCAGTCTCTCTCGTCCTATTATCCCTTTTCAGCATCCTCGACATACAGTTCATTGGAGGGATTGATTTAAAGGGATAGTCTTTGTTTTTGTTGTGCATAGAATAAATTCACTTCATCTTTATGGTTTGCTAATGTTATTTTAGACAAATCCATATATCGCTTTTGGGGCATTAGGTAGTTCCTCATGGAAACAGGAGTCCTTGTCCCCAAGAGGGAGACTTGCCTGGTGAGGTCCCACTTGCCTTGAACCCTAGGAAGGGTGTTGCGGAGCAGGCTCACCTCCCTAGCCTCAAGGGGATGGCAGATGTGGATTTATGAGATAAACTTCTCAACTTATTGGGCAAGTAGTAAATCATATGTCTTCTACACCAGCGACACCCAAGTCCGGTTTTAAGAAATGCATAGATTGTGGTTCGAAGATGTCTCTAACTGATCAGCATCAAACCTGCCTGTGGTACCTCAGGGAGGACCATGATACTACTGTTTGTTCCAAGTGCCAGTCCACGACATGAAAAGTCTTAAGGGAACGAAAGGGGAAGCTTAAGATAGGAAAATTACCCAAGTCCCTTAATCCCCGACCTGCTAAGCCTTCGACCGATGGAAGAAGGCCAAGCGTTCTAGGTCAGGAAGTGGTTCCCGCCACTCGTCATCTTCGAAGAAGTCGAAGAGGAAGCATAACAGGTCGCCTTCGTCGACTTCTTTGTCTGATCATTCCCCAAAAGGGTTGCATGCCCTTCAAAAAAGTCAAACACCAGCTGATTGGGAAGCTTTCAGATTGTAAATGTTAAAGATCTGCGATAAGCAAAGCCGTGCTCTGACCGAACCTTCTAAAGAAGCTGGAAAGGAGAAGTCTCCGCCTAAAACTCAAGCACCCTCGAGCCCGGGTAAAAGGCATGATCCGCATCGAGAGCCACTGAGGCCTCTATCTGAAAAATCAAACATGGGGAGAGGTCGAGGTCGTCGACACCTTTTGACGCCATTGAAGCCTATGACGCCCATCGGGCCATCAAACCCCCCCACCCCCTACTAAACCATAGAAGCCAGTGTCGACATTGACGCCAGCTGCGCCACGTTTGCCAGCTAAGCCATCCAAGCCATTTGCCCCTCCAAAAAAGGTACTGACTAAGAAAAGGTATAAAACTTCGACAACGTTGAAGCCTCTGGGTTCAAAACCAGAAATAAATATATGCTCCTCTTCCAAAGAAGGACTTCTTCAAGTCTCTCACTTGTAATTTTTGAAGAGGAAGAGCAGTCGGATGATGAAGATGCCCTTTTTGGGCTTCAATACGGTACATCTAATGTACCAGAATGCCTCATTTCTGAGGAAAGCGGAATGCAGGATCTGTATGATAATTTTCACAATGCAAGTGGAATTGACACCTCTGCAGAGCTAGAGTTCAGAAAGCCATAACTAGGGGAACATGCTGATTATTCTTACAGGGAGCTCATGCAGGCAGCTCATGTCTAAGGTGGTCGAGTACTTGGGTTGGAGTAGGTCTCCAGCACCCTTCCGACCAAGACCTCAGACATTCTGGACAATAATCCACCAACCGATTCAGTTTTGCCTTTTCATCTGGCACTTCAAAAAAGGGTGGCCAGAAATTCGGAGACACCGGGAACTAATCTGGCAGTCGACAAGAATCTGACCAAAAACATACCGTCCCACCAGTAGCAACCCCGGCAACCTGTCGAAACAACCCACTCCGCAGAATCTGGTGGTCCAGACAGCTACTGCTACTCCGAACAAGCAGTGTACCCTACCATCCCCCTGATGGGGACGGCAAGCGCGTAGATGGATGGGCGTGGAAAGTTATTTTTCGCAGGGAGCATGGCACTAAAATCTGCCAACTCCACTTTTGCCCTCGCAAAGTTTTCATATACTCTATGGGAGTGTATTTCTATGGCAGCAGAGCATATTCCTGAAGGGGAGGAAAGGGGCGATTTCTTATCTATTGTGAAAGACAGCAAGGAAGGGGGCGTGGCTATCTAGCCATGGTGTAGGACATTCCTTGCTGAGCAGCTCCTGTGGATCCGAAATTGATCCGAAATATCGCGCTGAAAAAATGACCCACGTTCTTTAGAAATGAAAGCAGAGGCGTCGGAAGAGGTGCCCCGCAACAAATCAAAAAAGCAAGTGAATCGGGTGAAGGATTATGAAGTAAAAGGACTTTTAAAAATGCAGCCGTACAAAAACACAAGATGGCGGACAACAAAGGGAATTGAAGCTGCAGATGTAAATGAATAGATCCGTACGGCGGAGATTCAGAAAAGGGACCGGCATTCAGCATTCGTGCAGCGCTTTTCCCTTACATCTGCTTGCTTGTAACATTATGAGCGCATCATTCGCTCATAGAAAACAGCGTCCTGTGATACTGAGGCCAATTACGGGACTCGGAGCGGCAGAGTGATCTGCACGGCAGATACTGTAGCCGCGTTAAGTGAACTTCCGTGACAGCAGCGGCTGAGTTCAAGAAACGAATGGAACATCCCGAGCGGCCGCATATGTAGCAACATGTGCAGAGCCGGTGGAAAGGGAACATTGTTATTCTAAGTAAACAACGGTGAATGAGCCGCGCTGTGCGAGTGGAGGAGCCAGCGCGGCTTGTATAATACATTCCCACTTGTAATTACACGCGTGAGCCGAAATAGGAAACCGAACATAACGTTTCCCTGCCATCACATGAGAGGGAAGAAGTACCCCATATAAATGAAGTGCCATACTGGTGTCCAGGGGATACGGACGCTGACGCCAGCTACTTGCTCAAGTGAAGGGGGGGTGCTTTCCTACTCTGCTGGGGGACATATGCCCAGGTATCTAATTTAGCATTGCCATCCCAGAGAGAAAATGGGACCCATGCAATAAGGTCGGATCCACGTTAGCACGCTGTTACGCAAGAATACACAGCGCTGAGAAACACTGGCACGATAGGTAATTTTTATTGAGCAAGAACCTAGTTTATCCTGGACATTTGCTGCATGACAACACAAAAAGAATAAAGGCGGCGGGCAAGCTAAACACCTCAATGAGGACCCTTATCCAGTGTCGGCGATCACATGGCACCAGGTACCATATGAGCCCGAGGCGCAGCAGCGGTGGAGAAGGTGTATGTAATGGCCCTAGGAAACAAGCGAGCAGGCCAGTGATTACCACAGCTATAGAAACATTGTATGCAGGGTCGAGCCAGATCAATGATGGTACCCGCAGGACATGCATGAACACCAACACGGACGCACAAGGTATAGAACGTGCAGATGACGAAAGGCCCTGCCAAGAGTCAGAGAAGGTCTATAGGAAGAAATAACGGTTGAGGACGTGGGAGGACACAACCCACTCGGAACACAGCACATACCAATATTTACTGCAGCCCTCTGAGGACAACGCTCCCAAGCTCCAACTGTCCCTGTGGCGTCACAGAAGAACGGGGAAGCAGAACTCGCATGCTACGGAAGAGCTGGACCTGGATATACGAGCAGGGTTGCGTAATAAGGCCAAGAGCAAGCAACCCACAATGGATGTCTTTCCCAAGACGCAACAGACTTCTACCGCTCCCGCAGAAAGCTCGGCAGCTGCGTCCGTAGAAGGTACCCCGGCATAAGAAAACCACCTGATCCTAGCAGCTATCACAGAGTTGAAAACCTTATGGGGGACAACAAAGGCGGAACTAAGATCTGCCTTGGAAACCAAAATAGATGCAGTAGGAATAGAGGTCACCCTGCTGTGACAAGATGTGAGAGCACTGGCAGAAAGAACAAGTGGTGTAGAGAGTGCGGTGAAAACCAACACAGAAACCAGCTCAAGCAATGAAAAGGAGGTCCATATACTGAAGCAGCAGGTGGCTAACCTCGAGAACCGAGCAGAAGAAGCTGAAGGAAGAGCGAGACGAACCATACGCGTGGTCGGCCTGCCGGAGGGGGAGGAAGGCCAGGACCCCACGGACTATGTGGAGAATATGATCCTGCAAGAGATAGGGGTCGACAAGCTCTCACAAGGATTTACTGTTGAACGAGCACATAGGGCCTTGATGAGGAAACCACGGCCCGGGCCCCCCCCCTAGGGCAATAATTGCAAAGATCCTGAACTACAAAGATAGAGAGAAGATCTTGGAGCACTTTCGTAAAGGTGGAACGATAGAAAGGGCATCTGCAACCATCACAGCGTATCCTGATTACACAATGCTGGCGCAGAGGCGGCGTTACAGCTATGTGGCGGTCAAGAGGAGACTTTGCACGGCTGGAATCAACTACATGCTTTTGTAGTCCTGCATAAAGTAAAGCGTATTTTTTTTGATACCCCAGAGGAAGCGGCGGCATGGCTGGACTTGCAGGGCTGTCTGGAGCGAGATGGGGAGCAGGATCACGAGGAGCACGATAAGTGACGGGGATATTTCATGCATAATGAAAGGATAAGTCGGGGGGGGGGGTGGAGTCCCGGAAGAGACTGTGGCACAGATAACAGGGGAGGGGCAAAGACAGATAACATTGAAATTGTATTATGATACTCTTGGACTCGTTGAACTTGTTCGACTGGAATATAGAGTATAAAATACACAAGTAAACTGGGTAGCACTAAGTGTGGCAAACTTGAAGTAAACAGGAGCAGCAGGATGAAGGCAACCTACCCCCAGGAAGTAGTAATAGGACAGCCACTAGGGCGACTTCACCCTGCTGAGCTGCGAGTACAGGCTATTGCCAGAAAGGGCTAGATGTGGGGTTGCATGAGATCCAGGGATGGAGCTGGGCAACAGTTGGGGAGGGTATTGTTGGGGCAGGGAAGGCAAGGGAGGGAGGGAGGGAGGGAGGGAGGGAGGTTTGGGTGTTTATTGTGTTTTTAGTTGGGGGAAGTTTAAGTTGGGGAAACAAGCCTATATAGATGGGAAATACACTTGGATTTGGACTGCACTGGTGGGAGGAGGAGTGGGACTCTAGCAATCCATGGGGGGATCTTAAAATAATTACTTGGAATATCGGAGGGCTCAATAGCTATTTAAAGAGGAATAAGTTTATGCTATACCTACGCAAACAGAAAATAGATATAGCCCTGCTGCAGGAGACTCACCTGACGCAGGATAAGATGGAGATGATCGGGAAGAAATGGAAGGGGACTGTGGTGGGCTCATCATATTCGACTTATGCTAGGGGAGTGATCATCTGGGTGGCGCCACATGTCCCGTTTCAGCTGTTAAAGACGATAGTTGAAACAGACGGGAGGATGGTCATAATGAGAGGATTGGTGGAAAACAGGGAGATAAGCATTATAAATACATATGCCCTGAATCAAAACACGGCGGCATATTTTAGAACCCTGTGTAGCAACCTCAGCACGTGTGTGGGGAGGGCAGTGATTTGGGGAGGAGACTTTAATTGCGTACTAAACCCTAAGGTAGACCGATCAGATGGGGAAAATGGATCGACCCGCCCCAGCCGCTAAAGCGCTGCAGACACTGCTGGATGATTTCGGGCTTGGGGATGTATGGAAGTCACATCACCCCCAAGAGAGACAATATCCGCACTATTACGCTCCACAACAACTACATACTAGGTTGGACTATATGTTTGCCACACAAGAGAAAATGACCGAGATTACGCAGACAGAATTAAAAGCGAGGGTCCTCTCAGACCACTCGCCATTAATCCTAGGATGGCAATATCGACCCCCGAGAGCAAGGATCCCGACATGGCGCCTCAGAGCAGAGGCGCTGAAAGACCCCTTTTTTAGGGAGGATATGAGAGAGGAGATTATTAACTACTTTGAGATAAATACTGGCAGTGTAGATTCAGCGGGTACGCTTTTCGAGGCCTTTAAAGTGGTGATGAGAGGGGTAGCCATAGCAAAGTCCAAATGGCTGCAAGGAGGGATCCTGGCTGAGCTACAGGAAACAGAGAAGGAATTAGAAAGGGCCTTGAGGGGAGAAGATAATACCAAGGAAGACACTGAACTAATACTCTGGCTGCAACAGAAATGTGCCGGGCATTGGGAGAGATTGTGGAACCTTAACTATAAAAAATACATAGAGAGACAGCATGCAGGAGGGGATAAATCAGGAAGGATCTTGGCATGGCTATACAAGAGTGTGACCCCCAGGCCCAAGATTAGAACAATAACGAGCGAAGATGGGAACATAGTTGATTCCCAAGGAGTTAACCAGGAGTTTGCAGAGTATTACAGAATACTATATGGAGATGATGAGGAGAGTAATTGCACGAAAATAGCAGAAACACTGGAGGACATAGGACTGCCGCAGATCAGTGCTGAGGAACGAGAGGATTTGGACACACCGATTACTTTAGAAGAGTTAGAAGATGTGGTGAGGCAGTTGCCCACCAGCAAGACTCCGGGGGCTGATGGACTCCCAAGCGAATTCTATAAAACATTTAAGGGAGAGGTGCTCCCTCCCGCTTTTAGAGATGTTGAATGAGGCATATGAAATAGGTAGACTGCCAGAGTCCCTCAGAGAAGCGATTTATAAGGCTGCGTCCTAAACCTAGTAAGCCTGGACACAGCTGTGGTTCATATAGGCCCCTATCAATGTTAAATCAGGACAGTAAAATACTAACTGCCGTTTTGACAAACAGACTGAGGAGCGTTATTGATAAATTAATACATCCCGACCAGACGGTTTATGTCCCAAACAGGAACATATCCAATAATCTCAGGCGACTCCATCGAGTTATTGACCATGGAAACAAGAACCAAGGCGATTGGCAATTGTATCACTGGACGCAATAATTGTATCATTGGACGTGGCTGATGGCGGCCTTGGCTGGCTATGGAATGGGGTCCGGATATCTACAGTGGGCAAAAATGTTATATAGTGAACCGTTGGCTAGAGTTAAAACGGGAGCAGTGATATCAGAAAGATGACAACTCCGTAGGGGTACTAGACAGGGATGTCCATGGTCTCCGATGCTTTATATACTGGCACTGGAACCCCTAGCGATATACCTGAGGCAACAGTATGATACGATGGGCATTGCCGTGGGAGGGAACAACATTTAATCTCCCTGTATGCGGATGACATGTTGCTGTATTTGCGGCACCCGGAGGAAAACCTCCAATACCTTCTGGAGGTGATGGAGAGATATGCAGGGCTGTCTGGCATAGCTGTGAAATCTAGTATATTCCCATTGGGTGGATATAAAGGGATCCCATTAAAACAGTTACCAGATACCATGGGAGGTTAGCACATGTATAAATCTTGGGATAGATATATACCATAGGGTGGAAGAGGAGCATCAGTACAATACAGAGGTAGCGATTAAGAAAATTGCATGAAGTTCTGGGTGAAGCTGACTTTAGCAATGATGGGGCGTGGGGCAAAGTTGAAAATGGTGGTCCTACCAAGACTCTTGCAACATACCACACCTGATAGCAAAGAAGTTCTTCATTAGATTAGATGGTATGTGCAGGAATTTTCTTTGGCATGGAACAAAATAATAGAGTGGCCCTCTGGAAGCTACAGAATTCATATGAGAAAGGGGGTATAAAACTGCCTAATTATGAAGTTTATTATTTTTTTATTTTTTTTATTATGATTTATTTAAACCTTTAAAAAACTGAACCACACTCCTTCACATCTCAGGTTTCCACCAAGTTCCAAAGTCATTCTGTGCCGCGTCATGTGTCCACTGACTCTATGGCAGGACCAGACTGCAATCCTTCGCGTCATGTTTAAGGATGACTTTTTCCTACTCAAGTTTATGTTCTGGCAGACGTTTTTTTTAGTTCCTCGAGAAATGTTATCAATGAGAACATGAGTTTGCGATTGGTTCCACCGAACATTAAAGCCCACCACTCATCCGCACAGAGGGTCTGCTGTTTCAAAATGACAGGGCAAAGAGTACGGGATCTCAGTGTACGTAGATTTGGACAAAAAAAGAACTAAATGTTTGAGCGTCTCTTTGCAAGATACACAACCGGCAGAGCTGATCAGTGTTGTTTACTGTACGTAAACTTAAACGATCTTTAGTGTCTAAAACGTTCAGTCTGAATTGCATGTATAGCGATCTCGATTTTTGGTCCAGAAATTGAACCAGGTAGTCTTGTAGAATCCCCCATGCTTGTGCCTCACTCGGTACTTCCGCAAGTGATCTTGATTTCCGTCTTTGTGCGCATGTTTGATACCAGTCTGAGCTCCAGTTTTTTTTTTTTTTTTGCTAGATCTGGATTTTCTATCAGCGTTGATAACTTAATGTCGTTCAATTCCAACACTTCCATACAGTACCTATTCCACATCGAGAGAGCACAACAGTCTGACGTTGTGCTTGTTTTTAGTATCGAAAACTGCATTACCGTTGGTGACAATTTTGTTTTTCTGAACAGACATAAGTTCCAACTCACTCTTGCGTGCATCGAGATTAGTCCCAATTCATACCGAATACAGACAGTAGCCGTTCCTCTTGGGAGATTTAACACTTTCACCCAGAAAATATTTTCTAAGGTATTCCAATGATCAGACGAACAACCAAGAGCATTTTCCGCCCCATAGATTATTGCTGGAACAGCTTTTTGTTGGTAAAATGCTATGGTCGGTTTTAGCGAAAATTTCCCATACTGTCTGTCTATTATGGATGCTTGACAAGCCAGTTGCCGGCATTTGGATTTAGCTAGTTTTGCCCATGGGGCATCATTTAGATTGGAGCTTAATCTCATGCCCAGGTATCTTGTGTCTCTTAAGATGTTCAGCTTTGTTTTTTCCAGAATCCAGACTGGTTTCTTTTGGTTGTTCTTTATCGTCCGTAGATTTTGCAAGGTCAGAATCTCGCACTTTTGTTTATTAATGTGCAGGCCATTCTTTTGTACGTAGACTTCTAGGGCATCAAGTTTGCGTTGCAAACCGATAGATGTCATATCTAGGAGTATCAAGTCGTCTGCATACAGTAGCCAACTCACGTGGGTACCATTCACCTTTGGTGGAAAAGAAGATATTTTGTTAAAGGCTTCACCAACATCAGATAAAAACAGGTTAAAGATGATCGCTGACAGGGGGTGTTGGGCAGAAACCTGTGCAGTTCCCTTAGGGACCACTGCAAAAGATTTAAGACTACAGGTGTTGGCAGTAAACCCACTTGGTAGCAGTCTGTACCACCCAGATTTACCTAGTAGCTGTGTCTGAGCAGTCAGACTTCTCTCAAGAAGAGTTAGGCAGTATGCAAAATATACACAATAGGCACTCAGACACACCAATACAAGCAAACAAGCAAACACTGACCAGAGCTTTGGTATCAAAGTATATAATTATTTATTTAAAAACACACTGTTTGAAACACTCCAGCACTCTTATTGTAAAATATTCTAAACACAGTTACTATTGTAATATATACACCCCTTTTTCCTTATCAGATAAGTCACAGTAAAACACCACTTATTTTCATACAGAGGTGAGCGCTTAACTACATGGCACTCCAATAAGTTTGTGAAAAAGACAGAATATGGAAAGGTACACCACTCTAAGATTCAGGAACACTGTTAGCAAGGCAGAAGAGCAAAAGTCACTGGTGAGCCAAAGTCCAAAGGCTGGGCCCACTCTTAGAGAGAGCAGAGCACAAATGCGCCCAAGATCACAGTTGCACTAGGCTTTGAAAGTCTTGCAGAGGGTTCAAAAAGAGTTTAGAGAGGCTTAGGAAAGTTTAGCCAGGGTGTCCCAGGCTATCCCAGGTTCGAAAGCCGGGGGCTAAATCTACCCCGTACAGTCGGTAGCAAGGGAAGCTGGACGAGGCACGGTACCTTAGGTGGGAAGGATCCTCCACCGGTGGCAGTTCTTGGCAGTGGGTGCAAGTTGTGTCGTCGTCCAGTGGAAGAGAAGATCTCGACTTGGAGGAAAGATGAAGGTCGTTGCACTACCAGTGAAGAAACCAGCCGCAGAGTTTTCTGGTTAAAGGTGGTACCTTTGTTCGCGGTCGTGGTAAAACGTGGTATCCCGGTTGCTGGGGTGCTTGGCACAGGCAAGGCGGCCACGAGGTACGTTGGGAAGGCGAAAAGACGGTGAAACTGGTTATCCCCACCAGTCAAAGGAAGAAGACTCTCCGGCGGGAGATCTCCTCTGTCGTTGGGAAAAGTGGTGAGACGGTCCAGCAGGGCTCCACCGGTGGTGGTGTCGTGGCAGGTCGGCTCAGCTTCTCCCTCGTCGGATTCTTAGGCTCTGTGGCGACTTCTGAAGTTCCAGTCCCCAAAACCCTGCTTTTATGCAGAAAACCCCCATTCACTCAGCCTAGCTGTCACTCAAACATGCTAAGTGGTGAGCCGGCCGGCTCACCACTTGGGCCAATCAGGACGGAGTGCGACTTGAGTTGCCTAAGCAACTCAGTCCAGGGTGCCTAAATTCCCCTCCACACCTCCTAAGTACACCAGAGTGGCACCACTTTGGAGGGCTTCTGTGGAGAAGCCCGCCAAAAAGTTGAACAAAGGGCTCGACTTGGGTTGGAGTCACAGAAGAGAACTCAAACGCCATTTTAGAATCAAGTTTTGGCAAAAAATACCAACCAGAGAATTAATATTAATTAAATAAACCGGCGGTATGTTCGAGGCTACCATAAATAATTAAATAAAGGTAGTAGCCTAAAACAATGGGAAATCCCATAGGAAAATATTCACGGTTGAATATAAAAAGTAGTATCCACTGCCACCAGCCAAAACTCGATCAGGGGGGGCGGAGACGTGCCCCCTCGACTAACAGACCCCGGGGCAATTGAATTGCCCCAGCCAGTACGTCCACAATATGATGGTTTGTACTGGTTCTGTTCAGAATTTAAGACTAGTAAAGTCAATGGTGACTTTACTGTCTCCCAGGGCATGTAGTCAGTCCCAGGGTATGGAGTCTATACTGGGAGGTCACTATGACACCCCTGTGTCACTGCACTAAGGGTGCTGTGTAACACACATCACAAAAACACATGAAGCCCTATGGATTAAAAGACCCCATAGCCCATTAAACACATCTAGATTCAAAGAAACACACTCAAATCATGCCCAAGAATGAGGGTGAAAGAGTCTCACTCTTGGCAGGAGAAAAAAATAAACCCCAAAAATCCAGCAAAGCTGCTGGGGGACTCACTAGGTTAGGAAATTCAGCCTAAACAGAGAATTGTCCCTAACAGGGGGCAGCCCTGTTTCACACCCTTAAATGTCTCTATCGGCTTGGAAAGAGTCCCCCTTTTGTCCAGCCGAATTCTGATGTTTGTGTTGGTGTGGAGTTCTCTAATTGCTTCCAGGAGGCTCGGGGGACAGTTCCATGCAGTTAGTTTGTTCCAGAGGATTTCATGATCAACACTTATCAAATGCGTGCGAGAAGTCTAATGCGTGCGAGAAGTCTATCAATGCTAGATGTATTTTTGTGTTTGTTCTTATAGCTTCCAACTTGAAGAGATTTAATAAGAGAAGGTTGAGCCCACAGCCCACACCCTTTTTCGAATCCGTCTTGTCTTGGATCCACATGATTACATTCACTGGCCCACCTTAAAAGCATTTGTTGTAGTTGAGTCGCATACATTTTACCCAGGACGTCAAGAAGAGCAATAGGTCTATAATCTTTTGCATCAGCCCTATTGCCCTTCTTCAAGATCGGTACTACAATAGCGCTTTTCCATGATGTCGGGGAAGCACATTTACTCAGTATTCTGTCGAACAGGGTAGTGCAGAAGTCTGCCCACAATTCCGCATTACGCTTTATGGTGAAGTTTGTGAGTCCGTCAGGACCTGGAGCCCTGGAAGCATTAACTCGTTTGAGCTCAGTATGTCCTGTCGCTCAAACTTTAGATCCCAGTGAGCCAATTTCAAGGGATGGTGAGCCTCCACACAACCCTCTTCACTGAACATGTCAGTGTAGAAGGAAACCCATGTGGCTTCAGAGATTTGATTTGCTTGCAGGGAATCTTGTGGAGCGAATTTGTTAATAATTCTCCAAAAGTTTGACTTTTTGTTCAACATTTTGGACATCATTGCTTCTGAATCGTTCTGCAGAAGAGTGGCTTTATGCGACTTACTCAAATTCCTGTATTTTTGTCTGATAGCTTTCTTTTTCAGGACAGAGACCTCGCTGTGTTCCTTTGGTAGTTTTCTCAATTCCTGTCGCATTAGTCTTTTATGCTGTTGTACTATCAAATCAAATGTGTGTTTATGAGCAAATTTTCTATTTTCAAGCCTTGTTTGTGCTCAGTGATCTCAGTTAGTAGATGACAGTATTCAGGCCCACAATCTACTTGGTCAAAATTGTTCACGATTTTGGTTACTTCGTCATCTCTAAGTTCCAGACGTATTCTGTTTGAGCAAACGGACACCGCATGGGGCCAAGTTTGCAGGGCTGGCAAGCTTGATGTAATTAGGCTCATTAACACCATGTCATGATCACTATGATCCATCGGTTTCACCTCAAACCGAGCTACTCGTGTGTGGACTGCATCAGTCACAAACATGTAGTCCAAAATTGAGTGTGTTTTAACTCATCGCCATGTTGGATTTGCAGGGATGTCTCCTTCCACATTGCCGTTTAGCATAAACAAACTTCTAGCTTCCATTTCCAGACACCATTTAACAGCTGCTTCTTTACAGGTGGAGGTTACTCCTTTTCTGGTTAGTTTCAGCTGTAAGTGCTTCACACATTCTGTGTTAAGGTCACCACAAATTATCAGATTCGGAGATTCACAGCCTTCATATAAAGCGTCTATTATTGTTGTTATTTGATCTATGAATCGGGTTGTCCCTCTCGCTGAATGATTCCAGTAGACATTAAAGATGTTAAAGACCTCGCATAATCCATTTAATCCATTTACCTCCCTTGAGGTCAAAACTCTTACTGTCTGGATAAATGGGGAAACAGTCGCAAAACAACCAGCTTCGGGACCATACAACAACAATTGCAATGATGTTTTCTAAAATGATTTTTATAGAAGGCTTCGTCTCTGCAATTCAGTCGAAACTCGAAAAAAATGAAGAACACACGACAAACATTTTGAAAAGTATCATCGAGCCAATCATAAAAGAAAAAGAAATAAGAAGATCGGAAAGGACAAGTCTTCGGTTAGGGAGTGCAGGTGGGCCGGAGAGTGGTCCGTCATCCCTAGAACAGACTCACAACCAGCAGGTGGTTTTGCCTACAAAGAGTGCTCTTGAGGAATTTTCCACTACTAAATACAAGGACAGTTCTACCAACACGGACCCTTCTGTGCGGGCAATTAGCACAGCAACGAAGGAGGGTAGGCAATCAGCATCTTCCATTGCAATTAATACTCTGCCCCTGGTTACACGGGATCAGCTCGAGGCTCCAGTGCCAACTAGCAACATCAAATTGTTTGACTTATTTAAGAAACCAAAATCAGGTTTATCCCCAATGAAGGAAGGTTTACTTAAAGTAAACAAAGGCGATAAAAACTATGGGAAAATGGATATACCAACGGATAAACCTATAGGACAGAGACCTTTGCCTACAAGGAAACCCACATTGAGATCTAAAATCGCAACTGGTCTATCTCTTCCAAGGAACTTGGCACTTCCCTGTAAATTGCCAACTCATGAGACCAGTAATAAAAAAACCAGAAATTGCTTTCGCTGCCCGCCCAAAAGTAAGTCCTGATGAGTCCCCTCGCCCATTGGACATCACGTTGACAAATGACAACATGGACATCTCTCTCATGGACTTATCTGTCTACTCAGACATAAACACCTCATGGGAGGGGGAGTCGGGATCAAACACCTCTGGAACAGAAAGTGGTACCGAGGAAGAAGATCCAGAAATACACAGCAAGATAAAAGAAGTCGACTTTAAAGGGGAGACGAAGGCTCAGACCATTAAAGACAGGGTGGTGCGGCTAGTGTCCTTTAAAAAGCCCTCAATGCCCACGTTGTCGATTCCGAACTCGGATTTCGACAAAAAACAACTAGAGCACACTCCGGTAGAGAAAAATCAGCCAGCCCCACAGAAAAAGAGAGGTCAGACATACATCCATCCAACGCCTTGGTTTACACAACTCTGGAAGACAGACGGAACTCTCTTGTCCAGAGATCTCTGGAAACTACCAGTAATAAAGGAGTCTGCCCTGACGCATCAAAGGAAATAAAAACAACAGTGTCATGGGCAGAAACGACCGAGAGAAAGCCGGCACGTGGGTCTAACAATCAGAATGCCCACAAAGGACCGGGGGCAAAAAATGCCAAGGAACACAATAGAATACTACTGGAAAGGACTTTAGGGTACGAAGACAACTTAATTATGAATCGGGCTAACGTTATCAGGCTCTTACAATCCCTGGATCATCCGGAGAAATTAAAATCGAGGGATTTTGACTGGATTGAATTTCATAATGAACAGCGACACGACAGTGTGATTCTTCACACAAGTGACCAAAACACTAAAAACTCACTCCTAGAGCTGGGCCCAAAACTTAACCTATGTGGATTCGTGCTTAGGGAGTTGGAGGAGGAAAACAGATCCGACCGTGTAGTTACAAAGGACTTGAAACATCTACTACATAACCACCGAAGTACCACTACCAAACCCTATAAGGATCATCCGATGAAAGCAGGAAATAGTGGTAGAGGGACCCGAGAGGTTGATAGTAGAGGAGACAGAGTGCATATTCAATCAGAAAAAGCAGGATTAAACTTGGTGAATAGTCAAGGCGACTGGAGTTTGGCTGGCTGGGGTTCTATCTGCTAAGTCATAACGCCAACACCTATCTACGAGTGCCCATCCCAACTCCAAATCAAAAGGGATAAAGATCATGAGTTGGAATACAAGGGGTTATGTGCATTTACTTGGCAATTCAGCAACACACCTGTCCTCTTACGTCCTATTTTGCTTGCAAGAAACCTGGTTGTGTGATCTACCTCTTCTGGACAGGTTCGAGCTATATTTAAACCCCGCAACAAAGGGCACGAAAGGTAGACCGAGCTCGGGTTTACTGTTGGGGGTAAAGCGCACTAGTGGCATAAAAGTGCTCTCTTCTCTAAACAGAAACCCTTGGATCCAACTTACTAGGACTTAATCCACATCAGAACCAGCTTCACTTACTCCAGACTGGCAGTTGCTCATATGCAACGTATACTGGGGCCCGATCGCCCGAGATGAGGACAACCTCATGGAAGTCCTACTGGAAGCCATAGACGACGCCAGGATTGAATGTCCATTACTCGAAATTCTGCTATGCGGTGACTTGAAAATGGAATGTCACGACAAGAAGCAGAGGAAAATAGAGTTCCTGCCCTTGAACGCCTCAAAAAAATATAACGAGAGGCATGGCCATGGAGCAGGAACTAATAGCCAGAAATATACACATGGTAAATGGAAACTTGGCGGGCGACAAACCGGCCGCCCGTACATGGAAACGGGGTGCCCAAACAAGTACATTGGACTATATTTTTGCATCAGAAAACCAAATTAATATCGTTGGAAGTGATCCCCACGATCCAGAGTGATCACAACATCCTGGAACTTAAATCTGAGGCCTGGAACAAGCTCCCGTCTGTACCAGACAAACATCTACCAAACCAGTTTCTTGAGTTAACTCCTGGGGGCAATAGACTACGCATGGGAAGAAAAGAGATGGCCCTGGTGCTGGATTTCTTAATCAAGGACCAAGGTCCCAACTTGACTGAATATGCTGAAACACTGAAGATCTTTCGCCCAAAAGTAGTCGCCAAGGAAAGTCACCAATGCAAGCGGCACTACTACGATCATCAAGTAGTGACAAAAAAAAAAACTGGTAAAAAAAGCCAGGAGGCTATATGTTAAAACCAGTGCACCAGCTGACTTAGTCCTGTATACTAAAGCTAGAAACACCTACAGGAATTGGCTTAAGCAACACAAACACCAAATAACGCAACAAGACAGTGAGAAGATGCTTCATCTACTATCTACTAAAAACATCACTGGTATTTGGAAGTTGATCAATGAAATAAACATCCCTTCCGACTCAAAAATGATAAATCCAATAGCCTCAGAAGTTTGGGAAACTCACTTTCGGAACATTTACTCTATGGGGAAAATCTGTGGTCCTGCCTCATTCTTACCATCGAATGAGCCTTGGGACTTCAAATTTGGAAAACAAGATATTCTAGACCTTATTAAACAGTCCAATTCTTCAAGGGCCGCAGGACCTGATGGACTTACTAACGACATCCTTAAAAGGGACCCAGAAAAATGGGCTTCGTTCATGATGGTTTTGTACAACAACATAACAAGACTAAAAAAGTTACCTAAATCTTGGACAACGTCCAAAATTGTGCCGATCTTTAAGAAGGGAGACAGGTCCGTGCCCACAAACTACAGACCGATTGCCCTTTTGGATGTCGTCGGCAAAATATTTGCAGCACTAATTTTGAAACATCTAAATGATTGGAGTCGGCTGGCAGACCATTTGGACCCTTGGCAATCAGGCTTTCGAAAGGGCATTGGAACATCCCTAAATGTGCTACTCATCAATATAATCAAATGTATGGTTAAGGCCAAGAAATATAAGAACATCTATATCGCGTCAATAGACTTGGAACAGGCATTCGATTCTGTTGACCGCGGAATGCTATGGCACAAATTGAGGAAATGGGGATGTCCGACCAACCTGAGAGAACCTCTCGAAGCACTACACACGGGGACAACCCTCAAAGTAAGGTTGGATAGACAGGGCAACCTCTAAAACAATGTGGTGGCCATGAATGGTCTGAAACAGGGCTGTCGGTTGGCTTCCGCTGTTTTTTGCCTTTTTATATCCGACATGCAGGAAGCTTTCGAAGCAGTGAGGTGTTTCCCCCCAAAAATCGCAGAGATCGCCGTGGGAAGGCTGTTATTTGCGGACGATCTTCTGTTGCTAGACCAAACGGCCATCGGACTTCAGCGGCAACTAAAGGCTCTCGAGTCATACACACACGGAAACGGCCTCCGTATAAACCTGAAAAAATCAAAGATCTTGAGGCTAGGACCTATTATCGGCATGAAAAACCTAAGGTGGTATCTTTCCGGGGAAGAAGTACCAGTGGTCTCGTCCATGATATACCTTGGAGTAACCTTAAACAACAGCATCCAAGATGGTCCAGGTATCAGCAGGCTTAGAAGTAAAGTTATGAACTTAGCTTCGCAAGCTTTGTTAATCAAGCGACGATACTGCTCTTTTTCCCTTTGTCCTCTGATAGATTTCTACAAACTGAAAGTTGTGGCAATTCTCACTTACGAATTTCTTCATCAATTCAGATGTTTGGAAACTGTTGGAGGGCCTATTCTGGAAAAGAGTATTGGGCTTACCGACATCAATTCCAATGGAAAGTGTGCGTAAGGAACTAGGCCTATCCTCCCTTTACATATCTACGGTCTGGAAATCCCTGACACTCCTTGGCAAATGTCTGCACCCCCAGGAAAGAAGTGGATTTGTGGCAATTAATGAAGCAATCAAAAGACAACTGATTCCGGTCCTTACCAAGTGGCACATAATTTGTTCAGAAATCCTGAATACCATAGCATTAAAACCAGACAATCTTATGTCAAATCCGCTCATGGTAAAGAGGAAACTCTTGGACTGGGACTGGATAGCCACCCTGGATAGGTTCAGTGCCTTGCCATCAATCACCCAAGGTATGGACGAGCACTATAGCAGAGGCACCGTCCACCCTTACTTGGACAAATTTCCCTCAAATACGGAAAGACAGCGGTTCTTAAAATTCATACTAAACCTCTTCCACACAAGAGAAGTTCTAGGGAGAAGAAATAAAAAAGTGGAAAAACCCAGTTTGCTGTGTCGAGGCTGTGGGCAAGAGGCTGAAACCTTACAGCATCTAGTGATGAACTGTGTCACCTTAATTAAGCCCAGAGAGAAATGGTTGGGGACGCACCTTTCAAATTTAAGTACTTTAACCTTGCAGGACATGTGGCTAATTCTGAGAAGGGGGGAAAAAGTATCTGTGACCTTGGCTTTGTTGAACTTTATGAGAGAAACTTTTACAATTCTGGACATTCAGTGATTTTACTTGAGCTATACTGTTTCTCCCCTATATATATACTGATATAATTGTGTTTTTTCTTTCTTCTTTTTTTCTAATTTTTTTTTTCTTTAACCTTCATAATGCATTTAAAGTTTCCTTTGGTAACTAATTGATGCAATAAAATAAAATAAAAAAAAAAATGGGAAACATTGGTCGAGGATTCGATTGTTAGCCCATTGGCTTTTTTTACGGCGATCATCAGACCAGCCGTTGGTCTTCCTTTTGATTGTTTTATAGCAGGATTTATTGCTAGTTCAAAGTCTTATGGGTTAGGGCAGCTCAGTAACCAGGTTTCTTGTAAACATACCAAGTCTACCTCTTGCATCCACGGTGTTAGGAATAGATGACCAAAGCCTCTTGTGTTCCAGGAGCCCAGCTTAAGTAAGGTCCTTTGCCCAGACACCTGGCATTATTGAGTCGCATTATTGTTTAATGCAGACGCGATCCAAGCCCAATCATTTCCCTGGCCCCCACTTTCCAAGTTGCCTTCAGCCCTGCCCAGTGATGAGGATGAGCCCTCAATGGTTATCTTTATTTGATCCCCGAATTTCGGAGGGATAAGAAGTTTATTATATAGCAAGCCAGCTGCAATATGTAGCTAAATGGCTCTCGGAAGAGGCAACCTCCGAGTCCAGGCTGTTCCGACAGGATTGTGCTTCATTCTACTTAAAGGAAATTATTTGGCTGCCCAAGGTAGATATGGAAGGGCGTCCAAAGATGATGATACTTGGGTGGAAGATGTGGCACAGGGCATTCCAGATGATGAACCCATTCCCGTGTCCCCCTCCACCCCCCCGGTACCATTAGTGGCACTGGCGGGAAAAGAAAAGCAACTAAGGATGATGATCAGGAAGCACTGGGAACCGAAGGGGATAGCAACAATGGGCGATATATGGCAGGAGGGGACTATAATAGACTTCGAAGTGTTGGGGTAGGAAACCGGGTTACACACAGGCCAGTATATCACGTATCATAAAGTGGTGCGGAGAATCAGGAGGACATGGTCCAAAGTGGTACTAGGAGAGGAACCAGACACCACCATAGATACAATATATGACATAGCAGAGGGGGGACATGAGATATCTAGAATATAAGTTGATGATGTCCAAAGTAGGAAAGGAGGTGGTACAACTGAGACAGGACTGGGAGGCGGAAGTGGGAGCCCCGATGGGTGATGAGATGTGGGAACAAGCCCAAGGGTATCACAAAAAGGTGTCAAGGAACGCAAAACTACAACATAGGGCGTATGACACCCCAGAGGATAGCTAGATTCAAAAATGCAAGACAGCAAGCATGTCCCAAATGTGATGAGGAGGATGCTGGAATGGTGCATATGTTCTGGTCATGCCCAGTCATTGAGAGCTTCTGGGGGGAAGTGGCACACAGACTAGCAGAAAGAGGTATTAAGATTGTGGTGGATACAGTGTGGGCCTGCTTGATAGGAGGGTTTCCTAGACCATGTAAACTCGAGCATGTGAGCAAACTAAAAGACCTGGCGTATGCACTTGCAAAGAGGATTTGCTATGTGGTGGAAGGCATGCTACAGACCACGACTAGAAGTATGGTGGAAAGATTTACAGAAATGGGCTGAGGCAGAAACCGTGGTATGGCAAGAAACGAGCAGTGCCGGGGGGAGGAGGAAACGGAGACCGTGATGGCCTGGAAATTACTAATAGCAGAGTTATTTGGGCCAATGCGAGACCCAATGTAAGGCACGGAAGAGGAATCCCTATCACAAGATGCAGAAACGGAACATGAGAGGAAGTAGGCTCGAAATGGGGAGTGGGATAGGGGGAAGCGGTGGACATGATGAAGCAATGTATATTTGAAATGTTATTATATGAACTGCAAGTTTGGTTTGTATTGTTAGTTTGAATAAACTAATAAAAGTATTTTAAAAAAAAAGACTGCACGGAAGCCATGTGTGAGTCTCTTCAATCAGGATTGGATTCTGCAGACAGCATCAGCAGATTCATGGCTAGCAGCACTGTGAGGGTGCAGACTTGCTTGGTTGAGGAAGTCGAGCTTTGCACATGATGTACAAGCTAGGCTTCGAGGGGATTGGGTCCTCCGACGTAGTCCATATCTATGACAGTAATCACCACAGCTGTGCTGCTTCTGAACATTTTCGGCGTCTGCATCCTGCGTCGATGACGTTGATGCGCCGTCCTCAAGGACCTCCTCCGACGGCCGACGTCACCCGATGTGATAAGTAGGACACACGACGCCCGTAGCCTCAGTTCAGTTTTTTCCGCGAACGTGTTCGCTTCGTAAATCTCGGTACGCCTCGACTCTTTGGAGTTTCTGTTGTCCATCTCGGTTCTTCGAACCTGTTTGTGTACGATTTCTTCGTGAAGATGTCTAGCTCGTCTTCCACACCTCTTCCGGGCTTTAAGTGCGGGGACTGTGGGTCCAAGATGTTGGTCACGGACTCGCACGACGCCTGCCTCTGGTGCCTCGGGGAGGCCCATGACACGGATGACTTTGTCGACTGCCAGTCACTCACGTCGAAAGCCTTGCGGGAGCGCAAGAAGAAGTTATCGGTAGGTAAGGTGTCCAAGCCCCGGAAGTCGAGGTCTGCAGGGCTTTCGACGGACGGCTCGAGGGGCGAATCTCCGCGTCGTCGTCGGAAGTCCAGTGGGTCTCGGTCCCGGAGTCGGTCTCGCCACTCCTCTGCCTCTTCGAGGCGCTCCCAGAAGCGCCGTCATCGGTCTCCTTCCCCGTCCTCATCCGAGGACTCCGCCCGTCGGCGGGTCGCTTACCCCACCAAGCATGCGACACCGGAGGAATGGGCTTCCTTCGGGAAGAAATTGTTGGCGATTCTCGAATCGCAGGGCACTGGTCCGTCCGCGCCTCCGAGTGGGGTCGGTCGTGATCAGCCGAGAGACGCCGTTCGCACGCCTTCGGCCTCGGGTGGTCATCACGATTTGCGGGAAAGGTCCCGCTCGGACAAGGAATTGTTCTCGGCATGCCTGGTCCAGGTCCCGGTCCTCGACGCACTCGAGACCGCGTGAACCTGTTATGTCTTCGAGGAAGACATCGACGCCTGTGGCGCCGAGGTCGTCGACTGACTCTGTCGAGGCTCCGCCTCCGAGGAAGTCATCGACGCTGTCGGCGCCCAGGATGCTGAGGGACACGCTCGGGGCTCCGCCTTCGAGGCCTGTGTCGACGCCGTCGATGCTGCCGGCGCCGCGTCTGTCGTCGACGCTGATTCACTTGACGCCTTTCGGGGCTGTGTCGACGGGGGTACCCCGTGGCTCGGGGGAACCACCTAGGAAGTCTCTGGCCAAGGTCAAGCATGGCTTTGGTTCCAGTTATGTGCCTTCTTACCGCCATCTGGAATTCATTTCAGAGGTGGATAAGGGCTCTGATAATGGCATGGTGCCTGACACTGTGCCTGACGGGATTCTCTCGGGCCATAGCCAGTTTGAGGACCTGAGGCAGTCCCTGCATGATGCTAGTGGGCTGGACACCTCTCTGGAGGTGGAGTTTTGTAGGCCTGAGCCTGGCACTCATGCCGATTCCTCGTACCGGCGACCTGTGTCACGGGTCTCTGAGTACTTAGGATGGTATGCTCCCCCAGTGGAGTTATTCAGGATGACCTTACGGATATCCTCGACATTGGTCCACCAACTGACCCGGTACTGCCATTCCATATGGCTCTGCAAAGAAGGGTGGCAGCGGCTTGGACTGCTCCGGAGAGTCTCCCGGCAGTGAGCAAGTCTTTCCTGCGAAAATTTCGCCCAGTCAGTAGTGACCCCTGCTACTTGTCCAAGCACCCTACTCCGGAGAGTTTGGTGGTGCAGGCGGCTACGGCCCCGGCAAAGCAGGCGTTGTACCCTACCATCCCTCCTGATGGGTACGACAAGCGTTTTGACGGCTGGGCGAAGAAAGTGTTTTCTGCAGGGGGTATGGCGCTTCAGGCGGCCAACTTCATTTGTGCCTTCTCCTTCTTGTTTCACGCACACTCTGTGGAACTGTTTCCTTGGCGGCTGAACATATTCCCGAAGGGGATGAACAGGATGGCTTCCTTGCCATGGTTCAGGATGGCAAGGATGCTATGTGTGAGGCCGTTCAGTCGGGTTTGGACATGGCAGGTTGCGTCAGCCGGTCCATGGCGGCGAGCACCGTGATACGCAGGTTTGCGTGGTTGTGGAGGTCGGGGTTTGCTCCTGATGTGCAGGCCCGGCTCCTCAACATGCCCTTTGACGGGGAACATCTTTTTGGCAGCAAGGCTGACGAGAGCCTTGAGAGGTTGCAGACCTCCAAAGCTGCAGCGAAATCGTCGGGCGCTGCAGTTCGACAACCTCCGCCTTTTCATCCTAGGGGACAGCAATGGAGGGGAGGTTCCTTTCGTTATTACTCATCCTTTGGTAAAGCGAGAGGAGCTGCCAGTCTAAGGGGCCACCATAGGAGTGCCAGAGGTGGAAAACAAGGTACTCGAGGTGCCAAGGCTGCTCGGGCTGTTGCCTCTTTGCCCTCAGGCAACGCCGCAGCCGCTTCAGCTCAGTCATGAGGCCATGTCCCATGGTTCGCCGGTTGGGGGAAGGCTGGCGCAGCATCTTGCAGAGTGGCGCGCCATTACTTCAGATGTGTGGGTTCTGGAGATCATAACCCAAGGCTACTGTCTTCCTTTCTGGCAGAGGCCTCAAGACAATCCACCGGGGAATCACTTTGAAGAGTCCGGATCCGCTCCTTGTGCAGGAAATTAAGCCTGCTGGAGAAAGGCGCCATAGAACTGGTGCCTGTAGCGGAGAGGAACAAGGGATGGTTTTCACCTTATTTTTTGATTTCCAAGAAAGATGGGGGATTGAGACCCATCATGGACTTGCGCGGTTTGAACAAACTCCTCAGGAAGGACAAGTTCAAGATGGTTACTCTCTCTCGAGTCCTCCAGGCCCTTCAACTTCAGGACTGGTTGGTGTGTCTCGACCTCAAGGATGCTTATTTTCATGTGCCGATCCATCCAAAGCACAAGAAGTACCTGAGGTTTGCGGTTGGCGACTCGCACTTTCAGTTTCGGGTCCTGCCGTTCGGATTGACCTCCGCCCCGATGGTCTTCACCAAGCTCATGGTAGTGGTGGCAGCGCACCTCAGGAAAGGGGGGGGATTCACGTCTACCCCTACCTGGACGATTGGTTGATCAGGGCGCTCTCTCCCGAGCAAGTCCTGGATCATCTGTCAGTCACCTGCCACTCCCGCTACAAGCTGGGCTTCTCCCTCAACGTAAAGAAGTCTCACTTGACGCCAACTCAAAGGCTCCAGTACATCGGAGCAGTGCTCAACACGTCCCTGGGGCAGTGTTTTCCTCCTCCCCAGGTGAGGGCTCATCACATTCAGCAGATGGTGCACAAGTTTCAACTTGCCCAGACTCTCCCAGCGTTCGAGTTCTTGAGACTGCTCGGCCTCATGGCATCCTAAATTCTTCTGGTGCCAGAGGCCAGGTTGCGGATGAGATCTTTGCAATGGGCACTAAAGCTCCAGTGGTCCCAGTCCTCCGGCAGGATGTCGGACCCTGTTCAGGTGCCGTCTTCGGTCGCCCAGGACCTTCTGTGGTGGGCCAACGAAGGCAATCTGATGAGGGGGGGCTCCATTTTGGCTGCCCTGGCCAGAGGTGACGATTGTGACGGACGCATCCCTCACGGGATGGGGAGCTCATGCCAACGAGTTGACAGTCAGCGGTCGTTGGTCTCCTTCGGAGTCCAGACTCCATATCAATCTGTTGGAGCTGAGGGCCGTCAGGCTAGCCCTGAAGGCTTTTCTGCCGACTGTGCGAGGAAAGAATGTTCTGATCCTGACGGAAAACACGGTAGCCATGCACTACCTCAACAAAAAGGGGGGGGGTAGGGTCACTTCCTCTGTGCAGGGAGGCGATGCAGCTCTGGCAGAAGTTTCGATCTCGGCAGTTCATCTGGCAGGAGACGAAAACGAGACGGCGGACGCTCTGAGCAGGCAGAGCGCGATCGCTCACGAGTGGGAGTTGGCTCAAGAGATTCTCCTGGAGATCTTCGCCCTTTGGGGGACCCCTCAAGTGGATTTCTTCACCTCCAGTGTCAACCGTAAGTGCGAGAGGTTCTGCTCGCGGGAATTTACTCCAAACGGAGCCTTAGGAGACGCATTCATGGTGGAGTGGTCATTCCCACTGCTGTATGCGTTTCCTCCAGTCCCCGTCATCCCGCAAAGGCTGGAGAGGTTACAGAGGTTTGGTTCCCGGATAATCCTCATTGCTCAGGCGTGGGCCTGGAGGACGTGGTACCCGGACCTTCTCGACTTGTCCATCTGTCCTCACGTCGTCTTCCCTACCGAGACGATCTGCTCTCACGGGAGGGGGGTCAGGTTCTCCATCCAGAGGTCATGTCCCTCAACCTTCACGCTTGGTTTCTGAAAGGTTGAGGTATAAGGATTGGGTCCTCCCTGAAGATGTGATGGAGGTGTTTCTTTTGGCCAGAAGGCCCGCAACTAAGTCCCTGTACCGTTGCCGTTGGAGTAAGTTCTGCGACTGGTGCAGGGTTAAGAATGTGGATCCTTTTGCATGTGAAATTCCCATGGTTCTGTCTTGTTTGCTTTCTTTGGCCCACAGGGGCCTTCAAGTGGGGTACCATTAAAGGTTACCTGGCGGCGCTGTCCATATTTAAGCGTTCGTCTGAAGAGTGTTCCTATTTTAAAATTCCTTTAATTTCTCAGTTTCTGAAAGGGCTCACTAATCTGTTCCCTCCGTCACCTTTCCAGGTGCCCAGTTGGGATTTGAACCTTGTTGTCAATTTTCTGATGGGTGCTCCGTTTGAGCCTTTGCATTCATGCCCCTTGAGACTGTTAACTCTGAAAACTGTATTTTTAGTTGCGGTCACTGAGTTATAGGCACTTTCAGTTAAACCACCCTTCACTGTGTTTCATAAGGACAGGGTTGTCCTTAGAGTTCGTCCTTCTTTTCTTCCGAAGTTGGTGTCGGAATTTCATTTAGGCCAGAAGGTTGTTCTTCCGGCATTTTATCCTCCTCAACATCCTGGTAAGGAAGAGGAGAGGCTCCATAGGCTTGATCCTAGCAGAGCGTTAGGCTTTTATATTTCACGCATGTCTCGGGTCAGAGTGGACGATCAGCTCTTTATTGGTTACGCTGGAAAGCGTTTGGTACAGGCTGTGACGAAACAAACTTTGTTTTGCTGGATTATTTTGGCTATCTCTGAGTGTTACCGCTTGGCGGGTAAGGACCCCTGGTCGGCTTACGGGCCCATTTTACCAGGGGGTATGGCTGCCTCTATGGCCCTGCAGAGGGGTGTTCCTATTCGCAACATCTTTGATGCAGCCACCTGGGCTTCGGTACATACTTTTGTACGTCACTATTCCCTCGATTCCATCCGGCGGCAGGATCTGGCCTTTGGCAAGGCGGTCCTTTACTCCACAATTTGATTGGGCATGCTAAATTTCTGTTTTCTAAATTCTTTTCCCACCTCCTTGCATTGGTACTGCTTTGGGAGTCTGTCATAGATATGGAATACGTCGGAGGACCCAATGCCCTCGAAGAATAAGTTACTCTTACCTGGTAACGTTCTTTCGATGGGATGGTCCAACGACTTATTCCATATCGCTCCCTCCCTACCTTCCCCGCTACAGAATTTCTTATGCGATTGCAGCTTACGTTTCCGCAAGGCTTTGTGTGTCTGACTGGCAGAAGACTGGTGGCACACGTTCTGGGAAAAAAACTACAACTGAGGCTATGGGCGTCGTGCGTCCTACTTATCACATCGGGTGACGTCGGCCGTCGGAGGAGGTCCTCGAGGACGGCGCATCGACGTCATCGACGCAGGACGCAGATGCCGAAAATTTTCCGAAGCAGCACTGCTGTGGGGATTACTGTCATAGATATGGAATACATCGTAGGACCATCCCATCGAAAGAACGTTACCAGGTAAGAGAGTAGCTTGTTCTTCTCAACATGCCTTTTGGTGGGTCTAATTCTTTTGGCAACAGGGCTGACGAGAGCCTTGAGGTTGAAGACCTCTAAGGCGGCAGCCAATTCTTTGGGTGCCGTTTTTAGGCAACCTCAGCCATTTCGTCCTATTGGACAACCTTGGAGGGGTAGATCATTTCGCTACTACTCCTCATTTGGAAGGGCAAGAGGAATGGGCAGTTAAAGAGTTCAAAGAAAAAGTCCTTGTGGTGGATGAGGTAGAGGTGCCAAGCCAGCTCAAGCAGCAGCTTCCTTACCATCAGCCTCTGCAACAGCTTCTACGAAACCACTGCAAGGTCTTGTTTCACAGCTCACCAGTGGGGGACAGACTGTCTCAGCATCTAAAAGAATGGCGAGGCATTACTTTGGATGCTTGAGCTCTGGAAACCATAGCCCACAGTTACTGCCTTCCATTTATAAGAAGACCTCATGACAATCCACCGGGGAACCGCTCTTTGTAGACTCTGAAACCGCTCCTTGTGCAGGAAATTTTAACCCTGCCAGAGAAAGGTGCTATAGAACCAGTACCAGTAGTGGAGAGGAGCAAGGGTTGTTGTTCCCCATATTTTTTGGTCCCCAAAAAGGACAGAGGACTGAGACCCCTCTTGGACTTGAGATACTTGAACAAGTTCCTCAGGAAGGAAGATGGTCACACTTTCCCAGATCCTTCAGGCCCTCCAACTACAGGATTGGTTGGTGTCATTGGATCTCCAGGATGCTTATTTTCATGTGTCAATCCATCTCGAGCACAGAAAATACCTCAGGTTCGCAGTTGGCGGCTCGCATTATCAATTCAGAGTTATCCCATTTGGGCTACCTCCGTCTGAGGGTTTTCACCAAACTGATGGTGGTAGTGGCAGGGCGACTCGGTGGCGGGATTCACGTCTACCCCTACCTGAACGATTGGCTGATCAGGGTGCGTTCTCTCGAAGAAGCCCTAGATCATCTCAAAGTAACCTGCCACTCTCTTCACGGACTGGGCTTCTCCCTCAATTACAAGAAGTCCCATATGACACCTTCCCAAAAGCTCCAATACATTGGAGATGTGATAAATGCATCCTTGGGAAAGAGCCCACCACCCGAGTTGAGGGATCAAGACATTCTTCAGATGGTAAACAAATTTCAGAGTGCCCAGAGTCTTCCGGCTTTCGATTATTTGAGTTTGCTTGGCATCATGGCATCCTGCATTTTTTTTGGTGCCAGAGTACCGCCTAAGAGTGAGATCCCTTCAATGGACTCTCAGAACAGAATGGTCCCAATTCTCAGGAAAGATGTCAGACCGACTTCAGATTCCAACCAGAGTCTCACAGGATCTTCTCTGGTAGACCTGCGAGGAAAATATTCTGAAGTGAGCTTTTTTTTTTTGGCAACCAGGGTCGGAGATTATAGTAGTGACGGACACCTCACTCACGGGGTGAGGAGCCCATGCCAACGATCTGGCAATCAGCGGTCGTTGGTCTCCATTGGAGTCCAAACTACACATCATTCTTTTGGAGCATAGGGCAATCAGACTAGCGCTGAAGGCTATTCTACCCTCTGAAAGAATGTCCTCATAATGACGGACAACACAGTGGCCATGTAATACCTCAACAGGAGAGGTGGTGTAGGGTCACTACCACTATGCAGAGAAGCAATGCAGCTCTGGTACTGGGCAATTCAAGAAGGAATCTCCCTATCGGCATTTCACCTAGCCAGAGGGAACACAGCGGTGGACGCTCTGAGCAGGCAGAGCACAGTCTCCCACAAGTAGGAACTTTCTCAGAAAGTCCTTCAAGAGATCTTTGCCCTTGGAGGAACATCCAGTGGAAAGAACGTTACCAGGGGTAAGTAACTTGTTCTTCTGTGCTAATTCCCTTCAAGACCCCCAGTAGGACTTTTAATTTTTATCCTGGAGTGAGTGAGACCTTTTTCTCACTCTCTTGTATTTTTGGTCTGATTTGGATTCTGTGTTCTGTATTATTTGTTTTTGGAGTCTGACATACTCCATAGGCATGTACTTTTGTATGGTGACGCACTGCACCTTCAGTGCAATGTCAGAGAGAAGTCTTTTGAAGGTTTAAACATCTTCTCTTGGGTGAACTATTGTTCCCAAGAATAGTAAAGTGAAATTGACTTTACTTACCCTTTCTCACTGTAGAGCCAGCACACACCATGTTATGTGGAGTTCTGGGGGATTACTTAGTAGCCCGTTTGTATACTTACTCATGTAACATTATTTATTTTACCCTAACAAGTTTAATGGCTGGTGGCAGAGGTTTAATCTTCCTACCATTGTGCATTTTTTACTGCAGGCTAAATCCTCATCTGCAGTAGTGCACCCATGAGTGCCCATTTTGTCAAAATGGCCTGGTCGTCTTTTTCCGTCCGTTCTTGGGTTTTACTCTACGTGCCAACCAGGTTTAACCCTTTCGTTCGTTTTGCCTTTGGAACCCGCCTCTGACTCCATTGTATCTGGCACAGCAGGAAGCGAGGGAGGTGCCCTAAACTCCCTGTACTTAGTTTCCTTGATAACCTGAATGCACCCAGTGCTGATTGGCTGGCTGGGTGGCTAGCTGTCTTTGAAGGATAGCTAGGCTGTGCGTAAGTGGGAGAAACCTTCATAAAAGGTGAGGTTTTTTTGGACTGAAGGCAGTGTCGACCACTGGACGAAACATCTGATGAAGGAATCTGGAAGAAAAGCTTAATGCACCCTCCTGGACGGTTGAACTGTCTGGTGAAGCCCTACTGCAGTGATGAAGCTCCAATTTCGAATCGACCAGAGAAGCCCCGAAAGGACGACTTCTTCCCTTTAGTTGGTGGGACCAACTAACCACAAGACTAACTTTGCTGGAGGACGTTCCCCGACTGGCTGTACTTCCGTGCTGCTGCTGGACCCGAGTGCCAGAGGTCAAGAAATCCATAGTAGGGACTGCGCATGCGCGCGCGACGCATGCGGGACTAAACTCAACGGCTCCCGGCGGCCGCTACTATTATCCTGATTTTTCTCCACTCCACGGGAACCAATCTCGCCTCAACCGCCCGCCAACGGTGGCGGACCCACTAGAGCTGCTGTCGCTGCACTCCGAGGGAAAACCGGAGCGGGAGACGCCAGAACCAGCCCGCAGACCGCCGGCGGTTAACTCGCGGCCATCGCGGCGCGGGCGGGAGAAGAGGGTCGCCCCTCCCCCCCGGAGACGCTGTGTTCGCTGTGGCTCCCAGGCGAGGCCGACGCTTGGATCAAGGTCCCGTGGCGCTCTCCGGGCGAGACGCCGACTGCCCACACACTTCCCGATCCACTAGTGACTCTGCATCGCCAGCCTTCCCAGTGGGGCCCCCTCATCAGCAAGACTACAATACCCGGGGTCGAGCGGCAGCACGAGCCCAAAGCTGCGCTCCCCCGCTGAAGGAGGACAAGCTGCAACCAGAGGCACCCGCGGCAAGGTACACGGGTGTGGGGGGTGGATGTTTGCTTTGTTCCCCCCCCCCGCGACCCCCTTTTGACAACCAGCCTGCTGCAAGAGGACACAGAGCACAGCTGCACCATAGACCCACGAGCCACAAACGCAGCCACACAGAGTGTGGGGAACCCCCCCCCCCCGGTCCAAGGTGGACCTCAAGACCTGGCGTAAACGGCGGAACTGCCCTGCCCCTCTCTTGGGACCGCCCCGAGTGGCTTAAACCATCGCCCGAAACGCAGTACTCGCGGAGGGCCACCCTATGTAGTGGAAACAGGCGAGGGCCTGCCCATAACGGCGGTAGAAAAGGGGCACAGTCATCCCTACTATACACCAAGCCACTAAGCGAGGCTGAGCGACGACACTACGGCCATACCAAAAGCAACTTTGGCGGCGGCTCGCAGTGCGCACCTTGCGCGGCCTATACACACCCGTCTGCCCCGAGGGAGAGCAGCCAGATCCCAACGACATAGAGCCCGACCGAAGCATGGGAAAGGAGAAAACCAAGAGGCAAACACTACAGAGCAAGATGGATCTCTTCACCGTGGGGGCCCCGCCCCCGCGCAAACCTCAACCCCCAGAAGAAGAGAGTAACCCTGGAGAACTCAGAGACCCTTCTATCTCTGTCAGATCTTATGAAAGCGATTGGGGACTCGAGGACGTCCTTGGAACTAAAAATAGGTGGCCTATCCTCTGAGGTGTCCCTGATACGCCAGGACCTCCTCAACTTGTCGACCAGGGTGGGGGAAGCGGAACAGAGGGTGTCTAACACTGAAGATGCGGTCCATCGCATGGAACAACAGCTCACTGCGATTACCCAAAAAGTGACCCAACTGGAAAACCGCGCCGAAGACAGTGAGGGGAGGGCGCGACGCAATAATCTCAGGATCCTCGGTATACCAGAGAAAGAGGAAGGCCCCAGCGCAGAACTCTTCCTAGAAGATTGGCTCACTCATATCTTTGCCCCGAAGAAGCTATCCAAATTCTTTTCGGTGGAAAGGGCACACAGAGTCCCCACCGGCCGACCAATACCGGGTGCCTCGCCCAGAACAATGATTGCACGCCTACTGAATTATCGCGACCGTGATGCGATCCTACAAATGGCAAGGGCCATGGGCCCGATCACGTACAACGGCTACAAGGTCGGTTTCTATCCTGACTACACGAAAGAAGTCCAAAAAGCCCGCTAGTCCTTTGACTCCGTCAAGAGGAAGCTCCAGTCACTATCCATCAAATATGCCCTCTTCTTCCCGGCATTGCTAAAAGTCCAGTATGAGGGCGCTACTCACTTATTTTACAACCCCAAAGATGCATGGGACTGGCTTGAAACTCATGTCCTCACGGACCCCAGTGGGAGACGCGTGCTACCGGGCCCACCCGCGCAGCGACCCCGACCTGGGAGACCCTCGCCCCCTCAACCCCCGTCCGATGCGGAAGACGACGCGTCAAGAACTCCTACGGGAAAAGGATGAATACCCGGTACTGAGGGGCCCAAACTGCAGATTGGTAGAATGGAAATGAGCACCTAGCGGCCGCCGCCCCCTAAGGCTGCGCGCGCGTTATCACAGCCGGGTTATCCCGAAGAAGTTTATAAAGTTATAAGTTCAATGTTTGGGCGACAGGTGCTCCCAGTTGGGGGGGGGGGAGTACAGGGTGGGGGGGGAATTCAAGGACTGTAAAGGAACCGAATCAAGAAACAAGAAGGCGAGACATATAGTAGCATTGGCAAAGGAATCAAACACAATCTGTGGGCAAGATCACAGACATAATCATCATCATCCGGGCAGCAGATATACCAACCCGAGACGACCCCCGGACGTCTCCCCCGAAAACACAACGCCATACATCTCTCGAGTGCACAAGACTACCATTGATCCTCGATGTCCAGATATGCGCCCCACGCAGATAGAATGGACTCCAACAAGATAACTGTGCTCTCCTGGAACATCAACGGCCTCGGCTCCAGCATAAAGCGAAGACTAGTGCTCCAGTACCTTAATCGTCACTCGCCCGATATAGCCCTTTTAAACGAAACACATCTGCTTGGTACGAGCACACACTTCTTCAAAAGATCCAACTACTCCCACGCCTACCAGGCTGGATTCACAACGGGAGCCAGGGGCACGATGATCCTGGTTCACAAGCGAGTCCCCCTGCAGGTCAAGAAGGTCAAGACCGACCCCCGGGGCCGCTATGTCATGATACTGGCTGACATCTGGGGCGAGAAATGGGGCCTCGCTGCAATTTACGCACCTCCCTCACAAACAAAAGAACTACTCTCCGAGCTACAGAGCCGATTACTAGAAGATGAGGCCGATGTATGGGTGATTGGCGGGGACTTTAATGAAGTAATGAACACTGCAGTCGATAGATCTCACAGGAGGTCAGGTACTTGCCCTACCCCCACACCACTTGCCATGTTCGCCAAAGCCCTGGGTATGACGGACGCATGGCGCTCGCTCCACAACAACGAGGCTGGGTTCTCCTTCTTCTCAGGCGTCCATAAGTCATTCTCCAGAATCGATTATGCCTTCATCCCCCGCAATATACAGCACAGGCTCCTCGAAGCGGAATTCCTCGCAAGAGGTATCTCTGACCACTCTCCGCTCCTATTGTCCATGAAGAACTCCGGCCGTGGTCCGGATCGTAATTGGCGCCTGAACACGTATCACCTACGTCTCCCCGAAATTGCGGAGGAACTGGAAAAGAAGACAACAGAATATTTTGAAAACAACGAAGGATCAGTGGACTGCCCGATCTCACTCTGGGAGGCGTATAAGACTGTCCTCCGCGGGGAGGCTATCTCGGAAGTTTCGGCCTACCAAAGACGACAAGCCCAAAAGATCAAAGAGGCAGAAGCGCGTGTCCTGGAGTGCGAACGGCGAACCCTAGAACACGGCACCCAAGAAGCGAAGGAGGAGCTGATCACAACACAAGAGGCCCTTCGCAACCTGGCTCTAGACAATGCACGAATAGCCCATCAGTTAGTCCGGAGCCAAATCTACGATCGAGGCGACAAGGCGAATAAGACACTGGCCTGGTTGGAAAAGCGCGAACAGGCCAGGGGACATGTGCGGGCAATAATATCTCCAGACGGAACGCTCCTCACAGACGACTCGGACATTGTTGCGGCATTCGCCGCCTACTATGAGAAACTCTACACCCCACCGGCCGAGAGACAGTCTTCCGAACCCGCATGTTACCTTGACCAGATCGAGATCCCGAAGCTCTCCCAGCGCCAAACAGACCTCCTGAACGCCGAAATCACTGTCACCGAGGTGCAAGAGGCGCTCGCACAGCTCCAACCTGGGAAGACCCCGGGACCTAATGGGTTCCCTACAGAAACATGGAAATGCCTTGGCGGGTCATTGCCTTCCCACATGCACCGTATGTTTCTACGCAGCAGAGAGCTGGGGGCACTCCCCCCGGACCTTAGGAAGGCATGCATAATCGTCATACATAAGCCCGGGAAACCCCCGGAGGAATGTGCCTCCTATCGCCCAATATCCTTGATCAACGGCGAAGCCAAGGTCCTCGCAAAAATACTAGCCAACAGACTGCTGCAAGTTATAGAGGCCCTGGTCCACCCCGACTAATGCGGATTCATGCCCAACAAATCCACCCGCATGAACCTGCGCAGAGTCCAGTTGGCGCTAAGCAGAGCCAAGGAAATAACAGCCCCATTGGCCCTCCTGGCAGTGGACTTTGAAAAAGCATTTGACTCTGTAGAATGGGAGGCTTTGTGGGCAATCATGGCTCGGATGAACTTGGGGCAGACGTTTATATCGTGGGTTAAACTCCTGTATGCACAACCGGAGACCACGGTAAGGGTGAACGGCAGATATTCCCAATCATTTCCCCTGGGTCGTGGTACGAGACAGGGGTGCCCCCTCTCCCCGCTGCTTTTTCTTTTGGCCATAGAACCTCTCGCAATTGAGCTTAGGAATAACACTAATTGGTCAGGGTTTGCCTGGCCGGGGGGGGGGGGAGGACCGACTTTCCCTATACGCGGACGACCTCCTCATATACCTCAGTAACCCACGCACATCCTGCCCGATTGTCTCCCGCATCCTTAGAGAATACCAGCGCTTTGCAGGCCTTAAGGTTAACGAAACCAAAACCATTTACTTCCCGGTCAAGGGAGACGAGTCTGCGATCCCTGAATCCTGCCCATATCACGTCTCCATTAGAGAACTCAAATACCTGGGCATAAGACTCGACCCGACACTGGGTGGGTTCCTGCAACTCAACTTACAACCAATAATTGACCGGTTCAATAGGGACACCTCCCACTGGCAATCACTCCCACTATCACTATTGGGCAGAGCGGCGCTATTCAAAATGTTGACCCTCCCCAGACCGTTGTATGTACTTCAAAACGCCCCCCTTCCCATCCCCCGAGACACCTTCGCACTCTGCTGTGGGGAGGGAAACAACCCAGGATCGCCCTTGAAACGCTACAGCGATCAGTGTGGGAGGGAGGCATCGGTCTGCCATGCATACGCACCTATTACCTTGCAGCCCAGATTGGGGTGGTAAACGACTGGATACACGCAGAGCCCACACTCCCCCACATCCGCCTTGATATAGAGAGCATGACCCCACTAACCCCACTACAGATTCTGTACGCCACCCACGACCAACCTCCGTTGTTACCCAAAATGACACGCCACATTAGCCGGGCCTGGCGGGACGCGCACAAATTAATAGGCTGGAAAGGTAAACCAACACTATCCCAACCCCTATGGCACAACGCACTCCTCCCGGAAATTGTAAAGATGGGCCCCTTCGGCCACTGGTGCGTGAAAGGGATACATACACTAGCGCATGTGATACAGGACGGCCACCTCCTTGACTTTGAGACCATGCAAGAGCGATTCGACCTCGCACCCATGGACCGGTTTCGACATGCGCAACTGTCCCACGCCATCCGCACACAATTCCCTGATACGACAACCATACCCCCCTATACTCCCATTGAGACCAACATCCTTTTGCAACACATTGACACCAAGGTCACTTCCACGCTCTATCAAGCCCTCAACTCCTTTGGGGCGACGCAGCTAGATGGGCTCAAGGAAAAATGGGAAAAGGACATAGGTCAAATGGAACCAGAAGACTGGGTAGAGGCATTGATGTCCCCTAGAGAAATAGGCATAGACTCCAAGCTCAGGCTTATACAACTGAGGATCCTCCACCGCACATACTATTCACGCACTGACATGGCCAAATGGGGGGGGACTGGTAGACGGGACATGCCTCAGTGCAAAACAGAACCCGCAACGTTTTACCATATGTTATGGGACTGCCGAGTCTTACAGGTCTTCTGGGAGAGCTGTATCAACAAGATCGCAGACACCCTGGCGACAACAATCCCCAGGGACCCCAAAATGATACTGCTGGGAATCCGAGGTGAAGTGGACCTCTCGAAATATGAGAAAATATTTCTGACACTGGCATTGGGGGCAGGCAAAAGATTGATCGCGGCTAGCTGGGGCTCTGCCGACCCTCTATCCGTGAACCGCTGGAGCAATGAGCTGGACAGATGCGCGGCCGCGGAGCGCCGGATTTATAATGCACGGGGTTGCCCCCGCAAATTCGGGAAAATATGGGGTAATTGGTTGGACGCTAACTGAAATCTGCCATTGAAAATAGACATGTACAGTTGTTAACATTGGTTACCTGCCCTATCCCACACATGCCTGATGGCTCCTGACCCGAATGGGTTTCTTTTGCTTTTTGAAAACTGCCTTGCTACCATGATCTGATGTATACCTTTGATTCATGTTTGTTTTGTTGTTTATGTTCCTAAAACGTAATAAACAGAATTATTAAAAAAAAAAAGAAATCCATAGTAGAGTGCATCATCTTTAAGCTGGACCAGAGTTCTAGGAAGATCCTGAGGACCTTCCTGAAGCAGGACAACCCAAGCCAGAGTCACCTCACCACAGTGCTGGACTACAGAAGCAAGAGAAGCCCATTAAGTGTCCAAGATGCACAGTGGTGCTTTTTGCTGGTAACTGAAACCGCACAGTGCAGCTGAACTGAAAAGAGCCCATAGCTTCCACCGACCTTGGACCCCCAGTGCAGGAGTCCTCCAGACAGTCTCCCCCTTGTCCCCACGACTGAGGGCCAGGAACCCAGGATCTGCAAGACTGCAAGCAGAACGTAAGCCAGCTGGATCCTCGTTTTCAAACCTAAGGTACTGCCTTGACTAAGGGGTACTTGCCTCTTGTCTGTAGCTTGCATCATCTCACTGGAGACTTGCAGAAGCTGTTTTTTTTTTTTGCAGCGTTGATCTCGGCTGTCTTTCACAAGTCTAACAGTTTGTGGCCCAACAGTGATTTCATTGCAAACTCTTGAACACTGCAAGACTTCGTGCTATCTAAAGAAGTGCTTCAGCTCCATAGGCATAGCTCAAATTGACTTTGGCTGTCCTGGCTCCCTGCAGACTCTTCTAACCCATTGACTTTGATTGTAACTGTCCCTTATAGGTGGTACATAAGCTTTTGTATTGCTTGGAAAAGTCTAATCTAGACTTCATTGGGAGATTGAAAAGTACTTGCATTCTCTGAGAACATGTTAACCTTTTTCCTACCCTAACCGTTTCCTTTTCCACAACCTCCAGAATGTCATCAAGTACAAAAATTGATATATAAATTCCAATACTGTCCTAGTAAACTGAAGTTCCTTCTGGGTGTCGGAAGTGTGCCTAACGATTATCGACTTGCTTACTGTGATTCTGAGAACGTGTTATGAAGTATATTTTTATTTTTGCATATTGCCCTTTTTAAAGAAGGCTTATTTATAACTTACCGTTAAATAATTATTTTACTAGAAAACTTTGAAAGTAAGTGTTATTTGTATACCGATTTCAATGCTATAGCTCACATTGACCCCTCTTGAGATAAGTCTGACTGCTCAGTTACTCTAACAACTTGTGTAGTACATACATATTACCTAATACCAAGAGGACAAGACTGGTCTAGTCTCCCACAGGGTTACTGCATACAATCTTGCCTAACGGCAGATAACATACTGGCTGGGTCTACACGGTTTCCCCCCCTCCCGACTCCTTTTGTGTATTGGTTTAAATGGCCAGATGCTCCTCAGCTGAATCGGACGGTGGGGTGGGTGCAGTGTTATTAGTTGATGCGCTGGGCCTGCCGTCTGTGATATGATATGGCATTTATAACACGCCTCCTGTTGTTGAAGCTGCGTTTAGAATCTGCCCATCATTATAAAGTAGAAACATAATGCAGCTCAGTTTCCTGCTTACTGTTTACCTCTGTTAAAAAAACAAATCAATAAGCGGTCTACTCCTTTTCCATTCTGACTGTTTGTTGAGAATCTAAGAATAGAATTTGTTTTGTTGAACTGCAGCTTTAATGCATAACAGTCTGCATCACAATGTAATTAAGTGTTTGACTTCATGGCATGGTTTACGTGAGGGTTTAAGTATCTAAAGGAGTAAGAGTTTTGAGATCTAACCTGTCCATTTTACGGCTGTAACTTTTAAGATTACTGGCTTTTAAGATTGTCACTTCGCATTGTGGAATTTGTAGTCCTATATAGGCTTTTACCTGGAATCAGCCCTTACTTTAACAAAACAAGTCAATGCCACAGCGTCAGCAGCAGCTTACACTTATAACCTTATCAATGCTTTCAGACCCTTTCTATCTCCTGACAGCTGCATCACACTAGCTCGAGCACTCATCCTGTCCAGATTGGACTACTGCAGTGCCCTCTACGCAGGCACCAAGAACCGCAATATCAAACTACAGGTGTTACAAAACAATGCCCTTAGAGCAGCCTTAACTATACCTAAAGACTCTCACATCTCCATGACGAGAAGGAATTCCCATTGGCTACCTGTCCAAGAGCGTATCCTCTTCAAAACTCACTCTGACACATAAATGTATACACAAGTCAGCTCCCACTTACCTGGCTGACAGTCACTATAGCCCAATCTAACGGGCCCATGCGCTCAGCACACCTTCATCTGCTTTCCACACCGAGATTCAAATTACAGATAGCCAGAGGCAGTCGCTTCCCAGTAATAGCTGCTAGACACCGAAGCCCCCTTCCAGCCAAACTAAGGTCAGAAGAATCATTGTGGACCTTTCGAAAACAACTGAAAACTTGGCTTTTTACACAGGAAACGCGTAACTAGTCATGCTGTTTAGTCATTAAGCTAGCTACAGAAGTACCATTCCAGCTCAAGATGACTTTATAGCCTAGCTCGTATGACAGTGCCTGTCTTACGTATGTGAAACTATGTAACCACTGTATTCTTTCTTGTCCTCTCATGTAAGAACAGCGACCAGATGCCTCCAGGTTGGGTGCACTATACAAATTGCAAAACTAAAAATAAATATTCATAAAGGGAAGATGACACTAAAGTGTAGAACAGAATTCAAAATGAAATGCGCTAAAAGCCAAAACCTCTCAAATATCTCATGAAGCTGACGCATATTTAAACAAATAAGTAATGTGAAACAAACCAATCTGTATTGTTTATTTTCAGTGGCATGGGAAGTTAATGGCAATCTAACAAACTTATCATACAAATTGAATTGCTAATCCTTTTTGTTTAGCAATCTTTACTAATCCATTTTGCAAAACTAATTTGTGTCTTGGTGAATATGACAGCAGCCTGTTTGCGAAATGTATTTTATTGATCAGTTTTCACTTATCTCCGTGTACTAATGAGACGCAGTACATACAGGAAAAATACAGTTTTTAAAAACATTTTAAAAAAATACATAAAATAAATATCATCCTAAAACATGGACCCAAGGAAACTTGCATAACACATCCACTCACCAGAACTACTGTCAACTTCAAAAGTAGCTGCAACTTATGAATCGAAATATTGACTGAATAATGTGTTATAAAGTGACAATCTTAGTTTACATAGCGTATGAGAATGGAAACCCACATGCGAGAATAAAGTGTTTTTGGATTTATTTTTAAATGGACATTTTTGCAATTTGTGGTGGTTGGTACAAGTTAAAGGTTAGTTATTTAAGCTTGTATTCTCAGGGGTTTGGTACCCAATCTTGTTGTTCTCCCTGTGCTTATGTTCTCTTTGTCGTATGTTGTTTATAAGTGCTCGATATTTTCTTGCGCTTATCATTGGAACCTGTTTAATTCAATACCTGTGTCTTTATGTTGGTGACTGTGATCCCTTATGTATCCTTGTCTGTGCTCATCTGGGAGCATTTCTGTGTTCTTGTGTCCTCTGCACGTGTTTCACCACTTCATTGTGGCTCATCAAGAGGAAGTATCACATTCAATCTGTTTTAAGACAAAATATATTGCTGGATAGTTTCAGCTCTTCGTTTGAAACTATATAGATGCACAGTTCAATTCTTCTCATAACTTTCAATTGTAAATGTATGCAGTGTTCAGTCCTGCCTTTTTAGGTGCAGGTAATGCTGGATATGTCCAGTTTGTTCAGTTATAGTGCTATACCCATGATGGGTTATCAATTTCTGAATGCTGAAAAAGAAGAAAATCTTTGGTTCTTCTGGAACAGAGGGATGCGATTGTCCCTGCTTGTTCGGCCACAAATTGACTGGATAATGTCTCATTAATTTTCTAAATACAATTGATGAGGAAGATTAAAAACAAGTGCATACATGCACTATTAATACCAACTCTGCACATTTTTAAATTAACTAAAACAATCCAACACTAATGGAAAAAGATACATTTTGTGTCGCCTATGAATACTATGGCCTCATTTTGATTCTGTGTATGGTCTGTTTGTTTAACAATATGCAGAACAGTACTCTGGGTGCTTTGAAACTACAGAGAAATTTAAACAGGGTATATAGCATGTTTAGCAGTGCAGGCCACAGCCTGATTTCCTTGTGAAGTATGGCCACTACGTTTCAAAGCAGAAAGCAGTGCTGTAACGCGGTGTACTCTACATTGCTAGTGTGCCGAAACCAAAAGCAAATCACTCGCATATGATTGTGTAGCAACAAAGTGTGCAGTGCAAGAGTAAAAAGATTACATAGGTTCAGGCTTAAATAGCCTCAACCTATGTAAGCTTTTGTTGAATGCTTTACAAACCAAGGTTTGTAATTATTGTAAAATTACTTGGCATTTTGTTCAGTCCAGCCCTACGTTGAAGGCAGTGCCTGCGGGCTAGTGAATCGGGAGCATAAGAGTTGATGGTAAGTAACCTGATGTGAGCTTATTAACCCTTGTGCATAGACCACTATTTCTAAATTTAACATTTTACTGGAAGGTAAATGTTTCAGTTGAGCATGAAGTAAAGGGTGAAAACTGTTACAATCGCTTACATTCAAGAAACACAACTTTCATGCTATGTTTACAAATGGGTATTACAGAAATGTTAGATCTTTATTACGAGTCACTTGGATTAAGGCATAGCTTGTACTACTAATGCCTTTATATATTTCAGCTTGTGGTCATCGGCATGCGAAATCACCCCTCAAACTTGCCAGTCCAGTTAGCAGCAAGTGCCTGTGTGTTTAACTTGACCAAGCAGGATTTAGCAGCAGGCATGCCCGTCAAATTGTTGGCTGATGTAACACATTTACTTCTTGAGGCTATGGAACATTTCCCAAACCACCAACAGGTAAAGAAAAAACACTAGGGTGTTGCTTCTTTTTATTGTACTTTGTCCTATTTTAACCGCTCACAAAATGTGTATTGCTGCTCAATGTGAAAGTGACATTGAACATTTCTTAGACTCTAACATATAGTTACTATTTGATAGGAATGTGAAGACTAAGGGTAATCGTGATATATACGTTTTGTCTTGATTTCTAAATCAAGTTCCACAATGCCCGTTTGGTGTCTCTACCTACCTTTATTTTGGCTATCATTTATTTAGGTATTTTGTCACTTGACTGGCTTGCTTCGACATTACATCATTTAAAAATGAATAACATCCTAGATTACTTGTGAATACTCTAATCATTGAAAACCTCCTAAGCAAGTCTTTAACTTTTAGGGTCAAGCAGAATTGTGAGTCTTTATCAGCTGATATCACACATGTACAGTAGAGTTCACGGTCATATTATCTGCTTTAAACATAGGATGTCGTGCACACGAATGCCATTGTGGGAGATTCTGTAACTTTATTCACAAGCAGTTTTATTAAAAGCATGGTTTGTCCACATTAGTGTGGCTTTTGTAGGTAAGTGAACATGTGTACAGTTCACCTGGTAGTTGTTTAACATGTGACAAGATGTGAGATCTAATTCTAGGCAAAGGTGTGAAGAGCAATTATTTTAAATTCCGCATTCTTAGTTTTGTGACTTTACTTTTAAGTGCATGGTAGCATAAATTGCTACTATACTACCTGCCCCTCTGCACCGTCTAGTCCTTCTTCTGATTTTGGCACATTGCACATGATTCTGAAATAGGCATTGGTAGATGTGCATAACCTAAAATTACCAGTTACAATGCGAAGTCTGTTATTTTGCAGTTGTAGCTTTTTACAAACTCTCAATGTGTACAGCACAATAGCCTATTTTAAGTACATTTCTCCTTGGTTCTTAAACATTAGGCAGCACTTCATGCAGATCTGTGGTTGGATAGTGCACATTGACAAGTACATGCTTTCACGGTCTCTTACTTTCATACATTTATTTGTAAGTTTTAATTTTCAAATTGCTGTTTGGAGGAAAGAAGCTTGGAAACAGAGAAGGCGTGATTTTTTTGTTTTTAATTTAGGAAGAAAGATATGTTGATGGTGGGATATTGTGTTGTAAAAACACACCAATATTTGAAAGACCGAACTAAAGCGGGACCAAGCAATTGAAACAGTTAACACCATTGAAACATGCTTTGGATATGCCCTGCCCCTTCTCACCTGACCTCCCTTACAAATTAATTCCACATAAAATCCAAGGCTGGGTCTGAAAATTCTGGAAGGAAGAAATGTAAATATTCCCATCACAAACTGATCAATGTCTAATATATATTCCAGTTTTTGTAATAACGAAGCCCGAGTAGGGTGAAACGCGTCGTTCCTTTCTTGCACCTAAGACCGTTGCTGCCTCCTTTGTCCATGTATTTTAAACAATAAAGGACACTTTGACTGCACGGTACACAAGCCAGCGTGTGGATTTATTGAAGACATCCAGCCTTTCGCTTTTATCATAGCCGGAGTGCCGATGTAACCCGGATTGGTTTCCAGTCCTTTTTATATATATATATATATATATATATATATATTTACTATAGTGTACTTAACACTGTTATTTATATAATTACTTTTTAACCAATTCTGCTACCCATCGCAGTCATCTTCTCCATCGTGGATTTCTCAGAGCTCCAGATACCTAAACACCCCTCCAGACTCAATTGATAAAAAGTTATCTTTTGTCTGAACTATGCATTACTGTGTTTAATTTGGGTTCATTTTCATCTAATGGAAGTTTAAGTTGTACATTTTATTTGTCAATATATTTGTTTTTGCAAACCAACACTGTTTCCAACTAACTGTGTGTGATACAATGATTCCAAATGTATTCGATCAGTCTGTGAGCATGTACAATAATTGCTCTCATGAAATTTGATCAGTTAGTTACTTGAATTAGAAAGAACTAGAACAGTGAAACCTATCCTACTTAACATCGTGACTTGTGTTTGGTCGGCATCATTACCAAATAGTGACCTATAGTAGTAGAAAAATAAGAATGACAGATTAGTAATCCCAAAATAAACTCCCCTGCACAGAGGTATAGGTGGACACATCTCTCATGGTAGCCTGAACACCATGACTATCTAATCGGGAGTTAAGCCCGAGCATCAAGGTGGATACCTAGTTACTAGTGCATGGCGAGTCTCTTCCCTGCAATGGAAGCCATAGGTACTGACCAGTGCACAAAGTGAGTTGAGCATATGAGTGAGGCAAAAAGCAATCAGTCCAGAACCAGACCATTGGCATGTATGCTGAGGGACTCCATTGATACCTGTGGAACAAAGTTGCAAAAAACAAAAATATTGTGTACCTTATTTAGAGAATTAGTTATAAAATGCACACCTCTGGCTGTAAAAACGTCTTTCTCCTTGTGACGCCCTCCAATGACCATATAACTCCTTTCCAAAAACCACCAATCATTGGCCATGAACAAATCAAATGGTAGAAAGAGACTTTATAAGTTTTTATTGGCATTTCATTAAACATGAACATCAGGACTCAACATCGTCCCATTTCGCCCCCCCGCGATCCCCTTCTCCGTCACTGTTTATATATTGTTCTTAGCTGTCCCACTGCATCCTATTTTGCTTCAGTCTTATCCTGTGAACATGTCCAGTATGCAAAGTTTATGTGGGCACCATTGGTGCATATAGTCACTTTGTAAATATTCTATCGCTCCCCCCCAATCTGTTGCAAATCTGTCTCCTTGTATGTTGGATGTGATTCTTTCCATTGCCACATATGTCCATATCCTATGTAGCCATTCTTGATTGGTTGGGTGGGGGGGAGGGGAGGGGCCTTTTGTTTCCAATTTTGTGCTATTGCTAGCCACACTGCTATGAGAAATCCCATGAAGTTTCTCTTTTGTGTTTTTGTAAGTGACCTGTCTCGGGGGGTCCCACATGCCGCACATCCATACTGCCTCACCTAGGTTAGCTCCCTTGAAGATTTGTTTGTGTTTTCACCTCTGACCAGAAAGGTTGCAGTTCCTTGCAGTCCCACCATATGTTTCTCCAGTTTCCTATTGCGTCGCAACCCCTCCAGCATTTTGCTTGTGCTGTATTGAAAATTCTGTGGAGTTTTTCCGGGGTGTAGTGCCATTGAATGATCATTTTTGTCCATACTTCTCTTGTTTGGATCGCCCAAGTCCATTTAGGGATCATTTGCCAGTTGTACATACATTGTTCCCTCGGGATTTGTTTCCCTAGGGTGGTTTCCTATTTCTTCATGCAGTGCCATGTTATATCTTCTGTCTGGGTTTTTATGAATTTATAGAGGGTTGAGACGAATTTCCTTTCTCCCGTCTGGGTCATCATGTATGTCTCGAATGGTGTCGGGGATCTTGTCAATGCGTGAGCTATTCTTGGGGTAGTGAGCCAGTGATGAAGCTGCTCGTACTGGAATCTGTCCTTTTCCGTAAGGCCCAGTAGCTCCTGACATTCTGCAAATGTTCTAATGTGTTGGCCGGTATACATGTCTCCCACTTTTGTGCAATCTGCCTCCTTCCACTTCTTGAATGCTCCTTTTTCCCACCTGGGGGGAATTCTGGGTTGTCTAGGATTGGTATGAAGGGGGCGGGGATCTATTGTGAGCATTTCTTTCTTTGTTACTCTGTCCCATATTTCCATTATGGAGGACATAATCTCTCTTATTTTGAGGTTTTGATGTCTGTGTTCAGGTTTGCTCCATAGTAGGTGGCGCAGTTTTGATCTTGCGACTGCTCTGTCCTGTGCCTCCCACCATTTTTCTGAAGTGTTAGTGATCCATTCGTTCAGGACCCACAGTTGCGCTGCCTCATAGTATTTCTTGAAGTGGGGGAGCGCCATGCCTTGTCTGTTTTTTGTGCGGTGAGCGTCTGTTGCGACAGTCTTGGTGTTTTATTTTGCCAGATGTATTTTGTTACAATTTTGGCGAGTGGTTTAAAGAATGTTCGCGGTATCCGTATGGCGAGTGCTTGCAAAATAATACAGTAGTCTGGGTAGTATTGTCATCTTAACAGTTATTCTGCCCCACCAGGAGATTGCTAATGGGTTCCATCTGTCCAGATCTCTTATGTTTTCTATGAGATTCGTTTAGTTCCCTGTGTAGAGGTTCTTTATTGTAGTTGTCAATGTGGCTGCAAGGTATCTCACCCCGTCCTCCGCTGTTTGCAGGTGAAGATCCTTCGTCTTTTTGTAAAACTCTCGTTTGTCCCCAGCCAGGACCATTACCGTTGATTTCTGCTTATTTATTTTTAGTCCCGATATTGATCCGTAGTCGTCGATCTGTTGAATGAGAAGGAGTGTCTTGGTTGGTTCTGTTATGGCCATCATTATGTCATCCGCATATGCCGCAGTCTTGTGTGTTTGTCCACCCATTTCTATTCCCTTTATGTCGGGGGTCGCTCTAATCTTTGCCAATAGGGGTTCGAGGAAGATTGCATACAGCAGGGGTGAAAAGGGGGCATCCCTGCTTGGTGCCCCTTTTGTATTCTGATTGGGTCAGAGAGTTCTCCATTTACTGCTATCCTGGCCGTTGGTGAGTTGTAGTTGGCTCGAACCATATTTATATATGGGTTCCCCATACCCATTTTATTTAACGTCGCAAAGAGCATCGACCGGTCTAATGCTTTTTCCGCATCTATTGATATAATTGCTGATGGGGTTTTTTGTGATCCCAGCTTCCTCTGAGGTGTACTATTCGTCTGTTGTTGTGGGTTTTCCTGTTTGGGATGAAACCTGATTGTTCCTGATGAATCAGTTTGGGGAGTAGGGTTAGAGCCTGTTAGCGAGAACTTTTGTGTAGAGTTTGGCATCGATGTTGATTAGAGCTATTGGGCGGTAGGAGCTCGGGTTTTCTGGGTTTTTGCCTTTCTTGTGGAAGATTAGGATCTTAGCCTCGTTCATTGATGTTGTGATGTTGGACGTGTCTTTGAAGGTGTTAAAGAGGTTTGTTGGGATGGGTGTTAGTATTTCCGCGTATGTTTTGTAGAAGGCAGCTATGTAGCCATCTGGTCCTGGAGATTTATTTTTTGGTAAGGCTCTAATTGCTTTTGCTACCTCCTCTGTTGTTATTGGTTCATCCAGTGCTGTTTATTCGTCTGTCCTTATGGTTGGTAGAGTTATCTCCTTTAAAAAGGCTGCTTGCTCCTCTTCGTTTGGGCTCTGTGTATAGTTTCTGATAAAAGTCTCTGAATATCTTTGATAACTTTTGATTGTGTTTTCTTTGTTCCTTGTCAGTCTTTTAACGAATGTACCGTTTGGTTTTGCTTTTTGCCTTTTAATTGTCTTGCTAGCAGTTTGTCTGCCTTATTGATTTCATCGCATACCAATGTTTTGTGTAGAGTAGTTGCGTTTCCGCTCTTTTGGTCCTTAGAAGGTCTAACTGACTCTGGACGTGTCTATATGCCCTCTTTATTTCCTGGGATGTGTTCTTTGTCATTTCTTCTCTGATCTCTTCCAATTTTTTCTCTAAATCACTTTCCCATTTGTATGATTGCTTGTCTTTTTGTGCTTTCAATGCTATTATTTGTCCCGAATCACCGCTTTAAAGGCTTCCCAGACGATGCTTGGGGAAACTTCCGGGGTGTCGTCCTGATTGAAATAGTCCACTATCTTTTCTCTGATTGTATCCTTCAGGACTGGGTCTTGTAGGATTTCTCTGGGAAGCACCCAGCGCCATAGACCAGAGCATTTCCATATTTTAGGAAGTGAGATCCAAAGTGGAGCGTGGTCTGATAATGAAATTAACCTTTCTCTAAGTCCTGGATCTCTCCTACTAGGCTTCCTGTGACCCATATGTAGTCAATTCTAGAACTTGTGTTATGTACGTGTGAGTGATATGTGTATCCCTGGGATGCTCCTCTGAGTCTCCGCCAGACGTCTTCTAGTACCATCCTGTTCATCATCTGTTTTAGCGCTAGTGAGGGTGTCCCTTGTTGGGTGTTTTTTGGATTTGAGCGCTCTTCCTTCTGGTTTCATGCAAGGTTGAAGTCTCCTGTTAGTATTACTTCCCCTTCTGCAAAGTTTTCTAGTTTGTTCATCGTTTCTTTGATTAATCCGTCCTGGCCCATGTTTGGGGCGTACAGGGTTGCTAAGGCGAGTTGGCGGTTCTCTATCTGGGCTTTTACAAATAGGTATGAACCTTTTCTGTCTGCCATCGAGGCTTTGATTTGTACATTGAGATGATTGGTGAATGCTATCATGACTCCTTTCTTTTTTTCTTCTTTGTTGGATTGGAGAATTTGGTTGAAGCCTCTTATACGGATTAATCCTTTCCTTTTTTTCTGTATGTGTGTTTCTTGGAGCATTATAATGTCGAAGTTCTCTCTGTGCAGGAAGTGTTCGTTTTTTTTCCTTTTTACTGGCGTGTTCAGCCCTCTGATGTTGTATGTTAGGATGTTTAGCCCCATTCTTTCTTTTGAGTCTTTGGTATTATTTGGGTTTTATCGTGTGGGTCGCTGTGGTATGTTGTAGTTCCGGTGTTTAACTCTAACTCCCTTTGAACTTTCCCCTCAACTCCCCCCCCATCTTTTCCCTCCCCCCCCGACCCCCCAACTTTTTCCCTGAGGGCACTGGGTCCTATGGTTGCTCGGGCGTTCTGCCTTTGCTCCATTCACTCTAATATCTCAGGTTTACAGTTTTGCAGGGAGTCCTAAACCCTGCTTGTATTGCAGATTCCACGGATGTGTTACGCTCACCTGACTCCCACAAAGACGTCGATCTGGACAGCACTGCTGCGATCTCCACCAATGTGACGCATAGGGCCGAGATGACGGACTGTACTGGCCCACCTAGCTTCGTTTGCTTGGCCCGTAGGAATTTTCTTCTGCAAGTGGAGAAAGGGAATTAACCACCTGTGGAGTTGAGCGTAAATTCCCCCACCCCGTTGTTCTCCCCACTGATCACCTTGGATGTCCCCTCTTATAGTCTCACCTGATGATTTGAAAAGATGAGCTCTCCATCCTGCATTGAGCGCAGGGGCGCGTAGATACTCGTGGCAACCGGTAATGTTCAGGTAAGGATTTAAATTATCCAACACAGTTCGATAAAGTAATGTCCATATGTAACCTGTTTCTTTCTCCCTTATTCAGGCGCTGAGAGAAAGTATGAAGTCTCGGGGAATAATGCCTCCGGCGGTAAAATCAGGTAAGTCTTTTGTGGTGAGGAGGGTTCCCCTTGTTAGTCCTTTGTTTCACCTTGCTGTCCTTTTGTTTCCCCTTAGGGGCTGGGGTTTGGCTAGGATGCAGTGGAAGCTGCGCCGACCCATGAAGAAGAATAGTACCCCCGGTGGTAAAATCAGGTAAGTCTATGGGGGGTATTCCTCTGTGTATTCCCTTGGCTCACCTTGCTGTTCTTGTCTTCTCCTTAGGTGCCGGAGTGCGGCGGGAACATGCAGGAGGATGCGGTGAAATGTGAAGATGCTGCGAAGGCCGGTGAGTTCAGCGAGGCGCTGCAGCAGGCAATGCGACATGCATAAAATAACTTTTCATCCAGCTCGAAGGTGCGATGAATCGGGAATTCAGGTAAGGATCAAAGGTATTGCTCTTGTTCTAACCTTTTCTCCTTCTTCCTCCCTTTTTCTGAGCTCCAATCTCGAGGGGGGCGTGGCAGAAGACTGGATGCAGACTTGCAGGCACGGTGAGCGTTACGCTGCTGGATGCAGAATAACGCGAAGCGTGTGCTGCTCTTCGGGCGTGGTTTAAATAGCCTCTAGAGTAGTCCCAGGTAAGTATTCCTCCCCAGCCCTACCCGAGTAAAAAAAATAGTCCCTAGGTAAAATAGTCCCTTCCAAGCCTCTTTTGGCTTGGAGCTCTTGCAGCATGGTCTGCATCAGGTAAGTTTGCAGCATGGTCTGCATCAGGTACGTTTTAATCTTAGCCTGGCGCCTATCCGAGCAATAGCCCTTAGCAGGGCTTGTTGGGCTTGCTTGGGGTAACTTGATGCCTGCTTCCGGGGTTGCTGGACTTGGTCTGGGTCTCCGGGGGTAGGCATCATGACAGGATGTCCCATGGCTCTGCCGCATCTCCATATATTCACCTGCCTAGTCAGTTGTTACGTGCCTCTGTGGTCTCTCCCTCCTTCTGTTCTTGCTTCTGTCCATCATTTCTGGGGGCAGATTGGTTGTTCTCAGGTTTACGGGATTGGAGCCTTGTCCTCCGTTTCTCAGTTTGCCATCCCCTTGGATCTCTCCTTCGTCTCTGCGGTTCTTTATCGTTTGGGGGTTCTATTTCCTGTTCTTGGCATCCCAGGATCTTTAGGTCTTCCTCGCATGTTGTGATGTGATATTGTCGTTCCTCCCATGTGAAAAGGAGGCCAAATGGGAATGTCCACTTATAGCGTATTTGTTTCTCCATGAGGAATTTAGTCACTTGTAGCATCTCTCTTCTCTTTCTGAACGTTGATTGTGCTAGGTCTTGGAACAGCTGTATTTCTTTGCTGTTCATTCTTATTTGCTCTATTGTTGAGGATTTGTTCTTTTTGTGTGTATTGTCAGTGCCACCATTACGTCTCTTGGGCGGGTTCCGGGCTCTCGGGCTCTTCGTGGGCCTACTCTGTGTATTCTGTCTATTTGGATTTCTTCCCCGGAGCCCTCTGAAAGTATGTCATGGAACACCTGTTGTACTGCTGTGCGAAGGTCCTTATCCTCAACAGTTTCCGCCATGTTCTTTATTCTTATATTTGATCTCCGAGATCTGTTTTCCAAATCTTCACATTGAGATTGTAATTCCAGTGCCAGTCGTGCTAACCGGTCTTGTGCTTCCGCGTGTTGGAGCGTTTCCTCATCTATGTTCTGGACCGTCCTTTCCAGTTTCTGTTATCTCCTCTAGGTTTCCTATGTCCCTCTTTAGTTCCTGAACTGCTTGTCTCATTCCCCCTTCATGTTTTCAAACTGCGCTTGTGTGGAGGATATGAATTGGTCCTGAAATTCATTGAATCAGGTTTTCATATCGTCTTTAGAGGCCATTGCTGTGTCCTCTTTCTGGTCTGGTATGTTTTCCCCCTCGCTTATCTGTTTGTTAGTCTGCTTTGGCGCTGTTTTCTCCACACCACAGATTTGGATCAGCTCTTGATCCTGTTTGGGTCAGTTAATGTTCCCTGATGATGCCTGTGTGCCGTGCCGGGTCCTGGCTTTTGACATGTGTATGTTCCTTTGGGGTCTATACTTCGTATCTTGTTGATGGATCCCGTTTAGGCTATAGATTCGAGTGGGTGCTTCCCTACCACATGTGTCTGATGCTTGTCTGGGCCTTGCCGTTCTTTGTCTGATGTGGGTTTGGCTTCTCGGGCCCTGTGCGCCGGTGCTCGCTCAGTCTTCATTGATCTTTGGGACTTGGCTGTGTCTCTGAGCGCCTTCTTTAGAGGTTTTCCAGGAGAGCCCTTGCGGTTCTCTAGTGGTCGTCGCTCCCGCCTTTACTTGTCTGGTTGTGGTCCTTGGTGGCTTCTGCTTCACTGTAAATCCTATTCTTTCTGTGCTGTCCCGATGGGTATGTAATGACCCTTTAGGCGGGGCGTGGACTCGGTACCCCGCCGCAACTTGAGTTAAGGGAGTCACGGGGCCTGGTCCGGTGGCTGTGTGTGGATTTAAGACACCTTTCCGGCTCTGGGCTATGCCCCCTTCTGTTGGTCGATGTGAGGGGGGAGTGCGGCCCTGTCCCTTATATTTAGGCCTGCATCTGCACTGAGTATGTATATTTATATTTGGGGGCTTCTTTTTGCTTCTGGGCCCCTTTGCTGTCCATCGACTGTCCTTCCCCTGGTGTCCCGTATTGTTCCTCCCGGGCAGTGCCCTGGGGTGCTCCGGGTCTGTATGTGGGGGGGGCGCGCCTTTCTCCTCTGCCACTGCGACCCTCCCCCCACCTCATACCTGTGGTTCGCTGTCTCTGCTGGGTGCTGCCGTCTTCCTCTAGCCAGCTTGCGACAGCCGCCTTCCCTTCTCACTTATCGGGATCGCCGGGGTGCGTATCTTCATCTGCTGGGCCGGCACCCTCTCCAGGCTGCGTCTCGTCTGGTACTTCTCTGCTTTGATGCCGCCTACCCGCGATCCTGGGCTGGCCTCTTCCACATTCTGCTGGGATGGCGCCTTCCTTGCGTCCGCGACTCACCTCCATCTGGGTACACGCTGGAGGTGCGTCCTGCTTTCTCCGCCGGGTCCTCTTCTTTCACTCTGTTCCTCTTCCTGAGTCGGGCGATTCTCCGCCTCTGGCTGCTAACGGGACCTATGGAGCTTCCCCAGCGATACGGCTCTCCTCTTAGGTTCTGCGCTGCTGGGCTATTCTGGGGCCTGGATGCTGGATTTGGTCAGACCTTTGCGGGAGGAATTGAACGGAGGGGCTCGTCCTCCGGGACTTCTCCTACCGCCAGGCGTCGGATGGAGGTTCTGCTTCGATGGGCACGGTGTGTGCTTAATTGCCTTTCTTTATTGTTGCGGCCCGAGCTGAGGGACGGAGCACTGCTCACGCACGTCTACCCGGCTCGGCCGCCATCTTGAAATCCCGGGGGATACTTTCTTGACTAGAAATATTGATAGCACACTATTCACTCTGAATCACTCGGACAACCACAATCCCTTACTATTGACTATTCTGTTTGGGTATGATGGGAGTTATGGTCCAAAACATCTGGTGAGCGAAACGTTGCTGACTTTAGTAGCTTCCCTCTTCCCCTTGGATTTCAATTGGGGATATTATAGCATCTATATAAATTGGATCTCTAAAACTTAAGATGGCACTTCTGTTTTACTTTGTTTTCTCAACTTGAAATACTGTAATTTTGCAACAAAAAAAAGAAAACAAATTTATAGGCACCCAGACAACATGATAGGCTGCCAATAACTAAAACATCATCAGCAGGGGGCTTGCCCGATAATGGCTCTGGGAACCACAATAAGACCCTCTTTTCGCTTATGTCTGTAACTTGGTCCCTGGGCAGTTACCGGCTGTGGAAGCCCTCTGCATCAGGTTATTGCTTAAATACGTATTAATGATCTAGTGAACTAACTTGCCCATTTTGAAACGAGAAGAATTTTACTCATTGCATCCCCACTTGCGCAAAATCACAAGATCTTGGGCAAATCTAAAACTCACTAGGCTGCATGCTCTGCAATATTCAGATACACTTGTGGATTGCACAGCAATAAGTGATATGTTAAGATTAATCTGCATTAAGAAGGATTAGAGGACAATGTTGCAACAGATTTTTTTCCTGTGTATGCATTTTCAGTTTATGCTAAATTTCATTGTTTTCATTGCAGTTTGTTTAAAGTAAACCAGCAATGAACAACCTTGACAGAAACACATAAATACTCCTACGTCCCGTACCCTTTCCTCCATATTTATGGGACATTCCTCCGTCCTGTGGGACGGTCCCGGAGCACTTTGTAAAGGCACCCAAAATTTAGCAAACAATTTAGTCCTTCCTCTCTTTCTACGTGGAGCCCGGCACACGGCCGTAGCCCCGCCCATCTCGGCTCTGCATCGCCCATCAGTCCTTTTCTCTGCTCGTTCGGGACTGGACGCACTTGCATCCATGGAAGATTTTCTTCCTTTTTTCCTCATCTATGGCTCTCGCTAGCGATCGTGTACTAGTCTGTCTGTCGTTCAAACTAGACTTTCCAGATTATTCACCGTGTCACCGACGCTTTGCGAGGGCGGGTCCCCATCCTCTTTGTTTAGAGTGTTTGAGTCCGGACCACCGTTGGGACTCCTGTTTTTATTGCGATTCCCTTTCAGTCCGGGCACTTCAACGTCGATTGGAGCAGTGGGAGGAGGTGTTTCAACGTACTCCTCCTTCGCATTTTCAATCATTTATCGACGAAAAGAAGAAACGCCTGGTAAATTCTTTACTTTTCAGAGCACCCCGGCCGGTAGACACCTTTCCGGGCTCGTCCCGGGCCTGGAGGAGCTTCGACCGCTCTATCACCGGGGATTGCCCCGAGGTGGGCCTAATAATTGTACTAGAGTTTTCTACGAGGGTCTCCGTAAGGGGCCTGTGGATACTGGAGTATGCTCCGAGGCCAATCCTGTGGGGGCTGCTTGTAGACCTAGTTCAACTGAGTTGTGGGGTACCGGAGCTCGCTCTGAAGCCTCTTTATCAGCTTCCCTCAAAAGTACTGGGGTGTGCCCCGAGGCCTTGGTTGGGCTTGGTGTTGCCGAACGGATGTTCGAGGCCCGCGCTAGTAAGGCTGTGACCGGACCTGGGTCCGAGGTCCCTCGTACAGAGGCTAAGGAAACCAACATTTCTGAGAGGCACGACAAGGCTATATCGGTGAAAGCTGTTTCTCACCGTTCCCGCTCTTGTGGCGATGCCAGAACTGTTGTGGGGGCAAGGAGTGAAAGTTCCTCCTTTACCGGCTGTGCCGAGGTCCTTCCTCGTTTGGCTATTGGTATGTCGCAGAAACATTCCAGGCCACATAGTACCGGCTCGGACGAGGTTCCTTGTGTAAAGGCTAGAATTAAGACCCCTGATCCACCGATGGGGACCCCTGCCTCACTAACACATGTGCCGCAGTTCCCCTCAGGTGCCGGCAAAATGGCGGCCGTTCCCGCCACAACCACGGCGGCCATTTTGGGCGCTTCCCCTACAACTACACCATCGGCCTCAGGTGTAGGAGTTGGTTCTGTGGGTGAACATAAGATTCCTTGTGCACATCTGTTTCGTCCAGTTTACGACTGGAACGCTCGGATGCCCCTTCCGCACAATATCTCGTTGCCTGTGGGTTCAGCACCCTTGATTTTTGTGGACACTTTGTGGTTTGGGCCTGTTTGGCAACCCTCCCCTCTGCGTCCCTGGAATTATCCTCCTCATGAGGTCTCCTCTGGCAGCTTCAAAACTGTCTCCGGAGTACGCCTTTTTCGGCAAATTTCAGACGCTCATGTGTACCGACCTCATGAGAGAGTGTTTCAAGGGTCTTTTCAGGGAGATATGCCCGCCTGTGCCTCCTGCTCCATCTGCTCCCCCGGTGGTTCCGCCGGCGCCGCCTTTGCCTACGGTGCCTCCCCCGACCCTTCCGCCCTTGCCTCCATTGTCCTCCGTGGACAAGGCGGTGCCTGACATGGTTCAGCAGGATCCTGACCTGTCGGATGATGTGCAGGGTGATCAAGACAGCGAAGACCAGCCCCGCTCTATTAGAGCTTTCCATGACCGGGTACTGGACATGATGTGCCTATTGGATGTTCCTGTGCCGAGGCACCTGCTCCGCAGGAGGGTGGGCTTTCGGGGGCGTTCACCCTGTCTCCTTCGGAGCGTACCGGCCTGTTCTTGCAGAAGGACGTTTTGGCCTAGGTCCGTAGGGTCTGGGCAAAGCCACACTCTTGACTTTTCGTCAAGAAGAAAATTGACGCGCGATACAGGCTGCATTCTTCCGAAGAGGTGGCCCTATCATCTTATCCGCCCCCCTCCTCCACGGTGGTGGCTGCGGCCACTTTACAGTCCAGGCCTGCAGCATCCTCTTCTACGACGGCTACTCGGGTCCTGGGGGAAGAGGACAAGCTCCTAGACTCCCTTGGGAGGAAGATTTTCTCTAACTCGGACTTGCAGCTCTGGCAGGCCAATGCGGAACTGGTGTTAGCGGGGGCGAATATGAAGATGTGGAAAGGTCTGTCGGAGTTTGAGGAGTTCATTCCGGTCAAGAAGCTGGAAGACTTTAAGGCGGGATTGTCCGGTGCCAGGGTCTTGGCCCAGGATCTGCTGGAGGCCACGGCTCATCACGTCGACACTTCAGCTCGGGGCCTTATGCTGGGAGTTGATATCTCTCGACAGGCGTGGTTGCATGCCACCAAGTTCTCAAAGGAGGTGCAGGACAAGGTGTTGGACCTGCCGTTTGGCGGTAAGGAGCTTTGCCATTCCACAACAGATGTAGAGCTGACCAAAACGGAGGACAGCACCCAGACAGCTAAGTCCTTGTCCGTCCTGGTTATAACTCCATTTAGGACCCAGAGACCGTTGTCGCAAAACAGACCCTCCTCTGGTTTAAGGGGGTTTCCAGACCACAGAGTGGATACCCCTTCGGGTAATTCCCGCCGGAGGCAGCAACGGACTTGGTTTTTTTTTCACCCGCTCCTCAGCCTCCTCATCAGGTTCAGGTGTTAACACCACTGAAAAGCCTGCCAAATGAGGGTTCTCTTGCCCGTTGAAAGCCGCCGGCAGTCTCCAGCTCCTGTTCCACCTCAGGCTGTCGGTGAACTGGCGGAAATCTTCCATGATGGTCTCTCAGGAATTGATTTTCCTGGGTTTTCGCTGGAACACGATTGACTGCAGAGTGTACCTGACCGGGGACAGAATGGCGGATCTGTTGGCCACGTGTCAGATGTTTGCGCGGTCGGAGAGCATGTCGGCATGGTGGTTCCAGAGGCTTCTGGGCCTCATGGCCTCGTGCGTATTGACTCTTCTTCTTGCTCCTTCCAAGATGAGGCAGACTCAGAGGGCTCTTCAGAGTTCTTGGCGTCACATTGTGGATCTGGACTCCAAGTTGATAATGATTCCGGCTTCCATGAGAGCGGACCTGGAGTGGTGGTAGTCTCTCAGCAACCTGTCGGTGGGGGCAGGTTTTCAGGACCCAGCCCCTATGGTGACGGTCATGACAGAGTCCTCCCTTCTAGGGTGGGGTGCAATGTTGGATCTTCTTCAGGTCTCGGATCTTTGGTGGCCTCAGGACAAGCTACTCCACATAAATCATCTGGAGCTTCTGGCGATCTTCCTAGCGGTCAAGACGTTCAGACCGATCATTGCCAAAAAAGTGGTCTGTATCCGTACGGACAATGTGGTGTAAATGTATTACATCAACAAGCAAGGGGGCACCAAGTCTCCCCCTCTCGTGAACCTGTACATCCAGATTTGGGAGTGGGTGGTTCTTCATGGTGTCTGGCTAGTTGCAGTACACATTCTGGGCCAGCTGAAGCTCACGGCAGAGGCCCTCAGTCGACGGACGAGTGGAAATTGAAGGTGGAGATCCTCTCATGGGTTTTCCTGCGTTGGGGCACTCCGGAAGTGAACCTCTTCGCGACATCAGAAAACAAGAAACTTCCTCTGTATGCCTCCAAAATGGGCTGGGAGCCTCCTCTCTGGGGGATGCTCTCGAGATTCCATGGCACAACATGAGGGCTTATGCTTTCCCGCCTCTGCCTCTGGTTCATCGGACGATTTGCAAGCTGAAGAACACTGTGAACTGTTCCCTTCTACTCATAGCCCCGTGGTGGCCGGCCAGGTTTTGGTTCTCAGAACTTCAACACCTGTCTGTGTATCCGCCGATCAGGTTGCCGGTGAGCCCCGACCACCTTCACCAGGTGGAGCAATAGCAGTGGCACCCCTCCCCACAATCGCTAAGCTTGGCGGCATGGTGCTGGAGTTCAGGTCTTGAGAACATCTTCGCCTGTCTGCGGATAACATGCGTATTATTCAGGCAGCCAGGAAACCCTCAACTAGGTCCCAGTACAGTAGCAAATGGCTCAGGTTCTGTCATTGGTGTCTACTAAAACAACTGGACCCAAGGGCGGCTTCGATTGACACAGTACTGTCCTTTGTATCCCACCTCTAGCAGAGTCGGGAATTCATGTTCTGTCATGCAGAACTTATCTTTCGGCGGTATCTGCCTATCTATCTATGGACCAATGCTCTTACTCTCTGTCTAATCCAGTGGTTAAGAGACATTTTGCGGGCTTGACGCGCCTTTATCCCCTGGTTCATAGTCCGCACCCATCGGGGGATCTAAATGTGGTCCTTACGGCATTGTGCCATAAACCTTTTGAACCAATGGCCACAGTGGACCTCAAGCACCTGTCGTGGAAGGTGTCCTTTTTGGTTGCCGTTACCTCAGTAAGGCGTGTGAGTGATCTCCAGGCTTTGTCGGTGGAGCATCCCTTCTTAGTTTATCACAAGGATAAGGTGGTCCTACGGACAAACACTTCTTTCCTGCCGAAGGTGGTCTCTAATTTCCATCTAAATCAATCAATCTCCCTGCCAGTCTTTTTCCCGAACCCTGCTTCAGAAGCTGAAAGGGTTCTGCAGTGCTTGGATGTTAGAAGAGCTCTTAAGTTCTATCTGGACAGAACTTCCGAATTTAGGATCTCTTCTCAACTGTTAGTGACCTTCGGTAATCCACACAGTAAGCAGGCCTCTAAGGCGACCATCTCAAGATGGATCGCTGCCTGCATTACGGAGTCTTACACCGTCCAAGGACTGCAGTCTCCTAAAGGTATTCATGCACACCTGGTGTAGGGCAAGGCAGCCGCAGTTGCCTTTCAGAAATATGTCCCCTGGGAGACCATCGCAAAGGCGGCTACTTGGGCCTCCCCATCGGCTTTTTGTAAACATTGTCTAGATCTGAGCTCCAGATCTGATGCCCAGTTTGGTCAGGCTGTGCTGAAGAACCTTTTTCAGTAAGGGATTTTCCATCCACCCTTTTTTCCTGTAAGGAGTGCTTGGGAATCTCCCATAAGTATGGAGGAAAGGGGATGGGACTTAGGAGTATAACCAGGTTATTCACTGTAGTGACCACCTTACTCCTAGTCCATAGTCCCCTTTCCTCCATACGCCCGCCCTCCGTCCCCTCTAATAAGGTTCCTCTGTTATTGCTTAAAGGTCTCTGACCTGGCGATAGAGAAGGACTGATGCGCGGGGCGGAGCCGAGATGGGCGGGGCTAAGGCCGCTTGCCGGGCTCCGCGTAGAAAGAGAGGAAGGACAAACATTTTTGCAAAATGTTTGATGCTTTTACAAAGTGCTCCGGTCCCGTCCCACAGGATGGAGGAATGTTCCATAAGTATGGAGGAAAGGGGACTATGGACTGGGAGTAAGGTGGTCACTACGGTGAATAACCTGGTTAATATTGCAGTCAGGTGAAAAAAGGAGGCACTCCTTGACTGGGGTGGCATAACATTTCAGTTTATTTTTAGGTCTTTCTGCAATAAAAACCAAAGGAAAGAGTAGTGAATCCAACAAAACACCAGCCTCTCATTTCAAGGTGGAGGATCATGTGTGTGCCTAATGTGCAATGATCAAAATAGAAATTCTTTACTTTGACTGGAAATGTCTTCCCTTTTTATATGGGCAATTCCCCATCTTCAGGGTGTCAGTAATGTCCAATACCTCTGTGCCCTTTGAATGTCACTTGGCGGGGATAGCAGCCTGCTACAGCGCTGAGCAAGAGGACTTCAAGCTGTTAGAACCGTGGAGCCATTGGCACCCACCACCCACTCGAAACGCTGCACACGGGTGATGTCTGTCGGTGACCGCACTTGCTGAGAGCTGAATTGTTGTAGTGCTGCAGGGTGCTTGGGCACAACGGACACTGCGCTGAGCCATAGTGATAATTTATTTTAGATTTGAAGAAGTGATTGATATTTAAAAAGCATAGCACACCTTATGCTGTGTGAGGTAAGTTGACCGGTGGGGGAGGGAGTATATAAGAAACTAATGTGCTCCCATTGTGAAGGAGGGTTGTGACGAATCCACTTCCGGGACACCAGTGGTCCAGGGATGAATATCTGTTTCTAAACCATCAATCAACCCCATACCTCTAGTACACAAGAAGTGATCTGAACAGATTCAAATACAAGTAAATTATAAAACCTCCTTGTCCAATTTTGGTAACATGGACAGAACGGCAGGCTTATCTCAGCAAGGCCTTGCACCGTTGCTTAGTTGTAACACAGCAAAGATACAATTGCTACCCAATGATGAAATGGATTGTCCAGTCAAGGTTGTATGAAAAGATCTACTTTATTATTACTACAACACAATACTAGCACATTACAGTTACAACCCACACTGTAAAGGAACACAGAGGACAGACATTTTCACAAAGGAAAGGGATGCACTCTGATTGGATACTGACAGGAGGGTAGTTGGTAAAGCAGTCTTACTGTTCAAGGTTATTTGGTTTTAACATCAAAGGGTTGTAACTGTCTCTAGGGCCCTTCGCAGAAGGACCGGGCGACAGAACCATAATGTACCTGGTGCTGAAGAAGTTCTTGGTGCTTGACTGCGTTGAGGCGGTTCCAGGGCGCTTTGCAGCCTGTGAGACAGTTAGTGGTGGGAAACAGCTACGGATACCAGATGGCAGGCAGTTCAGCGAGCAAGGCTGGACGAATGTCTGCAGGCTGTCCAGTGCGGAGGGCTAAGAATCGTTGTCTCTGTGCTGGTTGGTGGATCTGGTATGCTGGTCGAGGCGTCTCAGACAGCTCTGGTGACTGCAGCGTGACAACAGTCAGCGGTGCAGCTGTATATGGTTCGAGGACTCAACTGTCTCGAAATTGTCCTTAAAAAGATGGACACTGGATGATGCTTGTGTGGCACTCCTAACTTTTTCGCAGGGAGCATTTCCTTTCAAGGCGGATGGCCCAAAGCTCAGGTGAGTGATTGCAGGCAACAGCCTTGTCCTTTGTCCGGCACTTCCCACCTAGGAAGCTTGCTGTGAGAACCTAGCAAGGCACACTTTGTGCTGGCTGCGTACCGGTTCTGGAGCTGCTGGACGGCTCCTCTGAGTCCAGTATCTCCCTCTGTTCCCTGGGTGATGTTTAGGGGAGGGCTCTTGCTTCCCTCTTGGAACTCCTGGCTTTCCTTCACTGGCGAAGATGTAAGGTAGACTGTACCTTCAGCTCGGGTCCAAATGAGTCGTCCTTACTTCTTGCAAAGTCTTCAGATGATCTGATCAGTGAAGGGCTCAGCTGTGGTTTTTTATTTTTTATTTTAACTTATTTTTGTTGGCAGAGGTTTTCAGTAAACACACGTCAGCATCATTACAGTAGGTAAATACAAGCGACAGAGCACATTAGCATATAGAATAGCATATACACAGTGAGAGAAGTATTCAAGTGTAAGGCTTCATATTGTCTGAAATCAATCCTGTAGAACCAGGGGGTGAGTCACTTCCAGACATGCTACCGTCTCGATTGATAAGGTAGCTGTTAAAGGCGGACCATATGTTCCTGGGGCGGGAGTGAGTGGGGAGCATGTTGAGATATTCTTCCTTGCAATTCCGGTCCCAGGTAAGTGTGTTGAGCCACCTTTTCAAGGTCTGGGCGGGGGAGGGAGGGGTGTCTTCCAACCTTGTAATAGGCATTTCTTGGCTATCATGCATCCAATCTTCAAGAATTTAACCATATGTTTAGCCTCAACGTCCTTCCACACTCCGAACAGCTCCCCCAGTGGATTAGGGTCAAGTACCATGCCAGTGATGTCCGTAAGAGCCCCCAAAGTCCCATTCCAGAAGTCGCCCAATATGTGGCATGTCCAAAACATGTGTAGATGGTCAGCACCCTCTAACTTGCATCGGGCGCAGGTGTGTGTGTGTGGTGGTGCGGGCAAACCTAGAAAATTTGAGGGGTGTAAAACGGTCTGTTTAGTAATTTGCATGACGCGGTATCGAGAATTGAGGGTTCTGATGTTTGTTAATCTGCTTAGAATCACATGCTGTGCATAGTCCGACATCCAGTGGTCACTGCGGAGTATTGCATTTTGTTTTTCGTAGTCGAAAAGGGGACGTCGACATAGGCGTGTCTGTAATACTATCCCTATAGTGACGTGCAGTGTACCCAACATCCCTCACGCGTCGAGGTCCCTCAGATTGTTTTTTTCCGCCCAGAATCTGGTCGCACTAATGCGGAGCTCGTTCGAGACAAATTGCTAATACCATTTATTCCTTTTTCATATAAAATTACGTTAAATCTTAATCCTTCCTTCGACGGCTAAGCTGTTCACTGCCGAATGAGACCTTCGACGGCGGTGATTTCGACAGAGGCGATCCTTCGGCACTGCCGAATCCGTGGCCTGGCCTCGCGGCCTGTACAGTAGGGAGAGTGGGGGTCGTGGGACACTTCTGTTTCTTTCTAAGAATGCCTTTCTCTTTCACCCCCCTTTCCTTCGGGGTCATTATCACTTTTAACTGTATCCTCAGCTATGGAGAGGACTCCTTTTGAGATTTTGCCCGCGCTGTAAGGGCAAATTCACGTGGAAGGATAAGCATAAGCAGTGTAACCGTTGCTTACCCCTCGACCACAAAGAGGGCGGCTGTGCGGCCTGTAAACTTCTTCGCCCAAAGACTTTAAAGGACCGCAGGGTCAAGAGGTGGGCAGCCTATGCTATGTCTAGAGCTGATTCCTCATCCGCCGCCGCCGAATGTGACGAGGACAGTGATAACACTACCTCCGTATCGGAGGTTGTAGACCTCTCTAAGGAACGCTCCCACTCCTCCGCGTCGGTCCCCGACAAGTTCGGCTTAGGCCCTGCTTATGGGGATGTACACCCCGGCGACACTGACGCACACAAGAAACATAAAGATAAACACACAACCCATGCCTCTTCTTTGTCGAAGTTGAAGAAAGCCCTACCGCCAACGGAGACACCGGGCCTACCAGTGACCTCTGCCGACCGTAAAGGCCGTAAGCCCTCCCCGCAACCGCGACCCGCGACTTGGCTGTCCACAGATAAGGGCGCTACCACCAAAATGACAGACGACACGCCTCCTAAGAGAGCGCCCATTGGTGACAAGGCCTCGGCACCGCCCAACATGCTGCCAGATGAACCCTCGTCGGACAGTTTAGTCGTCGAGAGCTTGGCTCGAATAGTCTCCACTGATGCTCAGACGGGCGACAAAGGATTCGCCGAGCCCCGCTCACAAAGCCAGGGAGACCCAGAGACAATCGGAAGGCAGGCAGGATGACCCTCCTATGTCGAAGAAAAGACTTGGCCCACGAAAAGGCTTCTCAGAAGGTGAGGGGAGTTTATCCTCGACGTTATATGAAAGAGCTAGACGGCTACAAGCAGAAACGCTTCCCTTTACGCCTCCAGACCGTTCTGGGCTACCCCAATGGATTTTAGAAAGATTCCAATCATGTATGGATAAGCTGGATAGGCTCATGTCCACCCCTGCACATGTAACACCCAAAAGATCAAGAGAGGTACTCCTTGAAAGACCCCAGGGCTAACTACCCAAGACTATTTAACCCACTTCAAGAGGGGGTTAATACATATGACCTCACTGAAGAACACTCTCACTTCCAAGAGGATGAGGAGTTCCTAAATGTTGAAGATCAACAAAACCTAGAAGAAGGTTTTGAGGAAAACCCAGACATGGGTGGTGGGGGCTTCGATGAAGACCCAGATGGCGGTGGCTCACAGCCTTGACAATCCCCAGGAGCGTCGACAGACTCTGACGTTCTGGACCTGTCCTCTCCTCAAACCACACCAGTCAGAAACCTGTCACCTATAGATGACCAACCTACTTTCAATGCGCTACTACGGAAGGCAGCAGCACATTTTGAGATTGATACAGGGGAAATTAATCCTGAAATAGATTTTGTCGAGAAAATCATCAAGGAGAAACTGCCTACTAGCCAGGCCATTCCCCTTCTCGCCTCAGTCAAGAGACTACTTATTCCATCGTTATCAACACCTGCGTTGGTTAGAGGGGTCAACCGTAGAATTGAGAAGTTTAGTCCCTCACCCTCTGACCCACTATACATTAAGGGTCACTCAGTATCTGATTCCTTGGTAGTAACCACCACAAGGGAAAGGGCAGGGGTTCCGCTATCTACTAGCAAAGCACACCCAGACAAGGAAGGAAAGAAGCTTTACGCCCTGGGAAAGAGGATCATCACAGGGTAGGCAGCTTTTTCCACCAGAATTGCCAATAACAATACCTTACTGGCAAGCTATGCTGATGCCCAATGGGGAAAGTTATGCCAAGACCTTGAAGTCCTTGAGTCCCCTATGAACTCGCTTGTTAGCCACTGTAACGGAAGTTGCCCTGGTTAACCAAAGCATCATCAAAAACACACTAGATGCTGCGGAGACGGCTGGCCGGTCTTTAGTTCAGGGGATACTTCTCAAGCGTCATATCTGGCTCCGGAACTCTGGTTTTAAACCAGATACCCAGTCGTCACTCATCAATAAACCAATCGAGGATTCCAACCTGTTTGGTTAAGCGGTGGATGACGCCTAGAGACTGCTAAAAAGGATTTCGATACCCTAAAAACTCTAGACCAGATCTCAAGGCCTCCCAATAAGCGAGGTTACGGCAACGGACGCTTTTTTCGAGGCCAAAGACCGCAACAACAACAATAATCCTCTGCAGGCAACTGGTCCCCTACTCAACGAACCAGTGGCCAATACGCTCAGAGGACCACGTTGAGGCAAGGGAAGAGGTCGGGGCCCCATTCCTAGAGCATCCCCGGCTACCAACACCAAATGACCCGATGGTTCGGGTCCCCTCCCATACATTGCCGGTCGGGGGATGGTTAACATCTTTTCTACCAGCATGGGAGGGTATAACAGACCGCTGGGTATTGTCAACTATAGCCCACGGTTACTGCATAGAATTCAGTCGGTCCCCTATGTACAGAATCCCAAGGGGAAGATGCCAATCACCAGAGCACCTCGACATCCTTCTTCAAGAAGTCCAACTGCTACTAGAAAAAGGAGCAATAGAGGTCGTGCCTCTATCACAGGTAACGGAGGATATTTATTCAGTGTACTTCCTTGTACCCAAAAAGGACTTAACCATGCGCCCTGTACTAGATCTGCACCCAGCGAACAAATTTGTAAAACCTCAAAAAATTTTGTATGGTGACCTTACAGGAGGTAATCCCCCTGCTTTCACAGGGAGATTACATGGCAACACCGCACATGAAAGATGCATACTTTCATATTTTAATGTTGCCAGCGCACAGAAAATACCTCAGGTTCATGATAGAGGGCAGACACTATCAGTTGAAAGTGCTACCTTTCAGCATAGCGTCGGCGCCAAGGGTATTCACGAAAGCAGTGGCAGCGGCCCACCTGTGCAGGTTGTCCATCCCAGTATACCCTTACCTCGACGATTGGCTCATAACAGGGGATTCCTACGAGACATGCTTCTCAAATACCCAAAAGACTGTAGACATTGTATTCCAACTGGGCTTCTCCATCAATGAGAAGAAGTCCAGTCTAGACCTCAGCCATGTCAAGCAATTCCTAGGGGCTCTAATTCGAACAAAGGACGGCCTCGTCTTCCCCTCCAACGAAATGGTCCAAAATATGATGTTTCAGATCCCTCAATATGTAGCCGGTCGAGAGGTGACGGTACGCAAGGCAATGCGTTTGCTAGGAATTATGGCGTCATGTATATGTTTGGTACCTCACGCGCGACTGCGCCCAATGCAAGAGTGGCTCAACAGCCAGTGGTGTCAGGCCAGCGGACAATGGGACGATCTAGTGGTGGTCTTGCAGGCCTTGGTTCTCTCGCTGCGGTGGTGGTCGAAGGAAAACCTCGTAATAGGGAAACCATTCACCACCCCCGCAGTGGAAGCCACTCTAACCACAGACGCATCCCTTACAGGATGGGGGGCTCACCCATCCCATCAGACTGCACACAGAGTTTGGACTCGAGTGTAGCGTCCAAACACGTACATTTGCTGGAACTAATAGCGGTCTTCAAAGCACTGAAAGCTTTCCAGGCTCACCTACAGGGGAAGACAGTACTGGTCCCCACAGACAGCACCACAGCCATGTACTACCTGAACAAGCGAGGGGGCACTCACGCTCCAGGACTGTCCCAAAACATCTGGAAGTGGGCTCTCAAACACATGTTCCTGTTGTCACAACACGTACCAGGGGAACTCAATCTGCTAGCAGACACTCAGCAGAGACTTCCCTCTGCCCACAGAGTACGAATGGCGATTACAAGAAGACATAGTCGCCGACGTTTTCACACAATGGGGCTTCCCAGAAATAGATCTGTTTGCAACTCTGGAGAACACCCAATGCCAAGATTACGCCTCCAGGTACCCCCAGAACCGCTCCAAGGGGAACAGTCTCTGGATACCATGGTCAGGGAAATTTGTTTACGCTCCCCCCCGTCCCCCCCCCCCCGAATCCCCTTCTCAACAAGGTAGTGCACAAGATGCACCAGGAACCAGTTACCATGATACTAGTGGCCCCTATGTGGGCCCGACAACCCTGGTTCGCTCACCTAATGGAAATGTCATTGTCTCCACCGGTGAATCTACCCTGCCCGTACAACATGCTGTCACAGGACAGGGGCAAAACGCACCCATGCCCACAGACCCTGAACTTAGCAGCCTGGCTCCTGAGGTCATAGAATTTGGACATTTGCAGCTCCCTCCAAGATGCATGGACATCCTTAAAGAAGCAATGAAACCGAACACTCGTTACTGTTACTCCAGCAAGTGGAAACGGTTCGTCATCTGGTGTAGAGGAAAGAGCATCAACCCTGTTGACTGCTCTCCCACACAGATTGTTCTTTACCTGACTCACTTATTAGACTCAGGGTTAGTCTTTAATTCTATCTAGCTGCACTTTCCGCATACACCACGTCTCAACATAAGGTCTCATGGTGGAAAGTTCCCTTATTAAAACCTTCATGGAGGGAGTAAAGAGGCTCCACCCTCCTATATCTAACCCAGCTCCCGGGTGGGACCTAAACGTGGTACTAACCAGGCTCATGGGGTCCCCCTTCTAACCCATGCACAAAGCAACACTTAAGAACCTCACTCTTAAAACCACTTTCTTAATAGCTATTGCCTTCATTAGGAGAGTAAGTGAACTACAAGCGCTCTCTATACTAGACCCCTCTGTAACAGTTCACAAGGATAAGGCGGTTCTACGCACACATCCTAGGTTTGCACCAAAATTAATTTCTAAATTCCATCTCAACCAGTCTATGGAACTACCAACGTTCTTTCAAAACCCATCAAGCTTGGGAGAAAAGAGTCTGCACACACTTGATGTGCGCAGAGCAGTCATGTTTTATATGGAAAGAACTAGACCACTGAGAAAGTTCTTTGTATCGGTGGCGGCAGGAAGAGAAGGAGATGCAGTTTCAAAGTCCACTATATCTATATGGATTGTCCAATGCATCACTCTGTTTCTCTCTTGCTAAGAGAGAACTACCCTTCAAGCCAAGAGCACATTCTACTTGAGGCACTGGGGCTTCCATAGCATTCATTGCAAATGTCCCTCTGGAGTCCATTTGCAAAGCGGCAACCTCGAGTTCTGTACACACCTTTACAAAACACTACTGTCTAGATGCCCATTCTAGATCTAATTCCCAGGTGCGACAAGCAGTATTAAGACATCTTATCTCTACTGTTCCTTCTCACAACCCACCTCCAACTCCGGGTACTACTCGCTCATCTATGCACAGCATGTGATTCTAAGCAGATTAACAAACATCAGAAGACATGCATTACTTACCGTAAAAGCATTTCTGATGATTGCATCTGCTTAGATTCACATGCGTCCGCCCCCCCCCCTTCCTCCCCGCTCGGATGGAAGGAACATAGACATATTATTACTTTCTCTCTTTTATGTACTCACACGGGCCTAAGAAGGCTCCCTCAGGGCGAGGAAAAAATACAAACAGAGGGACCTCGACGCGTGAAGGATGTTGGGCACACTGTCACTATAGGGATAGCATTACAGACACGCCTATGTCGACGTCCCCTTTTCGACTACAAAAAACAAAATGCAATACTCCGCAGTGACCACTGGATGTCGGACTATGCACAGCATGTGAATCTAAGCAGATACAATCATCAGAAATGCTTTTACGGTAAGTAATGCATGTCATACTCGGTTGGTGTGGGAGCACATCTTCTCCCATAAGTGGTCCGTGACCTCTAGACCCAGCTCGTCGGCCCATTCGGAGCGTGCTTTAGATAGATGGATTGGAGCGGCCCGTAGTAGCATCTTATACAGCGCGGAAACAACGCTGCGTATGCCGCCTGAGTTGGCAATATAGGCAATTTCCGGGGTGTCAAGAGGTTCCATGGGGAAAGTGGGCCATCGGGCACGTATAGCGGCGCAGAGCCTATAATATTGTAACAGTTAGAGTGCCAAACCAGTATGGCCTTGCCTCCAGGTCTGTGGCTCAATGAATTTCCCGTCGGGGAGCGAGGGGGGGGAAATCAGTTGGCGCCTGGTATCCTAGCATCCCCCACCGGTGGGCCAAGGCTGCATCGTGTGTGGGCTCCAGTCCAGGAAATCTCCATATGGGGAGCCATTTATAATATGGGTAAGTTGCATCGGCTGCCGTCAGTAGACGGCCCTAGGCCAGTAAGGTGTTTGCCACAGGGTCAATGGGGAAGTCCGGTGTATAGCCTCGGTGGAATACAAGTGTCATAATATTAACTTCAGCCGCAGCAAGGATTTCCATCTTGACGTGCGGATGAGTTGAGGAGCCTGGGTACCAGTAGGTGGCGAATTGGGCCTGTGCGGCCATCCAGTATTGTAATGGGTCGGGGGCAGTGAACCCCCCCGTTCTCATATGGCAGCGTCATCTCAGACCACTTTTTACGTAACGCCCCTGAGTGCCATAGGAACTGGGCGCATGATTTGTGTAGTTGTGTGAAGTATTGTTTCCCAGGCCAGATGTGTACGTTACTGAAGATGTATAGCAATTTGGTGACTAGGACCATCTTAATGAGGTAGAGCTTATCAGCATGTGATAGTGGGAGATGGCACCACCATGCCATTTTTGATTCAGCCAATAGTGCCACAGCCAGGTAGTTGTCTGCTAGCAGGGTGGATTTAGATAAAGACATTCGGACACCCAAGTACTTGATACCATTAGGAGACCAGCGGAGTGGATACTCGGACTGAGGTTGCTGAGTGGAGACGGTAAGCGGGAAGATCTCAGATTTAGAATAATTAATTGTAAAGCCCGAGTGGGTGCCACATGTTTTATCTCGTAGTACAGAGTCTAGATGGGTGGCAGGATCTCTAATATATAATACGTCATCAGCGTACAGGGATATTATCTCGGGAATCTTTCAAACAAATTCCCCTATGGGGATGGCGCGCTCTGATGTGATACGCCATTGGTTCTATCACCAGTGCAAAGAGGATTGGGGTAAAAAGAGCAGCTTGTCGAGTACCTCTAAAGAGTGTGAATAGTGTAGATGTTAGGGAATTGACCTGGACACGCCATCTGGGTAGTGTACAGCAGCTTAATGTACCCTTTCAGGTTGGGGCCTATCCCCATCATCTCTAAGACTAGCCACATGTATTTCCACGAGACCATATCAAATGCCTTTTGGGCATCAAGCATGACCGCGATGGCACTCGCGTCCTGGTCAATTCTGGCCATGACATTGAAGAGACGTCGGATGTTGTGTAGTGGATCTCCCAGGTACGAAGCCCCCCCTGGTCTTCGTGGACCAGGTGTGGCATAATCGGGAGGAAACGGTTTGCTATTACCTTAGCAAAGATCTTAGTGTCAATGTTCATGAGAGAGAGGGGCCTATATGAACCGCATTCGTCACTAGGTTTATTGGGTTTGAGCAGTAACATTATAACTGCTTCACCCAGGTATGTGGGAGAACAGATGTCCGCAGCGACTCATGCCAGGTCTCCAGCAGCTTGGGGGCGAGAATAGCCACGTGCTCCTGGTAGAACTCTGGGAGAGTCCATCAGGGCCAGGGGCCCTGCCCTTCTGGAGGTCCGAAATAGCTTTGACTATTTCGTCCAGCTGGATGAGTGAGTCCAATTGGTCATGGGTATTGGCGGAAATATGTCATAGGAATCTATTCAAGGAGGTTTCTCATGTGCTGTTCGTGTTCAGGGGGCAAAGCATACAGATTAGTGTAGAACTCAGTGAAGATGTCCAATATCGGCTGGTCCGACCATTGTGGTACCCCTTGCACATCCTTGACCGACGCTATTTGGGCCTGTCCCCCTTCCCCTCTTATTAATTTTGCCAGTGTTCTACCTGGTCTCTCACCCTCCCCGTATTTACGAGCAGCCTGTGGGTGACTAAAATATCGAGCCTCCGTCATGGCGTGCGTGTGGAACACCTAGAGTTCCTCAGTGATTTGAGCAAGTTTGGCAGGGTTGGCTGCTGACGAGCAACCCTGTTCCAGTTCGCGCAGTTTGGATTCAGAGCGATTAAGGTAATTTCGTATGGTCTTCAACACCCCCGCCTCCCTGGAAATGGACATCCCCCTGATGTATACCTTGAAAGCATCTCAGCGGACACCAGCAGTGGTAGCATGTAGGGAATTGCATTCAAAGAAGGTCTCGGTGTCCGCAAATATGTCCGCCTTAAAGACTATGTCGAGGAGGGCCTCAGACTTGAAGCGCCAGGTGGGCACCGGAGCACCTAACTCTACGGACAGGGTGATCGGGGCATGGTCGGACAATGTGCGGGCGAGTATCTGCGCTTCGCTAGTCTTTCCCATCAGGGTGCTAGATACTAGGAAAAGGTAGATTCTGGAGGAACTATCGTGAACGGTAGAATAGTAAGTGTATTCACGTGTTTGAGGGTGGAGGGACCTGCAGGGGTCCCGGATGTCCAGTGATGCAATGTGTATGCGTAGCCTGTGTGCAGCTTGTGATAGAGGTCTGGGTGCAGTTCCGGTCCTATCCAAGTCGGTATCGAGAATTAAGTTCATATAACCTCCCCAGATGACCGGAATGCCCACATATCCCAGGAGTATAGAGGCGATGTCATAACAAAATCTTGGGTGTTCACGTTGGGACCATAGGTATTAACAAGAATGTATTCCCTGTTCACTATTGTGCAACATAAGACAATATACCTGCCCTCAGGATCAACGTAGTCCTTATGGAGCGTGAACTTAATAGATTTATGTATCAAGGTTTGCACTTCCCTAGCTTGTGTAGAGTAGGACATGTAGAATCTGTTAGGCCCCCAGGATGGTGCAATATGCTTCGCCAAATCGCCCGTGGAGTGCGTTTCCTGCAGCATAAGTATTTTAATACTGTGTCTTTGGGCGTAAGCCATGATTTTACGAGACTTGGTGAAGTTACTAAGCCCCCGGACATTCCAGGACCTTATCTTGGTAGGCATTTCGATGATCTAAGGTACATCCCAACTGGGATGTGTGCCCCGACATAGTCTGAAATACCGTCTCTCTGCCGTTTCCAATAAAACTTCCCCGAACAGTGACCTCCCCCCCCCCCCCCCCACCACCACCCTATCATAGCTGTGAGTGATCCCGTCCACCCTTCTCCCATAATCAACAATCTAACTAGGTGATAGCTGGCCCATCCCAACATGGATTGCCTATGCTATGGGCCCAATGGGGACCAAGACATAACAATACCCCTACAGTGGTCATTGCAACCGCAGCGGGGAGTGCTGTTGCCGTGCATCCGACCAGAGCAAGAATATTTAAGTACCGAGAATGGTACTGTGAATCGGCAGTATAAACATCACAACACGTTTTACCAATGTACCAACATATGCGGTTTCTCCAAAATGAAACTGGGGTAGCTATGGGTATGAGCCAGCTCTTTACAAATGTCTCAAGTAGGTCAGAGCCCGGCAATAAGTAGAAGTACATGTAGAAATAGTACTATGTCAGTACAGTACTATGTGAGCTCCCGGTGTCAGTACAAATAATAGAGCATACCTAGTTGAAGTAATAACAGTGCATGTGAGGAGGAAGCAGTGACGCCAGCCCCGCCGCCAATTCAGCGACTCAGGCCGCCGGAGCAGAGTTTCACCCTATCGGTACATCCCATGGTGGAAGGCAGTGTCTACCCAATGAGAGAACAGTATATAACAGGAGCGAATTACGATAGCGCAGATTAGTGAGACAGTGGGCATTGGGCATTGAAGTATCACTACGTGGGTCATTATATCAGGAGATGTCAACACTGGAGGGGAACCCTCCACGGCTGTGTGGGCCAGCGAGACACCTCTCGACACATTTCCAAATCATAGTATAGAGAGCAACAAGTCAGCACTGTTATCTGCCTAGGCATTAAGGGATATTTGTTACCGAAAAACCTGGATGGGATAGAAGCAATCGGTTTATAATTAGTCATTATCCATGAGGTCCTCGGCCGAATTATTGAGCGGTATCTGAGCCTCTATAAACTTTACCGCCTCATCAGGGACTGTGAAAAAGTACAGCTTCTCCCTAAAGGTGAATTTGAGGCGTGCTGGAAACAGGATTGCGTAGGGGATGTTAAGCTCCCTTAACATCTTCTTTACACTGAGGAACTGGCGTCGCTCCTGCTGTACCCCCACAGAGAAGTCAGGGAAGATCCAGATAATCTGGGAGCCAAGACGTAGTTCACCCTTATCTCATGATAGACGGAAGTATAAGATCCCTGTCTCTGTAACTCAGAATTTTAGCAATGATGGGTCTGGGGAAGTCTCCGGGCTTGGGGCGAGGAGATAATGTGCAGTGGGCACGCTCAACAGTGAAAAAGGGGGACAGTTCGGGGTCACCAAGTAATTCTTTGAGTAGGTTCTAGACTGCCAACTCGGCATTCATATCGTCCAGCTTTTCGTGGAAAGAGGCAAAGTTCTTAGCCATGAACTCCATCATTGGCGCAAGATCAGGGGCCGGCATATCTGAGGGCAAAGCAGGTTCCTCCTGGCAAGCTGATGAGTGACCCAACTCAGGTCTGGGAGCTGCTTTGGCAAATTTATCCATGGCGCCCACCTTATTGGCTCCACGGAATCTGCTTGACATCTCAGTACGGTGGCAGAGCGGCCAAGTACAAGTATATGGAGTCCAAGCGTGCAGCCTGAGTTAGGCCAAGTAATGTGCAGAGGCTGTCACAGTTGGCGCCTGGAGTCAGGGCATGGGCAGAGCAGGGCAGGGGGCCCCAGCGAGAGTCGACTCATCAGCCGCTGGGTGGCCGGTGGGGCTGTACCCAGGCGTCGGAATTGTATAGCAGTATGTCCCACTAGGCAGACCTCAACCCAGGTGAATGGAAGCACCGTAGAGGCGAAACAGCGATGTAGTAGCCAGCCCCAGCTGCATACCGAAGGAGGCAATGGAGTATATCTGTTCTGTCCTGCCCCCAACACCCCGCCCCCAAAGCCGGCACAAGCACACCTCTATATCCCTGAGGAGGATGAGCTGTAGTGGTCAATAGGACGGTGGAGGTAGGAGAGGAAAATTGGGTGTACCATGAAGATGTTAAAGATGTGGCCCAAGAGCAAAGAGGTTCCGTACCTGGCCGGTGGTTGTGAGTAACGTGGAGATGGTGCCAGCGCAGCGGGCTACGGCAGGGGAGTTCCACTCAGCAGCAGATTAAGTTCTGGCCCAGAAGGTCCCGGCAAGGACACTACAGAGTGCTGCGGGCCAATTAGGCGCAGCTATGCAGCCAGGGGTATGGTCAAGATGGATGGATGGATGGATGGATGGATAGTGTCTAGCTGTAGCTTCAGTGCGGCAGGCAGGCTAGGGGCCAGCCAGCATCCAACTACCCCAGCAGGAGGGCAGGGGGCGGAGATAGAGACCCAGCTGGACAACGGCACACATCCGCTAGGGTCGCCAGTCCATCCGCAGGCAGGTGTACAAGTGTGGTAGTATGGCCAGAGCAGTCACTGAACCTAGAATGGATAGAGGTGGGAGCCAAACACCACTTATGAGTATGGACCGTGGTTATCATGATTGTGATGAGAGATTCACTGACAACCCTTAGTTGAGGCATGAGAAGCAGTCCTCCGTGAGTCCCCATGAATCTGTTTGGGTATGAATGGTCAGTTCCAGCTGGTGAGGAGGCGCAGCAGGGACTGCAGGGGTATAGATGCCCAAGGGTGGGGCTAAATAAAGGATCGACAGTGCCGGCTAGGTCGTCCTGCAGACGTTCTGTAAGTATGAGGGGAGCAGTCCAGCAGGATCCTCTGAGATCATCGGTGAGGTATGCACTGCACTAATCATGTGTCATGATGCCTACCCCCGGGCATCCGGATCGAGTCCATCAGGCCGGGAGCAGGCATCCAGATACTCATTAAAACCCCAACAGCCCTGGCTAGGGGCTTTTTGGATTCAGTCCTCATAGACGCCAGGCTCATAGACTTTACTTACCTTATGCAGACCATGCTGCAAATGAGTCCAAGCCAACGTGAGGCCTGGATGGGACTATTGTATTACAGGGACTATTTTTTACTCGGGTGTGGTTCTGGGGAACTTCTTACCTGGGACTACTTTGCAGGCTATTTGAACCACGCCCGAACAGCAGCTCATGCTTTGTGTTATTCTGCATCCAGCAGCTTAATGCTCACCGTGTCTGCAAGTCAGCATCCAGTCTTCTGACACGCCCGCCTCGAATCCGGAGCTCCTAGACAAAAGGAAAAGAAAGGAGAAGAGGTTAGATTACGGACATTATTTGATTCCTTACCTGATTCCGGACCCAGCACATCTCCGAGCCTGGAAAGGACATTATTTCAGCATGCGTCGCTTCGCCAGCAGCAGCGCCGCGTTATACTCACCAGTCCACCGCATCTTTCAACTCGGCGCTGCCTCCATCATTTTCTTCGTCGAAACCCAGCACCTGGGGGGAAAACAAAAGGAATAGCAAGGTGAGCTGAGAAAACCGACAAAGACAATCTCTTTGCCACCATAGGCTTACCTGCTTTACCACCGGAGGTATTATCCTTTAATTCGCCGCATCTTTCTATGCCGCACCTATAAAGGGAGAGAAAACAGCAAGTTAATCTCGTGCAACTTTTACCGGACAGTGTTTGGTAATACAGACTCTTACCTGAACACCATCAGCTGCCTCCAGGCAATATTCTTTTGGACCCAGCTGCAACCTAACGAGGGAATGGAACAAGAGTGAATATCGGACATATTGAACTCTTTGAACTTTATAGACATTGGAGTCAATATTCCTCCGGAACTCCTCCAGTGCCTTCAAACTAGTGAAGTAACTGGTATCTACGCGCCCCTGCATGCCATGCAGGATGGAGAGCACATCATTTAAAAACATAAGGAGAATACTTCTACGAGTCCAGCAGACAAGATTAGGCGGGCCAGTCCAGACTGTCATCTCTTCACTACGCATCACGTTGGAGACCGCAGCTGTCCGGGTCCAATCGACGCCCTTGTGGGAACCAGGTGAGCGTAACATCATGAATCTAGAGCGACTGCGTTATAGCGTGGCAGGGACATCGGGGGGAAGCCAGAAGCCACACAGAGAAGGAAAGCGGGGCCTGGCAACTGCATTGGCAGGCTCCCAGTATTACCATGCGTGGCCAGACCCACCTCCAAACCTGTGTGGCTCAACAATCCGACCCGTCTCGGCGGCCCAGGGGGGCGGTCGCAACGCCCTGTGCTGCGCCAGAGCCAGTTGTGGTTGCCGCAGAGGGGGGCCCAGCTGCAGCCCAGGTAGACACCGGGGGCTGCAGAGAGCTTCAGGACCCCTGCCGCAGTGCACCACGACACCCGTCCAGAGCGTGGAGACTGATGGCGTGCCATGGGAGCATCAGGGTAGCAGCTTATTGAGGCACATCCGGTATGGCAAGGGCCGCGCAGCGCCGACCCCAGGCGCGGCCCCCCAGCGGCAGGCAGGCCAAGGCAGTCAGTCCAGCCGTGGTTTCAGCCCGCTGGGGGCGGCAGGGATGGCACCAGCAGCTGTCAGGAGATAATGGCCAAGGTATGTGATAGACATCCCCAGGCTGCAGATCCAGTCCGGCCACAGTGCTGGGGGCAGATGGTCCAGCCCCTCACGTCCCCCGTCTCTCATCTCGAACCGCCCACCGACCAGGCCAGAAAGAATAATCAATTGCAATTGGACATCATGGCTCCGATTTTCTTTGGGGTTTGGGAGGAGAACCCTCAGGACATATGCTGCACACAGGAAAGGCTTTGGTAGTGCGGTAAGTGAATCAGCCGCCGATGCTGGTGGATAAGTGTCGGCAATGCGGGGAGCTCGGTGGCTAAGCGCCCATTTTCAGGCTGCCCAACAGTGGCCCCCGCTCAGCTGTCTTTTAAAGCCAAACGGGCCCCCTGGATTGGTACAGGCTAAGCCCACCTTAATGAACCAATCCTGGGTCCCCACCAACAATATTCAGTGATGCTTCAGGTCCGAATCAGAGCAGCGCTTGGCAACAGACAGGGGAAAGATGACAACATATACCCACCCATCTTCCAGTCTGCTGTACAGAAGTGTCTACCTAATTAACTGAGCACTATGCAACATGGGCCTCCTTTTGAAGTAGGGGGGTTGCAGATAGACTTTCGTCTCCTACAATTCATACTTTCCTGCTTTGAAAGGAGTGGTTCCAGACAGGACATTCACTGCCCTTTCATACCAAGGAGAGGTTTTATTACGAAGTTGACACATTGCACTATAAAGAGGTGTTGGTCTCTAGTCTCCATTGTCACTTCCTGCACCCAGGACTTCGCCGAGGCCTGCTAATTAATTCAGTATTTGCCACCACCAGCAAGGTGTAACAATGGAGATGCAAATCAATGGGGCCTTGAAATGCTAATCATGCTGCCCACGGCCAGAGGCTTTTGATTTACCCACAGCTGTCGGGTGTCAGCTACAGATGACAGGGGAGAGCGGAGCTGGTAATATTTTTCTGCTGTGCGGTGAGCGTGGAAAATATGTGCGGGAATGACCCCACATATTTTCGAAGGTTAATCTCCCATCATTCATTCTTTTTAAATAAACAAAAAATCAAAGAGCTCAGGCGAGCACACTCTCCCTGTTCAGATGGTCGAATTCCTCACAAGGGTCTTGAGAAAAGGGCTGGCTATACAATCATGAACAAGGAGACATGAGATCACGCGTTTGCGCCCCTTGGGTGGTGCTTGAATAAACCTGACTAATGGTGGGGTGCATATTAACATAATGGGAGGATTTAAGGCCACCTTAAAAGGCAGCAAGTCATAGCTGCGTTTGTGTTTACAAGATGCTGATGCCTGCTTGGGTGGTATCGGCAGTGACCTCAGAATTGTCTTTGGTCTGTTGGGTCAATTGCTGATGCTAGAGGAGGGAAAGGAGTTGAAGCTTGAGGGTAACTACGAAGGGATCTTCTCAAAGATTTCATGCTGACTTAAGGGCATCCAGCACATGAGACTGAAGGAGATGCTGTGGTGGCGTGAGGAAGGTTCCCAGAGGTCTGTGCAAAGACCTAGCTAAAGAGCTGATTGCTATGCATACTTAAGGGGTTATTTAGACTGTAGAACCCTCAGAATTAGTTTCACCCGTTGTGGCACGCAAACCCACAGGTCAGATCAAACTACGTAGTTTGAACAGTTTTGTGGTAGTAGACCGATTCCTGTTGCCCAACGTTGGAGAGATGGGGAGCATAGTGGGGGAGGCAGGAGTATTTAGCGCCTTGGAATTTGCATCAGCCTACCACTAATTCTGGCTACACCCCATCTCCTGTAAATTCACCACTTTCCTCACACCGGAGCGTACCTTTTAGTTCAGGAGGATGTCTTTTAGCATAGTTTCCGCTGCTGCATTATTACACCGCATCATGCATGCTCTGTTCGGGAAAACTAGTATGGTTTTCTGCTTACTGTACGTCATCTTGGTGTTTGGGAAGATGAGTGAACATGACAAGAGATTGGACCATGTGCTCAAGGTGTGATAAGTCAGAACACGACTCGGACCAGAGGAGGTGTGCTTCCACACTATCCCTATTGCTATAGGGAGATACCCTGCCCAACAACGTAAACCTAAGGGGGTCCTTGTCAGTCAAAAATAAAAAATAGTGCTCTGTCCAAACCGATCTGCTAACTGGCCCTATAACTTAACAAAATGTAACAGGAAAGATGGGGGGTACCCTGTATGCGTGGGTATCTTGGGAAAGTCTCTCCAAGTATTCCAGGGGCCTTCCCCTGTAAGTAATTGCAGTATTCAAATGGGCTTTCAGTACAGTTCTTCTCAATCATTTGTATCCCAAAGTTTCTCCACAATGCCACACAGGCAGTCTGCAGTTTATGACAAAACAAAGGTTTTCAATAGGAGGGATGAATCCCTTACCCTTCTCCACATATCTGGGCTCTTTATCACATTCAAACTTGGTTGCCTCTATGCTTCCCACATGTACTTCCTTCATTCATGTATATTGTTCCCCTTGCCGTAGGTGGAGAGATATTTCCCTGGTTTCTCTCCTCCAGGTGTCTGGGCATTTCTTTTGTTACTTTAATGTTTATTTTTTTTTCCAGTAACATCCAATATGATAAATCTGCAACAAATAATTGTCAACATGACCCCCCTTTCCCAGTCTGCCCCCCAGCATAATTTTACTTCTTACTCTTGCAAACAATAATATAAACAAACAATGGAACACAAGTTGCTCTTTCTTGAGGTGCTGTCTAGTATCCAGGTCATAGCACTTTCAATAGGTTTTCATGTAAGGCCCCCTGACAGTCAGCAAAGGCATCTACGTTAACCTCTGCCTTCAACCTACAGCATACACTGGCTTCCCCGCTCATCTCCCACTCAGCCACAGGCTTCGTAGTCCTATAATTATGATAATTCATTGTTTACATGTTTGTTTTGCGTTATCAACCCATGGTGCATCATTTATATTGCTGTTTACACACATCCCAAGATATTTGACCTTTGTGACACACTTTAGCACTTTGTTGTTTAGGCGCCATTTTGGTTCCTGACTTTTGATTACTTTTTTTGTCTGACTGAGATCCTGCAAAATTAGTACTTCTGATGTAGCAGGGTTTTTTTGTTTTTTGTAACATAAGTCTCAAATACTTCTAATTTGCGTGTTAAACCAATTGGCGTCAGGTCAAGTAGGGCAATATCGTCGGCGTACAGCAGTCGATTTACTGCTTTGCCATTGATTTTTGGGGGATAAGAATTGATGGCTCTAAGAGCTTCTCCGATGTCTGACAGGAATGAACAGAAAAGGGTAGCCGCCAATGGGCATCCCTGTTTTACACCATAGTTGGTCGCGATTGGTTGACTAAGTGTTCCAGCATTGTCCAGTCTGATCTTAATGACTGTTTTAGTGTGCAATTCTTTGATGGGTTGCAACAGGTTTTCCAGGCACTTCCATTTTCTCATTTTTCTCCAGAGCAGTTCTCTGTCCACGGTGTCGAATGCGCTGGATAAATCAACAAACGCTATGTAGATTTTTCTGTTTTGTTATATTGCTTCCATCTTTAGGAAATGTATTAATGTTAGATTAAGGCCACAGCCAACACCTTTCACAAAACTAGCTTGACGTGGGTCAAATCTCGCAGTTTCTTCAATCCACTTCAAAAGTTGACATTGTAGCTGACTTGCAAAGATTTTTCCTACCACGGTAAGGAGTGCAATCGGTCAGTAGTTTTTTGGCTGTGTTCTGTCCCGTTTTTTTAAATATGGGGACAACGATTGCACTCCGCCATGACATCGGGATTCTTCGATTCCGTAGAATGGATGCAAACAAAACATAACAGAATTTGGCCCATAGTTCTGGTTGTTGTTAGTTGCTGAATTGTCAGGCCATCTGGTCCAGGAGCTCTTGATGTGCTAAGTCTCATATTTCTTAAGATGTCATCCTTTTCGATCGTAATAGACCAAGCGTTTACAGGCTCTTGTTGTGTAATCACTATACCGAAATGCTGTTCAGCAAAGAAAATAACGTGGTCAACCCGCATTTTTTCCGATAACATGTTATTTATAAGCGCTCCTTGAGGTACATATACATCGTTCAACAAATTCCAAAGGGAGCTTGTATTTCTTTTAGTTGGTCTCCATCAACTCAGCATCCTGTTGAATCATTACGGATCTATGGCTGATTAACCAGTTCTTGTAGGTTTGTTTTGCTTGTTTTTTTTTAGTCTGAGAGCTTCTTCAGCTGGATAAGTTTTAGCGATTCTTATTGCTTTATTTAGGACTTTTTTTTTTTGTTTGCCATTTCATGGCCCCACACATGACTTTTTTTGAAGTCAGAATTTGATTACGTAGTGCTTGTTTCCCGATATGCATCTAGGAGCGCAGTATATTCCGGTCTCTCTGGGTCATGCTTATTCTCTAATGATGTTAGTATGTCACGTATGTTGTTCTCGTCTAGCCGGAGACGATTTCGCCCTGGTACCACGACTAAGTGCTCCAGTTTAGATAGTTCTCTCTTTTTTTTTTCATTTGATGTACTTTCAGTTGAAGTTTTAGCATGCAGTGATCACTTTGATCCATGTTGAAAACTTGTAGTTTTTCGACCTGGGTTCCCCGTCTCCCAGTGGCAAACATGTAGTCAATAGTTGACTTTTGTTGATTTCTTTGTCAGGTAAAGTTAGCTGGAACGTCTCCACGGGTGTTTCCGTTTAGCATCTTGAGATTCCATACTATTTCATGCATCCATGCTTCGGCCATTACTGCCTTATTTGTATGCTGGTATTCTTTGGAGGGTGGGTTCTGTTTTAGTAGGCAATTTATATTTAGATCTCCAAAAATCAGAATATTCACATCTGCCTCTTTGCAATAGATTTCGCTTAGAATTTCAGAGACTTGGGAGATAAATCTTTCTTGACGGGTAGCGCCATGTTGCCAGTATAAATTCATTACCACCAAGGTCTTACCGATTTTCTTCGCATGCAACGGTAGAGAAATCTTAACTACTTGAATGTATGGTGATCCATTTTTATGGAGGACAATACGTGCACAGCTTTTAGCTCTTACCAGGGTTAAAAGGCCGGACATCGGCCTGCCCTTGACGTCCTTGATAGCTGGATTAAAAGCGGTCTCAAATCCCTCGGCTATCGGATTTTCCAAAAGCCATGTCTCCTGGAGACAGACAATATCTATGAGTCCAAGTTCTTTTGATTTCTCTCCAAAAAGATGGGTATGTCCTTGTATTCCAGGATGCTATACAGAAATGTTCCCAGTGGCCGGTCGCTAGACGTTAGCTCTCATTTACCCTGTTGAGCATTTTCGCCACCCAGGTCCAGTTTTGCTCATTACAGGCATCTAAGGTGGTATTTCCGGTTGACGTATTGGTCTGTGCGATGGTGATCAAGTCTCTTTCAAGATCCCATCTCTTTCTATTATCACCACCATTTTCAGAATCCGATTTCAAGGTCAACAGGTTACCTTCTGTAAGTAACTTAGCGTCATTACTTTCGACTGCCCCAGGCACAGGGCGCAACTCTCGTCGCATTTGTAGTTCATGCCACATTCCTTCACTTATTTCAGTAATGTCGAATCCCAGTGAATTTATTTGGATACAGGACTCCAACAAGGAATCTCTGATAATTTTGGATGCAATGTGCAGAATTACACAATCGGTCAGCTTTTCTTCTTCAAATTCGACAGTTTGAATATCTTCCGAGATTAGTCCTCAGTTGTGGTATGTGGTGAAAAAGGGTGAGGACATTTTTCCTGTTTAGGATCAGTCCATCTTTTTTCTTTTTGAATTCGTTCCAACCGTACAAGATATTTCCCAATTTTTTTTTTGCATTTGATGCCTGCCGGTGACACCTTTGGAGACTTGTAGTTTCACCTTTTGCCTAATGAATTGATGACTTTTCTTTTTCCTTATGTAGATCAAAAGCTATCTTTTTTGATCTTGGAGAATCTCCATGTTTATTTAGGTCATAGTGCTCGTTTATAGTTGAGTGACTTCGTTTGGCAGATGCAATATTTTGCACTTTTGGGCAATTAGCCGCCTCAACTAAAGCTCTTCTAGCACCCAGGGTAAGGAATTGGTCAGTTTCTTGTCAGTTTCTTGTCAGTTTCTTGTCGGTAGCTTTCATAGAAGGAACATTACTTTTGCTAGCTACAAACTTAACGCATATTCTGGTGCTGATTTCTGCCTGTTCAGTGTGAGGAGAACTAGAATCTATGTTAATTGGAAGATTTGGCAGACTATTAACCTATTGAACTATTCGGAATCATGTGGCTCACTCACTTCGATATGTTCCTCTTCGCACTCGCTTGATTTGTACGTAGACAAATCCAAAAGATCCATTGGAATGCTGTCACCAATTCGAAAGATCCTCTGGTTTACTTGTCATTTGCATATTCAAAGTAGGGGCCTCATTACAATTTGGTCCAGTGTTCGTTTTTTTTACACAGATATTATCTTTGGTAGTAATACTGAAGACTTTGATGTTCCTCAGAAATGATCTGACATTCGCTTGTTGTGATTTTCTTTTTTTTTCAAATTTTTTGGTTTTTTTTCTCCAATAAGACAGTAGTTGAGACTTTTTTTGTAGGTTCCGCTTTTTTTGGTCTAAATATGGGGAACATTTTACCCTCCGTTAGAGTAGCTTCTACCTGCGGCTTTTCTCCGGTACATATCTCGGGTCGATTTCCGGGAATGGCTTGGGTAGCCATCTGGTCCATCGGATTGCCCATGAGTCCTTCAGCATTCGCAGAGGTGGAGGGAAGACATTCTCATGCGTCAGGAACATTCAGAGAGATAGAGAATGGGCTTTCACTTGCGTTTTCTTGCGTCAACACATTCAATCAATGTTGTTCAGGAGTAATTTCAGAGATTAGTCTGATCGGTTTTTCCTGCCCCGTAGGTTGATCTTGATCTCTCACAGCTACTTCCTTTGAGTGCCTACCTTCTCCTCCACAGGATGTTGCCTGATTAGCTTCCTTTGTCAGGATTTCAACATTAGATATGTGTTTCATTTTGTCCTTTCGTTTTAGCGATTGGCCTACATCCGTTGAATCTCTGGTTAGGTCAACATCATTTGGCTCGTTATTTTATTTCTGTGGCAATTAAGTCCTTCGTATTTCGAACTGAGTCATTTTCTAGTTGTTTGGCAGATTTACAGCCTGCTAGCTCGCCTGGAGCCATGTTACTGACAGTAAGATCCTGATCTGAATTCACTGGGTTTGTAGAGTCAATTCTTTTGCATTTTCAGAAGGGCAATGGCTTCACGAACAACTTCCGTGAACAGCCGTTTATCTGCTGCACTGTTTTTGGTGTGTTCTAGCATAATTCTTACGTTTGCTTCAAAGTTGGAATTGCCAATTGTCATTGCTAGTTTGCTGGAGGCCATTTCCTGCTCCACTGATATTTTTGAGTTCAATAGAGCTAGCAGTGTTTGATCTTTTATGTTTTCATTTAACTGCTCATAGAGTTTGGTGAAAGGCGCCATTGTTATAGTGAGTGCTGCCATTATCATGTGATTCAGATTTTTGCTGAGCTTGTTAGAGATTACAGGCCAAAGCTTCAGATGCGTTTAAAGACTTAAGTTCCAGTAAGGCTTGCGCAGGTATGCGAGGTTGTCTGATGTTAGTATGTATTACCAGCATATCCTCATCCACATCACTTTCAGATGAGTGTGATGTAGAAGAGTCCTCGATTGTAAGGTTCCGGCGTTCTGTTTGAATCTTCATGGAGTGCCTTTTTTGAGAGACAGTCAAGTTCTCGTCCGAGCTGGACAGCAATCTTCGTCTTTTTACAGGGGGTTTGGGGACTAAGATCACACTATCATTCACTTTGGTGAAGCGATCAGGAGCCTCCAGTTCTTTACAAATGTTGTCATTAACTTGGTATAGTGAGGGTCTCACACCTTTGTCCTCTTTATCATTATTGTCCTCTTTGTCTTCTTCACCATTAATCGCTTGTACTCTGCTGATTTCCAAGTCTGGCATTAATTGCAATGATCTCTTTCAGCACTTTATCCACGTCTACAATTGAACTGCGTCTGAGTCTTCATTCATAGGGCTCTTTGGACTCTCAGGTACTGTAGGTACCACATGGGACAGATCTACACAGTTTCCCGAGTAATTGGGGGGCGTCAAATCCACGCCATCTGCATCATACTGGGTCTTATTTTTTGACTTGGGCAAGAGCTGTATGGCTCGAGAGGCTAATGCTTGTAGAGGCAGGACCTTAAGTTGGTCACACTTCTTTTTACTGCCAAAGCTGGATGAGCCTCCAGTCACGTTCTACTTAACACCCGGAATGAAACAATGTGTTCCAGTGGCAGTGTATTCGGGGCTGGCTGTAAAAACGTTACAGGCAGAGGTGAGGCTGTCGGGGCGGAGATTGCATTCTTGCCGATCCCATTGGTTTCCAAAATATCTAGCAGTGGGAGTGCTGGCAGTGCAATCCTAAAAGGTGTCGGTTGTGAGTGAGGAGACAGAGGGACAGGACATTGCACAGGACACGGTGCAACTTACCAGGGAGCTCACACTGGGTCCAATCCTCTCTCCAGCACTTCGAGCTAGGAATCATCTTTGTCGCCATGTGAGAGGAGGGCCCGGCCCCTCCTTCCCCCACATCCCAGCCTCCGAATCAACACAAGTACAGGCACGCGCTCCAGACACGCAGTAGCAAACGAAGTCTGGAGAGAAGGCTGTTGTAGCTACAATACTAGGCGTACAAGCCGCCTTTGTTTGAGTCCCAATTGCCATGCTGCTCGGGTTGCACTCCAGTGCACCCCGAGCAACACGAACAACACTCTGCGCACTCCGCATCGCTCCGCGACGGGGGCAGAGTTTTTGTGAGGAATGGACTTCCTCAAGCAACGAAGTGTACAGGCAGCAAACTCCTCGTTCAGTCAGCAGGGTCTTCACATGAACAACACTCTGCGCACTCCGCCACTCTCTTAAATATTAGTCTGCCCGTCATGATTAAGACTTTATATATTCTCGATGGGATGCCCTTTCTACTAGCAGAAATGTCTACAACTTTCTCAAACAGTGTTAAGTCTCTAGAATGATTCTCGCCACACTTCTGTTCAGAGAGAATATTCTTTTAAGGCAAATGTAGTCGGAAATTGCAATAGAATCGCTGCCCAAAGTGTCTCGTCTCCTCACATTCCACTAATCTTCCCCCGTAAAGCTTTCCCCAGCCCTTTCCAGCCCTCTGTTAGACCATTGTTGAGAGCCTTTGACGGGACGGGAGAGTTCGATCCGGGGACCCCATATCAACGTCATTGGTGAGGGCCATGAGGAAGGCATATCATTTAACTGTTCTCTCTCCATAATGGCCAAAGAACGGCCCAGGTAGGGTACTCCAACAATTTTCTTGGTAATATCTTTAGTAGCAGCCCACAAAAAGTCTATGACCTTCCGAAGATGAGATTCCAAATCTTCAAGGTAGGTCCAATATGTTCTCTGGTCCTCCCTAATATGTTGTAACATTACTCTCAATTGGGAGGCCTGATAGTACTGGAGGAAGTCAGGGACCCCGAATCCCCGAGGGGAGGGTAAACCTAGATCTCTTCAGCCTGGGAGTTTTGATTTGCCAAATTAATCTGCTCACGATGGTATTTGGATCCGTAAAGAAAGTTGTGGATAATTCCTGGTTGTGCTGTAAAGGGGTATAGGAGCCGAGGGAAAATAAGAATTTTTACTGAGCGATGAGTCCTGCATCCATACCAAGACCATATCCTTGGATCCCACATTTTGAAGTCTTAAAATTCTCCAACAATGGGTCAAAGTTAGCCCGTTTTATTTTACCCAAGTTCCTAGTGATGTGTTCTTTGAGATATTTAATGCCCTATTTCTTCACTGTTCCCCCTACATCTCCTATCAGCATTGCTCAAGATGTATCAATATTTATCTTAAGGCCTGAATAGTAGCCAAAGGTCGAACTGTGAGATTATTGAAGTCTAGTTCCCTGCATGTGATCCCTTGGATTAGCTGGTTACATCTGATGCATATGGCCAGTGGCTCCATTGTCGGGGCGTACAGCAGGAGCAGTCAGGTCCCAGCTTCTAATCCTGCAGACGCTAAAGATAAACCCAGCCCCCTCCGAAGTCGTGGGCTCCACGGGTTTAAGTGACTACTGCTGAGCTGACAACCCTGTGGGGAAAGGAGAAGTGGATAAAACCAAAAATGACAGGACACTTCTTGAGGCTCTCTCACTTTGTTGACCAGAGGAAAGCTTTTGACCTGTAAACCAAATGCAAGAGGTTATCTCCTTACTTACTACACCTCCTTCTCCTCTCAAAATACTCCCCGCCTGATTACCTGCCAGCCTTTTCTGAGCTCGAAAGCTCCTCTAAATCCTCTTAATAATCTGCTCAGTGGTGACTGTAGTACTGTTCAAGGTATACACTCCTCAGTCAGATCCTGCAAGGGGAATTCTGTGTATGTCCCTATAGAGCTTACTCTCTCTCTGGTAAAAATCTGTGATTGTTTTCTAAACCCTAAATGACTGATCCTGACATCTCAGCTATACTGCTCCTTTCTTTTCTACTTGTCTTCTTCCAGTTAGTTTTATATTGACCTGTACTACGATCTGGGTCTTTTTAAAGTGAAGTCTTATTACCTCTCCTTCTTACAGGAATTTGAACACCTGTTTATGTCTCTCTTAATGTTTGCAGTTTCTCTGTCTGGTCTTTATTTGATTTCCTTATTACTGATGACCTGCAGTCACTAGCTCTCTGCTTGAACTGCTTTTAAAAGTCTAAATATCACAGCACTGCCATGTGTAGCCTTCTACAGAAAATATTTCTTTGTTGCTTCGTTGACAGCGCTGCCACGTTTCTTTACCATGTCACATTTGGTTTACTCAGCTAGGTTTCACCACGTCGCTGCGCTCTTGTGCGTTCCATTAAAGTCTAATGCACTTACCAAAGGTATAGTTCACTGTGCAGCCGCACTTGCAGAGTTTCATGCAAGTGTTGCTAAGGAACCTGCTATGCAACGTCACAACGCCTCTGCGTGCCACAAGGGCCTTTCCTCTGAACTCCTCGCCGCTCAAGTAATTCTGTAATGTAGCAAAGACCACTGATAGAAGATTACCAGTGCAGGAGCACATTATCAGCTGCCACTACGCTTGGACTATTTTAAGAACACTTAACATATTTACAGTTCCGGCCTACAATTACATTCATCTTCTTCTAGTCCTCAAATACCCTAAAAGAGTTCACTAAAAATGAAACTGTTTATCTAAATCCACTTAGCTCTTTGGTTCTTGAAAAGTAAACTTCTTCTCTGGTCTCTTCATGAAAAAACAGCTAATTCAGTCTGTCAGGAGCTCATGTTTGCTGTGACCTGTTGTGCTCACATCCTGAATGAAAGGCAGTTTAGAATTCCACCAAACATTACAAGCTGCCTTTCTTGAACTGGAGTATTTTCACTGCAGGGCCCTAACGGTACCTCCTCCATAAGGCCCTGTCCAAGGGCCAGGCCTCTCTGGATTTCTATGATGGAAACTCTTCACCAGTATAGAGGCGTGAACATCCTTGGCCAATTCCCACAACCTCTCCTCCGGACCACAACTCTTCAAATCCACCAAATACAGCAATCTCCCTCGAACCTTCCATGGAAACCTTCCATGCATGCACCTCATACTCATCCCCTGGTCCTTACCTTAAAACTGGCCCTGGGCTTTCTTGTAACCCAGTTTTCTGTAAGCATGGCTTCAACAAACTAACCTGAATCGTTGGATGGATTTTGAGCCACTGCAGTAAATTTAACCTCCCTGTCACTGGAGAAAAGTTATTTCAACCTTGAATGGCCCAATACGCATGGACTAAACTAATTACTCCCTTTTTAAGGAAATGTTTTTGGTAGACGGCCAGACTGAATGGCCCACTTGATAACGTGAAGCAACCCTACATTTTAAATCTGCAAACCTCCTTTATTACTCATCTTACTTTTCTGTAATGCTTCCACTGCTTTTTTCAGATCCTCCCCTATAATCTTGAGCCTGCCCTCCACCTCTGGAACCTGAACTTGCTTCACAATTCTCTTAAATCAACAAGGGTGAAAACCTTGATTTACAAAAAAGGAGTGACATAGAAGTAGAGTCCTTAGCTGCGTTATAGGAACATTCAGTGAGCCACAATAACTCCACCCATCCTTCTCCAGTTCCTGATTGACCCTCTGTTTGACCATTTGCTTCGGGATGATAACTCATGGTTAGCTTGATATTAATTCCCAACCCCTTACGAAATGCTCGCCAAACCTTTAAAGTAAATTGCGACCCTCAGTCTGAATTTACCTCACTAGGCAGACCATGAAGCCTCACTATGTCTTGCAAGAACGCCTGCCCAGGAGAAGAAGCAGTAGCAGTGCCTTTGATTGGAATGAAATACCCAGTCTTGGTTAACAAGTCGAACAACCTTTATCCGGATATAACCCATAGACACTGTGTGCCAAGGGCGGGGAGGAATCAGTAACAACCTTTTAAAAACCTGCAAGTTTTGTATTCTCCGTCTTGGCCCGAGCACACACTCCACAGGTGTTCACATAATTTAAGACATCTTACCTCGTTCTTACCACAAGACTTCTTGATGAAGCAACTGTCTTTCTATAGCCAGGATGACCTGCTAATACTGAATCGTGGCATTATTTAACGCCACCTCTTGCAGACGTTAGAGGTAAATGTAACTTGGAATCCGAATACAAAAGACCCTCCTTGACCTGCCTCACCAGAGCCTCTCTGGCCCACTCTTCTCCTTGTTCTGCAGATGTCTGACGACAAATCTGTTTGCAAAATCAGGGTCTTTTTGACTTCCCCAACAATGAAGTTCTTGTCCCCAACAAAGGAAGTGTAGCTAAAGCATTCATCTTTTCACTACCAGGCTTACATCTCGATAGGACATCTACTTTGCCATTCTGGTGACCTGGTTTGAAGGTAATGACAAAAACAAGGACCAGCAGAGTTAAGGCAGCATTAAGGTCTTGGCAGATTGTAGAAAGGTAACATTTCTGTGATCGGTGAGAACAGTCACCTTATGTCAGGCTCCCAGAAGTAATGTCTCCATTACTCAAAGGTTGCCTTCATAGCTAGTAATTCCCAATCTGAAATGGTGTAGTTCCTTTCTGCAGGGGAACATTTCCTAGAGAAAAAGGCCACTGGATGGAGCGGACCGTAACAATGTCGCTGTGACAGCACTGCCCACATAGCAACATTAAAAATGCATCTGCCTCAACGAAGAAAGGCTGCTCTACGTCTGGATGTAATAAGATTGGTCCATTAGTGAATTTCAGCTTAAGGTACTGAAAGGCTTTCTGTGCATCTATACTCCAGTCAATCTTTGCACCTTTCTTCAGCAGCCAAGTAAGCAGCATCACTACCATCATTCCTGGCCTTTTCTAGGGTCCTCGCTTTCTCTGCATAAGAATGAAACCATGCAAGTACTGACTTGGGGCCTTGGGCACCCCTCCTACACGATGAGCCCCATCGGTGGTAGGTTCAACTTTTGTTCTCCTCACCAAATAGCGTATTGACGCCAGCATTGATTGCCCTTATTAAATCTTTCTCTGTTTCTCCTTCCCTTTCTGGGAAATCCAAAGAACCTCAGATTATTTCATCGTTCTTGATTTCAAAATTGTCCATTTTGAGAGAGTACTTCTTTCCTCCTTTCCACTTCGTCTCGTATCTAGTCTTGTATCTAGTCTCTGATCTATCTGCATTAAAAAAAATGTCTGTAGACGACTGACTTGTCTCTCGGCCCTTCGTTCATCCATTAGGTCAACTCTTCTGTCAAGTTTGTCCATTCTGTGACTGGTATCTGCGCAAATCCCGCTAATCTCCTCCAGGAGGGTGGCAATGTCTTTTTTGTTTTTCTTCTTTTTTTCTTTTTTTTTTTTTTTTTAGAATTTATTTGTTGGGCATGGTCTCCCCCACCGCTTCTGCCTGGTTGACGCTTCCATGGGCGATTGGTTCAGGGAGAGGCCAAGAAAGGGAAATTGCTGAAGGGATTCCTTCCAGCTCATAGACTGAGTGGAGCAGGAATTAATGCACCAACTCTATCAAACCACCCCTTACCACATTGAACTCGGGGAGCATGACCATCACCTCTGGTGCTCCCTATGCATGACGTCAGGCATAGCCTCCCAGTTATACACACTGTTTGTTCGCAGTGCTTGGAACACCAGGTGGGAGGGTGTCTCTGGGCCCTCCAGTGTGAGTCACACTGGAGGGGGTGGCCTGGAACCAGCTTTACTTTGCCTCACCTGCGTTGGGTACACTTTCTTAGAGCGCTTCTAGGAGCCTAGAGTTACAGGTATGCCCCGCCGGCCACTTGCTGATAGTCGGGCGGACCCTCCCCTTCTATCCCACACCGTGGGACTACAGGCTCTGTCCCAAGGGCCTTCTTGAGGGCCTGTTCGATAGGGGTAGCTGATGGCCAAGTCTCTGACACCTTCCTCCTTCAAAGCCCCTGTGGGGAGCACCAGATCGCTCCCCCAATACACAGTGCATCTGCTTCATGGCTCCACTATTGGGACAGTTGGGCTACACTCTGTTCTGGATCCTCCGCAGGCTCCTAGAGACACGGAGGCCGGCACCTGGATGAATGACGTTGCAGATGGCGTTCCCGGTTACGCCATCAAATCCAACCCAACCCCTGTGCCCGCTTACCTTTAAGGTTTCTGGTGCTTCCCCGGCTTCCGACACAAATGGAGTTGGTGGGCTGGCGCGCAGTGCCAGGGTTCCTACACCGGCGATCGATTGTGCTCTCCCCCTCCAGGCTCCACACCAGTCATGCGGTTTCAGTCCCTGTGAGCCTGTCAACACTGTGCACTCAGCTCTACGCAGCCTTTGTGCTGCAATTTCAATGCTGCTCCTTTCGGTGCTCCTGAGCGGCTTAGGGCCTTGCTCGCTCTCGGCTCCACTTCAAATGGTGGTAGCTCTGGGATCTCTCCTGCTAGATACTCATGACTGCTCTCAAGCCCATGCGCCTCAGTGGGCCATAAAAATCTTCTCAATCGGGGTGGTGGGGGGGTTTCGAAAAAGGGAGGGCTTGGATCTCATTTATTAATCCGGTCGTCTGGATCTACGAGATCAGGCAACCAGCATCCCCACGCCCCCGGGTGTCCTCTGTTTCTAGGCTTTTAAACACATTCAGAAGCTGGGTGCTTCAATGTCTCCCATTTATCAACTTCTTGTTTCTTCCCTTCAATAATATAATTTTCCCTTGGTTTAAGTTGAGGGACCTTTCCCTGATCTTTCTTCCAAGTAATGGAGCTTCTTATCACATAAGAAAATGGGGCGCCTCTGTCATTCCCCATTAACTTAGTCTGATTTACTACATAGGAATCATTTCCCTTGACTTTATGGTTTGAATAGGTGTCTTTCTCCCCATTCTCTATCTTCCAAGTCTAGGGCCTGGGCAACCCGCGTACCTTGATCCTTGAGTTGTCTGCCCCAGATAACGGTGGACTCTTCAGAGGGTTTACCCACTGCTTCTAGCTCTTCTTTGCATGCGAGCGGTTGCTGCATTCTTTCCCGCTGGACGTCCTTGCCCCACTTCGCTTTCTTGTCTAGAGCAAAGAAGTCACGTCGCTCACTTCCGCGGTTCAGTGCAGTATTAATGCTTGCTTCACGAGCAAAGGAATTTCTCCACTTTCCTTCCCTGTATTCACCAGACGTTCGTGGGCTCCTCGCCCACCACGTTTGTCGTAGTCGCGCCTCCAGGTCGGTGTCGACATGCTTCGCTGTTTCTTCTCTAGCTTCACTCTGGGGTTTACACTGCGTCTTTCCCTGACGCCCTCTCCCCTCTGCACCGCATCTGGTTCTGCGGTTCATTGCAGCTCTGTCTTTGGGTGTGGCTACGTCAGAGTCTTGCGTTTTGCATATGCTCTCACTTCCATTCCGGAGTCATCAGCTTTTTATTTTTATCGCTGAAACGAGAGGGGGCGGATTATTCATTAGGGCTGATTAAAATCATAGGAAGTTCCCCATTCTTTGAAGGAAAGTCCTTGGTGGTTTTGTACACCTCAGTTGTTCCCATATAAGCAGATAGTAACGTTTCTGTAAGAAGTTCCATGCAGGAATTGGAGTCCTTTTCCCCTAGAGGGGAGTCCCTCACATTGAGGTCTCGCTTTCCCCAAACCAATTGGATGGGTTTTGCTAAGTGGGCTCCACTCTTGCTTCAAACAGTGTCTCTTCCCCTAAGAGAGAAGGGACTAACACCCTAGATTCATCACAAAGGTCATTGAGGAGGTGAACTTGTACCTATGGCAAAAGAAATGCAAGACTCGATTCAATAGAATTCCTCACACTTTACTTTAACTTGTAAGGTGTTGAACCCAAGCAGCGATTTGTCAAGGCCATCACTGAGGTACCACTGCTTAAAAGCCGGCAGGAGGTAATGTCCTTACTACATCTGATTGAACATTGCACTGTTTGTTGACCACACGGAGGGCTTTTGTGGGCTTAGCAAAAATAATGCAACGTTTAAGTGGACTGAGGAGTGTATGAAGGAGTTTGCAGAACTCAAAGCCATTGCCAGAGCTCCAGCTCTTGGTCAATTCGACTCAGACTGTGTGGCCATGACTGATGTGACCGAGATGGGTTTACTTGCTGTTTTACTCCAAAACGAAAAGGCATGCACGATATTCTTGCGTATGCCCACCATCCTTGAAGTGCAAACAAAGTACTCTATGGGTTATAAAGAAGCACTGAGATGCGTTTGTGAAGTGGGCAGATACTGCACACACTTGTGGGGGTTCGAAATCGTAGGATTGAGGTTGGCAATTTTCAGTCAGTGGCATCACTTTGATGTCAAGCATGCCCTTGAGAGAGAGAGAATGCGATTGTGGACTTGGCCTGCAACCCCATTGAGAAAGGAGGAGAGAGTATGAATTATTGGAGTGGGAATATCTGGTCTTGCAGTTGGAGGACTGTGCTGTGGCAGAGGATAAATGACATGGATTTGGGTCAAGACCCCAAGCGTGGGAAGGTGTACCGGGCGGGAGGTTGGGCTCAAGCGTGAGGAGACCTAAAGGAGACCTAAAGCCGTACCAGCAGATCAGATTTATTGTTTGTAAAGTTTATAAAGGTAGCAAAATAGTCTTACCTGAAGGGGGTCAGAGAGCAGTTGCTTGAGGCATGCCACAAGGGTTATCTAGGTATGACCAAAGTGAGAGTGAAGGAAGAAAACTGTTGGCCAGGGGAAGACTCGGCTGTAGAGGAATCCATTTTGGCTTTCTCCGGCCACCTGCCTTGAGCTGCTTGGCTCTGCAGTGCTCGTACATCTTCTCTGACTTCATGGAACTCGTAGTCCTTGCAGGGACAGGTTCCATTCTTCAAAGTCACTTAGTTATTCTGCTGGAATGTGTGGTATTCTTAGTTCCAAGTCCTTTTCTGACCTTTCCTCTGCTGGCCGCAGATGTAAGCAAGATTCTGATTGGCACTTGTGTTAAAGGTATGAGAAAGTTGGCCCACACCTAGGCAACTGACTAGTCTAGTGGTAAACTAAGGGTACAGGGTAGCTAAAGGTAAACTATACATTTTATATTTAATGTCCACACAATGATACTGAAAATATCTTGTTTTGCTCCTCGGGAAACTGTAATGCAGAATTACAGGAAAGTAACATTGTAAAATGGCTAGTTCAGTGTTTTATCTTGGACCTTGTCAAGTGTGGGTCACAAGGAGTCAGCTGGAGCCTCAAGGTATCGAGGTTGAGTTTTTAATTGGGACATTCCCCAAAGTTAGGATTGCTTCGAAGAATGCTTCAGCAGAGGTTCCACAGGTTGTCCTGTGGTTGTTTGTTTCTCTGTAATTCAACACCTGTCCCTGGATTGACCATGTTTATGGATGTTGACAAAAAGTAGCACCAGATCTTAAAATAGGAAATGCAGCCACTGGAATCGCTCTGCGCTTTTTCTCAGTTCATATTAGTTGTGGTGGAGAAGGTTTAAGAGCGGGTTGCCTGCAGAAGGCATTTAATTGAGACACTACTGGTTAATTATAAAAGTTTTGGGCAGGTAGAGGGTAAATATTACTGGACATCCAAGGACAAAACTGAAGATCATTTGATATCTTTGTGGTAAGAGAGAATGAGGGTAATGGTAGCACCTGGGTGTGCCTGGCATTAGTAATCTTCTGTCAAGTTGTGTTTTTCCAGCACAGGGTCTTCAATGAATAATGGGAGTTGAACAATCACTCTGACCCACTGTCTCCTGATAAACATGGGGGCATGGGGGCATTTGTTTTTCAAACTTTGATAGACCTCTATGCTTGGGTAGTGTTGTTAGGGTACCTTTGAACAAAGTGGACTTTCTGCAACGCTGCATGCTCTGTGCAGGCGGAAACCTATGCTGTATGAGAATGCTGAAGTTTTATTTTCATTGTTTTCATCAGACTCAAATCAAGTTGTTGACCGGAAAAAAAGTGCACATTGCCCTTTCTTTCGACATACTTTATTTCTGCGGGAATACTGTTAGTGTGCAAAAGATATTTGCTTTCAGTGAGCCGGCATACTCCTATGTCCCGTCCCCTTTCATCCATACCTAATTGGAGTTAGCCCAAGGGAACGAGAACAGGGCTCTTTTTGCACAGCATGAAAATAATCCTTCCCCTTTAAATGTTGTGTTGCGTGTTAGGGCACTGCAGCGTGGCATGGTTAACCCTACTAGCAACACGTGTCTGTCCTTTTCCGTACCTTGACTGGACTGGATGCTCTGTGCAGCACGCATTTTCATTTTGTGACACATTTTTGTTCCCCCCTAAATTACTTTCTTCATCATGACGCCCATCAACACCACTCGGTCCTTTTTATGACACATCTAACTGTTCCCTTGTTGTGTTCTTCCTGTGGCAAGAATTGCACAGTGGTGGATTCCCACAGTCGTTGCCTCGAGTACGTAGGCCCTGAGCACAGGTGGCTTGGTGTAAGGAACTCATGGTGGCAACAGTAAAGGCGGAAACAAGTGATCACAGTTCTAGGGTGTTTATTAAACTATATAACTGCGTTGGAAAAACGCCTTGTCTAAACATAAATCTAGGATGGGAGCAAGCTACGACCATCAGATAATAAAAAGGCAGTCCTAGTGGCGTCTTGTCAAATAAAAAGGGCGTATACCAAGAAAAGCCTATTGCCAATCCTTACAACTAAATGTTCATTAGAAAAAAAGCAGTGTTCCTCTCTCTTCCCCACGTTTAAGCACGGGACAAGGTGCGATTCCGTAGCAGAGCACACGCTCTTGGCCATCAGGACCTTTGGCGGTTAAGTCTCTTTTCTACAAAGTCTCTTGCCTCCGAGGACCTGATGTATCCAAAATAATAAACAAAAAGTTCCTTTCCAAATATACGTTGGGTGATGACCTTCACCCCTGGATCCCCCTCTTCGAGGCTCAGACCTTTTTCGAATCTCAACCTCCCTCAACCGGGTTCATTCTGGCTTATTCAAATGATTTCTCTGTTGTAGTTCACATGTCGGTGGGGTGATACCCCTGGATCCCCCTCTTTCAGGCTCAAACCCTTCTTGTATGTTTGCCTCCCTCTGTTGGGTTCGCTGTGATTATTTGCGGTGGGTGATGATTTTCACCCTTGTATCCCCCTCTCCTGGCTTAGATCCTTCTCTAATGTTCTTTCAAATCAATCAGGTCTGACATTCACAAATCCTGATGTCTTTTTAAACAGTTCACTTTGGACACCCCTCTGCCGGGTTTACCTTTTGTCAACACACTGTTTATCAGGTTTTTTAGGCTTCGCCCCATCTCATCAGCATCCCTCCGTTGGGTTCACTCTTGCCAACCTTTGCCAATCACACTATTTCTTCTATGTTCGCACGATGCGCAATTTACTTCCCTTAGCTTTACCTTGTCTGCCGGTCAAGGACTTTCAACAGTACAGAGGATTTTGCTAGACACCCGCATGACCATTTTGACCCCTTTCTTGCCTTTCCCAAGGCTTTCTGGTAATGGTAGTTTCAACAATAGGGTAATCGCCTAGAGTTTCGCGAGTGAGCACCCATGTGGTGCCTGACTCTTCATGTTTGGTTTTCATCTCATATTAACAGTTCTTTGTATTTCTTAAATTAGCCATTTGCTACATTTGTTCAACACAGTCTGGTTTCTTTTCGGCTCTCCCCTTGACTCACCGGCTGTGATGAACTGCTTGACTTTTCTCGTCTCTGGAGTCTAGGCCGGTACCACAGTGGCAAGCATCTGTCCCCGGCTTGGTTATCAGCGGAGGTGGGACCTGTGTACCATTGACATCTGCTGCAACACACACTGGTTATTGATCGCGGTACCTTCTGTGGAGGTTACATGGGCCTGGCTCGGAAAGGGCAAGGTTGATTCTCTCCTTGTCACCCTGTTAGCTGTCTTTCTCCTCCTCTTGAACTGCCATGCTGAGTTACCTCTCCCGTCGTGTGGTCTGCCTTGCTCGTAGTGTGCTCTCGTGCTCCACCTTTTATCCCTGTGGGGAAGGGCAAGGGCCGTGATCCTGGTCAATTGCCTGACTTTGACTGATCCTTGTGTTGGGACATGTCAGGTTAACGGCTCTGGTGTTAGTCTGTCATATTTCATGGTGTGCAAAAGTGTTTGTATCAGAAAAGGGGAAGGAGGTATAGTGCAGCCTATGTGGTAGGAGGGGGAAAAGGTATTCTAACAAGGGGGGATACCGCGTCCCACCCGCTGGTGTCCCAATTCCACTCCCTGAGGACTGCCCATCCAGGTGATCCTCCCTCACTGGTCCACCCCAAGGAACTGGATCCAATAGCGATGACCGTGTCCTGGCCACCTGGATGGCAGTTCCCCTGGGACTAATAAGTGAGACACCTTCAGGTTTCTCACAGTGGACTGCATGTCTTGCCACACTCTTCTGCCACATGTGCTTCGACGACAGGCTGTTGGCTATAGGTTTTCCACATGACTTCTCTGACCCACATCACTGATTTCATCGACACTAAGAACATTCAATCGCATATAATTTCTCCAGCACCCTGCACAAGTGAGAGGTACTAAATTGCTGTTGGGACTAGCCAACACTCTACCAGTGCTCAATGAGGCCTCACAGGCTTCCACCGGTGTTCGCACGAGGGCCCCTCAGGGTCTGATGCCAGAGCACGCTCCAAGGCCTCAGGCTTTTTCTGGTGCTTGCACGAAGGACCCCTCGGGGTTCTGGTACCAGGTCTGCTAGACCCAGGATGAAATCTGGGGGTCAGAAACCTACCAGGCTCAGAGAGCCTTACAGTCTCCTACCTACTAGAGTCCACCACAAGTGTTTTAGTGATCATACTGGGCCACGTTCTAAGTGCCAATCATCAAACTTTTAGCTCTGTGATGAGCAAGCCTTACATGTCACAGAAAAAGTGCAAAGGTCGGCCCATATGTTACGAAGGCATGCACTCTTCAGATACCGTTCCCTCCAACAGTAGATAAGGTGGTATTTGTGACAATGGATTGTTCACCAATTATCATTTGGTCCACCTCGTGTCAGTACCATCTTCATCCATGAGATTTGGTGCTCTGCCCCCTTACAAGCATTCTATTTGGTACCTGGCTCCAACGTATGCACCCCTGTGTCTTCTTTCTTATCAACTCCATCGTTGGCCAGAGAAGACCGATTTCTATTTTTTATTTATTTCAACACATAACGCACTCGGAACCCATGGTGGGCTAGTTTTAAAATGAGATTCTACCGCAGACGGTACCTCGTCAACCCATGTGGCGGGTCCTACCTGGCACTTATGAGATGCCTCCACCAGTTTCGGTTCCTAGTCCTCCAAGGGAACTGCTCGTCCTACATCTATAGCAGAAGCTACCTCTACTGTTGTGCCTCCTTCTGCACCTATTTTGCAGATGGATATTACTTCAGGTGATATCACTTCAGGTTCAGCACTGGCAGACCCTGCTCGGTTTCCTGTGGCAGAAACCCTGTGGCAGGATACGGATGATATGATATGTTATGTTATGTTGAACGATTTATATAGCGCAGCTTACACCCGTAGGCAACATGGCTTTGAGGAGATCTAGTAAGAACAGGATAAGGTTAGAGAAGATACCACAAATTCATTAAATAAGGTTTTGCGATGACTCCTAGAAGCCAGATGGTTGTCAGTTTTGTGCAGGGAGAGAGGAAGCTTATAAGGTAACGGCTCCTACTTGTCTGGCCAAATTACACATGCTCTTAATCAAGCTCCAGAACTTTTTAAGGTTATTAAATCTTTAGCAGTCAGACCAACTCCTCCGATCCACTCCTCCCACGCAGTCCCTGTGCGATTCATTATCTAACTTAAACTATGGTCTGCTGATGAGTATGAGTTGCCATACAAAAGTGAGATCTGGCAGAAGATGAATAGTCAGTCCGCCATTTCTTCTCGACTTGCCTGGGATGCAGGCTAAGCTCAACCAGATAGGGGGGAAAACCATGGCTCAGAGGGGCGAGCTCTAAAGGTGATAGTTGATCAGCCTTAATATTAAGAGCAGATTCCAGCTGAGACAGACTGAGGTTTTCCAACTTGGCTGCAATTGCTATGTGACAGATTGCAGTCCATCTTCACTTGTGCGAAAAGGGTTGAATCACAGGAACTGGAAGTGCACAATCATTGAAGACAAATAGAAGCACAAAGTGGTCAGTCCACAGAACTTTAAAAGAAGGAAAGTCTGCAATCAATGTGAGGGCCGAAAAAGGCAAGATCTAGCCTATTGCCCTGTAAAATAAAAATAAAAATATATGGGTGGGGCCCATAATGCGTTGTAAGGGGGCCAGATAGACCATTGACTGCAAGAAACTGTCGATCCTTTCTGGCATGGTTTTTAAAGAGAGAAGATTCAAATCACCTAAGATTGCCAGGTGTGAGTGCTGATGTTTGAGGTCAGCCGCAAAGTCTAAGAACGAGTAACAGAATGCCATATCTTGAGTAGGTGGCCAGTATACCACAGCGCGTACAATGTTTGAGTTGGTGACAAAATATTTCGCACAAGCAGGGCTGTCATATGAATGTTATGCTGGAGGGCTAGTGGGGCGCACGACAGCGTGGCTCGAAAGATAACAGCTAAACCTCCACCCCGGATGAGCCTGTCAGCGTGCCAGATGTTATAGGGCATAGCTTGAATCTGAGTAGGATCAGATGTGTCCCGTAAAAAAGCCGAGATCGGGAGCCACATCATTGCATAAATCATAAGTCAAGAGCATGCGCTGAAATGGAGCGTGTGCTTTCAGCAATAAAAAAATAAAGTTTACCCCCAGCATCATGGTTCACACGTGCCGGGTCTGTGTATGCAGCAGTACAGTGCATTGCTGAAGGCAACGCAGTGTTTCTAGGGGCAATATGTAGCAGAGCTGAGCTAGAATATTTCCTTCTATAAGCAGAATGGCTGCTATGTGTAGTCCATTGGCCAGGTGGGCACAGACTGGCTTGACTTTTGGGCATCTATGACACGCATTAGGCACGCTCGCTGTGCAAACATGTCTCCCGGCACATATATGCCTCTGGAGCACATCAGGTGACTTGTGGCAGTTGGCCCAATTAAGATGGAAGAGATACTTCCGAAGCTGCCGGCGGATAAATAAAACGCCGTAGTAGCAGTACAATGAAAGCACAAGCTCTGTACTGGAAGGCTTTAGGGAAGTGTAAGTAAAAGCAACAGAATATTCAAAATGCACTAATAAAAATGAGCAAAATGATCTGCAAATAAACCCTTCTTACTTTAAAGCATGATGACTGTCGGTGAGGAAGATGAGTCTCCATTTCCCCGCGCATGTGGGGCGTTCAGGATTGCCAGAATAGGGTATTTTCAGAGCATGTCGTCTTTTCAGCTGTGTTTTCCTGAAATAGGACAGAGAAGTTGGTAATACCAATTCAAAAGGATGTCCTGATGGAAGCAGAAATGTCCTGGGAGATGCCACACTGTTTTGCCAATGTGTAAAATGATCGAGGCCAGGTATCATCAATTACTGTCAGACAGCAGGTCTGGCAGCAAATCCTCAACCTCAATCTTCCGCAGTATCGGCTGTGAATCTGTTTAATGGAACCTCTGCATCAGCCTCTTAGGGGTATACTCTCAATCTCCTATTTTGACTGAGGATGAAGTACTGGTTGTAGATGGAAGGAAAATGTGTGCCAATAGCTCATTTAAAATCAAAACCAACTTTCTTCAGCGGTATAAAAGCCATTAAAGTTCATCATACAAACATGAAATGTTCAAATGGACACAGACAAAATATACAGATTCCCAAATTACTCATAAAACGATGTGACACAGTTCGTAGCACCAAATGATAAGATTCGGGGGAGCAAACCCACAAACGATAATACCACTCTTTTGTAGCCTTCTTTAGCCATGGTAACATTAAAACACAATCATATACCCCAAAACACGGTTTCCTGGAGCTTAACCAAAACCAATGGACAAAGTCTTACTTTAAAAAAACCGGGTTCTACCCTTCAGTCTGAACGTGGCCCAGTCGCAGCTGACTTGTGAGCTCAACAAATTCATATTTATCTATACATACTAGTCAAAGCTAGTCAAAGCAGAAACCTTTCACCTTGCGAAAACATGACTTCAGCTATTGCTCAACCTATTCGTTAGTCTGGGTCTATCAGTAAATCAGAAATAACCCTGTTTGTCCTACTCAGGACATCAGGTTTATAGGTTTTTGATGGGACCTGAGCAGAAGGAGAGTTGATCCCGCACGGGAGATGTTTCGGAACATTAACTTGACTACTTCCCATTTCCTAAGTCTTCGAGAGATCTCTGCTTGGTGGTTCCAACACCTGCTGGGACTTATGGCGGATTCCATTCTGTTCTTTTTGCATGCCTAAAGAGGTTCAAGAGGTGGACAGTCTACTAAGATTTCAATTCTTCTGGATGCAAAGTCTTACTTTGATTGGTGGAACAACAAGAACAACTTGTAGGTAGGAGTTCTTTTCGAGGAACCCCCTTCTCGGAATATGTCACACTTCCCTCACAGGTTGGGGTGTGACTCTAGGCCAACTTCAGACTCCTGCTCTTTGGTCTCAATAAGAAAATCAATTGCATATAAATGTTCTGGAGCTTATATCGATTTTCAAGGCATTGAAATCATTCCTGCCTGTCATTTAAAACTCCTCTGTTCTGAAAAGGACTAACCAATTCTCATCCCCATGCCTGTTCAAAACCTGGGAATGGGCAATAATTAATCACCAAGTAACTCTCCAAGCAATTGTTTTGGCCAGAGAACTCAATGGACAGGCGGACAAGCTCAGTCGCCCCTCTCTCTAACCTCCAGTGGAGCTCAAGACTTCTGTGGTTCAGGAGATTTTCCAGATTTGAGAATATCCTTCGGTGGACTTGTTTGCAACTGTGCAGATTTGCAAATGCAAACTTTTTTTGTCTCTGATGGGACAGGATCCGGGCTTCCTGGGAGATGCTCTCAAAATATCTCTTGGATTGCTGGACCTTTTATACATTTCCTCCTCCCTCGCTGATACAGAGAGGCTTGTCGAAGTTCTGCTGTTCACTTGGCTGTTCTCTGATTCTCATGGCCTCATATTGGCCAACCTGCATTTGGTACTTGGATCTTCAAAGGCTGAAGCGGTCGGGCCAATATCTCCTGATATGACAGGATCGTCTGAGTCAGCAGTTGGCCAGATGTTGCTTCCCTTCGCTCCATCTCTAAGTTTAGTGTGTTGGTATTTGAAAAATTAGCTATTGGAAATTTAGGTTTATCTGAGCAGAACTTGTCAATAATTCAGGCTGCCAGGAAAGCATCTACAAGGAGTCGGTAGAGAAGTAAGTGGACTCTTTTGCTACTGGATGCTTGAACGCGCCTTCAATCCATGTTCCGTTTCTTTGAATATAAATTTATCATTCTTGTCTCACCTGGTTTTGTCAGGGGGCGTAGGATTCAGTTATGCAAATCATATTTATCAGCTTTTGGAGCACCCTTAGGCTCACAATGACTTTCTGTCTCGACATTAAGAGGCACTTCAAAGGCCTACTTCCGTTGCATCCACCTGTAAATAGACCTCATCCATCTAGGGATCTTAGTGTTGTGTTAGCGGCCCTGGTTCATAAGCTATTTGAAGCAATGGCTACAGCAGACATCAAATTGCTTTCATGTAAAACTGCTTTTTTTGGCAGAGGTGACATCTGCTAAAGGAGTTAGCAAAATTCATGCTCTGTCTGCTACATCCCCATACACAGGCTTTCATAAAGACAAGGTGGTACTTCGGTCTCTTTTCTTTTATTCCCCAAATTGTTCTCCTTTTTTTACATAAATCAGTAGGTTGTTCTTTTCACCTTATTTCCTTCTCCTCAAACCAATGATGAAAGAACTTTGCACTCTGGATGTGAGGCACTCGCTTACATTTTTGCTTGGACCGAACTAGAGAATTTAGAGAATCAGTCTGTTTCTAACACATGGTGGTTAAGTTTCTTAAGCTTCTATGGCAATGATCGTTTGCTGGAATGTCTCTTGCATTGAGGAGGCTTACAAGCTTCAATAGAAAACTGATCCCTTGAACTTAAACATATATGCGGTTAGAGCCAAGGGTACAGCTGGCGCCTTACAGAAGAATGTCCCTGTGGACATCATCAGCAAGCATTGCTGTTTGCCAGGTCGGATGCCAAATGTGGCCAGGAGGTCTTGCAAAACTGTGTTTGGTTGAGGCTATATGTCTGACTCCCGAGATTTTGTGATTTTCAATCTCCTGGAAGTATGGAAGGAAGGGGTTGTAACGGAGAAAGAAAAAATTACTCACCAGATTGACTTCTGTTTTTGTAGTCCATACACCCCTATCTTGCATACGCATCGCCTGCCTTCCTGCTTTAAATAAAGCTGTAGTTCAGATGACTCATGTAGCGGCTCCAAGGACTGACAAGTGTTGCTGGTGGGCAGAGTCTGCAGTGCTAACCACCCTCACACTGCTGCGCTTCGCTACACAAAACTTGCAGGGCAAGAGTCTTTTTTATGCTGCGCAAAGAGCTCTAATCCCGTTCTTTTTGGCAGACTCCTAGAAGTATGGATGAAAGGGGAGTAATGACTAAGAGTACAGAAGTCACTACGGTAAGTCTTTTTCTATGTCAAGCAAAAACTGTTTTGTATTTGTTTTTTTTTTACATTTCATGTAACAAAATGGATCATTCTGAACTGTAGCTGTCTATTGAAAAGTAACATTTCTCTCTTTGATGCACAGCTTCAGAAAAACTGCCTCCTATCACTGTGCAGTGACCGGATCTTACAAGATGTTCCATTCAACAGGTAAGGGGTTTAATTTCAGATAATATAAATATGTAGTCTGCACTCCCCAATAGAATGTATTTCTTCGTACCTTATGTTATATTCCTGTAAAATTGTGCAATGCTGCATTATATTCTATCAAAAACATACAAATGTAGACATTTAACACAAGACCATACATTCTTTGGTTATGGATCGATCAGTTCTAGATTGTATTTTCAGTGTGGAGCAGTGCTTGGTTTATGGCTAGTTCATAAAATATTGTTGGGGTCGTTTATCGATGCTCTTTACTGGAAATATATACTTAGGATGGGTAATAGATCCGAAGGAAACTAAAAAGTTCACAAGTAGTCAATAGTTAAGATCCAAATCTACAAGCACCACCCGCCCCACCAAAAGGGTTACTCAATAAGAGTGGGGGTGCACCACAAATTTGTATATGCATGCTAGCAGACTGATATGGATTTGTTCTTGCTTTGTTACGCTACATTTTATTAGCATGAACGTCCCTTCCTTGTGGGCATCATAAACTGTGCTGCCAAACTAAAATTTAAAAAGAAATTGATTTATTTCAGTAAATCATGCATTTGCTCAAAGTCGCATAAAACTGTCTGAAGCATATATTATGTACTTCTGTTATGACAAACCGTAAAACATGTAATAGATGTTCAACTTCTGGCTGCCTTCCACCGCTGACTTAAGCAACACTATCCAGTGAAATTCCAATGAAAATGAACCGGGAAGCAAATGAAAGCTAAACCTAACCATTAACCTTTTCAATTGACTTCACTCGTAACAGTTGTTTTTAGTATGTTTGTTAGCGAACTAAAAATAACCGTTATGAGTGAAATCAATTGAAAAGGTTTTTAATTGTTAGGCTTGGCTTTCATTTGCAAAATTCATGCTCTGTCTGCTACATCGCTTTATACGAGTTTTCATAAAGATAATTGCTCTCCTTTTTTCACATAAATCAGTAGTTCGTTCTTATTACCTTTTTTCCTTCTCCTCAAACCAAAGGTGAAAGAAATGTACTGTAGTGACTTCTGTATTTGTAGTCCATGGACCTCTTTCTTCCATACTCGTCGCATATTGGACAACTGATGTCTTGTCCAGGTGCAAAATGTTCACCCTTGATTTATCCATGACTATACAATCCAGGCTCTTCAGGGGGTAACAATCAAAAATGGTGCCTAATCCACAAATTAAGAAAGATCAATTGCATCTTGTATATTTTTCTATCAGTAAATTTAAATGTATGTTCTTTTTTATTTTTTTTTATTATGCAACAAAGATACCTGCACCCGAGGGCTACTTACACCAGTGGTTATCGCATCTGGGCCAAAAGCTCTTTAATGCTTATAAACTAGTGTAACTTGGGTACTTCTGGAAGTGCAATATCACATTGCTCCGAAGTATTTCTCTGTTTCCTATTAGTGGGTTACTCCGTTTTCTCCCTGGGGGATTACTATAGTGTTCCAAAGTGGAACACCCACTGTCAGAAGCACTCCTTTGAATCAAGTCCAACGTTAGCCATATCACTACTAACTCCATTTATTACTAACCTCCAGATTGGTAGATACCCCACCCCTAGTGTCTACGCAATCTGCTTGTACTGCTACCTCTCTGGCACCTTCCTCCTCTGCTCTGGCTACCATGCCACCTCCTGCTACCACCTCTGCCCACTCTCGGGCCCTCTCTACTACCTCCGCTGGGTTCCATGTGAAAATGTCCCCTACATAAAGTCGCCATGACACAGTCTCAGTGAAAAGGCTGTGTTAATGTCGTTTTAACATAAATAAATGTATATCTTTTCAAATAATTACTTTCCGTCAGTCAGTGCTAAAGTGAACTGTTTTCAAGCAGTGGAAGTATGGTTTATTTGTAGTCGGATGGCTTGTACTTTAAAGTGAATGGTTTTTGTTTATGAGCCATTGTATTTATGAAAGCCTAAGTTATACCTCGAATGTGCCCAAGCGAAATGGCAACTACGAGCGTTCTAAAATGTAGCATTCAAACGTGTGTGACAAGAAGCCTGCCACTTTTTCTGTGTTCACATGGCTCCACACTGACTCTCCAAGCATGCCCAGCAGTGCCTCCTTGCCCGCTACCCCCACCCACGGATGTCTTCTAGAAGAAGGGTTCCAGAGCATGTGTGCTAGTGAGACTCCGAATATAAGCCTATCAGGTGGAGTGTGATTGGCTGCGGCCATCCCCAGGCATCCCTCCGCCTGTCCCCTCTGTACCACGTTCTTCTGTGCTGTTGAGTCTCATATGGGGAGGAACTCTGTTGGAAGAGGTTCATTGTGCAACCTTTTTACATCGTCTCTCAACCGCCTTTAATGTGCCTCACAGAATCAAAAAAAGAAGTGTGGGTTTATAATGTAAGTTGTAAATGCAGATGAGGACTGTTTCTCGTGATTTGGTCACGAGTCGCCATTGAAATCCCACGTTGTTTGCCGTTCAGACTGCTTTTAAGTGTTCATACATATTTTATATATTATATTTAAATATAATTAAAGGCTACTCTGTGAATTCTAATTGAGTGACACACTTTTTTCTCAGTGTCATTATGCTTGGCGAGTTTTTATCTGAGGACATTATTACTGGATACCCTCCGCTGGCCGTACCTCTAGCCTCTACCCCAACCCAGAAATCTTTCAAATGTGGAACCTACTCCACGTCGCTACTCTCAACCTGCTGTCATACACTCCTCTGACATCTGCCACCTCATCGAAGAACTTGACATGGATGTCCTCGCTCTCACCGAGACCTGGTTCACGGCCATCTCTGTCACGAGTTTTGGCATTCTCCTCCCTGATGGCTACATGATCGACTCCGAACCCAGAACCAACCAACCCGAAGGTGGAATAGCTTTGATCTTTCCGGAGTCGGTCCCTGCTTCTGTTATACCTACGGAGGCCTACTCCTCCTTTGAATGCCTGGCCTGCATGCTCTCTCCTGGCTTCTCTCGGACTGTGGCCACCATCTACAGGACACCTGGCCCGGTTTTTCTCTTCCTCTTGAGTGGGCTGACCTTTCCTCTTCTATCCTTGCCACCCCCTCTCAACTTCTCCTCCTCAGAGACCTCCACATCCACCTGGATGCTTCTAATCCCTCCTCTTGGCTCTTTCGCAAACTCTGCGACACTCTCTCAACATTCTACCCGCTGGTCCGACACACTCTGCCAGACACAACTTGGAAGTTCTCATCATCTCTGATCTCCCCCCTCTTACCCTCTCACCACTCCTCTCCTGGACTAACCACTTTCTGCTCTCCCCTCACCTGAAACTCTGTCCCTCAGGCTAAGCCCACCCCAGCACTGCCATCTACCTTCTCGGTCATTCGGCCAATGAAGCGTGTCAGTGGATGCCTTTGCCTCTACTTTCTCTGCTCTCCTACGCATGCAGCTGACTCACTTTGAGAAAGCCCTTTATAACCTACATTTTTCTATCTAAACACTGTGCATGTCCTCGCCCCTGTAATGAGAATCCGTCTGAAGCCTACCTCCAAGTGCAACTATTGGTATGACTCCGACCTTGCAACCCTGAAACGCAAGTACAGGGTGACTGCGAGGAAGTGGAGGGCTTTGGGCTCATTCTCTGACGGACTGGCCTGCCGCCTGCTCCAAAGGCAACACAGACTCTGTCCTGTCCAAGAAGAGAGCCCACATCCAAGCCTGTGTCACTGGGGCCTCCAACAACAAGGCCCAACTCTTTCAAATCTGCAAGGAGATTGGCCAATACCTGCAGTCGCCACCTCTCTTGTTTCCTCCCGGGCCCTCTGTACAGCTCTGGCTTCTCGCTTCAGCACTAAAACTCAGTACATCCTGTCCTCTCTCCTCTTCCTCTTCCTCTACCTCTCTCGGCCGTCCTGCTGCCTCTTCCTCCCCCTCCCACTCCCCCTGCCCCCCCTCTCCTCCTTTCTCCTGTTTCTCTCCGACAACACCTGACGATGTTTCTAGACAAGTCTGATCCGTGTCATCTTAACAGGTGCTCCCCTGATCCTCTAAAACCATCAAGGACCGCATTGACACCCTCGCTCCAGCCTTGGCCGATTTCTGCAATCACTCTTTCGCCACTGGATGTTTCCCCTCTCTACTCAAACTCTCCCTTCTGCACCCCCTCCTTAAAAAGCCTTCTGCCAATCCTACCTGTCTGGCAAACGATTGCCCAATCTCAATCATCCCTTTCCTCTGCAAACCCCTAGAAAAGCTGGACATCTCCCACACTGAATCTGTTGGTTGTCTCCATGACCATCAGTCTGGCTCCAGTGCAGCCAGAGGCACGGAAACTGCTCTCTGGAACACCAGGGAAGATCTTCTCACCAATCTCGATTCCAGCCTTCCTTCTGTCCTCCTCCTCCTCCTCCTTGACCTTTACTCTGCTTTTGATACAGTCAATCACGCCATCCTGATCAATTGACTCCGTGAGAACCTGGGTATCGACGATCAGGCCTTGGAGTGGTTGACCTTCCTCCTGGACCGACACTCCCAGGTCCATCTTGGGTCCTTTCTCTCCACCACCTCTCTTTCCACCACCTCTCTCCACATGTGGTGTTCTCCAGGGTTCTATCCTCTCGCCCTGGCTATTCAATGTCTACTTGGCCCCTTTGGGCCACCTAATCTCTACCTTCTGCTCTAACTTTCAGTGTTTTGGGGATGACACTCTGCTCTCTTTCAGACTCCCCTCAGCAACCTCTGCTCTCTCGCTCCTTCTTGTCTATCACGATTCGGGATTGGTGCGCCTCCGACGATCTCTGCCTTAATGCCAGTAAGACGGAGATCTTTCTCATTGGGACCCCTTCTCCCGCTTTTTCTCTCTTTCTCTCTTTCTCTCTTTCTCTCTTTCTCTTTCTCTCTTGCTGTCCTCATTCGCCCCTCTTTCTTTACCTTCCTGTGAGGCAAACTTTGGTGTACTCTTCATCTCCTTTCATCATGGACCTTGCCAAGAGGGCACACTACCGCCTGCATCTCCAAAGGTCTTCTTCCTTTTCTCATTTTCCCCCAGAAGCTCACTGTTCCCTCATGGCTGGACTAGTGCAACAGCCTCTTTTTCAATCTGCCTTCCTAAACTCTCGGCCCTCTGCAACTAATCCAAAACAGGATTGCGAGACTTGTCCTTGGCCTCAAGCCCCAGGACCTTACCTTTCCAGCCCTGAAATATCTCCAATGGCTCCCGGTAGCTGCAGGGATCAAGTTCAAGACAATCTGCATCATCCGCGAGGCTTTGTGGAGCCGGGGCCCACACTACACCCAAACTCTTCCTAAATACCTTCCTTCTTGAGACCTTCGCTCAGCTACCTCAAACTCTGAGGGTCAGATGCTTCTCCAGGCACAGTGGTGGGTAGATCTGTCTCATCTGCAGCTGCCTCCCTCTGAAATGGCCTCCCTGCCACTCTCGAACATGAGCCGGACCACCTGAGGTTCCAGAAGCATCTCAAGACCTTCCTTTTCTCCTGCTTTCTCCCTCTCTTCCCCCCCTCCCCGCTGACCTTTGTGTGCTGACTGGTTGCTTGGCTACCTTCAGAGTCTCTCTGGGTTCCAGGTTCCACCATGATCAGTCTCTCCTGCACTGCTTCCAGGCCCATCGCTCACTTGGGGGCTGTAACTGTATCATTACAGTTAACTGCTTCCTTGCACTTACCCAGAGCCACGCTTCCCTGGCTGCCCAATGCTGCCCTGATTGCACTTCCCTCTCCCTGGAACCGCCCCCCTTCTCAGTTCCCCCTGCACTTTGCATCGTCGCACTTGCACGATCTGAATGGCATAAGGCTTAATAAGATAGTTTGTCTTGTCTTCCCTCTATCTTCCCTCCATTGTCTTGTTGCACCTAGAAACTCTTGTGTACAGGCGCGTTGTAAATGGCATATATCATGGGTCCATCATCTTGGTTTTCTGGTGGAGCCCTCCCCTTTCTGTCCCCAGCATTTCTTGCAGAACAATGATGGAAGAAGGCATGGGTCACTTGTTAAAAAAACAAACATTGGACTCCTTACTGCAGTATTGCTTGGAGCCAATCCCGTATGACATTTTTCCTTTAAAACAAGGGGATTTCCCACCCCTTCCTTGATTCAGTTTTACACAGCAGAATATGAAGAATACACTTGTGGACCTCTGCTAGGAGTACTGTCCTTTCCAAAGTCTTCTGACAGAGTTGATGGCATTGAATATGGAGGGGAGCTGTCGCCGAGCGATCCTCATGGTACACTGCCGCCTGTACTGGAACCAAGCTCCTCACTGCGGGTGAGGAACACTTGTATGTTCCAGCCAAATTGTGGGAGTGCAGTACAAGGAGGACTCTCCTTGCTGCATATCCGCTTGGATTGGCACTCGAAGCAACCTGAGAAGCTCGAACAGCCTGAAATCCTGTTTGCCACCTTAAAACTGCTTTGACCATACTGACTCCATCTTCAGGCCAGCTCACTGCTGTCTTGCACCAATAGCACTCCTCGCCACCTCCACTCAATTGCTGGCTTAATGCTGTGTAGCAACCAGACCTGCCACTTCTTCCAGCACCGCTGCAATCAACCCTTGTCTCATCCCGACTCGAACACTTGGAATCCATCGTCACAAATGCTGACTTGACAATTGGAACCGTCGTCTCAACCCGATTCGACCTACGACTTAAACCTGTTGTACCCATCTAACCACATAGTCTTTAGCGCCGACTCGAAAAACAGACTCAACACTGGATCAGCTCAACCTGTATCCTCTCAGACCTGGTTCGATCGCAGAGAGAGCCAAGATGCTCGGTTCAACACTGTTGAGCCTCCCAAGACAAGACTACCCTTCACCATTTTCTGAGTCTATAGTGACTTGTAAGCCCCTTTTGTACAGCTTATTCTTCAAGAACATATCTTTGGACAGTGACATTGCTGCAATTCCTTGGCTAAACACCTCCACTCATTCACCCAGAGTACCATACTGCAGCAGTCTGCATTTACAGTCTTCTCTTTACAGGAGTGGGTTTTTGTTAGCCCTTTTAGTTAGTTGATGGCGTTTTTGATTGTTTAAAATATGCATAATTTGATTGAATCTTGATTGGATATACCTATATGTTTGAGTCTTTGTACCACAAAAGGCAAGGGAGCCCATTGGGCTGTGTTTGTCTTATCTTCGATTGGTACCACTGCTGTTGTAGCAGATGTGTGAAACTGAGTAGGCATTTTTGCCACTACTCATCCCTGTACTCCTGCATAGCAGTATAAGGGATGATCTAGTAAACATTTTTATTTAAAAAATAGATAGGCAGCATAAAAAAAAATACTAGCATTCTCCGTTTTAAAACTTACTATGTAAAATTTTGAGCTATTCAAGCTCAAAATTCGCAAAAGCAAGCACATGGGCGCATCCATTTTGTGAAATGGATGCCCCGCCTGTGCTGGCTTTTGCTTTTGCGGCACTCATGAAGGAAAAGCCAGCCAGCTGTAGTAAACAAAAGCTACCGCTGGGTGGCTTTCCCTTCATTAGTGCTGTAGGCGGAGGACGGGGACCGGAGACCAGAGCAGGAAAGCTGCAGCTGAATCTCAGTAAGTGCTATTTTTTTTTAAAAAATAAGCACTAGCTGCGGTTTTTTTTCTAAGTTTTCCGGGCTGGAGGAGCCCGGAAAACTTAGAAATAAAACCGCAGCTTTAAAAACGTTGTATTGATGTTTGCGGTCACTTTTGAAGCGACCGCAAACATAAATACGTTATTGTGTTGGAAAACGCTGCGGTTTTTCTTTCCAGGTTTCTCAGGCTCCTCCGGCTCGGAGGAGCCTGAGAAACTCGGAAAGAAAAACCGCAGCGTTTTCAAACACAACCGCGTGTGTTTCTGCCTGCTGTGGCTATCACTTTGGGTCTCCGGTGCTCCCAGGAGACCCAAAGCCACTGAAAGCCACAGCAGGCAGAAACACAACGCGGTTATGTTTATATGCCGCGTAGTGTTTCTACCTGCAGCTGATTTCCCATTTGGGGCTCTTGGGCTCCCCACGGGGAGCCCGAGAACCCCAAATGGGAAAGCAGATTCAGGCAGAAACAACGCGGTTGTTTTCCGCAATGCCGCGTTGTTGGGGAGCCCGAGAGCCCCAAACGGGAAAGCAGATTGAGGCAGAAACAACGCAGTTGTTTTCCGCAATGCCGCGTTGTTTCTGCCTGAATCTGCTTTCCCATTTGGGGCTCTCGGGCTCCCCGTGGGGAGCCCGAGAGCCCCAAATGGGAAATCAGCTGCAGGTAGAAACACTACGCGGCATATAAACATAACCGCGTTGTGTTTCTGCCTGCTGTGGCTTTCAGTGGCTTTGGGTCTCCTGGGAGCACCGGAGACCCAAAGTGATAGCATTGTTTTCCGCAATGCCGCGTTGTTGGGGAGCCCGAGAACCCCAAATGGGAAAGCAGATTCAGGCAGAAACAACGCGGTTGTTTTCCGCAATGCCGCGTTGGTGGGGAGCCCGAGAGCCCCAAACGGGAAAGCAGATTGAGGCAGAAACAACGCAGTTGTTTTCCGCAATGCCGCGTTGTTTCTGCCTGAATCTGCTTTCCCATTTGGGGCTCTCGGGCTCCCGGGGAGCCCGAGAGCCCCAAATGGGAAAGCAGATTCAGGCAGAAACAACGCGGCATTGCGGAAGGAGCCCGAGAGCCCCAAATGGGAAAGCAGATTCAGGCAGAAACAACGCGGTTGTGTTGGAAAACGCTGCGGTTTTTCTTTCCGAGTTTCTCAGGCTCCTCCGAGCCGGAGGAGTCTGAGAAACTTGGAAAGAAAAACCGCAGCGTTTTCCAACACAATAACGTTGTATTTATGTTTGCGGTCGCTTCAAAAGTGACCGCAAACATAAATACGTTTTTAAAGCTGCGGTTTTATTTCTAAGTTTTCCGGGCTCCTCCAGCCCGGAAAACGTAGAAAAAAAAAACGCAGCTAGTGCTTATTTAAAAAAAAAAATAGCACTTACCGAGATTCAGCTGCAGCTTTCCTGCTCTGGTCTCCGGTCCCCGTCCTCCGCCTACAGCACTAATGAAGGGAAAGCCACCCAGCGGTAGCTTTTGTTTACTACAGCTGGCTGGCTTTTCCTTCATTAGTGCCGCAAAAGCAAAAGCCAGCACGGGTGGGGCATCCATTTCACAAAATGGATGCGCCCATGTGCTTGCTTTTGCGAATTTTGAGCTTGAATAGCTCAAAATTTTACATAGGAAGTTTTAAAACTGAGAATGCTAGTATTTTTTTTTTTTTATGTTGCCTATCTATTTTTTGAATAAAAATGTTTACTAGACCATCCCTTTAATCACAATCACAATTTAGGAACAATACTTTAAAGGGGACGTATAGGTTTGCAAAAATAAAGATGTCAATCTGATGCATTCAATCACATTTTTGCTTTGTTACAGGACCCCAAGTACTTTGATACAGGCACCTGCGTAACATGGAACCGCAGTTGTTCATAAGCTATAGCTAGATTCTTATCCAGTGTGTTCTAACGTGGACATGGAAGGTGTACTTTGTCTCGTCTGACAATTATACAAACGGTCTGGGAGCCCCTCTACTGAGAATGAACATGGACAAATAACCTGTTTTCTGGGTAGGTTCCCACTTGAGAGGGTTTACAACCAAGTTTTAGCTCACTTTACCTTTCACAAAAGACAAATAGCCAGTCTCCAACACCGAAATGCTAGGCAATTCTCCTCTGAACAAAAGTACCAACAGCAACCCCAGACACATGTTTTGGCCTAGTCGGGCCTCATCAGTGTGGTGAACCTGTGCTTCTCTAAGCACAGTGAGCAAGGGGTTAACGTCTGGACTACCCAGCGTAACTTAGGGTATACCCCAAGTCCCTAAACGTATATACAAAAGGTCTGGGAATCCCCCCCTACCGAGAGCTAAAACCACCAAATAACCTGTTATCTGGGTAGGTAAGCACATGGAAGAGTCTACAACCTAAATATTTGATCATGTATGCATATTTGTAGATCTAACAGTCCATATTATATCACAGCGATTATTTCATTCCTCAACCTGGCCACAGAAGGTCTCTGGCTCCTATGCCCAACCCCCACAACATTTTCCCTGTCCTTTTTTTGCTTGTGCATTTTGCCAGCACCCATCCATTGTTTTGCCCTCTCAAAGATTGTCCCCGTCGCACATTTTAAGTGGCACTAGACCAGGAAATAAACACAGCCTGGAAGGTCTTGCTTACAGGTTGTGCTTATCGAGTCATACAGTGCTGCTCTACAGGAACACCAGTCACCACCATGGATCAGGCTGGTGTTGGTGTTCCACTCATTGCACCTCTTGCACACCCGTTTTGTGAGCAGAATGGATTTGCTGCACTTGTCAGTCCTGTGATTTGGATTCTCTTTGCTGTGTGCAGAGGGCATGTATGTGCTATCAAGTGGGTGAGTGAGCACCCTTTGTGTGGTGAGGTGCCTTTATGTGATCCGAGGAGTGTGATGTTACTCTGTAGGACAAATAAATGGGGCATCGTGCAGGGCACGTCTCAGTGCACGAGTGGAGCCTGGAGCGGACACCAGTGTCTGTGCGATCTGTTGTCCCCAACTCCCTGTATTATCGAGACCCAGCAGCCTCATATTGGCGATGAGGTGGCCGTCTGCTGAGTGAGAGACTCAGAACAAGTCCCAAGGGAAGATTGATGATCAGAAGGTGGTTTAAGATCGAATAGTGAGAAATGAGAATGAAATTCTCAGGAGAGGCCTGCGTGATTATAATCTAGTGCTGGTGAGGTGCTGTCACCCTGAAGCAAAGTTGTCCCTAACCTATGAACCTCGGCCATTGGGAGTTGTTGTCAAAGGATCGATGGTAACAGCATCGAATGGTCTGGATGCTGTCACTAGGAACTCTTGTTTTTTCAAAAATATGTACGCGTAGGATATGATGCAAGCAATGGATGATTGCCACCCCTCAGAGGCAGAGAGGCAGGAGGAGGAGGAGCATTAATATCCTGACAGAGAAGATGACTGGCATCCAGAGGAACATGGTGATTAGGAGCAGATACCAGACCTGGCCCCAGAACAGTTGGAATAGTGGCGATATCCTCAGAGAATTTAGACAGTCTGCACGTCTGCAGGACTATGTGTTAGATGAATGAAAATGGACACGTGTCTCTCTCTGTATGCCCTGGTGCTTTGGAAAAATGTTTTTGGGTTAAAAGTTAACGAACGTGTGCTGTTTCAACTGTATGAAAAAGAAGGCATGTGTTGAGATGCCTGTAAGAGATCCAAGTAGTGTGATGGCACTCCATAGGACTAATAAATGGGGCGTCACGCAGGGCATATCTCAGAACCCGGAGCGTACATCAGTGTCTGTGTGCTATCTCTTGTCCTTGACTCCATATACTACCCAAGCCAATATCTATCATAAAACGCTTAAGTACTCAGCTGATGCAATTTCTCAGTGTTGGGTTTCCTTCAGCTGTTGAAGTGTGTGCACTTTGCCATTTGGACAGCAGTCATTTCAACAAATAGAATGACTACTGTTCTACCCGGTCACCTTCACCTTCCTTTTGCAAACATACAGAAGAATGTCAAGTTGCTTCTTTCCACCCCCACTTCTCTTCACACAGGGCACAGTGGTCCCAGTGTCAATGAACAGTTACTTACCGGCTCAACATTTCAGTCTCTCAATGGCAAAATGCTGTAGGATTAATGCCTACTCAAAAGCTAAAACTGAAATTAGGTGCTGTAATTATGCTACTATGCAATGTTATGCCATCACAGGGCCTCTGCAATGGAACACGGTTGAAAACTATGCTTCTACAAAGACACACCATGGAGGCTCGTATGATCGATGGAACTTGCAAACTGCGCATACCTCTCACACATTTAGCCTTTTCAGTGACCATTAATAAGTCACAGGTACCTACGCCCCCTTCCTGGAAGCGATCAGTGGTAAATAGGTTACTGAAGAAGGCGACAGAAGTGACCCTATGAATTACCAACCAATATTGACCTTTAAGACTGCTAGAACAGCGATGCCGGGAACAACTGGTAATTTGTAAATGGTTTCTCTTTCTGTGTTCTTCGGTGGGTTGGGACAGACGGGGGGGGGAGGGGCAAAGGTATGTTTATGGGGTGATCTGTAATCGAGTGGAAAAGGCACCATTGGCGGTTTCTTTGTGTGTCTGTGTGTTACTGATTGTCTCTTGGGTTCCAATGTGTATTATTGCGTCTGCTCTGTGTGACTGTGCTGAATGAGTTTCTGGCTGGGTTTATTTGCCTTTTTATGAGCAGAGGAGGTGGTTGCAGGGGCAGACGGCTTCTAAGGCCTGCAATTTATTGAAGCTGGGGAGTGTGCTCCAGGGCTAGTTGGCTTCTCAATGAGGCCTACCATTTTATGTGTATTTTTGAAACGTAATTGTAGCTCCACTTGTATTTCAAACTTTTTTTTAAAAGCGAGCAGTTTTGGCTCAATCGATTGTGTTTATTGAGAAACATAAAACCTCAGCATTATTTTTGGTTCTAGTTTCCGGAAACTCCTCAAATATTCTGCTTTCTGCGGTCCGTTTACCTTAGATTGTCTTCCTACTGTTGATTAACGGAAAGCAACATCATTTTTAAAGTGCATCCACATTCTCTTTGGGCCACCATTAAACACGGGACACAATAAACGAGGGCAATTAAGCAAAGTTTAAACTTCATGCTTTTTGGAGGGTGTGGCCTGTGGAAAAGTTTTTAAAGCTGGGTGTGGGATCAAAAGGTTGGAGGAGCACTTCTCTAAGGGGATTTATTTTGGATTAGTACCTGGCGAGGGGTGTGTGGCTGCCTTTCAGCCAATGAGGACTCGGAACAGGGGAATTACCAGCGGTTATCCCCCCCCCCGCTCCGAGCCACCTCACGGCTGGAGGCTGAGATCTTCCCCCGTTGGGGAATGTGGTAAGTGCTCACCCTCCTCCATGCTTATATATGAGAGTTATTTCAACTGGGAATGTCTGAGGTATGTGCAGTACGGTTCCAACTACCTATCAGGAAAAGTATGTACGCCACTAAACCTGTCTTTCCCAAACCAGATCATGATCCATCATGCCTCCCTACCCCATGCCGGTTTCCCACCCATATCTCGCATGCTTTGAGGAAGTTGCTGTACAATGCAGTTTATGCTTGGATTAAGCTTTCTTTCCTAACATGCATCAGTCTTCCCTCTCACTGAACATTTCAGACTTTGCCAAGACTTTGTTTCACGCCATTTTATGTACTCCTCATCTGCACGTAGGTGGGAATGTGTTAACCCCATTCACACCTTCTACATACTTTATTAAGTATGTGGTGTACACATGCATTCTTCATTCCACTATATATTAGAGGTTATGGGGATTACAGTGACAATTAATGTGCTGGCAATTAGGGTTCTTATTATGATTGTGTAAATGCATTTATACTCTTGTGTATGGTTCCCCTTTGCTCCTTGTAGCTAGTGAGTTAACCAGCAGGCAGTAGTCCTAAATTTCTGCTTAGGAATAGGAAGGATCTGCTTTTGCCCCATAATGTTTTTTTTTTACATACGATTATGATTAAGCCAAAATGTTCCCACTATACCTGTGAAGTATACACTTTTGGGTTGTTCATTTGGGATTAAATGTACCTTTTCACCAGTCTCCCTACCTCTCTTGAGTGAAGCCTGATTGATCCGACATAGCTACCATTAAACAGTGTTTGGTCTATATTTTTATTGGAAACCCTTAGGGTAGATGGTTTCACACCAGAAACATTGTAAAAATATCCCCAACAGTGGCGTTGAGGGCTTTAGATGGCCTCTTGATAGAAAAGAAGTATCGCTAACCAATTTACATGTGTAGGGTTTGAGGGGTAGGTGGGGTGACTGCCACCGAGAAAGCCAGAGACAGAAAGTAAGCATAAAATGGTAGGAGCAGCCAGATGAGAGCCCAAAACTGGTCTTGGTGAGTGAGTACTTGGAGAAGAGGAACGTACCTGGTGACGAGACAGACTGGAGAGGCGAGAGAGTGTTTTCTTTGCACACCTACCTTCAGCTTTCCCTTACTCAGCGACTCAAGCTTGAATGATATGGCGTAAACCACAGTTCTGCATTAAGTGGCAAGAGGATTAAAAAACATGTTTTTGAAGATCGAAAATCAGCTTGGAATCGGGAGGAATCTTGTGCAAGTTGAAATGCCCTGTTAAAGTGTGTGCAACACCTAAGGAGGAAATATAAATGTTTCTCTTAAGGGCACTGTCTATCAAGGTGAAACTGCATATTGTTCAGAGATTGGGAATGAAGCAGATTAAAATGAGACTCGGGTAAATCAAGGGAAAGGTCTTAAATGTTTAAACCTGTTCATGCAACGAGAATGACAGGGAATTCAGAATGTTGCAACTACTAGCGATGGGCACTATTATTGATGTGTAATGCATTCAGGGATCTGTGATGTCCAAAATACTGTTTAACTCTGACCAGTAACAGTGGCACACTGGAACATGTAGTGAATGTAACTATTTTATTTAGTTTTTATTTTATGATAATTAGTATGCCACTGACTATGGGCACAGCTGATACGTTGCTCTGCCTAAAATAAGGCGATGGGACAGTTCTTTCACAAGCTTCTGCGCCCCATTTGGAAGATAACTGCAGGCTTGGAGGGGTATAGGAGAAACGTAGGGGTCCCTACATAAGTTAAATGGAGGAATATCAAGTACAACCATAAAGTACAATGCTATAAGTGCAGATAAGGAAAACATAACCGTTGGAAAGTGAGACCAGTATCATAACATGTGCTTTGAGTGCACCTGGGAGAGGAATCCGGGTGAGGTAGGGAATGAGCTTTGGAAGAGGGATGTCCTAATTTCTTTTTCTGGTACCAAAGGTAATTCACCTGCCAGGCCGTAGGCTACTAACCCTAAGGCTTCCAGTGTTCTCGCTCTCCTCAGTTTTCCTTTCTTGAAGGTTGTCTCAGTGAAGGTCTTGGAGGCGTGGGACCTGGGGAACCTGGCAAGGCAATACCTTTTCATAATTTGTGTGATGCAGACCTGGTCAGAGTTGCAGTAAAAGGCTGTGTGGGATAGAAAGTGACTTTCATTTAATACGTGGACCTGCAGACACAGTGCAAGGCAGATTGGGCTGGGTGATGTGATCAATATGTTTCAGGCCTCAAACTAGTCTGCTGTCTTTTTCTGTATCCTTTGTTATTGGTGAGTGATATGCTTGGGAAACCTTAGCTATATTCACTAATACAGTAGTCAAGGTGTGATATCACCATTGCAGAGATGTCTTGGATCTGAGACATGCTCAAAAGAGGGAGGATGATGTACTACGTCAAGTCTGCTACTTTCGTGATATTCATCGATTGGGATAAACAATTGATGAGGAAGATTGGAGCCCAAAAGAGGAAGGCCAAGTGAAAGGGAGTTGCAGTAGGATGGGGGATACAAAATAGATTTCAGTTTTTTAGAATTAGTCAGACTGACTATTGGCAATCAACCAGTCTTGGATCTTGAGCCGGCGGGAGAAAGTGCAGTGCGGGTCCGACAATGAACCGTCGTTTGAATGCAATCTGAATATCATCAACATAGGTTTGAAATGTTGCAGAGAAAGGAGAGATGTCTGTGGTTTGAGGTAGGTATTAAAAATCCCTGGGCAGAGCATATGACCTTGATGGATACTACAGTAGAGTGTTAGACAGAAGGAGAAAAAGGCCAGGCTGTAGTTGGAGCTCTGTCTTCAAGGAAAGAGAGCTTTGTATTCAAGGAAGGAAGAGATTGACTTTAGGGCCACATTAATGCCTGCTGATGCAAAGACCAGTTTGCAGCTGTGAGGCTATGGTTCAGGTCCTCCAGACATGACCAGAGACAAAGGATTACATCAAGCACTCTGGTGGTACAGAAATAAAAAACTGTTCAAACTAAACATGTCGACTAAAAATTAAGACATTTTAGTAAGTGTGAAAAGGTATCCTTTGTATTTGGCTCAATGTGCTGTTTTCCCCAGCTATTGCTGAGCTCGTACACATGGTACCTGAGAAGTTTGCCTTTGCTTCTCTTATACTAAAACATGCATATTTATACCAACTGGTAATAATTATTTTATAAAGAAGTAATTCAAAAACAAGTAGTTTAGGTTCCGTCACTGAACATAAGAACACAATCTTAATGCCATGTCACCCTCTATTTTATCCTTGACATCTTACTTGGTATCAACTGTCGTAATAGTGCACGCATGAACACTATCTACAGTAGATGCTTGCCTAAACCAGCATGAAAACAACTTTTCTCTATCTAATATCACTTTGATGGCTGTTTTGTCCTTACCCTAATGAGGTTTAATCTTATTCCTGTTTAAAGCACCAACCATTTGAACCATTGGCATTCTGTTATCTAGATCGTTCAACTTGCTTCTAAGTGGCGTTTCTAGTAGCAATCTCCTCTGTGGGGATTAACGTACATTGCAAGCTCTATGAAAAATGAGAAATGGCTGTATGGAAGATAGACAAGGTCCTGCTTTCAGTGTTTTACCTAAAACCACACTCTTCTAGGGGGAGGAAGCTCTGGACATAACGAAAACATTACATTTGTGCATAGAATGGACAAAACCTTTTTAGCTGTTCATACCCCGCTTTTTTAACCCGTGGTTTCTGGAAATATAGCATCTCAAACAACCACTGGTAGACTACTAATACGATGTATTGCTGAAGTTTGACATTCAAGCGTTTGAGATTAGAGACTACAACCTTGTGTGAAAGAACCAATGCAGGATCAGTGGAAAAAAACATAAGGGAAATGGGTGTGCATTCTTTGACACAATGACCGGTTTATGGAGGGCCTTGCATTTTTTGAGGTTCCCACATTGTATCATTTCATAAAGAGACAGTTTATTTTGTTTTCTACTTTTCATCGTATCCCTAAATCTCCCACCCTACAAATGTTACTGAGGAGGGAAAACGAGGACTAAGATAACCCGAGTCTCCCAAGATAGACTGGGATAGAGGAGTGGAAGGAATGTTAGAAGAGAAGAAAGAATGGGACAGTAAAGACTAATCCCTTGGTCTGCATAGTTTCGGCTTTACAACACCCCTAGGCTTGGATAGTGTAGAGTAGCCCCTCAACGCTCACACCATAAAAAATACAACCTACTAGGGGGAAAAGGCCCAGCACACGTTTTGCCAGGAGAACGTTTAATCTCACAAAAATACAAGTACGTGTCAGCAAAGAACTCTGCTGCCATTGAGCGCTGTGACAAAAACGGCATAAGCAATGGGTTTTAAAGATGCACAACGTCACAAGTGACGTACATCACACAAGCTACAAATTCATCTAGCTGGTTGGTGTGACCCTCTACACATATAGCCTGCTCCATACAGATGCCTGGCGATTGATCCCAGCATCTTCTGTCCATCTTCTTCCACACAGGGATTTCTTCCATCATGAGGTACAATGCTCTAATTGGAAATTTAGTTACACATCATTATTTTATAGCTCTACAGTGCACCTGGTACCAAGGCTGATACTTTCAAGGTTGTGATAACTTCCAATTGTAAGCATTTTGATCATATTACACCTAAAATGTGGTGGGACTCTGTTTGCTATATTCATAGACTTGAAAAATGTTTAGCCTACTCTCTGTCACTATTGAACAAACATGAAAATGGAACCTATTTGTTAACTTTTTGTCAAACTCGCCCCTTGCTATATAACAAATGATAAATGTAATCCTGGGTTTCGGTTCCTCTCCTCTCGTAGCTGTCAGTGACCCCCCCACCCCCACCCCCCTCCTTCTGTGTGTGTACAGTGCATTGTCTCTAGCTTCAATTGGGTAAGGGTTAAATATAATTATATACAAATTGTAGCAGTTATTGTCAGTTATACATGAGTTTGTTTTCATGTTCTTTAATATGCACCTTGTTAATGGATGATTATGGGCCTCATTACGAGTATGGAGGTAGCCATGCCGCTGTGGCTACCCCCATACCGGGTCCGGGAATGAGGAATTACCGGGCCATTCTGACCTTGGAGGGCCAGGTAATTCCCTTTCCTGGGACCCGGTACATCCCCATTTCCATTGAGCCCATATACGGCTCAATGGGAATGGGGAGGATGCTAACAGGCCCATCGTTAACCCGTTGTTGGCATCCTGATCTGCTAGCGGGGCCCGCTAAGGACACCTGGTTTTACCAGACGTCTTTAGCAGGACCCGCAAGCAGACCTCGTAATGAGGCGGTAGAGGGTTAACGGCGCCAGCAGCTCTACCAGCACTGTTAACCCTCTACCGCCTTCCTCGTAATTGGGCCCTATGTCTTATTTAGTTCTCTGCATTGTGCTATCTTTTGAATATTGCTTGTAAACATCTAACCTCTGGATATTTATAGGTTATTGAAATAGAAATCTTCCAAACTTAAAAACATCACATATTTTACATTGAAAGTTGTATAAGAAATTAACGTAAAGACATTTTAAATGAGTAAAGTTAAAATAACTATGATTTTGCTTGTTTTTTCTAGCTATGGAATTTATGTCCAAATATGTTTTTATCTTACAAATGTGTTTTGTGGTCTCCTATTAATTTAGAGCCAATGCCACCCATGCACACCCATCTAGCCTCCTTCATTCACTATTCAATATGTCGATCTGAGAAGGTATGAACACCTGGTACCTTTTTAAAAAACCTCCGAACCCTCAGCCTGCCCACCTCTTCTTCCGTAAATCACACTGATCCTTTTTTTGTCAGCATAATAAATCTGTGGGGGATTGTGTACACACCCTTTTCTGCCATAACTCCTTCTCCTCCTGTGGGGCTTGTCCTTGTAACTCAATAATTTGTGCTATTGCAAGTGAAGTGTTTGGTGTTGGCAACTGCTTTCGTCCCAGTGCTATTACTGGATACTCTGAGATATTAGGCACTGGGAAATACGCGGCTTATTTGGCCGCTGCATTCGTGGCGGAGTTGCAAAGTGAAACTTCGACTTTGTCATTGGTATGGGCGGTGCATATAACCACCGCTGTCATGGAGGGCGGGGAAAGTGCTTTAATCAGTTTATCCAGCAATGCTGCCTGCTGAACCGGGGACTCATCCGCCCTCCTAAACCCTCTCCTTTTTCACCTCAAAAGGCCTGAATGCACTGTTGTTACATAGGCCGAATCAGAGTAAATGGTCAACCGGCACCCCTTAGAGGGTAGAAGTGCTTCAATAAGCACAATGAGCTCTAGGGCCTGAGCTGAATAATGCAGGGCAGCCTTTTCTGTACCAGTACTTCGTGCTCCCTGTCCACTACGCGGATTACTGCTGCACCCGTATATCTCAGGTCGGTCCCCTGGTCAATGCTCGCTGACCCGTCAACAAAAAGATGCCCCCACCCACTCGGGAGGGTTATCTTTTTTGTTTTTGATGTCTTACTCCTCCCCCTCAGATGTCAGTCATGTTTAGCACTACCTTCCTCGTTATATAGTTTTGTCACAAAAGTGGCAGGGTTTACTGTCTTGCACTGCACTGTGTGTATGTTTGGGCTGTATAAAATGACCACATACGCGAATGACCTCTGTGTGGTTAATGGTGATTTAAATCATTATAGTATTGCAAATACTGCATACTCCAAATACAATGTTATGGAACACCCCATGGTGATTGTGGACTTATATGCTATTGTGAATGCAGCAGCAGCAAGCGCCTGCTTGCAAAGGAACTACCCTGCATAACTGAGTCTAGCACTCCACTATGATAGGCCAATGGCTTATGGCCCATATCGCTCTTTTGAGCGAGTACTCCCTTCATCATCTGCCCATCAGAATGTTAGAACAAGTAAAACTCCAGAGTGTAGTCGGGGGTTGCCATTACTGGGGCAGTGGAATAACCTCTTTCAGTTTGTTAAAGCTTGTGAGCATGTCCTCTGTCCATGTTATCTTATTGTCTGTCTCTTGTGCTTCTTTAAGGCCTTGCAACAAGCGTATTCTAGGAACCACACTCTGTAGTAATTGCACAGCCCAAGGAACTTCTGCATTTCTTTAACAGTTTATGGCTGGGGAGCACTACGCACTGATGCAGCGCATTCTGGTGTTTTCTTTTCATGGACGGATATCAATTGACCCAAGTAAAGAACTAATGGACACAGTATTGTAACTTAGCCTTACCTACTTTGTCATGCTTTTACAGCTGTTAGCACATAGTCTCACTGTTGTTCATTATCACTGCAAACTAGCACATCATCCACATAATGAATGATAGTGCAGGGTACCTGTATCTTTCCCAAATCTGCATGTAATATTCTGGTGAAAATACTAGGGGATTCACAATACCCGTGTGGTAGTCTTATGTGCTCGTACCCTTTTACCCCAATGTGTGAACGTGAGGAGATACTGAGAGTCTGGGTGTAGAGGTATGGAAAGGAAGGCATGTTTTAGATCTACAACAGTGAAATGTGTTGTTTGCTTTGGAAATGCTGCATAGAATGGTTGCAGGGTTAGGAACTACCAGAAATTCTGCCTGTAAAAGGTCATTCAAGGGGGGGAAGATTTTGTATAGTTCTCCATCTTGACCACTTTGCCTTTATCAGGTATATAGCTACATTACATGGAGAGCTGGAGGGCACAATAATCCTTTGATTTCGTAGTTTGGAAACGGTGTCTCAACACCTCCTCTGCTTCTTTGGACAGTGGTTATTGTCTCACGCGGAGTAACACTGCATCTTATTTGAGTGTGATTCGAACGGGTGCCACTCCCTGTAAGAGCCCTACATCGTGGGCACTGGTTGTCCGTAACCACTTAGGAACTTGTGCTAGGTCGTTTTTAGGCAAAGAGGGCGCTGCTATAAGGGCCATCATAGGACACTGTACTCTACGGTATTGCACCATTATCTCAGTGTATGGAAATAGCCAGAACTATCTCTCCATCAACCCTGTCCTCAAACAGTTCTGGACTGTTAGTTGTTTCAAGGGTGCTTGATGCACAGTATGGTGCGCCACTCACTCTTATGAATCGGTCCCAATTACCACAATCCTTTTCTCTAACACCACCAATCCTTCTAAGTCCAGTGAAATTACTGTCCCTGTCACAAGCTCCGGGGTCACAACAGATCTAAAGATAAAAGCTGATGTATCCGCCAACACACCTTTCCGACCTGGGGCACTGCATTAAGTAAAACTGTAATGCCATACACAAATATATTGGGGTGAATAAGAATGCCACAAGCCACCTCCTCCTCTTCTATGGCATGTATTATCGCCATGGCTCTCACAGCACATTCCCTGGGTAGCACATACGATTCCTCGATCTGTAAAGGAGATGATCATAATATGTTTGCTCAAGATGTCATACCCCAACAAATTTACTGGGGAGGTTTCCGAATATAGTTGAGGTGCACGCACCACTGTCTCCTATTCTGATGGATACATCTTCTGTGAAAGGACCCATTGCTACATCCCCGAGAAGCCTTGTGTGTCGAGAGTTTCATCTGATGACGGGAAGTTTCCTTCACTAATGCATGATTTAGTGGCACCCGTGTCAACGATGAAGATTAATTGTTTATTTCCTATCTCCGAGCCCACCAAGGGTTCCTTGTCTGGGTGGATAGTCATGGACAGGACTGGCCATGCAAGAGCTTTCTGTGGGCTGTATCAGGATATGTATTTGTACCTGTGAACTTGAAAGGTTTGCCTCCCATGACACTTGCTCCTCGATCATGCATTGCTGTCCCATTAGGAGCATCATTGCTACCAGGCATTTGGATGCAGTATGCTTGACCTGGCGGCACAGCCTGTCTAGCTATGCTAGGTGGGGCGTGCATCTGTGCCTGAGGGGGTCGTGGTGCAAATGTGTATATGCTTGTTGTATCTCGTATGATACTGAAGTTGGCATCGGGGGCGCCGGAAAGGGTTGCTGCTGTGGTGTTGGAAAAGTGGGAATGTACGGGGTGTATCCCACTCTCATTTTACTACTTCACTCTCTCACAAAATGACCATTTTCTACATGCCCAGCACTGAACGCGTCCCACTCCCCGCCCCCCCTTCTTAGAGCCCGATTCCTCTGAATCAGCCTCTGCCACCCTTCCTCCTTGAATCCCTCCTCTTCCTTGCTGCTGAACTCCTTGGTACCAGTCAGGGTATTGTGACAGAGACCCACCCTTCCATTGCCCTCCGCCTGGCCAGAACGCTGCTATTCTTGCGTTCATTCGTGCTGCTCCCTGCTCTGCTGAGACGGTTTGAGCTGCTCCCTGCTCTGCTGAGACGGTTTGAGCTGCTCCCTGCTCTGCTGAGACGGTTTGAGAAACTGCCACGACCGCCCCTTTAACTGCTATTTTTTCTCCTTTCTTTTGTGCTAGTTTCGCCTCCTCAGCCTGTAACCTTGTGTAATTTCCTTTTCTTTCTTTGAGCCGTTTACAGTGGTGTATAATTATAGTCTGTATTTTGGCCCACCCTTGCGCCTCTATACCTACAATCTTACAATCTTATTGTGAACTTTCTGTACTTCTCTGGGCAATCCCCTTTTAATAACAAAATAGAAAAGGTGAACTGACCGGTCCCACTGCTCCCCCTGTCTCTGCCCTCCACATCTCCTGTACTTTCAAAATGTATTGAGTGGGTTCTTAATCATCCCCCATTTGTATACTGCGTTATGGACTGGAATTCCCGTGTGTCGAGATATGCCCAGTGAAGGGCGGCCCACACCTGCGCTCTGAGATTGTTAAAGTGCACCCCATCATGTACATCATCTTCTATCTTAACTCCTGGATATCCAGCCTTTAGCAAAACCTCTCCTGCCTGACTCCCCCCACACAATTGCCACAAGCAAACCTTTTATCTCCCACTGCTAAAGGGAACCCAGCTGTTTGTTTTTCATCCCATTTCCCAGCCCCTGCAGTTAGAGACAGGTGCGCTTTAATCAGGTTGTTTTTCTCCATCTGAGCCCAAGATACATACTGCGCCATCCTGGGACCTTTATGTAATAATCCCAACTGTGTGCCCACTCCCCTCCTCCCTGTCATTAGCCTTTTTCCACCCAAATCTATTCCTCAACTGCCGACCCCACAAGCTCTCTACCCTTGGGGTAATTACCAGCATCTCCTCTTCATCCTTGAATTCATCCACTGTGTCCCTTACTCCCGCAACTCCCTGTTTGTATCTCCCTCCAATCTCACTGTCCCATAGTCTACACACCCCGCCCCTGTTCATTACACTTCCCCTTCTCAATGTGAACACCCTTGATCTCGATACTGTCTAATCTAAACAAAAAATCTCTTGCCCCCCATTACTCTAGTCCACACCCCGATTTGCTTCATTCAGTGCGGTCAACCGTCCCAATTCCTTCTGTGGCTTCCTATCCATCGGTACGGCAGTGTTTGTTTGGTATGGGGGTGGTAACACAGATGGGGTTGGTGCTGTGGCTGACGGGGGCACATACGTTGGATTGGTATATCCGTGACGGGCAGGGTCGGGCACCATTTTAATGGGGCGAAGGCAACGGTCTTTCCTCCAGACACTGCTGCTTTAACTACACTCTGGGTTGGGCCTTTGTCGCACTGGGATTTACACTCCTTGTCCTCTGTCCTCCACCATTTTCCATAATTCTAAAATCGCTTTCCTACTTCAGAGCTTTTTACCTTTATATTTAGCAGCCACAAATTTGTACATGTATTCCCGTATCCCTCTGTTGTTCGTACCCTGCTCTGGCCATGGGTGAAACATCCCCTCTTGTGTCCCCGCCACCCACTGCTTATGTTATTTCTCAATTGTATCCTTATTCAAGACACTTATTCTCTTTCACAGCCACCCCTACATCTGATGCCACTTAATTCGAAGATAGATTTCCCTTACATTTTTTCGTTCTCAAATTATGTGAGTGCAACATCTCTACACACCTAGTAAACTGGTTGTAGAAAGGCTACTAAGCCGATAGGAATAGGTTCGGGAGGAAAGGCGAGTTCTTTTTTTGCAAAAATAATGTATGGAATCCGTACCGTACTCAGTACTTATATTTCCCAATAGGCATGGGTCGATTTGTAACCGAGGGAGAAGTCAAGATAAATATCACTTCTCTAAAACAACCATCCTGTGTGCACGGATGATGTGTAAGGCTCGGTTGCAACGTTTACATATACCGCGTATGCCGTTTACTAAAGGCAAATTGCCTTTCCCTGTCCAGCCTGTGGGCCAACTAGCTAGTCAAAAATGTGCCCCAGATATCGCTGAATTGAGGAGCGTATAAGCAGACAAGGTTGCTCATGAAGAAATATGTTTACCGTATCTCCAAGCACCGAACCAGTGAAACAGCTGCTTGAGAGCTACTTGGGTAATGTAGTTTTCCAAATAAGGGGGGCGGGGGGAGTCACTAGTATTATACTTCTAAAAACATAAATAAAATAAAATTAGTAAGCGTTCCATCGTACTGCTGTTTGAAGAAAGGATTTCAGCATTTGAAAATAGATTCACAGGAGCAGCAAACAGCTACTTGATCGGTACTTCAGGAGATTATTGGTTTAGCTTTATTTTTCACTTAATGGAAAAGTAGTTAAGAATGAAAAATAATGCAGGTCGGAAATATATTTTCTTTTTACACTATTTTATACCGTTTGAGATTTGCTAAAAGAAGTTGTGTAGCAAAGTAACCTCAATAAGGAATCGTTATCGCAAACTCTGGCTTGCTATGTCAGTGTAGCTGTATGGAGCACTTATTTGCTAGGTATGTGCGAGGGACCAGACGAGAGTCCCATCATTGCCAAATGCCTAAGCATATACAAAAGGAGAGCACCCTGGAGCAAGACACGCTGTGAAGTTAAGCTGCAATGTCAACTAGCCCAATTACACACGTACATATGATGAAAAAAGCCGACAAAAACCTGTTAAAAGGCGGCCGCCAAATATTATATGTGATTCTGGGCAAAAACGAGCCTAAAGTCGCTTATAACAAGCGGGCTTGTCAACACTGCCTCAACAGCCGTTTCAGCAGAGACACCTGTAGAGATGCTAATTCACCTGGTTAATTATAGGTGGGGGCCGCTTGGAGGGGGGGTAGCAAAGAGTTCATGAAGCAACTTCCCCCGGCCCCCCAAACGCCAAAAAAGGGCACCCTTTTCCTTGCAAATCAAGGAAGCACATGTCCTCGATGGCAAGTGAAACAAGAATTGGCAAAGCCAGAGGTTTGGGCTTGTGTGTAGGCATTGGAAAGGCACATGCCAGGCACTGCCGTAGTGGTGTTAACTGGCCATTTATGGCAGTAGGTGCAAAATGGTGCGAGTATCTGGGCATCTAATAGAAGTGCCTGCCAAAAACGTAATACTTGTACTAATACTTCTACACAAGCCAAAACTGTTGACTTTGCCGATGCTTGTTTTTAATAAGATGTCAGTGAAGGACACAGAGTGCTTGTGCATGGAGTAGCTTACGGTAGGCCTGTTAAGACATTTTTATGACACCAGCAGTGGTTTTACAACCCCAATTATGTAATTAACTCAGTAAACTGCTTTGAAAAAACACTGGCAGGCACTTTGAGCACAAATATGGTAAGGCCTGGGTAAAGTGAGCTGAAAGAGTTCCCATGGGGAGGTTGTTTGGGCGGGAAGAGGCAGGAATTGGTGGGGATGGCCATAGGGATTAACATGGCCATGGGCAGTCAATGAGTGTGCACATAATCAAGCAACACCTACAGACTGTGTGTCCCTCCTCATATGCTATTCCTCCCTTTTCGTAAGGATTGTGTCCTTATGATATTTCCATATCCAGCTTCAGCTGCTTTGGACACTTTTTCCAGCAGAGGGCGCTGCGCGCCGATGCCTTTCGACTCCATGTCCTTCGGAAGCCTCATCTCGATGTCGACGTCATCGATGGTATAAAGCATGCGCAGCGACTGTTGGCTTTAGTTCTGTTTTTCTGCGGAAGCTCTCGCTTCGGATATGGTGCGCTATGGTTCCCTACAAAAATCTTTGATTAAAAATCATTAGAATGGCATAATCATCGGCGTCTTTGACTCCGAGGTCAGGGTTTAATAAGTGCCAGTACTGTTTGGCAAAGATGTCCCTTATGGACTCCCATCTGGTGTGTCTGTGGTGGCTATATTCCTCCCACGCCACCATCAACTGTAAGGCCTGCCTATCGATGACAGCGAAAGCCTTGAAAGAGCGAAGAGGAACATTAGCGGCAGGTAGGTCTAAATCCCCATTGATGACTCAGTCGAAAAGACAGTCTTCATATGAGTCAAGGAAAAATGTCTCCTCGTCGAAAGAAGACAAAAAGATCGAGATCATGCAGTGCTTCTCATTGCTCAAAGAAAAGGCACCATAGATAGCCGTCTGTCATCGCCAAGTTCCTCCCCAGAACAGGTTAAATGACCGAAATCATCCTCCCCGGCTGAGTGGGAGAATTTCAGAGTCAAAATGATGAAAGTATTCGAGAATGCGAGACCTCTTCCTCGAGGAAGAAGTCCTCAATGTCATCAGCGCCGAAAGACTCTTCAGAGCCTAAGAAGTCTTCGACGCTGAAAGCCATCGAAGTGGGCAATGTCACATTTCGGCGCCGCCATCGAGGATTACAGAGAAAAGTATATACACCACTACCAAGAGAGGATTTTTTTTAAAATCCCTTTCTTCTATTTATAAGGAAGTGGAACATTCCTCTGATGATTTACGTCCCTTTGGCCTACAATATGGAGCACCTTCGGTCCCTGAACCCTTGATCTCAGAGGAATCATGGTTGAAAAATTTACAGGAGTCCCTGCAAAATGCAAGTGTACTAGATAAGTCTCCAGAATTAGAATTTGGGAGACTTGATCCTACTGACCATGCAGAAGGGTCTTACAGACATTCATGTCCAGGGTGATGAAATACATTGGGTGGAAAAGACCCACACCAATATATGAGCAGGATGATCTTAGACATCCTAGATAAAGGACCACAGGAGGATCCTGTTCTTCCTTTTCATGTGGCTCTGTAAAGGCGAGTAAATAAAAAATTAGGAGAAGCCAGAATTAATTCTGGCAGTAAATGAAAAACGAACATACAAATACTCAGCGTCCAGTAGTGACCCCAGTTATCTGCCAAAGCATCCCACCCCTGAAAGTTTGTGGTACAGGCTGCAACATCCACCTCAAAACATAACGCATACCTGGCTATTCCCCCAGACAGAGATGACAAGCGTTATAACGCTTTCGCCAAGAAGGTTTTCTCTGCAGTGAGTGTAACCCTAAAGTCAGTGAATGCTACTTGCACGTTGGCCAGGTTCACTTTCACTATTTGGGAATGTATAGCAGCTAGTACAGTAATGCGCAGATTTGCCTGGTTAAAGTCCGGTTTTGCTCCAGATGTGCAATCCAGACTTAACATGCCCTTTGTGGGGCACACATTTATTTGGTAGCAAGGCTGATGAGAGCCTGGAGAAACTGCAGCCCTCCAAAGCAGCAGCAAAATCCGTTGGTGCTCCTATTAGACAGCCACAACACCGCCCGCCAGCACACCTTGAAGGGGTAGATCCTTTTGCTTTTACTCCTCAGTTGGAATGGGGAGAGGACTGTCCAATCAAAGAGGTCAAAAAAAGATTCCCCCATGGTGGACGGGGAAGCAGTACTAAGACCGTCCAGGCAGCGCCTACTTGCCATCAGCCACTGCTCCAGCCACCTTAAAACCTCTGAGGCCTTAGTTCACAAGACCCCGGTGGGAGGTAGACTCACTGCATCTGAAAGAATGGCAAGGCATTACTTCAGATGCCTTCCTTTCTAAAAAAGCCTCAGTCATCCACTGGGGAACAGCTCTTTCAAAGTCTCAGATCCGCTCCTAATGCAGAAATCTTGACCCTTCTAGAGAAAGGTGCTATAGAACCAGTACCTGTAGCTGAGAGGAACAAGGGTTGGTACCCCCTGAACTTCCTAATTCCCAAGAAGGACGGAGGATTGAGACCCATTTTGGACTTAAGAAACTTAAACAAATTCCTCAGGAAGGACATGTTCAAGATGGTTACCCTTCTCAGATTCTTCAGGCCCTCTAGCTTCAGGACTGGATGGTATCATTGGTCCTTCAGGGTGCCTACTTTCATGTGCCAATCCATTACAGGCACAGACAGTACCTGAGGTTCGCCATTGGCGGTTCCTGTTATCAGTTTTGAGTTCTGCCATTTGGGCTGACCTCTGCCCAAAGGGATTTCACCAAGTTGATGGCGTTGGTGGCAGTGAGTCTCAGGAGAGGGGGGATTCATGGCCACCCCTACTTGGATGATTGGCTGATCAGGGCCAGTTCCCTCAAACGGACCCTAGAACATCTCTGCTACACCCGTCATTCTCTCCACGGACTGGGCTTCTCTCTCAACTTCAAGAAGTCCCACATGATAACATCTCAAAGGCTCCAATTCATTGGAGCAGTTCTAGATGCATCCCTGGGAAAAGCCTTGCCACCAGTATGAGGGCTCAAGACATTCTGCAGATGGTCACCAAATTCCAAAGTGCCCAGCGTCTCCCGGCCTTCGACTTTGAGGTTGCTCGACCTCATGGCATCCTGTATTTTTCTGGTGCCAGAGGTGCACCCGAGAAACAGATCTCTCCAGTGGGCTCTCGGGACTCAATGTTCTCAATTCTTAGGCAGAATGTCAGATCTCCTTCAGGTTCCAAACAGGGTCGCACAGGATCTCCTGTGGTGGGCCTGCAAGGACAACATTTTGAAGGGAGAACCTTTTTGACAGCCATGGCCGGAGATAAAGATAGTAACGGACGCCTCACTCACAGGGTGGGGAGCACATACCAACGATCTGACAATCGGCGGTAGCCGGTCTCCATTGGAGTCCAAACTACATATTGACCTTTTTTTGAGCTGAGGGCAATCCAATTAGCAATGAAGGACTTTCTGCCCTCTGTGCGGGGAAAGAATGTCCTGATATCACAGACAACACAGTGGCCATGTACTACCTCAACAAGAGAGGTGGTGTAGGGTCACTACCACTGTGCAGCGAAACAATGCAGCTCTGGTACTGGGCAATTCAAGAACTAATCTCCCTATCAGCAGGTAGGTTTGGGCTAGTAGGAGTTTGTGAATCGAGAACTCATGTAAAGCTTAACTCCTTCCATTTCCAAAAGGAACGCAGGCCCAGACAGACAGCAATTTCAACTGTGGTTTATTACAGCCAAAACCAACGGGGATCAAGACAAGGAACAAGCTCCTGGACATATCATTGATCACTGGCTTGCAGGCCAGTTTTTAGGCAAATCTGAGTCACATTGACGTGTCACCTTGGGACCTTTTCCAGCAAACCTATCGGGCACGCGGGTTGGGCGTTGAGTGATAGTTCTCCTATATCCTCCCATATACGGATTAGTTTATTGGCTCTCCCATGTCAGCTGTCGGGCCTGGACCATCCCTCCAAAAATGCTACTTCGAAGGGATTGTGTCCTCCGACGTATTCCTTATCTTGATAGATACCTTCCAGCTTGCTGGCCTCGGAAAAACATTTCAGTAGAGGGCGCTGCGCGTCGACGGCCTTCGAGTTGGTGTCCCTCGAAAGCCTCCGTATCGGCACAGATGTCATTGTGCGTATAGATGGACTTGCGCAGCGTCCGTTGCTCAGTTCCGTTTTTCCGCACTTCGTGGGCCTCAGGATCGTGTTGCTCAGTTCGTTCGTCAAGTAGATTCTACTTATTCCTCGAAGATATCCTACTTTACTCGATGGCTTCCTCATCCGAACCGTCGACCCACGGTCCGGCTTCAAAAAGTGTTAGATTGTGGAAAGAAAATGTCGTTGACGGATCCTCACAGGATCTGTTTGTGGTGCCTGGGATCGGAGCACCATTGTTCAGAATGCGAGGACTGCATGTCCATGACGGCGAATGCCTTGAAGGAGCGTAAAGGGAAGCTCGAAAGAGGTAAGACTCTTAAAACTTCTACTCCTTCGAAAGTTTCCTCAGCAGAGTCGAGACATTCGTCTCCTCGCCGCCACAGGAAACATTCCCGTTAGAGGTCTCGAAGCAGTTCCCATCAGTCTTTGAGATCCAAACACTCAAAAAAGAGGCGTCGTAGATCACCCTCTTCTTCGTCTTCTGTTTCCCCGGAATGGGTCACCTGCCCCACGAAACACAGCTCTCCAGCTAAGTGGGAGGAATTCCGTAAAAAGATGCTTAGCGTCTTTGAAAAAGCGGCCTCGACCCCCTCGGAGACGGCTAAAGGTGATACCCTGGGTGAAAGACCCGAAAAATCGAAACGCCGCAAGTCGTTGCACCAGATGAAAGAAACTGCCCAAGAGCGTCATGGACCCTCGAGCAAAGGCAGTAAGACCACGTCATTGACGCCGTCATCAAAAGTCCCTTCGACTCATAAATCTGCGTCATCGACACCATTATTGAAGGGCCCGTCGACGCACAGATCGGTCGAATCGACAGTCTTCGACGCCAATGTCGACGCCTATTAAGGACAAACCTACTGCTGTCACTACTTTTCATTCAGTAGACGTACCGAGGGCTTCGACCATGACCTCGAATGTCGTCGATAACCTCGACGACTCCAAGTAGTATTCCGATCCTCTCGAGTTCTTAGAGGTCTCTTCATAATTTTTCGACGCCTTTTTCGGTTTCTTCGAAGCCTTTGACTTCCGGGTCGACAACTTCGATGTTTTCTCAACCGGTTACTACAAGCTTGGCCCCTTCTGCTCTAAAAATGGTCAGATTATTTCAGAGCCTTGTCCTCTATTTGAGGAAGGGGAGGATTCTGATCATGAAAGACCTTTTGGGTTGCAGAGGACTACAACACCTGTACCAGAGGATTTTATCTCTGAAGAGAATAGGTTGAAGGACCTTCAAGAATCCTTGCATGATGCAAGTGGTTTAAATACTTCCCCAGAAGTAGAATTTGCTAAACCAGACTCGGGGGAACATGCTGAGACCCCTTACAGAATGTTAATGGCCAGAATAATAGAATTCATGGGTTGGTCTACACTTTCACCGTCTTCAACAAGATGATCTTACAGACATTTTAATTAAACAGGAAGATCCTGTGGTTCCCTTTCATACTGCATTGCAGAGGAAAATATCGGCCAACTGGGAAACTCCTGAGGTTATCCCGGCAGTTAACAAAAAACGATCTGCCAAATATAGGGTATCTGCTTCTGACCCTGAATATTTGTCCAAACTTCCAACTCCTGAGAGTCTGGTTGTACAAGCAGTAACTTCATCGAATAGTAGATCTACGGATCCTACTGTTCCACAAGACAGGGATGATAAGAGATTTGACGCTATGTCAAAAAAGGTCTTTTCTGCTTGTAGCATGGCGCTTAAATCCATTAATGCTACTTGTACCCTCGCAAGATTCAGCCATACACTTTGGGAGTGTGCTTCATCAGCGGCTGACTGTCTCCCGGAAGGAGAAGAAAGGGAAGCTTTTCTGAACATTATTAAAGATGGTAAAGACGCAATGTGCGAATCCCTTTAAACTGGCATTGATCTGCTGACAGTATCAGCAGGGCCATGGCGGCAAGTACTACAATCCGCAGATTTGTGTGGTTGCGAAAGTCTGGTTTTGCTCCAGATGTACAGGCCAGACTTTTGAATATGCCCTTTGACGGCTCTTCTTTATTTGGTAAGAAGGCTGATGACAGTCTAGAGAAGTTACAAACATCCAAGACAGCAGCAAAATCCCTTGGAGCTGCAATCCGTCAAACTCCCTATCGCCCCTCAGGAACCTCTTGGAGAGGTAGATCCTTTCGTTTTTATTCCGCATTCGGAAAAGGCAGAGGACAGCCGTCTCAGAGGCCAAAAACGATTCACCCGAGGTGGACGGGTTAAAAGTACAAAAGCCGCAGCAGCAGGTGCCTCTTTACCCTCGGCATCTGCGTCAGCCGCCTCTAAACGACTCTGAGGACTCTCCTCACAAGACAACAGTAGGGGGCAGGTTAACTCAACATCTGACGGAATGGCAGGCTATTACGTCAGATGCTTGGGCAATGGAGACAGTTGCCCAAGGTTACGTTACTGCCTGCCTTTTCTATGCACCCCTCAGTCATCCACCGGGGAACAACTCTTTGAAGTTTCCAGATCTGCTCCTTTTGCAGGAGATTCTAGACCTTCTAGAGAAAGGTGCCTTAGAGAGGCGGAGTAGCGGAGAGGAACAAGGGTTGGTACTTCCCCTACTTTCTAATTCCAAAGAAGGACGGAGGACTGAGACCTATCTTGGACTTGCGAGAATTGAACAAGTTCCTCAGGAAGGACAAGTTCAAGATGGTAACTCTCTCTCGGATGAGGAATACATGGGAGGAGCATCCAGTTGAAAGAACGTCAACATGGGTAAGTAACTTGTTCATCAGTGCTCTAATGCAGTAGTTTTGGTGACAAACTAAAATTGCACCATTTCTGGTTAGCGCCGCCCTTAAACTACTTGGATGCGCACTGCCTTCTGAAGTGCTGACAAGTAGTTGTGTGCTTATAAGAGCCAATTACCCCAAATGTTCTGCTGGACAGCTTCCAGGACTCGTAGATAAAATCCCACAGATGTTTACTTTTCAAACTGAGGGTGACGAGGAGGTCTTTAGCACACCGCCACTCAAATCGTGACATGCTTGCAGACATAGTACAACTTCATAGACAATAGTTTCTCAAGCTGACCGTTTTACAGCAGTTTCAAGAAAGCTTGGTAAAAGAAGAAACTTTCACTTCGACCTGAAAGGAACCATGAAAGCAACAAAAGCACAAGGTGCCTTGCGAGTAATCGTTCTTTCGAGACCTACAGAAAAGCGAAAGGTGAAAGGGTGTCTATATTGTGTTGCGATTCAACCTCAAACAACCCCACCACACGGAAGTCATAAATATCACTGTAGTACATTAGTCCTGTTGCCTTTTATGTAGCAATCTATTTATACTAACCCGTTAGCCCCCAATAGATGAAACCAGCAGGGCCCTGTCTAGGAGCCCTATTTGGGAAGAGACACACAGGCAAACTTTTTCCGGATCACTGCTAATGGATGAGACAAATATTCAACTTCATCCAGCCCTTCCGTGGACGAAAAATGTAACCATCACAGGGTTTAGGAGAGGGATCAATCATGAAGAACTAGAACTATTTTAGCTGGTCCTAGGAAAACCTAGGAAACGCGGAACATCAAAATGTAAATTTTGGCATTCATAAAGCAACTAGCAACAGAAACAAAAAACAATTAATTTCTGTAGAAAATGCAACTGGTTTGTCATTGCATGCACAAACTAACTTCGCCCATTCCAATATAGAGTAGATAAGCCATTGCAGAAAAATAAAAACGAGGAATGGTGTGATAGGTGAGGTGAGGACGTTTTCGTCGTACTGTACCTCACATGAACCTATGAGCCCACGTTTCAGCTTCCTTGGTGTACCAAAAACAAATTCCCCATGATAGGTGCTTCTAGTTTATTGCTGCATTTGGCCAGCGCTGCCAACTGCAAGGCATATATTATGAAAGTGGAGCTAGTCCCCGCCCCAGAAGACGCCACTAGACTTAAATCCCCCCATACCCTTGCTCATGAATAGATGGATGAGGTTACCCCAAGAGCCATCAGTAATTTCACCACATTTGTTTTAATACCCCCACCCCCTGTCAAACATTTTCTGTGCTTGAATCTACTTGAATAAAAAGCTTAGGAGGAATATTGGTTAAAAGGCACAAAACACAGTAGAAAAGAAGCACGTGCAGGTACCGTGCAATATAGTGTAAGACATGACCATTGACATTGTAACCAAGTTGACATAGTTTAGGTGTAACTCACGTGATTTTGATGTATTGCCCTTCCTCTAATCAGAATGAATCAAAAGGCTTCTGGAAGAGTTTTTGGTGGGGAGAGGCAGGAACGGGTGGGGATGGCCATAGGGATTAGCATGGCTATGGGCAGGCAATGGGAGGGCTTGTAACCAAACACCTATACACTTTGTGTCCCTACTCAAATATCATTTCTGTCCAAGTGTACTCAAATCTGTATTCAGGCTTTATTGTTGTCACAGTCGACATCTAATATCCCAATCTAAAAAGCACCCCTTTATCTCGTTTTGGAGGATAGGGATGCGTACACGTGCGGTGAAAGTAGGAATGATGGAGAAATGGGACCTTGGTTAGAAATGTATGGTCATTTTACCTTATATTTTTTTCAAATGCTCTTCCTAATTGCCAAAAGCTTGGCGCTATTTGCAGCCCTTAATTGCTGTAACGATACTGCAGAAGGAGGCCCTTTTCTTTGATATGATAGGTTATTTGTATAGTGCCTATACACAATGTGTTTTCAAAGCTTTTTGTCAAACCTCATCATTTGTTGATTCTAAAATTCTCTTTTCTAGATTTGAAGCAGCCAAGCTGGTTATGCAGTGGCTGTGCAATCACGAAGATCAAACAATGCAAAGAATGGCAGTAGCGATAATTTCCATCCTTGCTGCAAAGGTATAATAGAAGTATGCCATTTTTAAAGCAGGATTACTTTAATCCTAATGTGTTTTTTCCCATACTTACGTTAATGTTTTTTCTTCCAGCTTTTAACTGAGCAAACTGCTCAACTTGGTGCTGAACTCTTCATTGTCAAGGTTAGAGAATGCTTCTCTCTGTAAAATACTTTATTGAAAATGTTTGCTTTTTTTTAAATAGAAATCTATAAATTAATGACTGATTGGGCCAATTTTGCCCAATCAGACTGACCATTATTCTGTCTCTTGTAACAAAATCTATACTTGATTACCACCACCCTCATTCTCTGTTAGTAGTAGCGCTCTGTGGCTGGCTCAGTCATCTTTACAAAATGTTTTTCTTCTGCGTGAAATTTGATCCAACAGTTGGCAACTGTGCCTCCCAGTAATGTGGCTTTCAAGCCCTGATAGGGGGGCGGAGATGGCCAGTAACAGCCAGCGCAAAGCAAGGGCCTTGGCAAGGGCTGTGGGCTGTTACCTGCTATGGCCGCACCCCAGGGTTCATCCAGGTTGTGAATTACTTTCTTTTTCCCCCTCTGGAGATTCATGCTGCTTGCGCTTCCAATCACCTGATGGGAAGGAAAAAAGAAAAGATGGCCGCCACCAAAGGGAAAATGGACTAAGTCCCTTTTCCATTTCAGTGGCTGTGACCAGAGCAGGAGGTGCACAGACCGGAACTCAAAGCTCTGGTCCCATGGGTTTTGTTTGGTTTGGGGGGTGGGAAGGCAACAGTGAGAAACTCCCTGTTGCCTCTGCACATTACATTTAAAAAATGCTGCCACCCAGGGAAGGACTACTATTGGAAGGGGACCCTGCCCCCCATATAAATCTATGGTAGCACTACTATACTTAAGGAAGAGTACTGCAGTAAAACCATGTTACCCATTGTTTTTGTAGTATACCTCTCAGCCCTTCCTTAGAGGCCACTGTCCCTTTGGGTTTCTTCCTCTCTAGCTGGGGTTGGTTGTAGCCATGTGTGGACATCATATACTTGGGCTCTGGTCACAGCCATGAAGCTTCTCTGTGTATGGAACTGGTTTAGACTGGGGAGGGGGGCTGCTTCAGACTGACCACAGTATATATTCCAAACCTTAAGTAAGTGACGGCAGTACCTGAGCTGGCTGTTCATGATGGAACAGCCTCCCAGTAATTTGAATGGAGCAGGCGCCTTGTTAGTTGGGTTGGGTTGAGGTGTCCCCAATCAACGTTCTTGTTGCAAGGGCATACAGCACACCTGTATTGAAAAGGGACAACACCTACAATATAGTTACTTCATCTTTAAATGTCTTAGTTGAAATACATACTGGTTCTGTTTTTTGCAGTTAATACATATTTTTGGCTTGGCAGGGTGGCCACCGTCAAAGCCAACATATTGTGTTTTTGTAAAGTAATCTTTCCTTTGTTTTTATGCTTGGACACTTTCAGTGCCTCATGCCAGTCATACACCGCTTTTAAAAACATTGACTGTACCTAATGAGCCTGGTACTTAAGTTTTGCAAAGCGGTTGTTTGTATTGTACATGCTGGGGCCATACAGGAATGGCATCAACTGTAAGACAGACACAAGTGACCACAGTTCAAGGGTGTTTATTTAACATATAATAATACTACAGTCCTAGTGGAGTCTCGTCAAAGAAAAAAGGCCCATACTAAAAAAGAAACTATTGCCAATCCTTACCGCTAAATACAAAATTGTGTGCGGTAATGTTCATGAAAAAGAAAAGTGTTCACAAAACGATATGTCAGGATGTTCAGGCCATCTAGCAAAGCACACACTCTGGCTTTTTCGGCACATGGATACAGTTTTCATTACCAGCACCAGGGCCTTCTGTACCCAAGTCTCTTTACTTCAAAGTCTCTTGATTTAGAGTGCCCGATGTACAAAAACAAAACACAAAGTTCCTTTACTCTTATTCATGCTCCATTCTTGTGATTCACCCTGAATCCCCCTCTTCCAGGCTGAGGTCGCCCTTTTCACATTGTTCAGAGAATATTCTTTCGAATGGATTGTGTCCTCCCACGTATTCCTTATCTTTTGAAATTTTTCTAATATTCAGCTTTGCAGCTTCGTAATTTCTTTCTTCAGCAGGTGGCGGTGTGCGTCGATACCTGTCGACTCAATGTCCCTCTGAGGCCACTGTCTCAATGTCGACGTCACCAAAGGTATATGTAGCACACGCAGCGCCCGTTAGCTTCAGTTCAATTTTTCTGCGCTTACGCTTCGGATACGGTACGCTTAATTGCTTGTGAGGAACATCTTCGAGTAAATCTTAGAGTAAATCTAAAATCTTTTAGTGAATTCGAGAAAATGGCTTCGTCATTGGAGTCTTCCACTCCCATGTTCGGTTTCAAGAAATGCTGTGACTGGTATGGAGATGTCGGTTACGGACCCCCCATAGGATATACCTATGGTGTCTGGGATCCACTCATCCGTCATCGGAGTGTGAGGACTGCCTGTCCATGACGTTGAGAGCGCGCAGAGGGAAGCTTGCGGCAGGTAGGATCCATAAATCCCCTTCGACTCCATCGAAAAAACAAAAACTTCAGACGAGTCGAACTCTTTCACGTCGCCGTAAGAAGAACAAACGATCCCGATTGCGTAGCACCACTCGTCATCGTCTAGACATGGAAAGAAACAGCGCCAAAGATCCCCATCTTCCTCGTCTTCCAGTTCCTCTCCGGAACGGGTCGTTTGCCCCACTAACTCTGCCTCACCAGCCCAGTGGGAAGAGTTTAGACTTGAGCTGTTATAGGTATTTGAGAATGCAGCCTTGTCCCCCTCGACTACACCCAAAAGCCATGCTCCGGTCAAAAGATCACATAAGCATAAAGGCTGTGCGTCGTCGCACCCGGCGGGGAAAATTCCTAGAGAGTGATCGAAGGATCCCTCGAGTCGAGGAATAGTCCCTTCGAGGAATGAGCCGTCGATGTCATTGACGCTGAAAGACACAGCACCATCAGCGTCGAAAGGTGAATCATCGCCGAAATTTTATGAAAAACCATCTACGTTTCGAGCCCCTAGATGCCACACCTGTCGACGCGGTCGATGGAGCCATCAAAGCCGCGACAGTCGCAACTATTTTGGCTCCTTTGACCACAAATAATATGACTACATCAACTACAATGGAGAAAATATATGCCCCTTTGCCTAGGACTGAATATTTAAGTCTCTCACCTCTATTTATGAGGATGCAGAGGAATCTTCAGATGAATCTAGGCCTTTTGGTCTCCAGTATGGTACGCCATCAGTGCCTGAAGCCTTAATTTTAGAGGGTTCAGAATAAAGAATTTACAAGAATGCCTACATGATGCCAGTGGGTTAGAGGTAGAATTCGGCAGGGCAGACCGTGGTGACTATGCAGAGGTTACCTACAGACAATTGATGTCAAGAGTAATGCAATATATGGGTTGGTCTAGACCGACTCCAGTCTTTGAACAGGACGACTTAACTGACATTTTGGACAGGGGACCACAAGAGGACCCAATTGTACCATTCCATGCAGCCTTGCAAAGGCGTGTGGCTACCAACTGGGAGGTGCCTGAGGTTATTCCGGCTGTCAACAAGAAGTTGACTTTGAAATATAGGGTTTCAAGTTCTGATCCATTTTATTTATCAAAACGCCAGAGAGCCTGGTGGTTCCAGCTGCCACCCCAACCAGTAGACAACATGCCTACCCTATAATCCCTCCAGATAGGGATGATGAGCATTATGACGCCCTGGCCCAAAATAATTTTTTCGGCTGGTATTATGATCCTGAAATCGGCTAATGCCACATGCACGTTGGCAAGGTTTACTCACACCCTTTCGTAGTGCATATCCATGGCGGCTGACCATATCCCCGAAAGGGAAGAGCATGACCGGCTTTTAAACCTAGTCAAGGATGGGAAAGATGCAATGTGTAAATGCCTCCAGACTGGTCATGACTCTGCTGACAGTATCAGCAGCGCTATGGCGGCGAGTACAGTTATGCACAAGTTTGCCTGGTTGAGAAAGTCAGGACTTGCTCACGACGTACAATCCAGACTTCTCAACATGCCTTTTGACGGCACTCATTTATTCGGAAGCAAGGCTGGTGAGTGTTTGGAGAAACTGCAAACTTCTAAGGTGCCAGCCAAATCACTTGGCGCTGCAATCGAACAACCTCCAAACTGCCCCACGGGTACACCCTGGAGAGGTAGGTCTTTTCGTCACTAATCCACATTTGGAAGGGGCAGAGAATAGCCAGCTCAGAGGCCAGAGAAGATTCCCCTGTGGTGGATGGGGAAGAAGTACTAATACCGCAGCAGCAGCAGCAGCGGCTACCTTTCCATCAGCCCCCCCAAAACCTCACTGAGGACTTGGTTCACAAGACTGCAGTGGGAGGCAGACTGTCACAACCACAGGCCTCTCTCCAAAGGGGGTTTATCGACCAGGGGCAGAACCTTACCGTCGGACGACTTTACCCTGCAATAAAGGCTACTGACATGAACGGCCGAGACGTGTGTCTAAAAGTGCGGATTCATTGATGGATTTGACCTGGCAGACCCTAATGGCCATACTGTGCAGGGCATCTACAACATTGTTGATTTTTGCCTGGTGTTAAGTCATCAGCCTTTTTTCTGGAGCGGAGTTCGGGAGCCGAGTTTGTGGAGCAGTCTGCAGCAGTCACTGCCTTTCGACGTCCTTTTGCGGAAGAAGATCTTTATTAACCCGAACAAACCCGCGGAGCGGGGAGCGGAGTTCGGGAGCCGAGTTTGTGGAGCAGTCTGCAGCAGTCACTGCCTTTCGACTTCCTTTTGCGGAAGAAGATCTTTATTAACCCGAACAAACCCGCGGAGCGGAGTTCGGGAGCCGAGTTTGTGGAGCAGTCTGCAGCAGTCCACTGCAGACCCGGAGCAGGACCGACATGGAACCTGAGGACCGACCAGGGAAGAAATCAGGCAGAGCTTTGAACATACCTCCCACGAACACCGTAAGAGGTAACAAAATAACCAAAATAACCATCGAGGAGGAGCTGCACGTCGAGCCTGAACGTCTATGTACGGAGGAGAAAGTGCAGGAGACGAACTTGATTATGGTTAACAAAACACAGGAAAACAGCTTGAAGCCGGGGGTAACCCCACCCCGCAAGCAAAAGGGTGAAACCGGTCCAAATAAAACAAACCTTATCAAAACTAGTGCGGCCCAGATGGACAACACTCTCCCCACGGACCCTGCAAAATCATCCGGTGAGAAGGAGCAAGCACCTACTAGCTCCCGGACCTCGCCTCAGACACCTAGGGGAGACGGAGCCAGAGAGGCGAGGCCCGCCGAGACCGACGATGACGCCGACGACGTATTTGCAAAGACTCGAGGCAGCCCGCCCGTAGCCAGCAGAGATCTGTGTACCGCCCTAGAGGCGAGTGCCCCGAGCGTTGGAGCGGTCGGAGGACGGCCCCCGCTCGAGGCTAGCCAGAGCGTTGCAGGCATGTCGGGCAACCTCTCAGCCATGGACCGGGAAAGTCTGGAGCCGGTTAAAACCATCACAGAAGCCGGTGTTGAACAGGACTCTCAAGAGGTAACGCCCGGGATAATCATTACACAAGAAAGCGGAGTAAAACCCAGTAAAAAGGTTAGTTCGCAGAGTCCCGAAGATTTAGGGCTCACAGAGAAGCTAAACGAAAAAAGAAACGATTCAGCGCTGAGATCAATAGGCACAGACCAGTCCAGAAAGGGACATTTAACAACAGAACAATGCTATGGGCCGGACATAGGCGACCCCAGGCTACCTATAACACTGGAAAACCAAATGCTCATCACAAAGACGATCCCTTTGAAAACGGCAAAAAAGCAGACATCAAAATTAACAAATAACTGCGCAGTCTTGCAAAGCGAGGCGGAAGAAATCGCCACAGAGGATCAGGAGAAGAACGAAACAAACCCGGCAAGAAACTCTGGGGGGAAAAACTTCAAGTAGCAGCTCGAAAAATCCCACAAACAAAGCTCAGAAAACTAAACAAAAAACAGCAGAGAAAAAGAACTATACCAACAAGGAAAGAAGCAAAAAAAGGTCCAGAAACTGTAGGGGAGGAACAGAAACTCCCCCCAAAGGAGCACGAAATTGTAAAGATCATTAAAAGAAGTAGAAAAATAAAGGAAAACTTACCAAATCCGCTCTTCTCACGTCCACTGCAGTCTTTCTTCACTAAACAATTCAAAAGAAAGTTAACTGCTGAATTAGTAGTCTCTGACGCCGAAATGTTGGAACTATCTCTTGAACAAAGAGTTCCGAACAGAAACACACAGAATCAATTTGGACGTACAATTACTAACAAGCTAGAGTACCCTCGACCGCAAGAGGAAGCGAGGGCGAAATCACGAACAACGAAAAACCGGCAAGCATACCAACTCAAAATACGCCAGGGCAAGACAAACTAATGGGGTTTGCGCAAGCAGGAAACAGGACCACGACACCGAAGAGCCCTACAACCGAGCAACCAGCAAACGGGCAAATACGGCCAATAGAACAACGATACGCACAGACCTTACCGCATCTACCAACGTCTCCAATAAACCCCCCAGAAACAACTAGGGAAACAGAATCCTCACAACCGAGCCGGGCAGGTGAAAAACAAAAGTCGACAAAGAAACAAAACAGAGCCGAACAAGATCAAAACAGATCCATTGATCCTGGAAACCGTGACCATGAAATCCTACAAAAAAGGACAGAGAACACTCCCTTTACGCCAAAAAACCGCCGCCTCAGCGACATCGCAGCAGGTTTGCAAAAAGCTACCACAAATGACAAACCTGATATGATCGCAATCATGTCGGCAATGTCAGTGGTCTTAGCTCCTTTCTGCAAGCTATATGAGGCAATAAAAGAAGACATCAGAGACAACACAGCGGTCCTGATGAATACAATAGCAAAGATCACACACGTGGAGAGTTACATAACGGCAATCGAAGACCAGGAAAAATGTGCAAAACACCTCAGGACTAAGAAAATTGAAGAGCTGGAAAGGAAGATCGCTAACCTAGAAGGACGCACAGTCGATCAGAGGAGGTTGGGAGACGAGGCAACAAGATCACAGCCGGTGGAAGAAAAAAAAAGGGAAGAAGAAAGGCCGTCAGCGCTTACAAACCAAGGGACAAAACAACTCCAAGCAAGCACTGGCCCTGGTTCGAGCATGGCGTTAGGCAGAGTTAGAGAGGAATTCGTTCATTTTAGGCACACTAGCAAAGAACAAACAGTACAGCAGAAAGAAACACAGAATGCGGACCGGATTACCATAAGCTCACCACGAACAATAGAAGCTTTCTGCTAGATAACGCCCTAATGAATGTCTCAACACACGAACATTTCAATTAGCTCAGATGAGGACAACTCCCCCTTAAACACGGGAACATCATCACCAAATAGAGTAAGCCGTTACAAAACAACACAAGGGACTGAACAAGTTAAATCAAACGGAGTAAAAACGAAAGAACAGTTAGGAGCAACATCGCCTAGAGAGCCAAGACCAGTCCCAGGGAGTTCCCAAGAAAAAACAAGGATGAAATGGAGAAGTAAGGCGACTTCTCAAATTCAACATAATAAGAGCAAAATACGCGTTTTCAAATTGGAGCAAAAAGAGGAGGGAAAAAATCACATGATCCTAAAACGTTCGACGGTAATGTACCTGATGAAGAAAACGAAATCTCTGAGGAATATGGTAACAGAGGACATAAAGCGGGTGGAACTCTATCACAGAAAAAAATTAGCTAAAGCATATTTACATGTTAAAAGCGAAGCAGTGGAAAAACTTGACGATACAGCCTTTGAAGAAATGGAGAAAATGGGTTTTAAATTAATAGAAGTGGCAAACGCGGAAAAAAAAGAAGAAACTAAAGAAAATGACCCAAGACAAGGAGAGAAAGTAAGATCGAAAAACACAGCAACGAAAATACAGACTCCCAACCTACAGAACCACACAGAAGACACTGAAGGGAACAAGCCTTACAAAATGGTGAAGGAGCGCTACCAAGTACCTGGCCATGGAGCCAGATAGGGAAAAGCAGAGAAAGACATAACAAAAAAGAAATCGGTAGATGAAGCCGAAGTCCAGGCAAAAACCAAATGGTATGGCCTATTCAAGCTGGAACGACGCAACGCAGTGAAGGAGAGAGCACCGTTAAACCGTCCAAAGATACTTCAGATAATGAACAGTGCAAAGGAGTTGAGACACCTGACGACGGAAAACATCAAATTAGTCGAACCCTACCACAGGCAAGACAGACCGAAAGCCTAAATAGACATTGAAGCAGATAGCAGGAAAAAAATAGGATTAAAAGCCTATCAAGAACTGAAAGAGATGGGCTTTCTGCTAACAGATCTAAATAACCAGAAAACGAAAAATGAAGGAAATCAGCAGACACTACTTAACAGACAAAAACAAAATCCAAACAAGGAAAATCATATAGAAGAAAATAGCCAGAACCATCAGGACCTAAGCCTACAAGGAAATAAAGACGTGGCAGAACACCCAGAAGTAAGGAAACAGAGAGAATCAACGCCGCCAGCGCGCAAACTACAAGGTCCATGGAACTGGTTACGCTCCACGATAAATGCAAACAATACCAAATAGCAACGACAAGGGCCAGTCCTCCAAGACAGCCAGAGCCCAGTGGGAAAAGAGGAACGGCCCGCAAATGAGAGCTATAGCCTGGGGTCATGGAATACCCGAGGACATAACCATCTTACGCAGATAAGCAACGTAAATCTGGGTCGTTATGACATACTATGCCTACAGGAAACCTGGCTATCAGCCAAACCAACACTTGATGGCTTCACGGTTCAGATTTCTCCGGCGGTCAAAGGCCTTCTGGGAGGACCTTCAGCGGGCCTTTTGACAGCAGTTAAAACAGGCCGGGGTATGGATGAGCCAAAAAAATGGAAGGAAGCATACGAGATGCTGGTATCGCTGACTACTTGGCCCGCTCATAACAACAAACAAAGAGGAAAGTGCAAAAAAAAACTCGCCATTATCAATTGCTATTGGAATCCCCAGCGGATGTCAACCGAAACCTTCTGTCTAAATATGGGGAGCACGATAGATCAGTTATATGAAGCATTCAAGGACATCAATATCATATGCGGTGACCTAAACGCGAACTGCAGCGAGACAAACAGCACAACCCCGAAACGTTCAGACCACTCTCAAAACCGAGGGAAAGCGTGGAACGAGTTGATTTCGGGAAGAGACATCCAAAACATCGCAACGCTATTCCCAAACCAAATCAATATTCCGACCTGGGAATGTGGAGAGTCAAAAGCCTCAATAGACCATATCTGCATGTCAGCAGGCATGATTGACTCGATGACGAGTTTCAGAGTTGAAAAAACTAGCAACAGTGATCACAACCTGGTCACCTGCTCGTGGAAAGGTACGAAAACAACAAAACTAAGATACCCTCTAGAAACAGAAGCTAATAACCAGAGCACCAGACTAAAGCTCACAGAAAAGGACATAAAGAAATTTAGACTTGCATGGGGAAACAAACTTAAGTCAAAAAGGAAGATATAAAAAGACCGGACTGCACTCCTTTCCTAGTACTCTACAGAAAACAAAGGGGAAAACCCAATCAGGTTTTCAACCACCAACATGCTTACAACATTGAACTGGTGAACCAAAGAAAACTGATCCGGACTCTAAGGAGAAGAGCCAAAAAATCAAATGCCAAGTCAGACTGGGACCTCTGGCATAAAGAGAGAAAGAAATATGCAAACTGGCTAAAACAACATAAGGCCCTTCAACACCAGATAGATGCAGAGGCGATGATGAAAATTCTGGAGTCAAAAAACTCAAGCGCATTTTGGTCCCTTCTTAACAAATCGACCATTGCGAAATCTACACCGCTGTGTAATGCAGTATCGGAGGAGAAATGGATAACCCACATCTCATCAGAATTCGAAGAGGCTGAAAATCAAACATCGCTCGTACCAGAAAACATCGGCACAAACTGGATAAATGTAACAAGTCAGGAAGATATAAAAGCAAAGATCATGAAGCTAAAGGCCTCCAGAGCCCCGGGACCGGACGGGCTCAGCAACGCAATGCTATAACAATTTCCCACACAATGGTCAGAGGTAATAAGCGAAATTTTTGAAGAGTGTGAACATACTAAGAAAATCCCAGAATCGTGACTCAAAGCGGTTATAGTCCCGATCTACAAAAAGGGCGCCCGCGAAGACCCGGCAAACTATAGACCAATCGGCCTCTTAGACGTCATCGGCAAAATATACGCATCTCTCTTGCTAGACAGCTTCAGGGTCTGGGAAAAAACCGCCAATTTCAAAGACAACTTACAAGTGGGCTTTCAAAGAAACGGATCCACTGGAATAAACATCATGATTATTAACATCCTAACGGCCAAGATAAAAGAAGGGGCCCCAAAGCTCTATTTAGCTGTTATCGACCTATCTAAGGCTTTCGACAAAATAGATAGAAACCTTCTGTGGGCAAAACTCCAGAGCTGGAACAGTCCATCGCAAGTCCTGGAAACTATGAAAGCGCTCCACACAGACAACACTGTCAGAATCAAACTCAGCCAGGAAGGAACTCTGTCAGAAGAAATTAAGATAACACGTGGGGTTAAACAGAACTGCCCCCTAGCTCCAACCCTCTTCATTTAATTTCTGAGCGATTTCCAACACACCGAAAAAGAAATCGGGTGTTTTCCACCAAAAATAGGCAACACCACGGTACCAAGATTACTATACGCTGACGATATTATCCTGATGGACCAGACAAAAATTGGTCTCCAGCGGAAACTAGATAATCTGGCGAAGTACATCAACCAAAACCGCCTGATCATTAATAAGAACAAAACAAGTGTTGGTTCTCGAAAAAACACAGAGTTCAAAATCCAAACAACGAATATTCTACTTGGAAAAAGAAAAGCTAGAAACAGTAAAATTGATCAAATACTTAGGAGTCGACCTGGACAGCACCAAAACAGCTCAAACAATGCAGCGGACTCTATGGGATAAAGCAAAGCGGCTAGCAGCACAGACCCGACTGGTCGATAAGAAGTTTGGGAAATTCTCCCTGACACCGGCCATAAACTTCTATAAAGGAAAAGTGATCCCCGCCCTGACTTATGGAATGGAAGTATCACTCTCAATGCCAAAAAACATCTGGACAAAACTGGAAGGCCTAATATGGAAATCAGTTTTGGGAGTCCCAAATTCTACCTCAATGGCAGCGATAAGAAGGGAGCTGGGTTTGGTATCACTCGAATCCATGGTGGATCAAGCAGCAATGAACTTTTTCAGGAAAATTATCCTGGAGGAGCGCTCCCCAGTCATCGCTATGATCAAAGAGGAGATGGATTTAGCCAAATGCGCAGCCTTGGAAGTATGGAAGGAAAAAAGAAGAGCGAAATTACTAGAAATTGCGTGCTCAGAGAAAGAACTGAAAGAAAACCCTGACAGAATAAAGAAAAAAGTAGTCATGATGGACTGGATCAGAACGCTAGATCTCCCAACAAAAAATAAACTTCTCACCCATCTCCCCCCAACTTTCAATAAAGCGAAATCGCCAATCAAATACTGCAAAAAATTCCCAGATAAAAGGAAACGAAATCTGCTCATAAAAGCAAGATTAAATCTGTTACCGACCAAAAATACTTTCGATTAGATCGACTTCAGAGGAGGCAAACTTTCGATTATGCAACAAACCAGATACAAAAGAAACCTTAAAGCATCTGATACTCACCTGTGAAAATAACAAACAGAAGAGAAACACGTACCTACTACCTTTGGTTGAAAATCCATGGATATTTGAAGAAACAGAGATATGGAATAGACTGATTTCGGGAGAATCTACAAGGTGGTCGATGGCCATGGCGAACTTAATTGAGGCAACTTTCAAGCAGTTAAGAGAAAGCCCTACAACAGTGACTCCAAGTATAGTAGAAGATTCGGGCACAGACGATAGGGAAACTCCGGTCCCAACGATCAACAAACAAATAACCAACAAATAATACTTAACAACTTTGAGCACGCACACTGTGAACAGGGCCACATAGCCGGGGTCCTTATATCCGAGGCGAGATACAGAGACAAAGAAAGAACGACAGAAGAAAACAAAGGGAAAGATAAAGATAAAGACGAAATATCAAACTGTTCGATACATTTTTCAGATTTTCTTTTCTGAATAAAATAAACCGGGAAAAAAATAAATAAATAAATAATGTAAATAAGTGACTAATGTTGAAATATTAATTAAAAGGTTTGGCTCTCCCTACTAGATGCAAGAAAGAAATAAGAGAAACTTAGGTGGGCGGCAACAGCAACCAGAAAAATAAATCTAAGAAATCTCTTCAGATAGAACACTGTGAACACAGAGATCAGCGTTTCTATGCTCACTGCTATAACGATGACTAATAGGACTTCAGAAAGTAAACTAGACACGCTGCTCGGCACTACAGAGCGCATGTCCTTAGAAATGCAGCGCGAACAGCAGAGATGGATGGTAAAGGCTCATGCTGACTTGATGTGTTCTTTTGAAAAGCAGCACGTGCAGCAGAGATTAATTGTTGTGGCACGTGCTGACTTTAAACTTTCTCCACACAGTCGCTCGTGCCGTAACATGTAACTATTAAACGTTCAAGAAGCAGGCATTTCCAATAAAGTTCCAATAAAGTACTTGTTAATTAAAGCTAACATATAACCACAGTCTTTACTTCATTCAAAAGCTGAGACTTATTGGGGTTTTCAAACTTGTTACTGGAGACTAGAAAGTACTTTGAAGTACACTTCGCTTTCCAGATGACTTCAAGATCCTTAACACTCGACCTCCTTGATTCCTTGATTAAGTACCACGGTGCCAAAATCTAAGAGAAGTACAGGCCTAAAAATCAGGAGCTTTACAACACAGGATCAGTTCAGCAGATGACATAGGATGAAATGCAGTTGAGAATTCCCTTCTTTTGAACAAAGGGAATTCTCAACCAATCAAATCTCTAGAAAGATCCTCCATCTTTGCTTGGGCTGCTGTCACTGCTCTAAGCACAGTGTTAGGCAAACTCTTATTAATATTATTAAAAACTCTACCAATCTCATAATAAACTGGTCTACGTCCTAGGTACAACCCTGACAAATGGAAAGGGAGCAAAACAATGCTCTAAGAGAAACAAACAAAAAGGTATAAGCATTAACCCTTTCCTGTACTCCATGTAAGATGGTCTGTACTGGGTCTGTGGATTTTAAAAGACTAGTAATGTTAATGGCAACTTTACATCTCCTGGGAGACAGTCAGTCCCAGAAAAATGGAGTCTGAGTTGGAAGTCTAAAAGACAACCCTGCGTCACTGCACTGAAGGTGCTGTGTAACACACAGTAAAAAGATGCCTGTGGAGTAGGTGAGGCTCCACAGTCTATGAACACAATGTTAAACGCACAAGCAAAACACAGTGGGAAAAAGGGCTCACGCTCTTACCAGGTGAAAAAAAGAAATCCTAGAAATCCAGCAAAGCTGCTGAGGGACTCGCTAGGTAAGGGCAATTAGCCATATATGAGAATTCTCCCTAACAGGTTGGTACTCCCCTTTTTAATCCCCAAGGAGGGAGGATTGAAACCCATCTTGGACTGAAGAGACTTGAACAAGTTCGGACACGTTCAAAGTCGTAACTCTTTCTCAGATCATTCAGTCCCTACAACTTCAGGATTGGATGGTATCATTGGACCTTCAGGATGCTTACTTTCGTCTGGTGATCCATCGCAAGCACAGACAGTACCTGAGGTTCGCCGTTGGCTGGTCTCATTATCAATTTCGGGTTCTGCCATTTGGGCTGACCGCCGCCCTAGGGTTTTCACCAAACTGATGGTGGTTGTGGTAGTGAGTCTACGGAGAGGGGGAGTTCACGTTTACCCCCTGTGACGTTCTGATGTGGGTTTTGCCGAGGCTCGTGCCGAGTGGTGGAGATGTTGAAGATCAGGAAGTCCCTACTGTATGGCCTTTCCTCTAATGCCTGCAAATCTTTTCTCTTGGTCGCCTAGGAGACGAGCGCGCGCGAGGAAGAGAAGGAGGACGGTTTGTCCTGGGCGTATTGAGAGAGGAGAAGAAGACCGCCGGTGAAAGAAAGTGAAGCCCGATCAAAATATACCGGTGAGAGAAAGAAAAGGCCTATCCTGTTCCGAAAGAAGTGATGTTGTGCCGTTGCACAAAGTTATACTCGAACTTTTAAGCTATTAATAAGCGATTGTTTGAATTCGCTACACAGTTCGTTATTTTAAAGTTGAGCAAACCTGAAGAGGGAGAGGCCTGATACCAAAACAAACTGAAAGAGCTGCGCTGAGGTGGACAGCTGATCCCCAGAGGAGAGTGTCGAGGGGCGGAGTTTCTACCAACAGGAGCAGCGCTGAAGAAAACAGCTGAGCGGGTAAGAGAGCGTCGAGGGGCGGAGTTTTTGCCGACAGGAGCCGCGCTGAGCTAAACAGCTGATCAGAGCTGCCGAGTGACGGACAGGTTCAAAGTCGAGCCCTGGGAGGGAACTAGTACCGAAAAGAGAATGAAGGTACGGGGTTTTGAGAGACTGTAAAGTGGAAAGCAAAAGAGGGGACCAAAGATAAGACTCAGCCTAATGACTATGCACCGAATATTTTTAAAGGAAGAGAAGGGAAATTGAGGTATACCCTCCTGCTGAGAATAAGAGTGAAAAGAAAGGGATTCGTTTAGAGACAGTAGGAGAGTCATGAAACCCTAAAGACTATATGCAACTAACTACTAAAGGCAGAGAGTCTACATATTATATTTCAAGCCGGAACAAGAACCAAGTGTAAAGAAGGCCAGGGTGCTAGATCAAGGAACTTACACTGAACATTCTATATGATTAAAGCCTAAACAGAAATACAAGCTTAAAAGAAAGTAAGAAGCTGAGTTTAGTGAAGACTTACCTGAACTGATCTGCTCCGCCTCGCTCGAAGATTTCTCACTCAACGAGAAACTATATCAAGAGTCTACGTGTATCCTTTTTTCTGAAAGAAACTTAAAGAAAAGAGAAAGTACATATTAACTTAATAAAAGAATTGGGTTCTCGTTGTAATCCAACCAACCTACGTAGTGGCTCTGAGTATCATTCTTGTCTTAAAGGCCATTCTCACAATTGGTGTCAGAAGTGGGATAGGAGAACGCTATGGAGGACCTTATTAAAACCCTAAGTGAGGGGCAACAATTATTACAACAGGCATTACAATTACAGACTCAGCAGGCCCAAGCAGACAGACTAGCATTTCAGCAAGCCTTACAAATGCAGCAAGCCCAACTACTTGAGGTTACCACTACCAGGAACAACACTCCTGTACCCACCTCGGTGTTACAAAAATACGCAACAGGAGAAGACCCTGCACATTTTTTTGTGAATTTTGAAAGAGTTGCTCGAAATGCGCAGTGGCCAGCCGAGAGATGGTGCCATTACATTGCACCATTGATGACCGGGGAAATGCAGGCAGCTTATCAAACAGCCAACCCTACAGGAGACACTACGTATGGAGATATGAAGAAAGTAGTGTTAGAGAGGATGGGACACGATGAAGAAACGTATCGCATGAAATTCAGAGACATCAAGTTGGGTGGAGAGGAAACTCCTAGACAGTTGTACTACCGAGTTAAAGAACTGGCAGAAAAATGGTTACAACCCACTGTGTCCTCTCCAAATGAAATAACGGAGAAAGTGATATTAGAACAATTTATTGAGGCTCTTCCTGGTCCTGTTCAGAGATGGGTTAAACAACACCATAGACTGTCTTTAAGGGAAGCAGTAGATGTGGCATCGGCATATCAAAAGGCTGGACAGGGCCGGATAATGACGTATCCGACAGCTAATAAGTTACATCATCCTATGAATAAACCAGTGCCTCCATCGAGATGGCCACATTCTATGTTGAAGAAACCTGAAGGAGAAGTTTTACGTTCCCGACCAAACAGTGAGGGTCCTAGCAATTATCGTCCTTTTACCTCCACAGTTCGAGGTCCTCAATGTTTTGATTGCGGGGAATGGGGCCATCTTGCTAGGTTCTGTCCAAAGAAAACAAAGACGGAACCAATGGATGTGGGGGTCTTCGACTCCTTGAAAGAAAATGAATATTTGGAATACCCACCTGGAAAACAACCTCAATACCTGTATACTTGTGATGCGGAAGTGGATGGAAAGCACACAACTGCATTGATCGACTCCGGGAGTCTACAGACCGCTATAACACAAGAGTTGGTAGGTGAAGCTTATCGATCTTCTGGGGAAATTCCAATACGTTGTGTACATGGGGATGTAAAATCTTACCCATCAAAGAATATCCAGATTAAGCTAGGCGGGGAGACCATGGGGGTGAAAGCAGCGGTTCTTCCCAATCTGCCAAAGCCATTATTAGTTGGGTCAGATATACCTGAGTTACCTAAGTTAATACATAAAATTGAGAAGAGCTGGTGGGAAACTGCCCCTTTCTTTGAAGAAGAAATCGACCCTCCAACCAATAAAGCATTTAAGAGTAAAAAATTAAAGAAACTTCAAAAAAAAGAATGGAAGAGTAAGAATGTACTTCCCATAGCAGTGGACTGGAAGATAGAGGAAGATGGTGATAGTTTCAGGACCGCTCAAGATCTAGACCCCTTACTTCAGTATGCCAGGGAACGAGCTTTGGAAGATCCTAAGAGTCAAGGTCCCCATTTCATCAAAGAGAAAGGGTTGTTGTACCGAGTGAGTAAATCCCGAACTGGGGATGAGTTGAAGCAACTGGTAGTTCCTCAGAAATATTATCCAACAGTATTAGAAGTCGGGCACGTACAAGTTGGGGAGGGACACCTAGGAACAGAGAAGACGACTAAGAAGATTTTAGACAGATTTTACTGGCCAGGGGTTTATCAACAAGTATTTAGATTTTGTCAAGCCTGTGAGGAATGCCAAAAGAAGAATAGGGCCAACGTAAAGAAAGCTCCTCTACAACCAATGCCCCTAGTACAAGAACCATTCAGCAGAATTGGTATCGATATTGTCGGACCTATTGATCCCACGAGAAGAGGTCATAAATACATCCTCGTTGTGGTAGACTATGCTACTCGCTACCCAGAAGCTTTCCCCTTAAAAGCCACTAATATACAACAGATATGTGACGTATTAATCCCTTTTATAGGTCGAGTGGGGATTCCCCGAGAAATTGTTACAGACCGAGGAACAAACTTTATGTCCAGTGTGATGAAACAAGTCTGCGATACATTAAAGATAGAACATCTGAAGACAGCAGTATACCATCCACAAACTGATGGGTTAGTAGAACGCTATAACCAGACTATCAAGCAGATGATAAGGAAAACAACCTCAACAGAAGACAAAGACTGGGACCGAATACTACCGTGGATACTAATGACCCTCAGAAATACTCCACAATCTTCCACAGGCTTCTCACCCTTCGAATTGTTGTTTGGAAGACCCGTGAGGAGTTTGTTAGACGTATTGAAGGAGAATTGGGAGGAACAACCAGAACGGGCGTTGTCCCTAACTGAATATGCCTCACAACTGCAAGAACGAATAGAAAGACTACGGGTTGTAGCAAGAGATAATCTTCTCCAAGCTCAGTTGAACCAAGAGAAATATTACAACCAGAAAGCCCAACTTCGTACCTTTAAGAAAGGAGATCAGGTTCTAATCTTAATGCCCACGTCAGACAACAAGATGTTAGCCAGTTGGAAGGGACCTTTCGAGATCCAAGAAGTTTTGGGTCCCTTAACATATAAAGTGAAGCAACCCGGTAGTAGACTTATGTGTCGGACGTATCATGTGAATTTGCTTAAGAAGTGGATTCCACAGATACAGAACGTTGCTATGATCACTAATGATGTACCAGTAGAAGGAAACTTTCCCCAGATAAAAGAGAAAATAGGTGTCGAAGGGTTAAATATCAACATGGAGTTAACGGTACTACAGAAATCTGAGCTGTCTCATCTTTTACAAGATTTTGATGACGTATTCTCTTCTCTTCCAGGAAGAACTAGTCTAACCTACCATCGTATAGAAACTAAACCAGGGTCTATAGTACGACTCAGACCTTATCGGATACCGGAGTCAAAAGTAAAAGCCATCAACCAAGAAGTTCAAGAAATGCTAGATTTGGGAATCATCGAACCATCATTTAGCGACTGGAGTTCCCCAGTGGTCCTGGTCCCGAAGTCAGATGGTAGTGTAAGATTCTGCATGGACTTTCGGAAATTGAATGAAATTTCTAAATTTGACGCTTATCCGATGCCACGCATCGAAGATCTCTTGAATAATCTAGGGAAGGCCAAGTTCTTGACTACCATCGATCTGACCAAGGGCTATTGGCAGGTACCGTTATCAGCAACCGACAAAGAGAAAACGGCCTTCGCTACTCCGACAGGACTCTACCAGTTTACGGTATTACCCTTTGGCCTCCATGGCGCTCCAGCAACCTTTCAGAGGTTGATGAATCATTTGATAAAAGGGCATGAAGGATATGTTGGTGCTTATCTAGATGACATCATTGTATATAGTAAAACCTGGCAAGAACATATGATTCATCTAAGAAAGCTACTCGTAACACTGAAAGAGGCTGGTTTACATATAAACCCTAAGAAAACCCATATAGCTGAGTTCCATACGAAGTATTTAGGGTATTATGTTGGACAAGGGATAATTAGACCCCAAGAGGAGAAAGTAAAGGCCATCAAAGAGCTGAAGTTCCCAGAAAATCCAAAACAAATACGAGCCTTCCTTGGGTTTGTGGGGTATTACAGAAGATTTATTCCACACTTTTCTACTTTGGCTACTCCACTAACAAATCTGTTGAGGAAACCCTACTTACCAAAGAAAGACTGGCAGAATACTGAAGCTATCGAAGCCTTTAATGCTTTAAAAGAAGCTCTCACCGGTAAGGCAATGTTACAATGCCCTGATTTTGAATCCCCATTTGTTCTTCAGACGGATGCTTCAGGAACGGGACTTGGGGCAGTCCTTCTACAAAATCAAGGAAAAGGCGAAAGACCAGTGCTGTTCATCAGTCGTAAATTATTACCTCACGAACTTAACTACCCAACAATAGAAAAGGAGTGTTTAGCTGTTAAGTGGGCCATTGATGCTCTTAGATACTATTTGCTGGGACGGGAATTTACCCTAATGACGGATCATGCACCGTTAGTATGGTTAGCACGCAACAAGGACTCAAATCAAAGAGTGCTAAGGTGGTTCCTTTCCCTCCAGCCCTTCTCTTTTAAAACCGTTCACAAACCTGGGAAGCTGTTGTCACAAGCCGATTATTTATCCAGGGCACATACCCTTCCTGAATGTAAGGGTTTAGTAGAGGGGGTGTGACGTTCTGATGTGGGTTTTGCCGAGGCTCGTGCCGAGTGGTGGAGATGTTGAAGATCAGGAAGTCCCTACTGTATGGCCTTTCCTCTAATGCCTGCAAATCTTTTCTCTTGGTCGCCTAGGAGACGAGCGCGCGCGAGGAAGAGAAGGAGGAGGACGGTTTGTCCTGGGCGTATTGAGAGAGGAGAAGAAGACCGCCGGTGAAAGAAAGTGAAGCCCGATCAAAATATACCGGTGAGAGAAAGAAAAGGCCTATCCTGTTCCGAAAGAAGTGATGTTGTGCCGTTGCACAAAGTTATACTCGAACTTTTAAGCTATTAATAAGCGATTGTTTGAATTCGCTACACAGTTCGTTATTTTAAAGTTGAGCAAACCTGAAGAGGGAGAGGCCTGATACCAAAACAAACTGAAAGAGCTGCGCTGAGGTGGACAGCTGATCCCCAGAGGAGAGTGTCGAGGGGCGGAGTTTCTACCAACAGGAGCAGCGCTGAAGAAAACAGCTGAGCGGGTAAGAGAGCGTCGAGGGGCGGAGTTTTTGCCGACAGGAGCCGCGCTGAGCTAAACAGCTGATCAGAGCTGCCGAGTGACGGACAGGTTCAAAGTCGAGCCCTGGGAGGGAACTAGTACCGAAAAGAGAATGAAGGTACGGGGTTTTGAGAGACTGTAAAGGGGAAAGCAAAAGAGGGGACCAAAGATAAGACTCAGCCTAATGACTATGCACCGAATATTTTTAAAGGAAGAGAAGGGAAATTGAGGTATACCCTCCTGCTGAGAATAAGAGTGAAAAGAAAGGGATTCGTTTAGAGACAGTAGGAGAGTCATGAAACCCTAAAGACTATATGCAACTAACTACTAAAGGCAGAGAGTCTACATATTATATTTCAAGCCGGAACAAGAACCAAGTGTAAAGAAGGCCAGGGTGCTAGATCAAGGAACTTACACTGAACATTCTATATGATTAAAGCCTAAACAGAAATACAAGCTTAAAAGAAAGTAAGAAGCTGAGTTTAGTGAAGACTTACCTGAACTGATCTGCTCCGCCTCGCTCGAATATTTCTCACTCAACGAGAAACTATATCAAGAGTCTACGTGTATCCTTTTTTCTGAAAGAAACTTAAAGAAAAGAGAAAGTACATATTAACTTAATAAAAGAATTGGGTTCTCGTTGTAATCCAACCAACCTACGTAGTGGCTCTGAGTATCATTCTTGTCTTAAAGGCCATTCTCACACCCCCACATAGACGATTGGCTGATAAGGGCCAGTTCCCCAGAACAGGCCCTGGAACATCTCAGCTACACCTGTCCCTTCTTTCACAGACTGGGCTTCTCCCTCAACTTCAAAAAGTCCCACATGATACCATCACAAAGTCTTTAATTAATTGGGGCAGTCCTGGATGCATCCCTGGGAAAAGCCTTGCCACCAGCGGTGAGGTCTCAAGACAATTCTGCAGATGGGGAACAAATTCCAAAATGCCTAGCATCTACTGTCCTTCAATTTTCTGAGGTTGCTCGGGCTCATGGCATCCTGCATTTTTCTGGTGCCAGAGGCTCACCTGAGAATGAGATCTCTCCAATGGGCTCTCAGCAGTCAGTGGTCCTAATTCTCTGGAAGGATGACTCTCACAGGACCTTTGGTGGTGGGCCTGTCAGGAGAACGTCTTGAAAGGAGAACCATTTTGGCAACCATGGGCAGAGATAACAGTAGTGATGCACGCCTCGCTCACGGGGTGGAGAGCCCACACCAACGATCTGACAATCAGCAGTCGTTGGTCTTCATCGGAGTCCAAACTACATATCAACCTTTTAGAGTGGCGGGCCATCAGACTAGCGCTGCCATCTGTACGGGGAAGGAATGTCCTGATAATGACAGACAACACAGTGGCCATTTACTATCTCGACAAGAGAGGTGGTTTAGGGTCATTACCACTGTGCAGAGAGGCTCTGGTTCTGGGCAATACAAGAGGGAATCTCTCTGTCGGCAGTTCTGCTCTCTACGGCTAGGTGAACACGATGGTGGACTCTCTGAGCAGTCAGTGCACAGTCTCCCACGAGTGGGAACTAGCTCAGGAAGTCCTTCAAGAGATCTTCGCCCTTTGGGGAACCCCTCAAGTAGATCGGTTTGCGACCGTTGCCGACCGAAAGTGCAAGCTGTACTGCTCAAGGGAATTTCCCCCAAGAGGAGCTCTAGGAGACTCGTTCGTGGTGGACTGGGAGTTTCCACTTCTGTACGCATTTCCTCCAGCCCACGTCATGCCTCACGTAATCAGGAGGTTGAGAAAGTTTAGGAAATCCATGATCGTAGTTGCTCTGGATTGGGCCAGGAGGAAGTGGTACCCAGACCTTCTGGACATGTCCATCTTCCCTCCGATTTGTCTTCCACAAAGGGAGGAACTTTGGGTTCTCCATCCGGATATCAGGACGCTCCGCCTTCATGCATGGTTTCTGAGAGGCTGAGATACAAGGATTGGGACCTCCCGGACGACGTAATGGAAATGTTGCTTTCGGCAACATTTCCATTACGTACCAATCTTTGTACCGCTGCTGTTGGAATAAGTTCTGCAGCTGGTGTAAAGATGAGAATGTTGACCCGTTTACATGTAATACACCAATGGTGTTATCCTTTTTGTTACATCTAGCTAATATGGGCTCCAGATTGGTACCATTAAGGGATATCTGGCGGCGCTTTCTATTTTTAAGCGCACTTCAGAAGAAGTTTCTTACTTTAAGATGCCTCCTAATAATTCAATTTCTGTAGGGACTGACAAATATTTTCCATCCAATCCCTTTTTAAGTCCCAGTCTGGGATCTCAACTTGGTGTTACGTTTATGATGTGTGCTCCTTTCGAGCCTTTACACTCCTATCCTTGAGGCTACTAACCCTGAAGACCATCATTATGGTAACCATTACATCTGCCTGAATGGTGAGTGAGCTTCAGGCTTTATCCTGCAAACCTCCTTACACTGTCTTTTATAAAGAAAAGGTGGTGCTGAAGGTGAAACCCACTTTTCTACCCAAAATTGTCTGAGTTTCATCTCACGCAAAAGATAACTTTACCATAATTTTATCCTCCTCTTCACCCTAGGAAGGAAGAGGAGAGGCTTCACAGGCTTGACCCTAAACGTGCACTGAGCGCATATATACTAAAAAAAACTTTAAGGGGACGTTATGGTTAAGTTGCACTACTAAAAACCTGTGAAATTCACCAAAAAAAACTTTATAAACGTGACATTAGGGTTCGCAGTAAAACTGAAAAACCCCTGAAATTCACCAGTTATGGTAGCCTAAGCAACCATAACTGCCCGCACTACTCTGCACTGCTAACACTAACACCCAGAACATCAAAGATGACATCACAAATGTATAATTTGCTTACTTTATATACATGTAACGTAGAACATACAGAACCCTCTCGCTATTTGAAAGACACGGACTGAGCGCATTTCGGCGGACGAGGTCAACAGTACCTAAACAGTCAGGGGATATCTGAAATTGTACTATTGTCTTACACAAAAAATGCTCAACTTTTGAAAAAGGACACATAAAGACATTATAAGTACTAGTAAATGGGGAAACCTAAACGTCTGAAACAACCATGCATTTAATGACCATCTAGAATGAAATGGATTATGCCATAACAAAAAAAGTATGCCTCCAACTTAATTACCTCACAACACTCAGCAGCCAGGACCGACAGTAGATGCACGCACTACAACGAAGATAAATTGCAACAAAATAGTAAGTGAACTTCATTTTTCTTGTGTGTGTACTTTGTTTGGTATGAGGGGCAGAAAAAATAATTTTTCTGTTTTGACACAGAAATGTGCTGTACTTTGGAGTGGCTGGAGGAGAATTTTCTGCATGGGGAAATGTCCGGAGATAGAGATTATAATGGTACACGGTGCTCTGCATAAGATATATATATATATATATATATATATATATATATATATATATATATATATATATATATATATATATATATATATATATATATATATATATATATATATATTTAGTCCAGATGACTTATTTCTCCAGTTCATTGGAAAGCACTCCCCCAGTCATTTAATGTTGATTCAGGAAACCAGTTTAGAAAAGAGTTTCAAAAGGTAGTCTTTATTCAATAAAAAACGTGCAGCATGTGGCTAGTCCAATCCACTAACATCGTGGTTCTCCCAGAACATACGGCCTTCGCAAAGCGGAGTTAACGTTTCGCGGTTTCCTCGCCGCTTGATCACAGCAGGTGATCCATATTACCAAACAGTTAAAATACCCCGTGAGGTACGGTTTAAGACCAAGAAAGAGGACTGATTCTACAGTGTGGTTAGCTGTCAGCCATATCTGAATGGGCAAATCCCAAACATGAAGAAGGGACTAGTTATTTGCATTTGCTTATATAAAGCCAAAAGTCCACCATCTTTCACTGTGAAACCTCTGCTTCAATCATATTAGTAGCTTATAAGTGCATTACCGAATTGCCATGCATTCATGCATATTATTCGTGAAATGCTACGCTGTGCAGGCATAAGTAAGCAACAAACTGACACATTCAATATCATTCTCATTTGTATATATCATAGCTAACAGTGGCATATGGAATTTTCATGTTTGAGGCTTATTTTGCAGAGTAAAGTGCATAGTGCAAATCCAGTAAAGTGCATAGCCCATTGAAAGTGCAACATAATCACTTGCTTCCAGACATTCCTATATCAATACCTTAAAGTGCACAGTGCCTCAGTTGTTCCTATGTCCATACATTAGGGTGTCTAGTGCTAGCAGCCATAGAAGAATCCCACAAACATATGCTAGTTGGTAACCACTGGGTTATAACTACCCATTATCTACACCATATATACAAAGAGTCAATTGCTATTCTAATGAATGTAATAATAACAGCCTGCAACAGTAAAAATAAATATAAAACAGAGTAACTACACTGCAGAATCACGGCTGACATATTTGCTTGACTTATTAAAATTCATAAGAAAGAACAAGAGAAGAAAAATAAATTCATCTGTAACCATGCTTCCTCATTGTTGCCTATTATCACCGTACATTATAAAATTCACCCAAAATAAATAAATCACCATAAGTGTACCACTATAAAAAATCAACCCTAAACCAGGGTTGTACAAACATCGGGGTTAGCACCATGTTTTTTTACCCTTACAGAGACTAGAAAAAGCTCTGACCGAACATAGCCTAAAGGAACTGGTGTTTCGAAGGGATTGTGTCCTCCGACGTATTCCTTATCTTTGCTAATACATTTCCAGCTTGCTGGCCTCGGAAATTTTTTCTGTAGAGGACGCTGCGCGTCGACGTCCGCCGAGTCAATGTCCCTCGATGGCCACCATATCAGCGCCGACGTCACCAGGCCCATTAATAGCCACGCGCTGCGTCCGTTGCTCAGTTCCGTTTTTCCGCGCTTCGTGGGGCCTTGGAACGTCGTTGCTCTGTTCAGTCAGGATAACTCTATATCTACTCGAATAATACCTACTCGTTCTCGATGGATTCTTCATCGAAACCGACGACGCCGCGATCCGGCTTCAAGAAATGTCGAGACTGCGGTAAAAAAATGTCGATAACGGATCCACACAGGATCTGCTTGTGGTGCTTGGGAGCCGAGCACCATTGTTCGGAGTGTGAGGACTGCATGTCCATGACAGCGAAAGCCTTGAAGGAGCGCAACGGAAAGCTCGAGAGAGGTAAGTCAGTCAAAACCTCCTCGAAGGTTTCTTCGGCTGAGTCGAGGCATTAGTCTCCTCGCCGTCGAAAGCATTCCCATTCTAGATCTCGAAGTAGCTCCCACCATTCGTCGAGATCAAGACACTCAAAAAAGAGACGTCGAAGATCCCCTTCCTCGTCTTCTGTTTCCCCAGAAAGGGTCTCCTGTCCCACAAAACACAGCTCTCAGGCTGAGGGGGAGGAATTCAGAAAGAAAATGTTAAACTTCTTCGAGAAAGCGGCCTCGACCCCCTCGAAGACAGCTGAGGGTGATACCTCAGGTGAAAAACCCAAAAAATCAAAACGCCGCGAGTCGCAGCACCCGGCGAAACATTCCACCCGAGAGCGCCATGAGCCATCGGGTAAGAAGGCACCATCATCAACGCCGTCGTCGAAGATTCCTTTGACGCATGGATCGGCGCCATCGACGCCGTTATCGAAGGGTTCCTCAACGCATCGGTCGATCGACTCGACACCATCGCCGACGCCGATGAAAGAGGAGACCAAGGCTACTCCACAGCCAACAGTGATTCCAAGGGCCTCCGGCGAGACCGCCGTCGATGTCCTCTAGTAGGATCCCGATCCTCTCGAGTTCTTCGAGACCCCTTCCAGTTTTTCCGACGCCGTTCTCGGCGCCTTCGAAGCCTGTCACATCGGCGTTTTCTCGCCCAATAATGACGAGTTTGGCTCCTTCTGCCTTAGAGATGGGTTTTACACCATTTCAGAGGTCAGAGTACCCTGGACTATCATCAATTTATGACGAGGGGGGAAGATTCTGACCAGGAAACATTTGGATTACAGAGGACCACACTGCCTATTTCAGAGGATTTCACCTCTGAGTAAAGAAGATTGAAGGACCTACAGGAGTCACTACATGAGGCAAGTGGGCTGGACACTTCCCCAGAAGTGGAATTTGTTAAGCCAGACCCAGGGGAACATGCCGAAACACACTATAGAACTCTTATGGCAATAATTATTGAATTTATGGGTTGGTCTGCGCCTTCCCCTGTTTTTCAACAGGATGACCTAACGGACATATTAGACAAAGGTCCACAGGAGGACCCTGTGGTCCCCTTCCATGCAGCCTTACAAAGGAAAATTACATCTAATTGGGAAACTCGTGAAGTTATCCCTGCGGTCAATAAAAGATCGTCAGCCAAGTATAGGGTAGCGGCTGCTGACCTGACTACTTATCAAATACCCGACTCCAGAGAGCCTGGTGGTTCAAGCGGCAACTTCATCTAGCAGTAGGACCGCTTACCCTTCTGTCCCACAGGATAGAGATGACAAGAGGTACGATTCTATGTCGAAGAAAGTCTTCTCTGCTTGTAGTATGGCGTTGAAGTCCATCAACGCCACCTGTACGCTCGCCAGGTTCAGTCACACACTGTGGGAGTGTGCTTCATCAGCGGCTGACTGCATACCCGAAGGAGAGGAAAAGGAAGCCTTCCTTAACATTATTAAAGATGGCAAAGATGCCATGTGCGAATCACTTCAAACTGGCATTGATTCCGCTGACAGTACCAGCAGGGCCATGGCGGCAAGTACAACAATCCGCAGGCATGCGTGGTTGTGAAAGTCTGGCTTTGCTCCAGATGTACAGGCCAGACTTTTGAATATGCCCTTTGACGGCTCTTCACTATTCAGAAAAAAGGCTGATGACAGTCTGGAAAAGTTGCAGAGTTCTAAAGCAGCAGCAAAATCTTTAGGAGCTGCTATCCGTCAAACTCCTTTTCGCCCCTCAGGAACCTCTGGGAGAGGAAAGTCCTTTCGCTATTATTCCGCATTCGGGAAAGGCAGAGGGCAGCCGGCTCAAAGAGGCCAAAGGAGATCCAACCAAAGTGGACGGGTCAAAGGTACTAAGGCCGCAGCAGCAGCAGGTGCCTCTTTACCCTTGGCATCTGCATCAGCCGCCCCCAAACCACTCTGAGGCCTTTCCACACAATACACCTGTAGGGGGCAGGTTAACTCACCATCTGACAGAATGGCAGGCTATAACGTCAGATGCTTGGGCATTGGAGACAGTTGCCCAGGGTTACTGCCTACCCTTTCTACACATCCCTCAGAGTCATCCACCGGGGAACAGCTCTCTAAAAGTTCCAGATCCGCTCCTCTTGCAGGAAATTATAGACCTGCTAGAGAAAGGTGCCATAGAACCGGTACCTGTAGCGGACAGGAACAAGGGCTGGTACTCCCCCCCTACTTTCTCATACCAAAGAAGGACGGAGGACTGAGACCCATCCTGGACTTATGAGAATTAAACAAGTTCCTCAGGAAGGACAAGTTCAAGATGGTAACTCTCTCTCAGATCCTTCAGGCCCTCCAGCTCCAGGACTGGCTGGTATCTCTGGACCTTCAGGATGCTTATTTCCATGTGTCAATCCATCTCAAACACAGGAAATACCTGAGGTTCGCAATTGCCGACTCTCATTATCAATTTCGAGTTCTGCCATTTGGGCTGACCTCCGCCCCGAGGGTCTTCACCAAGCTGATGTCGGTAGTGGCGGCGAGTCTAAGGAGGGGAAGGGATCCACATCTACCCCTACCTGGACGATTGGCTGATCAGGGCTGTATCTTCGAAACAAACCCAGGCCCAGCTAGATTATGTCTGCCACTTCCTTCACAAACTGGGCTTCTCCCTCAATTTAAAGAAGTCCCAGATGATACCATCACAGAGACTCCAGTTCATTGGAGCAGTCCTGGACACTTCCCTGGGAAAAGCCTCGCCACCAGAGGTGAGGGCTCAAGATATTCTACAGATGGTCACCAAGTTTCAAAATGCCCAACGTCTCCCAGCCATTGACTTTTTGAGGTTGCTAGGCCTCATGGCATCCTGCATCTTCCTTGTGCCAGAGGCTCGCCTGAGAATGAGATCTCTTCAGTGGGCACTGAGAAGTCAGTAGTCGCAATTCTCAGGGAGAATGATAGATCTTACGGATTCCGGACAAGGTAGCCTGCGACCTTCAATGGTGGGCCTATCCAGAGAACATCTTGAAAGGAGAACTGTTTTGGCAACCATGGCCGGAGATAACAGTAGTCACAGACGCCTCACTCACAGGGTGGGGAGCCCATGCTAACGACTTGACCATCAGCGGTCGTTGGTCTCCATCGGAGTCCAGACTACACATCAACCTATTGGAGCTGAGAGCGATCAGACTAGTGCTGAAAGCTTTCCTGCCATCAGTACAGGGGAGAAATGTCCTGATAATGACGGACAACACGGTGGCCATGCACTACCTCAACAAAAGAGGAGGCGTAGGATCACTGCCACTGTGCAGAGAGGCGATGCAGCTCTGGTTTTGGGCAATCCAAGAAGGAATCTCTCTATCGGCAGTCCACCTAGCCGGAGAGAAGAACTTGACTGCGGACGCTCTGAGCAGGGAGAGCACAGTCTCCCACGAGTGAGAGCTAGCTCAGGAAGTCCTTCAAGAGATCTTCGCCCTTTGGGGTACCCCTCAGGTGGATCTGTTCGCCACAAGCACCAACAGGAAGTGCGATCTGTTCTGTTCAAGGGAATTTCCCCCAAGAGGAGCTCTAGGAGACGCGTTCGTAGTGGACTGGGAGTTTCCACTCCTTTACGCGTTCCCACCAGTCCCTGTTATTCCTCAAATGATCAGGAGGTTGAGATGATTGCAGAAAACCATGATCCTAATTGCCCCAGATTGGGCCAGGAGAACGTGGTACCCGGACCTTCTAGATATGTCCAATCCGTCTTCCACTCAAAGAGAATCTTCTCTCGCAGAAGGGAGGTCAGGTTCTCCATCCAGACACCAGAACCCTCAACCGCCACGCTTGGCTTCTGAAAGGGTGAGGTACAAGGATTGGGATCTCCCTGATGACGTCATGGAGGTGTTGCTTTCGGCCAGAAGGCCAGCAACAAAGTCTTTATACCGCTGCCGTTGGAACAAATTTTGCAGCTGGTGTAGAGAAGAGAATATCGACCCTTTTTCATGTGATACACCAATGGTGTTATCGTTTCTACTCTACTTGGCAAACTCAGGCCTTCAAAGTTGGCACTGTAAAAGGCTATCTCGCAGTGCTTTCTATCTTCAAGCGCACTGCGGAGGAACTATCGTATTTCAAACTTCCTCTAGTAATACAATTTCTCAAGGGAGTAACTAATGTTTATACTCCAAAACCATTCCAGGTTCCCTTATGGGACTTAAATTTAGTCTTAAACTTCCTAATGGGCACTCCATTCGAACCACTTCACTCTTATTCGCTAAGATTTCTCACGCTTAAAACTGTCCTATTGGTAGCACTAACATCTGCTAGGAAGGTGAGCGAGCTACAAGCTCTCTCCTGTAAACCCCCACATACAATTTTCCACAAGGACAAAATTATCCTACAGGTGAAGCCTAATTTCCTCCCAAAGGTGGTTTCTGAATTTTATATTACTCAGAAAATTACCTTACCTTCGTTCTACCCTCCTCCCCATCCGGGGAAAGAGGAAGAAAGGCTACATAGGCTGGACCCAAGGCAAGCTCTCAGCTTTTACATCAGCAGAATGGCTAGCATCAGACAAGCAGACCAACTGTTTGTAGGATACTCAGGTCACAATAACAAAACAAACAATCTCCAGGTGGATTATTTTGGCCATTCTGGAATGTTACAAACTGGCAGGGTGTCAGGCTGAGAGGTCCTGTATCCGCGGAAGCTGCTGACCCCCCGACAATCCCCCTGAGATGTATTTCCCAGAACTAGTTTTCAATACAGCTCTGTAAACTACACCCCAAAGGGAAAGGGGGAATGGGACAACAAAACAACACCAGGCAGACTGCGTCAAGGCTAATCAGTGCTGAACCTGCAGAGGATAAAGAATAACATATACACTTCCTTAATTCACTTACTTAACCTTATGAATGGGAAGTCATTAATCCTTAACTAATAATTGAGAATCCTACCTGGTTCTTCTCTTGAAATTTCTTAGAGAAGTGGATAAGAAGCTGAAAATCTCTCTTACTTGCGATACTTGAAATTCCCAGCAACTTCTTACATTAGGCAAAACTGGAAGTCTTAGTTCTTTGTTTGTCTTTTTTCCAACATGCACTGATAGTTCAATTAGATTGTCTTTAAAATGTTCTTTCTTGTCATTTCAAAACTTTTCAAACTATTTATAATTATCTTGAGTCTTTGAATCCTTGAAGAAAGAAGAAACACGTGCTAACTGCACACGCAGGTTATTTCCATTAAAATTATCGATGAACTTCACATAGAAATCTTCCTGGTTGAAGAACACGCGCAAACGGATGAAGACGCGCGATCAAAATAATCCACACGCGCAAAAAATCCACACGCGCAATAATTCACACGCGCAATAATGTTCTCCTGCGAGACACGCGAAATAAGAACACCCGCGCTATTGAGTTCAAACGCAACGAAGTGATTCTCACGCGCAAAATCACTCGCGATGGAAAAAACACACGCGCACTCTCATGGCACGCGACGAACAGATTCTCGCGCTTTGTACCCCCGCGCTAAAAATCACACGCGCTTTGTATTTCACACGCGTTTTGTATTTCACACGCGCTTTGTACACTCGCGCTAAAAATCACACACGCTTTGTATTTCACACGCGCTTTGTATTTCACACGCGCTTTGTAGTTCTCACGCAGCGTATAGCTTTTCGCGCAAAGGATCACCCGCGCAATAAAACACAAAAGCGTTTAAAATGGCACGAGACCAACCTCTACTCGCGCTCGGAATACACACGCTAGAAAGCACGCGCTCACTTGAATACGCACGCGACAGTCAAAATCTCGCGCTAAGGAACACCGCACTGGAAACACAAGCGCACTCCGATAGTTCAATAGTTTTAGTAGAAACACTACTTTTAACGAATTTTCAAGGAGACTGTTATTAAGATGAACAGATTTACAGTAGAAATAAAGTCACTTATCTCCTGAGCGAATTCACAAAGATTTCCTGCTTTTCCTATCTTCAAAACGAATTCCTGCCAGCTGAAGACTTCTCCTGAACCCCCAAGAAAGTAGCCGCTCAACTGCTGAGATCTGAAGGATAAAATCCACCAGGCCTAATACTAAAGCAGGAGCAGCCACTGAACACGTCCTCTCAGATGGGGTTTTGATGATGAAAGGCACAGAGTGACAGTTTAGAATGTTCATTGTTGTTCAGCATTGTCTTCCAGCCAATCAGAGCTGTCACTGTGAGGCTCCATCTTGCCTTGGGTCAGAACCAGGATTCTGAATCAACAAGTTAAGGCCTAACCAACTATAATGGAAAACTTCCCACCCACACAAAGCTAATCTGAAAAGGATAATAATAAAAAGGAAACTTAAATAAGAGAAGGAAACCTGACAGTACCCCCCTCCTAATGCCCAGTCTCTGGGCCTATCTTGTGTGGGTTTTTAGCATGAAACTTAGCCACTAAACGGGGGGCATGTACATCAACTGAATCTTCCCAAGATCGTTCCTCCGGTCCATATCCCTCCCAATCAATCAAATACTGCAACCTTCCCCTCACTTTCCTAGAATCCAAAATTTGTTTAACCACAAATTCCTCAGATGAATCCTCCAAAATCACAGGGGAAGGTGGTGTTCTGAATCTAGTTCCTGAACAAACTGGTTTTAAAAGACTAACATGAAAAGTAGGATGTACCTTCAACTGCTTGGGTAATTTCAATCGTACTGCCACAGGGTTGATGATTTTCTCTACCTCAAAAGGGCCCACAAATCTTGGACTGAACTTATTCTTCCCCTTAATTTTCAGGTATCGGGTAGAAAGCCAAACTAAATCTCCCACCTTATATTCAGGTCCAGTTTTTCTTCTCAAATCGGCATACCTCTTATATTTCAACTTATTTTCTCCCAGAACCTTTTTTGCTCTATCCAAGTTATTTTTCATTATCAACAAACGATCTTCCACTCTAGGATTCCCTGAATCTTCCTCCAACACCTCAAAACTCAGAAAACGAGGATGAAACCCACGACCCAACAAGAAAGGGGACATAGAAGTAGCATCTTTTCCACAATTGTTGTAAGAGAATTCTGCCAACCACACCAAATCCACCCATTCCTCTCTAGCTTGTAAATAACACCTTAAAAACTTCTCCAATTCTTGATTTACTCTCTCCACTTGTCCATTACTTTCCGGATGATACCCAGAAGTCAAACTAACTTCCACTCCAAGTTTCTTACAGAAGGCCCTCCAGAATTTTGAAATAAATTGAGATCCCCTGTCCGAGATAACTTGACTTGGGAGTCCATGTAGTCTAACTACACCTTGCAAAAAACTATGAGCCAGTTTTTCCGCGGTAACCTCTCCCTCTATTGGTAAAAAATGTGCTTCTTTAGTAAGAAGATCGACCACAACAAGAATGGTAGTACAACCCTTATCTTGAGGGAGATCAACTATGAAATCCATAGAAATTGTGTGCCAAGGACGAGGAGGAACAGGTAATGGCTCCAATAAACCATGCGGCTTCCCAACTTGACTTTTCTCTTGTGCACAGACTACACAAGTTTTAACAAAATTCAAGGTGTCTTGGCGAATTTTTTCCCACCAAAAATTCCTTCGAACCAGTTCCAGAGTTTTTCTGAACCCAGGATGTCCTGCTAAAATGGATTCATGACAATTTCTCAAAACCTTTTCTCTCAACTCATCAGTAGGTACATAAAGCTTGTTATCAAAAAAAGGAAGATTGTCTTTCAACTTTCTAGCTGGATCCAGTCTCACCCACTCCTCCATCTTCTGCAAGGACATATTTTGACGAACTTCATTCAAAAAATCAATTTCTTTAATGGCTCCAGCTAACAAAAAACGTTCTGGAGCAATTATAGGTTCTGGTTCTATAATCTCTTTGTCTTCACTTCCAGGAAATTGGCGAGATAACGCATCAGCTTTTTTGTTTTGACTTCCGGGTTTAAAAGTCACAATGAAATCATAATCTGCAAAGAACAAAGACCAACGAAGTTGGCGTGGAGACAAAGTTCTGGCAGATTTTAAAAACAATAAATTTCGATGATCAGTAAGGACCGTTACTGTATGTCTTGCTCCTTTAAGAAAATGTCTCCATTCTTCAAAAGCGGACTTTATTGCTAACAGTTCCCGATCAGCAATTGTGTAGTTCACTTCAGCAGCAGAAAACTTTCTAGAAAAGAATGCAACTGGATGTATTTGACCAGTAGTTTCATTCCTCTGAGAAAGCACCGCCCCCAACGCTAAATTTGAAGCGTCCGCCTCCAAAAAAAAGGTTTAGAAAGATCTGGATGAATTAGAATTGGACTAGAAGTAAATCTTTGTTTTAACTCTTGAAAAGCCTTTTCTGCTTCAAGGTCCCAGTCAAATTTCACTCCTTTTTTCAAAAGCCTCGTTATAGGAGTAACCAGCCGAGAAAAACCTTCTATAAATCTCCTATAAAAATTGGCAAATCCTAAGAAACTTTGTATTTCCTTAACCTTAGTAGGAGGGGGCCATTCAAGAACGGCTTGCACTTTTTTAGGATTCATTTCTAAACCCTTAGGTGAAATTATAAAACCTAAAAACTCCACAGAATCAGTATGGAATTGACTTTTTTCCAATTTGGCAAACAAATGATTTTCTCGCAACTTTTGTAACACCAAGCGCACATGTTTCTGATGTTGATCTAGGTCAGAAGAGAAAATCAAAATATCATCGATATAAACGACAACAAAAATATCCAAGTATTCTCTAAAAACCTCATCAATGAAAAATTGGAAAGCCGCTGGAGCATTACATAGACCGAATGGCATAACTTGATATTCAAACAGCCGAAATCTGGTCTTAAACGCTGTCTTCCATTCGTCCCCTTCCTGCACACGTACAAGATGGTAAGCTCCTCTCAGATCTAATTTTGAGAAAATATTTGCTCCTTGTATTTGATTAAGCATTTCTGAGATGAGAGGAAGAGGATACCGGTTCTTAATAGTGACTTTGTTAACTGCTCGATAATCTATGCAAGTTCTAAGCGAGCCATCCGGTTTTGGTACAAAAAAATAAAGGAGAGGCCGCAGGTGACTTAGAATGACGAATAAATCCTTTGGCCAAATTTTCTGACAAATATTCTTTTAAATAATCATTCTCTTTCTCAGTAAGAGCATATACCCTACTACTAGGCAAAATCGTTCCTGGCTCCAGTTCAATTTTACAATCAAAGGATCTATGGGGTGGTAATTCTCCTGCCACTTTCTCATCAAATACGTCCCAGAAATCTTTGTAACACTGGGGAAGTTGACCCACTACAGCTCCCACATCATGACCTCCAATTCCAGTCTCAGCCAGAAAACTAGACTGAATTACTTTGTTTTACCTCTTCCTCTAAGAGACTTCCTGAAAAGCAATTCTCTTTACAAAAATCGGATTGCATGTCAATTGTCCTAGCACTCCAATCAATTAGGGGATTATGGAGAGTAAGCCAAGGCATGCCCAAGATAATCTTCAACAAAGGGGCATCAATTAACTCAAACGAAATTATCTCTTTGTGACCTCCTGATAACTCCAAAGTTAAAGAACCAGTTCTATGAGTAATAGGACCAGAAGATAAACATGTACCATCAACAGCCCTAGCCTGCTCTACAACCTCCTTCAGAATAATTGGAATTCCCAACGATTTGGCCAGACCCCAATCCATGAAATTCCCAGTCGCACCCGAGTCAATCATTACAGGACCATTTCCCTTACACTCCAAATCAAAAAATAAGGATACATTTATGGTTATATGAGGAACCGCTGTCTGCACCGTATTAGCGATCTGTTGTACCTTGACTGCTGAGGAAGAAGTCTTCTTGGGAGTGTAAGGACAGTTTCCTAAAAAGTGCCCACCTCTTCCACAGTATAAACACAGATTATTATCTCTCCTCCTAGTCTTTTCCTCCACTGTTAACGGGCCTCTGATTCTTGGAGATGAATTATTCCCTTTGGGTTTACTTTCTATTTTAGGTCTATCTACTCTAAGTATAGACTTTACATCACTCTGACCATGACGTCTCTCTGCCTTCCTTTCACTCAAACGGAAGTCCAATTGAATAACCAAATCAATCAGACCTTCACAAGTAGGAGGGCGTTCTACTACTCCAGACAAAGCATCCTTTAACTCATCTCTAAGGCCCCGATAAAACAACGAGGCCTGTTTAACCTCGGGCCACTTGCTTTCTAACACAAGGGACTTAAATTGTGTTATATAAGCAATCAAGTCTCTATTACCTTGTTTTAATTCTAAAAGTTCACCATCTACTTCCAGAGATAACTGTCTTCTATCAAACATTTTTCGGAATATCTCTAAAAAACTGGTATAATTTTCTAAAACCGCACTCTTTTGACTCACCAACAACCCAGCCCAAGCAGATGCCTCCCCAGAAAGATATGACAACATAAATGTTATCTTAGAAGCATCCAATGGAAATAATTCTGGTCTACTCATAAAATGTAATTCACATTGTGTTAAGAACACCCTAAATCTCTTGGAATCCCCATGATAACGTTCTGGGGGCGCCAAAGGAACTGGCATAATTATACTCCTTACCCCTTCTGCCACTGAAGGCGCCCGTTGTATGTGTGGTAACTGATCTTCTCTTTCTAACTCAGGTGGAGAACCTGCGCCCCCTGAAACCTCATCCTCTCTCCTTTCTCCCCTCTGTTGAATTTGTGTAACTTTAACACTTAAGTCATCTACCTTTTGACTAAGTAAGGCATTTTCTTCCCGAGAAATTTTCAACTCCTCCCGTAACTCCCTAATCAAAGATCCTAACATCTCCATGGATTTGTCGGGGTTCATGACAGCTCGGGCGGACTAAATTATTGGCCTTTCATTCTGTCAGGCTGAGAGGTCCTGTATCCGCGGAAGCTGCTGAACCCCCGACAATCCCCCTGAGATGTATTTCCCAGAACTAGTTTTCAATACAGCTCTGTAAACTACACCCCAAAGGGAAAGGGGGAATGGGACAACAAAACAACACCAGGCAGACTGCGTCAAGGCTAATCAGTGCTGAACCTGCAGAGGATAAAGAATAACATATACACTTCCTTAATTCACTTACTTAACCTTATGAATGGGAAGTCATTAATCCTTAACTAATAATTGAGAATCCTACCTGGTTCTTCTCTTGAAATTTCTTAGAGAAGTGGATAAGAAGCTGAAAATCTCTCTTACTTGCGATACTTGAAATTCCCAGCAACTTCTTACATTAGGCAAAACTGGAAGTCTTAGTTCTTTGTTTGTCTTTTTTCCAACATGCACTGATAGTTCAATTAGATTGTCTTTAAAATGTTCTTTCTTGTCATTTCAAAACTTTTCAAACTATTTATAATTATCTTGAGTCTTTGAATCCTTGAAGAAAGAAGAAACACGTGCTAACTGCACACGCAGGTTATTTCCATTAAAATTATCGATGAACTTCACATAGAAATCTTCCTGGTTGAAGAACACGCGCAAACGGATGAAGACGCGCGATCAAAATAATCCACACGCGCAAAAAAATCCACACGCGCAATAATTCACACGCGCAATAGTCCACACGCGCAATAATGTTCTCCTGCGAGACACGCGAAATAAGAACACCCGCGCTATTGAGTTCAAACGCAACGAAGTGATTCTCACGCGCAAAATTACTCGCGATGGAAAAAACACACGCGCACTCTCATGGCACGCGACGAACAGATTCTCGCGCTTTGTACCCCCGCGCTAAAAATCACACGCGCTTTGTATTTCACACGCGCTTTGTATTTCACACGCGCTTTGTATTTCACACGCGCTTTGTATTTCACACGCGCTTTGTATTTCACACGCGCTTTGTATTTCACACGCGCTTTGTAGTTCTCACGCAGCGTATAGCTTTTCGCGCAAAGGATCACCCGCGCAATAAAACACACGCGCGTTTAAAATGGCACGAGACCAACCTCTACTCGCGCTCGGAATACACACGCTAGAAAGCACGCGCTCACTTGAATACGCACGCGACAGTCAAAATCTCGCGCTAAGGAACACCGCACTGGAAACACAAGCGCACTCCGATAGTTCAATAGTTTTAGTAGAAACACTACTTTTAACGAATTTTCAAGGAGACTGTTATTAAAATGAACAGATTTACAGTAGAAATAAAGTCACTTATCTCCTGAGCGAATTCACAAAGATTTCCTGCTTTTCCTATCTTCAAAACGAATTCCTGCCAGCTGAAGACTTCTCCTGAACCCCCAAGAAAGTAGCCGCTCAACTGCTGAGATCTGAAGGATAAAATCCACCAGGCCTAATACTAAAGCAGGAGCAGCCACTGAACACGTCCTCTCAGATGGGGTTTTGATGATGAAAGGCACAGAGTGACAGTTTAGAATGTTCATTGTTGTTCAGCATTGTCTTCCAGCCAATCAGAGCTGTCACTGTGAGGCTCCATCTTGCCTTGGGTCAGAACCAGGATTCTGAATCAACAAGTTAAGGCCTAACCAACTATAATGGAAAACTTCCCACCCACACAAAGCTAATCTGAAAAGGATAATAATAAAAAGGAAACTTAAATAAGAGAAGGAAACCTGACACAGGGAAAGAGCCACCTCAAAATCTCAGGGCTCATTCAACCAGGGGTATCGCAGCCTCTTCGGCTCTCCAAAGAGGGGTACCGGTCCGAGACATCTGTGCGGCTGCCACATGGTTGTCCGCACATACATTCACAAAATTTACAATCTGGATTCCTTCACTAGTCAAGAGACCAGATTTGGCAAGGCCGTATTACATTCTGTCCATCCCTAAAGGGATACATAACATTCTCACTCCCACCTCCAATTACATGCCACTGCTATGGGAGTCTATCAAAGATAAGGAATACGTCGGAGGACACAATCCCTTCGAAGAACAAGTTACTTCTTACCTTGTAACGTTCTTTCGACGGGATGTTCCTCCGACGTATTCCTTATCGCCCCTCCCATCCATCCCCGCAGTGATACTTCCCTTGTGGTTGCAGCTTACGCTCCTTCAAGGTCAATAACCAATTCAGGCATGGCTTTTCTTATGCTACAAAACGGTACTGAGCAACGGATGCAGCGCGTGGCTATTTATGGGCCTGGTGACGTCGGCGCCGATACGGTAGCCGTCGAGGGACATCGACTCGGCGGACGTCGACGCGCAGCGCCCTCTACAGAAAAATTTTCCGAGGCCAGCAAGCTGGAAACATATTATCAAAGATGAGGAATACGTCGGAGGAACATCCCGTCGAAAGAACGTTACAAGGTAAGAAGTAACTTGTTCTTCTACACCAGGGGGGGTTATAAATGCAAAAGTCACAATATACACATACAATATAAAAGTTGCTCAATAAATCAAGATACGCTAAGAACATTCTTAATACATAGATTCCATTGAGACGTTAGCACAAGAAGGTATACATTTCTTCGTCTATATTGTGCCCTCTTGGGTATTTGCTCTCAAAGTCCAAGATGCAACATGTCTCTTTTTGGCGGAGTTTCTTTTCCCTATCTCTGCCTCTTGGATTGTGTTCGATTTTATGGATGGCTAAGAATTGCAAGCCCTCCAGGTTACATTGATGACAGTCTGAGAAAAGTTTCGCCATTGATAGTTCTGATCCCGATTAACAATGGCCCTCACATGCTGCTGAATTCTTATTTTCAGTTTACATTTGGTGCAGCCTATGGTATTTGGTATACCATTTCTGGCATGCACATGACAATACATAAACCACATATTCGGTCTCACATGTGATTTTCTCTGTAATCATGATTAAGTCACCTAAAATCGGGTGTATATAGTTAGTACAATTCTTGGCATATTTACATATGTTGCATCTTGTACAGTTTCGAAAGCCTGGCCTTTGTTTAGTCCACCATGTTTCCTGCCCAGGCATCGAATCTTGTGCAAGAAAACTTTGAACCAAAGTATCTTTAAGAGAATAATTACGTCCGAGACTGATTTCTGGATATGCTTTCAAAATAGGTGCAAGGTCTTTATCTGCTCGCAAAAGCTTCCAATATCTCTGTAATAATATGTTTGATTTCAGATGTTTCGTTGTAAGTAAGAATTAGTCTGGTTGCATTCTTATTGTCAATGGACTCATTTTGTAGACGAGGTCCTATCAAAAGGCAAGATCTTTCTTTTTTCCTCGCTTTAATGTATGCTTTTGTAATGACTTTCTTTGGATAACATTGATTTAGGAACCCTCTCGCTGCAATTTTGCTATCTAAGTCATAGGCCTTCAAAGTTGAGCAATTCCTCCTGATTCTTATAAACTCGACATGCGGAATGCTCCATATAAGATTTTTGCAATGACCGCTGGTTGCATGCATAGGTGTATTGGTACCCGTTGGTTTCCTGTGTAATTCCGTAGTCAGTGTATCATCCACAATTCGAATATTCACATCTAGAAAAGTTAAAGTCTTACTGTGTGTTTCTGTGAATCTCAGATTGTGGTCATTTTCATTCAAAAGCTTCACAAGACTTATTCATGCCTTTTCGGACCCTTTCCATATTATAAACAGTCAATGTACCTGAGCCATAAAACGATGTTCTCAGTAACTGTATGATTTTGTTCTGTCCAGACCTCCGATGCTTCCCATGCTCCCATGATAAGATTAGTGTAAGATGGGGCAAAGTTTGTGCCTATCGCTGTGTCTTGCACTTGTCTGAAGTATTCATTATTAAAAATGAAAACATTATTTGTCAGACATAAGTCAATCATCCCCAGAATCATCTTCGTATGTTCTAAAAAGTTTAGAGATCTTGTGTTTAAGAAACATTTGCATGCCTTTTTTCCGTATTCGTGTCCTATGGATGTGTACAAGGAAACATCCATAGTGGCCATGATCTAATCAGTTTGCCAAGGTATACTTTCAATATGAGTCAGGAAATCTGTAGTGTTTTTAATATAAGATGGAAGCGAAGACACGAAGGGAAAAAGTGTTTCATCTATGTACTTAGACATATTTTCAAGGGCTGAGCCCATCGAGGAGACTATTGGTCTACCTGGAGGTTTCTTGATATCCTTATGAATTTTAGGAAGAAAGTATATCGTTGGAATGATGAAGTTTGTTGTTTTCAAGAACTTGCAGTTATGTTCGGTTAGAATACCTTTTTCTTCCCATATTTCAAGGAAGTCCTTCACTTTGTTTTCTAGGGTTATCGGATTCCCCGCAATTTTCTCATAACATTTTTTATCATGCAGTTGTTTGTAGGTGCCCTTGATGTAATCTTCTCTGTTCATCAGAACAATATTTCGGCCCTTATCTGATGGCTTAATTACACAATTGCTGAGGGCCTGTAGTTCTTTAACTGCCGTTCTCTCCATAACTGTCAAATTATCTTTACATCTGGATTTCTTTTTCTTTCGAAACTGCTTCAGATCTTCGATGACCAGTGTCTGGAAAGCTTCAATGTTATTCCCCAGGTTGCTGATGGGATTAAATTTGGACTTGGATTTGAGTTTACTTTTAATTGTCCAATCAGTTCTGATATAATCTCCAAGATCCACTGTATTCATCACCCCAGTAGCATCTGGGTGTACTTCTCTCTAAATCAGCTACAACTGTTAAAACTTCCAGGTCCTTGATGGTTATTTGTGTTTTCCCACCTTCTTTTGGTGTGTGTCTATTGATGCACTCATTGATTGCAAAAAAACTTTTTTAAACGTAGTTTACTTATGAAGCGGTCAAAGTCGGTGCGGGTTTCAACATAATTGAAATGTGAGGTTGGGCAGAAGTTCATACCAAGGCTCCAAACCTTTTCTTGATGGTGGGTGAGGGTATGATTAGACAGATTGATGATTTTCAAACCTTCTTCCTTGGGCATATCTACTTCCCAGAGCGCAGCAATCTGTCCGGGATATTGGTTGTTGTATTGGTTGCCCCTCTGCCCCTTCCTCGTTTTGCCCGGCTCCTCTGCTTTTTCCCCGACCTTGCTTTCCTCCTCTCGATTGTTTTTGTTTTTTGCCGTCCTGGCATAAAAGTCTCATCTCGTCTATAAAAAAAAAAATTCAAAAATTTAGACGTATAGCTGGTTCATCATTTTCACTTATCGTAGCATCTGACTCAGAAGCTGATGCCTCCAGATTACTCTTTCCCACTTGCTTTGTCAGTTGTCGTCTTTGTAGAATTTTGTCTTAGATGGTCAAACCTCCAGGCAAAAGTGTAAACACTTCCCCTCTCGTAATCTTCCTTAGCACGGAAATTTGCGCTGTTTGCTTTGCTTGATTTCCTCCTCATATTCCAACAGATTTTTTTTATATATATATTTTTTACAGACCGGGAAAAAAAAGACCAACAAACGACACAGAGGAAGACGGGTTGAAAAGGATAGAACTGAAAATGGACACACTAAATGACAATTTTAACAGTTTAAGGCAATTTGTGGAGGAATTTGTGAGAGGAAAAATACGTTATCACTGTCCCACCTGTACCTGCCCCCCTTCTCCATTTCCTAGTGAACCATCCCCAAACCTTCAAGAAGAAAATAGACGTTTTGGTGAAACTTCCATCCCCTCTTCCCCTCACAAATCATCTCCTCACAATCAGCCCGTGTTGAACCCTAATTCCCCTATATTCGTTTCAGTATCTGCTTCCCCCTGTCTTTGTTGATTGAAGTATGTGTGTGTTTTTAGAAAGTTTTTGTAGATTTGTTGTTGTCGAAGGGTTTAAGGATTTTTTTTTTTTATTAAAAAGACTTAAAATGTTCACGAGCAGCGCGCCTGTTCGAGCTAGCCGTAAGCAATAGAATATGGATGTTCTAACGGCAATACACCTCCCCGTACCAATGCCAACCAAGATGGAACTGATCTTAGAACGTACCATCTGTACAAGTAGTGCGTAAATGAACAGAATGGGGCGTCCTAAGGACATTATAAATCTTTGTACCGCTCACGAACAAGATAAAACATGTTCCTAGAACACACCAGGTGTCCGGGATGTCTGTAAATCAGCAAAATTGTCGTGTCCTAAGGACACTATACCTGTCCGTATTGTCCGCCGCCAAGATGGAACCGTCCGTAGAACAGACACAGTGGCCGGCATGTTCGTAGTCAAACAAAATGGAGGTGTCCTAGGGTCACTGGACCCGTCTGTACAGTCATCAGATCATATACGCACATGCACAGTACACCCATAAGTACTGCAAACATTGCACCTGTCCCTAACTGTCCGTCTCACTTGTGTCACACTTTCAATTAGTTTCAGGACCCGAACACTGTCCGTAGAACACTTGCGCATATGCGCACGTTTGTCCAGCGGGCACGCATTTCCCTCGCGGATGTGTCCAGGACGTCATGTGACCGCACCCACGCTGAGCATGTGGACTAATTTGCGCAGTTTGTCTGCCTCCGCAACATTACAAAAGAACTTCTACAGACATGGGAAATTATTTGACAGTATAAAATCACCATTTCACACGTCCCATACAATAGCTCTACCTGTGAACGTGTCATTTAGAATTTTTGCAGCGCTTTTGAGCGATTAATATGGTCAGGAGGCGCACCCCTCCACCCCTATAAATGGCCACACCCCCAAGCTCATCATCATTGTGCTTCTGGCTATAGCAGATTGGGTTGTGCTGCCTTTACTGCTGTAGCGACCATTTGGCAACTAATCCTTATGGCATCCATGGCTACTGTTGCTTCATTAGCCTCAGTACCACCCCCAAACCCTCCACCGCCACCACCTCCCCAAGGGCCTGCAGAGGGATATATGGGTGAGGATGTAGAGATCGAGGAAGAAGAGAATGAGGTGGAGGAACTCCGCACTACAAACACTCGCCGGGAGTCGTGGGTGTGGCGCTTGTTTTCCGTTTTTGGGAACGTACCGAAAGCACGTGTGAACCTGGTCAGTGTAACCAGTGCCAGTTGGTGCTGAGTCACGCGAGACCTGGTGCGTACAGCTTTGGTACGACAACCATGAAGCGACACATAACTTCGTTCCACAGTGCGGACATTCGCAAGGTGGTGCCATGCGAAGAACGTAGTAGATGGAGTTCCTCCACAGCATCCTCCGTGTTCGATCCTCTCACCACAAGAGACACTCCTGTGGGGGAGCGCATCCCTCCAGCTGCCTCACAAGCCATTCGCGATGCTAGTAACCCTTACCTTTCGAGGGTCACAATATTGTGTGTGTACTGTGATGCAGTTCTCTGCAGGGGGAGAGTCTTCGAAGTGCTTTTGAGGCTACGGTCACGGAGCACCAGAAGAACTGCTCCCTACCTAAGTGAAGCCCACCCTATATCTTTCTTTCTCCACCTGCCCATTCTTATCCCCATGGTTGATGTCCCTCCCTTACCCTCCTTTGCCCTCCTCTCCTAGTGTGTCGTGTCCTCAAAAGCAGTAAAATGGAAAATAACAAAAATTACAAAAAAGGCTCTTTTCAGAGCCACCTTTCTCAGTTTAACAAGAGAACTATCAAGTAACCGTTGTAGGCCCCCGCGCATTTTTGGAAAAGTCTGCGGACAGTCGTAGGACACACAAAAATGGAGGGTGCAAGCGTAGCAAAACCAATGGGCTTTTCACTGGGAGTAAGTGGTGGCTCTGAAAAGAGCCTTTCGGTGGGGTTGTGTGTGCTTCAAAAACTATAGGTTGGAAAAAACGGATTGCCAAATACGTGACTATGATTCCAAAAAAAGTCGCAATGCATTTTGTACATTGCGAAGAAAAATCTGATTGCCAGCATATGTGATATGGACTCCATCTCTGCGAAAAATGAAAGGGCTGTGAAACAAAATGTTTTCATTGTGGAATGAGGACATGCCAACATCTCTTAGAAAGGCACAAACAGCCTTATTCCCATTGCGCCTCGCTTTCTCCATTTGTGGACCAATGCAGAAGAACGCAGCCATATTTGTCTTTGTGCAATACGGGAAAAAACTATTTGGCAATTTGGAAACATGTCTATGACCTTCGCAAGTCCTTCCTTCATTGCAAATTGCAAAGAAATTCCAGAGACATGGCCTAAACTGTTTCCTCTGCAAGGTATGATAAGTATATCAGGATGACGCTCTGTCTGGAAAGTTGCACAGAGAGGTACCAAGTCCAGCCACCTTATTCCACGCACGCCATGCCAGTGCACTTCCAAATGAGGAAATCCAAGATCTGCACATGGACCGCAACCTTCTGCATGCACCTTCAACCATTGTATCCATGAGTCTCCCAAAATCCAGATAATCTGTTTTCGAGCACACAGAGCCATGGCTGTCTGGTCTCCTGTCAGGGAAAATACTTTATCACTAAATTTCTCTGTACAGAACACACCCACTGATCTTTACTGACCAATCCCTACCTTCGCACATTCTCATCTGCATGCGTCTCCACCCCAGAATCCCCGTTGGTAATACACGCTGCCTGCAAACTACTGCCATGTTCACGGACACGTACAGGATCAGAGCGTGACGACTATACATTAAAATATTATTCCCCTTTTCCCCTTTAAGGTGCGTTTTTTTTTTTTGGGCAGATGCCTTACAGACACCTGTTATTTAGTTTTTTTAAATATTTTTTTGTTCTTACTTTACTCCTACAACCATTACTGAACCTTCTCCAAAGCAAACCTTAAATTCCAAAAGAACATGGCATTTCCCAAAGAAGATAACGCAAAACCATCTGCTTCAAAATAAGCCGCATTATTGGGAACAATGTTCTCGTGGCTGCAGAAAAACATACCAGCTCGTAACATAAAAGCATGCATGCTGCGATTGATGTTACACCTCCCAATACTTTGATCTGGACAGAAAACAGAACTGTTGTTCCATTTTCCTCTAGGGAGTAACCCAGAAAAAATTCATTTCACAGTGGGAAAGATGTTCATGACTGCTTGAACCAACTGTTCCAAATCTTCCAACAAAGTATGTGAACTCACGTAGCCCAAATGGCAAGCACCGTAGTGCAAAAGTACCACATGAGGAGTGGTCATCGTACGCATCTCGGCGCAAACTTGGAGAATTGCCACAACATTGCTATCAGTCTCAGCGCTCCAAACCACCTCCACTCTTCTCACATCGAAATGGTGTGCCACATGCCTACTTTTGGCATAGTGCTGTAAACCATGGACAAAAATATCTCCAAGGACCAAAACCCTGACCCTCTGCACCTATGCCATCGTCAGTATATGCACCATCTTTCGACACAAAAGAGCAATGTGAACATCTGATTGGCTGATGCCTACAGTCCCCTTTCCATGCTGGATTTCCTGTAGAAACCTGTATGTGACACGCTCTACCCGCGGGCAAGCTTTGTCTACGTGCGGCACATAACTCTTAGCCAGTCCTTCTACCCTTTCCACATCACTCGCGAATCCATTCCCTCATTAGACACAGCTAAGCACTCACACAACCATCCACCAATCACATTCAACATCCCTACATCTAACCCGGTCATCAAAATTTCGCACTACAAATGTACTATTGATCACTCTGAATGCAAGTTGCATATCATTGCAAAGCACCTATTTCAAAAACTACTGTGCAAGTGTTGCGGATTTCTACGTACAGCTCCATGCATGCGCACATGCATGCGTATAAAGTACAGGTATGCATATTTTAATCAGAGAACATGTGCAACCCTTCTGATTTCATTTAAACAAATTAATGCCACTAAATCTGCATAGCCAATACATACCAACACTCCCCGTTTAAGTGCAAGATGTCCGATTTTTCATTGACAAACCGCACTACTTATTGTCTCCTGCATAACCTATACATACGTTACAACCCTCCCTATTTAGCGCGAAACTCGATTTTCATTAGAAAATGCCACATTTTTGTACTGTGTATCGCCTGCATAACTGCTACTTACAATGTGATTGTATGAGAAAAACAAAACGCTCCCGATTGCTTTGGTGACATCTCCCTCTGAGAGTCTCCCGATTTTTTCGAAATCGTACTTATATGAAAGTACAGAAATGTTTCCCATCTACTATAATGACCTATCGCTTACAAACCTCTCTGCTATAGATAAAACAGCTTAAAAGAAACAAGGCATTTTCATAACCTAAAAATTGTACTAATTTCTGAAGCACGTGCAACTAACATACTGCAAGTAACATACAAAGGCAGCACATAGTGAAGTGAAATGCACACATGCACTGTGTTGAAATATGAAAGGAGAATACTCTGGCGAAAGATGCAAAATTAACGTGTACAGTAACATCACTGCTTTAAACACACAGTTACTAACTTCTTTTTACAATCGCAGTGAAGACTACTCTACTGAAAATCAACAGCATCTACACTGCAAACGACATAATCTGAAGAAACCTGGTCATTCTGCAAAAAAAGTAAGTACAGTACTACCTTTATATTCTAACTATTCCTTAAACAGACTGTGTGGATTATGTATTTAATTTGCACACCAAAGCAAACAGTGATTTCTGGACCATTCTACCCACATCCCCATTTATTAAACAAAGAATAACAGGCAGAATGACTCACAAATCCCTGTGTGTTTGGTACTCAAATAACATACAGAAGCCTTATAATGTTAGTACTAGGAAACAAATAGCTGTTTCAATTTTATGACCTTAAGTTTACTATTCATGCTTCTCCTCATAACTGGCCCACTTTGTACTCTCATCTGAAGCACATTGTAGCAGTATACAAACAGAAAAATAGCCTTCCCAAATCATTGTAAGAGGCCAGTGCACATTCACAGACCACCACAAAGAGCTTCCCCATCAAACTCATGCACAAATGCACACAGCACACATACATTGTACAACAGACCAAACTATGCCTTCTTTTTTCAACAGACCCCAAAGAATGCCTACCAAAAAGCAAGTCCGTAGAAGGGAACGCAGAAGTAGAGGAAATAAAAATAAGTGTCCAACCTAAGCAACCATCTGTAGCAGTGTTTGTAGAGAATGTTGGATGAAAACAGCTAATACAGTCCTTTAGCGAAAAAAAGGAAGCTTCAACTACCGAAACTTTACCTCCTCCAACAAAATGTGGCACGAAACACAAAACTCTTCACAAAGAATCGGCTACCAGTACTGCTAACAATGCTCCTACTAATCCTGATATAGTAACAAGAACCTATAGTAAAAAAAGTATTTTGGCAAAAATGTTTCGCCACAGAGTCCTTCAGAATCTAATAAGAAGAGGACCAAAATCATCCTCAACCCTTAAAACCTACCGTATAAAATGTATCCTACAAGCTCTCGTGGACAGTGCAATCCTTCTCAAAAGGAAGTTATTTATATTGGTGTTAAATAGGATGAAACCACTAAAACTAAGTACCAAACTACAAAAGAAACTTATCAATAAACTGAATGTTAACAAAAATAACTTCTTACATATTTGTGCAGGTGACTGGAGTCACACAACCACAGAACCATATTTTAATGAAGAAGCATACAAACAAAATCAAACAAACGCAATTGCCATCCATAGCAGTGGACGAGGATATGAAAAAATCAATAGCATCATGGAACAAGAAACACTGCTTAAAAAAGTATCCCCTGAAAACTCAGAATTACCTCTCGATTCGACTGAACCAGACCGTCCAATAAACAAATGGCCGTGCACGTCAAGGTGTGCCATTCCTAACAAATCTTTCAAATCTTTACGTCCGTTCCTCAGTCAGTATGTGAAAGGTAAAGACAAAATTAAAATGAAAGTGCTGCAAAAGATGGATCTCTGTCTAGTGCGCAAATACACAGGACTACAAGGACATTCATTAGCCTGCTTTTCTGGACCTATTTGCAAAAGCACCTTCCATGATACCAAAAGGATATCAATACATCATTCAAATGTAAGAAATCTAGTGTATAAAATATACTATGCTAAAAGTCCAGCTTCAGAATTAGCCAATTTAAATAACACTCTTCTGCATGGTATACCCAAATACCTACAAGAAGAAATAGACCGTATCGAGAGAAAATATTTTGGAAGTGAAAGCCACTTACAAGATGCAATAGTTTTAGAACAGACTACCAACAATTCTGCACATAGCAATCTTCTAGTACACACATACAGAAAAGAAGTACTAAAATTTAAAAGTGCATCGGCTGAAATACCAAACCATGTGTGTGTTGCCGTAGAACGTTTTACAAAAGGAACACAAAAAATATAGACCTAACATACAAAATAGAAGACAATGAAGATTCCAAATGGTTTGAATTAGCTCTCTACCTTTTAGCCAAAAACAAATATCAAATAAGTGAACCCCTAATATGCTGCAGTTACTGCACTACAAAACTAGACGACAACCAAACTCCTTCACGTGCCATCACAAATCATTTGGAATTGTTCCCACTACCAAAAACCCTGCAATAACTCAATTTGTATGAGAGCATCATAATTCAAACAGTTCACCCATTTCAAGCAATTATACGCCTTCACCCAAAAAGAGCAAAATTGCCTCCCTCTAAATTGGTGAAAGGCATTCATGGCAAAGTAGTTGATTTGCCATTCGATCTAACAGAAAATGTACACACTCTAGGAGTGCAACGTTCAATATAGTATTCTTTAATTGTCTTGGTAAATGGTGTACCAACAAAAGACAAACAAATTTGGAAACAACTGGTGGACTTACATAAAGTTAGACAAGCCCTGCAATATCTAAAATACAATAACGCATACTACAAGGAAATACATATTGAAGAAAGCTGAAGAGAAAAAACTGAAATAATTCAAGTCATCAGAAACTGGAAAATTTGAACTTCTGGATCCTGCTGCAGTATCCACTCTTTTGGACCAGTACACAATTCATCCATTGCATTCCAATGAAAGCGTAGATGATGCACTAGAAACTTACCAAATGCGACAAACTAAAGGGTCACCAATGAGCATATGGGAAAAAAGTATAGAAGCACGTGCTTTTCCACTACTATTTCCTACTTGCAAAGGAGGAAGATACGATGATAGACCCACTCAGATAACAGCATCAGAATACTGCTCATTACAAATGTATTCTGAAGATCCCAGATTTACACAAAATGTGGAATACATATTCCACTGCCTCTTTGAAAGTGAACTAGCAACCCTATGTTACGGAGTTGCACACATATTGAAATCTGGAACCCACTTTCAAAATATGTCAGCTACGCAGTTAATACAAAAAGTGGTAGAAAAAGATGACGTTTTACAATGAAGCATAACTAATCTGTTTGCAAACCTATGTGGTACAAAAGAATACTGGTTCCAACGTCACGGAGATGTAGGTTGTATGATCAGAAACCTTGGACAACCCACTTGGTTTGTTACATTAAGTTGTGCAGAATATGCATGGGAAGATTTACATGATTTCCTACCCATATCAAACAACAACTAAACCAACATAGATATACTAACACCTGGAGAACTTTGCTCTCTAGATCCTGTTAATGTTTCAAGATATTTCCACCATCGTTTCATTGCTATGCTACACTTCATTTGTAATAAAACTGTTCCTCCCCTCGGAGAAGTGCAACACTTCTTTTGGAGAAAAGAATACCAAGCCAGAGGAGCACCACATATCCACATGCTTTTATGGATTAAAAGGTGCAACTAAATTTGGTCAGGACAGTGATTCCACTGTTTTACAGTTCATCCAAAAGTGTCACTTGTGAAATCCCTTCACAAACGACAGATAGTGACCTTCATGGACAAATTGTACAATTTCAAAGACAGAAATGTGGCAAATATTGTCGTTGCAAATACAAAAACAAAGGGAAATACTACACCAAATGCAGGTTTGGTTTCCCTAGACCAGTTACAGAAACGGGTGAAGTGAACAACTTCATGTCTTCAGTTCGACGAAGTGTTAAAGGTAAATCACCCAAGAACTCGTATTACATAAAAAGAACAGAAGAATCAAAATATATCCATGATTACAATGCAATCGTTGCCCTCTTATGGAATGCAAACATAGATGTGCAGTACATTGCAGACAATTCCACTGCTGTTGCACGATATGTTACAGCCTACTTAACAAAAGCAGAAAAAACGGAGCTTCAAGACCTCTGGGATGACCTATCATCAGACAAAACACTATCTCAGAAATTGTACAACCTAGGCATAAAAATGCTCTCCCATAGAGAATGTGGCGCATATGAACCGGCAGATCGTTTAACTGGTACTGCTTTGTACGGAAAATCACACCACATAGTATGTCTAAGTCTTGGTCCAACTAAATCTAGAAAGAGTTCTGAAATCATATGAGGACATAGAAACAATTGCCAGAAATGATCCCAACAGCCAAGACATTTTAAAAAACAATTTACTGGACACATACCATCTGAACAGGAGTACCACTTTGGAAAGCATGTGTCGATACCACATAGATCAAAACTTTGCATACAAAAATAATGTAAAACTCGATGAAAGCAAAGGCAGATAAAGTCACAGATTGTGAAGGCAGCTTAGTGAAACTTACCAAACGAAGCTTAATTAATAATGTTAAATTATGAGATGCTTTCAAGCAAATGAAAGCACTATCACCGATGTGAACTTTACGCAGTACAAAACAATGTTGCACAATGAACAGCAACACGAAGAACAACTTCAGGCCCAACTAGATAAGGACTCTTCCGACAGTAGTCACCCTTCTGTAACAGGAAGCCAAGAACCACTAGGACAGCCACTAATAGCAAATGAGGCAGAATTAGCTATGACAGATGTGGAAAACACCATGTGTCACTATCAAGAAAATATAGAAGACTTAACTGTACAACAAGCAAAACTTAACAAAGATCAGCGCACCATTTTTGAAGATGTAACAAAACAAATTGCACATGGTGTACAACACGAAAAATAAAGAATGTACCTGCCAACATTAGAAACCAATACCACTGTCCGTCAGTGGTGAAGCTGGGTCAGGAAAAACTTTCTTAATCAAAATCATCAGCAAGTTCCTTCAGCAATTGACAAAAAAACTGTCAGCTGTTGTAACTGCCCCCACAGATTTAGCTGCCTACAACATAGGCAGTGTCACTTTACACAGATTACTACTTCTTCCAGTAGAACACCAAAACAAATTAGATTACTACAAACTTTCTGCAGAAGCTGAAATGGAACTATGCAGAGTATTAAAGCAAATGAAAATGCTACTAATAGATGAAGTGAGTATGGTCTCCAACCTAATGTTGGCTTTGATTCACCTCCGATTGCAAGAAGTACTTAAAACAAACTACGAAGAACTCTTTGCAGGGAAACACATTATCGTTTTCGGAGATCTTCTACAGTTGACACCAGTGAAAGGTGATCCTATTTTTAAAACCTTAGGGCACAAACTCTGCCGTAAAACTGTTGGCAGCATAGGAAATGTCAACCTTTGGCAACATTTCCAATACAGAGAATTAACAGAAACCATGCAGCGATCTGTAGATCTCACTTATGCCAACATCCTAAAAAGTATTAGAGTTGGTGTACTATCTCAAGAAGCACAAGCAATATTGGAAAAAACAGCACATTCATGCACTTTATGGCGATAATGCATGTGCTACTGATGTTATGGAACAATTAGCACACAAAAATGTCAATTGTATGGCCTTAATGCCAACTCTTGCAAGCTGTTTCAAATTCAATGAAACAATGTTAAATAAAGAAATGCAACCAATAATGGAAATTTGCGCCACAGACAAATTAGACGTACATGGTATGACACTACCCATGTGTGAGCAAGCCACAACAAGACTAAGTAGATTAGAAAATTCAATCTCCAACACAGCTGGGTTGGAAAAAATATTAAAATGTATCCTTAAATTGTAGAATAATGCTTAAACGTAACCTTGACATGGAGCAAGGGCTAGTTAACGGGGCACTGGGTACAGTTGTTGGCTTTCAATCATACCCACGTGACAACAACATTCAGTTTGTCAGTATTCGCTTTGACAAACTTTCAGAAGTGAAAAGGATAGGGCGCTCAACTGCTCGATTCCTTCTGTTCAAAGACATGTATGTACGGAGAGAACAATTTTCTCTAACTCTTGCATATGCAGTCACCATTCATAAATCCCAAGGTCTTACCCTAGACAAAGCATTGATAGATATAGGAAATAGTCTTTAAAGAAGGCATGAGCTACGTAGCACTATCATGCTTATGTACACTTGACGGTCTATTTCTAATCAACTTTGATGCAAGTAAAGTGAACGCTGATATTCCTGGCATTTTAAATACAATAGACTGCGTTCACTGTACACCCCCATCTGAAACAATATCCTGTTCCAGTAAAAGTAAAACATGGTAAAAGAAAACTAATTCAAACAGAAATGCAACAGAATCTGACAGCAAATCCTTCAAAGAAAACGAAAGAAGGTAAAGGTTCATCAATTACCACAAGCAAAGAAGAACCTATTAGGGAAAGTAAACCAGGTACTACTTCAAAGAAGCAAGAGAAAGTCCGAAAAAAGCACTCCGATACAGAACTTCCTGGTCCATTCACATATTCAAATGAAACTGGTGTAAGTTGCTACGCAAATGTAGCAATGAATATTATATTTCAATTGCCACCAATTGTTAACAATATTTACTTACACAGTACAGACCAATTGTGTTTGCAAATGTTACTCCTTCATAGAAATGCAGCAAACAACGTACAGTGTTCACGGAATAAGACAAGAATTGGACTAATGTGCTGGAATGGTGAGATTCACTATAAACTCACAAGAAGATCAACAAGAATTTCTAATGTATTTACTACAAGTACTGGAAAACAAAAGCATACCTATAAATGAAATCTTGCAGATTTCATACATGTGGAAACATAGATGCACTCTCTGTAGCAATGTGATACAGGAACAAATCCCAAATGAGAGATTTGTGTATATATCATAACTAATTGTGAATCCATTCCATTTCAGCAACTTGTACAGAATGCAAACCATGGCAGATTATGTACTATGTGCAATTCAGACAATCGCTCCACCTTACTCATACAAACGCATAGTAAGTGCATAATGCTTATGCTGCTACGTTATAATGCAGATGGTTCCAAAAACAACTGCAAACTGACTGGATTCACACACGGTCAAGTGTCACTTGGAAAGAAAACCTTTACAACAGTAGGTATAATCTACCATGCAGGAGCTACAACCAATGGAGGTCACTACAATGCATACATTAAAAAGAAATGTGGATGGGTGGAATGTAATGATAGCACCATTACTCTAAAGCAGAGATTGCCAGCTAATCTCACAAATGCATATTTAATCTTCTTAAAGCCAAAATGTAATAACTGTGTACTTCAACATTACCAAAAAATGAAGTGAAAGACTACAAACAGTTAGAATATGCCAAAAGGTATCTAACTGCCTAAGAGTGTATAACAATGACACAGATGAATGAATACCACAGAACCGTAACAACAAATGCACAGTTAGAATACACCAACAGGTATCTAACTGTTGATAAAAATCGGCAACAAGGCAACAAAAATCATTAATCAGAAAGAACAAGGAAACACTCAAAGAAAGCAAAGAAATAGTTTGTAGCATAGCAAATAAAGGGTTTTTGTAATCCGACAAGGATTTGTTTTCCCCCCAGACCCAATTTGAAAAACAAACGCAGAAACTGAGCAAAATGCACAGTACACTGGTTTGTAAACTAAATGAGGGTAAAAAAAAAAGCTGTAATGTAATAAGTCTTCATAAAATGCAAACACTAACATGCTTTTTTCTTTTATCACAAATTAAAAAAGGCTAGTTCCGCCAAGTACTAGAGTCTTGTTAGACATATAAGGATTCTGAACAAATTAAACGGTAAGTATAATTAGTCATTTCATACATATGCAAATCTACACGGCTAATCTATAGCAGTAATATGGTGCAGTGGTTGTAGGCTGGGCCTAACATCTTTGATGTATAACCTACCACCTACGTCCAAGCAACCAAGACTATAGGTCCTACCCACAACCATTGCTGCATATCAAAACCATGGTGCTTCTAATTTGACTACTTCTAAGTTTAGTTTTGGGTGCATGGTCTGCAGCCATGCAGCCAAGACACTAGAACGTGCACACAACCACTACACCACACTACGGCCATGTTCACTTATAACCGCACTGCTTATGACATCTGTCTTGGGTGCATGGTGTTTGGACATGCGCCCAAGTCTCGGTACTGGCCAGAACCACCAAAGCATATCGCAACCATTGTGGCTTCTAATTTCAGTACGTATAAAGTTGCTTTTGGGAGCATGGCCGAAGGCCATGCTCCCAAAATGCTACGCCCTCCCCACAAGCACCTGAATGATGTTTCATAGTACGAGTGTACCTATACCTGTGATATGCTGCAGTAGTTGTGGCCACAGGCTACAGACTTGGGTGTAAGGCCATAGATTTTTCAATGTATGGGTATACAGTATATATAATCCATACTGGCTTACAACTGCAGTGCTTATAACTTTGTTTTTGGGTGAATGGCCTATGGCCATGGACCAAACACTCTACGTCCTGGCCACAACTACCACACCATATCACACCCATTGTGGCTTCTAATAACACTACATATAAATGTGCTGTTGAGTGCACCCAAGAGTGCAGGGCCTCCCCACAACCACCTGAGTGATGTGCGATACTACGTGTGTATCTATAGGTGTGGTATGCTGCAGTGGATGTGGTGAGAGTATAGACTCTTAGCTGTATGTCCATAGATATTGCAATGTATGGGTGTGCTGTAGCTTATTACCCTCATGCTTACAACTTTGTTCTTGAGCTTGCACACACTCAACAACCATCTGACCCATAAGCAATACTACAGGTGTATCCATTGCTGTGACATGCTGCGGTGGTTGTGGCCAGGGCCTAGAGTCTTGGAAGTATGGCCTACGGCCATGCACCCAAGACTCTAGGCCCGGGCCACAACCACCGCAACATATTGCACCCATGGTCGCTTATACATGAGTAACACACCCATACAATGAAACATTAGAACTGTAGCATGTACTCAATTTGTATCCAGGACTCTAAACCCTGCCCACACCTACCAGATACATAATCGAATGTATGGGTGTGATGTATGAATGTGATATCGGTCATGATGCCTACCCCCGGGCATCAGGACCAAGGCCCTCAGCTCCGGGAGCAGGCATCCAGACATTTGTTTAAACCTCAGCAGCCCCGGCTAGGAGCTGTCTGGGTTCAGTCCTGGCGCCTTAGGCGCCAGGCTCATCATAGAAATCAGTCCTGGTGCCATAGGCGCCGGGCTCATAGACTTTACTTACCTGATGCAGACCATGCTGCAAAAGAGTCCAAGCCTACATGAGGCCTGGATGGGACTATTTTGTTACAGGGGCTAATTTTTACTCGGGCGTGGCTCTAAGGAACTTCTTACCTGGGACTACTTTGGAGGCTATTTAAACCACACCCGAACAGCAGCACATCCTTCGCGTTATTCTGCATCCAGCAGCGTGACGCTCACCGTGCCTGCAGCCAGCATCCAGTCTTCTGCCACGCCCGCGTGCCTGCAGCCAGCATCCAGTCTTCTGCCACGCCCGCCTAGAATCCGGAGCTCCTAGAATAAAGAAGAAGAAAAGGACAAGGTTAGAAAACAAACTTATTTCAAATTCCTCACCTAATTCCGGAACCATTTCATCTCCGGACCTGGAAAGTACATCAGTCCTGCACGCGTCGCTTTGCCAGCTCCAGCACGGCGCCATTCTCACAGCATCTTTCGATCTGGAACTGTCCATCATTTCTTCGCCGTAATCCGGCACCTAGGGGACACAAGAAAAAACAAGGTGAGCCAAGGGAATCAACAAATACAACCTCTTACCACCATAGACTTACCACCGGCGGTATTATTCCATAACTCTCCACATTTTCATATGCCGCGTCTGTAAAGAGGGAGAAAAACACATTAACGCATGCAATAGTTACCGGACAGTGTTGGGTAACACAGCCTCTTATCTGAACGCCAGCAGCAGCTAACAGACCTTCTTCTCACAAACTCAGTTGCAACTTAAGGAAGGAAGGAAGGGGACAAGAGTGAACATCGGGCACATTGAACTCTTTGAACTTGATACCAATCCCGCCAGGGACTTCAGAGTCAATACTTACCGGAACTCTCCCAACGCCTTCAAACCAGTGAAGTAACTGGTATCTACGCGCCCCTGCAAGACACGCAGGATGGAGAGCTCATCTTTTACGAACATAAGGTGAGGTTACTAAGGGGATATCGGAGATGATTAGTGGGGGAGAGCGAGAACAGTTGGGAGGCCATGCACACAAGACTGTACACACTCCCCACAACCATCTAATCGATAATCAATACTACAGGTAGATCCATTGGTGTGACATGCTGCGGTGGTTGTGGCCAGGGCCTACAGTCTTGGAAGTATGGCCTACGGCCATGCATCCAAGACCCTAGGCCCTGGCCACAACCACAGCAGCATGTCACACCCATGGCGGCGTACTAATCAATAGCACACCCATAGGAAAAAATAATGTAATAACATGTATTCAATTTCAATGTTTGCTAACACCATGCGTGTCCTTGGAACAGTCTCAAGGTGCCTGTGCACAGCACAGACTTAAATACTACCCTTATTAAACCCCTCATTTTCTGTACGCACACACATTCTGAACAAGGCGGGCATAGAGAATACGTCATTAACACCTACCGCCTGAACAAATACAAGTTTTCACCCATCTCTTACTGGGTGAACATCCCCAAGCACTATGACACAGCAGAATAGTTTTCGAAATAGCATGTTGACGCTGCGTTGTCGGCAGATGCAAGATGTTGGGCGCATTCAATCTGACGCAGAACACGTCTCACTGCAGCCAATCGGCAGAGACCTCGCGTGTCCACGGTCATGACGCCAGCCCCTTAGCCAATCGGTATCTTGTCCGTGGAGCGAACAGGGAAGTGTGACCGCGGAGTGGACAAAGATATCACTAATTTTTTTAGAGCTAATTTTTGGTAATTTTAAATAAAAGTACTGCACGGATTGTCATCTAATTTACAAAAGTACGCTTTCGGGACCAAGCCCCTGCCCCTGCCGCAAATTTGGTGAAAATCCGTCCAGCGGTCTGTCCTGTAGCCATGCACAAAGTTTTTCCCCTATTCAGTCTATGGGGAAAAAAAGACGTTTTTGGGACCCCCCTATAAATGTGCCCCCCCCAGAAGAATCCTCACCAAACTTTCCAAAAACTTTCAGAGTGGCCCATATATTTTTTTTGCAAAGTTTGGTGGGGATTCGTCCAGGGGGAGCAGAGTTATAGGCCGCCCAAAAAGTGCTCTTCCTATGGAAACAGCAACTTAACTATAACTACACAGCCACCATATCTAGGTCTATCTCTAGCATGACAAAGTTAAGACTGGATGACCAATTTTTCGTGGGCTATTCGGGCCACAAATTGGGTATGGCTATCACCAAACAGACATTATCCAGATGGATTATATTGGCAATATCAGAATGCTACAGACTGGTGGGAAAATATCCTCCAGAAGGCCTACGGGCTCATTCGACCAGATGCGTGGCAACTTCCTCTACTTTACAGAGGGGAGTACCAATAAAGGAAATCTGTGCGGCTGCCACATGGTCGTCAGTACATACCTTCACTAAACATTATAGTTTAGACTCTTCCTCAGGTCAGGAATCTGTTTTTGGCAAAGCAGTGTTGCATTCCGTGCACACACACCCATGAAAAACTATTAAATTGTCATATAAAATTCAGACACCCTCCTCCAGTAAACTACAAACTGCTTTGGGAGTGTATTAAAAGATAAGGAATACATGGGAGGAGACAATCCATTCGAAGAACAAGTTACTTATCCCTGGTAACGTCCTTTCGACTGGATGTTCCTCCCACGTATTCCTTATCCCCCCCTCCCAACCTACCCTGCAGTAGCATTCCCCTTGCGATTACAGTCTGCGTTCCCTCAGGAGTAACTGTCGGGTATAATATAAATACTTCACTCGTAAAAACGGAACTGAAGCCACCGGGCTCTGCGCATGCTACATATACCTTTGGTGACGTCGATATCGAAACAGAGGCCTCCGAGGGACAGAGCCCCCTGCTGACAAATTTCGATATTGGAAAAATATCAAAAGATGAGGAATACGTGGGAGAAACATCCAATCGAAACAACGACCAGGGGAAAGTAACTTGTTCTTCTCGAGTGACTCATGGTTCACCCCGGATGCCCCTGAGCTGGGCTGAGATCCTTCTTCTTAGACAATTAGTCTCCCTGATCCGGGCTCGGATCAATTTCAGTTTGCATTAAACTATCGAAGACTTTCGAATGTGCACAGGGTTTAGCTTGACAAGTGCAGGACCAGTTTGGTTTCCAGTTTACCTTTTCCCAAATACCAACCTTTTGATACCTTACAGACTTTCAAATGAGCACCCATGTAGCGCTGGGTCACTCTGTCCTCCTGTATCTTTCTTGGCTACCAAACGTTCAGTCACTCCTCTGGTTTTCCGTTATATCCGTGTCGCTCGTTACATACTTTTCACACACAGTTCTCTTTAGATTTCTTCATACAATGTTGCTGCTCGCAACCTTGGTTCTAATACAGGCTGGTCTGGTATCCGTCTCTCCGGCTCACCGGCTGTGCTTTGTTGTAGGAGCCAAGGGGAGAGCCCCGGTTACCTCTGACACAGGGTTGACACCAAGGGGTAGCCGGGGGGGGGGCATGACACCCTTATAAAAATGCTGCCCCCCACCCAAAAACGAAAAAGCACTGAACTGTGCATGAACAATAACATGCCCAGTTTAGTGCCAGACTGAAGTCAGAGAGCCACGATGGTGGCCCTGCCCCCCATTGATCGCATATGCTCAGTGGAGTTGACCTGGAAATAAACGCAGCCTGAGCACGCCCATTCCCATTTCTGCTTTTGCTCGCACTTCCAGGCTGTGTGCACTTCCAGGCACTGACCTGGGCGATCTGGGCTGCAACGCTGAGGGATTGAGTGGTTACCAGGCAAGCACCTCAGAGCTCAGGTATGTGGCACCAGGGGTGGCGCCCGGCATGGGTTTCGGAGGACTAAAGGCCCACCCCCTTGACAATTTAATGCCGTTCTTGTGATTCTAATGTGCGAACAAACAAATGGCACAGAGACGAAGCAGCCAATGGCATTATAGATTGTGTGGCTGCACAATGGGCCTGCTTAAGCAAGCAGTCTTTATTTCAACTGTCCTGTAAAGCAATGTTTTGGTATCAACAACACGTAACTGATGTTGCGTTTAGAGATAGTTTGCAGACTGTGTGTGCAAGTCCATGCGTTCTCACCAAAGTGCGCCTGGTACGATAATGCAGTGTTTTGTTCAGGTGTTGCTTCTTTATAGATGAATCTCGGGTGGAAGCGGATTTGTTCTTTATGCGAACAGTCAACCAAGCCCTCAAACGGCATTGTCACTGCGCAGCTTTTTTGACCGCCTGATTGCCGAGTGTGTTGGATGCCACATAACTGCGGGTCTCTGTAGCGCTGCTCACCCGTGGAATCTTGACAAACTGGTGTGCACGTGCTTGGCTGCCTGTTTCTTGACTTTGCTTCAAATCAGAGAGGAGACTAATTTAAACCACCCCCAGCTGTGTTGGTGGTGCATACTGGCTACATGGTTGGATCGGTTTCAAGAAGCAACCAGAACAAGTATTCTCGCTCCATCATTCATAGTTTAAAGTGGGGCTTCGGCTACGATTTATTTACAACTCTCGCTGTACTTATAACCCCCTCGCAAAGGTACTATAATGCACGTTATTGAGATGGCCAACAACCTCACTTTTCAATATGCCTTTTTTCTCCACCTGCTTGTAAAGCAGTTTGGAGCTCTTGACAAGTACATTTAATAGGCAACATCACCCAGTTTAAAGTGCACCAGCCGAGAATAAGGCGAAGCTGGCTACACTGGCTGTCAGCTTACTATGACGGAAGGCGTCCACAATGGCCACTGACCACAAAGTTCTGCAGGCCCAACCATTTGTCCATGCTGCAAGCCAATCCGACGATCAACCTGTTCCTGCCACTTCAAGCAATGCATTTCTACGTGTGTTCAAGAATAGACCACTAACCAAAAACCCTTGCCTGGTAACTCTCCTTCAGCTGGCCCATGGCTTGTGATGGCACTGAAATGGACCAGAAAACGGAAACTGTTTTTCTGGTTATCTTTCTGATCAGCTGTTCAGTTGTTGCAGTTGAATTTGGGTCCATGTTTGGTGTTTTAACAGGGAAGTTTGCTATCCCAGGGCGCAATGTTGCTACATTTATACTGTGAGTTTGCCCCGAAGCTCTTTTCTTGGCACTGATCAGGGGCGGCATTGCAAAACACCGAAGCCTAATGGAGTTTGCACTAAACCTTACTTAGCTGTCGCTAACATGTTTTACTGATAATGCATTAAACAGTTAAGTTGACACTCAAGCATGCCAATCGTTTTCTAGATGTGGCACAATTGGTCAGATTGCTTTCATGTTTTTTTTGTAAACTGACTTTATTGATCTAAAACCTACCTATTAGTGAAATTGACGTTGGCATCTGTCAACTGTGCCACATCATTGCAATGTTCTCAAAATGACATTTCATTGTCAGATTTAAGATATGCTTAGGGAAAGGGTGTGTTCTGTGTTTATCTTGCAGGGGTATGAGGCCGACTCCTGTCTGTTCTCCAGAGCATGCACCCATAGCTATTTGCAGGACCCATCGAGTGTGCATTAAAAGTATGGCTGTTAGTTGATTTTGACTCTTTGCCACGTCTCTATTAGTATTGTGTGCCAATTGTGCAAGAGTTTGTTTCATGTGTGTCCGACTCTGCTTGCGGATCAGCAGCACTTGCTCACATACGTGGAATGAAAGCTAGCTATTGATCTTTCACACAGGTTAAGGTTTATGGAATCTTTACATTGGCATCAACCCCATATTTCTGGTTGTTACATTAGATTTTGCCAAGTTTGTCGAGGGAGTGCTATTGCTTGGTGCCAATGCCATTTGTTTTATATAGTTCTGGCCTATTTAGACTAGGAAGTTTATGCTGCCAATCTACAGAGTGGCCTGTTGGCGGGCACGTGTAGGAATTTCTTCTCCAGGCAGGAACTCTGCCTTCAGAGATATCTTGCATTCCTTGCATTCTTGCAATACTAATACATTCCTTGGACGAAAAGCGGAGGATACATATTTTATGGCTTTTTTGCAAATCTTGTGTGCTTTTCTTTGTGTTTTTATTTTTTTGTTCTTTTTTGAGATTTCTGCCACACAGGTCTGCTTGGTGACTTCCTGTGAGCATTTTAGCCCAACCAGCGAAAACCCTCCATCACTATCCTTATGAACACACACTTTGCATAACTCATTACCAATTCGTTACAGAAACAAGCAAATTAGAAATGAATCAGGATTTGAAGAAGTATTAACACAAACGCCTTAAAACAAGATCATACAAAACAAGCATGAGCTACGTCTAAATAAACCAGAAAGTTTCACTTGGTACAATAATTTGAAAGCTTCACTGCTCATTAGCACACACAGATTGTTATTGACCTTAGTTCAGCTAATCGGAATGTGAGTGCAGTCAATAGCTACTGGTATTGACTGTATTCTAAATATTCTCTCTTCAAAAGCATAGAGGGAAACAACAATGCAATCCATAGGCCCTATTTCTTTCAACAGGACACTTCCTGTCATGGAGAGGACCTTTTTTTCTGCAACATGCTATTTAAAAAAAGAGCTAGCACAAACATGGGAAAACATTTTCACTTTTACACAACACCTAATGTATGCTCATGTTAAACCTATTACAGTTCACCCTGTGCAATTAAAGTGCTTAACTTGTGAAGACGACCTTGTTATTCAAGCATTATAAAATAATTGAATTTACGAACTTAGTGTGTTTACTTTATTCACTTAGTTAAAATGTGTACTTCACCCGCAAAACTCAAAAAATTGACTGTTACTACCATTATGAACTAATAGTCTTATAGACCTTAGGAGGAGTCGTTATCGCTTGGGATGATGAACATTCCCCAACTTATGACCCTTGGTTTCTCCTTGGGCTATGCCTGGTGGCCAATATTTATCCTGGCACAAAGACCCCTCCCTCGGTCTATAAGGCTATACTAGTTTCCCCACATCTTTGGTATAGGTCTTGAGTATGTAATTGGCTAGCGCTCCCAGGCTACTCTTGGTGTACTCTAGGTGGCAAAATATACAAACAATGTCATCTACTCTATTACACTGCACAGGTCCATTAGATGGTATTGTATACATGCACATTCTAGTTTTATCCTACATGAATGTATTGATCCTTTCAGTAAAAGCTGATTTTAAAAAGAAAATAATGTGATCCATTACTTGAAACTCTGCAAGTGTTGGTGCTTTTTAGAGCAGTTTAGCAAATTGAGTGGCTATATGCCCAGAAGGTTGTTCACCTGTGTTATGATTCTCTAAATAGAACACCCTTTGATAGTTCAATTTCCACACCATGTGTTGTCACTAACCATTTAGGAATTGATGCGTGAAATCTAAATTAAAAAAAGTCTCTCTGTGTTTGGATTTCCATCTCTATTCCCACCATCCAGCAGCAGATAGGTTATCCTTGCTCTGAGTAAAATATTCTTTTTAAATCGGCTTTCAATTGGTTAGGTATTGTCAGTCAAAATGTTGGATGAAGCCGCCTACCAGATATGATGCTCAAAGTGCTGACGTTTTGAGTTCCATTTTTAAAGATCACGTTTTCCTTTCGAATGTTGAACTCTCATTGCATTTTATGGCACATGTTAGGAATGGTGGTATAGTGTGTTGACAATGCGTGCTTGGCAATGTTCCTAGCTTGCCAGCACCATGAGTTTACCACTCAAAATGCTAATCATTTTGACTGGTTGTTGGCTTCACCCGGGTAATGCAATGCTGTCTCTTCAGCACTAGTTTGCCCTATGATATGATTGCTCTGACCGCCGTACCTATTGAGTGTGGTGAGACATTTGGGGACTTTTTCAGAAAGGATCATGGTCCACTCTATCCAGTAGCATGTTTCAAGTAAGGACTTCTAGCTAATGGCTAAGGAAGCGCTCTGGTCTCCTTCCGGCACAGGTCACTTGTAGGTCCCTGCTTATCCCATTCTTTCCGGGTCGCTGCCAGAGGCGCTACCAAGGGGTGGCCAAGGGGGGCCACAGCCATCACTGGCCGGCCCGCCTCTTAGGTGTTTGTTTTTGGTGTGCCACCCCAAGATTTCCAGTGACATCATCAGGCCACCCATATGGAAAATGTCTGCGGGCGCCACTGTTTTAGGTTTCTTATTTTCCAAGGTTCACGAAAGTAACGGTTGGAAAGGTCAAGGGCACTTCTCGCCTTGCAACCCTCTCTGATCTTGATGTCTTTCTCCTTCTATTAAACTGCCAGCTTGAAACTGCTGCTTCCTCATGTGTTTTGCCCTGCTCAGAGTGTGCTTTCGTGCTCCGCCTTTTATCTATGTGGGGGAAGTGTGATGGAAGTCAGGTGTGTGTGTAATGACCAGTAATTGCCTCACCTTGCCTGACCATTGTATTGGGACATGTCATCTATACGGCTCTGGTGTTAGTCTGTTTTTGCTCATGGTGAGCTGTCCATGAGAAAGTGTTCATGTCAGGAAAGGGGGAACGGGTGTTGCATTCCTAAACATCCTACATGGTAGGATGGGGAAAAGGTGTTACAGGGAAGGGGATACTGCATCTCGCCATCCTGTGTCCCACTCCCCGAAGACCTCTCATCCAGGTGATCCTTCCGCACTGGTCTTCCCCGCCCCTGGAACTGGATCCAAAAGCGATGGCCGTGTCCTGGCCACCTGGATGACAGATCCTCGGGGACTAGCGGATGAGACACCTTCAGGTTTCCTACAATGCATATGTGGCAATGTCTTTTTTAATTCAATTTGTGCTGGCCCATTCCCAGACACTTTATTCTGTTGTGGTGCCAGACTTGAATGGTTTTGCACTCTCGTGTCGTTTTTATTGCAGTAGGGCATGTCAAGAATACTAAAGGTCAGGCCTGTTACAGTTCTGTGTCCACAATACATATTTCTTGAACAGACATTCTTTAAAAGGGTATACTAATAAAATTTGTAGTGCTGAACCGTTTTATTTGGGCAATTTACAGTTGTAGGCAGATCACTCAAGTGCTGTTACTAGTGACTTTAAAGGGATCTTTGCATGTACATACAGTGCTTATGAATCCCTGGCCCATGCATGAATGGGGTCATGAAGTCCTGGTTTTAGTCTTTGAATGTGAAAGGCAAAACCTAAGTCGCAGATTGCAAACTTTATGATCTACTAGCGCATGACATGGGAATGCTAGGCAGCTCTGCAGATAGATTACTGAATGTGTGATTTTACAGTCTGTTTTTAGCAAGACCCTGCTAGATCAGCAATTTAAATAAACATTTGATTTTACTTCGACTTCATTGATTGTAGTCCTGATTTAAGTAGACATCTGTTCCATTGGCAAGATACAGCATTCTCTGGTGTCTGTGGCATTCACAGGTCTCCCAACTAGACCCACAGCTGATAATGTACAATTTCTGTGCTGTTTTCTCTTTTATGCTTTGTGAATTGCAGCCCTTTATTTATAACAAAATGCAAAAGTCTCACAGCGCAAGGTAAAAATAAAAAATCGGCTAAACTGATATGAGTCTATTTGAGAGCTCTCTGCAGTGGCCTGTGAATTGTATATAGTTTGCCCAAATCATTGTCTGTAGACTTAATCATTCTTTGTGTTGACCAGAACTTACTTTCATGACAAAATGCAAAGTGAATAAACAAGCGGATATTAAAACGTAATAAACCCGAGCAGCCAGACTTTACTACACATTACCTATCCTTATGTGAAAAGGGGGTCTGCCAGGGGGGCCTTTAGTTTTTGGGTCGGGCTTTTAGTCTGGTTTTTACGTTAAGCAAAGGTAATCTCCCTGGTTGTGTGGTTTGTCTTGCTCTGGTCTCAAGGGGGCTGCACTGCTTACCCGTTTTGACCCTGCCCCCTGGCTTTTGGTGGTGGAACCTGACCCTTGATATCCTGTCTGGCACCTTCCTGGATGACTGCGATAGGTAGCTGCCCCTTCACCATAAGGAAAACCTGATTTTGCCACGATAAAAAGTATTATACTACCTATAGTGCCACCCACCTTACCAAGTGCATTGTCTTATATAGGAGAACTGTGAATCCTTTTGTAACTAACCCTAAGTAGCTAGAGGCTAGCTACTTAAGTTGAACATTGGTGAACTGTCCTTGGAATAGGGTTTGGGCTTGTCACCCTTGGTATTGAATTGTTGCTGTTACCTTATAACTTTAAGGCCTGTGTGATCTTGTCTGACTTTAGATTGGTGTTAGTGTTGCTATTGGAACATGCACATTTTAAAGTAGATGTGTTCAATTCTGGACAACAAACTGTGTGCATATGCATAGATTTGTTTTACTTTTTAGTATATTTGACTTAATGCATGTGTTTTGCTAAATAACACGTAGTATTTTTGTACTCACCGTTTTGTTGCTTGTCAAGCTCTTGTAGTGTTAATTGAACTTTAATTCATACTTTTGTGACAATCCTTTGAAGGTCCACTAAGGTTGGCTTCCCAAGATATGCCGGTATTGGTTCTGAAAAACCGAACACTGAGGAAGTCACTGCCCTGGTAGAGGTGGAAGAGAGTAACACTTGAGATGTCATGTAATCTAGTGTTGTCCATAGAAATTAATTTATTTAAAAAAGGTGTGAAAGATACTCGTGGCCATCATTTTGGTAGCTTGGGCATGCAAAAGGTGATGGGGTATGTAAATCCTTGCCAGATAAAGAATGTCCTAATCAATCAAAGAGAACTTGAAGCATATTGCATGCAACTGAGACCTCTGATGTTACTGAGGCAAAAATAAAAATGCAGGAAAAGGGACAACTGGCCCAGAGCAGTCATGACCGGAGGGTTCTTCCCGGACACCTTTGCAGTCGGGCCCTATCCCTGGTATCCTTTGGTATAGGCGCTGAAACAACCAGCTGGACAAACAGCCCATGCACAGCGTCGAAAATGTTTGAATTACCCTAAAAAGCACAAAGGGAAGGTGTCTAAAACTTCCCAATAGAAATGTCTCTTAAAGCTACTTGCGGGCAGGTGTCTGATCAGTTTGTCACTAAAATGACCAGGCTGCTGATTCTGCTATCCAGACATGCTTGGTTAGAAAGTGCCAACCTCCTTATTCTTTTCTTAATGACAATCCATTAAAGGTCTCTAGAAATTATTTTGTCCATCCAGATGTTCTGGAGGAAGACTAAGAAGAGAAAGGATAAGGTCTTCCTTTTAAAATGTCCGCGAAACCCCATCACTTTACCACCTTTTGGCCTTTTCTAAGAAATGTTCCAGGGTGTTCGCCTCTGTACGAGGCTTAACTTTTGCTTTGGAACCTTGGCCCCCAGCAAACATGAGTCGAGGTCTTAGATTTCTTCCCTGGGTTCCCAATGTAGTCCCTCATGGGTCAGATGCCTTCCGTTTATGCATTCCTGTGAGGCAAGGTAAGTGTCTGGGCCCTGAAGTAGATAGAAATATGAAGAGTGTACTATGAAAGTGCATTTCTGCAGTGGCATGAGAGTAAAGTGCTTGAATAACCGTATATCAACAAATATGTAGTGCAAAGTGCAATATGCATACAATATTCAACAAAGTGATTGTAAATATATTTGCTAAAAAAATCGATCTGTAATTAAAATTGGTTTGAAATAGTAGCAAAAAGAAATCTGATAATCGCTAAAAAAACCTGAGCCTGCCATAAAATTCATGAATGGTCACAAAGGGAAGAGGGGGCACACCTGAAGGGCTTGAGAGGCTTATACTCACTATCTCCTGAGAAGATCCCGTAACAGCTCAGCCCTACAACAGGAGGTCGGGAGGGGGAACGGAAAAAATCAAACTTCTGAAACAGCCTTACCTTTGAAGTGTCTCTAAATGCCAACTTGAGGCTGCCAACATATTGGCCGCAGTAATCTTCCTGGATGTCTCAGGGAGACAGAAAATACAGGAAGAGGCAGGTGCTTGCAGCCCACTTGAGGATCATGTGTAAACAGGGACATTTTCATGGACAACTGTCTGGATGGCAGACTGCCTTCAGTAAGTGAGAAATGTGCCAAGAAAGGTGGGACACGATGCAATGAGTCTTACCTAGGGCTCCAGCAAACTGGTTATGGTGAATCTGCATGTGTGCTCAGAAAAATTGAGCTTTTGCTGACATTAAATTTCACAAATTCATTGTGTATGGTCTTATTTTTTTTTTTTTTATCCTTCTCAGCAACTTCTTCAAATAGTTAAACAGAAGACTAATCAGAATTTAGTTGATACAACTTTAAAGTTTACACTCAGTGCCCTTTGGAACCTCACAGATGAATCTCCAACTACTTGCAGACACTTCATTGAAAATCAAGGCTTGGAACTATTCATGAATGTTCTAGAGGTGAGTACCATCAAACATCGTTATTACCACATTTCACATTTTTAGATACAATCTTTTTATAGTATAATTGGTACCTTAATGTGTTTTTGTCATTTTAGGCGTTCCCATCAGAGTCTTCTATTCAACAGAAAATACTTGGCCTTTTGGTAAGACGTGCATGCACAATACAATTCTGGTAACCTGCACCTTTTTGTTCTATAAACTTTGATAATTAATTATTCGGCCAAGTTTAATGAGGACTCGATAACTCATGTCTCTTGAATGTGTACACATTTCAAAACTATGCCTGGTATGTGCACAGAAATATTTTTTCTTCAATTTTGGTTTAACAAAACAGAACAGAAACTCCCTTAAATTGAAATTAGATTTCCCCATTTAATGTTTAGGTGTGACGATAGGAGTATTTGGAGAAATATTAGTTGGTGGAGATGAGAGGGTGGAACTTGAGGGATCCCTCCAGAAATGGGGGAGATGGAGCGCAGTGTTTAATGAAGATTACCCAGGCTTATAGCGCAGGGAGTCTTGATTCTATTAGACACAGAGGCAAGCATTATGCTTCAGCAGTTTTAAATGTTTGAACTTTGCAAACATACAACCCAAACAATCAATGTCTTTTTTTAAAATTGAAATGAAGTCCCTACACTCTTGTAGTCCTTTCCTGCCCCTGAACGGAACACTTCACAACCTGTCCAGTGCTCCTCCTCTTCCTTGATGCTCTGAAGCTGCATCCAGGCTTTGTAGCCTCCTCTAGTTAACTGACGACGAACGCCAACATCCGAACACTTGAAACATCGAGAGGTCTGCAGACGATACTTATACGACTTCCCCAGACTGCATCCATCAGCCGTTGTTCTGATCTTCTCCTGCAGAAAGAGAACAAGATCGTGCGGGTGGGCATATGTCACTTGCCACAAAACTAAACATGTCCATATATATAACTGTTGCCTATCATGCATGTGCTGGCAGGAATAATGATTACCTCTGTGTTTTGAATAGAATCAAGACTCCCTGCGCTAGAAGCCTGGGTAATCTTCATTCTTTATAAAGACTGGAGGCAAGCATTATGCTTGTTCATAGTTGTGAATCACTATATCCACTACTGATATTATCGGCTTACAGTAAAAGGCCTTAAAAACGCCATTGTTCGACAAATCTGCTGCCCGCAGGATATCATGCAAACTGGCTCCCACTGTATAAGCTTTTGAGGCAACTGCCTCTCCCCCTCACCAAATGTGCACCGAACTAAGACATATCCACACCTGCCTGTGCCATAATTTCATTTACCCACCTCGCTATGGTGGCTGTCGCCACTGCCCTGAATGATATCCTGCATGTTCTGTATAGCTGCGTCACGCCCGCCGGTCTCACTTTGGCAGTCCTGGACTCGTACTCTCTAATGCAATCAGCTACACAAAGCTGTGGCTGTCCGGGCAAGTAGGGGTACGATAAGGGAGGAGTAATGAGTCTTCGTCCTCCTGGCGATCGTAAATACTATCCCTTCGGGTCCAAAGACCCACCTGTCTATCTCTAGGGCCCTAACCGTCCAAAACTCTTAAAAGAAACTAAACATAGCAGCATTGCTTGCTTTCCTGATACTTGAGATAAAAATAGGTATTTATTGGATGGGTGTTGACTATGAAATACAGGACCATGTTGACATACCACAAGAACGTGTACCTTGGTAGGGGAGGGGTGCAGTTTCACTCCTCTTAACGAGGCGTACTACTGCTGGGTGCTTGTCCACTGGGATCTTGTCTGAGGTCATGACCTGCTGATATGGCCGATCTATATATTTCTAGCACCCAGAAAGCTTTACCGGCCGCAACTAAGGAGGCTACAAAATTGAGAACTTGTACTATAGGCACAAAAGCTGGATGAAAACTGTCTACACCAGTCCTGCCACTTGCTCCACAGTTCCTGCGGGTGAACCACACCCATGATTCCTATATAAGCCCGGCAGCCTGGTTCAAAATGACTGGCAAGCTCCATTGTTTCTGGACACCCTGCAGGCTAGTATTGGGAGTGCCCTTGTTGCTCAGAGGATGATACTTCCTGGTTGGGTCTGTGATCCGGTGCTCCATCTGTGGAAGGGCTTGTGGGAAATCAGAGGAAAGCTCCATCAGAATTGTAAACCCTGCTTGCAACTTCCAGGCGGGAGCCACTATCACCATTTCTGCCTCTCTCTGCGAATGTTCGCCAACACCCTGCTCAACATCATGAATGGAGCGAAGGCATATTGTCCTGCCAGCTGTGCAGAAATGCATCTGTACTCGGAGCATTTGGATCTAACCTCCAGCTGAGGAATCTGGGTGTCTGAGCGTTCAGCCTGGAGGCAAATGTATCTGTCGATCTGCCCCCCAGATGTCCATCAGTCTCTGGAAAATCTGTCCAGCTACCAGTCGCTGGCGTCCGTGAGATGTTGGGAATTCCAGTCTATTATGTTGAACGTTCCTGGCAAGTATTCAGCCGTGACTGATATTCTGTACTCTAGGCAGTGATGCCAGAAGTCTTTTGCCAATTATGCCAGAATTCTGGACCTTGTGCCCTCCAGAGTTATGTATCGAACCACTGACACGTTGTCCATTTTGAGCAATATGCAGAAATCTACTGTCTCTTGTAAAAGCTTTGATGGCAAATGACCCAGCTAAAATTTTGAGACAATTGATATGAAGATGCAACGCTTCATGGGCTCACTTTCCTCCTGTCCTTATGGCCCTGCATCTGGCCCCCAGCCTATCCAGCTGTTGTCCGACTCGATAACAAATTCTGGAACGTCCCCAAAAATGTGCACCCGTTCCATGCTTCCATGTCATGGATGCCACCATTTGAGTTCCATGCTCCCTTCCTGTTCTAGCAGAATCCTCTGATGGTATCTCAGCCACTGTTGAAGATGTTTGTTCAATTTCTGCAGCGCTCGATAATGCAGAGGCCCGGGAAATATGGCTTGAATGGACGAGTTTAGCAATCCCACAATTCTCGCTAACATCCTGAGCGATATGACCGTCTTCTTGAGACATACCCATATATCGTTTTTTATATCCCACACTTTTCTCGCTGGAAGCTGGAGTTGTTGATCGGCAGTCTACTATTAATCCTAGGAAGGTCCATTCTTTTTCTGGGCTCCAAATCGGACTTCTCTAGGTTGACCAGGAACCTTAGGGATACTAGGAGGTTCTTTACCCATTGAGCCTGCTCTACCAGCTCATCCCTGTTGCTTGCTAGGATCAGAATGTCGTCTAGGTAAACTATGGACCTGATCCCTCTCTTATTGCCACTGTAACAGGTCTCATTAGTTTGGTAAATCCCTGCAGAGCTTAGATAAGCGCGAAAGGCAGAGTCTTGAATTGCAACATTTGTTCTCTCCATATGAAGCTGAGCCATGCTCTGTGTTACATTGCTACTGGGACCGTCAAATATGCGTCTTTCAGTTCTAAACGGGTAAGCCAATCGTCCTTCCTGAGGATGTTTGAGAGGAGGTGACTGCCCTCCATCTTGAAATGTTGGCACACAATCCGCTGTTAAGATATATTTCTGAACTCGGACCTGGAGGGGCAGAGTTTCAGAAGGCCAGCCTAGTTTCTTGCAACAGGGTAACCTCTGGACAAGCCAGTCCAATCAAGGTAGCGATGGCGGCGGTCAAGACTAAGTCTCAAGAGGGGTGAGTTTGACTGAAAGCCCGCAATGAGCACACAAAGCAAGGACACTTACAAATTACTCCAAACAGGTGTTATATTAAAAATATAGACACATTTATTACAAGGCCTTTGTAACATCGACCATAGCAAAGAATCACAATAATACTAAAGTAAACCAACACATCACAATCAATACAATATATATACAAGACAGATAGGGTCTAAGGAGTTAGGAGCACGTAATATGTAGACCACCTAGATGGGGATGAAAACGGGCAGTGCAAGTAATCATTAGACCCAGTTCGATATCTGAAATGCACCTAACTAGGAGGAAGTCCGAGCCCTACGAAGAGAGGAGCCTTGTGCTCAAAAGTACCTGCACGCGCTGGTGCCAATGGACCAAAGAGGGCCTCTCCGAGGATATCAGGCAGTTCAGGAAGGTGAATGGACCGATGCAAAACAAGTCCCCACTACTCAAGCAGGGCCTCCACTTTTGGGCAGAGGCAGGGTGAGTGTGCGGGAGAGAGTCGCTATTTCATAACAATGGTAGAAAAGAAACTGGCTCCTGCGCAGGGGGCCACCGGTTGGGGTATGGACTACTCACCGGTCCCCGACGCAGGCAGACCCAGACTACTTCAGTTCACTTTGCTGGCAGGTTCAGCTGCGATTTTCAGGCCGTCTCGACACGTGTAGATTCTGCATAGTAGGATGCAGGGTAGAGGGTGTCCCAAATGCAGCGGATGTGCACAGGTTGTTACCACAGCAGGGCAACCGCGTTTACTCTGGTCCGGGCGCACTTGTCTCACTTCAGACCTGGGAATGCCAAGTGTACGAAATTCGGTGTGAGGGTGCCGTGGACGCAGCGCAATCTTCCCCGAAACAGCGGCGGTGACAGATCAAAGCGTCCTGTGTAAGCTGGTCAGCCCACTGGTTGGCCCAGGGACACTTCCGAAGAGGCTTACTTGCAGGGTTTGATGAAGGTGCCGGGAATAGTTGATCCCACTATTCCAATGGGTCGAAGCGCCTTCGCAGACCACCTAGGATGATCAGATGCAGAGGGGTCTCGCAGGACGACAGCAGTTCAGGGTGCCAAATCTTCAGCGGTTCCTCGACTCAGCTTCTTGTTGCAGGATACTTGGCTCCTTATCCCTTGTTCTTTGTGAACTCAGGAGATCGACATGGTAGTGGTGTTTTCAGCCTCCTCTTATCCAAAGTTCCCTTCGCGCCAAAAAGGAGAGGGCCCAATGGGAGGTCTGCTCACAAACACTCACACAATACGTGGACCTATCACGGACCAGAGTGGTCCCAGGCATTCAGGACACTCCAGACTCTCTGGCACCCAGTATGTATATTGGGAACAGACATCCCAGCCCACATCCTGGAGGCACACACAAGGCATGCAGAAGCCCGCAAAAGCTTTGGGGTTTCGCAGGAAAGTGCATGCCCAAATAAGGACTGACCAGGGTCGGCTCGACTTGGGGAAGGTGAAGGGGCAAGACGGTCAGCAGACAGGACAAAGAACCTCGTGACATGGCCATTTTGGAGCCAGGCCACTCATTTGTGCCAAACGCAGTAAGCGAGGATAACATGGCAAAAAAGGGTTCAAAACACAAGAGAAACGATGGCTGCCACCAGTCCCGTCCGTGACACATTTGAACAGTTCATAATAAGTCCATCGAGAGTTTCTAGGGCCTTTGGAATGACTAGAGACCCACAAGCGTAGTAATGTAAGTTACGGTGCACTCTTGTGCTATGTTGCACCAAAGCTGCAACATGAGAAAAGGACTAAGGGAAACGAAGTATCCCAGTACTGACTATCTTAAGGGCATGTCAGCTTCCCCATAAGAATTGAGTGAAAGCCCAGAGGAGTGCGGGCGGAAGGCTGCGCTTCTCTGGCAAAGTCTAGATCAGGATGTAAAATAGCAGCAAAAAGTTTGGGGGTTGCCACATGGTGGGAAAATTACATACAATATGAAATCTTTCCTAACACTCACCCATTGAGCTTCTTGAAATGTAAAACAGGTCTCACCTTGTCCTTCCTGTGTACTAAGAACATATTGCTGAAGAGGGTCAGTGTGTTAACACTGGCCCTTCTTGCTGAGCTAATGCAGCTCAATGGTACACACCATAAGGCACTTCCTGTCCTGAGCCTGTCCAGAGCTGACAGAGCCCAGGGCCAGGATTGCTGCTTGTTCGCCTTTCATCCAGACGGAATCACGCCTCTAGTGAACACGTTCTGTTAGGTAAGCGCTCCTAGCCTGACACTATGACCTTTCTGGCTGATGCAGATGCCCAGATGACTCTCCCACGATAACGTGCTACTGCAGTCTCTGCCTAAAGAGCATTCCGCTTTCTTCCACATGCAATGCTGCATCTTATGTCTAATTAGTCATCCACCCATGACTCTATACACTCGCACAACTAATCCAGACTCTAGCTCATCATGGTAGCTTACAGCTGCATGCGCCAGTACCAACATTACAGCCATATCACTGTTGTGCACTGTCTGAATCCTTGTCTTTGCTACTTGCTGGAGAGACTGCATTCTGATTACTGCTGCCTCGCAGCGCTCTGCCTCTATCTTGACTTTGTAATTTGACTTTGCATGCCCACAAACTGCATCTGGTCTCTGCTGCCCTGCAGCGCTCTGCTCGCCATTTGATTTTGTGTGCCTATAATTGCATTTGATCATTGCTGCCTTGCAGCGCTCTGCTCGCCATTTGATTTTGTGTGCTTAAAAATTGCATTTGGCGCTCTGCCCCCATTTGATTTTGTGTGCCTAAAATTGCATTTGATCATTGCTGCCTTGTTCATTATATTGCCTTACAGTTGCACATGTATATTACTGCCAGCTGATACTGCATCTAGCTTGTTACTACACTGTTATTTGACAGCTGAACTGCCACCCGATAGTCGTAGCTAGCCTGAGAGTGCATTGCCATTTGATAGCTGCATTTAGCCTGCCACTACATTGTATTTTGATAGATGCATCTAGCTTCTTAGTGCATTGCCATCTGATAGCTGCACTTAACCTGTGTTTCATACTAGACTCATACTAGCCTATCTACCTCCTTGCCTACCCGCCATTATTGTATATGAATAGGTGGACAATGTCCTTTGTGCCTTCCCACTAGTGATGTTATGCTCTCTTGTTGGTATAGCACTGCTAATGTATGGATAGGACCCCTTTATCTGCCTACCCCTCTGTTACTGTTCATGTATGAGGCCCACGCCATCAGAGTACTGAATTGAACCTCTACTCCTCTACTTATTTGATTGAGGTTAGTGCCTCCCCTTGCCTTGCGGCACGCTATCTGCCTCGATACTGCCTGGTTCGAACTTGCTTTAGGCCACCCACCCTGATATCCATATACACTTGCTCTAACTACCTAGCATGTTTCCTTTGGTCATTAGCCAGCTCGCCTGCCTCCTGTTCCTAATAAATAACATCGCACGGTTAAGCATGTCACCTCATTCAACGACCACCATGTACTCGTCTATACCTGACAATAAGTTATCTAGCTGTTCACCTCTAGATATAAACGACTCACATCAGACATTACCTACTTGCTTCCCCTGCCACACTACAGACAGGAATTTAAGACTCGGAGCCAGATTAGCTAAAATCTATGAACCCCTCGCCCGCTCTATGCTCACTATACAGAGACTAAGAACCACAACAGTCTGGTCTCGCCCAACTACCCCAAAACCTAACTCACTGCAGAACTCCGACCCCAAACTTCCACACAGCAAACCTGAAATAACACAAGACCACCCCCCCACTACAACCACCGCGAGTCCCCAAATCAAGAGAGCCCTGATCAATGTCAGATCGGTAGTAGTTTATGCAACAGAAATTGCAGACTAATAGTCAAATAAGACCTCGACCACCTTGCCATCACGGAGACCTGGCTACATCCGGCAGCAGGCCCTATGCTCATGCTAGCTATTCCAGATAATTACTCCATCTTGAGACAAGATAGAACTAACTCCAGAGGAGGGGGTGTTGCTATCATCCACAAATGTAGTCTTGCTATGAGATTAACAACCCCTATCAACGTCCTCTCATGCAAACTACCCTCTGTTAAAGTTCCACTTACTAATGCCCAAACCCTTAACATCCAACTGATTTATCGCTGATTTATCGCCCGCCAGGCCCATCAGGCACATGGGATGAGGACTTTAACATAATTTTATCACCCTTGGGGACTTCAACATGGGCTTTAATGACCCGGAAGACCAGTCTGCCATTACTACGCTTAACACCCTTTCTGAACTAGGATTTACCCAAATAAGTACTGAACCTACACATGCCAAAGACAGAATACTCGCCTGGGTGGCTCACTACAACTGTCTAGCCAACATCACTCCCACTTCACCTTTAGCCTGGACGGACCACCATCTGGTATCGTTCATGCTCTCTACTACCTGACCCCCCACCCTTGCCGGTCAGTAGGGCTCCTCCTACACTCACGAGAAATAAAAAGCGCATCACTGTGGAGAGACTTATCCCGAACTTACTCCCCACACTCAATACACTCCCTGACAACTCGGATCCTGAGAATTTGGTCGAAGAATACAATAAAATTATGTCCACCTCATTGGACCTAATTGCCCCTCCCAAACTCAGACCAAGTAAGCCCAAAACACATTTGAACAAATGGTACACACCATTCCTTAAAAACTTAAGGCAACAAAAAAGAAACTGCGAGGCCACCTGGAAAAAACTCCCGTCAGCAGCTAATAAACTCAAATTTACTAAACTTGCAGCCCTCTACAAAAAAGAGATCTGCCTAGCAAAACTAACTTCCTTCGACTCTCGTATATCCCAAGCTAAATCTAACACGAAGGAATTATTCTCCATCCTCAAAGAATTATTGACCCCTTCAGCACCACCAGACACTTGCACCAAAGATAAAAAATGGTGCTCAGAAATCCAAAATGCCCTAGCTAACAAGATTGCTACCTTACAAAATAAAATCTCCTGCAAAAAAGCCTCCTTGAATGACCCCCACCCGTCCAAATCGACTGAGAAGCCTACTTTAACGGAAAACACTCGCTTCAATTTCTCCAAAGTCACCACACTTGCAGTAGAAAAAATATTGTCACTGAAACCGTCCAACTGTCAGGGAGATCTGTGCCCTGCACAGCTCATTAAGGATGCTGCTCGAGACCTCTCCCCTTTCATCACAAAGTTAATCAATGCTTCCTTCTCCACCGGCTCTATCCCTACCAATTTAAAACAATCCTGGGTACTTCCACTACTAAAAAAAAAAACCACACTTGTCCCAGCCACGCCTACAAACCTATCACGACCGTACCATTTCTTCTAAAAATTCTGGATAAGGTCTCCTATGGACTAATACAGAAATACTTGGAAGAACATTACCTTCTAGGAGCCAGACAATTAGGCTTCCGTCCTCAACATGGGACTGAGACTGCTCTCATTGACCTTTAAAACACAGATCGATGAGCTTAGAGATAATGGCCAGCCGCTCTACTCCTCCTTCTAGACCTTTCGGCAGCAGTCGACCTGGTCGACCACTCTGTCCTATGTACCCACCTCAACACATCAGCTCACTTCTCTGTTGAGACTATCACATGGATCAGATCCTTCTTTAACGGCAGAACCATGAGGGTCTTTTCACCTACAGCAGCAGCTGACCCCATACCTATCACCTGCGGTGGCGGTGTGCCACAGGGCTCTTGTGTCTCCCCCACATTGTACAATATATTTACCAAGCCCCTTTTCGATGATCTGGATCATCTCGGTATCACCTACACCAACTACGCAGATCCTCCTTCAGCTTTCTGGGGATTATGGAAAGGATTTGGCCTTGGTGAATAGAGTGTACATCATCATCCAGGCATGGATGGCCACACATGGACTATGCCTGAATGATGATAAAACTGATCTTGTCATCCTGGGTACTACCTCTAGTCTAAAGAAATTAGGCCCAGTCTACTCTTCCTTCACAATTGATGGCAATAGCATCAAAGTAGGACAAGAGGTCAAAACGTTAGGTTTTTATTTGGACTCTAACTTCTCTTTCAACAGACAGGTGAACTCCCTAGCTTCTTCCACGGCTTACATGTGTAAACTGATCCGTGCAGCCAAACCCTTTCTATCCGACTCTAGCTGCCTGACCCTCGCTAGAGCCCTCATATTGTGTCCAGCCTGCGAGGGGCTCTTCCCCACTGCCGGCTCCCCCACCCTCCACATACTTTTCGTCCACTATCTTGGCCCTGACCACGGCTGTTGCAGCTGTACCGCGTGCAACACGCTTACTCCGCGCGCTATGAAAAACAGGTTAGCTTAGTGGAGAGAGCTCTTCAAGAGATCGCCTCCAGAGGACTTGAAGAACTTCGACAGACACAAGTCAAGGCCCAAGGTAGGGCCTCTATTCTCATCAGCACCTCGCAAAGGTGACTCCTTTCCGAGGAAACGTCCGAGCAGGAGGGACCGTCCAGGTTCTATCACCAGCACAAGTACCGAGGCTTTGTCAGCTACCGGCCACCTGGCCGAGGGGTCACTCGATCCTGCTGGTGAAGTTGCTGAGGGACCGCAAGTTTCTGTTGGCAGGTTTACACCCGAGGCGCCCTACTACCGGACGAATGTCTGAAAGGGCGCAGCGACAGAGCCAAGGGCATGACGCCTACAAGGCCCCGGCCTGAGGTGCAGGGTGGCCTCAAGCTCCATCGCCAAGAGTCCTGGAGGAGGCTGGGCCCAATGTGGCAAGGACCCAGGCATGTGGCACGACCCAGGCATGTGGCATGCAGCACGACAAGATGGCCGCAGAGCCAGACAAGATGGCTTCTCGTCCAACACACCACCCTTCACAGAGCAGGTGGAAGAAAGATTTTCAAGGTGGGACTGGTCTACACCAGGTACGTGGCCTACACTCTATCCTTTGACACCACAGGGCAGATACACCCATCAGAGAGGGCAGAGCATACGCAGGCCCCAGCAGCCATCGGGTCCTGCTCTTCTGCCCAGGTCACCTAGTGCCCCGCCGGCCTGTATGGACAGGTTTTTTTTTAGTGTTCCTCCTGCTTATGCGATCCCCGCAAATGGGAGTTATCCTTCGGGATGCGATTGGGGACATGCTGCCTCCACTCCCTCCACCAGCTGTCATGGCCACTGGACAAGGGGCCAGTCCTTACTCATCCTCATGGTCCAATTGGACCCAGTCCTGGCGCCTCTGGCTGTCACGATCCTACTCGCCTGCCACCCAGCACCACTACATACGTCTCTGCCTTTATTTCCTTGTTTTACCACTGCAGTTTTGGACTGATCTAATTGCATGTTCCATTCCGGCTTTTGGGTTAATCCAGCAGATGCATTCTGGGACATGTATGCTGTCCAAAAGGCAGAGGGCTGGAGGAGGCATACTAAATACATTTGTTTGCAGCAAGTTACTAAGAGCTGCAGAGGGCCTGATTGCATTCACCTGTTCTGAGCTACTACAGGCTAGGCTGCAAAGAGCTGGAGAGCACTTGATTAGAAACCACTGCTGCTACTGCTGCAGGCTACTGAAGCCAGGGCTGGACTTAATTGAACACAGATGCCAGAGTCTGCAATCAGCTCCACCCTGCTGGCCTGCTGGCTGGGAGTGCCTTTATAAGCTCACTTTGAACAGAAGCAGTTGTCAGTCAACTGCTTCCACTGGGAGTTCGTGCTGGTGTCCTGTTACCAGTTTTTCCTTGAAATCCTCTTTTGGCCTTTTGATTCCTGTTGCTGTTGATGCTTGCAGCTACCTCTCCAGTCTGCTGCATCCTTCTGCCCTGCTCCTCTGGGCTCCCACCTGGCGGCTCTGCCACACTCTGCTGACTTCCATCCTGCTCCTCTGGGCTCCCACCTGGCGGCTCTGCCACACTCTGCTGCCTTCCGCCCTGCTCCTCTGGGCTCCCACCTGGCGGCTCTGCCCCACTCTGCTGCTTTCCGCCCTGCTCCTCTGGGATCCCACCTGGCGGCTCTGCCCCACTCCGCTGCCTTCCGCCGTGCTCCTCTGGGCTCCCACCTGGCGGCTCTGCCCCACTCCGCTGCCTTCCGCCCTGCTCCTCTGGTCTCCCACCTGGCAGCTCTGCCACACTGCGCTGCTTTCTGCCCTGCTTCTCTGTGCACCCACCTATACCTTCTGCCCTGCTCCTGTGGGCTCTCAACTGGCGGCACTGCCGTACTCCATTGCCTTCCGCCGTGCTCCTCTGGGCTCCTGCCTGACGGCTCTGCCGCACTCCACTACCTTCCGCCCTGTTCCTCTAGGCTCCCGCCTGACTGCTTTGCCGCACTCCGCTGCTTTCTGCCCTTCTCCTCTGGGCTCCTTGCCTTGCAACCTGCCTGTTCTAACTTCTGATATCCTATCCTGTCCTGTACCTGGTTATTTCTTTCAATGCTGCTTTCTACTTGTATACATCTGGGTCCACTGTGGGGTCTCCACTTGAATCCGTTTTACAGTGTGACCTTGGGTTGGTCTCTGTTCAAATCCGATAAGGGAAGACTTCTGTTGCCTTCACCTAGTCCGTTGAAGTCGTACCTGCCTCAGTATATGGTCTTTCAGTTTTACCCTTGCACTGAGTACAACAGTACAACAGTTTCCTCGGCACGCCTAAGTCATGATGTTGCTGTATGACTGTTGAGAGTAATCTGTTGGTACCCAAGGGCTTTCCTTCTCCCTGGAGACCCCATATCATATTCCAGTACACCCTTATTTCTGATCTACCCAAGTTGCCCAGTGTACTTGCTTGTCTTTGCCTTTTCTCTGTCTCTTTGTTTACAGCCTGCTCCTGTAGTTTCTGTGAATACCTGTTTCAACTAACGGCTTGGTATGTAACTTTAATCTGTTATATGCTAGCATTGTCTCCGGAATCTCCCTTAATCTACTTGCATACAGTGAGAGATGGCCTCTGCCCTATGCTCTCCGCCTAGACTTGTGACACTGGCACCAGGCTCATGTAAAAGTGTGCCTTGCACACTCTGTGCCAATGGCAGGTGCAGCTGGGCCAGGCGTGGCTGTAGAACAGCATTGGAAGGCATGTGCCAGAGTCCTTGGGGAGGGCAAGGTGGAGTCAGTAGGCGGGGCTAAAGGGAGGGACCTGAGCCAGCCTATATAAGGCCAACCCATTCACGTGCCTTCACTTCGCGTTATTCTGCTTTCAGCAGCGTAACGCTCTCCGCTGTGCTTACCTGTGCATCACTGGATTCCTGCAGCTCCATTCCTGAAGCCATTGCTGAGGGCGCTCCTTACCTGCTGCCAGCCGCTACATCGCTGTGCGCGCATCTTACCTGCATTCCATCAATGCTGGAGCCGGAGTCTCCATCTTACCTAATCCGGGCGCCCAGTTATCCGGAGCGCCTCTTCTCTCCATTTTCTCTGCGTTATCTTCATCCTTCATCTTCATCTTCACATGAGGACGACCGTCTGGTTACAGGCTACCAAATTCAACCCGCACGTTTAGTACCGCATACTGGACCTTCCATTCGAGTGTAGCGACCTTTCATTCCACCACTGATCAGGAATTTTATAAGAACAGTTCCCAAACTGCGAAGTCCTTATCTATCCTCACGAAGTCCATGCCCAAAACCTTCAGCTAGACACACAAGTGTTTTCCGACAGGGGGCGAGCCTTTGGCGGGTTCCAGGGGTTGGCGGGGGTGGGGTTCAAAGAACGACGGTCCAGGCAGCTGGATCGCTCCCAGAGTCAGCACCGCCGCAAACACAAGGGGGGAGGGGGCGAGTAAGAGCTACTTCCGCTCCCCGTCCTCAGCACTAGCCTCAGAGGGAAAAAAGGCAGGACACGCCCCTCCGGGTCCATGCGTCTCCGGTGGGGGCAGGCTTGCCCTTCACGCACACCAATGGCGCATGAGGTTTGTGGAAACCTGGATCCTGTCAGTGTCCATGGGGTACTGCCTACCCTTCCCTCCCTCCCCTCATTCCTTTGCTCCACTCTGCAGATAAGGACAACAGCTCTGCTGGTGGAGATTTGCTCACTCGTCCAGAGTCAAGCGGTGGAAGAGGTCCCAGCCTCCCAGCGAGGCATGGGATCCTACTCCAGAAACTTCGCCATACACAAGAACCAGGCTAGCCTGAGAGTCGTGTTGGACCCATCCACCCTGAACCTTTCCCTCCTGCTTCAAAATGTCAAGATGGTTACCCCAACGCTTATTGCAGAGACACTGTGCAAGGGAGATTGTATGTGCTCCTTGGATCTGAAGGATGTGTACCTACACGTCCTGATTTGGCAGCCCAATCGGTCCTTCCTAAGGTTCAGGATCATGGGCTTCCACTTTCAATACAAGCTGTTACCATTTTGGCCTCAGTTCACCCCCCAGGCTTTTAACAAGACTCATGAAGGCAATGGCAGCCCTCCTCGGGGCTCAAGGTCACCATAGCTATCAATTCCTAGATGCCTGGCTCATTGGGGCTAGTCTCCGGAGGCAGTTCAGCACACCTCCTCCGCCCTCATGAACACTATACATGAATTGGGATTCTCCATCAATCTCCAAAAGTCACAGTTCTACTGTTCCTGGTCCTCTAGGTGGGATACAAACTAGGAGAGTCTTTCCTTCGAAAGACAAGATATTGTCCATCAAGAGGGCCACAAGTCACTTCCTCAGCAGAGAAGAGACATCAGCGTGGTGGTACCAGCCCCTCTTGGGTATCATGGTGACATGTCTTCTGGCATTGCCATATACAAGACTGAAAATGAGGAAATTACAGCTGCACTTCGTAGCCTCATGGAGTCAGGAGTGGGGTTCCCAGGCGGAACTTGTCAGCATTCCTCAGTTCCTGTGCCAGGACCTGGTCTGGTGGAGCACGGACCGCAACTTGAGGTTAGGCAGACCATTCAGTCAACCAGCACCGCAGCTTACCATCACTATGGACTCGTCCTTGGAGGGCTGAGGAGCTACCCTGGCCACACACGTCCACGAAGTGTGGTCTCTGCAGGAACAAGAGGCCCATATCAACTGTCTAGGCCATCTGGCTGGTGCTCGAGGCCTTCCTGCCCCTCATCAGTGGCAAGACGATCCTCGTCCAGACAGACAACTCCACCAGCATGTATTTCAACATGCCGGGTGGCACCAGGTGGTCTCCTCTATGGTCCCTCGCGGTCAGCATCTGGGAATGAGCTCTGGTGAACGACATACACTTAACAGCGATCCACCTCCCGGGGGAGTCGAACATGGAGGCGGCCAGGCTCAGTAGGCTGGTGGCAGACAATTATGAATGGCAATTGAACGGAACAGTCCTGCAGGAGATCTTCAACAGATGGGGTCATCCACAGGTGGACCTCTTTGCCACCTGGTACAACAGGAAGTGCCCTCAGTTCACATCCTGGCAGGGGCAGGGTCTAGGCTCCCTGGGCGATGCACTACAGATGAGGTGGAACAGCATGAATGCCTATGCATTCCCTCCCACTCCCCTGATAGACAGGGTGATTTGCAAATAAGGGATCTGATGCAACTTCGTCTGGGTCCAGCTCATCTGTCAGGGCAGGGGGGAGGGGGGGGCGGTCATCCACCCTTCCCCGTAGAAGTTAGCCCTTGCAGCGGGTTCCTGAACAGGTCACATTAAAGCATCTGCGTCTCGCAGGCTAACCTCGACATCATTCAGGGGGCCCAGAGCAAGGCTACCAGGAGCCAGTACAAGAGCAAGTGGAAGAGGTTTTGCCACTGGGCTGAGGCCAAGGAGGTTGATTCTCTTACGTGCACGTTGGACGACGTGCTATCTTTTTCAACACACCTCGCACACTCGGGGGTGCAGATATAAACATGCTGCAACTATCTGACAGCCATCGGAGCCTACAGGAACACGGAGGATGACATTTTTTCCTCGGCCAACCCAGTGGTTAAAAGGCACTTGGCGGGACTCACCAGATTCTACCCACCTATCAAGAAGCCACATCCCGTGTGAGACCTCAACATAGTGTTGGCTGCCATGACGCATAAAGCTTTCGAGCCAATGGCGTCCGGGGTAATCAGGCTGGTCACCATTAAGACATCCCTCTTGGTGGATCTTAAGTCGGCACGCTGTGTCGGCGCAATCAAGGCTCTGCTGGCTTTAGAGCCATACGCTACTTTTCATAGAGACAAGGTCGTCCTCAGAACGCATCGCGTTCCTCCCGAAAGTAGTCTCTTCATTTCACATAAATGAGGAGATAGTACTACCAACTTTTTTTGCAGACCCCAAGGATGACACTCGGATGGTACTGCACTGTTAAGATGTTAGGCAAGCCTTAAAATTCTATATGGACAGGACCAAGAGCTTCTGCAAGTCTGAAGCTGTGTCACCTTTGGTGGGTCAAACCCAGGATATCAGGCTTTCAAGGCCTCCATAGCAAGGTGGATGGTTTTGATCATTAAGGAAGCGTTTGAGGGCCAGCACAAACCACTTCCAGCAAACGTGCATGCCCACGCCATCAAAGCAAAGGCCACAGCGGTCGCAATCCAGAGGCACGTCCCGTGGCAGGTCATCAGCAAGGCGGCCACTTGGGCCACTCCCTCAGCCTTCTGCGTGTACTGCTGTTTGGATGCCAGCTCCAGGTCACACTCGCCATTTGGGCAGGCAGTTTTAAGGAACTTGTTTTTAAGGAGGCTCACTTCTCCACCATGGGGCTACATTCAGTTGTACTCGCCCATACAGTATGGATCAAAGGGGACGGGACGTAGGGGTAATTATAAGTTACTCACTATAGTGACTAACATACTCCTAGTCCATAGTCCCCTTTCCTCCATATGCCCCACCATCCTCCCCCCTAAAATAAAACTGGTGTCATTAGGCAATGGTAATATTGTTGACGCGTCAATGGGCACTGGGGAGTGGCGTCGGTGGGCAGAGTCAAGGGAGCGCATGCTTCCAGGGCCGTGCCCCCATGCTCCTCTAAATTTAAAGGGGAAGTAGATTGTTTCTGTTGAAAAAGGTTCCGTCTCCCGTCCCCAGGGAAGGACGCTGTTAAAGTATGGATGAAAGGAGACTATGGACTAGGAGTAGGTTAGTCACTCTGTTGAGTAACTTCTAATTCCGAGAAGAGAAGGATAGGACAACTATGGCACACCCTAGTAAGGAGAAATATTTGTAAATGGTAAGAGTCAACTTGGATACTCGGTGTTTGGAAAATTTGCTAATCAAGTATGAGGTGCAGAGGAGAGAGGGGCAACCTTGACACCTTGGTTGCACAGTACAATGAAGAGAATATAAGTTCCCAAGCCGGGAACTTACGTCCCCTGCACACTATCTAATATCTGGAATACCAGACCAACAATAAGCTGTGGAAGGCCCAGTTCCACAGCTTCAACATCAAGAATAAACAATGAAGAATGGTTCTTGTAATCTTATCTGATTCAAAGTCATTTTTTTTGAACAAATTACCTTTCTCTATGGATTACCATTTACAGATCTTCTTGAATTTATTAAGAAACATTACTTGTTAGATAAACCTTATTGTTGGTCTGGTATTCCAGATATTAGATAGTGTGCAGGGGACGTAAGTTCCCGGCTTGGGAACTTATATTCTCTAACTTCTAATTCCGGCCAGGTCCATGATCTTGGCGACTGGACAAGTTAAATCAAGTTGTTTCTCCTGATGGCTCTTCCAGGACCTATCCATCCCTCTGCAGAGTTCTTTTGCAGGGAGCGAGCTCAGGCGTCTCTGCTAGTTTCCCAGCCAACTCTTGCCGAGTACATTCTGACTGCATGCACAGTCTCGTTTCCCCTCTCCAGCTGTTTTCTTAACCTCTGTGCCATATATAAAGCCACTCTAGGTGATGACTGCCAGTCAGTGGATCTCGGATTCCTAATTGAATCAGGGTTGAAGATATCGGACACTTCTGTTTCTGGAACTTCGAAACATTTTTAATTCCTGGATTTCTTTTTCGCCTGGATGGGCACTGCTTCCGTCTCTGCGACAAGCCTCTTAGTCACCTGTCGAGGTGTCGTCGTCCGGTGTCCCATCTGAATCCCCTGTATTATCCCCTGGGAAGGGGGTAGGAGGCATGGCAAGTGCCGACTTCTGTGGGAAAGCTTCTTCAAGCTTCCCGAAAGCATCCGCTACTTCAGGGACTTTCTCAACGCCCCTGTCGTCCGGATCAGTGAGTTCCTCAGCACTTATTTTAAAACTGAGCACAATTCACTCTCAGGCTCTTTGCCTTCCTGACTGCCATCACTCTATGGTGCTCTCCCACTCTCTGCACTTAACTTAGTGGGAGATGTCTTGTGCTGTTGGGGCCACTGCCTGAGCTTGCAGACTGGATCCAAATATGTATATACTGACACTATTTTAAAAATTAGATCTGCGTTGGCATTTCTAAAAATGTGTCAAACTTCTCTTTTTCTCTTTTCCTTTTTTTATAGTGGCAGGGATGTAGATGCCTGTTAGCTCTCTGTCTCTGGATCTTAGGCGTTGATCATCATTTCTGTGTGCTTTGAAATCCTTCGTTGTAGGCACCAGTAAAGCGTGCTGTGCTCCCGGACTGACTCGCACTCTAACTTGTGCGTGGTCACGACAGCTTTGCATCACTGGTGCATCCTGAACTTGCCTCCTGTTTCACACTGTCGGGGCAAGCATAAAACGTCATCAGCGCATGCGCTGAAGCGCTGCACTAATCTCCATAATGGGATCCGGAGTGCTAGGGACCCAAATTGTTTTGATGAGGGGAGCAGGCAGTCAAGAGCACTCTAATGTGAGCATGGGCCCTGTTTGCGTCCTCCACCGAACAAGGCGAAGCGTTAACTATCTCTTGTTGAAGCAAACATTAAACTGCCATTACAGATTATAAAGAGCCGACGAGCTGATACATAATAACCTTGTGTATTACATTAGAAGATATATATTTAACTAGTGCAAACATTTCATTGTAGTCATGCTCAGGCCTACTTATCTTCTCGAAGAGCAGAAAAGGAAGAGTAGGTTCCCTGGAGCGGATGTGAGGTGTTCGGTCCATGGACCACAGGAGTGAAAGGACTAACATGGAATTGAAGTTCCTTAATGTAAATTGATTTTTTTTTTTTAGTTTGTGCATTTTTAAAGATTTAAAACTGCTGAAGAGTAGAAATAAAAGTTGAAGCATAAGGCTAGCCTATGGTCTTGAAATATATTTAAAAATGTAGGTGTAGAGGGCGCTAGAGAGCCGTCCAAGATGGCAGCTCACTAGAGAGCTCTGCACCGATCCCGAGAAAGATCCTGGCAAAAATAGCTTCATACAACCCCAAAAACCCTCCATCTGTCACAATATCGTGTCCAAAAACACGAGCGTCTGGCAGGTACTAGTTTCAACGCCACCCGCCAACATCCTGGTCAGCGCGGCGTCGGAGGGAGAAAGGCCGCAACAGCGCTGCACTACGGCAACGCGGTGATCGAACTTCGGCGACATCCTCACCCAAGAGACCTCCCCCGGTCGCAACCTCCGGAGCTCACAGGCAGTGCGTATCCCAGGCAAAGCACAGGCTGCGGAGCATGGAGAACAGCGCCCCAGCCCCCTGGAGGAGGTGCCTGCGGTGGACCGGAGATCCACGGCCCGAGCACAGCGGAGGCAGCTGAGAACCCGACCTACCTGCGGCATCGGGCCACCAGTCGGGAGCCGGACTGGGCACTGCCGTTCCCCTCCGGCTCACGGGGCCCTCCTGACGCAGGCGAAGCGGAGAGGGAAGAAGCCCGGAGACACCGCCGGCGTCAGGTAGGAGAAACGCCACCCGACCTCTTTCGCCCCGCCCCAGGTCTCCAGTCCGGCCTGCGGTCTCCCGGGCAGCAAACGGACGGCCAGGCACTGGGCCAGCACGGGGTACGCTGGCCTGGCCCAACCCCTCCGACCCCACAGGGGAAAGAATCGCTGGAGCCTGTGGTGTACCACAAGCCACCGACTCCTCAAAATCCCAACGGCCCCAGCCCCGCCTCCAGCGAACGTTCTGCCAACATTGTGGACCGCTGTCAGACAACCCGTGCATTGAGCAGGAAGGGGGTCCACACAGCTATTCCAGCCCGGCCCCTCTGGCCCGGCTGAGGAGGAACACTAAAGCCCTCGGCGAGCTGTGGACTCTCCAGCTCCTCAAATCCAGGCTGCCCCGTGCCCCACCGTCGCCAAACGCTCCGCCAACAGCACCCTGATAACGGCCAACTAATCAAAGTACACAGCACAGAGCGAAGATCCACTGCCAGGGCCCATACCACTACCCAAACACCCTCAGCGGCCGGGGCTGCACCCGGCCCACCCAACAGAGGAACAGCCTGCCATCCCTGTACATTCACAAAGCAGCAGGGGCGGGGGGGAGAAAGAGGAATCTAAAATTGGCAAGGCCAAGCTCCACCAACAGCTGCGACAACTCCACGAAGGCTCCAACTACCAGCCCAGCAGCCGCAGCCACAAGGAAAACTGTTATTCTGGGACCCAACAGCGCGGCTCGACAACCACTGCCCCACATACATTTCACTCAAGCCGCCCACTCAATCTCCGCCGCACACCGTATCCAGCCCAGTAAGGCACAAGCCTTTGAACCATATCTGGGTCTTAAGCTTCCACCGGAATCGGAGCGCATAAGACCAGTAGCATTCCCAAGACAGCCGAGAGCACCCTTCTACAACCAGAGGCGTAACCCCAAACATCACACGCTCATCCGAGCTGAGAGCCGCTTCACCGCCCCGGCACAACCCAGCAAAGTAAAAGAGACCACACCAGTATGGGCAAAACGGACAAATCGCAGCAAAAATTAATGTTTGAAACCGGGGCCATAGCCAAAACTCCCAAGCAGACGAATCGAGAAATAGCGCCAACACCAAACATGGAACAGGAAACCGAATCAGCACCCCCCCCCCCAATCTCTTGATGTACGAGAAATAGTGCTAGAACTCAAAGCAGGTATAGGCAACCTAGATGCCAAAATCGACACCCTCTCATCCAAAGTGGACCGAATACAACATCGCCTAGATAAACATGGCGAAAGGCTGGACACCGTAGAACAGAGGGTCTCCGATCTTGAAGACAACGCCACATCCCTGTCCTCCAAAGTGACATCACTAGAGCGCCAAGTAAAAGAAATCGTAGCCAAAAACGAAGATCTAGAAGAGCGCAGCCGCCGCAACAACATTAGACTGCTAGGGATTAGAGAGCAACAAAATCCTGCGAAGATGCAAGACTTTGTGGAACAACTATGCAAAGAAATCTTCGGAGCTACTACCTTCTCTCCACTATTCGTAGTTGAAAGGGCTCACAGGATTCCAACCAATCGCCCAATCCCAGGAACGGCACCTCGCCCTATCATCGCTAAACTGCTGAATTTCAGAATCCTCAGGTTAGCCAGAGACAAAGGCAACATTCAATACGATGGCGACAGTCCAAATTTTCCCTGATTTCTCACCGGCGGTGCAAGCATCTCGCAGAGCCTTCCGTGGAGTTAAGCGCCGCCTCAGAGAGGAAAAATCCAATACTCAATGCTCTTTCCAGCCAAATTACGCATCCTACATGCTGAAAAAATACAATTCTTTACGTCACCAGAGAAAGCCAACACCTTTCTAGACAATATTGGATGCCGTCCATCACGTGAAATGCCTAGACCATGAAGGAGAGAGAGGAACGGGAGAGATCCGCCCTGAAAAAACTCCACATCCAGCTCGACTTGGGAGGTTGGAACATGAGCATAAGTTATATACACCTCGGAATAGGTGATCCTTGGAGGGCACCAGCGCCACGAGCACAGCACTGTTCAATAAGTTATTTAGGTAGGGGTTAACTTTGGGCAAGTTGGGGGTTGCCCGACAGGGAGGGGGAAAAGGGAAGAAGGGACTCAAGTTGGGGGAAGAGTTCCTAGAAGAAACAAGCCAGCAGTTTGAGACGTGCACCGACCGTGGCCAAAACTGGCCCCATCCGATCCCAACCGGGACCAACGACTCCACTTCGAATATATGAATAACTTTTTCTGAATGACAAGCACTCAAGAAAAGCTGCTCTAGGCACCCAAAAACACCAAACGGAAACAAAGCAGCAGAAACGATGTAGCAACACTAAACAAATTCAAACTAGTCACATGGAACATTAAAGGGGGCAACCAGCCTTCCAAAACGAGGAAGTTGTTACAATACCTCCGTCATCACATCGATGTGCTTCTTATCCAAGAGACGCACCTACGACCTAACTCAGAAAACAACTGGGCAAAGACATGGGGATGCCACAGATGCTTCGCCTCGCTCTCATCATACGCAAGAGGAGTCGCCATTCTTATTAATAAAACAACACATTTCAAGCTAATCCGGACCCAGAACGACTCCGAAGGAAGAACACTGCTCGTCCACGGAACCATAGATGGGGAAGAAATAATTATGATCAACTCCTACGGCCCCAACATAGACGGCTCCAATAATTTCGACTGGGTCCAGACCCACATTGAATCAAACAGGGAAGCCACAATAATATGGGGTGGCGATCTAAACACCCCACTCGACCCACGCATAGACAAAACACACAAGACAACAGCCCCACGCTCCAAGGTGAGTCTACAAATAACCGAAATATGCAAAGAACATGATCTCATTGACATATGGAGAAGCAAATACCGTGACTCTCAGGAATTCACTTTTTACTCCTGGGTACACAAATCCAGCTTGAGACTTGATTACATCTTCGTGTCGGCTCATAGTAGACTTCAATGGGGTGAATGCCAAATTCTCCCCCGGTCCATCTCGGATCATTCAGCGGTCACCTTAGTGTGCACAACGTCTCAGAGCGACTTCACCAGACCCCAATGGAGATTCAAGCACAGAGCCCTTCAAGATCAAATCTTTGCCGATGAACTACGAACTGAACTGAGCACTTTTCTAGAAATAAACCAAGGCACGGTAGCATCGCCGGGAACACTCTGGGAGACACTAAAATGTTTCATCAGAGGGGTGTGCCTAGCAAAAGAAAATGGAATCCTAAAGATGTTGAAGAGAGAATTAAACACATGCGAATATCGCCTCAAAACACTTGAACAAGCAGTAATAGTCACAAATACTCGCAGTTCGCTCGCAGCACTTAAGACAGAACTAGAAACCTTCAGAACACTAGCAGAAAGAGAAACCAAATTCCTAACAAGTCACCACAAGATCCGTCAGTACGGCGAAGGTCAACGACCCGGTGCACTACTTGCAAGATTGATCACCGCAGAACGAAAACCCACGACAGTCGAAGCAGTGCTGGACACATCGGGAACCCTTGTATACTCTGAAGACGACATATTAGAAACATCCGTACATTTTATCAAAACCTATATAACTCCAATTATTCCAGGGATACTACCGAAATAAAACAATACCTAAACACAACCGAACTATATTGGACGAGTGCCGAGTTACGTGAGCCGTTGAACGCACCCATCACTACGGAAGATATCCTAGAAGTCATCAAGGAATTACCGAGCACCAAAGCCCCAGGACCTGATGACCTAACAGGTGAATTTTACAAATTCTTTGCGGATATCCTAGCCCCACTCTAAGTCCAGGTCTACGAAGAAGCCATAGAAAAAGACCAGCTCCCACCAACACTCTATATGGCGAACATCATTCTCTTACACAAAACAGGTAAACCCAAGGAAGATTGCGCCTCCTACAGGCCCATATCGTTATTAAACTTTGACAACAAAATCTTTGCAAAAATCCTGACTAGAAGGTTGATTCCACTCATGCCCGCAATGGTGCTGGCGGACCAAGCTGGATTTGTTCCAGGCAGAAACGCATCATTTGGCCTCAGAAGAATGTTCGGAGCAATGGAGGCCCTTAACCCAGAAAACCAAGCGATGGCAGTGCTTCTCGGCGCCAAGAAAGCGTTCTACTCTGTGGAATGGCCCTTTCTATTTGCAATATTAGAACAAATGGGCCTTGGCAAGCGTTTCATCCAAATGATAGGCCTCCTCTACAAACACCCAACATCTAAAATTAAACCCGGAAACAAAATTTCCTCCGAAATCCTCCTACGCAGAGGGACCAGAGAGGGCTGCCCACTGTCAGCATTGCTCTTCGCCCTGGTCATGGAACCCCTAGCGTCAGACCTAAGGCTTTATCACCTGCACAGAGGTCTCTCCTTCGGCCCGCACAAATTGGTGGTTTCACTATATGCCAACGACATAGCACTCTTCCTTTGTGACCCACAAGACAACTTGAACCCAGTGATGCGAGCAGTTCTCAAATTCGGCAACTTCTCAGGACTAAAAATCAATAATTCAAAATCGATAATTTTCCCTCTCAAAGAAACAACCAAAAAATTCCAAGATGACTTTGGCTTCCACTGGCAACACTCGAAGGTCCGATATCTAGGGATACTTCTGTCCAGATCCAGCACAGACATCATGCAAGACAACTACGAGACGACACTGAACACCAGTCCAAAGTGAACAGATGGAAAATGCTTCCCCTCACACTCTGGGGCAGAGTGTCCCTAGCGAAAATGGTAGTTCTCCCCAAACTACTATATCTCTTCACAAATATTCCTCTACTACTCGCGCAAAAATTCTTACAACGAATCAAGTCCATTCTTCTCGACCTAGTCTGGGCGGGCAGGGTTGCCCGAGTAGCCCACAGCATTATGATCCTGCCCATAACACAAGGCAGACTGGCTTTACCCGACATAGAGGGCACTACTGGGCAGCACAAGCCCAGTACCTGAGCCACTGGTATGCAATACACTCCATCCGGCCACACGTGCAAATTGAGAGATCCCTATCTACTTCGTGCAGTCACATTCAACGAACCATCAACGCCTTCAACACCGATGAACACGATGGTTACGACGCACACGATATGGAAAAAATTGCTAAAAGAAATGGAATCCAAACCAGATGCTCTCTTCTCCTTCCGGTGAGAAGCATTCCAGGGATACCTATAACATCAGAAAAAGTGTTCCAGCTATGGACCAAGAAATTACAAATCCACTCACTAGGCGACTTGTTTTCAAACGGCACGTTCCTGTCGATCCAAGAAGCCAGCGACAAAGGAGGTAACAACGCCCTGGACGTCTTCATGTACTACCAAACCCGACACGCCATGCAAACCAACATTGCCACATTTCCACTCCAATCCCCGACATGGCCACTGCTCCATGGAGTGATGCAGGCCCAAGGCGAAGGCCGCCTGGTGTCGAATATCTATAAAACCCTGTTAACTGAAAAACTCACACGCTGCTCGAGCAAGGTGGGAGAGAGCCCTGAACATTACAATACCTGAAGAAGACTGGTCATACATACTACGACTCACAAAGAAAGTGGCAATAAACACAAGGTACAAACAAATTCACTTCAACTTTGTCCATCAGGTCTACCACACTCCAGCAAAACTTCACACCCAAAGGATGACAATATCCGTCTCCTGCTCTCACTGCGGGCATTTGTAAGCCGACTTTGTCCACCTGGCATGGTCCTGCCCCGAAATAGGAGCGTTCTGGACAGAGGTCCTAGGGAAAATATCAGCAGTAATCGGAGTTCAACTGGATCCCGACCCAACACTGACCATGTTGGGCTTAACCAACCAATTACCAGAGTATACCAGGAAACTGGCAAACCTACTCCTTGTGCTTGCACGCAGACGAATAGCTTGCAACTGGGGCAAAGGACCGCCACCAAAACTGAAGCAGTGGCTATAGGATGTCACCTATTGTCAAGATGTCGAAACGAACCACATACGGACTCTGCCCCTCCACGCACGTTCCCCAGACATCTGGGGCCTGTATATAGCATACCTGTTAGATGCAGACGACGACACGATCTCAGTCTCCACCACCAATACAAAACCGACACGAACAACCGGAAACCTCAACAGCAGCCACGAGTGCCAAATAACGACGGCAATTGAACTGATAAGAATCAAGTGGGGGACCGATTCGATGGGGCGAGGGGGGGGTCACGGGTAATGTTGACCGGTGCACGGTTTTGTAATGTCATATATCATTGTTGAAAAACCAATAAAGAAAGTTAAAAAAAAAAACAAATGTAGGTGTAAAATAAAAATGCGAAATTGGATTCACATCCATGCCAGTCCACTGTTAATTACTGGAAATTGAACATTGTTTATTATAAGCTTTAGATGGCATTGTCAAATGTATTTACCAGCGAGAAAATAAAACATATCAAAGCCCCTTTCGATCACTTTTTACTTGGTTATGTTGCAAGTTAGCACTTCGAAACTGGAGATATGGAAAAGTGACTAATTGCAACTTTGCAGAGCAGACGTGATGGGTTTTCCATGAGACAAATTAGATAAATGGGATCCATGGAGTCCCATTGTCTTTGATCCCGCCGTCTTGTTTGAGTTTCATTAGCCACATAATGAATCTGCTGTTTCAAAGTATAGGAAATTCAGAAGAATAAAATGACTGTTTTGGAGACCTACGTTAACTTGCTCCAGAACATGTCTCCGTATTGGGGGCATTTAGACATTACATAGTGACCAAACAAACTAGCTTTCTTGGATCTAGAGCTGATTTAAGTCGCCTTGCCAGTACACGCTTTACATAGCTAAACTAGATCGTAATAGGCTACCTATTTTACCATCCTTGTTAACTGTTGCTCTTATATTTATTTTGTACTGTCTTGATAATTTTCTTTTTGTTTGAATTAGTAGAAAATATGTATTTTTTTGACTAACATATGTTAACCTTCTTTTTCATTTAGAACAACATAGCTGAAGTCAAAGAGCTTCATTCTGAACTAATGTGGAAGGGATTCATAGACCACATCAGTAAATTATTGCACAGTGCAGAAGTGGAAGTCAGTTATTTTGCGGCAGGGATCATTGCTCACTTAATATCCAGAGGGAAAGAGTCTTGGACGCTTTCTTCAAGCCTGAGAGATGACCTCCTAGAACAGTTGGTATGCTAATGGCTTACATTTTGAAAAGGTTTCTTTTGTCGTGTTTTGATCTTTGAACTATATTGCATTTTTAGGTGAATTAAATATACATTTTTCATTTTTCAGCACTCTACAATTTTGAGTTGGCCAACCCCGGAGTGCGAAATGGTAGCCTACAGGTAATTTGCTTTCAATTGATCATTTGTATTTTCTCCATTTATTTGAAGTTTAGGGATGCCAATTTCGAATGGCAATGACTTAAAATAACACATTTACACATGGAGGCCTTCTCACGAAGATGAGAAACAAGTGGTGAGCCAGTTGGAGGGTGTACAAATGTAGGTCATGTACCAGGGACAAGACAAAAAAAAATATATGGAAAAAAAGATGTCTTACAATGGTAACATTAAACAAAGGGGCAGTTGATTCAAACTTTTTAAATATACAAAAGTACATTATTAACTATCACTGGGAGGCAGTGGTGAAGTTGGGTCGGGAGGATGAAGGAGAGGGCCAGGGTGGACGCACACTCTTTACCAAGCAGGTGAAGTTAAAGTTGAGCATTGAAGAGATGCACAATTGGACAGGCTTTTATTGTTATGGGAAATGGGTTCCAGTGAAGTGGGGCGAGAGTGGAAGCCAGACAAGGCATAGGGAGGGTGTGGGACAGTGAGGTTGAGTGCAGAAGAGGAGTGGGCGGAAGGAGATTAAACTGAGTTCACATCTGGCAGGTATGGAGGAGCATTGATGGCCATGGAGAAGGAACTTGAAAAAATAAAGGTTTTGCTTGGAGAACCAACCAGCATGTTGTCCACAGGTAAAAATGGAGGAGAATCCAGGTATGCTGTACAGAATGGGAGTAGAGAAGACTTTGGGCCTCATTATGTGTTTGCCGGTATCCCACCGGTAAATCGAGCGGGTTGCTGACAAGCAGTAATACCGTTCTTCAGCATTGGATCTTTCATGGATTCACATGCTGTGAATATTCCCCGTCAGGCTGGGTTTCTCTGTAACTTTTTACTTAGCGTTTTCCTATGGAAAACTTTGACACTTCAGTGTCCTATCAGCGTCCTTTTTGGGTGCTTTAGCCACCACCAATAGGATGTAGGGTATTAATATCCCCGCCCCTATGGCTTCCCTTCAGATTTCAACCGTCTCCAGAGTGTTAGGATCACCTCGTGCTTGTTGCGATTTCTGCACATGTTGCTGCGATTGGTGGCAATGTCTTCAGGAAAATCGTTGTTCCGGCCCTGTGCGACTTGTGGGCTAAGGAAAGTGTATGAGGGGGATGGGCATATGGACTTCCTCTATTGCCTCTACCCCCATCACTAGGCTGGGTCTTGTGAGATCTGTAAGGGCTTTTCACAAAAGACGCTTAAGGCCCGCTATCAGCGGTTGGTGTGTTGGCTGAACGAGGGTACCTACCCTTCCTTGGAGGTGGGGTTGGTGCATAGCTTGGCATCGGAAAGGCCGGCTCAAGCGGTGGGTCATTGCCGGTCAGCATCAGCTGAGCCTCTGGTTAAAAGTCTCGGCCTGTCCCAGTGGAGGTCTGTAAGAGTGGTCGCTCCTCTTCAAGTAAACGCCTGTCGAAAGGGACGTCTTCGTCTATGCATGGTCGGTTGGACCAGTCATGAGGGTCTGGAAGTAGGCCTGAGAAGGCGTCTCGGGTGAAAGCCAAGAAAGACTCGTCGTCGAGACGCTCCTCTTCAGGGGACCATCACAAGTCCTCCTCCAGTATAGAGTCGCCTAAACATCGGTCCAGTGGTGCCAAGCAGGCGGGATCACCTGAAATGTCTACACCGCCAGGCTGCAGTTCCTACTACGTCGTCATCGACGGGAGTTCCGTCGTTGACAGTCCCTTTGTCAACTCCTATACTGTCGTTGACAGTGATGTCTTCAGCTCCTGTAGGAGAAAGAGACCCGATATTGTCTTCGAGGACAAACACAGGCAACTTGCTACCAACGAAGGTGGTTTGACAGGCTTCTGCTTTTGACTCTCGTCTACCAGACACTATTCTACAGCAAGAGACTGCACCGGAAGCGGAGGACGATGGGATCCGATGGTGGATCCGTCCACCATGGGCCTGCAGTGTGTTGGTACGTCGATGGGTGTGGGGGCTGGTCCAACCAGTTACCCTCTGATGAACACGCAGGCAATGTTATCGCTCCAGGTTCTGTCCACATTACAATCTCTGTTGGGCCAACTAGATTCTAGCTTGCCTCCTCTGAACGTAGCTCCTGTGGGGCCTACCGTCGACGCTGCAGGTGTTCCTCCACGTTCGACAGCTTCGGCTGAATTGCCGTCACCCCTACAGGTGCACGAATATCATCCACGTTCCCATCCTGAGCAGGGTGAGCTGCTGAATTCTGAATCGGACAGTGGGCCTAGGGAGACAATGTCTGCTGGCTTGTCGCTGTTGAGGGACCAGGCGTGGGATTCGGCCATTGAAATGGAACTACCTCGTAGCCCGGCGCAACCGTCTCCCCCCCGATGATGTGGGGGCGTTTCATGCCATTATGGCTAAAGCGTGTGCGGAATTTGGGTTGGCTCCTGAGGAGCAGAAGGAGTGTTTCCTGTTTGACCACATGGGCAAGAGACGGAAATCTGTGTTCTCCTTGCCTATCCTGGACTACGTGTGGCAGGAGGGCCTACGCCCTATACGACGCCCCTTCTCTGGAACCAGCTATCAAAGGGAGGCTGGAGAAGAAGTTTGAGGCCTCACACTCTTCACCAAAGTACTTGGTTTCACAGCCAACTCTTGAGTCGGTGGTTTCAGCGGTGACTAGCCGAAAGTCAGTACAAATGTACTACCCCTCCCAATAATGACGCCAGGAGACAGGATGCCTTTGGTAAAAAGGTTTTTACTGTGGGAGCGACAACGGTGAAGGCGGCCAATTCTCTAACGATCATGGCTCGCTACGATGCTGAGATGTGGCATCGGTTGGCTCCTCTGCTCGAACATCTACCTGTGGAACATCGTAAAGCTGCCATGAGGTTGGTACGCAAAGTTGAGGAGGCGTCCAATCATAGTATTAACATTGCTGTGAACTTGGCGGAATCTGGTTTTAAACAGAACAACAACGGCTTAGTGCTGCGTTGACAGGCCTGGCTTAAGTGCACTGACTTTCGCCCGGAAGAGCATTATAAAGTTCTGGACATGCCATGTGAGGGCGAAGAGTTGTTTGGTGGGAAAATCGATTAAGCTCTTAAGGGTATGAAGGAGGACTCTGAGACTAAGTCGTTAGGAGCCTTGCAGAGTGGGCGCTCGTTTCGTCCCTTCCGTGGGGTGTCGGGAAATGCCCGGTTTACTTCCCGCAGAGACCGGGGCTACGGGCGATCTTGTTACTCCTCTCAGGGGTATAGGAGGTCGGCGCAGTCGATGCAAAAAAGGTGGGATTTTCAGGTTTACAGGAAAAGAGCAGGGCAGGCCTCTTCCTCCAAAGGAAGGCAGGTTAAGCCGCAGCAATGACTATTATCGGGAAAATCTGCTGGGGGGCAGGGTAGCACTACACGTGCACGAGTGGTACAAGATCCCGTCAGACTATTGGGTATTGGACACAGTATGCCTGGGCCACTCCCTGGAGTTCAAGTATTCCCCGACCCCCCATTCCTCCAGTGTATGCCCACCGTAGCCGAAAAAGGCCAAGTGGTTTATTCCCGGTACGTTGTGGTGAAGAAACCCAATGGCAAGTGGCGGCCCATACTGGATCTTTGGGCGTTGAACAAGACTCTGCAACGCCTGAAGTTCAAAATGCTCACGGTTCAGGAGGTTGTTCGGTCTGTACAGCCGGCCGAGTATCTGGCCTCGTTGGACCTACAGAACGCATATTTCCATATCCCTGTGTCGACGGCACTGCAAATTCCTGTGGTTTGTCGTAGGAGAAGATCACTATCAGTTTCGAGTGCTCCCGTTCGGATTAAAGTCGTCCCCCAGGACATTTACAAAATGTTTGGCGCCGGTGGCAACATGGCTCAAACGGGAAGGTCATCAGTTTACCCATACCTGGATGACTGGCTAGTATGCGGTTTGTCTCCTGGGGAGGCGCAGGAAAGTCTTGACGCTACCATGCAGCTGTTGCAACGGTTAGCTTCGCCATGAACTTTGAGAAGTCCTTTCTGTCGCCTTCCAAGGACTTGGTTTTTCTGACTCAGCTGGGGCTTGTGAGGCCCTCGGGCAAGAGGGTTTGGAAGCTCAAGCAAAAAGCAGCAGAGTGGAAGATCGGTACAAGGGTGTCGGTCCGGACCTACATGTCACTGCTGGGGGCCATGACGTCCTTGTTAGGCAGAAACCTGTGCAGTTCCCTTAGGGACCACTGCAAAAGATTTAGGACTACAGGTGGTTGGCAGTAAACCCAATTGGTAGCAGTCTGTACCACCCAGATTTACCTGGAAGCTGTGGCTGAGCAGTCAGACTTCTCTCAAGATGAGTTAGGCAGTATATAGAGTATACACAATAGGTATAGGGATACAGTAGCACAAGCAAACACTGACTAGAGCTTTGGTGTAAAAGTATATAATTATTTATTTAAAGACACACTTGTAAATTACATTTTCATACAAAGAGGTAAGTAAATTCAACACACAGTCACATATATATATATATATATATATATCCCTAATTACTTATTAGACAAGTCTTAGTGAGAAACACAACTTATTTTCAGACAGAGGTGAGCGCTTAACATAAAATGGCACTCTAATAAGCTATAGAAAAAGGGAGGAAAGAGGCAAAGTTATGAAAGCACACAATTTCAATACTTTTCAAAGAACCACAGTGAGGCAAGTTAGGCAAAGTACTGGAGAGCAAGGAAGTTCAAATGCCAGGCCCACTCTTAGACAGAGCAGGCGAAATGTGTCCAGGATCACACAGTGGGGTTATGCCCAAAGAGTCTTTGTAGATAGTTCATAAAAGATTGAGATCAAGTCAGGAAAAGTTAGTTAACGGGCCCCAGGCCAACCCAGGTTAGAAAGTCGAGGATTTACTGTCACCCCGAACGATCTGTCGCAAGGGAAGCCAGGCGGGACACAGTACCTGAAAATGGGAAGAACGCTCCAGCGGGGGCAGTTGTTCCTGGCAGCGGGTGCAAGTCAGTGTTTCGTCCAGAGGAGGTCTCGACGTGGAGGAAAGCTGAAGGTCGTTGCGCTGCCAGGGAAGAAACCAGCCGCGGAGTTTCCCGGTGACAAGGTACCGCCCTTTTCTTTGCGGTAGTGGTAAACCATGGTATTCCGGTTGCCGGGGTGCTTGGCACGGGCAAGGCGGGCACGAGATGGTCCAGGAAGGCGAAAAGACGGGCAAACTGGTTATCCCCACTAGTCAAAGGAAGAAGACTCTCCGGGCTGGAGATCTCTCTCCTCTGTCGTCGGGAAAAGTGGCGAGACGGTTCAGCAGGGCTCCACCGGTGGTGTCGATGTTGCAGGTCGGCTCGGTTTCTCCATCCTCGGATTCTTTAGGTCCTGTGGCGACGTCTGAAGTCCCAGTCCCCAAAGCCCTGCTTTTATGCAGAAAACCCCCATTCATCAGTCCTAGCTGTCACTCAAACATGCTAAGTGGTGAGCCGGGCGGCTCACCACTTGGGCCAATCACACAAGAGTGCGACTTGAGTTGCCGAGGCAACTCAGTCCAGGGTGCCTAAACCCCCTCCTTTGGTACCCAGACAGAATGGCACCACTTTTGGAGGCTTCTGTGGAGAAGCCCGCCAAAAAGTGGAACAAAGGGCTCGACTTGGGTTGGAGTCACAGAAGCGAACACAAATGCCATTTTGGAACCAAGTTTCGGCAAAAAATACCAACCGGTGATTTTATATTAATTTAATAAACCAGCGGTATGTTCGAGGCTATTTTAAAAAGTTGTAGCCTCGAACAATGGGAAAATCCCATAGGAATATATTTGCGGTCGAATATAAAAAGTAGTATCCACTGCCGCCAGCCAAAACTCGGTCGGGGGGACTGGACAGTGCCCCCTCGAACAACAGACCCCGGGGCAATCGAATTGCCCCGACCAGTACGTCCACAATATGATGGTTTGTACTGGTTCTGTTCACAATTTAAGACTAGTAAAGCCAATGGTGACTTTACATGCCCTGGGAGACGGTAGTCAGTCCCAGGGTATGGCGTCTATGTTGGGGGGTGGCTGCGACACCCCTGGGTTAGTGCGCGGAGGGTGCTGTGTAACCCTCATATCAAAAACACATGAAACCCTATGGGGTAAAGGACCCCTTAGCCCATAGAACACATACAAAGTCAAAGGAACACCTCAAATCATGTCTAAGAGTCGGAGGAAAAGAGTCTCACTCTTAGCAGGAGAAAAAAAATAAACCCCAAAAATCCAGCAAAGCAGCTGGGGGACTCACTAGGTTTGGGAAATTAGCCTTAACAGAGAATTCTCCCTAACAGTCCTGCATCCCGCTGGTGAGAAACTGTTGTCTCTTCATGAGGCCAGTACACAAATTCCTCGCTGACCGATGGGCTCAGAGTCGTGGATCGTGGTCCGACAAGGTGGTGATCTACGGCGAGCTGGTGGAAGCGCTTCAATGGTGGCAGTGCTCGGACAATCTGGTTCGGGGCATGCCATTGCTAGAACCGTAATTCCACTTTACAATTGTGACGGATGCCTCTCAGACAGGATCGGGGGCGCATCTCAGAGACTCGCAGGTCCATGGCCTGTGGTCTCGGGTGGAATCACGTTTCCACATCAATGTGCTCGAACTGAGAGCGGTGCATTGGGCCCTGAAATCGTTTCTGTTGAGCATATACGCGGGTCGGTGGTGAGGGTGTTGACGGACAATACCACCACAATGTTTTACCTCTGGAAACGCGGGGGGGAACGCGAAAGAAGCACAAGACCTCTGGCATTGTGCTCTGCTGCACAACATCCGCATCATGGCCTTTCATTTACCGGGAGTTTTTGCATGTGCAAGTGGATGCCCTCAGCAGGGAGGTGAGCCAACTACACGAGTGGCAGCTAAAGGAGCAGCAGGTGTCCATGTTCTTCTGAAGGTGGGGGCCGTCCTTCGTTGGCCCTTTTCGCAACGAAGGAGAACAAGCAGTGCAAGGAGTTTGCCAGCAGGTGGCCTCATCCCGAGCCTCTAGGGGACGCGTTCTCGTTCCCGTGGACGGACCAGTTTGCTTATGCATTTCCTCCATTTTCCACTCATTCGATGGACCATCCAGCGGATTCGGAGATCCCCATGTCGTGTGATTCTGGTGACCCCGTTCTGGGCCAAACAGCCGTGGTTCTCTGATCTCCATCTGTGTGGCAGAGCCGATTCGGTTGGCAGTGAAGCCAGAACTTTTTTCTCAGGGCAAGGGCACAGTCTGGCACAACGATCGGGGATTTCTCAGCCTGATGGCTTGGCTACTGAGTTTGGACTCCTGAAGCTTCCTGGTGACTGTCGACGCATTTTGGAGGCAGCAAGAGCTCCTTCCACGAATGCCTCCTATGCGTGTACATGGAAAAGGTTTTCTGTGTGGTGTAAGGACCAACCTGGAGTGGACCCTTTGAACATTTCGTCAGAGCAGACTTTGCCATATTTATTGCACTTAGCGAAAAAGGGCCTGACATTCTCCTCTATAAAGGTACACTTGGCAGCAATCTCTAGATTCACTCGGAAGCTGGATGCAGCGCCTCTGTTTAGTGACGGTCTCATGAAGCATTTGTTTCGGACCTTTCCACCAGTCAAGACGTTCCCTCCGATGTGGAGCCTTAATGTGGTTCTGTCGGGTCTAATGAGACGTCTGTTTGAGCCAATGTAGTCGACTTCTTTGCAATTTTTGTCTTGTAAAGTAGCTTTTCTGGTGGCCATTACTACGGCCAGAAGGATGTCAGAGTTGCAAGCTTTGGTTGTGGACACTCCATACTTGAGGTTCTTCAAGGATAAGGCGGTGTTGGCTACCAATCCGCACTTTATCCCCAATGTGCCAACGACTTTCACAAACTCTCTTCTATGGCGTTACCCTCGTTCTTTGCTTCAGCCTCCACACCTGCAGAACGATCTTTGCATTCGCTGGATGTGAAGAGGGTGTTAAAGTTTTATTTGAATCGTATGCAGGAGTTCAGACTTCCTTAGCAGCTGTTTGTGGCTTATGGACCTTCGTCAGAGGACGGGCAATCTCCAAGCAAGGACTTTCCCATTGGGTCTTGTCTGCTATCTCATTCTGCCATGCTAAAGCTGGGAAGCCTTTGCACAGGAACCCAAGGGCACACTCGATGAGGGCTACGGCTTCGTTGGTGGCATTTTGGTCAGGGATTCCGCTGGTGGACATCTGCCAAGCGGCCTCCTGGGCGGTGCCGCTTACGTTTACTCGACTTTACTGTCTGGAGAGGCAGCACGGTGAGGATGTGCAGGTCGGACGGCGGTCCTGCAATGCCTGTTTCAATAAGGTAAGCCCCGCAGCATCGGGGTATTTGTTGTTTGAATTTGATCACTGAATGGGGTTTCTTGTCTCATGTATGTGATTCTGTTTCTGTATAGGTTTGCATTTGCACTCTGCCAAGTATGATGGATACTGCTATGTAATCTGTTCACAGTATGTGAATCCATTAAAGATCCAATGCTGGAGAAGGGAGTAGCTTCTTACCTGTAACTCCATTTCGAAGGGATTGTGTCCTCCGACGTATTCCTTATCTTTGATATAATCCATTCCAGCTTGCTGGACTCGGAAATGTTTTCTCAGTAGAGGGCGCTGCGCGTTGACGTCCCTCAAGTTGTGTTCCTTGACATCCTCCGTGTCGGCGCCTACGTCATCATGAGTATAAATCGACTCGTGCAGCGTCCGTGTGCCCCGGAAACGTAACGCTCGGTTCGTTTTCTTCATAAAAACACTTCTTATTCTTCGAAGATATTTGGTTTAACACGATGGCGTCTTCATCCTAACCATCGACTCCACGGTCCAGTTTCAAAAAATGTCGCGACTGTGGAAAGAAAATGTCTTTAACGGATCCTTACAGGATCTGTTTGTGGTACCTGGAATTGGAGCATCACTGTTCAGATTGTGAGGACTGTATGTCCATGACGGCGAAAGCTTTGAAGGAGCGTAAGGGGAAGTTAGAAAGAGGTAAGGCTTTTAAAACTTCTATCCCTTTAAAAGTTTCTTTGGCTGAGTCGAGGCATTCATCTCCTCGTCAAAAGAAACATTTGAGGGGGATTGGGTCCTCCGACGTATTCCATATCTATGACAGTAATCACCACAGCTGTGCTGCTTCGGAAAATCTTTCTGCGTCCTGCGTCGATACGCTGTCCTCGAGGGCCTCCGTCGAGCTGACGTCACTGGATGTTATAAGTAGGACGCACAACGCCCGTAGCCTCAGTACCGTTTTTTTTCCGCTAACGTGTTTGCTTCGGAGATTTTGGTGCGCCTCGATTCTACTGAATCCTGTTCTTTCGGTTCTTCGAACCTGTTTCTTCATTGCTATCGAATATGTCTTAGGCTTCTTCCACCCCGCGGTCCGGGTTTAAGTACTGTCGGATGTGCGGGTCCAAGATGTCGCTGATGGATACGTGCAACGCTTGCGGCTGGTGCCTCGGGGAGGACCATGATACGGACGACTGTGTCGACTGCCAATCACTCACATCGAAGGCCTTGCGGTAGCTTAAGAAGAAGCTGTCGGTCGGTAAAATGGGCAAGCACCGGAAGTCGCGTTCCACTGGTCTTTCGACGGACGATTCGAGGGGCGACTCTCTGCATCGTCGTCGGGAGTCCGGGGGTTCTTGGTCTGGGAGTCGGTCCCGCCATTCCACTGCCTCTTCGAGGCACTCCAGGAAGCGCTGTCACTGGTCGCCTTCCCCGTCTTCTTCCGAGGACTCCGCCCGTCAGCAGGTTGCTTGTCCCAACAAGCATTCCACTCCTGAGGAATGGGATTCCTTCCAAAACGAGATGTTGGCGATTTTTCAGTTGCACGGCTTCGTTCCGTCCGCGCCGTCTGAAGACGCCGGTCGTGGCCATGCTAGAGACACTGCTCGTCCTCCTTCGGGCTCGAGCAGTCGGCGTGACCACCGGGCGCCTTTGAGGTCCCGGTCGGACAAGGATGGTCGCTCTAGACATGCCCGTTCCAGGTCCCGTCCTCTACACCATCGAGACCGTGTGAACCTGTGAAGTCTTTGAGGAAGACATCGACGACGGCGGTGCTGAGGTCGTCGATGGACTCTCTCGAGGCCCCGGCTCCGAGGAAGTCGTCGACGCCATCGGCGCCCAGGCTGTCGAGGCCTGTGTTGATGCTTTCGAAGCTGTCGCCGCCGCGCTCGACGTCAACGCCAATTCCCTCAACGCCTTTCGAGGTGGTTTTGTCGGGGATGCCTTGTGGTACGGGGGAACCCCCTAGAAAAGCTCTGACTAAGGCAAAACAGGTCTTTGTTGCTTTTTCGGTTCCCTCTTTCCAGCCTCTGGATTATATTTCTGAGGTGGATGAGGGGTCTGAGGAAGGGGTGGTTCCTGCAGAGGTCCCTGATGACATTGTTTCTGGTCATAGCCAGCTTGAGGAGCTGCGTCAGTCATTGCATGACGCCAGTGAGCTCGATACCTCTCCGGAGGTGGAATTTGGTAGGCCTGAGCCTGGCACGCATGCCGACTCCTCTTATCGTCGCCTGATGTCGAGGGTCACGGATTACCTGGGGTGGTCTGCCCCTCCGGGGGATTTTCAGCAGGATGACCTGACTGATATCCTGGACCATGGTCAACCAACTGACCCGGTGCTGCCATTCCATATGGCCTTGCAGAGAAGGGTGGCTGCGGCTTGGACTTCTCCGGGTGTCTCCCGGCAGTGAGCAAGTCCTTGCTGAAGAAATATCGCCCAGCCAGTGGCAACCCCTGCTACTTGACCACGCACCCCACTCCGGAAAGTTTGGTGGTGCAGGCGGCTACGGCCCCCGCAAAGCAGGCGTCATACCCTACCATCCCTCCTGATAGGCACGACAAACGTTTTGATGGCTGGGCAAAGGTGTTTTCTTCTGGGGGTATGGCGCTTCAGGCTGCCAACTCCGTTTGTGCCTTGTCTCGTTTCATGCACACTCTGTGGAACTGTATTTCCCTAGTGGCTGATCATATTCCTGAAGGGGAGGAACGGGATGGTTTTCTTGCTATCGTGCAGGATGGCAAGGATGCCATGTGTGAATCCGTTCAGTCGGGTCTGGACATGGCTGATTGCGTCAGCCGGTCCATGGCGGCGAGCACCGTCATACGCAGGTTTGCGTGGTTGCGGAAGTCGGGTTTTGATCCTGATGTGCAGGCCCGCCTCCTCAACATGCCCTTTGATGGTGAACATCTTTTTGGCAGCAAGGGTGACGAGAGTCTTTAGAGGTTGCAGACCTCAAAAGCTGCAGCAAAGTCAATGGGCACTGCAGTCCGCCAACCTCCACCTTTTCATCCTAGGGGACCGCAATGGAGGGGAGGTTCCTTTCGATATTACTCGTCCTATAGTAAATCGAGAGGAGCTGCTGGTCAAAGGGGCAACCGTAGGAGTGCCAGAGGTGAAAAACAAGGTACTCGAGGTGCCAAGTCCGCGCAAGCAGTTGCCTCTTTGCCCTCAGGCACTGCCGCAGCCGCTTCAGCTCAGTCATGAGGCCCATGCTTCTCCGGTTGGGGGAAGGGTGGCGCAGCATCTTGTAGAATGGCGTGCCATTACTTCAGATGTGTGGGTTCTGGAGATCATAACCCACGGCTATGGTCTTCCTTTCGGGCAGAGGTCTCACGACAATCCACCAGGGAGCCTCTCTTTGAAGAGTCCGGATCCGCACCTTGCGCAGGAAATTCAATCCCTGCTGGAGAAAGGCGCTATGGAACTGGTGCCTGTAGCGGAGAGGAACAAGGGATGGTATTCCCCTTATTTTTTGATTTCGAAGAAAGACTGAGGATTGTGACCCATCATGGACTTGCGCGGTTTGAACAAGCTCCTCAGGAAGGACAAGTTCAAGATGGTTACTCTTTCTCAAGTCCTCCAGGCCCTTCAACTTCAGGACTGGTTGGTGTCTTTCGACCTCAAGGACGCTTTTTTTTATGTGCCGATCCATCCCAAGCACAAGAAGTACCTGAGGTTCGCGGTTGCCGACTAGCACTTTCAGTTTCGGGTCCTGCCGTTCGGATTGACCTCCGCCCGAGGGTTTTCACCAAGCTCAAATTGGTAGTGGCAGCGCATCTCAGGAAAGGGGGGATTCACGTCTACCCCTACCTGGACGATTGGTTGATCAGGGGGAGCTCTCCCGAGCAAGTCCTGGATCATCTGTTCGTCACCTGCCACTCCCTTCACAAGCTGGGCTTCTCCCTCAATTTAAAGAAGTCCCATTTGACGCCAACACAGCGGCTCCAGTACATCGGAGCAGTGCTCGACACATCCCTCGGGCTGTTTTCCTCCCCAGGTGAGGGCTCTTCACATTCAGCAGATGGTGCACAGGTTTCAACTTGCCCAGACGCTCCCGCCGTTCGAGTTCTTTTTCCGAAGCAGCACAGCTGTGGTGATTACTGTCAAAGATATGGAATACGTTGTGGGACCATCCCATCGAAAGAACGTTACCAGGTAAGAGAGTAACTTGTTCTTCTACCTGACCGTAGAAAATGTTAATTAAACTAAGCAGAATATTTTGCCTTCAGCTTTATGTAATTTGACCTCTCTTAGGACTGTTTGGTATCTCTTCTTTGGTACCCTTTTCTCTAGTTCCTGCAAATATTGAAGATCTGAATTCATGTAGATGGAGCGATATTTCATGAATCCCTTTCCACCATTTGGCTGAGCCACTCATCCCTATATTCACACTTTGGTTGTCCCTAGGTGGTTCTTTAATTCGTTCTATATGTGTCTCCTTGTACTCTTCTGGTGCTGGTGACTCTGTTTCTCAGTATTACTTATTCCCAAGGGTTGTTGGTAACCCTTTGTTAGATATTCATTATTTAGTCCTGGACAGTGTCTATACTGTGTTGACTTGATTATGATACTTTGATCTTCTTTTTTTTCTGTATTATCCCTTTGAGCCCTTCTGGTGCTGGTGGATCTGTCTTAGTCTTGCTTATTACCTAGAATGGTTGGTAACCCTTTATCAGATACTCTCCCTGTCTTCTGCGTAGTGTTTGCACGCCATTTGGGTGGTTATGGTACTTGCAACTTCTGCCCTTTTTCATTTGTTCGATATTTATCTCTTTGATCCCTTCTCGTGTCGGTGGCTCTCTGTCGTATAGTCTTGCTTAGTCCTCAGGGCTGTTGGTAATCCGTTATCAGATACTCTTCCCTTGGTTTTGCATAGTGTCTGTATTCCGTTTGGCTCGTTATTATACCTTGGTCTCCCTCCCTCTCACAATCCTTAGGCTTAATGTATTATTTATCTTCCTCTGGGCCTTAATGCCCTTGATCTGAGACTGGGGAAATTATCCCTGTTTCCCCCTGCTCTCTTGCTTCTGCCCCCCCCCCCCCAACAGTAGCAAACCGTGTACCTTTTCTGACATGGGTCTTGCTCCGGTAAGGCGGCTTCAACTCGTGTGTGTTGTCGCTTTCTGGAGTGTATTAGCTCACTCATTGTGACTTTGCTTTGCTCGTAGAATTCGGTGCTGCAAACGGAGGGCTCGTTCCACCCTCGCCGTCTGGATTCAGTGTGGTCTTGGGCTCTGGACCCACCACGCCCTCTGCATGGTGTGAGAAACCTGGATGAGGGGTCTGCGGAGTGTGGAAGTGGGGCACTGGATGGTGAGGCGCGGTATCCCTTCCCTGTAACACCTTTTCCCCATCCTACCAGGTGGGATACCTAGGAACTAAACCCTTTCCCGATACAAACACTTTCTAACAAACAGTTCACTGTGAGCGACAACAGACTAACACCAGAGCCCTATACCCGACATGTCCCAATACCATGGTCAGGCAATTACTGATCATTACACCCACCTGACTCCATCACACTTCCCCACACGGATAAAAGGCAGAGCACGAGAGCACACTATCAGCGAGGAAAAGCACATGAGGAAACAGCAGTTCCAAAATGGTAGTTTAATACAAGGAGAAAGACGCAAGACCAGAGAGGGTTGCAACGGGGGTGGGGAGAATGCCCTTGACCTTTAAAGACCATTACTTTTGCGGACCTTGGAAAGAAGCCTACGACCGAGATCTAAAGCTGAAGAAACCTGCATTGTGCATCGAAGGTATCCGGGCTCTCCCATGTCGATAACTAAGGCAGGGATGAGAAATTGCTTCTGTGGTACTGTCTTTGGCTCCTACAAAAAAGCAGCGCCAGTAAAGACAGCACAGCCGGTGAGTTGGAGAGACTGATGCCAAACCTACTAGTGTTTGAACCAAGGTTGCAAGCTGCAACATTGTATGACGAAATTCAAAGGGGACAGTGTGTGAAACACATGTGAGGAGCTACGTGAATATAATTTGGAACCAAAGGAGTGAATGAACTTTGTGAGACCAAGTGAGATTACTGCATACAGAGTGGTCCGGCGCCACGTGGGTGCTCATTCGAAAGGTCTCTGTTAGGTATCCAACTGAATGGCAACTGTATTGTGAAACAGAAGTTGGTATCAAAGTGATCCTACAACGGTCAAGCTAAATCCTGTGCACATTTTAAAGTCTTCTATAAACCAAGGTGAACGACAAATTAGTCAGAGCCCAGCTGAGGGAGACTAATTGAAAAGGGGATCTGAGCCCGGCTGAGGGAGGATCCTGGGTGAACCATGAGTCACCAGAGAAAACAAATATTCTCTGAACTTTGTAATAACAGGGATCTGAGCCCGAAAGAGTGGGGGGGTGGGATCTGTAGTATTGATCGCAAAATAACAGTGATCTGAGCCCGGCTGAGGGGGATCCAGGGTGAAGCACCCGAGTTGAATACTTGTGAAAAGAACTGTGTATCTTATTTTTGTTGTTTATCAGGTCCTCTGAATCAAGAGACTTGGGCACAGAAGGCCCTGTTGCTGGATTAGACATGTATCCTCGTGTCGAAGAAGCCAGAGTGTACGCTTTGCTCGAGTGAACTGCCTTACCCCGTGCTGAAAACGTGGGAACGGGAGGCTAACGGCCTAAAAATCTAGGCAAATCATTTTGTGAACACTTCTTTCTTTTCCATGAACATTACCCCATACTATTTGTAAATTAGCGGTAAAGATTGGCAATAGGTTTTTTAGTATAGGCAGTTTTAATTTGATAAGACTTCAGTAGGACTGCATTATTATTATTTGATGGTCGTAGCTTGCTCCCATGTGTAGATTTAGGTTTAGATTGGCGTTTTTATCAGACCCTTGTGAAAGTTCAATAAATACCCTTGAACTGTGGTCACTTGTGTCTCTTACTGTTGATACCATGCCTTCCTTACAATGCTCTCACCTTCAGTTAGACCTGGTTTGCTCGGTCCTGATCTCGACGTGGATGCATGGCCTACTCAGTGGTGTCTCTTCTTTTCCACTCATTGCAGGATCTCATGTTGGGAAACACTGCGATTTGTCATGCCAGCACTGTAATTGTAATTGGTTATTTATAACACGCTTAATACCCAGAGGTTTTGAAGCATTGACCCGGGGATCGAACCTGTGTTGCTCTGCATCGTCTTGCTTCCAAGATGAGCACATTGCCCCTAAGCTTTCTTCCTGAGACAGTGTCTGGGGGTGGGGTTGCTTCAATGGGGTAATGGATTGAATACTTGATTGCTCTTGCTTTGAGTCCCAAAATAGAGGGCAGCTCCCCACAATTAAGGACTGTTGTTTGTGCACTGGCATTGGTAAATGTTTGTGGGTACAGGCATGTGAAAAACAGTCATCTTAACTCGATACCCCATCGTCCCAGCATGGATAGCTGCTTTGTCCGGATGAAAGAGGTTGGTCTAATCAACATGCTGAAAACTGATAGGGATTTCCTAGCACTATACACCTCCAGAAGCATTGATGGCTTTGAGGAGGTAGACTCTGGGAAATATTATAAATTACAGACCATGGTGAATCATTGGAATCGGCGAACACATTTTAATTAAAAAAAGAAAAATGTAAAATACTAATAGCAAGTTGTATTGAATGTCTACAGGATATATTTTTACTTTTATAGTGGTTTATTACATAGGAAAGGCAACAATTTACTAACCTCTGTGACAAAAAAATTCCACCTTGCAATGCATGACAAGAAACAGCCTGTTTTAATTAGAGTATTTTAGTTTTATTCTAAATAATAAATCTAGTAAATGCAGGTGGTCTCTGAACACAATGTTGATGAAGTCACCTTAAAACATTGAAAAATTAACTCGGACTACTGTGATAACTAATACTCTGTAGCCTGCCTGGTTTTGTCTCACTAACATTTTTATTAACATAAGATGTCCAGTTCACTTTCCATATTCGCACAAAAATTCATACATAGAACAAACATGAATGACTATTCTACAAAATGTGCTTGTGGAATCTTGATATACAATTCACTTGTGAATACTGTTTTCAAACGGAAACTCCAATTATACAAAGGAAATCATTGTCAATTATGATGGCAAACAAGCAGCTATAAATATGATTGAAATATTCTGATGGGCTATGCAAAAATCTACAAGAACGTACTGTCATCTGAAATAATTTTACATTGTCTAGTTTTATCTTTGAAGAATTAAAGGGGTTGTTATTCAGAACACATGGACAGACATATTGGTATGGTTAAGTTGTGAATAAACGATAGGGTGAGTTTCACAAAGTTTTGCTTTATTTTATAGGGGAAAAGGAGCTTGAAGGTAATTAAACACTTTAAATACCAGGTTTCTAAACTTGAATTTCCTATCAGAATCTCCCCCCTGATCCCCCTGCCCACTTTGTGTATTCCTTAGGGGGGATTATTATGCTTCATGGCATTTATTATAAAAATACGGTTTCATACAGGCCTGTTTAATTCCTTTGCGAGGTCAGTGACATTGGATCAAGAAGCCATGGATTCCAAGAAGCGCTGCACATTTTGAAATAAGCACATGGAATTAATTATTTAATTAAATTTTCGGAGTTGAGTCCCTATCCCCTTTTCAGAGTTCTATTTCCAAAGAAGATCTATTTAAACACAGTGGGACATAACAATGACTTGCATTTTTGGGTTGCATTAAATTGCACATATAGGAACGATGCTTTAGGGATGCCTCTAAACCTCTCCATGGTTGGTGCTGTCCACTAATAGAAATGGAGAAGGTCCTAGGCCAGGCCACCATTTCATCTGATTTTCTTCAGCCCCTTTTGACCCAGATAAAGAGGCATTCCCCAGGCTCTTGACCCCTTCTTAAACAAAACATCCTTACTGGGGCCAGTACACTTGCCCGTTGGCAAATTAGTAGAGGTTCCTTCTGCCAAGTTTGATGTATGTTGGCAGATAATGAGAGAAATAATCTGTTATTTTTTTTTTCACTCCATATAAATCTTTAATCTAATGTCCACCCATCTAGCATCATTTGACAATACAATCGCGATTGGATGAATCCTGTGATTGACTTCCTTCGCTCATACACGTACACAGGCGCACCTCCTTGTGTTTATTGGCACATTGAATTTGATAGGGGATGTTGGATGCAAACTACTTCCCCTACACCCCCCTCAAAAGTGAGAACTGATACTGGAATGTTATTTTTTTAGTATAATTCTTTACATAACCATTTGATAATGGGTGAGAATGGCATTCAGATTTGTAAGAATTCTCTGAATTTGAAGATGTAACTTGCGTTTGTCATAATGGAGATATATATCTAGATTTCTGGAGCTTGTGGATCAGCTTAGATCACATGCTCTGCATAGTCCGACATCTAGTGGAAGTCGCAAAGATTTGTCTTCGAAATTAAAACTGACGTCGACCGGGTGTGTTTAGTAATATCCCTAGTGTGATGTGTACTGTACCCATGGTCCTTCAGGCGTCGAGGACCCTCAGACTTTTTTTTTCCGCCATCGAACTCAGTCACAAATGCAGAGTTTTCTTCCTGGATGATGCCTTTGATTAACTAAAGTTGTAATCATAGACTTTGTTTCCTTTGTTGTTCGCCTTGCCGCACGACTGCTTAACTGCTCGACTGGTCCTGACGAACACCCTCATCGTCGACGACTGACCGATCAACAAGACATGCCCTTCACAGGCTTCTTCCAGCTTCGGCCCTTTGTCAAGGGGCTTGCAGGTAGAGATGTGCCCACAAAGCAGAAGGGAGAAAAGTACAGAAGAAGCATGAGTGCAAGGAGTCCTGCAGACAAAGGATAGACCACAAAGGCAGTGAACAGAAAAGGCAGGGAGTACAAATAGAACAAAATATGTTAGGTTCCCTCTTGAGGTGTGCACAGAATGGGGGAAGAGTTTCCCACAGAACCAGAGAAACTCTAGCCTTCTGAGCAGGTTACTGTTACAGGGTCCCACTCTGAATGCTCGTGAAAAGGAGCAGCAGCAGTGGGTGTCTTGTGTCTGGACCCTAAGGCACGAACAATACTTACAAGACTCAAGCCTGTATGGGTCCAGCAGGAACGGAACAATGACTGCCTCCTGAAGCAGGAACCAGCATACCGTTAATGACATAAGGTACAATACTGAAACGTGACAAAGGAAAGGGGCAAAGACTGCCTGCTGGAAACCCAGCAGCCAAACTCTGAACAAAGCAATTACACAAGGCACACGTGTCAAGAACTGTAACAGAAATATCCAGGGGGAAAAGGAAGTCAAAGTGAACAAGGTTTGGGACAGAGAAACTGGAACAAAGAAGAAAAGCAACGAAACTAGAATCTGAGTGTTAGAGAGCAAGGGGCTGTAGACGGGGAACAGAGGACTGCAAGCAGGGGAGCAGGGCTTCAGTGTAGGCAGCACATAGGTGCAGGGCAAAAGGCAGAGGAGTGATAGGCAGAGTAGCAGGGCTGCAAGGCAGGGAGCACAGGGCTCTGGAACAGGAGCAGGTTCTCGAACCAACAGGACCGAGAAATCCAAGCATCAAAGCTACGAAAGGCTGGAAGCGAGCTCAATGCAAGAGACTTGTGCTCCTGCAGGCAGCTGCTTAAATACTGACCCACCCTGTACTGACGCAGGCTAATTAGCAGCACCTGGAGCAGCACACCTGAAGGCAATTGGCCTCCTCCCTCTCTGGTCCTCATAAAAAATAAAAGCAGCACTGATCTCTAAGGTTTCTGGGGATTATAGATCTAAGACTGCTGCTTAGGAATAGCCTGGGAATGGGAACTGCCACAAGGTGCATTATGGGACATGTAGTTTGTGAAATTAAATAAGGAAGTTCCAAAGTCTTGGAAACGGAAAGTAAAGACAAAAATATGAATAGGTATTGTCCAAGAAGGTTTATGGTGATGATTGAGTACCATATTGTCCACAATGGGTGCCAATTTATGCTCCAGTGGCACAGTCGTGAGACCCATTACAGTAGGGCGAGGGGGGGGTTCTTCATACTGACCTCTTGTGGGGTACACTGACCCACTCAGCAGAATTCCCATTCATGACCAAGCGCAAAATGGCTGTACTGGATCTTTGGAGCACCATTTCCCTGCATCAAAACAGCGTTTTGCAGCTACAAAATGATGGCTACACCATCTTGTCAAAGAACTATTGAGCAAGTTGGAACAGAGAGCACACTGAGAAAGGCCGCCAGTATGTGTTCTTGTGTGCACCAAAAGAAGCAAATTGAAAAGCAACGCTGCTCTGCTGCTTGCAAAAGTTCCCATTGAAAAGGGAATATTTTACATTGAAAAGGGTACTGCCCTTGCACTATTTTTATCTATTCAATATCACATTGCTTTTATCAACGACGCCCTGCCATGCTCATCCATATCCAGATTGTGCTCTAGTAGAAGAGAGCATTATCCCTGCATGACAGGCTGTGTCAGGCCAGAGCTGGAAAATTAACAGAAGCGTTACTTTCAGCCGCACGGGAAAACGCTTGTCTTTTGGATTACAAAATGTCAAAAATCAATTCTTTATGGGCATAAGTCAATTTCAGTGAACCTCTGTCTTGAACAAACTGCTGTATAAAAGGAACTGACTGGGGCTGCAAAACAATATTGGGAAGTCGGATGGAATAGAAAACCTTTTTAAAAGAGAAATCCCAGCAGCATTCACCATGTGTCAAAATGGGCTTTTGCAAACCAAAAAAAATGCCTGTTTTAAAAGTACAATGTTGAGTAAAAACTTGTCCTTGCCTAGTAATGTAAAGGGGGGGTTTGCTGGGAAACATATATGGGATGTTTTATTAAACAGGCTTGCTTCGGATTCAGAAAAAAAAAATAGACATGTGCTGCCTTCTGAAAGTAGCCAAACAGGTTCTGCTTGGGGGGTTGCTAGCAACAGAAGGAGCTACAATAGATCTAGGACACATGCGTGCTAATTGCTACCTTTGAATGGACCAAAATCACTAAACACCCCATGCCCATCAGACTTGCCTCTGGGCAGAGGCCTCTTACAATAGAGATTCTGGGACACCTATGTGTGAGATGGGAAATCACAGGTCCTCGCAACTTTTAAAGGGAGCTTCAAAGCCAACTCAAGAAATGCCTTTTAAGCTATGCCCTTATTTGGTAGCCCATGCTGACCATTTGTCTCAAAATACTTTCGAGGGGATTGTGTCCTCCGAAGTATTCCACATCTGACAGTAATCACCACAGCTGTACTGCTTTGGGACATTTTTTGACATCTGCATCCTGGCCGATGTCACCGGATGTTATATGTAGGATACATGATGCCTGTAGCCTCAGTTCTGTTTTTTTCCGCGAACATTTTCGCTTCGGAATCTCGGCGCGCCTTGGTTCTTCTCCTGTTGTATCGTTTCTACTAACTTGGTTTTTGTGAAAATATGTCTTCGTCTTCTACCCCACGGTCGGGCTTCAAGAAGTGTCGGGACTGCAGTTCCAAGATGTCCTTGACGGACCCGCACAATGTCTGCCTTTGGTGCCTCGGCGAGTGCCACGCCACCGATGAATGCTAGTCCTTGACGTCGAATGCCTTGCGGGAGCGGAAGAAGTTGTCTGTAGGTAGGGTTTCCAAACCCCGTAAGTCGAAATCCGCTGGGCTTTCGACCGACGATTCGAGGGGCGACTCTCCGCATCGGCGTAAGTCCAGGGGGGTCTCGTTCTTGGAGTGGGTCCCACCATCCCTCTGCTTTTTCTAGGCACGGTCGGAAGCGCAGTCACCGGTCGCCTTCCTTGTCCGAGGACTCCTACAGATGGCGGGTGGCTTGTCCCAACAAGCATACTTCACCGGCGGAATGGGACACGTTTCGCAAGGAGATGCCGATTTTTGAATTGCAGGGCACCGTTCCGTCTCTGCCTTTGAGAGTAGCCGGCAAGGAACGCCTTTGGGCCACCGCTCGCACACCTTCGGGCACGGCTGGTCGGCGCGATCATCGGGAGCCGCAGAGGTCCCGATCGGACAAGGTTGATAGCCATAGCCGTGCCAGGTCCAGGTCCCGGTCCACGATGCCATTGAGATCATTGGAGCCTGTGAGGCCTTCTAAGAAGGCATCAACGCCATCATGTCCGTTGAGGGACTCTCTCGTGGCTCCGGCTCTGAGGAAGCTGTCGACGCCATCGGCACCGAGGCCGTCTAAGGACACGCTCTGGGCTCCGGCTTCGAAGCCGTTGTCAATGTCATCGGTGCCTCGATCGACGTCGACGCAGATTCCATCAACGCCCTTGGACCCTTTTGAAGAGGCTTTACCGGAGGTGCCCCGGAGGGCCATGGAACCTCAGAGGAAGGCCCTGAGTAAATCAGTGAGCCCTGTGTTTGAGCCTTTCTGTACCTTCTTCCAGGGATTTATTCCAGCCTTTGAATTACATCTCAGAGGTGGAAGAAGGGTCAGATGAGGAGGGGCTTGTACCTCCTGAGGTTCCTGATGACCTGTTGTCTGATCATAGCCAGATGGAAGACCTGCCTCAATCCTTGTATGACGCCAATGGACCCGGAGGTTGCATTTGGCAGGCCGGAGCCTGGTACACACGCCGAGTCTTCGTACAGGCGTCTTATGTCGAGGCTGACGGAGTACTTGGGGTGTTCTGCTCACCTGTGGATTATCTGCAGGATGACCTGATGGATATATTGGACCAGGGTCCACCCACTGACCCGGTGCTGCCATTTCATATGGCCTTACAGAGAAGCGTGGCGGCAGCTTTGACTGCTCCGGAGAGTCTCCCGGCAGTGATTAAGTAGTTACAGTCCAGCCAGTGGTGACCCCAGCTACTTGTCTACGCACCCCACTCCAGAGAGTGGTGCAGGCGGCTACTGTCCCAACTAAGTAGGCTGCGTACCCTGCCATCCCTCCGGATAGGGACGACAAGCGATTTGATGGTTGGCCGAAAAATGTATTTTCTTCTCGGGGTATGGCTTTAAAGGCAGCCAATACCGTTTTGTGCCTTGGCAAGATTCACTCACACTCTGTGGAATTGTGTATCTTTGGCGGCTGAGCATATTCCCGAAGGGGAGGAACGGGATGGTTTTCTTGCCCTCGTGCAGGATGGCAAGGATGCCATGTGTGAATCGGTTCAGTCGGGTCTGGACGCGGCAGACTGTGTCAGCCGGTCCATGGCGGCGAACACCGGTGACCATCTTTTTGGCAGCAAGGCTGACGAGAGCCTTGAGAGGTTGCAGACCTCCAAAACTGCAGCAAAGTCGTTGAGCGCTGCAATACGTCAACCTCTGCCTTTTCATCCTAGGGGACCGCAATGGAGGGGAGGTTCCTTTCGATACTACTCTTACTTTGGTAAATCGAGGGGAGCTGCCAGCCAAAGGGACCAACGTAGGAGTACCAGAGGTGGAAAACACGGTACTCGAGGTGCCAAGGCCGCTCGGGCAGTTACCTCTTTTCCCTCAGGCACTGCCGCAGCCGCTCAGTCATTGTCAGAAAAACATTTGTTTGGGGCAAGAAACAGCGCGTTACAGTTAGAAAATAGGCTGTTCTGGGATTAAACTACGTTTCCCAGCATGTCTGGGGAATTCAGTAGTCCGGGTTTTTCGCGCGATGCAGCAGCTGGTAATTAAGGAAGGAATAAATCTCCAACCGCCCGTGACTCGGTGCAGATAATTAATGAGTATGTGCACGGGCGGCAGGTTGGAGAGTTGGTGAACCAGGTTATTGTCTCGGACGCCGAAGGACTGTTGGGCGTCAGCACGAATTCCAGATCAAGATAAGCATGCATTCCGGGCAGCAGTGGTGATTTACAAGCGGCTTGGACGTGTTTTGGAAGCAACGATCTTCAGGGCTCGGGTGTCCTCGTGAGGCGCCCGGGCCATCAGCTAAGTGCATTTTCCATGGTGTTCTGTTTAATGGTTACGAAACTCTTGAAGTCATTAGTTATGTGTGCGTGTAAGGAAACACACGACCACGTTGATACAAAGCGGGCCGAATTACTTATCTCAGATCGCTCAAGTGTTTCATTCAAACTCAGGAATTTATGTACAAGCATATGACATAAGGACATTGTGTTTGTTTGTTGCATGTAGTTTTCTGTGCACCATTTGTTCGTTCTTTCATTGGGCTAATTGGGGCCATGAGTACAATGTGCTTCATTCCAATGTATGTTACATGCTTTATGTGCTAAGTCCGTGTTGCGCAAAGTGTTCCTTTATGTTGTGTTCATTACGTTTGAGTTTCTAAACTCACTTACGTGTGTTCAAAAGTCAGGTTAGGTGTTCTTGCTTGGAAAGATAATATGAATATGAATATACAGTTTGAAGGACAGGTCAGGTGCAGGATTTATTATAGTGTTGTATGTTGTGTTTCCCCTCTTTCCCTTTGTCATTCCACCCCCTTTCCCTAACTCCTTCTTCCCCCCATTGGCTGCCACGTGGCTCCTTGTGTGACTAGTTCAAGCGCCCGTGCTAACCAAGGTGGGAGGGTCGAATCTATTCGGCTTCTGTGGTTCGGGAGAGAGGGTCGAGACCCTTATCCCTTTGCTTGCATTGACAGTCATGAGGCCATGGCCCATGGTTCGCTGGTTGGGGGGGGGAAGGCTGGTGCAGCATCTTGTAGAATGGCATGCCATTACTTCAGATGTGTGCGTTCTGGAGATCATAGCCCACGGCTACTGTCTTCCTTTCCGGCAGAGGGCTCTCAACAATCCACCGGGGAACCTCTCTTTGAAGAGTCTGGATCCGCTCCTTGTGCAGGAAATAGAATCCGTGCTGGAGAAAGGCGCCATAGAACTGGTGTCTGTAGCAGAGAGGAACAAGGGGTAGTATTCCCCATATTTTTGGATCCTACCCTACCTGGACGATTGGTTCATCAGGGCGCGCTCTCCCGAGCAAGCCCTGGATCATCTGTCGGTCACCTGCCAGTGCCTTCACAAGCTGGGCTTCTCATTTGATATCTACCCAGCGGCTCCAGTACATCGGAACAGTGCTCCACACATCCCTGGGGGAGTGTTCACCTCGCCAGGTGAGGGCTCATCACATTCTGCAGATGGACAAGTTTCAACATGCCCAGAGTCTCCCGGCGTTCGAGTTCTTGAGGTTGCTCGGCCTCATGTCCTCCTGCATTCTTCTGGTGCCAGAGGCCAGGCTGCGGATGAGATCTCTGCAGTCGGCTCTCAAGATGCAATGGCCGCAGTCCTCCGGCAGGATGGCGGATCCTGTTCAGCTGCCTCCTTCGGTCGCCCAGGATCTTCTGTGGTGGGCCGTCGAAGGGGGCTCCATTTTGGCTATCCTGGCCGGAGGTAACGATCGTGACGGACGCATCCCTCATGGGATGCTCATGCCAACGAGTTGACAGTCAGCGGTTGTTGGTCTCCGTCGGAGTCCAAACTCAATATCAATCTGTTGGAGCTGAGGGCTGTCAGGTTAGCCCTGAAGGCTTTTCTGCCGTCTGTGCGGGGGAAGAGTGTCCCGATTATGACGGACAATCCAGTGGCCATGCACTACCTCAACAAAAAGTGGGGGGGGGGGCAGGGTCTCGCCCACTTTGCAGAGAGGCAATGCAGCTCTGGTTCTGGGCCATCCAGCAGGAAATTTCGATCTCAGCAGTTCATCTGGCCGGAGATGACAACGCGGCGGCGAACGCTCTGAGCAGGCAGAGCATGGTCTCTCACGAGTGGGAGCTGGCTCAGGAAGTTCTTTTGGAGATCTCGCCCTTTGGGCGGGATCCCCACAAGTGGATCTCTTCACCACCAGTGTCAACCGGAAGTGCGAAAGATTCTGCTTGCGGGAATTTCCTCCAAGAGGTGCCTTAGGGAACGCGTTCGTGGTGGAGTGGTCCTTTCCACTGCTGTACATGTTTCCTCCAGTCCCCGTCATTCCACAAGTGTTACAGAGGTTCGGTTCCCGAATGATCCTCATTGCTCCGGCGTGGGCCAGGAGAGCGTGGTACCAGGACCTTCTCGACATGTCCATCTGCCATCCACGCCGTCTTCCCTACCGAGACGATCTGCAGGCACTATCCACCAAGCCACCTTTCACAGTGTTCCGTAAGGACAGGGTTATCCTTGGGGTTCGTCCTTATTTTCTTCCGAAGGTTGTGTCGGAATTTCATCTGAGCCAGAAGGTAGTTCTTCCGGCGTTCTATCCTCCTCCGCATTCTGGTAAGGAGGAGGAGAGTCTCCATAGGTTGGATCCTAGGAGAGCTTTAAGTTTCCACAACTCGCGCATGTCCCGGGTCAGAGTGGACGATCGGCTATTTGTAGGATATGCTGGAAGGCGTTTAGGTCGTTGTCTAGATGGCTCATTTTGAAGATCTCTGAATGTTACTGTTTGGCGGGTAAGGACCCTCCGGTAGGTTTACGGGCCCATTCTACTAGGGGTGTGGCTGCCTCTACTGCTCTGCAGGGGAGTGTTCCCATTTGTAATATTTGTGAAGCCGCCACATGAGCCTCTGTTCATACTTTTGTAAAACAATGCTCCCTGGATTCTATCCATGGGCAAGATTTGGCCTTTGGCAAGGCAGTGCTCTATTCTGCAATTTTATTGGGCATTCTAATATTCTAAATTCTTTTCCCACCTCCATACGTTGGTACTGCTTTGGGAGTCTGTCATAGATGTGGAATACGTCGGAGGACACAATCTCCTCAAAGAACAAGTTACTTTCTTACCTGGTAACGTTCTTTCGATGGGATGTTCCTCCGACGTATTCCACATCACACCCTCCCAGCCTGCCCCTCTAAAGAATTTCTTATGCAATTGCAGCTTCCGTTTCCGCAAGGCTTTCTGTAGTCATACTGGCAGAAGATCGGTGCAACACGTTCTGGGGAAAAACTACAAACTGAGGGCGTTTTGTGTCCTAAATATGACATCCAGTGCCGTCGGAGTAGGTCCTCGAAGGGGTGTATCGACATCATGGATCCGGGAAGCAGACGCAGAAAAAATTTCCGAAGCAGCACAGCTGTGGTGGTTACTGTTATGGATGTGGAATACGTCGGAGGAACATCCCATCAAAAGAAAGTTAACAGGTAAGAAAGTAACTTGTTCATTTTATTCATAAACTTTTAAGACATTTATCTCTGCAACAGGACTTTGCAGGAATGTAAAAAGTTAAGTTTAAACATTTTTGTGGCTTTTAAACGAGACGTGGGAACAGAAATGGCAGAGAATTGGATATTCTGAGGAAAGTCTACATGATACCACTTTGCAATTCAATACTTACATGCCTTATGATAATCTATACCCATGTATAAAGTTATAGAATTTTAGGTCGAATATTTATCACTGAAAACTAGAAAGTTGGACTGTCATGCTCTGTGTGAAACATGTAATCTTCCTTGGAAATATGTAAAAATGCCAAAATTGTGTAAATGTGTGATCTATGTGAAGAATGGTTTTGGCTGAAGTAACTGGGATAATCATATGCATTGTAAAGCCACCTCATAAAGCTGATGTCATGTCCCTAAAAATCCAACCAGCTCACAGCAAGGCGGTAACAATCACCCATGACAAATCCAGTTATTAGAGGCGTGCCTAGCTAAGCCTGCCTCGCCATATAATCCTATGATGTCACCATGCCTTATAAATAAGGGAGGCTGACAGAACTCTACAGAGATGCTCTCTGGAATTTCCAGCCCTGCATATCCTGATAATCTACATTAATCTTGCCAGATTCTACTTCCAGGGCAAAGCATAGCTTACCCTATCTCAGCAAGGCCTAGATCCAGAAATCCCACTAAAACCCCCAATGACAAAGGGGAAAAGCTGTGGTACCCCTTTTGGGGACCATCCGGTGACCAGACTGGATTTTTACCCACTAACTGCATGCCCATTGTACCCTTGCCATCTAGCTGTACTTGCTATCCAGTGACCAGACAGGCCCAGCTGTTCTGCTAGGAGAGTCTGCCGCTACCTGGTGACCAGAGTCTTGGAGTCCAGAACCCCGTTGACTGTTCCTAATTCTAAATTCAAGAGCGGACTGGGAGTATTCCCCATCCCATAACCCATAGCTGTTACGCTCGCCTGGTCTCTGCGGGGTTGTTTGGGCATGGTTGCAGCCCTCCCTGGATGTGGATCACCCCTAACGGGCTTCTTTCTCTGAAAATATGCTGTGGGCTGCGACAATTGGTGACACTGCTCCTGGGTGGATATGAGAGAATGTGAGGATGCTACTCTGTGACTGTTGTCTCTCTCGAACCCTTCTTCCCAATGTTTGGTGAGCATGCACCGACCCATGCAGGCTCACCTGTTGATTAATGATAATGAGCTCTCCATCCTGCTACTCTCTGCAGGGGCGCTTCTTGATGGAAAAGAGTTCCTTCATTGACCCCTTGTACGTGGTAGCCTAGTCCAGCTGCGACTATTCCACTTCTTATGGTAAGTGTCTTTCAGTTCTATTGTCTCTTCTCGCTGTTGAAATGTTTGATTGTCCATACCTCTCTTCTGATTTCTTCCTATAGGTGGAATTGCGGCCCAGCAGCGGCCTTGGAGTACAAGACGAAGCCGGATGGAAGAGGAGAGGATCCGCAATGGTCCGACAACAGGTAAGTAGTGGTTTAAGCTTAGATGGAGGCACGACCTTAAACTGAATGTTTAACTTTGTCTTTCGTATCGCTTGCAGGTGCCGTCTTCGTGAATGAGGAGCGCGTTGTGCTGCAGTGTCAAGGTCACGATTTCGGCTTTTCTGGAGGGGCTGAAGCTGGAATGCTGGATGCCAGGTTCGACGAGAGGCGCGTGCTGTCGAGAACTGGTAGGTAAGTATGAAGCTGGAGTCCAAAAGGTGAGTCTGCAGTCAGGCGGCGAGGAGCGTTATGCTGCATGCAAGTGCAGAATAACGTAAAGCGTTCGCATGAAGGCTGGGTGGGCTTATATAGTAGAGTTCCCAGCAACGCCCACTAGCTCTGGCTTACCGGCCACTCCCTGCCACTCCTGGATGATGCTGCACGTGCAACCCAGTTCCCCAGCAGCCACGCCCAAACCGAATGCACGTGAAAGTTCCTGTGTTCATGAATAAAGCACTCCTGCACCAAATAAACGTCTCTGTTTACATTTATTCATGAGCCTGGCACCAAAGACACCAGGACTGAGTCCAGCTGGGCCCGCTGTGCTTGATTGTCCCAAAGAGACGAATAAGAGCTGTGTTACTCCTTGCCCCCATCCCCTGGTATAGGGTCTGATGGTACAGGGTCTATGTTCTTGGGCCAGTGGCCATGTCAATAGCCTACCCCATCTTGACCCTTTGTCTTTGTTCTACTCTCTAAGTAATCCTATTCATACCCTGGTCACTTGTTCAAAACTGTTCCAATTTTCTGTGCATCCCGTCCTTGATTCCTAGTGCCGGCGCCATTCTTTCATTCACCCCATCTTGTAACTCCTTACTAAAATTTTGGATGATTTAAGTAATTTCCACAAAGTGAAATAACAGCGTGGAGCGGGCTAATCTAGCCGCTTAACCTGTTTCATGGGAAGCTCTATGTTCTTGATAATCTAGTATAAGTAAAGTTTGTCTTTTTTTCTTTCCAAACCGATTTGCTCTCTTTAATGGCTTTATTTTTCCAAAACCGAACCTCCTTTTATCTTGAAAATCACATCCAATTCTTCAGCTATAGTAATCTTTTCACTTCTATATTGTCCCTGTGATGTGCATCGATTCCCCAGCCCCAAAACCGCTTTCCGATTTGGAGTGTTTCACCTGGTTTTGCTTAAAAACCTGTTTTGACATTTAAAACTGCAATTGAGAAACCTGCAACTTTCCAACATGTGATTCGGCTGCATCGTGTTATTACTGTCAACTTGCTTTTGAACTGTATGCCTTTTGTTGATACCTTGCCTTGTGGTTGCTAGTGTTTTTTTTTTTTTACATTCCTGCTATTGTGAGAAATCATATTTGTCTCATTGATTTAACCGTACATTCATTATTTGTCGAATTCCGAGTCATTTCATGACATTGCAAAGGATTTTAAAATGTTGCCTCTTATTTTGTCAGGGAAGGTCAGATTTTGATTCTGTTTGCTATGTCATATCCTGACTCCATGCTACTTCTTTCTATCCACTCCAAATATGATTCTTTGGGGTTTGGGAGAGCATTGCAGGGGGGAAATCTTAACTCGGGTGCTATCTAACCGCATTTCAAAAGTGTTCCTATTCATCTGTGCTTTGGATATGTTCTAGTAGGAGGTTAACCAAGTGTATTTCTTGAACTTAGATTGTAATTATCACCCCTTTGGTGATTGCTGCCCAATATAAAAATGTGTGTGATTTCTTTGAATTTTAAAATAAATAAATATTGCATTCTCTCCAACCGGCCTGGTTCATGGTCTATTGTGACCCGTGGTATATGAAAAAGGTGGTGCGAGACAGGTTGTGTGGCAGCTCAATTTGAATTCGCAGAAAATAAAGAGAAAGAATTCCAATTGGCGCTACCTCCTAGGCTAAGACCAAGGGTCCTGGTCCGTTGTGTGTTGCCCAAAATCCTTAACAAAATTGGGGGCTCGTAGCTCGGGTTTGGGTTTGTGTTGCCACCCATGGCAGTTTAACACAGCAGACTAATCTGCAAGGTAGTGATAGGTTCGAACACTGGGTTACACTGTAGAAGCGCCTCCCCAAAACAAATATACTAAGTACCAGGCCGTTTATAAAATTAAAACTAAATCACAAAAAAGCAACAGAATATAGATTACACTTACATAAATTAATAAAGAAAGAAAACTTTATGAAATGACCACGGTAGGGATAAATATGGCCAGGAAGGAGCACCATCTGGACAAGTTATTTGTCAGAGGGGAATGGGCAGAGCAAGATGAAAAAGTATGGCTAGAAGAAATTATGCAACAGGTCACTGCCATGAACATGGACACGTGGCAGGACGGTGACCTATTACATCAATCTTTGAGCGAGTTATATGTGACTTCGAAAATTAGAGGCGCAGATGAAAATTGTCAAACCACGGCCTACATGTATCTGGATGTATGGGAGTGATGCAGGAAAAACATGAAGAAAATAAAACTCTTGTGCAAAATCAATCTCAACTCTTAACTAAAATCCAGACTGAACTAAAATTAGCGGAACAAAAATTGCAAAAGAGCCAAGATTTTGAGGCAGAATCTGGAAATTACATTAAACAATTAAGAGGACTGGGCTCTCCAACAGCAAAATAATGTAGACCAAGAGGCCCAATTAAATGCCTTAAGAATGGAGTGTCAAGAAAAGGTTGACTCGGGGGGGCGCTGTTGCGCACGTTACAAATGGCCGCTTGATTGCCGAGCTCCCGCTCCACTGACAAATCCTGTTGGAAGAAATCCGTCTTGGATCTGCCTAGCGAACCCCGGACACAGGCATCGTTAGCCCGATTACCTGTGAACATCCCCTGCAACTCCTGTGTGCCGGAGACTGGAGAGGACGGAGCTGTGCCAACCCGAACATTTGCCGGCCCCTGCGGCAGTCGCGACCCGGAATCGGGAACCAGGGCGGCCCACTCGAGCGCCGCGGCTTTGGCGTTCAGAGAGGCCGCGGGTGGGAGGAGCCTGAGACCCCGACCAGCGCCCGCTCTCCGTGCTGAGATCGCGCTACTGGGCTCGCTGCTGGTGGGGCGAGCATGGAGGACTGGGCCCCACGACCGGGTGGGCACTCAGCCTGAGGCGGCCCCGCGCTCGGAGCTCCGGTGAGTCCATCGCCCAGTCTAATCACTCGGCGGGTGTCCGGCCCGCAACGCAGCTTATACGCGGCTCCGAGAGGGAATTGTAAACTCTGCATCACCGTGAGAGGGGGGACTGGAGCTGTGCCAGCTGAGGAAGAGTGATAACACGGGCGTTGGTGGCGGCAAGGGGGTCCCGCCTGACGGAGGTCCCCCAGGAACGGTGGCACACATCCGATTAAGGTGAGGTGAACCCACCCGGCACTCCTGCACCTTTTTATGTGCGCCACGGCCATCTCCCGGTGTAATAACTTGCGGGGGCCAGTGGTGCTGACATACATTCTCAGCCTGAAGACTTCTGCATAAGATCGATCACGAGTTGGCACTACAGTTGCACAATACGTGGGAGGACCCAGTCCATTCGGACATATTGGGTGGCTCCCCCCAGGTGTCTGGGGTGGATCACTGCATCGCGCTCCTTTTCATACACACTGCACGAGGGTGAGACAACGGACCACTCCATCGGTACAGCTAATATAGCGGATACAATTATGGGGGAACCATCCAAAGCGAGTAGGGGCTCCAAAACCCCGGCAGGCAAGAAGAAGGGCCCGATGGATGCATACACGGGAAGCCAAAACCCTACCACGATTGCGGAGCTTCATTCTCCCACTGATGTGACCTCGAACCCTGAACCTGGCGATCAAGTGGATAAACTAACAGAGATAGTTCAGAGTGGCTTCCTTTCCATTAATACGAAGCTGGATGACATCGTTTCCACCATGGGCTCTCTTAAGGCTAGAGTGGAAAAGGAGAGTTCACGTGTCACAGAGGCTGAAAACAGAATAAGCACCAAAGAAGACACCATCACACACCATACCCGAGATATTGCCCAGATCAAAGGAGACTTGGCCAAATTGCAAAACAAGTGCGAGGATCTCGAATCGAGATCAAGGAGGAACAACATCCGAGTGGTGGGGGTTTCTGAATCCTTTGGGAAAAGCCAGATGGAGCGGCAATTGGAGGAGCTACTTAAAACCTTGTTTGGACGGGAGGCATTCTCTGAACATTTTCTGGTCGAAAGAGCACATCGCACTTTTTTCCCGGCTCCTAAGCCGGGTGCCCCGCCACGCACTATTATTGCAAAACTCCTGAATTATAGAGACAGGGACACAATCCTGCGTAGGGCAAGAGAGATGGGAACACTTCAATTTGAAGAAAATCGCATTCATATATATCCTGACTTCCCTGCCGGGGTACAGGCGAACAGGAGATCCTACGAGCCGGTTAAGAAGCTCCTGCGAGAGCGTCAAATCCCATACGCTCTCATTTTTCCTGCCAAAATGCGGATCCAGCACGCAGGCAGGGCGCATTTTTTTGAATCTCCGGCTGAGGCTACGCACTACATCGAAACCTCTATACCTCTTCCTCCCAAGGGGGGCAGACCGGCGCAAAAAAAGGCCCAGACCGGCAGACTGAAGGGGGATTATGATCTCATGAGACAAACGCAGATATAACATAAGGTGCTTGAGGGGCGTAACTAAGAAAATGTGTAATACTTATTGGTCCAGGCACTGCGATTAAGTGGAGGCTGGGACCCAGTCGGCGGCCATGTGAAGCAACATGGCTACCCTCGGAATGTTCCACGAGTTTGGTTTGATGCATTGTCAAGTTGGGGGTGACAATGAGGGTGGGGGGGAGGTAAGGGGAGTTGGGATTGGACGTTACAGTTCTGGACTAGCCCTACTGTGGGAAAAAGTTGGTAATTATGACCTGAAACGTAAAAATGTGGTCACATTTGGACCGGTACCGAGCAAAGTATATGAATACTATAGAACTGTCGTTCGAGACGATGGCAGATATTTCCTCATGATGTGCAGGCGAGGGGCTGAAGGTTAAACTGTTAACATGGAATGTTCGGGGGCTAAATAATCATATGAAAGCTAAAAAAATTGGTAACTACATCGCCAGACACAGCCCCCAGATACTGATGTTACAAGAAACTCATATGGTGGGGACCGATAATATGCACATATTGCCTAAATGGGGGATCCCTTAGGTTCTACACAGACTATTCGTCTCAGTCAAGGGTGGTCATCATACTCATACATCCAGGGTTGGGGTTTAGGCCAGAAGGCCACAGGGTTGACTCGCTGGGGAGGTATGTTTTGGTATGGGGGGAGATCGCCTCTCAGCGCCTTCTCCTAGTCAACACATATAGGCCCAATGTCGACGACCCTGCCTTTTACTTGGAATTGTATCAGATAATTGTTTCGCTTGAAATTTCAAGGGTCATTTGGGGTGGGGATTTTAATCTGGTTCTTGACCCGAGCCTAGACAGGGCCTCTAAGGCTGTCAGAGCTCCTAGTAAAGCCGCCCAGACTCTGGCACATGTCCTGTTTCAACTTCTGTTAGTGGATTCCTGGAGGGAGCTACATCCTGATAGTAGACGATACACATTTTACTCTTCAGTCCACGACTCTGAATCAAGAATTGATTACTGGTTGGTCTCTTCATCAATGACGACGGCACTGCGGGGATGTGAAATTCTTCCACGCACTATGTCAGACCATTCCCCAGTGTTGTTAGACCTATTGCTCCAGAATGTTCCCGCACCCGCCAGAAGGTGGAGAATGCCCGACGAAATGCTAGCAGACCACGGGGAAGTTGAGACATTGCATGTTGATATTGTGGAGTATTTGGTGAACAATGTGGGATCGGTTGATAAGATTTCAACAGTATGGGAATCCTTTAAGGTTTGGTTAAGGGGGGTGTTGATATCCAGGTCTGCTGGTATGCTTAAAAGGGTGAGAACCGAGTTAACGGAGGTTGAGACCAAACTAGATAGGCTAGAAACAGAATACACATGTACTCAAAACAAAGACATATTGGGTGACATACAGGCACACCTGCAAGAGTTAACAAATTGGCCGGCAGAGAGGTGCAATATATTGCGGCACCCATACGAGCTCGCAGATATGGAGAAGGAAATAAGGCGGGTAGAACCCTATCCAATTTACTTAAGCAGGGTAGACAACCCACCCTGATCACTAGCATTCATACAGCACAAGGCGATGTACGCCTCACTGACGCAGATATAAATGGGGAATTTGTGAACTTCTATAAACACCTCTATTCGAACAAAGATGTGAAGTCACTCCCGGAAATTAGGTCATATCTAGAAGCCCTCTCACTCCCTAAGCTCCCTGAGGAGGAACGCCTCGCCATGGACCTACCGATAACCCCAGACGAGGTCACGGAAGCAATCAAGGGGCTGGCGTCAGGCAGGGCCCCTGGGTCGGATGGAATTGGGGCCGAATTTTACAAAGAGTTCCGCGAGGAACTTGTCCCTGTATTGATGCAGGTATGGGAGGAGGCTCTTGAAAATAACATCCTGCCTCCAACCATGAGGGAGGCTGTAATAACGGTCCTCCCCAAGCCACGACGACCTCCACAGGACGTATCGTCATATAGACCCATGTCACTTAAAAAAACACAGACGCAAAAATATTTGCTAAAGTCTTGGCGAACCGACTTCTCCCGGCTGTGCCTACCCTTGTCCACCCTGATCAGAATGGGTTTATTCCCACAAGGTCCACCACCCTGAACCTGCGTAGGCTTTTTGGCATTATGGCACAGATAGATCCGGGAAGAAGCGCGGTGGCTATAGCCCTCGATGCAGAGAAGGCATTCGACTCTGTCTCGTGGGTTTACCTTCTTGCAGTTCTTGAGGCGTTCGGGGTGGGCCCCAATTTTGTAAAATATGTCAGGTTGCTATATACAAAACCTGGTGCACGAGTGTTAACCAATAAAACCATCTCTGATATGTTCCTTTTGGGCAGGGGTACCAGACAGGGATGCCCATTCTCGCCCCTACTGTTCGCATTAACCATCGAACCAATGGCGGCCGCGGTTAGATTGAGACACACACACCGAGGGATCATGATGAAAGGGTCCACCCAGCTGGTTTCACTCTATGCAGATGACACATTATTATATGTCAAAGAACCCGAGGTAAATATAACACCTATAATGGAAGAGATACAGGAATTCGCAGCATATTCCGGGTACACCATAAACAAGAACAAGTCTGAGATCTTTCCACTTACCCCGGCCACTAGGCGGCCTCCCACCACTGGAGGGCTTAAATGGTCAGAACACCACATCAGATACTTGGGGGTTCTGGTATCTAGAGACAAACGCACGCTGTGATATGATATGGTATTTGTAACGCGCCTATACACAGGTGTTTCAAGGCGCGACGAGGCAGGGAGGGGAGGAACAAGGGGAGACAGACAACGATCCTACTAGGCCAGGTGTCATTCAGATCGCGCAAGTGCAGGGGTGGGGGAGGGGGAAAAGTGCAAGGGGAAGGGGAGGGGGGGAAGTGCAGTACAAGGTAAGTGGCGTAAAGTAATAAATAAATAGGGCCAGCTGGTGGCAAGTGCAAGATAAGTGCAGAACAAGTGCTGGGGAAGGGGGGGGGGCTGTAGGGATACAGAGACAGTCCCGCAGTGCAGAGGGGTTCAAGGGCATCAGTGCAAGTGGAGAGTGGCTGGGCCCAGGACCGAGGCCGTTTAGAGTGGTCCAGTTGCAGGATCAGTGCAGTTTCAGTGAAGAATTAATTTGCTGTTCAGCAGGGGAGAGGGAGAGAGAAAGCAGAAGCAAAGAGGAAGGTTTTGAGGTGCTTCCGGAACCGGAGATGGTTCTCCTCAAGCTGTACTCCAACAATCATGAGACTGCACTACGTAACATAAGTACGAAACTCCAGATTTGGGGACGCCTCCCACTCTCGTTGGCAGGTAGAGTTGCGGTCCTTAAAATGGTGATCCTTCCAAAGTTACTGTACCTCTTTGTCAACATCCCCATATGGCCGGGCAGAGTCTTTTTCACCAAACTCCGATCTATAGCTGTCACATTTCTCGGGGGCGGAAAAACGGCTAGAATAAGCTGGGAAAAAATGACGGAACCGTATTCCATGGGAGGCATAGCGGCCCCCGACTTTGAGCTTCATTATTATGTTTCCCAGGCACAGTTTGCAAAACACTGGTATGAGCCCCCAGAAAACACACCACACGCATGGATAGAGGAACATACCACACACCCCACAAATATGCAATCTGTCCTTTTTGACACAAAGTATAGAGATACTTGTGATTACAACCCTGTGAGCTGCACTGTAAGGGCATGGGAGGCAATATTCAAAAGGTTAAAGATTGAGACACCCTATAACCCGGAGGTTCCTCTTTGGAACTTTCCGGGCTTGCCTCCCACTCATGACACTAGCATACAAGAATAGTGGGACCCAGACGGGGAAATGAAAGTAGGTGATATGTTTGTAGAGGGGAAGTTTGTGGATCTGAAGCTGTTCTTGAGGGCACTGGGAGATGGACCACTTAAAACTCTCCAATACTACCGTATGAGGTCCGCATTTATTAAGAGATGGCCGCTGTTCCCGGATGAACCGGTGGCTCATCCGTGTATACAGTTAATAACAGCTACTAAAGGCTTGGGGATCTCCAGGTTATACACTGCGGTTCAGGCCCACACCCCTACACTGAACCATGCTAAGGAGAGGTGGGAGGCAGACCTACAGACACCAATTGAGGAGGAAAAATGGGCAAGGTATTGCATGCTTACTAAAAACATCTCACTCAATTCTGGATTGAGATTGATTCAGTTCAAGATCCTAAATAGGCTACATTATACACCCGCCAAGGTGGCTAGGTTTGTACCGGGTGCCTCCGACTCCTGCCCTAAATGCGATACACCTCAGGCTGATGCCTTTCATATGTACTGGAAATGTCCGGTGGTGGCGGGGTTCTGGAGAGAAGTGGCAGAATTACTGGAAGAAATAACACAAGTTCCCCCGGTTATGACTCCTCAGAAATACTTATTTGGGGATATTAGCAAATGTTCCGAAAAAATTTGAAGATTATTCAATATTATTTGTGCCATGGCCAAAAAATGCATACTTCAGAAATGGAAGAGTCCTGCCCCGCCCAGTATGAATCATTTTTGCAAGAATTAACGCATGTAAATGAAGCAGAAGAACAATTTGTTATGACCCAACCTACAGCATGCAGGCCCAAGGACATCTGGGGCCCCTTCAGGATCTATTTATGTAACATGATTGAGAATGATGACATGCCATTGTAACAGTATACACAGAACTATGGTTAAATGCACTCTTTGTCATCTATGCAAGTTTTGATGAGATGTGGTGCCGTTGTACCTTTGTGTCCATCAAAGAAAGTTTAAAAAAAAAAAAAAAGGTTGACTCTTTGGAAAAGGGTCAACTGAATTTAAAACAACTAATATTATTATTATTAAGATATAACAGAGCCTGTTCAGAGCAAGTAATCACTTTTCAAAAACAGGTTGACAAATTGGAAGAGGATAGTAAGGAATTAATAGAGAGCTTCGCCTTCAGACAAACTTTGATCAAGAACGCCATCAAACAACAAAGGGATGACCTGGCTGAACAAAGGGGCACCCTAAATCAAGAGAAAGATGCCCTATGTCAGGAAGTAAGCAATTTAAAAACTGATTTACAGGAAAGTGAGTTGGGCTTCCAGAAACGAAACAAAATCAAAACGGAACATGTAAAGTTATTGGAACACACCAGATGGGTAGAAGGTGCTCTGGAAGAGAACACCCAAACTAAAAATGCACAAACTAAGGAGGTGTGTCTCCTGCAACAAAAATTGGCTCAGTGTCCCCAAACTATACAGGCAGTACAAAGAGATAATGAGGCCCTCAGTGAGGAGAAAGATGGGCTCCACTAGCAAGTGGCAGCTCAAGAGCGGGTCATAGAGGCCAGTAAAGCCCTGATAGCCGAGCAAAAGTCTCAGATGTTTGCTTATTATCAAGAGATAGGGGCTGAGAAGGAGAAGCCTGCGAGGTTTGGGAAAGAGTATACTAGATTCAACCCAAATTGGAGGGACCCCGAACAGGTAGAGAGGGACAGGGCATCCCCTGATCATAGTCTGATGACCTCTGTACTAAGTGACTCAAACCCATTTAAAACTTTGCGCACTGCTGACTTCATGGCTACCGGTTCACATGAGCCAGAAACCATGAGGCCATCAGAATTAAATTGGCCTAGCATGATGGAGCAGACAGGTCAGCGCCCCGCCAGAAATTGATAGGGCGACCCTGTATAGATACAAAAATATAATAGCTGATGTCTCTGACCAGGAAATCTCCTATAAGGAGAAAGTCAGGGAATTAGATCTGCAGAATCACTACTTTGAAAGAGACCAGTTGGTTCGATTTGCACATGAACAGGAAAAGGGGCCCCAAAGAGCATCCTGAAGATCTCCACCCAATCAGGGCAGTGGGGGGATACTCTGCCAACCCTGGAAGCAGGGAAGAGTCGCAAGACTACTCTCCTGCGCGCCACAGGGGAGAAGAAACTAGGCCCCACCATTCTGTGAGCACCTCCCAAGCTCACATAATCAGGGAGCACCTAGAAGATTATGAGGGAACCTCAAACAGCAGTGCCTCTCAGTCTGAGGGTGAATGGACTCGGGTGACGCGGTGAAAGAAGGTAGATAAATTAAAGAGTTCTGGTGAAAGACCCCATTAGACAGATCAAGGCCATCAGGAATTTCATGATGCTGTACAATAAAAACGCAAAATATTCTACCTGGGAGCATTTGAAACTCTATGAACAAATGATGGACACATTTCACATAAAAGAGCCAGAACTGTATAGATTATGCCAAATAGACATTTGAGTGGATTGCGTCCTCCAACCTATTCATCTTAGATGTATTCCATCCAGCTTTAGCTGCTTTGGAAAAAATATTTTGCTGTGTGTCGATTTCGTCGAGTCGATGGTCCCTCGAAGGCCTCCGTCGATGGTGACTGACGTCATTGGGTATACAAGTAGCACACGCGGCCCCCGTTGGCCTCAGTTCTGTTTTTCCGCGGTACATGTTGCTCCGGAGATTCGGCACGCCTCGAGTTCTGTGACGCAGTGAATATTGCTAGAGAATATCGAGATGCCATCGACACCGATACGACGCCTCGATTGGGTTTCAAAAAATGTAAATCTTGCAGTTCGCATATGTCTATCACGGACATGGAGGCCTGTACGAAGTGTCAGGCGATGACGGGGAAGGCCTTGCGAGAGATGAAGGGAAAACTACAGGTAGGTCGTAAATCCGACTGAAAAGCCTCTAGCGTCGAGTCGAGGTCCTGTGAGGAGAAATCTCCTTGACGTGAAAGGCATCGATCCAGGACCGGAAGCGATTCCCATCGCTTGTCGTCTTTGACAAAGAAATCGAAGAAAAGACTCCACAGGTTCCCCTCCACCTTGTCCTCGGGCGAATCCCCGAAAAGAATGAAATGCCCCACAAAACATTCTTCCTCCGAAGAGTGGGAAGCATTCAGAATTAAAATGATGGAGGTGTTCAAAAAATTGAAGCCTCGGCCCGCGCCTTCTTTGGAAGCCAGCCGGGAGCGTCATCACTCCGACACTCGCGCGCCCTTGAGCCCGGGTGATCGAAGAAGGAAGGATCGAGAACCTTCTAGGACGCTGAGCGAAAAAGACCGCTCGAGTCGAGTCGACCGCTCGAGGTCACAGACGCTACGCCATCCAAAACCCAACACACCTCGAAGGGCAGATCTTTGAAGAGCGCCTCAACGCCCTCAAAGCCGACGCTGTCGATGACCACTATTCCGTCGATGCCTTTGTTGATGTTGACCCCGAAGCCCTCGGCGCCAAAGGTTCCAAAGGCTCCAGTTCAGCCAACTCGACCAGAAAAGAAGGCTGCAAAGCCTGTAAGGCCTTTAGGGTCCACTAGCACACCTCCTCTGCCTCTCCCAGAAAAGGATTTTAAACCTCTTCCTAGGAAGGAATTTTTCAAGTCCTTGACCTCAATTTTTGAGGAACGGGAGAGATCTGATGAGAAGAATGTGCCTTTTGGACTGGAATATGTTACACCAAATGTCATGCCTGATTTCTGAAGAAAGCAGGGTGAGGGACCTGGTGGAGTCCTTCCATAATGCAAGTGGCATTGATAAATCTCCTGAAACAGATTTTGGCAGGCCAGAACCAGGAGAGCATGCCAGTCCCTCATACCGTCAACTAATGAAAAAAGTGGTTGATTATTTAGGATGGGCTAGACCACTCACCCAATTCATCCAGGATGATTTGACTGATATATTGGACCGTGGTCCCACCGAAGATCGAGTCCTACCCTTCCATGTAGCCTTGCAAAATAGGGTGGCCAAAAAGTGGGAGACTCCGGATTCTATTCTTCCAGTATATAAATCCCTTACTTCAAAATACCACCCTGCCGGCTATCTGTCTACACATCCCACTCCCGAAAGTCTGGTGGTCCAGGCAGCCACAGCTTCAAATAAAATGGCGTACCCTTCTATCCCTCCAGACCGGGACGATAAGTGCGTGGATGGCTCGGCACGTTAAGGTATTTTCAGCTGGGAGTATGGCGTTAAAATGTGGGAGTGCATTGCAATGGCGGCGGAGCACATACCAGAAGGGGATGAAAGGGAAGGATTCCTGGCCATTGTTGGTGATGGAAAGGAGGCCATGCAAGGAATCCCTTGAATATGGATTGGACACTGTAGATAGTGTGAGCAGGTCCATGGGTACTAGCACGGTAATGAGCAGATTTGCGTGGTTACGGAAGTCTGGTTTCGCACCAGATGTACAGAACCGCCTTCTGAACATGCCCTTTGACGGGTCTCACCTTTTTGGCAGCAAGGCTGACGCGAGCTTTGAGAGGTTGCAGACCTCAAAAGCAGCTGCCAAATCTTTAGGAGCTGCTATTAGGCAACCTCAGCCTTTTTGTGCACCAGGATAATCTTGGAGGGCACGGTCCTATCGTTACTACTCCTCATATGTAAAGGCGAGAGAAATGGCCAGTCAAAGGGCCAGAAAAAGGCCACTCGCGGTGTACGAGGAAAACTTGCAAAGCCAGCTTCAGCTGCAGCCTCTTTGAGGACTTGCATCACAAGACACCTGTGGGAGGCAGGCTGTCACAGCATCTGCAAGAATGGCGAGCCATTACTTCAGATGTTTGGGCTCCAGAAATAATAGCCCAAGGTTACTGCCTTCCTTTTCTAACGCAACCTCAAAACAATCCACCAGGGAGACACCCTTTGAAGTTTTCAGACCCGCTCCTACAGCAGGAAGTTCTAACCCTGTTGGAGAAAGGTGCTATAGAGCCAGTACCTGTAGCGGAGAGGAACAAGGGATGGTACTCCCCGTATTTTTTGATTCCCAAAAAGGACGGAGGACTGAGACCCATGTTGGACTTAAACAAGTTCCTCGGGAAGGACAAGTTCAAGATGGTCACTCTTTTTCAGATCCTTCAGGCCCTCCAACTTCAAGATTTGTTGGTGTCATTGGACCTCTAGGATGCTTATTTTCATGTGCCAATTCATCTCAAGCAGAGAAAATACCAGAGGTTCATCATGGGTGACTCACACTATCAGTTTCGAGTCCTGCCATTCGGATTGACCTCCGCCTGAGGGTCTTCACCAAGTTGATGGTGGTGGTTGCAGCGTAACTCAGGAGAGGGGATTCACATCTACCCCTACCTGGACGATTGGTTGATCAGGGCATGTTCTGCTGAACAAGCACTAGATATGAAAGTCACCTGCAACTTCCTCCACAGACTGGGTTTCTCCCTCAATTCAAGAAGTCACAAATGACACCTTCCCAATAGCTCCAGTACATAAGGGCTGTATTGGACACATCCTTGGGAAAGTGCTCGCCTCCCAAGTCAAGGGCTCAAGACATTCTTCAGATGGTTTCCAAATTCCAAAATGCCCAAAATCTCTAGGCCTACGACTTCTTACCGTTGCTCGGCCTCAACGCATCCTGCATCTTCCTAGTACCAAAAGCATGCCTGAGGATGAGATCCCTTCAATGGGTTCTAAAGACTCAATGGTCCCAGTTGTCAGGTCAAATGACGGATTTTCTTCAGAGTCCGAACAAGGTTCGACAGGATCTTCTGTGGTGGAATTGCACAGAGAATATCCTAAAAGGGGAACAGTTTTGGCAGCCATGGCCGGAGATTACAGTAGTGACGGATGCCTCCCTCATGGGATGGGGAGCTCATGCCAACGATCTGACAATCCGCGGTCGCTGGTCTCCATCAGAGTCCAAACTACACATCAACATTTTAGAGCTGAGAGCAATCAGACTAGTGCTGAAGGCTTTTCTGCCATCTGTCGGGGGAAAAAATTGCCTAATAATGACGGACAACACAGTGGCCATGCCCTATCTAAACAAGAGGTGTAGGGTCACTACCTCTGTGCAGAGAGGCAATGCAGCTCTGGTATTGGGCAATTCAAGAAGGAATCTCCTTAACAGCAGTCCATCTAGCCGGGAAGGAGAATATGACGGTAGACGCTCTGAGCAGGCACAGCACGGTGTCCCACGTGTGGGAACTGGCTCAGGAAGTAATTCAAGAGATCTTCGCCCTTTGGGGAACCCCTCAAGTAGACCTATTTGCGACGGGAATTAACCTGAAATGCGAAAGGTATTGCTCAAGGGAATTTCCCCCGCGAGGAGCCCTAGGGGACGCGTTCGTTGTTGAATGGAACTTCCCACTATTATACGCTTTCCCTCCGATTCCCGTCATTCCTCAGATCATCAGGAGACTGAGACGATTCGAAAACCACATGATCCTAATTGCCCCGGATTGGGCCAGGAGAACGTGGTACCCGGACCTTCTAGACATGTCCATCTGCCCCCGGTACGTCTTCTTCAGAGAGAGGATCTTCTCTCACAAATGCAGGGTCAGGTTCTCCATCCAGAAGTCTAGATTCTCAACCTTCACGCTTGGTATCTGAAAGGCTGAGATACAAGGATTGGGACCTTTCAGATGACGTCATGGAGGTGTTGCTTTTGGCAAGAAGACCAGCAACAAAAGATCTATACCGTTGCCGTTGGAAAAGGTTTTGCAACTGGTGCAGAGAAAAGAATGTTGATCCTTTTCTATGTTCTATTCCGAAAGTACTGTCCTCCTTCTTGTCCCTAGCATATAGAGGTCTAAATGTTGTAACTATAAAAGGTTATCTTGCAGCGCTTTCCATCTTCACGCGCTCATTGGAAGAATGCTCCTATTTCAAAATTCCTTTAGTAGTACAATTCTTAAAAGGACTCACCAATGTGTTTCCTCCTTATCCTTTCCAAGTACCAATTTGGGATCTTAATCTGATTCTAAAATTCTTAATGTGTGCCCCTTTTGAACCCTGGCACATTTGTCCATTAAGATTACTGACATGGAAAACTGCTTTCCTAGTTGCCTTAGCATCTGCAAGAAGAGTGAGCGAATTGCAGCACTGTCTTCTGGGCCACCGTATACTGTGTTACACAGGGACAGAGTGGTATTGAGGGTTAAACCCTCATTTTTGCTTAAAGTTGTGTCTGATTTTCATTTAAATCAGAAAATTGTTCTACCCACATTCTACCCTCCACCTCATCCTAGTAAGGAGGAGGAAAGATTGCACAGGTTGGAACTGAAAAGAGCTGTAAGCTTTTACATTTTTGGCTCTCCAAGCTTAGAGTGGATAATCAACTTCATCGGCTACACCGGAAGGAAATTGGGTCAATCGGTGTCAAAGCAAATCATATCACGTTGAATTGTGGTTTGCATTTCAGAATGCTACAGATTAGCAGGGAAAGACCCACCAGAGAGCTTAAGGGCCCATTCCACCAGAGGCATCGCCTCTTCGACAGCCCTTCAAAGAGGTGTTCCCATAAGACACATTTGTGAAGCAGCAACTTGGTCTTTTCTGCATACTTTTTCAAAAATCTATAATCTGGATGCTTCCCAGTTTAAAGAGCTGAATTTTGGTAAAGCAGTACTATATTCAGCCATTTGAGGTTATCAAAAAAATCTACTCCCTCCTCCAGAGAATTGTCCATACTGCTTTGGGAGTCTAACTAAGATGAGGATTACGTTGGAGGACACAATCCACTTGAAGAATGTTACTTACCAACTGGTAACGTTCTTTCGATTGGATGTTCCTCCAACATATTCCTCATCACCCTCCCAGCCTACCCCTCTGTAGATTTTTCTGGGTTATTGCCACTTCAACTCTTGCAAGGCTGATACCTGATTACCGGCACAATCTATACAGTAGAACAAGAGTGAGGTGGAAAAACAGAACTGAGGCCAACGGGCGCCACGTGTGCTACTTGTATACCTGATGACGTTACCCTCGACGGAGGCCTTCGAGGGACCATCGACTCGATGACATCGACGCATGGCACCCACTGCCGCCATTTTTTTTCTGAAGTTCGATGGAATACATCTAAGATGAGGAGTACGTTGGAGGAACATCCAATCGTAAGAACGTTACCAGTTGGTAAGTAACTTGTTCTTCTCCCCAGAATACTCCAGCTTCTTCGCTGGACTGGAAGACCAGAAACATTTAAGATGGTCCACCTACAAGGTGGCCATCTTGAAGCACTTCTTCACCCATAGAAACCCCCTAGATGCTTGCAAAGCGGCCTACAGTCTACAGTGTGGAGAAGATCAGGCCCCACAGCCCACAAGAGTTTGTGCAGAAAACTAAAACTCACCTTTGCCCAAACCACCAGGAGGGTGTGCATGGATAGCGGAGAGATTCACTACCTACTTTCATGTGCTCCCAAAATACATTTTGACCCAGCTGGTGAGGTGTTTCCATGATAAAAGGTCTCTGGACTGTGTAATAGAGCAGGCTACCCGGATATGTGAAGTCCAAAAACCTGTAGAAAATAAAAATCAGGTTAAAAACTCCAAGCCAACCAACACCCCTGCTGTTGCTAAGGTGGCGGAGTTGAAGGTTGCCCTCATTTTGGACCCAGAAATGGGGCACCCTGAAAATGCACCAATCCCAAACCAGCAAAACCAGAGGCCAAGAAGGCCTTCAGGCCAATCACAAACAGGTGCGGTCAGGGAGGCAATCCCACCATTGGGACCCTGAACTCTCCTGATTATGCAAGTCCCAGATACAAGGGCAACCAACCGATCTTGGGGTATATATGGACCCCCCCAGCCCAAAGGGGGATCCAAGCAGGTAAGTACTACCCCGGGAAACTTCCCTCCAAACTTCCCCCAAATACTGGGTTAAGCTTCTTTCCTCTGTATCCACAAAACCCCAACCTGCAAGACAACCCTCCTTTCTTTCCCTGCTTTCAGGAGCCCATACAACCCAATCCAGGAGATGGGAGGCCAAGGGTGGAGGGTTACCAAAATCCACAATTCCACAGTAGTCCAGGAGAAGGGATAGTTACCCTTCTTGAGAACAACCGAGTTATGAGCAGAGACCCCCATACCAGCCGGAACGGGTGTCTCAACTGGAGCGCCCAGTCCAGAACCTCACACAGGATCTGGGTTGCATGTTGAGGGCTCAGCAGAACCCCTCAAACCAAGGATCTGGCACCCTAGAACAATGACAGGGAGAGAATCCCGACAACTCACCGGTTCCAGAGGAGGAGGCACAGGGGGAAGGAAGGTGTAAAGCCCTAGAGGAAGCTTCCTTCCTCACCCGTGAAAAGCCCCTGGACACCCAGGAACCGGAACAAAAATCTCTTGCCATCGAAAATCTGCAACCCCGGGAACAGAGGGTGGGTAGGAGAAATAAAGATAGTAAAAAGGCCAATTTTTTGGAGGAAGTTAGTGTCCTCCAGTTTGAAGGGGAAGAATCCTTGGAGGATTCTGGGAAAAAAATCTTCTCCTTCAGGGACGGGTGACCTAATCCCAAAGAAAAATGGTTCCCAAGAGATCTAAATGAAGACTGGGTGGGTGTGGGGATTGATTCAGTCACCCATCCCTGAACTCCAGAATTGTCATCCTGATAAAAAAAATAGTAATGGAGGGATCCTCCCTACAAATTGGGTTTAGTGACTGCCACCGGATAAGCGGGGGCAGCACAGAGCTAAGGGAAACAGCGGATTCCAAAATCTCCACTATTTCAGGATGCCAAATTGTCATTGCAAATGCCCAGACTCCGGCACAGAAAATTGTCCAAAACTCCACTGTGTCGGAGTCCAAAATAAAGAAATTGACCACCCAGCTTGCCCAAAATGCACAATACCTTTGTCTGGTTGAGGAGAAGGAGGGGAGATTTTATGCCCCGGTGCAAGTGCAAGAGCACTGGATCCCAAGGCACTCTTCTGTCAAAAAGGGCCTATGAGCAGCTAAATTCAGGAAGGGGGGAGAGATACCAGATCACTCTCACCCCTCTTCCTGGACAACTTCAGAACTTGGACGGGAATGAAATTCCTGTCGGAGGGACTCTGGAATTGGAAATAAAAATTGGCCGACACAAAGTGAAACACTCGGTTATAGTTGTGACTCCAGAGGGAACACTCTACTTGGGAATGACATCCTCCGCAGGTTGTCTCCCCTAATAGACTGTGTGAACAAGGTCCTCTAGACTCAGACTAGCAGGCCAATAAAATTGAAACAGAGTGTCAGCCATGTTAGTTTGAAGGGCACATGCCACATGGTTGAACAAAAATCTGATCATATTGAGTTTCATTTCCAGAATAATCAAATACCTGCCGTTACAGTAATTGCTATAGGACAACAAACTGGTGATGGGAACTCCTCTCTATTCCTGAAGATCAACCTTCCTTCCAGTTTTAAGTGGCATTCCACACTGGAAGGGAATACTCTGAAAGTTTATACTGATTCACAATTGGAAAAACGCAATTCCATAGTCAAAAGTGATGAGAAACAAGCTCAAAGTTTATCTGACCTTCAGAAAATGAGGGAACAGTTGCTCATCCTTATTCAGTTAAATGAGGGAAAGGAGTCTGTTCTCGTCCGAGTGTGCGTCAACAACGGAAAGAGCTTCATCAGCGAAGCCATGTTCATAAAGCTCCCAAAAGATCCGGCCATTCCCACATTTAAATTGATAAGTGGGAAATGGGCCTGGAAACTTCCAATTCCAAACATCTCCTGCCTAGCCGGTGTGTGCTCAAAATTTCTATAGGTAACAAAAGCATAGAACATAATTGAAGGGTTGTGCGAGATGTCCCTGCTGCATTCTATTTAGGCAGTGACATTCTCAATCAGTTTGCCATTAATTTGGACCCGATAAATTACAAAGCCTGGTCCCGACTAGGGGGCAATCCCATGGACTTTGATGATTCAGAAAAAGTATTTTGGTCAGCCCAATTGCTGCCATATGCAGCTGAAGTTCAACTTGGAGAGGTGGTAACCATCCCAGGATGGACCTGACCATTCCCACTTGAATTAAAAATTAAGAGGACAGAAACTGCAAAATCCTGACACATATGTACACCTCAATGCCCATCTCCAACATCAGGGGTTGAGGTTAAACCCAACCCCATTAGTCAATGTAGAATGCAACACCATTCCAATAGTGGTGGATAACAGCGACCTTAAGAGTATCACTCTGTGTTAGGGAGAATTCTCCTTCTAGGGCTAATTTCCCTCACCTAGTGAGTCCCCCAGCAGCTTTGCTGGATTTCTGGAGTTTATTTTTCTGTACATCTTTTTTTCACTCTTACATGTGTTTTGGCCGATGTGTTTTACTCATTGTGTGATCTTGGGCACTGGAGCACACCACTCCAGGTCCCCCTGTTGTTGTACGGGTTACAAAGCACCTTTAGTGTAGTAACCCAGGGTTGTCTTTTAGACTTCCCTCTGACTCAATTTCGCTGGGGCTGACTACTGTCCCCCAGAGAAAGGTAAAGTTGTCATTTACATTACATAGTCATTTTTACCAAAGACCCAGCACACCCCATCTTACATGGAGTACTGGAAAGGGCTAATCGGTACCCCTTTTCTGTCTGTACCTCCCTGAGCATTGTTTTGCTCTTTTAACATTTAGACTTGGCTGGTGACAGTGGTATCTACCCTAACTTTTCTACCGCGATTATATTAGATAAACGTGGTACTGTTATTGGCTATTATATTAGCCTCGAACTTAAACCCGCTTAACCAAATCGTCTTTCTTTTGGCTTTGGTTGGGTTTATTCGTAATTTCTTTTTGTTAAAGTCCTTCTTGTGTTTTACTTTGCGCAGCAAACTAGGTTCGCCTTCTTTGTTCACCGTCTTTTTGGCGGGCTTCTGCAGAGAAGCCCTCCTCAAGGCGCCTAGGTGTCTAGGTGGGCTGAATTTGAGGGAGGGGTGTAGTCACCCCCTGCACAGGGTATCCAAGGAAACCCAAGTCGCACTTTGCCATGATTGGCTGAGGTGGTTGTCCCGGCTGGACAACCCCCCTGCTACGTGATTGACAGCCAGGCTGTGTGAATGGGGGTTTTTGTGCATAAAAGGCAGGTCTCTTGGGCTAGAAGTCAGTTGCCTCTGGAACTACAAGGAACCGAAGAGAAGCGGAGAGAATGACGGCTGCTGCAACTACCCCGTCCCGGTGAAGCCCTGCTGCAGTCCTGAGCTATCTACCCTTCGACTACTAAGAGAAGATCCAGTCCGGAGTCTTCTTCCCTTGAGCCTGGTGGGGATAACCAGCTCATCTTCTTCAGCCAGAGATCTCCGCCGTGGTCGAAATCTCTGCACACTGCTATAGTGGTCCGGATAGCCACCTGCTGAGCCTCTTTTGTTTTTAAAGAGCACACCTTTTTGTTATAGCTGCTGCTGGCTTCATCCCTGTGTGGTGAAGACCCCCTTCAGACATCGTCCTTAACAACGAAGCTCCAGGAATCGTGGGTCTGCGGGATACCAACAGGAACAACTGCCTGGGCTCCAGCTGCATCGTGGAAATAAGGTACTGTGTTCTACTCGAGGAAACCAGGTGAACTCCTTTTCTTCATCTCCAAGGCTCGTCCTTGTCTTCCCTCCTTATAACTTTTGCTTCCGAACATTGACAATATTCAAGTACTCTTGGGCTATACGGAATCGTGAACTGTCTAATGGTGTGATCTTCGGCACATGCCTCCGGTGTCATCCAAACCTGGCTCCGACCCTTTGTCTTTGGAACTCCTGTTTCTGAGTGTTTCTCGATACTGTCTGCCTAACCTTGCTAATATTGCTTGTGATTTTTGCCTCCAACTCCCTCTGGGTATCTCAGGTGCTAAGTGTGTTTTTGCCCCGGTAGCATTTCATGTCATGGATCCGGGTTTATTTAGTAGACCGAACTGTCAAAAAGTGATTGCAACCGTATCCGCAGTATCGTGTTTTGTTCATAACACCGGTTCATTCAGACACAGGGTACTTACCTTGAGACTTGCTGTACAAAGTGAATTGTTTAGTTGTAGTATATTTAACATGTGGTTTTCTTTAAAGTTTAATAGAGGTGTTGTGTTTATAACTGATGGTTTAAGAAAAAATGTACTTATATTTTTTACCTGAAACCTTGAGTCACAGTAATTGTGGTCCCTTTGTTAAATCTCTGCTACTGCTCATATACTCTTGAGATAAGCCTGGCTGCTCTGCTACTGCTACCACTATAACTTAGTAGTACAGGCTTGTACCAAAGGTAAAATTTGTATTGCCACCTGTAATCTTGTGTGTAGTGGTCCCAGGGCACTGCACAGGATTCTGCCTAACACTCTGGGCGCAGGCACCATTATTGGAATGGCGGTTGATGACCGACATTTTTCCATGGATCTAGGAAACTGATAGGACCAATCCCCAATGACTGTTTTGACAATGACAGTGATTTTGGGCCTCATTCCGACTTTGGAGGTAACCACACCGCTATTTGCGGCATGGCTGCCTCCAAAATCGTTCCGACTCTGCCCTGGTGAATGGGGTAATTACTGGTCCATTCCAAGGTTGGAGGGACCGGTAATTCCCCATTCACCAGGGCCCTTCCCCATTCCCATTTGAGCCCCTATAGGGCTTAATGGGAATGGGGAAGGCGCTAATAACAGTACTGTAAATTCTGGTACCGTTATTAGCACTAAAGTCCCTTTGCTGGTCCCGTCCTTAACGCCTGCAAAAAGCAGGCGTTACGGAAGGACCCGCAAAGAGAACTCGTAGTAGGGCGGTAATGGTTTAACGGCACCAGTCTCGTTACCGGTGACCGTTAACCCTTACCGCCTACAAGTCAGCCAGTCCGGAAAGAACAATGGTGGTAAATCAGCCACCACTGTTCTTTCCGGACCGGCTGATTTAGAGTCCTTCAGGCAGGAGGTGTCGTTCCCGCCAGGTCTGACCTGGCAGGTTTAACACCACCCGCCTGCAGGCCGACATGGATACTGCGGCACCATTATAGCATGGTGCCGGTGTTTCCACTTCCCCATTCCCATGGAGTCCTATGGGACTCCATGGGGATTAACAGAATTCCGCCTCCGGAATTACCGAGACACCGGGGTTGTAATGCCACAGTGATTCCGGCAATCACGGAGGTGGAATGGTAATAAGAGTCCGGCGGTAACCTGCTGGAATTTCTGGCATGGTTACCGCCGGACTCGTAATGAGGCCCAATGTCTTACCACCAGACAGGATCTTCACCCGGCAAGGGGGGAAATTTCCTGGTGTACTCTTCCTGCCATTACGGTGAGGAAGAGGTGACCTGTGACATCAGTCAGGATAAGGTGGCATTGCAGGTCCACAATGACTGCCTCTCCTACCTGAAACCCTCTTTCCAGGTCAATACTCTAACCAGAGACCTCTCCACCCAGCTGGAGGAGGCCGCTGAGATATCAAAACCCAAAGTCTTTCCAGGCTTCAGGCAAATGGTTGAAGAGCGGGTCAAGCTAGCTGATGCCTGTGAGACTCCGGAGCAAAAGTTGAAACAGGTTTTCTTAGATTTTCAAGATCTCTTTGCGTTGGACTCGTACGGCTGTCGTCGCACCAAAATCCATACTACAATTCCCACTAACCCTGGAATGACTCCAGTGTTTGTGAAGAATATCTCTTGCCACTCTCATACATGGAGTCCCTGATGGAAACCATCACAAACCTTGAGTCCCGTGGGATAATTCGTCCAGTCCACAGCACCTTTAAAAATCTGGTGCTGGGGATTTGAAAACCAAATGGCCAATGGAGACTGTGCAGACCTTAGGGTGCTAAATAAACTGGTCCACGTGTCCCGATGGCCTCTCCCATACATTGACCAAGGACTGGCCGAGATCCAGGGGTCAAAGTTATACATTGCCATTGACCTAACAAATGGGTACTGGACCGTGCCAGGCAGTAGGGAGGACTAATACAAGCTGGCCTTTACCTTCGGGGTTGGCAGCAGTACATGTGGACCCGGACTCCCTTCAGATACATCAAACTCCGGCAACAAATTCAACATCTTCCTACATAAGGCCATGCCCGACTTGGGTGAAAGGGGTAACCTGGCCTATGTGGATGATGTCCTGATAAAAAGCTCAACTGTGGAGGAACATATAGCGGAAATCTGTTATTTTCTGACCCAGTTGAGGGTTGGCGACGGTGTGGGCATTGAAATATTACTGCCCGTTCATCCAGGAGGAACACATCATAGTGGAGACTCCACACCATCCTTTGCAATACCTCCAAAGTGATAGAATCCGGGCTGGAAATATTTGTAATTCCAGAATTACTTCCTGGATTCTGTCCATGCTAGGCTTTCCTGTGGAGGTCAGATATGGCCAAAACAAGAACGGTCCCCTCGCGCAACGTTGGTCTGATTGTGCCAGAGAAAACTGTCTCGAGGACGAAAGTCTTAAAATCCAGGGCAGCACATAGGCGTACCTGAATTCCGCGCACAGAGTCTATGAAGAAAAGTGCGAGGGAATGCCCAGTTTTTGTGGCCGGGTGCTCCTACCATGTTGACAACAACGGGGAAAAGGAACTGGTGACCGGCGTTGGGAATGCCAGGGTGAATGATGCCCCGGAACCCTCCGCTGGGTACAAAATCGGTCCCGCAGTAGTCAGGTGGCAGAGTTGATGGCAGTTCATCAGGCCATCCTCATTGCTGTCCAACACCAACTCCACAAACTGGTCTTAATCACGGATTCAGATTATGTCGAACGGATTTGTGGAACACCTGGTTAATTGGAAAACAAGAGGCATGCTATGTGCTAATAAACTGATTAATATTGGCAAGCTAATACAAAATATTGATGATCTGGTCACCTCTAGTGGGATGGCCATCTGTTGGAAGAAAATCAATGGTCATTCTAGAATAGAGGAGCCAGACAAAACTGGAAACGACCTAGCTGATCAGCTGGCCAAAACCAGAGCCATCCAGGGGGGTGGGAGGGGGGGATCTCCTTGAGATCGAGTCCCTGTTGGGGGAAATACAGGTCACTGCTATCACTAGGTCCCAGACAAATGCTCACAATGAACTCTCAAATGCCCAGTGCAGTAAGGAGACCCTAGATGCTTATTTGATCACGGCAGAAAAAGGGGATCCGGTTATTGGGACATTTTATCAACACATTGAGGACCCTGAGAACTTCCCCTGACGGATACCGATTACCTTGGGAAAGAGGACCTCAGTGTGTTGATGAAGTGTCCCAAAATGTTCCGAATCCAAGACGGTTTGTTGGTTAGGAGATCCATCTCTGGCTGTGACCAGTGGGTGGTACCTACCTCATTCCAAAGCCTGATGCTTAGTCACGCCCATGACACAGCCACAGCCGGTCATCGGGTGTTTCACACTACTTTAGAAATCGTGCGGGAGGTTGCGTACTGGCCACACATGGCGCAAGACCTTGACCAATATTTGAAGGGGTGTCTTGTGTGTGCACAATTTCAGCCAACTTCACTCACACCCCACGCTCCCTTCCAGAAGAGGGGGATGATACTGCCTTGGTCAGATTTACAAGTAGATTTCATCGGGCCAGTGATTTGCTCCTCTGGGGGAACATGTACATGTTAACAGTTACATGCTTTTTTACCAAATGGGTGACATGTCTCCCGGCCCCAGATTGCAAGGCAGAAACAGCAGCTGCCCTGATGATTAACCGCATCTTCTCGCGTTTTGCCCTACCCCAAAGGATTGAGTCAGATCGATGTAGTCACTTCACCAGCAAAGTGATGACAAAGATATGGGAGATGCTTGGGGTAAAAAGGAACTTCACATTGCATATGTTTGTGGCAACTGGGCCAAGTTGGGACATCTGATTACCGCTTTTCCTGATGGCCATTAGATCTACACCTTCTGTGACCAAGATGTCTCCATTTGAGCTAATGACTGAACGAAGGATGGTGCTTCCTCGGCATCTGCTCTATAGAACACAAGAGCAGACACTGATAAACGCCTCCACAACTCATGAGTATGTTGAGAATCTAAGAAAACGCCTTCAACATGCTTTTGCGTAGGCTCAGTGAAATCTGGAAAAATCAGCAGAGGGGATGAAGAATATGACTTAAACAGCCAAAAAAGAATACCAAGTAGGAGACTGGGTCTACTTGTACAATTTCCAAAGGATTCGGACCAAGGAGCGGAAATTGATACAGAGCTGGCGCGGTCCTTTTGAAATTGTAGACCAAATTTTACCTGTCGCCTATAGAATCTGCATCCCAAAAGGAGAACTGACAGAAGAGAAATTGGTCCATATTAATCCGCTAAATAGTTGTCACCCTAGGCACACGCTGCAGCTAATTGAGCAGGTAGGTTTAGAGGTATAATTATTTAACGGGGAGTTTTTTCTTCAGTGTCAGGATGAAAGGTATTCCCAAAAATTCTTGTCAAATCAATAGTTCTGTGTCTTGAGTGATCATTTGTCTTTATTATCTAAGTACTGTAATAATTGAATGCATGTGCGTCCCACTGCTGTCATACTTCCTGGAAGGCAGTCGTGGGAAAATGTAGTAACCGGTTCCTATTTAGTTAATAGAGTTGTACTGGTTGTGCTCTTCATAGACCAAGGAGGACTTCCCGGGAGACCTGGAAAGGAGAGATCGAAAACAAATCTGGGGGTGCTGTTCCGCACCACAAATAAAGACCTAAGGGAAAGCTGTGGGTTTGGATCCACACTCCGAGAGACAATGGGAGGATTGTGGCGTACCGCTCCCTGATGGAGAACTGATGAACCCCGCTTTGCCCTACCAATGAACCCCACTTTGCCCTACTTGCCCTCGATAGAAAGTTTCAGTAGAGTCGGGGGAGGGGGGTATTTGTGGGATACAATGACCTACTCGGCAGAATGCCCATTCATTACCAAGCTGCACTTCTGCAGTTAACAGCAAAATGGCTGTGCTGGATCTTCAAAATGGCGTTTTGCAGCTATAAAATGATGGCTGCATCATCTTGCCATACTACTATTGGGCAAGTTGGAACAGAGCGCGCACTGAGAAAGGCCGCCAGTATGTGTTCTTGTGTGCCCCAAAAGAAGCGAATTGAAAAGCAATGCTGCTTGAAAACATTTCCCATTGAAAAGGAATATTTTACATTGAAAGGATGCTGCCCTGATGCTATTTTCATCTATTCAACATCACATTGCTTTTATCAATGAAGCCCTGCCATGCTCATCCATATCCAGATTGTGCTCTAGCAGAAGAGAGCATTATCCCTACATGACGGGCTGTGGGAAGGTTGGATTCTGATTTTGTTTATCTCATATCCCTGACTCCTTGCTGCTTCTTTCTAGCCACTCCAAATTCGATTAATTGGGGTTTGGGAGAACATTGCAGGGGGAAATCTTAACTCATGTGCTATCTACCCGTATTTCGAAAGTAGTCCTATTCATCTGTGCTTTGGATGTGTTCTAGTAGGAGGTTAACCAAGTATATTTCTTCAACTTACATTGTAATTTTTACCCCATTGGTGATTGCTGCCCAATATTAAAATTTGTGTGATTTCTTTGAATTTTAAAATAAATATTGCATTCAAATGGATTGTGTCCTCCCACGTATTCCTCCTTTTAGATATATCCTTACCTTTAGGGTTCGCCTCCAAAGAAATGTTCTCTCTCCAGCAGGGGGCGCTCCACTCGAGGCCGCGGCATCGATGTCCCTCGGCGGCATCCGTAGAGCACCGACGTTATCCCCCATATAAGAGCCTCGAGCGTGCCCGTTGGCTTCAGTTCCGTTTTTCCGTTAGCTTCGCTTCGGATCTAGTGAAACGGCGCTTCAGTATTTTGTGAGAAAAAGCGATGTTGTCTTTGAACCCTTCCACACCGAAGACAGGCTTTAAAAAATGCCTAACATGTGGAAAGAAAATGTCCCTGACGGATCCACAAAAGAACTGTCTATGGTGCCTCGGTCCCGACCACCGTACGGAAGACTGTGGTTCGTGCCAGTCGATGACCCACAAAGCCCTAAAAGAGCGTAGCGGTAAACTCGCGATGGGGAGGGTGTTTCGAAGTCCACTTTAAAAAAGAGACTCGGATGAGTCTTCGAAGTCATATGATAAAAAACATCATTCGAGAAGTAGATTGAGGAAGTCTTCTTCTTCTTCTTCGTCTTCTAAGAAGGCTAAGAAGAGACGGCATCGATCTCCCTCATCCTCTTCGGCATCTTTGGAAGAGGTTATCACATGTCCATCTAAACATGACTCTCCGAGAAAATGGGAAGCTTTTCAAGTTTCCATGCTGAAATTTTTTGACAACGCGGCCTAGACCCCCTAAGAAAAAATCTAAAGAAGACCATGCTCCTGCTCATAAGAAAAGTGACAGAGAAAGGTCCAAAACAAGAAAGGCTGATAAAAAGACATTGAGAACGTCATCGAGAGACTCTTCTCGATCACCTCATAAGTCAGATCCTTCGGTGCATAAATCAAAGGCAGAGGGAAATAAAATGGCGTCGCAAGATCATACGCCATCGAAGTCGACATCGACGCCGTCGAAGACTTCGAAGCTCCTCAAGTCGACAACTCCCTCGAAGGAAACTACGGCGAGCTCGAAGACCATGAAAGCTCCTTCGATGGTTTCCATGGCTTCCTCGACAATTACATCGAGGTCTTCGAAAGTTTCTTCGACTATGTCGAAGGAAGTGATTAAAACTTCGGCGCCATCAACGCTTTCGGCAACGCCCAAACCTTTAATAAAGGAAAGACCTGTAATGCCTGAAAAGGTTTTTCATCCTGAGAGTCGACATGATTTTTTCGGGACCATGTCATCCATCTATGAGGGAGACTCATCAGAAGAGGAGGAAGTAACCTCTGCTGGTGTTAAATTTGGCACAAGATCTGTCCCAGAGGAATTAATTAATCCTCAATCAAGAATTCAAGATCTGCAAGAATGTTTGCAAACAGCAAGTGGCCTGGATACTTCTCCAGAGTATGAATTTGACAAACCAGACCAATCGGAACAGGTTGATACGAGTTATAGAAGACTCATGAGCAGAGTTACAAAATGTATGGGGTGGGGTAGGAGTTCACCAGTCAGTCATGATGATGACATGACGGATATATTATCTGTAACACCCCAACAAGACCCCATTCTACCATTTCATATTGCTTTACAAAGAAGGGTTAGTTCTGCATGGGAACATCCTGAAGCCATAGGCGCAGTAAATAGAAAGTTTGTGGCAAAATATAGACCTTGTACATCTGATCCGGAATACCTCAGCAAACATCCAACTCCGGAAAGCTTAGTAGTACAGGCAGCCACTTCCACAAAGAATGCGTCATACCCTACAATCCCTCCTGATAGGGACGATAAAAACGTGGATGCATGGTCTAGGAAAATCTTCACATCTGGCAGTATGGCTTTGAAGTCTACTAATGTGACCTGTACCTTGGCAAGATTCACATAGACCCTGTGTGACTGCATGTCGACGGCAGCTGAACACATCCCAGAAAGTGAAGAACGTGATGGCTTTCTAGCTGTTATAAGGGATGGAAAGGAGGCTTCGGGAGAATTCCTTCAATCAGGATTGGACACAGCTGACCGTATCGGCAGGTCCATGGTGACTAGCACAGTGCTACGTAGATTTGCGTGGCTAAGAAAGTCTGGGTTTGCTCCTGATGTGCAATCCAGACTTCTTAATATGCCCTTTGATGGCTCAAGGTTGTTCGGTAGCAAGGCAGATGAAAGTTTGGAGAAGCGACAGACCTCCAAAGCGGCGGCAAAATCTCTGTGCCGCTATAAGACAACCTCAGCAACGCCCTTAGACAGGCTCATCTTCCTGGAAGGGTCATCCTTTTCGATATTATTCCTCAATTGGAAGAGGGCAGGCCAATCGGAGAGGTCAAAGAAAATTTCCTCGGGGACGAGGAAAAGATGCTAGATCAGCCCCAGCAACGGCATCTGTACCATCAGCCGCTGCTGCAGCTGCCGCAAAACCACTCTGAGGTTTTGACCTACAAGACCCCGGTTGGAGGCAGAATTTCACAGCATCTCGAAGAATGGCGGGGCATTACTTCAGATGCTTGGGCACTGCAAACAGTAACCCAAGGTTACTGCCTTCCTTTTCTAAAGAAACCTCAGAATCATCCTCCGGAATACAACTCTGCCAAGCATCTGGATCCGCTCCTGTTGCAGAAAGTTTTAACCCTGCTACAGAAAGGTGCAATAGAACATGTACCTGTAGCGGAGAGGAACAAGGGTTGGTATTCCCCATACTTCATTCCAAAGAAAGTCTGAGGACTGAGACCCATCTTGGACTTGAGAAACTTGAACAAGTTCCTAAGGAAGGACAAATTCAAGATGGTCACACTTTCTCAGATCTTTCAGGCTCTCCAACTCCAGGACTGGTTAGTATCATTGGACCTTCAGGATGCTTACTTCCATGTTCCAATCCATCTCAAGCACAGAAAGTACCTGAGGTTTGCGATTGGCAATTCTCACTATCAGTTTCGAGTTCTGCCATTTGGGTTGATCTCTGCCCCAAGAGTTTTCACCAAGTTGATGGTGGTGGTGACAGCGAGTCTCAGGAGAGGGGGGATTCATATCTACCCCTATCTGGACGATTGGATGATCAGGGCACATTCTCCAGAACAAGCCCTGGATCACCTGTCCAACACTTGTCACTTCCTTCACAAACTAGGTTTTTCTCTGAATTTAAAAAAGTCAAACATGATACCATCACAGAAGCTCCAGTTTATAGGAGCAGTCCTGGATACCTGTTCGGGCAAAGCCTCGCCTCCCGAAGAGAGAGCTCACCACATTCTGCAGATGATAACAAAATTCCAGAATGCCCAGCATCTTCCGGCCTTCGATTTTCTCAGGTTGCTCGGTCTGATGGCGTCCTGCATTTTTCTGGTGCCAGAAGCCAGATGGCGAATCAGATCTCTTCAATGGGCTCTCAGAACTCAATGGTCCCAATTCTCAGGGGAAATGTCGGATCTACTGCAGGTCCCAGCCCAAGTAGCACAGGTTCTACAATGGTGTGCTTGCAGACATCATATCCTCAGAGGAGAATCTTTTTGTCATCCATGGCTGGAGATAACAGTAGTGACGGACGCCTCGCTTACGGGGTGGGGAGCCCATATCAACGATCTGACAATCAGCGGACGTTGGTCTCCATCGGAGTCCAAACTACACATCAATCTTTTGGAGTTGAGGGCAATCAGACTAGCGCTGAAGGCCTTCCTGCCCTCTGTACGGGGAAAGAATGTTCTGATAATGACAGACAACACATTGGCCATGTACAACCTCAACAAGAGAGGAGGAATGGGGTCACTACCGTTGTGCAGAGAGGCGATGCAACTCTGGTTCTGGGCAATGTTAAGCAGAAACCGGTGCAGTTCCCTCTGGGACCACTGCAAAAGATTTAAGATTACAGGTGTTGGCAGTAAACCCACTTGGTAGCAGTCTGTACCACACAGATTCACTGTGGTAGCTGTGGCTGAGCAGTCAGACTTCCCTCAAGAAGAGTTAGGCAGTATATAGAGGATACAGGATAGGTACAGAGGCACAGTAGTACAAGCAAACACTGACCAGAGCTAGGTGTAAAAGTATATACTTATTTATTTTAAAGGCACACTCATAAATTACACTAGCACAGAAAAAGGTAAGTAAGTCAAAACACAGTCACTATTACTTATATGTACATCCCTAGTCATTTGTTGGACAAGTCTAAGTTAACACCACTTATTTCCAAACAGAGGTGAGCGCTTAACTTCAGATGGCACTCCAACAAGTTATTAGAAAAGGGAGGGAAAAAGCAGAAGTAATGAAAGCAGCAAGGTAAAACACTTTTCACATAAGGTTAGCAAAGGCGGTCCACTGTGGAACAAGGAGAATTGGTTCGTGGCCCGCTTTAGAGAGAGCCAGGCGAAAATATGCCCAAGATCACACAATGTCACAAGTCTTTGCAGGTGAGTAGAAAAGGTTTTACTGAGTTTAGAAAAAGTTTAGTTAGGGTGTCCCAGGCTTACCCAGGGTCGAGAGCCGAGGGCTAAATCTACCCCGTACAATCGGTGGCAAGGGAAGCCGGGCGGAACACAGTACCTTTAAAAGTGGAAAGGATCCTCCAGCGGTGGTAGTTGTTCCTGGTAGTGGGTGCAAGTCGCGGCGTCGTCCAGAGGAAGAGGTGATCTCGACGTGGAGGAAAGCTGCAGGTGTTGCACTACCAGGGATGAGACCAGCCGTGGAGTTTTCCGGTCACAAAGGATTTTACCCCTCTTTCGCGGTTGAGGTAAAAAGTGGTATCCCGGTTGCCGGGGTGCTTGGCACAGGCAAGGCGGCCACGAGATGCTTCGGGACGGTGAAAAGAAGGCAGCAACTGATTGTCCCCACCAGTTAAGGGAAGGAGACTCTCCGGCGGGAGATCTCCTCTGTCGTCGGAAAAAGTGGTGAGACGGTTCTGCAGGGCTTCACCGGTGGTGTCGTCTTGGCAGGTCGTCTCGGCTTCTCCCTCTTCGGCTTCTTAGGTCCTGTGGCGACTTCTGAAGAACCAGTCCCAAAAACCCTGCTTTTATGCAGCAAACCCCCATTCATACAGCCTAGCTGTCACTCAAACATGCTAAGTGGTGAGCGGGGTGGCTCACCACTTGGGCCAATCACACCAGAGTGCGACATGAGTTGGCAAGGCAACTCGGTCCAGGGTGCCTAAACCCCCTCCCACACCCCCTGTGGTACCCAGACAGAATGGCACCACTGTGGAGGGCTTCTGTGCAGAAGCCCGCCAAAAGTGGAACAAAGGCTCGACTCGGGTTCAGGGTTACTGAAGTGAACCTAGACGCCATTTTGGCGGCGAGTTCTGGCAAAAAATCCCAACCGGTGAATTTATATTAAATAAATAAACTGCCGGTATCTTTAACATTGCACCAAAAAGTGGTGCATTAAAAACAATGGGAAATCCCATTGGGAAATATTTCGGTGGAATATTTCCGTGGTATCCACTGCCACCAGCCAGAACTCGGCGAGGGGGGAGGGGACAGTACCCCCTCGACAACAGACCCAGGGGCAATCTAAATGCCCCTACCAGTACTTCCACAGTAAGGTGGTTTGTACTGGTTTAGTTCCTAAGTTAAGACTAGTAAAGTCAATGGTGACTTTACAGAACCAGGGAGACAGTAGTCGGTCCCAGGGTGTGGAGTCTATGTTTGGGGGTCTCTATGACACCCCTGTGTTACTGCACTGAGGGTGCTGTGTAACACACATTCAAAAACCAATGATAGCCTATGGGGAAAAAATACCCCCTAGCCCATAACCACATAGCAAGTCACAGAAACACTCTCAAATCATGTCCAAGAGTGAGGGTAAAAGAGTCTCACTCTTGGCAGGAGAAAAAAAATAAACCCCAAAAATCCAGCAAAGCTGCTGGGGGACTCACTAGGTTAGGAAATTCAGCCTAAACAGAGAATTCTCCCTAACAGGCAATACAAGAAGGGATCTCTCTATCAGCAATTCATCTAGCCGGAGAGCAAAACACAACAGTTGACGCTCTGAGCAGGCAGAGCGCAGTCTCTCACGAGTGGGAGATGGCTCAGGAAGTCATTCAAGAGACCTTCGCCCTCTGGGGAACCCTTCGAGTGGATCTGTTCGCGACCAGGGCCAACCAGAAGTGCGAACTGTACTGCTCAAGGGAATTTTCCCCAAAGGAGCTCTAGGGGACGCGTTTGTGGTGGAATGGGAGTTTCCACTTCTGTATGCGTTTCCTCCAATCCCTGTGATCCCTCAAGTAATCAGGCGGTTGAGGAAGTTCGGGAAAACCATGATCCTAATTGCCCCGGATTGGGCCAGGAGAATGTGGTACCCGGACCTTCTCGACATGTCCATCTGCCCTCCAATACGTCTTCCAAGATGAGAGGATCTTCTCTCGCTACAGGAAGGTCAACACACTCAACCTTCAGGCATGGCTTCTGAAAGGCTGAGATAGAAGGATTGGGATCTTCCGGATGACCTGATGGAGATTTTGCTTTCAGACAGAAGGCCAGCAACCAAATCAAATCTCTGTATCGGTGTCGTTGGAATAAGTTCAGTAGCTGGTGCAGAGAAAAGAATGTGGACCCATTTCAATGTAATATCCCCACAATTTTATCTTTTCTGTTACATTTAGCCAATCTGGGCCTCCAGGTTGGGACGATAAAGGGATACTTAGTAGCGCTATCCATCTTTAAGCGCTCTTCCAAAGAAGAATCTTACTTTAAAATACCCTTGATAATTCAATTCCTAAAAGGTTTAAATAATGTTTTTCCCCCAATACCTTTCCAGGTTCCAGTGTGGGATCTAAACTTGATTCTAACATTTCTCAAATGTGTTCCATTTGAGCCTTTACATTCTTGTCCACTAAGGCTCCTTACGTTGAAAACAATACTCCTTGTAGCATTGACATCAGCCCGCAGGGTAAGTGAGTTGCATGGGCTTTCGAGCAGTCCTCCTCACACCATCTTTTATTCTTAGGGTTAAACCTTCTTTTTTGCCAAAGATTGTTTCGGATTTTCCTCTGTCACAGAAAATAACTACATTTTACCCTCCTCCTCATGCAAGCAAGGAAGAGGAGCGACTTCATAGACTAGATCCCTGGAGAGCTCTTAGTTTTTACATCTCAAGATTTGCAAATATTCGTCAGTGTGATCAACTTAAACTGGGCCTTCCGGTAACTAAACAAACATTATCCAGATGGATAATTTTAGCCATAACAGAATGTTACAGATTGGCGGGAAAAGAACCACCTGATGGACTAAGAGGTCATTTGACCAGGGGCATGGCAATTAATAGCACTAAAAAGGGGTGTCCCTGTGCAAGAGATTTGTGCAGCAGCCACATGGTCATCTATGTACACCTTTATAAAACATTATGCATTGGATTTCTTCTCAAGGAGGTCTGTTTGCGAAATCTGTACTACATTCTGTACACGATTAGAAACTCCCACCTCCAATACAAAACTGCTTTGGGAGTCTATCTAAGATGAGGAATACGTGGGAGGACACAATCCATTCGAAGAACAAGTTACTTACCAACTGTAGCGTTCTTTCGATTGGATGTTCCTCCCACGTATTCCTCATCGACCCTCCCATCCTAGCCCCACAGTACAGTTTACGTGAATTACACTCCACTCTTTTAGGGCTGGGGTCAAAAGAGGCATGTCATTGACTATCAAAATCCATGGACGATGATGTACGAAAAAACAGAACTGAATCCAACGGGTGCGCTCGAGGCTCTTATACAGGGGATGATGTTGGTGCTCGACGGACGCCGCCGAGGGACATCGACGCTGCGGCCTCGAGTGGCGCGCCCCCTGCTGGAGAGAGAGAAAACATTTTCCGAGGAGAAACCTAAAGGTAAGAATATATCTAAGATGAGGAATACGTGGGAGGAACATCCAATCAAGAGAACGTTACAGTTGGTAAGTAACTTGTTGTTCTCACCAACCAGCCTGGTTCATGGCCATTGTGACCTGGGGTATTTGAAAAAGGGAGTGAGAGACGGGTTGTGTGCCAGCTCAATTTGAATAAGCAGAAAAATAAAGAGAAGGCATTTCAATTGCGCTCTACCTCCTAGGCTAAGACCAAGGGTCCTGGTCCGGTGTGTGTGTCGCCCGATTGAAATCTTTAACACTCCTTGGAGAATGCTTATTCCATCACCCCTTTCTTTTCTCGCCCATCTGCCCTTTTGAAATACAGTGGAAAAAACCTCATTTAAATTTTGCCTCTTCTGCCACTGAAAATTCCTGTAGAAGGACATGCACATAGTGTGCAATCACTGTCTTCCAAGGGATTGCGCCGAAAAGGATTGTTAATCATGTACACTTTTTTAGCCTAACACCCTAAAGGCGGACCAAATGCTGGGCCGCTTATGCCATGCAGGCCGGGGTCTCCATCGACGTGATGCAAGACTCCATCGAGGGCAGTATCTAGATCATGAGTGACACTGGGGGTGAGAGGGGTCCGTCGGAACCCCAGATGTGGGCCCCCGACTCCAAGAAGCAGGCTGGTGTTTCTGTGATTAAGACACCCGTCGGCCAAGGCATGTACAAACACACGGCACCGTCGAATGTTGAGGCTCATACAGTGTCTAGGGTTTTTCACTGTCCTCTGGGCCATCATGCATGCTTTTGAAAGTTCCTCAAAGCCGAAAGAGAAAGTTGGTTCGGGCACCGCACATAAAAAGGCCCTCTTTTCACGTGCAATTAGGCAGTGAAAGGCGTGTCGACGTCCCATAAGAAAACGCTGAAAATGCAACAAATAAGAAACACGTCAGTGCTTCTCTGCTTAGGGCAAGGTTGCCGAGTTCCATTTTACGAAGCCCTTGCCCCCAAAAAAACAGGACAGGGTTTTCCATCCCCTTAGGCACTCTCTCAGGGGGCATGCGCCACAAGGAGGCCACTCCCTCCTAGGCCTGCCCTATTAAGGATGTTGCTCCCACCCAGGTCACCCATGTAATGTCAGGCTTAACGCCCCATGCGAATATACACCTGAACAATTTAACAAGATTATAAGGAGAATGTCTTTTTTTTGTGGACTTTATGGACAGACATCCTGACCAATTAACAATGCTTAAAGATGCCTCACAGTTGGGGGCATCAGCACTGCCACCCTCTGTCAAAAAGTATCGTCTTGAGCAACAGCCTAGCACCTCTGCTCTAGGCACTCCGGCCTCGACGTTCCAAGACACTTCTCAAACATACCAAGATCCCTCTCCGGAGCTGTATGATGACGACCAAGCAGACCTAGGGTATCAAGGGGACCTCTATGCCCAAGGCCAGTTTTATGACAATGATGACATTTATGTGATTCAGTCGACAGACCTCCAGGAGCAGCCGGTAGAAGATTTGCCTATTGACAATCAACTCCAGTACAATGAACTGCTACTAAAGGTGGCCCAGCATTTTTATACGGACACTCGGGCAGCACAGGTTGACGAGGAATTTGTGGAAGATATTCTGGGGGACAAGAGGTCCACCACCCAGTTTATACCACTCCTGCAGTCTGCCCAGAGACGTATCCAACCATCCCTACTGGAGCCTAGTCTCACTAGGGCTGTCCACCCTAGAATAGAGAAGCTATTCAGGCTCATGCCCACAGACCCTCTGTATATCAGAGGTCAGCTCAAGCCAGATTAACTAGTGGTCACCACCACCAAGAAAAGGACGGGCACTCCCATGGCATCAGCGGAAGCCCCGCCAGACAAGGAGAACAAAAGATGTATACTTTCGGGAAAAAGGTTACCTCTTCTGCAGCATACCAGACCAGATTCGCTTACACTAGTTTGTTAGCTAGTTACGGCTGCCACAAATGGGATGGTCTGGAATGCCAAATAGAAGCCGTCCCAGAACCACTAATGGCTCAATTACTGAAGACTATCTCGGAAGGCAAGCAGATCTCAAACTGCATCCTAAAGAATAACATTGATGCTGCAGATAATGCAGGACACATAATTGCAAAAGGAATGATCATCAAGCGCCATGATTGGCTTAGACAAGCTAGAGACTCAAGCAACCTTCTTAAACATGCCAGTGGAGCCAAATGTGTTATTCTGAAAGGCCATAGAAGATGCCCTGAAGAGTGCCAAGGAGGTGTCCAGTCTAAAATCCCTTGGACAATTGACAAACCCTATTCCAACGGGGCGCTCCAAACTCTAAGAGATTTCGGGGGCCAGGGTGCGCAATGTTTCTCAGGCTACTCTCAAGGCGGACAGTCCTCGTCTTGGGACCAGTCACAAGGTCAAGGGTCCCCGTCCAATTTTCAAAGAGGAAATGGAAGGGGCAGAACCTCACCAACAATTACATGCCGTTGCAGGTCCCCTCCCATGCCACTCAGTAGGAGGCCGCATTTCTCACTTCACCAACACATGGGAAGGGTTAACATTGGACAAGTGGGTCTTGTCCACCGTGGCAGGCGGGTATTCTATCAAGTTGCTACAAAAACCACCCTAACGCCCACCGAGACAGAAGAAAATGACAGCAGAAAAACAAAGCATACTGCTGGAGGAAATAAAGGCGCGCTGCTCAAGAATGACGCCATAGAGATTGTCCCGGCAAACGAGTTAAAGCAGGGTATTTATTCAGCTTACTTTCTTGTGCCAAAGAAAGACCTTACCATGCACCCAATATTAGATCTGCGTCCTGCGAACAAAAACATTTCGTATGACCATGCTCCAGGAGGTGATTCCACTCCTAAAACAGGGAGACTACATGGCAACATTGGACACCCTTCGCAAAGAAAATACCTGCGTTTCAGGATGGCGGGAGTACTCTACCAGTTCAAGGTACTCCCATTCGGCATTGCCTCAGCACCAAGAGTATTCACAAAGGTGCTATGCAGTAGTGGCAGCAAACCTGTGCAAAAAGTCCATCACAGTATACCCTTATCTGGACGACTGGCTAAGCACTGGGGAAACTCCTCAAATTTGCAAATTAAATACGCAAAAGACAATACACATTCTCTTCAATCTAGGGTTCTCCCATAAACGAGAAGAAATCTAGTCCCCAGCCAAATAAAACCATTTCTAGGGGCTATCCTAAACACAAGAGAGGATCTGGCATTCCCCTCAAACGAGAGGGTACAGAATATGCTGTTGCAGGTACCTCACTGCAGTCGGTCGCTAAATAACTATGCAAAGCTTGCTCGAGATGGCTTCATGCATTCACCTGGTTCCACACGCGCGCCTGCGTCCAATGCAGGAATGGTTAGCGAACAGTGGTCTCAGGCAATCACAGTGGGATTATCTAGTGGTTGTTTCGCTAACCCTGGGTCAGGCTCTTCACTGGTGGTCCAAGGACAACCTGTTGAAACAAAATCTTTTTTCTGCTCTCCTCCTCCACAAGCGATCCTAACTACAGACGCCTCACTCGCTGGATAGGGGGCCCACTTCCTCCATCACACAGCCCACGGCCAGTGGACACAAGTTACTGCCCAAAGACATATCAACTTCCTGAAACTCTTGGCAGTCCTCAAGGCTCTTCAGGCCTTTCAGCAACATATCAAGGGTCAAACAGTGCAGGTCCTCACAGACAGAACCACAGCCATGTGCTATCTGAACAAGCAAGGAGGCACATACTCTAAAAGTCTACCAAAGCTCTCCCAAAAAATATGGAAGTGGGCACTGAAGCAGAACATTTTCCTAACATCTTAATATGTTACAGGGGAACTCAGTTCTCTGGCAGACACCCTTTACCAGAAGAACACGAGTGGCAACTCGACAGATATCTCAGACAGAATATTCTCACTATGGGGTCACCTCTTCCCCCCCCCCCCCAACCCCCAATAGACGTGTTTGCCACAAACCTAAACGCTCACTGCCCAGATTTCGCATCCAGATTTCCCCAACCAGGGTCCAATGGGTACTGGTCAGGGACATTTGCTTATGCTTTTCCCCGACACCACTCCTGCACAAGATAGTGCACAAGATGCACCAGGAAAAAGTAACACTGATCCTGGTAGCACCTTTGTGGGTGAGACGGCTTTTGCTCTGTCTCTGCTCCAGGTGGTGATGTGCAACCCAATCACGCTCCTGTGCCCATACAACAGGTTGACACAACAAAAAGGGGCATCCCTCCACCCACGCGCCCAATCTATGAACCTAGCAGCTTGGCTCCTGAAGTCATAGAGTTTGACACCTTAAATCTTCCACAAAGGTGTATGGATATCCTTAAAGAGGCACACAAACCCGAAACCAGGCACTGCTATTTTAATAGGTGGAAGAGAATTGTGATATGGGGCACATCACAATCACTAAACCCATTAGAATGTACTCCATCTAACATTGTACACTACATGTTTTACCTACTAGACTCCGGCCTAGTATTTAATTCAATAAAAGTGCCTATGGCGGCCCTGTCTGCTTACACCACCTCACAGAATGGAAGGGGTAAATAGGCTATCCCCCCAATTTCCAACCCTCCTCCATGTTGAGATCTCACATTGTGCTCTCCAAGCTCATGGGTCCACCCTTTGAGCCTATGCACAAGGCCAGCCTAAAGCATCTTACTTGCAAGACAGCATTCCTAGTAACTATCACCGCCATAAGATGAGTCAGTGAGCTACAGGCTTTGTCTGTACAAGACCCCTTTTTCATTATACACACGGACAAGGCTGTCCTCGGAACACATCCTAGGTTCTAACCCAAGTTCATTTCAAAGTTCCATGTAAACCAATCCATAGAACTTCCTACCTTCTTTCAAAATCCATCAAACTCAGCAGAAATAAGCCTCCATACACTTGATGTACGGAGGGCGGTCTTGTACTATGGGAACAAAACCTCTACGGAAAACAGACCAACTCTTTGTCTCCATAGCGCCTGGTAGAAAGGGGCGATCACATGTCAAAGAACGCCATCTCCAGATGGATAGTCAAGTGCATACAGCTCTGCTAATCCCTATCCAAGAAAGCTTTCTTTCCCCCCTAGGGCATACTCTGCCAGAGGTACAGGAGCTACCTTAGCTTTCATTGCAAACGTCCCTCTAGACGCCATCTGCAAGGCTGCTACATGGAGTTCCATCCATACGTTCACACAGCATTACTGCATTTACACACACTCTAAAGAAGATTCACAGGTGGGGTAAGCAGCCCTAAAATATCTTTGCTGGTGTACCTTCTAACTTTCCACCTCCTTCTCCAGATACTGCTCGCTAATCTATGCAGAGCATGTGATCTAAGATGATCCACAAGCTCCAGAAGGGATACATTACTCACCGTAATCTTATTTCTGGTGCTTGTATCTGCTTAGATTCACATGCGCTGCCCTTCCTCCCCTACTGGAGTAGAAGGAGCATGTATGTTTTCTAGGTTATCACTGTTATTCCTACACCCCGTCCCCTTTCTTCCATACTTGTGGGACATTCCGTCCTTCGGGACGGGACCAGAGTACTTTTATAAAAAAGCATTAAACACTTTTGATTTTTGGCCTTTTATTTTTACACGGGGTACCGCACGTGGCTGTAACCCGCCCTCCTGAGCTCTGCTCCACGCATCGCCCTTCAGTCCTTTTTTTCACGCGGTCGGGACTCGACCCACTAGGATCACCAGGAATTTTTCTTTTTATTTCCTTCCTGCTCCGGTTCCACGGTCATCTAGTCCTCCATCGATGCCGGAGCGTCTGGGATTTGTGCAAAAGTTTTGCGAGGGCGCATCCCTGCTCTCTCTGCCCCGGAGCATAGCTGGTATTAGTGCTTCTATTGCGATTCCCTCTCCGTCCGGGTACTCATTCGTCTTCTTCGGTGGGAGGAAGTATTTCAGCGCGTTCCTCCTCCTCATTTACAGCTTTTCATCGACGAAAAGAAGAAACGCCCGGTAAGTTCTTCACTTTTTAGGTCGCCCGGCCAGGGGACTGCTTCCTGGTGTCTTCCAGGACCGGGAAGGGCTTGAGTAGCCCTGTCACCCTGAGGTGCCCCACAAAGGGCCTAATAGGCACACCTGAGTTGTCTCAGAGGGGGTCCCATGCAATGGACCTGCCAAAACCAGACACTGTTCCGAGGTTCACTGTTTGGGTGCTAAATTTCAGCTCAGTTCTTCTGTGGCTCTGGATACCGGGTTTCGCCCTGAGGTCTGTATTTCTAGAGCTTGCCACACAGATACTGGGATATGCCAGGGGTACGCCCCGAGGTCTGCGTTTGTTGAGCTTATCACACCGAGTCACGGCTCGGGCCCCTCTTGAGGGACCTATTCATCCCGGGTTGAAATCTTGGGGCTAATTCCAGCACCGACAGAATCAAGGGATCCTCTTTGAAGTTCTTGTCGGTGAGGTACTGTCCCACGCTCAGGGTCGTGGTGGTACTGGTTCTGTCGAGGGGGGGCAAAGAGGGCGGTCACAGACCACAGCCTTCAAGTCCTGGCTCTGCGGAGGTTCCTCCACCGGGCGCTAATTCTGGGGCAGTTCCTAAGATGTCCAGTAAACATCCAAGACCTGCCAGCACTGGCTCAGCCGAGGATCCTTGTTTCAAGGCTAAAGTGTTACTTAAGCCCATCTCTCCCCTGAGGAGACAATTGCCTCATCTTCGCATGTGACGCAGTTCTCCTGAGGTCTCGACAAAATGGCGGCCCAACCTCCATCGTCCACGGTGGCCATTTTGGATACCTCTTACACCAACGTTTCCGACGTCTGGTGCTGGGAGCATTTCTTTTGGGGCTGAGCAGCCTTTTCCACACTATGTGGACAATAAAAAAGCCCATTCCGTCCTTCATTCGACTGGCGTGCGCGGGCACCGCTGCCTCAAAGTCTTGCTCCCTCCTGGTTATGCACCACTGATCTATGTGGATCCGGCCAGTGGTGGGCCCTCCTGGCAACCATCCTCCTTTTGTTCTTTGGGGTCTGCCCCTCACAAGCGGCCTCTGCCTGTTCCAGCACAAAAACCTTTGTCTGAAGATGCGTTTTTTTGGGAAGTTTCAGATGCTCATGCACATTGACCCCATGAGGGCGTATTCCAAGGGTCTTTTCAGAGAAATATACCCTGAACCTCCTATCCCACTTTCTGCCCTGGCTGTTCCTACGCAGGTCCCAGTGGCACCACCACCTCCACCGCTTCCTGTCGGACCTACTCCACCACTCCCTCCTCTGTCCATGCTGTCTCCTATAGAGAAGACACTGGCAGAGCGGGATAACACCTTAAAACCTGAGGCACTACGCGCGGTGGACCATTCTTCTGTTCCCGCTTCACTGGATGAGCCTCCAGTGAATTAGGATAGCGATGAGCAGCCCTGCTTTGTTGGAGCATTCCATGACCGTGTCCTGGATATGATGGCCCTGCTTGATATTCCAGTACCTGAGGTCCCCACTCCACAGGAGGGTATCTAGTCATTCCATCGAATGCTAGTTCATCTAACACCACTCCATAGAATTATATGCAACGAAAATCCTTACCATCGTTGACTATAATTCAATGGTAGTATCGAAATGAGTAATATTTGTTTTTTTGCAGTAGGGTTACGTTAGGGTTAGGGTTGGGGTTACGGTTAGATTAAGGGTTACATTCGGGTTAGGATTGGGTGTGGGGAATGTGGGGGCTGAAGGGGGCAACCCCCTCCCACCCCTCTCCCCAATATACAAAAAAAAAAACATTAAAACGTTACAAGGAGCTGGCCAGTGCTGAAATTTCAGGACTGGCCAGCTCCATGTGACGTTTTAACATTACAAAAAAATGCATTGAAATGCTATCTTTTACAAGTAAAAGTGCATTTCCATTGAAACCAATGGATTTATATTCTCGGTCAACTGGGTTAGATGCAAAAGCCCTTTTACATGTAATGGATAACCTGTCGATGCATTGGAAGACGATGCTTTGATTTAGAAGCTGTGGCATTTCGATGCTACAGTTTCGATGTAAAGACCATAAACCCACAGGTCCGGTCACCTCAGGAGCGCACTGGCCTGTTCCTCCAGAAGGATGTCTTGGCTAAGGCCTGGAAGGTCTGGGATAAACCCCATACCGGGCTACACCTCAACAAGAGGATTGGTGCTCGGTACAAGCTTCACGCCTAGGAGGAGATAGCCTTATCGGCTTGTCTGCTCCCTTCGTCAACAGTCGTGGCTGCAGCCACTCTCCAGTCCAAGCCGGCCTCTGCATCTTCCACGGCAGCGGCCCAGATCCTTTCCAAAGAGGATAAGCTTCTGGGCGCCTTGGGCAAGAAAGTCTTTGCTAATTCGGCGCTCCAACTTCATCAGGCTAACACTGAGCTGATCTTGGTAGCAGCCAATCTGAGGCTGTGGAAAGAGCTAGAGGGCGCCCTCCGCTGCCATGGCTGCCTGCCTGGCGGGGTGGGCCCAACGCTTCGTCGAACGGTCCTTAAGTGTCTTAGGTTTAAACCTACTACACGCTCTGCAGTTCGCTTCGGGGTGGTTCCTCGGGAAGCAGAGATTGCACGTGGCGTGCCTGTCGACCCAAGGGTATTTGCGATTGCACTTGGGGCAGAATTGAAAGGGGTACCCTCCATACGCACCTTGAGGCAGCGGGCTGTTAAGTGTAGGAAATGTATAAGGTGTACCTATATACCAAGAGTGTCGAGTATGTCCAACCCCCCACTCTCCCTACTTGCAGGGCCGAGGCCAGAGGCCTTCCAAGGCCCGGGCCGAGGCCAGAGGCCTTCCGAGGCCCGGGCCGAGGCCAGAGGCCTTCCGAGGCCCAAATCTGTCGTGCAGCAGCCGATAGTCGATTTCTTCTCCAGCCGGCGTCGAGTGTCGAAGTTCGACTTTGGGATGGGGAAGGACGTCAATTAATCAATATTTTAGCAAAAGTATGGCTAAGGCCAGGGGACTCCGCAAAATGCTTCCGACCAGTATGGCGGAAAAAAACAATCTGAGGATCCTAGACGCGTGAAGGATCTTGGGTACAGTGGACATCACACTAGGGATAGTATTACTGGCACGCCCTGTGTCGACGCCCATTTTCGAGTTTCGAAAAACAAACTGTAATACTCCGCAGCTTCCACTAGATGTCGGCCTATGCACAGCATGTGATCTAAGCAGATTCCACAAGCCTCAGAAATATATATATATATTTATATATATATATATATATATATATATATGTGTTCATTTGAGCCAAGTCACACATTCCACAACGCCACCTAGTAGCCATCGATGTAAGTTCACCTCCAGTTCTGAGGCACAACGGCAAGGCATTGTGGGAATGCAAATTAACATGAATGCAAACCTTTAAATTGTTTTTGGCTATGAGGGCAGTGCTATTGTATACATAGCTTTATCAACCCAAGACAGACATTTTGTAAGGCTGTCAGGACAAATACATACCTGGTTTCACCCTTATTAGGGATCATCAGTGCAGTGTAGTCCTGACAGCCTTGTGGTTGGAGCATTTGCCCCCGACATAGATGAACAAGTTACTTCTTACCTGGTAACGTTCTTTCAATGGGATGTTCCTCCGACGTATTCCTTATCTTAATAGATCATCTCCAGCTTGCTGGCCTCAGATATATTTTTTCAGTAGAGGGCGCTGCGCGTCGACGTCCCTTGAGCCGATGTCCCTCGACAGCCTCCGTATCGGCGCTGCCGTCATCATGCGTATAAATAGACTCACGCAGCGTCCGTTGCTCAGTTCCGTTTTGACGTTTAACAGTTGCTTTACATGAATTGGTTATTGACCCTGAAGGAGCGTAAGCTGTAACCACAAGGGAAGTTTTACTGAGGGGATGGATGGGAGGGGCAATAAGGAATACGTTGGAGGAACATCCCATCAAAAGAACGTTACCAGGTAAGAAGTAACTTGTTCTTCGAAGGGATTGTGTCCTCCGACGTATTCCTTAGCTTGATAGACTCCCATAGCAGTGGTGTGTAATTGGAGGTGGGAGTAAAATTGCCATGTTTCCCTTCAAGAATGAACAGAGTGCAACACAGCTTTGCCAAATCTAGTCTCTTGGCTAGAGGAGGAATCCAGGTTGTAAAATTTGGTGAAAGTATGTGCAGATGACCATGTGGCAGCCGCACATATGTCTCGAATCGGTACCCCTCTTTGGAGGGCCGAAGAGGCTGCGATACCCCTGGTTGAATGAGCCCCAAGATTTTGAGGAGGCTCTTTCCCTGCCAGTTTGTAACATTCCAGAATGGCCAAAATAATCCATTTGGAAATGGTCTGTTTTCTTATCGGTAATCCCAATTTGTGCCCTGAGTAACCTACGAACAGTTGGTCTGCTTGCCTAATCCTAGCAAGTCTGCTGATGTAAAAGCTCAAAGCCCGCCTTGGGTCCAGCCTATGTAGCCTTTCTTCCTCTTTCCCCGGATGGGGAGGGGGATAGAATGAAGGTAAGGTAATCTTCTGAGTGATGTGGAATTCAGAAACCACCTTTGGGAGGAAATTAGGCTTCACTTGTAGGACAACTTTATCTTTATGAAAAATTGTATGAGGGGGTTTACAAGATAGAGCTTGTTATTCGCTCACCCTCCTAGCAGATGTCAATGCCACTAATAAAACAGTTATAAGGGTGAGAAATCTTAGCGAACAAGAGTGGAGTAATTCAAAAGGAGTACCCATCAGGAAATCTAAGATTAAATTTAAGTCCCATAAGGGAACTTGGAATGGTCTTGGAGGATAGACATTGGTTAATCCCTTCAGAAGAACAAGTTACTTCTTACCTTGTAACGTTCTTTCGATGGGATGTTCCTCCGACGTATTCCTTATCTTTGATAGATCATCTCCCAGCTTGCTGGCCTCGTAATTTTTTTTTCAGTAGAGGGCGGTGCGCGTCGACGTCCCTCGAGCCGATGTCCTTCGACAGCCTCTGTATCGGCGCCGACGTCATCACGCGTATAGACTCGCGCAGCGTCCGTTGCTCAGTTTCATTTTGACATTAACAGTTGTTTTATATGAATTGGTTATTGACCTTGAAGGAGTGTAAGCTGCAACCACAAGGGAAGTATTACTGCGGGGATGGATGGGAGGGGCGGTAAGGAATACGTCGGAGGAACATCCATTTGAAAGAACGCTACAAGGTAAGAAGTAACTTGTTCTTCGAAGGGATTGTGTCCTCCGACGTATTCCTTATCTTTGATAGACTCCCATAGCAGTGGTGTGTAATTGGAGGTGGGAGTAAAACGCTATGTTTCCTTTTAGGAATGAACCGAATGTAATACGGCTTTGCCAATCCTAGTCTCTTGACTAGAGGAAGAATCCAGGCTGTAAAATCTTGTGAAAGTATGTGCGGACGACCATGTGGCAGCCGCACATATGTCTCGAACCGGAACCCCTCTTTGGAGGGCCAAGGAGGCTGCGATACACCTGGTTGAATGAGCCCTAAGATTTTGAGGAGGCTCTTTCCCTGCTAGTTTGTAACATTCCAGAATGGCCAAAATAATCAATCTGGAAATGGTTTGTTTTGTTATCGGTAGTCCTAATTTGTGCCCTGAGTAACCTACGAACAGTTGGTCTGCTTGCCTAATCCTAGCAAGTCTGCTGATGTAAAAGCTTAAAGCCCGCTTTGGGTCCAGCCTATGTAGCCTTTCTTCCTCTTTCCCCGGATGGGGAGGCGGATAGAATGAAGGTAAGGTAATTTTCTGAGTGATGTGAAATTCAGAAACCACCTTTGGGAGGAAATTAGGCTTCACCTGTAGGACAACTTTGTCTTTATGAAAAATTGTATGGGGGTGGTTTACAAGATAGAGCTTGTAATTTGCTCACCCTTCTAGCAGATGTTAAAGACACTAATAAGATAGTTTTAAGGGTGAGAAATCTTAGCGAACAAGAGTGGAGTGGTTCGAAAGAGTACCCATCAGGAAATTTAAGACTAAATTTAAGTCCCATAAAGGAACCTGGAAAGGTCTTGGAGGGTAGACATTAGTTAATCCCTTTAGAAATTGCATTACTAAGGGTGATTTGAAATACAAAGGCTCCTCGGCAGTGCGCTTGAAGATCGATAGTGCTGCGAGATAGACCTTGATAGTGCCAACTTGAAAGCCTGAATTTGCCAAGTAGAAAGGATAACACTGTTGGTGTACCACATGAAAAGGGGTCGATAATCTCTTCTCTACACCAGCTGCAAAATTTGTTCCAACGGCAGCGGTATAAAGACTTTGTTGCTGGCCTTCTGGCCGAAAGCAACACTTCCATGACGTCATCAGGGAGGTCCCAATCCTTGCATCTCAACCTTTCAGAAGCCAGGCGTGAAGGTTGAGGGTTCTGATGTCTGGATGGAGAACCTGACCTCCCTTCTGTGAGAGAAGATTCTCCTTGAGTGGAAGACGAATTGGAGGGCAGATGGACATGTCCAGAAGGTCCGGGTACCATGTTCTCCTGACCCAGTCTGGGGCAATTAGGATCATGGTTCTCCAGAATCTTCTCAACCTCCTGATCATTTGAGGAATGACAGGGACTGGTGGAAACGCGTACAGGAGTGGAAACTCCCAGTCCACTATGAACGCGTCCCCTAGAGCTCCTCTCGGGGGAAATTCCCTTGAACAAAACAGATCGCACTTTCTGTTGGTAATGGTGGCAAACAGATCCACTTGAGGGGTTCCCCAAAGGGCGAAGATCTCCTGAAGGACTTCCTGAACTAGTTCCCACTCGTGGGAGACTGTGCCCTGCCTGCTCAGAGGCAAGGTAAACTGCCGATAGAGAGATTCCTTCTTGAATTGCCCAAAACCAGAGCTGCATTGCCTCTCTGCACAGTGGCAGTGATCCTACGCCTCCTCTTTTGTTGAGGTTTGCATGGCCACTGTGTTGTCCGTCATTATCAGGACATTTTTCCCCTGTACAGATGGCAGAAAAGCTTTCAGTGCTAGTCTGATTGCTCTCCGCTCTAACAGGTTGATATGTAGTCTGGTCTCCGATGGAGACCAACGACCGCTGATGGTCGAGTCGTTGGTATGGGCTCCCCACCCCGTGAGTGAGGCATCTGAGACTACTGTCATCTCCGGCCATGGTTGCCAAAACAGTTCTCCCTTCAAGAGGTTTTTCCGGCAGGCCCACCACTGAAGGTCTCGAGCCACCTTGTCCGGAATCTGAAGGTCTGTCATTCTCCCTGAGAATTGCGACCTCTGAGTTCTCAGTGCCCACTGAAGAGATCTCATTCTCAGGCGAGCCTCTGGCACAAGCAAGATGCAGGATGCCATGAGGCCTAGCAACCTCAAAAAGTTGAAGGCTGGGAGACGTTGGGCATTTTGAAACTTGGTGACCATCTGCAGAATATCTTGAGCCCTCACCTCTGGTGGCGAGGCTTTTCCCAGGGAAGTGTCCAGGACTGCTCCAATGAACTGGAGTCTCTGTGATGGTATCATCTGTGACTTCTTTAAATTGAGGGAGAAGCCCAGTTTGTGAAGGAAGTGGCAGACAATCTAGCTGGATCTGAGCTTGTTCCGGAGATACAGCTCTGATCAGCCAATCGTCCAGGTAGGGGTAGACGTGAATCCCTTCCCTCCTTAGATTGGCAGCCACTACCGACATTAGCTTGGTGAAGGCCCTCGGGGCGGAGGTCAGCCCATATGGCAGAACTCGAAATTGATAATGAGAGCCGCCAATTGCGAACCTCAGGTATTTCCTGTATTTGAGATGGATTGGAACATGGAAATAAGCATCCTGGAGGTCCAGAGATACCAGCCAGTCCTGGAGCTGGAGGGCCTGAAGGATCTGAGAGAGAGTTACCATCTTGAACTTGTCCTTCCTGAGAAACTTGTTCAATTCTCTTAAGTCCAAGATAGGTCTCAGTCCTCTGTCCTTCTTCGGTATTAGGAAGTAGGGGGGGGGGGGGGGAGTACCAGCCCTTGTTCCTCCCCGCTACAGGTACCGGTTCTATGGCACCTTTCTCTAGCAGGTCTACAATTTCCTGCAAGAGGAGCGGATCTGGAACTTTCAGAGAGCTGTTCCCCGGTGGATGACTTGGAGGGATGCGTAGAAAAGGCAGGCAGTAACCTTGGGCAACTGTCTCCAATGCCCAAGCATCTGACGTAATAGCCTGCCATTCCGTCAGATGTTGAGTTAGCCTGCCCCCTACTGGTGTCTTGTGAGGAGAGTCCTCAGAGTGATTTATAGGCGGCTGATGCAGATGCCGAGGGTAAAGAGGCACCTGCTGCGGCTTTTGTATTTTTACCCCGTCCACCTCGGGTGAATCTTTTTTGACCTCTTTGAACCGACTGTCCTCTGCCTTTTCCGAATGCAGAATAAAAGCAAAAGGACTTACCTCTCCAAGAGGTTCCTGAGGGGCGATATGGCGTTTGACGGATTGCAGCTCCCAGAGATTTTGCTGCTGCTTTGGATGTCTAACTTTTCTAGGCTTACCAAACAAAGAAGAGCCGTCAAAAGGCATATTTAAAAGTCTGGCTTGTACATCTGAAGCAAACCCAGACTTTCGCAACCACGCAAATCTGCCGGTTGTAGTACTTGCCGCCATGGCCCTACTGATACGGTCAGCAGAATCAATGTCAGTTTGAAGGGATTCGCACATTGCGTCTTTACCATCCTTAATGATGTTTAGAAGCGCTTCCCTTTCTTCTCCCTCTGGGAGGCAGTCAGCCGCTGATGAAGCACCCTCCCAAAGTGTATGGCTGAACCTTGCGAGCGTACAAGTAGCGTTAATAGATTTCAATGCCATGCTACATGCAGAAAAGACTTTCTTAGCCATAGAGTCGTATCTTTTGTCATCCTTGTCCTGTGGAACAGTAGGGTATGCTGATCTACTGCCTGATGCAGTTGCTGCTTGAACAACCAGACTCTCTGGAGTTGGATGTTTAGACAAAAAATCAGGGTCAGTAGCAGATACCCTATATTTGGCTGATAACTTCTTGTTAACCGCCGGGATAACCTCAGGAGTTTCCCAGTTAGCCAATATTTTTCTTTGTAATGCAGCGTGAAATGCAACCACAGGATCCTCCTGTGGGCCTTTAACTAAAAAAGTCTGTAAGGTCATCCCTCTTGGAATGCAGGTGAAGGTGTAGACCAACCATGAATTCTATAACCCTTGCCATTAAAATTCTGTAAGGGGTCTCGGCATGTTCTCCTGGGTCTGGTTTGGCAAATTCTATTTCTGGGGAAGTATCTCACCCACTTGCCTCATGTAAGGATTCTCGAAGGTCCTTTAACCTATTTTCCTCAGAGGTAAATTCCTCTGGTTCAGGTGTTGTAGTTCTCTGCAACCCAAAGGGTCTTTCTTGATCCGAATCCTCCCCTTCTTCATAAATTGAAGACAAAGGTCTGAAATAATCAGACCTTGGAAATGGCTTAAATCCCATTTCCAGAGCAGAAGGGGCCAAATTTGTCGTAATTGGTTGAGAAAACGTCGACGCGGACGTTAAAGGCTTCGAAGACACCGAAAAAGGCGTCGAGAAGATCAGAAGAGGCCTCGAAGAGCTTGAGAAGATTTGAATCCTACTCGAGGTTGTCGATGACATTCTTGAAGTCGTGTTCGAGGTCCTGGGTATAACCACTGGCTGTGAGGTAGTGACGGCTGTGGGTTTGTTCTTTTTCGGTGTCGAAGACGGCGTCGATTCGATCGACCTATGCGTCGATGAGCCCTTCGATAATGGCGTTGATGACGCAGATTTGTGCGTCGAAGGGACTTTCGCCGATGGCGTCGATGGCACAGTGCCTTTGCTCGAGGGTTTGTGACGCTCTCGAGTAGTTTCTTTCGCCGGGTGCAACGACTCGCTGCATTTCGATTTTTCGGGTCTTTCACCGAGGGTATCGCCCTCAGCTGTCTTCGAGGCCGCTTTCTCAGAGACGCTAAGCATCCTTTTACGGAATTCCTCCCACTCAGCCTGAGAGCTATGTTTTGTAGGGCAGGTGACTCTTTCCGGGGAAACAGAAGTCGACGAGGAATGCTTGCATCTCGAAGAGTGGTGTGAACTGCTTCGAGACCTAGAACGAGAATGTTTCCTGCGTCGGCGAGGAGACGAATGTCTCGACTCTGCTGAGGAAACTTTCGAAGGAGTTTTAACTGCCTTACCTCTCTCAAGCTTCCCCTTCCGCTCCTTCAAGGCTTTCGCCGTCATGGACATGCAGTCCTCGCACTCCGAATATTGGTGCTCCGATCCCAGGCACCACAAACAGATCCTGTGAGGTCTTTCCACAGTCTCGACATTTTTTGAAGCCGGACCGTGGAGTCGTCGGTTCGGATGAGGAAGCCATCGAGTAAGAGTTGGTATTCTCGAGGAATAATGAAGAATATATCTGACTAACGAACTGAGCAACGCGATTCCAAGGCCCACGAAGCGCGGAAAAACGGAACTGAGAAACGGACGCTGCGCAAGTCTATTTATACGCATGATGACGTCGGCGCCGATAAGGAGGCTGTCGAGGGACATCGGCTCGATGGACGTCGACGCGCAGCACCCTCTACTGGAAAAAAAATTACGAGGCCAGCAAGCTGGAGATGATCTATCAAGATAAGGAATACGTCGGAGGACACAATCCCTTCGAAATATATATATAAATAAAATACATTAATCGACATAATCGTATTTCTGATGCTTGTATCTGCTTTGATTCAGATGCTATACATAGGCCGACATCTAGTGGAAGTCGCAGATTATTACATGATTTTCTTTCTAAACAAAAAAAAGAGATGTAGACTGGGTGTGTCAGTAATACTAACCCTAGTGTGACATCCATTGTACCCATGGTCCTTCACGCGTTGTGGCCCCTCAGATTGTTTCGTTTCTGACTTGAGGTAGCGTGAAGGGTAGCGCAAGTACATAGGTAATTAAGCAGAAAATAGCGATAAAGCTAGAAACATCTATACACCTTCGACTACGGAAGGGGAGGATGAGTGGGCGCATGTGAATCTAAGCAGATACAAGCATCCAAAATATGATTACAGTGAGTAATGTGTCCCTTCTGAGGCTTGTGGATCTGCTTAGATCACATGCTATACATAGATTAGCGAGCAGTATCTGTGAGAAGTTGTGAGAAGGTACTGCAGCAAATAGATGTTTTAGCACTGCTTGTCCGACCAGCAAATCTGCTTTAGAATGTGCGTCAATACAGTAGTATTGAGTAAAGGTGTACAGAACTCCAAGTTGCTGCTTTGCAAATAGCGTCTAGGGGGACGTTTGCAATACATTCTAATTTACTTCCTATACCGTTAGTAGAATGAGCTCCTGGCGTGAAAGGTAGGGTATTTTTTTGATAATGAATAGCATAGTTGTATACACTTGACTATCCATTTGGAGGTGGCTGTCTTTGAAATGTGATCCCCTTCCCTGCCAGTTGCTATGGAAACAAGGAATTGGTCTGTTTTCCTTATGTGCTTTGTTTAGGTAGTACAAGACCACCCTCCTTGTATCGATTGTATGGAGGTTCCTTTTCAGCTGAGTTGAATGTATTTTGGAAAATAATAGGTAGTTTAATGGATTGGTTGACATGGAACATGGATATGAATTTAGGTGAAAACCTAGGATGTGTTCCAAGGACCTGTCCTTGTGGATTACAAAGAAAGGGTCTTGTACAAACAATGCCTGTAGCTCACTAACCCATCTAATGGAGTGATGGCTACTAGAAAGGCAGTCTTGTAGGTGAAGTGTTTTATGCTGGCTTTGTGCATAGGCTCAAATGGCAAATCCATGAGTTTTGAGAGCACTACATTAAGATCCCAACCCGGTGGAGCATTAGAAATGGGAGGGTATAGTCTCTTTACTCCCTCAATGAAAGCCTTAATAACAGGAACTTTCCACCAAAACACCTTGTTTTGTGAAGTGATGTACGCGGACAGAGCCACTAGATGGACTTTGATGGAGTTAAATACTGGGCCAGAGTCTAGTAGGTAAAGTATGTAGTGTAGAATGTTGGAAGGGGAACATTCAATTGGATTTAAGGATCGTGACTGGCACCATATTCCAAACCTTTTCCATTTGTTGAAGTAACCGTGTCTGGTGTTGGATTTTAGGATATCCATACACCTTTAAGGAAGTTTTAACTGCCCAAACTCTGACTTAAGGAGCCGGGCTGCCAAGTTCATAGAATGAGGATGTGCATGAGTGTTATACCCCCGTGCTGGGACAGCATGTTGTTGGGACACAGGAGTTTGGTTGGTTTGCACATCTCCAGTTTGAGCAGGTGTGGAAACCATGGTTGTCCTGCCCACATTGGTGCTATCAGAATCAGCATGGCTTGTTCCTGGTGCATCTTGTGCGCTATTCTGCTGAGGAGTGGTGTCGGGGGAGGGGAGGGAAGCGTAAGCAAATTTCCCTGACCAACTCATCCACAGGGTGTTCTCCTTAGACTCTGCTTGGGGAAACCTTGATGCGAAGTCTGGGCATTGTTTGTTTTGGCTTCTGGTGTTCAAGTCTAAAGGGGGATAACCCCACAGGGAAAAGATATTGTCTAGAATATCTTTGTTGAGCTGCCACTCGTGCTATACTTGAAGGGGATTTCTGCTTAGAGAATCTGCTACAACATGGAGTTCCCCTGGAATGTGTTGAGAGACTAGAACATGTTACGCACGAGTGCCCACTTCCACATTTTTTGGGACAGTCTGGACAGAGAGTGTGTGTGCCTCCCTGTTTGTTTGCGTAGAACATGGCAGTGGCTCTGTCTGTGAGCACTTGTACTGTGTGAGAAAACAAGGTGGTGTTTGACCCGCTAGTCGCCGGGGGGTCTCTCTCCCTCAGGTGGTCAGGGCATGGCCATCGCCTTTGGATCCAGACCCTGTGGGTGAACCAGTGCCGGAGGATCACCTGCGTGTGGGCTCACCTTTACCCATTCCCTTCATGAACACTGACATGCACAGCCTGCTCCGGGAGAAAACGGGCTTACACGGAGCATTGTCCCCGACATGTCCCGCTACTATGGTCAGACAAAGTCAGGCAATTACTGGTAATCACTCACACCTGACTTCCATTAACCTTCCCCATACGGATAAAAGGTGCCACACAAGAGCACACAGTGAGCGAGGCAAAGCACACGAAGGAACAGTACTTTTCTGATGGCAGCTGAACGGGGGAAGAAAGACAGCCAACCAATAAGGGTATGCAAGGAGGGAGATACCCTTGACCTTTCCTGCCAGAAACCGTTGCTTTCCAAAACCTTTTAGAGTACAAAGCATAAGACTAGGAAACCAAACTGAAGAATGCTGTATTGTGTGTCGGAGATAATCGGGGCCCTCCTGCACAGCTGAACAAGTCTGGTAGGATCATCAGCTGCTGTGGTACTGTTCCTGGCTCCAAGATAAAAGCAGAGCTTGAGAAATCAACACAGCCGGTGAGTTGGGGTGAACTGATGCAAGACCGGTCTGTATTGAAGTCAAGGTTGCAAGTGGCAACATTGTATAAAGAGCGCAAGAACGAAGATTGAAACGCATGTGATGAAAGACATGAGGAAAGCTTAATTGCTGATGGAGGTTTTGAACATTTTAGGAGGAAAATATAATACCTTTGATAGATTGGTCTGGCACTAAGTGGGTGTTCAATTGAAGGTCTCTGTAAGGTATCCAGCCAAGAAGTGGCAGAAACAAAAGCAGGAAAATTGTGTGAAGTGAATCTAAGTGGTCCTGCGACGGTTTACGCAAAGCCCATTGCACATTTGAAAGTCTTCGATGTTTGATATTAAGAGGAAGTAAGATTACATAGTCCGAGCCCGAACAAGGTAGACCAAATATGAACACTGTGATTAAAGGAGTCCAAGCCAGAAGGATGGAGACCCAGGATGAACAATGGAAATGAGAACTTGTGAATGTGAAATCCTGATGAGAAAAGAACTTTGGTGCTTGTTTGTTAAGACAGGTCCTCTACAACGAGAGACTAATTGGAAAAGAAGATTTGACAGAAGGCCCCGATACCTATGCTTTGAACTGTATCCTCGTGGCAGAGATGCCACAGTGTCTCTGCCACAGTGTGTGCTAAGCTCGCACATGCCCTCTTGCCACGTGTTGAAAACGTAGTGAAGGGAAGCCAACTGCTCTACTATCCTACCATATTATTTCTTGAACACTTTTCTTTTTGCATATACTATTGTCCCACAGCATTTTGTATTTAGCAGTAAGAATTGGCAATAGGTTCATTAGTATAGGCCCTTCTACTTTGACAAAGGCTCGACTAGGACTGTGCTATTACTATTTGATGGTCGTAGCTTGCTCCCATCCTTAGATTTAGGTTTAGATAAGTTTCAACCAACCCACTGACGTTCAGTGAACACCCGTGAACTGTGTTCACTTCTGTCCCGTCATCAAAGCTCGATACCATGACTTCCTTACCTGTATTGTCAGAAGTGGGATGCAACTCAATTGAGACAAATTTGGGGACCCTAAAACACTAGAAGCTTAGTCACAGAACCTCAGATCCCTCTACCACCACGAAAGAATCCATAGGCTTTGATATTTGGAGTAGCAGATAAGCTACTATCTCTCCAAGGAAAAGAGGGATGATTCTCACAGACTTGGTCCTAATACCCCCTGAGGGTTGTTATATAAGACTGGCCTCAAAATCTGGCCAAGCCTGGAAGTTTGGTCCGGATGTTCTAGCAGGTGTCATAGATCTCGACTTCCGGAGAGACAAAGGCTCTCCGACAGAACAATGGCAAAACTGCATTTGAAATACACTGTGGGGACAAAATTGCACAGGGAATTCTTGAGAAGGTTCTATTTCCCTGTTTTAAGGAAGAAAAGAAACCAGGAGAAACAGAGCGGTAGATGAGGCTGATGAACCAGTTGTCACAGAAGCAAAGAGGGAAGAAGAACATACCCCCTTCCCGATCTAGTCTTTGCCTAGCAAAAGGATTCAGTACTCGCAGAGGCTTTCTTGCAAGTGATTCCTGTGGAAGAAGGACTAGAAAAGGGGAGCCCTTTTTTCTTCCTGAAACAGGGATTGCTATATAGAAAGGAACCCTCCAGAGAAGGCTTAAGAAACTCAATTAGTCATCCCCAAAACCCATTGTAAGAACGTGGTAGAGATTGCACATTCTCATTTGACAGGGGGACATTCAGGACAGTCTACAACCCAAACTCACATCAGTGGGAAATTCTATTGGCCAGGTACCCATGCTGACATAAAGAACTTCATCCAGACATGTGAAATATGCCAGAAAACCATGCATATTCCCTTTCCTGTCCCTCTAACCTCCTTATCCTTAGTCTCGGGAGGTTAGCTCAGGGGCAACATTCTCGCCTTTGAAGAAAGGCACAAGCAACACAGGTTTGATCTCTGGGTCTGCGCTTAGAAACCTCTGGATGTTAAGCGCATTACAAATAATTAGTATTACCCATCATAGAAGTCCTGGGATGGATATCATAGGACCTTTGGAGACCTCTAGACAAGGTAACAAATATGTCCTCTTAAACGTTGATTACGCTATCCTATACCCAGAGAAGTTTGTTCCCCATGAGGAACAGTGCAACCCAGCAACTCTTAAAACACATACTACCATTCTTTTCTAAGGTTGGTTTCCCCAAAAAAGTTCTAACGCATCAAGGTTCCAATTTTAAGAGCAAACTCATGGTTGAAGTCAAGGAATTACTACATATTTCTACTTTAAGAACCTCCGTTTACCATCCCCAAATGGACAGATTGTTAGGGAGATTTTAACAGAACCCTTAAGATTTTTTGGAGAGAATTGGTAGAGAAGGATGGGAAGGATTGGGATAGCATCATTCCGTGGGCACTATTTGCAATAAGAAAGACCACTTAGGCATTCACTAGCTTCTCTCCTTTTGAGCTACTTTACTGTTGAGAACCACCAATGTATTAGGCATGCTCCTAAAGACCTGGGAAGAGAGGGAATAGGCATCTATTCCCCTATCACAAATTGCTACCGATTGAGATAGCATATGAAACTCGTTTGAAATCTAGTCTACACTCGCATGGAAAAAGCTCAAGCCCAACAGAAGACCACCTTCAGAAGGACAAAAGGATATTAGTCCTCTTATCGAACTATGAAAATAAACTTGTCTCAAAGTGGCATGGGTATATGCGGTACTAGAGCATAAAAGGGACCTGCATGTATAAAATAGCCAAACCTGACAGGAAGCAAAAGACCCACCATTACGACGTAAATCTCTCAAAGGAGTGGAACAAAAATCGCTCCGCTGTTTCCCCCTCAATATTGTCTTGTTCGGTACCGGAGGAGATGGACAATTCTGAGCTTATTCTCCACAAACTAGATAGAAGCAAGAAGATTTAAATGAATTTTTTTAAAAATTTTTTTATTTTTATTTGTATATAATCTTTATAGATTTTTTTAACAAAAAAAGGAAAAGCCGTTTCTGTTATGGCATTCCATGATGTATTCTGCGAGAAACTAGGGCGAGTACATGATATTTATCATTATCTTAGAACTCCAAAAGGGAAAAGTGGTCCATTTAAAGCCCTATAGACTCCCAAAAGCCCGAAAACAAATAGTGGTTGAGGAAGTAAAATAAATGCTGAAGGCAAACATTATTAAGCTCTCTTCAACCCCATGGTCCTCCCCTATTGTGTTGGTAACTAAACCGGATCATTATTGGAGGTTTTGCATAGACTTCAGGCATGTTAATGCAATCTCCACCTTCAATGCCTATCCTATGCCAAGCATCGAAGAGTTAATAGATAAACTCAGAAGTGCTATATTCCTAACACACCCAGACTTAACCAAGGGATATTGGCAGGTCCCTGTACATGGACCTAAGAAGTAAAATACAGCTTTCTCAATGCCCCTGGGACTATTTTAGTTCAAAGTCCTCCCTTTTCGCCTGCATGCAAACCCAGCCACTTTTCAACAGCTTATGGACCGGATATTACAGCCCTACTCAGATTTCTGTGGGGCCTAGATTGACGAGCGTCATTTATACTAAGACTTGGGAAGACTATCTTTTTCATCTCGATCTGGGATGATTTCAAGGTCACTGCTGACTCTGAAGGCTGTGCAGCACTGATCTCTTCCATCTCTCTGCAGCCTTTGACACAGTTAACCACTCAATTCTCCTTGACCGCCTTCACTCCCTAGGAATCTGTGGCACGGCTCTCAAATAGATTGCCCCGTCAGTGACAGGAAACAAATAACCCTCCTCTCCACTTTTGCCTCAACTGCTCGCTGAACACTGGAGTACCCCAAGGCGCATGGCTACCTGCCCTCCTGTTCAACCTCTATATGACCACACTACCAGGAATCATCTGCTCGCACAACATCTCCTGTTACAACTTCGCTGACGATACCCAAATTATTCTAAGAATTCCCAAGTCAGACACCAACCCCCATCCCGACCTAGAAGCTTGTATCCGCGATATTGACCGTTGAACGACAATAAAAAAAAACCTCCTTCTGAACCCTGATAAAACAAATCCTGGTGTGCAGCAATACTGCCATTCTGCTACATCCACTCCCCTGCCCCTCTGATATAGTGAAAAACCTAGGCTGCATTATGGACTCTGGCCTAACCCTCTCCCGTCAGATCAACAACGTGTCAAAATGCTGTCACTACCTCTTGAAACTTCCCAGACGCATTTTTCACTCTCCCACCCGAACAGACTTGCCGCAGTTATGTCTATTGTGATGTCGAGACTGGACTATGCCAACTCCCTATGCATAGGAGCTCCTGCATACCAACTCAAACTCCAAAGAGCCCAAAACGCTGCTGCCAAACTGCTCCTTGACCTGGGTCAAAGACCACATGTCAGTAGCTCTCCGAACCCTTCACTGGCTCCCAGTCGGACAAAGGGCCACCTTCAAGACCCTTTGTATTACTCGTTGAGCAGTGCACAAGACCGGCCCATTGTACCTACAGGAAAAGATAAAACCCTACCGCCATCTCACACCTTAAGATCAAGTACTGCCCTCCTTCTAGTAATTTCGAACTCTGTCAGGATCAGGGGATTTGCCTTCTCAACCATGGCCCCAACTCACTCCCCCCCACATATTTGACACACCCAAGACTATATGACCCTCTGCAAAGCTCTAAAAACGTGGCTCTTTCCGTAATACCGACCACCTGAGGCGACCGTACCCTTGCAAACCGATAACAAATGCTCAATGAGACTCCGAGCAATGACGCCACTGAATATGCTTATAAGTCACGATTAAGCAAATGTACACTTGAATTCGGGAACAGCGAACTCCTTAGATCATAACTCCACCCAAACAATCACCTCCCATATCACTATGCTTCCTCTCTACTCTGCCCCAAAACACACAATTAGACTGCAGCTACAACCCTCGATCAATTTCGGCCTAGCTGCACACATACAAACATACAAACATTACCCCACGATCACTTCATCATTCTAATACAACGCAGCTACATCCCATGACAAAACAGCCTAGGTGCACACATAAGCGTCCCACACATGGCCAACGCAGCCGGGATGCAGTCTTGGTGTTCACCCACCAGACTGCACACATTCAAAAGACAACAATATCACCACACCTAATGCTAGGAAGCAGCTACCATCAGGCAGTGCATCAGCTGCACATATAACTGGTGCACCCAAGCACCCTATGACACCTTACTCTCTCAACTGACCTGGACTATGGTCCCAGAGGGCGTTCAATTTATCAGCGCTTTGAGGTCATACCAATGATGTGTAGAGCGCTATATAAATGCCAAAAAACATAACATCTTTCTATTATGAGAACCCTCAGAGGCCGGCTTAACTTCCAATTCATCCAAATGTGAGCTTGTTCAATCGGCCGTGAAATACCTTGGCTGCTTTGTAGGGAACAGCAGTGTCCAGCCCAAAAGAGAAAAAGGGAATGCTGTCCTAAATACCCCCACACCTAAGACCAAGAAAGAGTTTAAGGCATTCCTAGGATTGTTTGTTAATTCTTTGGGTTAATCCCATATTTCTCAGATAAAAGAGCTAGGTTGACTGATAAATTAAAGAACGTTGAACCCCAAAAGGTTCATTGGATTGATGAAGACAATGCATGTTACAAAAGCTTAAAACAGACCATATGTCAGACCCCAATCCTAAAAGGTAGTAGATTTTTCAAAAGAATTTGTGTTACAAATTGATGCCTCTCTCACAGGGTTAGGACCAGTTTAATCACAAATAAGTGATGGATTAGAACACCCTATCCTATTCACTAATAAAAAAACTCTTCCCACGGAGAACTACTCTGTTTTGGAATTAGAGGCCCTGCCATCAAATGGGCAATTACCCATCGAAGATACTATCCTTCTAAGAAGGTAGTTCACACTGGTCCCAGACCACTCACCGTTAATATGGATAGGTCAACGAAAAGGACTAACCTTCTAGTCACGCGATGGTTCTTAGACCTGCAATCCTACTGCTTCACTGTGGAACACCGAAAAGGTAAAGACCAGGGGAAGGTTGATTTCCTTTCCCAGTTTCCCTGTGAAACAGATGCGGCTACATCGCATAGGGGAAGGGTATGTGAGAAACTAGAAGGTGACTCACCCGCTAGTCCTCAGGGGTCTCTCTATCAGGTGGCCAGGGCCTGGGGGTGTACCAGTGCGGGAGTGTAAGTGGGACACGGGAGGGTGAGATGCAGTATCCCCCTCCCTGTAACACCTTTTTACCATCCTACCAGGTTGGATACTTAGTTACTCAATCCCCCTGCCCCTTTCTCAACACACTTTCTCACCGACAGTTCACCCTGAGCGACAACGCACTAACACCAGAGCTGTATACCCGACATGTCCCAACACCATGGTCAGGCAAGGTCATGCAATTACGGATCATTACACACACCTGACTTCCATCATTGGCACACCAGCCCCCTCCTTTCTCCCCTCACTCTATGGCTTGGCTCCCTGCCCCCCCCCCCCCTGCGTCCACCTGCGAGGCTAATAAGAACCTCTGGGTTATCTTGGACTCCACTCTCTTTCTCTCCTCACATCTCTGACGTCTCTAAGAAATCAAACTACCAACTGCACCTCCTCAGGGGTATTCTCCCTCTCCTCTCCTTCCCCCAGAAGCTCACTGTCTCTAGAGCCCTGGTTCTCGCTAGGCTTTAGTATTTTAATAACCACTTTTTAAATCTGCCTGCCTCTACTCTCCGCCCTCTGCAATGTTAGGCAGAAACCTATGGAGTTCCCTTAGACCACTGGAAAAAAGTTTAAGACTACAGGAGTAAGCGGTAAACCCAATTGGTAACAGTCTGCACCACCCAGATTTAACTGGTAGCTGTGGCTGAGCAGTCAGACTTCTCTCAAGAAGAGTTAGGCAGTACATAGAGTATACACAATAGGGCTAAAAACACAGTAGCACAAGCAAACACTGACCAGAGCTTTGGTATAAAAGTATATAATTATTTATTTAAAAAACACACTTGTAAAAATACACTGGCACTAATGTCAAGCAAGTTCAAACCCAGTCACTATAAGTATATACACCTCCCTAAGTAATTATTCGACAAGTCTAGGTTAAGACACCACTTATTTAGCAAAACAGAGGTGAGCGTGTAACCGTAGATGGCACTCCAATAATTTGTTTAAAAAGGGAAAGAAAAGGCAGAATAGGAAAATAACACAGTACCAACACTTAAGAAACCACAGCAAGTCAAGAAAGGCAGGGTCTACTGTATAGCAATAAGTTCATAGGCCAGGCCCACTCTTGGAGAGAGCAAGGCGGAATGTGCCCAAGATCACACAGTGGAAATGCATTCAAAGTCTTTGCAGAAAAGTCAAGAGGTTGGATCAGTTCAGAAAGGTAAAGTTAGCAGGTCCGAGGTCACCCCAGGCTAGAGAGTCAAGGATTTACGGGACACCTTGGACAATCTGTTGCAAGGGAGACCAGGCGGGACACAGTACCTGAAATGGTGAGAAAGCTCCAGCGGGGGCAGTTGTTCCTGGCAGCGGGTGTAAGTCGGGGCTTCGTCCAGGGGAAGAGATGATCTCGACGTGGAGGAAAGCTGAAGGTCGTTGCACTGCCAGGGAAGAAACCAGCCACATAGTTTCCCGGTTAAAAGGTACGACCCTTTTATTTGCGGTAGTGGTGAAGTGTGGCTATCCGGCTGCCGGGGTGCTTGGCACGGGCGATTCGACCACGAGACGATCCAGGAAGGCGAAAAAGGCGAACTGGTTGGTCCCACCAGCTCAAAGGGAAGAAGACTCTCCTGGAAGAAGATCTCCTCTGTCGTCGGGGAAGTGGTGAGTTCGTACAGCAGGGCCCCACCCGGTGGTGTTGTCGTTTGTAGATGGCTCAGCTTCTCCTCTCTTCGGATTCTTTAGGTCCTGTGGCGACTTCTGAAGTTCCAGTCCCCAAAGCCCTGCTTTTATGCAGCAAAACCCCCATTCATCAGCCTAGCTGTCACTCAAACATGCTAAGTGGTGAGCCGTGCGGCTCACCATTGGGCCAATAACACAAGAGTGCGACTTGAGTTGCCAAGGCAACTCAGTCCAGGGTGCCTAATCCCCCTCCCACACATCCTGTTGGCCCCAGACAGAGTGGCACCATTTGGAGGGCTTCTGTGAAGAAGCCCGCCAAAAAGTGGAACTAAGGGCTCGACGGGTTAGAGTTTCAGAGGTGAACACAAATGCCATTTTAAAACCGAGCCCTGGCAAAAAGACCCAACCGGGGAATAAATATTAAATAAATAACCCGGCGGTATCTTTAACATTGCACCAAAAAGTGGTGCGTTTAAAATGAATGGGAAAATCCCATAGGAATTATTCCAGTGGAATATTTTGCGTGGTATCCACTGCCACCAGCCAGAAACTCGACAAGGGGGTCTGGACAGTGCCCCCTTGGAAAACAGACCCGGGGCAATCGAGCTACCCCTACCAGTACTTCCACAATATGATGGTTTGTACTGGTTCTGTTCACAATTTGAGACTAGTAAAGCCAATGGTGACTTTACATGCCCTGGGAGACAGTAGTCAGTCCCAGGGTATGGAGTCTATGTTTGGGGGTCACTATGACACCCCTGTGTTACTGCACTGAGGGTGCTGTGTAACACACATACCAAAAACACATGACGCCCTATGGAGTAAAAGACCCCATAGCCCATAAAACACATTACATAGACAAAGGACATTCTCAAATCATGCCTAAGAGTGGGAGAAAGAGTGTCTCACTCTTAGCAGGAGAAAAAAAATAAACCCCAAGCCCATGATCCCGTCAAGCCCATGGATCGTATCTCTCCAGCACTGAAATCTCTCCGTATGCCCTTTTATTTTGACAGAAACTCGACCAGGACTGCATTATTGATGGTCCTAGCTTGCGCCCATCCTTAGATTTAGGTTTAGATAGGTGTTCAACTAACCCAATTAAGTTCAATAAACACGTTTGAACTGTGATCACTTGTGTGTCTTCACTGTTTGATACCATGCCTTCCTTCCAACTGTCTGACCTAGTACTTGAGAACTGCTAGAAGTTCTAGAAGGTTGATGTGGTTTAGGGCTGTGGTGTGCGTTCACTACCCATGAGCTGTGTGGTGAAGGAACTGGGCTCCCCATCTGGACAGTGAGGCATCTGTTAGTAGTGCTTGAACTGGTGGATTGCACCGACATCGCTGGAAGCTCCCTCCATGTCAATGGAGGCCTCGGCCTGCATGGTGTGGGTGGCCCAGCGTTTAGTTCTGCGGTCCTTTAATGTTTTGAGTCAAAAGAGTTTGCAAGATTTGCAGTTCTTTTCGGGGTGATCCTGTGGGAGTCGGTGGTTACACACCCTGTGTGTGTCTACCCTGGGGTACTTCCCATTACAGGACGGCAAAAGTTAAAAGGTGTTTTTCCCATGGTTAATGGAAATGGCAGCACAGCGAAGAGAAGGGAATGAAGGGAAGAAATGTGTATGGCCTCTCCCACTCCCCCTAATGTGAAGGGCTGCGGTCAGTGTCCATCGAGGCAATTGTTCGCTCATCGTCGAAGATGGCTCCATCTGTCGAGCTCTGCTACAGAATATCTTGAAGCGGGCGATGGGCGTTTATCGTGTAGTAAGGAAGTCCAAGATAAACTTTTTCTAATCAAAGCAATCAGCCTAGAAAGAACTCTGCAAACTAGCGTCCGACTACGATGGCAGAAAAAAAAACAATCTGAGGGACCTCGATGCGTGAAGGACCATGGGTACAGGAGGCATCACACTAGGAATAGTATTACTGACATGCCCATTCGAAGTCCCTTTGAGTTTAGAAAATAAATAGTGTAATACTCTGCAACTACCACTAGATGTCAATTTATGAATAGCATGTGATCTAAGCAGTTCCACAAGCCTCAGAAGGGATACATTACGCGCTGTAATCCTATTTCTGAGGCTTGTATCTGCTTAGATTTACATGTTATGCATAGGCCAACATCTAGTGGGAGTCGGAGTATTACATTTTTCGACACTCAAAAGGAACGTCGACAGGGCGTGCCAGTAAATACTATCCCTAGTGTGGCGTCTCCTGTACCCATGGTCCTTCACACGTCGAGGTCCCTCAGATTGTTTTGTTTCTGACATGACGTAACATGAATTGTAGTGCGAGTAGAGATATAATAAAGCAGATAAGAATAGATAAAGGCAGAAAACATCTATGCACCTTCTATTCCACACAGGAGGAAGGGTGGGCACATGCAAATCTAAGCAGATACAAGCCTCAGAAATACGATTACGGTGAGTAATGTATCCCGTCTCAGGCTTGTGGATCTGCTTAGATCACATGCTATGCATAGAATAGCGAGCAGTGTATGGAGAAGGCGGTGGGTTGTGAGAAGGTACAGCTGCAAATAGATGTTTTAGCACCACTTTTCCCACCTGTGAATCTGCTTTGGAATATGTGTCAATGCAGTAATGCAGAGTAAAATTATGAATGGAACTCCATGTAGCGGCTTTGCAAATGGCGTCCACAAGGATGTTTGCAATAAATGCCAAGGTAGCTCCTGTACCCCTGGTAGAGTGAGCTCAACGTGTGAAAGGCAGAGTTTTGTTTGATAGGGAGTAGCATACCTGTATGTATTTCACTATCCATCTGGAGATGGTGTTTTAGTCGAAACATGATCACCTTCCCTGCAAAGTGCTATGGAGACAAACAGTTGGTCTTTTCTTCTTAGCAGTTTTGTCTTGTTTACATAGTAAAGAACTGCCCTCCTTACATCTGGTGTATGGCGGTTCTTCTCAACAGAGTTTGAAGGAAATTAAAAGAAAGCGGACAGTTCAATGGATTGGTTAACATGGGGTGTGCAGTCAATTTTTCGAATGCAATAATTTCGAAAGTGATAATGTCGAAAATATTTATTCGAAAAATAAAATGTCAAATACAAAATATCGAACTTTTTTCTACATTTTTTCGAAAACTCATAATAAATGTAAGGTACAAGGTAAGCATTTATGTTCAATTTATTATGCATGCTTAACTTTATATTGTAATATTTCAACATGGTATAACATAGTATTTCATATCAATATTAATTACTATTTAATATTCTAATGTATTTTAAAAACGTTTTATTTGAAGTATAACTGTAACAACAAATATGAAATCATAAATTGGTAGTATGCTTTCTTGACTTGAACATTCAATATATTTATTTTCCATTAGATGGTGCTATTGCATTCGAAATATACATGTTGGTGTTATTTGTTTTTGTTTTGTACATACGTTACGTGAGTGTACGTAAGCGTGGGCGCCATTTTTAAAGTTCATTCCGAAACCGTTTCAGTTGCGTTCGGGTCTCCGTTTCTCTGTCCATGGATTTTGTGGATTTTGTTTTTTTAACCAGATTTTTTGGGATATACTGGCTTTTTTTTCCTCCTGGATTACGTGGATTGTGTTCTTTTTTTCGTTTTATGCACTTTTTATGGTGGTTTGTGTTTTTTTTTTTTTTTGGGAACCTTTTGGATTTGCACCTATTCATCTGTACTGGATTTAAATGGTTTAAACTGCCGATTTGGATTTTTCTTGGTTTTTTTTGTTGATTTTCCCACGGATTGCTTCCTGGTCTTGTGATTTATGGAGTTCGTAGGTCAGTGTTTTTGGATTTGATGGGTCTGTGACATATCGGATCGCTGACTCCATGAAAACATAAATACTGTTAACACTTTAAATTAAATGCTACAGAATCCAGGTAGTTTTCTTTATTTTCTGCGCTAAATTCGTGTACTAGTTGTTCAAGTTGTTGTTCGTAGTCTCTGTATTTTTTCCTTTTTGTTTCTGAGTTTGCCAGAGAAATTGTTTGCGAGAGTCTAAATTCCTGGTGTGTGTGTTCATTTTGTAAGTCCTTTAAGAAATGCCGCAAGTTAGGGTTTTTTGTATTGACATTTTTATTGATTTTGCTATGCCATCCTTCTAATGCATTGTTTGTTCTTGGTTTCCCCTCTGTCTGTTGGTAGCAATTCAACAATTTTATATTAAATTTGGGTCTGCGTCTTGTCCCACTGCGTGTTAATTGTCCTAGCCAAGTGTTTTCAATGTAATCCAACAAGTCCCAATTTTCCTCCTCATGATTTTTATAATATTCACTTTCAATTAAATGTTCATAAAAATGTATAACCTGATCCTCTCTAACAAATGCTAAACTGAAAAGTTTTTTATGTTGTATTGATAGTAACTGTCTTCTGTATATTTTGTGCTTAGTCCCAGTTTCTGTATTTTTCTCCAAATGCTTTGTGTAAAATGAAAAAAAACACCCTTGTATCCTTGTATCTTTGTATATTGCAGAAAATGTTCTCATTTGTGCTATCTCGAAATCCATGATTATATTGCTGGGTTGTGAATCTGGTATGGTGTCTTTAATTTTGCTAAACATGATTTTATAAGTTTCTTCACTTTTCTTTGGCATCAAAACGTATACAAACGGTATTAGTCTGTTATTTATTGTTCCATGAATCGTAAAAAATTGCTGAAAAGGTTGGTGGCATACTTTGAATGTGGCGTCACTTTGCCATTGTTGGCTTTCACTCAGTTGTTGGAAGTTTGAAAATATAAGTATTTTTTCGTTGTTTATCTCTATGGTTGCATGGTGGAAATTGTCTCCTTTTGTTGTTACTTTAAAGACTTCTGGTATTGTTATTTCATTGTATGTCATTGGTGCCGGTAGTAGTTTTTCTTTTTGCTGTTTTCTCCGGTTTACTGTACGTTGCATTAGTTTTTCACCAGGCATTTGTGCCGATATGTGCAACGGTAACTTGTCACATACGGTTGATATAACTGAACCACTTGATTGCCCTTGGTTTTCTACTGCCTTTCGTTTGAGTTCGTGAAGTGTTTTTTTAATTTCAATACTTGTTTTGTCCGGGAGATGGTTGTGCTCGTCTTTTATTTTTATATTAGAAGCCTCAGTTATTGCTCGTGTGCTACATTTGGTTTTGCCATATTCAGTGCACTTCCAATATGTGCGTTCCTTTTTTTCCGCTTCTTTATAGTAAATATATCCCTGGTAAACCATCTGTTTTCCTCCCTTTTGTGATGCTATATATTCCACCTTGTCTGACATTTTTTGTCTAAAATAACGGAAAAAAGAAACTGTTTTAATATTCTTTTCACATATATATGTATAGTAAGAAATGCCAATATCTAGTAACATGTTTTTACTGTTAATATTACCTGTTTTAGCCTGAAGTAACTCTCTTCAATTCACTGTACTCCGCTCTGACGTTCAGTTCTGTCAGGCAATTACGGTTTCTCACAACCGTCATCTGTTCCTCTGTATTTAGGCAAGGTTCTTTACTCGTGGTTGTCACCTATTTGCTTAACCCTTTCTACCTTTCATTCGGTGAAATGGGTGTGCGGTTCGTAAGAGGGGAGGGGGATGTGGGAGGTTGGGTGGGGTGGGTTTGCGGGGTGTTGGGTGAGGAGAGTTCGGGGGTACCCCCCATTTAAATGGAACTACTGATGGCACTTTACATTGGCATATTACCTTTGTTGTTCGATTTCTTTTCTCGAAAAAATGACTTTTTCTATTATACGTATAGGTTTTCGATTTATTTGTTTTCGCCTTTTTTTTTCGACATTTTTGTATTTCGACGTTATTTTTTCAATATTATAACTATAAACCTAACATGGAACTTGGATATGAACAACCTATGGTGTGTTCTTAGTACCAACTTGTCTTTGTTGATAAAGAAAGGGTCTTGCACTGATGAAGCATGTAGCTCACCAACTTCTTATGGAGGTGATGGCCACCAGAAAAGCTGTTTTGTATGTTAGGTGTTTTGAGCCTATGCACAAATCCAGCCTTAATGGTGGACCTATGAGCTTTGAGAGTACCACATTGAGATCCGACCCTGGAGGCAGGTTGGAAATGGGGGCGGGTGGGTAAAGTCTCTTTACTCCCTCCATGAAAACCTTTACAGGGACTTTCCACCAGGGCACCTTGTTTTGTGAAGTGGTGTACGCGGACAGAGCCGCTAGGTGAACCTTGATGGAGTTGAATACTATGCCAGGGTCTAGTAAGTGGAGCGTGTAGTGAAGAATGTGTGATGGAGTACATTCAATAGGGTTTACATTTTTTGACTGGCACCATATTACAATCTTTTCCATTTGTTAAAGTAACAGTGTCTGGTGTTAGGTTTACGTGCCTCCTTGAGGATTTTGATACATCTTTGAGGTAGTTTTAAATGACCAAACTAGGACTTCAGAAGCCAAGCTGGCAAGTTCATAGATTGAGGATGTGGGTGTAACGTTGTCCCCCCCGTGTTGGGTGTGCATTTTGACTGGGCACCGGAGCTTGATTGGGTTGCACATCACCAGTTTGAGCAGATACGGAAACCAAGGTTGTCTTGCCCACATTGGAGCAACCAGGATTAGAGTTGCTTGTTTCTGGTACATTTTGTGCACTATTGTGCTGAGGAGCAGCGTCGGTGGAAAAGCGTAAGGACATTTCTCTGACCAGCTCATCCATAGGGCGTTTCCCCTCTGCCCCCCTTGGATCTTGGGTTGGGGAAACATGGATGTGAAGTCTGGGCATTGTGCGTTTTGGTTTGTGGCTAACAAGTCTAAAGGAGGATAGCCCCAGAGGGAAAAGATATTGTCTAAAATTCCTCAGTTGAGTGGCCACTGGTGTTCTTTGGACAGGGGATCTCTGTTTAGAGAGTCTGCTAGGGAATCACGTTCCCCTGAAACGTGTTGGGATGTTAGGAACATGTTCCGCTTGAGTGCCACACTTCCAAATCTTCTGTATTATTCTGGACAGACTTGGAGGGTGTGTGCATCCCTGCTTGTTTATGTAGAACATGGCAGTGGTGCGGTCTGTGCGGACTTGCACTGATGCCCCTCAAAGGCTTATAGGGCTTTGGGTACTGCTAGTAGCTCTAAAAGGTTGATATGACTTTGGGCTGTGATCTGTGTCCACAGACCATGCGGTTGTGGTGGAGGTAATGGGCTCTCCATCCGGAGAATGAGGCGTCTGTTCTAACCATCGTTTGCAATGGAGGATTGTGAAAGGGTTTTCCTTGAACAGATTTCGCTTTGTTCACCAGCGTAGCACTTGAACTAGGGTTAGCGAAACCACCACTAGATCATCCCAATGACCGCTTTCCTGAGACCACCGTTTCGCTAACCAATCTTGCAAAGGGTGCATGCGCAACCGTGCGTGAGGAACTAGGTAAATGCATTAAAGGATAGTTCCGGGACTTTTTTTTTATTGTCCCTACGGTTCGGCCATGTGTTTTTAAGCATAACTCGGTAGATCGTAGAAAACTTTCCTATGGACCTTACCCGACTTTTCGTCCATTAACGCACTCGAAATCAGCCGCCATTTTCTGATAATCCTATCATTTCCCCCCATCGCCCTGGCTCACCTGCTTTTGCGGCACTAAATAAAATCCCCCGCCCCTGAGCCTGACATCAGCAGACGCGTACCGCCCATTTCCCAACGCCAAAGCACGTTCCGTGTCAACAATCGCTGCGCCTCAGCTAATGAAGTGTCGCCATGGAAATGGCAGGACGCCTCTTTCCTCAATAAGTATAAACACACCGTTTCGCAACACACAGCAGCAGATTTTCGATTCCATTCCTCTGTCTGTGTTACTTTGAGTATTCTGTGACTCGTTTCTGTGCTCTGGTCAGCTACCTTCGCCGCTTCTAGGCCTTGTGAACACCTGTACCATCTCTGTAAATTATTTTACTTTCTTTACCACACAATGGCTACAATAATGCCGTATATGTACGAGCCCGAGTACACCGAGGAGGAACTACTGGAAAGGCAAGCACGCGAAAACGATGGGGATTCGGACGGCAGTTGGGAGGACCAGTCAACGGATGAAGAGCCTGGACCATGTTGCATGGACGGCGTCTCCACCTGGTGCACGTGCAATCGGTGCGAGCTAATGCCAACTGAGGAGAACTGCTGCTGCCGTGAAAATTCCGGGTGCTTGGCCTACATTTCGGAAGGCGAGCCAAGTCCGCAATGCATTACCGAGCTGCCAGAGTTCAGGGAAGCCTGCCTCTCACGGACCGTGTTGAGGATGATGATGGTGCTTATGCACGAACTTCGCGGCACTGTTCGTCCGCGTAATCCGAGTAACGAGTAAGTATACTCTGGTTTTGATGTCAGTGATGCCACTACTATGTCATTGTCGTCTCCCACATATAAAATGACATCTACATATCATTCGAATGCATGTAAATTGGTTCCATATTGTGCATTTTCTAGATAGAATTTTTTTCAAAGCAGAATGACATTTTTTACCTGAATCGACAGTGATAAGAAAGTTTTGTCATTTTAATACAGTTTGCATCTTTCGTTTTCACAGGTGGTACAGGCTGGTGGCCTATCGTTGCTTCACTTGGTGGCTTCACGGGAGGCTCGGACACCGCGTTCGGAGAGTAATACCTGCCTGTGCGGTACTTGCCATTAGACAACATTTCCCCAGCGACAGTGGACAATACCGCGGATTTTCCCTGGATGTGCTGCAACCGGAACTTTACAATGTGTAATGTTTATTATTTATGTTCAATTGAAATTAAGATCTAAAATAAAACCCAACATATATTTTAACAATGGTTGTTTTGATTTTTTAAATGAATCTAGTGTGTCTCCATCGAATAGTCTTCCTGTGCCTTGTCTTGTCACACCACATGTCTCCGGCCAGCATCCTCCCTCACGCTGGCCGCCCACCTTCAATCCACATAACCGTTGAACCCATATGCAGCAGACATACATATGTTATTTTGCGGGTTGGCATCAAGCCTCCCGGCCTTGCCTCCTCCCCCAAAAATACTTACCACACCATTTTGTTCAAGCGTTGGCAATAAAAGGAAGGCCGTTGGATTTTATTGATACAAAACATGGTTATAGGTAAATAATCAATATGGTTGATCATAATAAATCATCCTTTTGGGCACCGGGTACAGAGATGACCCCCTCTGGCCCGTGCCGCCTTGCCACCACAGGCCAGCCTGCTGCTGACTAACTGCCTAGGCATCCAGGGTCTCCAGGGTGAACTGCACCCATATATTCTCCTGGGAGGGTGAGGTATTTATAAACTCACCCCCCTGCCTTCCATGTACTAGATCCTGCAGCCTGCCTCTTACATGCAGTTAGATGGCCTCTCCTTGGTGAGGCCCTGTGGCAAACGAGTCTTGTCTGCACGACCACCGCCCTAATCCACACCCCCCCCGCCCTATCAAAGGCAGTTCGCACCGGGGTACTTTTGCTGCCAAGTGGAGCTGTCGGGGAGCGATAAAGGCCAAGAGGTGCCAAAGACCATGTACACTTCAAAGTGGTCTATAGAGCATGGGTTGTTGTTCCCATGTCTACCTCCAGACCCCGTGTCTCTTGCCAAGCATCCCCCCCTCACGCTGGACGGCCCCCTGCAATCCACATAAGTGTGTCTCCATTCACGAGTCTTCCTGTGTCTTGTCTGCACGACCACCGCCCCAATCCACCCCCCCCCCCGCCCTATCAAAGGCAGTTCGCACCGGGGTACTTGTGCTGCCAAGTGGAGCTGTCAGGGAGCGACAAAGGCCAAGAGGTGCCAAAGACCATGTACACTTCAAAGTGGTCTATAGAGCATGGGTTGTTGTTCCCATGTCTACCTCCAGACCCCGTGTCTCCTGCCAAGCATCCCCCTTCACGCTGGACGGCCCCCTGCAAACCGCATAATGCCACGACATATACACGTCATTCATTCACAAACACACCCCTGTTTCGAATTCTTTATAACCCACTTCATATTTCTAATGAGAACTTCTTTGCGCTTTGCTAGTCAACCCGTGAAGGTGCTGGTTATCTGCTCTTCGTCTCTGTGAACTTCCGTGACCACTTCGAGGAAACTCGTCAGTTTGCAACCTGTGAACTGCTCCCTGTTCTACGACAAGAAACTACTCTGATCCCTGCATCTAACTGTTGGTTCGTCAAGGTAAGGCCATGTACCGTAATCATTTTGCGTCCAATTTCTTTTCGTTCAAGACAGTACATGTAAGGAACTAGTCACATGTTCTGAGTTTACATTGGTATTCATAGAGAATTGTTGATCTTTAATTTTCAGAACTTTCCACAATGCCTGCCTGTTCCATTGGCGGTTGCCCTTCGAAGACCCATAATAAATCTGAAGGTACTATAATGCATGTTTTCCCTAAGACAATAGATCAGATAAGAGAATGGGTCCGATATTGCGGATATCCACCGTCTGAGCTTGAAAGTAGAGTCCTAGAAGTCTTTGCGGACAAGAGGGGTGATCGATACCGCATCTGCAGCAGGCACTTTAGCTCAGACATGTACTCCACATCATTGCTAATAAAGAAGAACACACCGCGAGCGAGGCGAAAATTGCTCTCAACCGCTATTCCCACTCTATTCGTCCACATCCCTCCACTGGTGAGTCAAGTTTACGTATTTATCTCTCGGCCTTGCGGTAGTGTGTAGCATTAGCTAACAATAGTTTCCCCATTTATGTATCCACTCAATATGAAGGCGGAAGATTCTCCATCCGTGTCGTTATTGCAGTCATCAGCCACTTCAAGCGCCTATCGGGTAATCTTACTTGGCTATTCTGCCACTGACTTGTTTTAGGCATGTAAATCAATAGTTTTAATTTATCGTGTAATTATTTTACCTAATGGTACACCCTTGTACTCGTCCTCTAGTCTTTGTTTTCAGTTATAATTATTGTTATCCAAAATAATGCAAGTACTGTCTTTCAGGGAGATGCTGAGGAGTCCAACGTATTGACGACTACCGTTGATGTCACTCAGATGCTCGAGGTACGTTTCCGGACAGTTCCATCGATGGAGATCATCAGATCTTGCATTCTTGTAGCGTGATTGTTACACACAATGTTTCTTTCGTTTTTAGCCATTGATATGTCCTTCTGTCGTCGCCCTCCTATGTGTCTTCTTTTTTCAATATTGTGTTCATTACTAATGAAAGTCCTATGTTTCAGGGAGTCGATGGAGCATTAGTCCAAGAAGAAGGGGGAGCATGCAGTTACGGGTCGGCGCAACAGCTTGCAGAAGTGTGCACCGCAGTTACATCGTCCCTTGATGTTCTTATGCATTTCGAGGTATGGATACTGACAGTTCGATCAAGCGAAATCATATGACGTGATTACATCCGCTATACTTCCTTCTTTATTAACGCAAGTACTATGTTTCAGGGAGATGACGGAGCTTCTTCTACAAGAACATCACCCCTAGTAGTTGATGCAGATCTCTGGGTGGTGACACTTCCAACGATCGAGCAAATCGAATCATATTTACATATCCATTATTTATTTTAGACAACTGATCATTTGTGCAGGTCTATTTAGATGAGTCTTTGACGCCTGCACAAAGTTTATGTTCTTTTTAACAAAATAGAAAACCATACTAATGCAATTACTGTGTTTCAGGGAGTTACTGAAGCATCATCTTCAATAATATCATCAGTGGAAGTCTATGAGGAGCCCGAGGTATGGATCTTGACAGTTCCATCTAACTAGATCAACAATGCGTGAATAATTGTCGTTTGAATGTTCTACACAAAGCGTTCATTCGTGTTTTGCTATTGAGATGTACGTGTGTATTGGTCCCCAAGTACATTTTGTGTTTTCGATATTATTATACATACTAATGAAAGTTCTATGTTTCAGGGAGTCGATGGAACGTCAGTGCGTGATGGATGTGCTTATCATGAAAATATAGTCGTTGCAGCGCAAGAGGAAGTGGAGACATGCACACACGAGTCGGAGCAACAGCGTCCTGATGTTGAAGTTCGAGGCAAGAAAGTTTCAAAGAAAAGAAAGCAAAAGAAGGTTAGTGTCCTGGTCACTATATTATGTTTTTTTTCACTGTTAATAGTTCAATACTGTAAGTTGTGTTTAAACTGAACATCCCTTTTCCAATCTGTCCTCTAGTTGCGAGTGGGTGTACGAACTAGATCTACACAGACAGTGAAGCGAACGAGAGATGTTGCTTGTCAAACCTTTTGGCAGGGACTTGAGACTGGCGATGCATCGTGCCAATGGGAAGAATATGAAGTGATTGACAACGGAGCTATACCACCACCAGCCATTGATAGTGAATGTCCTCCTGGTAGTTCGGATGCAGTCGGAGATCAATTCACAGAATCCACACCCGCAAAAACTAAGACCGCGAGAAAGTTGAAGAAATTGTTTTATTCACCCATCGCCGGAGAAGGAACAGATGTTGCAATGGAAGAGAATGAAGTGGACGACAATGAAACACCATCAATATCACTGAACATAGCGGAAGACGATATCAGAGATTCTACCTTTCATGTGAGTGACATGTCCTCAACGTTACAGGCCGAACCAGCTGGGATGCAGAATGACAGTATAAGGAAAGAGGCCAAATTCATTGTATTCGATAGTTGTTTGATTGATATTATTATTCGGATGAAATGTGGGCATTCGGTTGGTGTGGAAGTATGTGGGGAGCCATTGATTAATGTGACTCGTGCAATTCGAGGCACTAACCTTAAAATACATGCCACCTGTACAAAATATCATCCTTTCTCATGGTCTGCACAACCCATGCTGGGGCAACTGCCAGCAGGCAATCTACTTTGTGCAGCGGCTGCACTTTTTAGTGGTTCCAGTTTTAAAAAGTTAGTCTTTCTTTCAGTTTGTGGGAATCCATTTCATTGCGAAAACTCAGTTCTACAAATACCAAACCGATTATCTATTTCCAGCCATTAGCGAAGCTTGGAGAATGGAAAAAATGTCTATTGATAGTACATTCGCGGGCAAACGGTTCAGGCTAGCCGGTGATGGACAGTGCGACAGCCCAGGATTTTCAGCCAAGTACTGCACCTACCACTTTTAGGACATGGAAAGTAAGAAAATTGTGAGTTCGGTGGTCGTGCAGGTGTCACAAAGTACATCCTCAGTGGCCATGGAGAAAGTTGGCTTTGTAGCATCATTGCAAGAACTACAATTGCGGGGAATGGTGATCGACCTGATAGCCACGGACAGACACGTTTCAATTGCCAAGACAATGAGAGAAGAGTACAAAAATATAAATCACCAATTTGACGTTTGGCATCTTGCAAAAACAATCAATAAAAAAATGTCGGCTGCAGGTAAAAAAAAAAGATATGCAAGGTATTTCACAGTGGTCCAAGTCAATCAGCAACCATCTTTGGTGGAGCTCAAAAACATGTGGAGGGTCGTTGGAAATTCTACTGGAAAAATGGCGGTCAGTAATGCTACACTGTACCAACGTTCACCGTTGGAACACAAACCAACATTTCCACAATTGTGAACATGGCCATTTGTCCACAGAGGAGGCACGGAAGAAGTGGTTGATTCCTTCATCACCCAGTCACAAAGCCATTGAAAAGATTGTATTTGATAAAACTATAACAAGAGATTTGAGGGGACTCACGGAATTCTGCCACACAGGAGATTTGGAGGTGTTCCACCATATGTGCCTAAAGTACAGGCCAAAACGATTGCATTTTGGCATGGAGGGCATGATAAATCGGACTCTTCTAGCGGTCTTGGCACATAACCATAATGTTGGCCGTCAACAAAGTAGGACGACCGGAACTTTAGGGACGCTTCGCTACAATAAGGCCTTCACTAAAAGAAGTAAACAATGGATTATCAAACCAGTGTTTGAGGATATGCAATATGACTTTATTGAGAGACTTATTGTTGATGTCCTAGATAGGCACATACATGGAGTTGTGAACGAACCTGTGCAGGGGACAACTGCATTGCCACCCAACATTGCCTCTGTTCCATGTCCACCTAAAGAAGAGCTCATTGAGAAATACACATCACGGTTTAAATGATTGTAATTTGATTGTCTGTTCTCTCGAGTCTCCTCATGTCGCAGGCCCATTGAATATGTGTATCTATGTAATGTGTAAATAAAAGTGATTGCTCAGTGTACATGCAATGTGTCTCTCCACCCTTGCCCCTCCCTTCACCGTGCAGTAGTGCGAACCACCCGGGTGTCGCCTGTGACTTTGCTCTCGAGTCTCCTCATGTCGCAGGCCCATTGAATATGTGTAGCTATGTATTGTGTAAATAAAAGTGATTGCTCAGTGTACATGCAATGTGTCTATCCAACCTTGTTCATTTGCGCATTAAATTAAACCAAACAGTAATATAAATCATTTTTCAAAAAATATAGAATGTCTCCGTATTTATGGTTCTATGGGGCTGCAAAGCACGCAGACAAAATGCAAAGATGGAGTGTAAATTTCAAGTCCTGTGAGATGGCCTTACACTGAATGTAGCTAACTAGGAATGTGTGCTCGTTCAAAGTGAAGGTCAGCTGCTTTGATTTTTTGCTCAGGTACCGGAATGGCCCACGACTCAGTATAAGGTTCTATTTTTATTTGACCTTGACAGGCCGGGACCATCCCGAAAGACTTCTTTTTGGGGGTGTGGTGCAATAACGTAAACGATAATGAATATAATTTCAGAAACGAAAGCCATTTAATGTTCGTTCATTGGAAGAAATAACGTCGGCATAGAAGGAGTGGTATTTCGGGGCTGCCCTACGCACAGACACAATGGAAAATGCAAATATAATGTAAGTAACTCTTTAGATGAGTTTATACCGCAATTTAATTACTATACAGTAGCTTTAAAGACGGGTTAAGTTGTACTTGTTCGTTCTATGTGGCATATTGTTTTGTACCGCGCACTATCTTGAGGAGAACCATCTCCTTTTACGGAAGCACCTCAAAACCTTCCTCTTTGCTTCTGCTTTCTCTCTCCCTCTCCCCTGCTACAACTAGTCCACTGTCTGCGACCTCGGTCCTGGGCCCTTCCACTCTCCACCTGCACTGCCTCCCTGTCAACCCCTGCACTGGGGGACAGTCTCAGTATCCTACAGCCCCCCCTTGACGTATAATACCCAGTTGCACTGTCCTAGCTATGAAATAATTTCCCGACCTAATATATAAAATGAATAATTTTAATAAAGATCTGATGGTGAGACTAATTTCATTTTTTATGTTTTTCAAACAGGTACATCATTCATTATTGTATGTGTCACGAGTACCAGACACGGGCGGATGGCTTTTTTAACCGCCAGTTGCTTCTCCGCGTGAACAACGTTACCACCCTGACCATTTTATGGGACGATCGCCAAGTACAAGTATGCCCTTACGCGGTACTAACGGCTAGATGCAACATACAGACCGTTGTGGTGGCCTAGTGCCTCGTTGTTGGAACAGCCATGCGATTATCAGTGCAACCGAAGAGCTTATTTTATCGTAAACCAACACCCTGTGTACTGCACACGAACATCGCTTGCCTCAAGACGAACTATTTTGGATCGAGAGCAAATAAAAATGCAAATCGCTGAATATTCTCAAAACATTTGATGTCAAATAAATGTACTTTACCAAATTTACAATCTTTGATATTCCCAATTGTGGCGCGCTGTGTTGTGTGAGCTCATCTGTGTTGATTTCCGGGTTCTGTGTGGAGTCGCGTAGAAGACGCCTGGGCGCGTTTGCCTACGCAGCTCAGTCACGTCACGGATAGAGGCGGGGAATATGAATGTTTTGATAAAGTCTGTTTCAGGGGCGGGGGATTTGATTTAGTGCCGCAAAAGCAGGTGAGCCAGGGCGATGGGGGGAAATGATAGGATTATCAGAAAATGGCGGCTGATTTCGAGTGCATTAATGGACGAAAAGTCGGTTAAGGTCCATAGGAAAGTTTTCTACGATCTACCGAGTTATGCTTAAAAACACATGGCCGAACCGTAGGGACAATAAAAAAAAAGTCCCGGAACTATCCTTTAAGCCATAATCTTGAGCAAGCGCGTTTCTTTGCGTATGGTTATTTGGCGACCGGCCAGAAATTGATGTATTTGCAGCAGTAGGTTTTGTACTCTTTCGTTTAACGGGAAGACTAGCCCCTCTTCTGTTTTTATGATAGCTCCAAGGAACTGTTTGGTTTTGCTTGGAACAAGACTTGATTTTTTGCTCGCTGATTGAGCATCCAATTGGAACAGTTGGATTGTCCGTTGGGCGTTATGCTTGGAAATTTGAGGGGATTTCCCCGTTATCAGTCTGTCTGTCCAGATAAGGGTGCACTGGCATTGATTCTCTGCGTAAGTGCGCCGCCACTACCGCCAATACCTTGGTGAATACCCTTGGAGCAGAGGCTATGCTGAAGGGTAGCACCTTGAATTGGTAGTGTTGATTCGCTATTTCCAAGCAAAGGAATTTTCTGTGCGCTGGGAACATTGAAATATGAAAGTATGCACCCTTCATGTCCAAAGTTGCCATGTAGTCCCCATGTTTTAGCAGTGAGATTACTTGTAGCGTAGTAATGCGAAATTTTGGAGGCTTGACATATGTGTTCGCAGGGCGCAGGTCTAGGACAGGGCGCATTGTAAGGTCATTCTCTGGCACAAAGAAGTACATTGAATAGATACTGTTTTTTTACCTGGTATGCTGGGACGATTTCTATAGCGTCCTTTAGTAGCAGTGCTTTGACCTCTTCCAGCAGGATGCGCTGTTCCTCCTGCGTAATTTGTCTGTTTTGGCGGGTGGTTGGGTGGTGTCTGTATGAGTTCTATGCAATAGCCTTCTACCACGGTGGAAAGTACCCACTTGTCTGACGTGATCCCCTCCCATGCATGGGTAAAATGAGAAATGCAACCTCCTACTGGAGATGCATGGGAGGGGACCTGGAGCGGGTGGTCATTGCTTTGGTGGGAGTGGAGTCTCTACAGGAGGACCTGCCTCCTCTTCCCGACCTTCTGTGGCCCCTTTCAACATTTTGTTGGGAGGCCGGCTCCTGCGAGGGAACTCGAAGATGATGTCGGCCCACCCTGGTTGTAGTTGGAGGACCGCTGGGAGGTTTGTCCTCTAAAACAGCATGCATTAAATGCACCCCTTTGCACAAATGGCATTTGTGAGCTGTCCCAGGGATTTGAGGGCATATTTAAAAGGGTGGCTTGGGTTTCCAGCTTGAAACCTGATTGGCGTAGCCATGCATGGCGTTTAATGAGGGTACTATCCGGCCCGCATTATCGGCTGCATCTGGATTATTTTTCAGGATGTAGCTTTCCACCCATTTACCTTGAGCTGCTGTTTTTAAAAGCTGTGTTTTTAGGGGTCCGGGGCAGAGTATTTGTTGTGAGATCTCGTCCCACTTGTGGCAATTATAACTCATCAGGAGCATTGTGTTGTTGGCTATCCTCACTTGGCAAGCAGCCGAGGAAGCTACTTTCCTGCCCAGGCGTACATCTTTTTACTCTCCTTGTCAGGAGAGGCTTCGGAAGAGGCTAAAGGTGTGCCCGCTCTTTTCCCTGGGGTGGTTACCACGAGGTAGTCTGGCTTTAACTGCCCTTTTCAGGTTGAGGGTAAGGAAAAAAGGCTGAATGTGCCTTTGGATAGATTGGGGAAGTGGAATGAACCATGCTGCAGATTTCTTATCCCCGAGGATGTCCTCTTCAAAGTATTTGTCGACTTGAGCCTCCTGAGTATAGATTTTAAAATGTTCTGCAGGTTAAAAAGACCATCATACAGCAGCTGGTTATCCACAGGGGAATCAGCCACAGGTTGGTCAATATGGTCGGGAGATTGAATGATGTATACATCATCATCATATTGGTCTGTTTCCTCTATGTCCTCTTGGTCTCCTTGGTCTGCTATTGGGCCAAGGTCATGCGGACCTGTAGTGTCAAAGTAATATAGGTCATTGGATATGTTTTGATAGGCACGTCTAGGCATGGTCTTCTGGCATCATGCTGCTTATTAGCTGCTTCGCCTTAAGGGGGGGCCCTGGAGGTTGGTAAGTTGATCAAAAAAGTTTACAAAGCTAGACATTCTCCTCATTACTCTATCAAACTGTTCCAGGGTCCATTAAGTGGAGTTTGGTAAAACTGTGGGAACAGGGGTAGGGAAAGGCTCTGGTGCAGTAGGTCGTTTGTGGTGTATTGCCCCTGAGAGAGTCAGTAGGGGCAGAGTTTTTATCCTTTGTAACCAGTGATGTTGAGGATAGGGGCATCATAGATTTGGAGTTTTTTGACGTTTCTGGGATGTTTTTTTTTTTAATGAGTATTCGTTTTTTAATGGTAGCAAGGGCGGTCGGTGCGTCTTTCAGCGCACGGTTGTCGGTACCTGAGGCCTTGCCTGATTTGCGTGCGATGCCGGAAACAGACTTCAGCATCTGTTTTAGGGGCCTGTCATGCGGTGAACGCGATGGCCCAGAGCACAGGCATTTTTTGGACCTTCCCTTCGACACTGCATGTGGTTTATCGGTTGTCGACCCGGTCGACTGTCGGCCATGGGGTGTGTTTAGCATGGTGTGCAGTGTGGGTGCTGGAGCCGCCGGTTGTCTCCGTAGCCTGCCTGTTGGAGTTAGGGGCTCTCACACGGGAATCCGCCGTGTCCCGATCGCCATCGGCGTCACTTAGGACGCTGATGCTGCCATCGCTGGAGGCTCCCTAAACATCCATCGCGGCCTCAGCCTGCATGGCAAGCCCAACGTTTAGTCTTCCTGGTTCTTTGTCTTCGGCCAAAACAGTGTGCACTCTTTTTTGGAATGGTCCCTAGGAAGGCAGAGATTACACACCCTGTGTGAATCCTTTGAGGGAAACTTCCTGTTACAGGGATGACAACATTTAAATGGTGTGTTTTGCATAGTATGGAAAGATGGCAGCTTGGCGATGTAAAAGGAAGACTAGGGAAATAGGTATTCTCTAAATGAGATTAATTATGACCTCCCTCACTCTTCCTACTGTGCAGGGCTGAGGACCATTGGGGCCTAGATAGGCCGCAGACAAACTTCATTGAGACGAGTGAGTCGTTTTCGTGGACAAATGGTCTTGTCCTCAAAAGCCATCGCCAGAGACCTTGCGGTGTATGGCCGTCAAAAGGCTAGGAAGAAAGTCTAAATGTAAACTTTGTATAAGTAATGGTGTTAGCTCGAAGAAGGAACTCTGCAACTTGCGTCACACTATGATGGTGGAAAAAAACAATACGAGGGACCTCCACGTGTGAAGGACCATGGGTACAGAAGACATCACACTAGGGATAGTGTTACTGGCACGCCCTATCGACGTCCCTTTTCGAGTTTCGAAAACAATAAATGTAATACTCTGCGGCTACCAATAGATGCCAGTCTATGCATAGCATTTGATTTAAGCAGATCCACAAACCTCAGAAATCTATATGGGATACATTACTCACCGTAATCGTATTTCTGGTGCTTGTATCTGCTTAAATTCACATGCTCTGCATAGTCCGACATCTAGTGAAAATCGCAAAGTATTACAAGATTTGTTTTTGAAACTCGCAAACTGATGTCGACAGGATATAATACTATCCCTAGTGTGATGTGTACTGTACCCATGGTCCCGCGTCGAGATCCCTCAGATTGTTTCTGACATGAGGTTGCATGAAGTGTAGCGCGAGTACAGATGTGGTAAAGCAGAATAACAAAGTTAATCACTGTAGTGACTACCTTACTCCTAAGTCCATAGTCCCCTTTCCTCCATCCTTTTGGGACATTCCGTCATTTGGGATGGGACTGGAGCACTTTTGTAAAAAGCATCAAAGTTCTGATTGGTCCTTTTATTTTTATGCGCCGTACCACACGTGGCCGTAATCCCGCCCTCTTGAGCTCCGCCCCGCGCATCGTCCTTCAGTCCTTTTCCATTACCAGGTCTCAGACCATTTAAGCAACAATAGAGGAGACTTTTTAGAGGGGACGACAGACGGCAAGCGTATGGAGGAAAGGGGACTATGACTAGGAGTAAGGTAGTCACTATGGCGAGTAACTTTGTTATACTCCTACATTCCGTCACCTTTCCTCCACATTTGTGGACAATTCCCAAGCATGGACCACAGTTTCTTAAGAACAGCCTGGCCAAACTGGGCATCAGCCCTGGAACTCAGGTCCAAGCAGAAATGCTTACAAAAAGCTGTTGGGGACGCCCACCTAGCCACCTTTGCGATGGTTTCCCAAGGGATTAACATTTGGAAGGCAACAGCAGCCGCTTTGCCACGTACAACATGTGCATGGATGCCTCTCAGAGGTTGAAGGTCATTGATGCTATAAGCTTCTGAAATGCAGGAGGAATCCATCGGGAGCTAGTTGCCTTGGAAGACAGTTTTCCTTTTGGGTCTCCGAATGTGACAGAGTGTTGTGAGGAGCCCCTGAGTTCACTCATTCTATCGAGGTAAAACTTGAGGGCTCGCCCGACGTCCAAGTTGAGTAAAACTCTTTCGGCATCCGATGCCAGGTTAGGACGAAAAACAGGTAAGGAGATCGATTGGTTCAAATGAAAATCGGTAAACACCTTAGGCAGGAAAGAAGGACAAGAGCAGAACACAACCTTATACTTATGAAGGTGAGGAACGAATGTTCCACAGGAAGAGCTTGGAGCTTGCTTACTTGCCTCGCCGATGTCACTGCGATCAGAAAAGCGACCTTCCAAGAAAGGTATTTGAGATCGGTAGAGGCCATGGGTTCTAATGGTTTATGGCATAACGCGGTGAGGACCACATTCAAATCACAATTGGGATGAGGAGTGCGCACCAGCGGGGGAAAATGCAAGAGACACGCAAAATGCCTTTTAATGACAGGATTAGTCAAAGAAAAAGGAACAGCTGCCAGTGGACAGGTAGGCCGCAATGGGCGATAATTACGTCCTACAAGACATGAATGCCGAAGATGCAAGGCGAGAGATGAAGGATAGAACAGTGTCAACCGTAGCGTGCCTGGGGTCAAGTTGTTTAGTTAAGCACCAGTTGCAAACACTGAGCCATTTTCTCCTATATTGAGCCTTCGTAGAAGGTTTTCTGGTCGCTTGGATAATGCGCCTATTGTCCTCGGACAAATTAAAAGATCTGAATTCAGGCACCAGGCCGCCAAGCTGAATGATTGTGTGCAGGGGTACCATATCTGGTTATCGCACTGGTGAAGCAGGTTGGGAATCAACGACAATCTGATCGGCAGAAGAATCGACAGATGCTGAAGTTCCGAAAGCCAGCCACCAAGGAGCTATGAGGAGGAGAGTGCAATTCGATGCATTCCTGAGCTTGCAGAGACCGATGAATCAGAGGCAATGGAGGAAAGGCATAAGCCTTCATGTTGTGCGACGGAATCTCGAGAGCGTCTCCCAGGAAGGACACCCCAAGACTGTCTCTGGATGCATACAGAGGAAGTTTCCAGTTTGTAGAAGTAGAAAAGAGGTTGAATACTTCGAAGTGACACAGCGTTGCACCCCACCCCAGAAGGGAGAAGTCTGTGCTAACCGTCACTTGTGGCTGGGCTCCTGTAAGGAGGCCCCACCGAAAGTTTGTTGATCGAGGACCACCATTGTAGATCTGACGTCCTGCAGGATGGAACTGGGATTATCTTGGAATCCTGACCAAGAGCTCAAAAGAGCCAGCAGAGTACGCCTCATCTTCAGACATGCAAGAGGAAGGGCTGGTACGCAAGAAGCCATGAGACCCAGAGGTCTCTTGGACCACCAAGCCGTCATGTGCAAAGACTGGAGGAAGAGCTGACACGTGGCTGATAAGTCCGCAATCCCGTCTGTTTGAAACACCTTGGTACTAAATGTATTCCAACGGAAACCCAGGAAAATCGGGTCTTGAGAGACCGTCATGGAAGATTTCCGCCAGTTCACTGACAACCCAAGGTGGAACAGGAGCTGGAGGAGAGACTGGAGATTGATCAATGCCATCTATGGGCAAGGACTGTGTAGGAGCCAATCGTCCAAACATGGGTATAAATGAACGCCCTGCAGCATGAGGAAAGCTGCGATGACCGGCATCGCCGAGCTGAGATCAAAAGGGAGCACACAGAACTGGAAATATTTCCCTGCTAGGGAGAACCGCAGATATTTCCGATGCAGCCCCATATGAGGATGTGCATGTATGCGTCCTGAAGGTCCACTACACTGACCCAGTCGCCTTTCCAAAGAGAGGAATTTATTTGGGAAGGCATAATCATCTTTGATTTCTCTTGGGGAAGAGAAAGGTTGAACTGGGAAAGATTGAGGATAGTGCACAGGCCGGCCTGGTTGGGTTTGGGCACTGAACAGACGGGAGTAGAAGCCCTCCCCTTGTTCCCCAAGGGGAACAGGCTCCACCGCTCTGAGGTCTAGAAGTTTCTGTACCTTGGCTCTGAGGGAAGGCAACCAGATCTGCTGAAGGGAGGGTTGAAGGATGGGGTAGGGGCAAGCGAAAACCTGCATGCGCGATGGACAAAACCCAACAGTCTTCGGTGATGGTCTGCCACGCTTCCAGATGAGATGAGATTAGTCGTCCCACAGGAGTCGCATGCGACTGACCAGATAGATCATTTGGATGACTTGTCGGCAGGGAGACTACCTGTCCCTGGAGAGGAGGAGGAGGATGATGTGCGCGAGAAAAACAAACCACCTTCCCGTTGTTCCTTTCGTCAGGGCCCGCCAACCAGAGATTTAGTATGGCACACAGCGATCCTGAATCCAGAGCAGAGAAGGACCGAATCTGGGACCCTTACCTCTGTGTATAAGGGGCCTTAGCTGGAGCCTTTGCCAGGACCGATAAAGATTTGGCAGTTTGGGTACTCGCTTTAGTCTTTGCGAGTTCCTCGTCTGTAGAAGAATGTAACAATTCCTTGCCATCAAAAGGAAGGTCCAGTACTTTGTCTTGCACTTCCACTGAGAAGTTTGTCGCATGGAGCCAGGCCTGGCGGGAGATGTCAACCCAGACCATAAGGCCTCGAGCAGAGGTATCTACGTGGTGTGCCGCAGCTTCCAGTAGATCCTGTGCCAATACTTTGGCATCCAAGAAACCGGCTTTAAAGTCGTCTAGCCTATCTGCAGGAATACACTCCTGTAAATTGGTTCAGCAATGGGAGTGACGCCGTGCTTTCGGACGGCGAGGGCATTACGGCGTCGAAAGACAGCCGAGCGCAGGTCCCCGACCTCGGAAGGTCGTCCGACAGGGCAGCTATGGGGAAGACCCCCAGCGACACAGGCGCTTCACACACCACCCACACTAAACACACGAAGTCCAACCGAGACTCAACGACGTCGAGTGCTCGGAAAGAGGCACAAACAGAACGGTCCGAATCGGTGTCCTCTGGGCGTTCGAGATCGCCGCATGACTCCAGGCAATCATCCACTCTTGCCAAGAGTGCCTCGCTCCCTAGGCTAACGGAAGTTCGATCGTCGGAAGACGAAGACGACTTCCACCCCCAGGCCGCACTCCAGGAGTCGGAGCCCGCAGACGAGATCAGCACGGCCCCACGTTCGAAGGACAGGGACTCTACCCCCGATCCTCGACGCCAGGCGTCGAAAACCTCCGGAGCCACAAAGGGTCAGGGAAAACACTTTTCCACTCACAGGGAGGGGGAAAACAGCAGAAGAAGCAGCCTCTGCATTCTTCCACACCTGTGAAACACTCCACTCCTCCTAAACAGGCAGACAAGACCAGGTCTGCTGATATTTCAAAGAGCAAATCTACTTAAGATAAATCTCTAAAACTTTCTGAGAGAGTCATTCCCAGTTCCAAAAAATGATCCAGTGATGACATAGATAGGGTCATGTCAAGGATGTCTTCTTTGGCAGACTTGTACGATAAAAATCCAGACCATTTCCTTTCATATGATCCACAAGGGGCTACACCCTCAGGCTCTAATGATCCTATCCCCCCGAGTAAGAAGCCCCAGTTTGAGACACCGATGAGGTCTACAGACCCCTTCGAGGTACAACCATACTCACTATTTCAAGGAGTCTTCCTTTGGTGAGGACCAAGATTTTGGCATGGTAGAAGAGCAAACCGGGACGGGCTACTATGGGTACGATGAGGACCAAGAAGAGGAAGAGGAAGACCCTGAAACCTACAGAGTAGATTCCCCGGTAGAAAAGGAAGCCCCGGTTACCGACTCCCCTGTCGATAACCAACCCCTCCTAAACGAGGTTCTCGCACGTGCAGCAGAACTTTTCCATATTGACACCCACGGTGTCCAGGAGGAGAGGGACTTCGCCGAGGAGTTAGTAGGAGAAAGGAGGCCTGTTGCCCAGACCATCCCTATCCTCAAGTCTATTCAACGTAGAATAGACCTGTCCCTGGTGAAGCCGAACCTCACCAGAGCAGTCAATCCCAGAGTTGAAAAACTTTTCAGGGTAGCCCAGTCTGACCCTCTCTATATAAGAGGACATCTGAAGCCAGACTCCCTAGTTGTCACTAACACTCATTAGAGGGCTGGAACACCCTTGTCATCGTCCGAAGCTCCTCCAGACAAGGAGAGCAAAAAACGATATGGTTTCGGCAGGAAAGTAGCCTCAACGTCCGCCTATCAGGCAAGGATTGCAAACTCCACCACCCTGTTGGCCAGCTACAACTGCCATCAGTGGGAAGAAGTCGCGGCACTCATAGCCTCTGCACCAGAACCCTTAAAGGGCCAGTTAGCTCGGATTTCCACAAAGGGTAGAGCCGTGTCTGGTTACATTTTAAAAGCAACCTTTGACGCCGCGGACAACGCAGGCAGATTGATAGCAGAAGGTACTGTTATCAAGACACATGCGTGGTTACGGCAGTCTGGTTTTAAGGCAGAAACCCAGGCATCATTGTTGGACAAACCGGTGGAAGCCGATCTGTTGTTTGGTAAGGCGGTCGAGGACGCACTGAAGAATGCCAAGGACGAATACGAGACACTCAAGTCCCTTGGCCAGTTAAATAAATAAACCCCCTAACCAGAGAGGGAATAGTAATTTCCGTCGCCCACGCGGCCAAAATTCCCAGAGAGGATCTAACTATTCCCAGGGGCATGGTACACAGTGGAACAACAGCCAACAGTCTACCCAGGGTTACGGCAGGGGTAATACGAGAGGACGTGGTAAAGGCAGAGGCAGCCCCAGCAAAGGAGGCGGCACGCCTCCACCAAAGCAGTGACGCTTAGTTCAGGGTCCCTTCTCACGCAACCCCAGTAGGGGGACGCATTTCCAACTTCACCCAGGCTTGGGAAGGGATCACATCAGCTTTAGAACATCAGAAAATTCTCCTCGAGGAGATCGCCATTCTGCTAGCAAAGGACGCGATAGAACTCGTCCCGGGACACCAGGTAAACAAGGGTATTTATTCAACTTACTTCCTTGTGCCAAAAAAAGATTTGACAATGCGCCAAGTATTGGACTTACTGCCTGCCAACAAGTATGTCAAGCCCCAAAAGTTTCCTATGACTACTCTACAAGAGGTAATCCCCCTCCTAAAAAAAGGGGTATTACATGGCAACCTTGGATATGAAAGATGCCTATTTTCATATTTCCATGTTCCCAGCGCACAGAAGGTACTTGCGCTTCAAGGTGGACAGTCGGCACTACCAATTCAAGGTACTGCCCTTCGGGATAGCTTCGGCACCAAGGGTATTCACCAAGGTACTGGCGGTGGCGGCTGCACACCTACGCAGGGAGGCAATCCCGGTGTACCCTTATCTGGACGACTGGCTCATAACGGGGGAAACCCCAGTAATTTGCAGGACAAACATTCAAAGGACTATCGACCTCCTCCACGAATTAGGCTTCTCAATCAACGAGAAAAAGTCAAGCCTGGTGCCAAGCACCTCCAAACAGTTCCTAGGAGCAATCCTAGATACTCAAGAGGGGTTGACCTTTCCTTCAGAGGAAAGAATTCGGAATATACTACTGCAAATTCCGCAATATCAGTCCGGTCACCAAATAACGGCACGCAAAGCAATGCGTTTACTGGGCATGATGGCGTCATGTATTTACCTGGTCCCCCACGCGCGCCTGCGTCCCATGCAGGAATGGTTGGCGAAACAGTGGTCTCAGGCAAGTGGTCAGTGGGACGATCTAGTGGTCGTTTCGCCAACACTAGTACAAAGCCTTCACTGGTGGACAAGAGAATCTTGCACATGGAAAACTCTTTTACGATCCCGAAGTACAGGCAGTAGTCACTACTGATGCATGTCTGACAGGGTGGGGAGCTCACCATCTCCACCACACAGCTCAGGGTCTCTGGTCTCCCTCAGTGGCCAAGAACCACATCAACCTGATAGAGCTTCTGGCAGTATTCAGAGCGCTTAAAGCGTTCGAGCCCCACCTACTAAACCTGTCAGTGCAAATCCGGACGGACAGCACAACCGCCATGTTCTACCTGAACAAGCAAGGAGGGACTTGTTCACCAAATCTGTCCAAGCTTGCCCAGAAAATCTGGATATGGGCACTGGGACGGAACATCTTCCTGTCATCACAACATGTTCCAGGGGAGCTCAATTCCCTAGCGGATGCTCTGAGCAGAGACTCCCTCCCAGAGGAACACGAATGGGTTCTACACAGAGAGGTCGTAGAAGATATCTTCTCTCAGTGGGGTTTCCCCACTATAGACTATTCGCCTCAAGCGAAAACAGACAATGCCCAGGATTTGCATCCAGGTTCCCCCAACCAGACTCCCAGGGGAACGCCCTGTGGATGAACTGGTCAGGGATGTTTGCGTACGCTTTTCCACCAACTCCTCTCATCAGAAAGGTGGTGAACAAGATGAACAGAGAGTCGATGACGCTCGTCCTAGTTGCTCCCATGTGGACAAGACAACCGTGGTTCCCACACCTACGCAGGATGGCGGTGTGCGAGCCCATCAAACTTCCAGCCTGGTACAACCTACTGTCCCAGCACCAAGGTCAAACAGTGCATCAGCAACCCAACTCAATGAACCTGGCAGCATGGCTCCTGAGGTCATAGAGTTTGGACATCTCAATTTACCACAGAGGTGTATGGACATCCTAGAGGAATCTAGGAAACCAAGCACAAGGCACTGTTACTTTGACAAGTGGAAGAGATTTGTGATCTGGTGCCAGAGTAGACAAATCAACCCAGTTGATTGCACTCCTTCCACTATTGTTACATACATGCTCCACCTGCTAGATGCAGGATTGGTTTTTAACTCGCTGAAAGTACACCTGGCAGCCCTGTCGGCATACACCACTTCCCATAACAAGGTCTCGTGGTGGAAAGTACCAGTAGTTAAAGCCTTAATGGAAGGAGTAAAGAGACTTCACCCTCCTATTTCGAACCCACCACCAGGGTGGGACCTTAATGTGGTGCTATCTAAGCTCATGGGGCCCCTCTCGAGCCCATGCATAAAAGCAGTCTCAAACACCTGACTTTTATAAAACGGCCTTCTTAGTAGCTATTACTTCTATAAGAAGGGTCAGTGAAATTCAGGCTCTGTCAGTGCAGGATCCCTTCTTTACTGTCCATAAAGACAAACTGATTTTACGCACACACCCTAGGTTCTCACCTAAGTTTATATCTAAATTCCACATAAACCAGTCCATCGAGCTTCCGGCTTTCTTCCAGGACCCTCAAAGCTCGGCTGAGGTGAAACTACATACCCTAGATGTGCGTAGGGCGGTCCTCTACTATGTAAATAAAAGCAGACCGCTAAGGAAAACAGATCAACTGTTTGTCTCCTGTAGCTACAGGCAGAGAGGGGGATCGCGTCCTAAAGGTGCCATCTCGAAGGGGATTATTAACTGTATCCAGCTGTGTTACTCACTCTCTGAAAGAACTCTGACTTTCACGCCAAAAGCCCACTCTACTAGAGACATTGGGGCCACTCTGGCTTTCATTGCAAATGTACCCCTTGACCCCATTTGCAAAGCAGCTACTTGGAGCTCTATTTATTTATTTATTTATTTATTTATTTATTAAATTTATATAGCGCGCAGGCAGCCCAGGGGCATTGTGGCACTGTTACTTGCAAGGAAGACTTAGTTACAATGTGAGCAGGTTGTGCCTTGGGTTACAGTAAGGCAGTGACCTGTGATCCGATATACCACATAATACATCATACAATACAATTATGAGGGCTAGGCCATGTAATTGTTAGATGAACAGGGTCGTTTTCAGGGTTTTCCGAAAGGCGGTCAGTGAGGGTTCAGAGCGCAGGGAGCTAGGGAGGGTGTACCAGTGTACGGCAGCGAGGTACGGGAAACTGGAGCCCCCTGCTCTGGTCCTTTTTACCCTGGGTACTGAGAGCATGCTGGCATAGGGTGATCTAGTGGGTCTATTCACACTTTTACTGAGCATTACTGCATTGACACCCATTCCAAGGCAGATACACAAGTGAGACAAGCGGTACTAAGACACTTATTTGCTCATGACCCTTCTCACATCCCACCTCCTTCTTCAGGTACTGCTCGCTAATCTATGCACAGCATGTGATCTAAGCAGATTCCACAAGCCTCAGAAGGGATACATTACTCACCGTAATCGTATTTCTGATGCTTGTATCTGCTTAGATTTACATGCGACCCACCCTTCCTCCCCTCTGAGAGAAGGCGCATGGTTGCTTGTAGTCTTACCTTTCTATCTGCTTGGATTATCTGGACTCACGCTACTCCTCATGCTACCTCATGTCAAAAAAAATACAATCTGAGGATCCTAGACGCGTGAGGGATCTTGGGTACAGTGGACGTCACACTAGGGATAGTATTACTGGCACACCCTGTGTCGACGCCCATTTTCGAGTTTCGAAAAACAAACTGTAATACTCCGCAGCTTCCACTAGATGTCGGCCTATGCACAGCATGTGAATCTAAGCAGATACAAGCATCAGAAATACGATTACGGTGAGTAATGTATCCCATATACCTCCAGCATTGGATCCTTCATGGATCGACATAAGGCACTATGCGTCGATGTATTCGACTTGATGTCCCTCCATCTCGAGGTTGACCTCATCGCAGGTATCGGTTCTGATTTTCCGCAACAGCGAACACTTGGAAGATTACGGCACACTTTTGGTTTCCTCACGAAACTTCGATCTTCAAGTAAAATGGCTTGCTGAATCTGGTCTTGGCTTTGGTCTTTAGGATCCAGGTAGCCAATACGATATGTGACCTTATCAGTTTCCTTTCTCATAAAGTAAGTCCAGTTAAGATGTGGAACTCCTTCAGAATTACTAACGAAAGAGAGATAGTAGCCCTGTTCCACAGAGCAGATATGCTCCCTGTTGCAAGTTTTTTTTAAAAAAACAATGAAGAATCTCTGAAGGAATAGAGTTCTGTGAAGTCAACCTTAATGGGCCAGATGGGGGTGAACACAATATCTAATGAAGCACTCACTTGGCAGTGTGACTGAGGCTTAGACTAAGGAGGATTGAGCCTCGGTGTGGGATACTGCTGGATCTCAGGATTTCAATGATGGCAGGACCTTGGTAGATTCACACACGATGAGGCATGACCACAATTAAGCAGCAGCTTGGGTAAGTAGTTGAGGCCTTACACACGATTAGCAGGATGTATGGACTCCGGTTTCAGTGCTGGCTGCTCTCCATGGTGAACAGCAGCAGCAGGGCAATGAAGTTCCAGTCTCATAACAAGGAGATGTATCATATTTCCAGCCCCAGGGTTAGGCATGGTCCATGCAATAGAGGAGTTACTTCTCCAAATTAATCAAGCAGATGCAGGTTTAGTGACTCCACTGGGGTTCGGCAGATGACCGCTGAGCAGAATTCTAGGCTGTTTGGTTCACTATAGCCAAAGCAAAGGCGCCCCTGTCACTGTAGAGCTTCAACTTGGCAGTGGATGGTTGGCTATTGCTGGCTCCCATAGTAGACCCCTGTCTTCTTCTGTGGGCTCTTCTTTCAATTTTTGGCTCCTCTAGCGTAGTTGCCGAATGGCTCAAGACCCTCCAGTTCCACAGCACACCAATTGAAGCACTTGCAACATTGAAACGGTGCTCCCCCTTTACCAAAGTTCTTAAGGTCTAACCAGGACCCAAAAAACCATTTTGGACAATTTCTGAATAAGCTAGGGAATGAGGTGAAAATGACCATGCACCCACAAATTAGACCAGGACCACACATGCCATCTGCAGATATATTTGGGGACATGCGCTAATTAATAATCACTGGTAAATACCTGTGAAACTTCGACACATACTTGCTGACGGCATGTTCGAAGGCTGAAAAGGGTAACTAGCCTAGGTTACTGGCCTAAAAGGAATATGTGGTACCCAATGCAGGTTGCAGAACGCTCTGAGCTGCATCCGTCATGAACACTGAGATGAGGACTCTCTAGAGGAAAAAGTTGGTGAAGTATTCAGGGTGAACAGAAATCAGTGGGATTGTACCCCATGCGCTGCTCACGACTTTTCAACCGAAAAGATGTTCTGAGCTTGTCCGGAATGTTAAACACTGTTTGAATCTGCCTTTTCTTCTTGATGGATCTCACTTTTGAATGTCTTTGTGCACCAGAATACCCCTTGCGAAGATAGAGGACCTGAACCTCCAGGAATTCTACATTTCACCTGGAAAGCTTTAACATGTATGATGGTTCTAGGGTGGAAGATGACACTTTTGAGGTTAGACGCTGTGGTGAACTTTGAATGTAGAAAACCGATAACCAAAAGCAAGGAATATAAGGCAATGATAACCTAACAAACTCTGCTTTGGGATGGCAAGAGAGGAAGGTATTCCCTGAAGGGGTTTAGTTTGCTTGAGTGGAGGAGAAGGTAGTGTGGTTGCTTGAGGATGTATGAAAAGATTGGACTATTAAGATTTCGGTTATGCAGAGTTTAATATAGTGAAGGCGTCAGACTTCAGCTACCTTCAGCCACAGATTGCAGTGAGCAAGGAAGGGCGTATTGAACCACCCAGGAAAGAAATTGTGCTGGGCCCTGAAAGAGAGCGTGACACAATACCGGGGATCTTTGGGAAATTGTCCCGACAGGTGAAACCAAGGAGGGGGCCAGGGCTCATTCAGTCAGTATGAACGGAGGGACTCCAAGTCTACGCAAAGGTTTCCATTGTCACTAGACTCAGATTTATCCTGTTAAATTAGGATATTTTACATCTCTTCGGTTCTGCAGGATTGAACACACAAACTCGGGTGCGGGGCGATCCTGGGAGAATTTCTTCACGTCACCTGGCATTGCAAGGCGCAAAGTCTTTTAAACCCAATATCTGTATTCCAAGAGCTGTCGGATAGGTTAGTGCTAGAATGGGTGGAGGCAACAATGACAGGATGGACCTTGACTACTTGGTGCAGAGGAATGGCCAGATTGCCTCCTGCCTCACAAAGTAATTCTCGGACTTTCACTTTTGTCCGAGGTACGTCGATTTTGCTGGAGTAAGTGTACTCTAATGAACTGGGAGCACATCAATTCTAAAGGCAGAAGGCATATACAGCATTGTTAAAGGACTTAATCTGGACTACCAGTGTTGGACGAGGCGGGTAATTGAGGCATATGAAGCATTTGAATTACTGGATGAGAGTTGGGTGACCTGCTTGCGTTTTTCCAAGTTCACATGTTAATTATGGATATTGTAGTAATGCAATAGGAACATATTATTAATATAAAATGTGTACAGATCTCTCTTCCTTTTCCTTCCAGGTCCTTTAATCCATTCTTCCCATTACTTGGCTGCTTCAGTACTCCAGGGGTACAGTTATGGGCAGTCTGGGCCTTGCAGCATGTGTGCAGCAAAAACTGTAAGTACTTGTGTATTGCAACTCCTTCTGGAATTTACAGAGTGCCTAGCAAACCATTGCTGAACTGTTTTAACAAAATGTTCTTTTATTATCGTATATTATTGATGTTGCTTTTGAAAGCTAATAAAACATTTATCGAAGTCTTGAATAATCTGAAACAACTTGGTTGTCCAATTTGATCACTTAAAATTTTAGGCTCCCTACTACTAATTGTTGAAAATTCTAATCCATTGATGAAATCAATCCCGCAGTTACAAATGTTTCAATGACACATTCAGTTTTCTCAGACACCCTCACTGCTAATCCGTGATATTCGCCTTTAACCTCCCACAGCTCTTAAATATTCTAGATCTCCATTTGTGGACTGTCTCATCAACAGAGCAATGATTGAGTGAATACATGAAATGTATATAGCCTTGAACTGCAAACCGAATTTCTTCATGGACTTCTGATTGTTAGGCTTGGATGTGTCATTTTTGATTTGTGAAGATACATCCTTCTGCGTGCCTACATCTACAGCAATGCTGCAATTTCTAGACAACCCAGATCATTCATAACTTGCAAAAGAGGCTCTTAAAATTATTTTAAAAATCTCACCTTCCAAATTCATATTAAGATTACTTTAAGATGTAGGGATAGTAGCCATGCGCAGAGAGGGCACCCTGTTCGGATTTCACGCGGAAACAGTCTATCCTTCTGATTGAGGTTGTTATAAATATGAAACATAACTAATGGAAAGTCCTTAAGTCATTTAAGACCATTCTCCTGGCAAACTTTGGACAGGCCTTTTTAAATATCACCTTTTCTGCAATGCCGCTAGATTAAGTATGGTTGCCACGATACAAGTGTTACTACTTGGCGTCTAAAATGGGTGTACATTTCATAGTCTGTAGTAGCAGGAAGAGGAAATAACTGAGAATTGTCTAGTCAACAGTGACTGAATAACCCTTTATGCAAGAGTAAGCGTCCGTCTGCCCAGAAAACATATTGACTGTAATAGCTTTGAGCCACAGCAGGAAGTAAGGTGCAAACCAAATCGCAGATAACCAACCACTATCATACAGTTTCTCCCAAACTGGGCCAAAGAATTAGCCAATCGAACAAGGTAAGGTAAAAACTATCTTGGTGCTACCAAGCAGCAATTTGGACTGCGCTAAAGAGCAAGGTCTTGAAATAAGGACATGTTACAGAGTGATGGTCTGTGCTTGATTCGCTGCAACACAGATCAGGATATCAGTAGGAGCCCAATGCCCAACAGCGTTGCTGTTCAAGCTGATTATCAGCAAAGGAGTTTCCAATAGCAACATTTGTAGCAGTGTGTTCATGAGCACTGCATTTCACTATTGCAATTGCAACGCTGTTTCCATAGTATGCCAAAGTCATTAGTGATGCCTTGGGCACACCCGGAATCTGTGTAGAACATGGTAGATTTTCATTTTGCTAGTATACATGTACGAGGGCAACCAATTGGCAACCTGAGCTCTGTGAACATTCATAATTGATGTACTTCCAAAACCTATTTGAATATTCAAAATTTAGATGGCTGTGAAAATCATATGGTAAAAATAAAAATTAACCCAAATACCTCACTCACTATACTCGCCTTTTATAAACCTCCCGAAGCCCTTCCGTTATAGAACAGCTTCTTGAATTACTAAATAGTATTACCAAGTCTAATTCACTGGTCTAATACCAGTATTGGTAATGGGAGACCTGTCCGACTCCTTAGCCATCTTTCTGCTTTCCTCTCTTGAAGTAGCTGGCTGCACAGTTGGTAAAAACCCCTACTCATCAGGGTGGTCACACTTTGATTCGATATTATCCTACAATGTTAATACCTCCGCCACTAGCACCCAATCATGCCCATGGCCGGATCACTTTTTTGTTAATATTACTATTATGCTCTGAACTTCCCCTTCCAGAATGGACACTAACGCTAGGTCAGAGATCATTTGCAGGAATATTAAGAATGTTTTAGCTACTGCCTTCTCTACCTTACTTTCTACCAAACTTGGCAATATTGAAGCCTTTGTAAAAACCCCTGACCTGGTTTCACATCTATCGTCCGACATTCAGACTACCAGCGATATCCTTGCACCTGTAAAAGGTGACAATTAACAAGTCATGGTTTAACCCTTTAAGTGCCATGGGTTTTCCACCCCAGTGCTAAGGCCATTTTTGGTGATTTCGGTATGTTGCCATTCAATGCCTTGTAACGTTTTTGGCCAAATGCAAAATCGGCCAAATTTGGCCCCTTTTTTCCCACATGTAGGCAGTCATAACGATACCCAGGAATTCTAGGTTGCTTTAGGGGGGTGAGAGAAAATAACCAAAAAGGGTGAAAATGTTGTGTTTTTTTTTTTTTTCTCAAAAAATGCCAATAAAATGATGTACAAAGAAGCCTGTGGTTTTTTTCCTTGTAAGAGCTAGGAACAAATGGTTTGCTGCGCTGAATTCCCCAATTTCCTGGTTTCAAGACTGGTTGAGTGGAAAAGAAAGAACATTATTTGATGTGGTTATCAACCGTTTTGTGAGAGGAAGGTGATTTTGGCCATTTTTGCCAATTGAACATGCATGGACGGAATGGAAGAAAAGGGTAGGAAAGCCAAATTGGAGGACAGAAAGGAATACCTTTTTGAAAAGTAGATAAAATTCCAAGTTTAGGAAGGGGTGATTTGCGCAGGTCAGGCAACAACTAGGTAGGGCAAAATGCCATAGATTGGGGAAAAAGTGGGAAAATGACCGAAAAAAAGATGATGTGGCCATGGTTGGCTTGGTACGGCAATGGCTTCTATGAATTTTGAGAAAAACAAGGTTCTGCTACATTCCCCCGACTCTTGCAGTTAGGACAGCACAGATTTTTTGTAATGTTTGACAAAACAAGCAATACCACAAGCCAAACACTGAGCCATGGGACACAGGAGTTTTATGCTTACGGCTTGAACAGACGTACTTAGCATGTTTAAATCAGGAAAACCAATGTGGTGAGTAATGGCAAGCATACATTTTTTGAAAGAGCACAGGCAGACCTTTTCAAGGGTAGGTGACTTGTGCAGGTTACAAAAGTGTATGGTGCCTAAAGCAGCGACTAAATGTAGGGCACATTTGGGAAATGAAAGGATTGTGTGACAAAGGACACCAGCAAAAAACGTTATAAAAACCACACACACAACAAATATCATACCTTCCTGCGTTCCCACACGTGTCCCGATGAAAACGGTACCTCACATGTGTGGGTGCACCTACCTGGGCGCCAAGGGGGAAAGCCTAAAAGACAGGTAACCCCAAGCCTTTCGCACAGCATCATTTCAGGAATTCTGCTCATGTGCACACCCTACAGATTTGGGCCTAGGGTGTCCAAGCCACCAAGGAAAAAAGGGAGCCCCATGCATTTCCGAAAAGAGGACACCTGTGGGAATCCACAGAGGTCTGACTTGAGCAAATCGGCCCAGAATTTGTTACCCAGAAACCCTGGTAAAATCCGAAATGTGGCAAAAAAACAGCCATTTCCTGCACATTTCACTCGGCTAACCCACCGAAACACACCACCAACAACACATGGCCTACTGTCCTGCGTTCCCACAGGGGTCCCGATGAAAACTGTACCTCACATGTGTGGGTGCACCTACCAGGGGCGGAAAAGGGTAACTCGCTGGTAACCCCAAGCCTTTCGGAACAGCACATTTTTGTCATGGTTCACACTAAAGGCTCCATGGATCTGATGGGGGCCCCCCCAGTCAGCGACTCCCATAAGGGCTTTTCAAGCCCCCAGACCCTCTTGGACTCAGTCCTGGCGCTGTTGGCGCCAGGCTCATAATATGGGATAAATCATGTGGAACTACTTGCCCAGTCTAGCCAGGCTGAGCCTTTCTGTTTCCTCAGGGTGTGGCTGAGGGACTATTTTATTCAAAGAACAGGATGTGGTAAAGGGACTACTTTACCTGGGACTACTTGCAAGGCTATTTAAGCCACACCCTGCATACAGAACATGCTTCGTGTTATTCTGCACTCCTGCAGCATAACGCTCACCGTGTCTGTTCTGTTCCTGAACTTCTACAGCCACGCCCGTCCAGGACTTCATCCATTGGTACCTGGAAGGGAAAAAGACCGAGGAAAAACAAGTCAGTACAACGGCTAAGCCTTACCTGCAGCATCCTTCCATCGGTTGCTTCTTCAGCCGCTCCCGGACCATCGCACCGGCTGAAGGGGACAGTCTTCGTTCTGGCTGTAAGAGTCCTCTCGGGTTCAGCATCCTTCCGGAGCATCTTCGGAGCGGTTCCTCCATTCTTCATTCCAACGCTGCGCCGCCTCTGCAAAAGAAGAAGAGTGACCGTTTAGTCAAGCACGGAAAGGAAAAACAATACTTCAGACTTACAGTGCTTCATTCTTGCGCTTTCACTCACTTGCAGGACATCTGCTCAGCGCTCTAAGTCCATTTGAACCTTAATGCAAAATCCATTCGAAGTCGCGCCTGAAAGTAAAGACAAAGACACTGATTAAAAGGAGTTGGGGCAAAATAAAGACTCAAAGACTTTATACCAAGCAGTCATTGGCATAGAGACTTGCCTGTTTGACCAAGCTCTCCAAAACTCAGCAATCGCTCATCGGATCAGGGAAGTAACTCGATCCTGGAAAGACTGTTATTCGCACCCCTGCTAGATTGCAGGACGGAGAGCCTACCTTACAAAACTTCAAGGTGAGAGCAATCGGAGAAGGGCATCAGGAGGTGGGTCCAACTCAACTCCCTCCCCAGTCGCTAATACCTTATTTTGACCTTGCAGACCAAAGCTTCGGGAGGGTGATAACAAGGGAGAAGTCGCAGCGACATCACCAATCACGCAGCACCACGCCAGCACACATTTGTACAGCCACGTGCTACGCCCCCGTGGAGACCAGGTGAGCGTGACAATTTTGTTCATATGGGCGAACTACAGATTTGGGCCTAGGGTGTCGAAGCCAGCAAGGAAAACGGAGAACCCCATGCATTTCCAAAAAGAGGACACCCGTGGGAATCCACAGAGGTCTGCCTAGCGCAAATTGCCCCAGTTTTTATTAGCCACAATCCCCAAAGTGTGATATTTATTGGTTGAAAAACACAATGTTCACTTTGTCTGGGTTTCTGGGTAATAAATTATGGGCCGCTGCGCGCAAGTCGGACCTCTGTGCATTCCCATGGGTGTCCTCTTTTCAGAAATGCATGGGGTTCCCTGTTTTCCTTGCTGGCTTCGACACCCTAGGCCCAAATCTGTAGGTTGCCCACATGAACAAAATCTACTGTGCCGAAAGGTTTGGGGTTACCAGTGGGTTACCCTTTTCCTTTTGCGCCCCAGTAGGTGCACCCACACGTTTGGTACCGTTTCTGTCGGGAGGTACACCCCCCCCCCCTCCTCCATTTGTGGTGGCGGGGTAGAGGGCCCTCAAAAATTGTGGGACAGGCCCTCCAGTGGGTGGGGCAGTAAGGTTTGGGCACCCTGGGGCCAGATTGGCACACCAATTCGCCCCTCTGCACCAAGGCAAGTTTAGTAAACAAAGAAAATAATTGAAAATGGCAGGCTGCCCTTTAGGGGGGGGTTGAGGGGCACCCTACACCGCAAGGTAGTTTTCTAATGTACATGGGATTGACCCTCTCCCCCCACACCAAATGCAGGAGGGGGGCATCTCATTCAGCCCTCCCTGGGGGTATATAAGAGGGGGGTTCTCATGCAGCCCTCCCTGGGGTTACATGCCCCTTCCTAAGAGCAAATAACTGCCCCCAGGGAGGGCTGCATACATGACCCCAAGTCCATTGAGGGTGGGGGGACAACCCCTTTCCATATAAACACCAGCCATGATATCTTTTTTTTTTTTTTTGCGCCCCCACCCCTGGGGCCGGATGGTCACCCATCCGCCCCCCGTGGTCTCCATACATGTGGCCTCATGCTTTGGGGCCATGGGGGGGAGGGGGCCGCTCACCTAGTAAGCAGAACCCCTCCCCCGCGCGACAAAGGGATCCCTGGTGGTCCAGTGACATTGCTGTCCACCGATCGAGGGCCCTGTGCCCAATCCGTGAGCATCAATGCTTACACAACGGGTGTCGTTGGAAAGGGGAGAATCTCCGCTTTCCAACAACACCATTCCCGAAAAAATCCCTGGTGGCTAGGGTCCCCAAACCACCTCCCCCCTTCCCATTATGTATATTTTTTTTTTTGTTTGCACTTTTTTTTATGCACCCACCCCTATCTGCCCCAGGGTCTTTATATATGTGCCCTTATGCTTTGGGGCCTCGGGGTGAGGGGGCCGCTTACTCCCCCTCCCCCGCACTGTAAAGACATCCCTGCGCCCGATGCGTGATGCTGTCACAAAGGGTGTTGTTGAAAGGGGGAGAATCTCCCCTTTTGAATGGATTGTGTCCTCCCACGTATTCCTCATCTTGTGATATACGTTATCGCCAGCTTTGCTGCTTCGGAAAGTTTTTTTTCGGCAGAGGGCGCTGTGCTCGAGGATGTGGCGTTGATTTTCCCTTGACGGGTTCCGTAACATTTCGAAGTCACTGTTGGTATAAATAGCCCAAACCGCGCCCGTTGGCTTGAGTTCCGTTTTTCCAATTGCTTTGCTCTCGAACGGCGCGCTTCGAGATTTTCTGTCAGAAAATGTCATCTATTGCTTCTACACCCAAGACTGGGTGATGTCAATCACCGATCCCCACCGCATCTGTCTTTGGTGCCTGGGTTCAGATCATCGAACCGGCGACTGTTCCTCCTGTCAGTTGATGACGGAGAAGGCCATCAGTGAGAGGAAAGGTATACTAGCGGTGGGGCGGAAGGCTTCGAAGGCCACTTCGAAGGCCTCGTCGAAAAGACATAAAAAATCATCTGATTCAAACGAATCGGAATGTCACAAAAAACACTCTAAGAGATCCCAATCTCATAGTAGATCGAGGCGATCTTCATCTTCTAAAAAAGTTGAAAGGAGACATAGATCTCCATCATCATCCGATACATCGACCGAATTGCATCGATGCCTTACTAAATCGGATTCCTCAAGAAAATGGGAGGACATTAGAAGAAAGATGGTCTTTGAGAATGAAGCCTCGACCCCCTCAAAGAAACCCCAAAAGAGCCAGAACCCGGTTGCTCCATTGGACGACACAGGGAAGTCGGGAACTACTGCGCTAAGACCCATTAGTATGGGTGAAACCCGTAAAACTCGAGTCGACAAGTCGTCGAGGAATCTTCGAGAGGCAAGTGTTTCACCGACACCTCATAAAAAAACTGAAGTGGTCGAAAACATCCACAACTTCGTCGATGCCATTGGCGCCGACAGCTTCGATATCAAAGCCTAAAGCGTCTTCGACGCCTTTGTCGAAGACTTCATCGATGTCGTCGAAGATTCCTTCGACATCTTCGAAGAATCCTTCCATTCCTTCGACGAAAACTCTGGAGGAAGAGAGGAGATTTACGCCATTACCAAAATAAGACTTTTAAGTCTGTCTTCAATTTTGAAGAAACTGGCTCTGAGGATGAGGATCTCTCCTTTTGGAGTGCAATATGGCACTAGACAAGTTCCAGAGGAACTTATAGACCCAGAATCTAAAATGAGAGACCTGTGCGAGACTCCGCATTCTGCTAGTGGCATTGACACGTCACCTGAATTAGAATTTGCAAGACCTGACCCTGCAGAACATGCAGATACAGGGTACAGGAGTTTAATGAACAGAGTGGTAGACTATATGGGCTGGGGTAGAGCCTCATCCACTTTTGAACAGGACGATATGACGGCCATAATTGTTCGGGCCCCCAGAAGTATCCAGTTCTCCCCTACCATAGGGCGCTTCAGAGAACAGTGGAAAAGAACTGGGAAACCCCTGACAACATTGCTGCGGTAAACAGCAATTTTCCTAAGAAGTATACAACTTCTACTTCTGATCCAGAGTATCTGAAAAGACATCCCACTCCAGAAAGTCTGGTTATTCAGGCTGCAACTACTTCCAGACAAACTGCATATCCAACCTTACCTCCGGATAGAGAGGATAAGAATGTTGATGCTTGGGTCTGTAAAGTTTTTACTTCGGGTAGCATGGCCTTAAATCAACCAATGTCACCTGTACCCTAGCCAGGTTCACACATACCTTCTGGGAATGCATTTTGGCCGTGGCTGAACATATTCGGGAAGGCGAAGAAAGGGAAGGCTTCCTGAATATTGTCAAAGACGGGAAGGAGGCAATGAGGGAATGTCTCCAGTCTGGACTGGATACTGTTGAAAGTATTAGCATAGCCATGGCATCGAGCATAGTGCTACGCAGATTTGCATGGTTGAGAAAGTCTGGTTTTGCACCAGATGTGCAGGCCAGGCTTCTCAACATGCCTTTTGATGGCTCGAGGCTGTTTGGTAGTAAGGCTGATGAGAGCCTAAAAAACTACAGACCTGAAAAGCAGCAGCTAAATCCCTTAGTGCCTCCATGCGACAACCTCAGAAACCCTATTTGGGCTCATCTTCCTGGAGGGGGGTCATCCTTTTTCAGTACTACTCTTCTTTTGGTAGAAGAAGATGACAGGCTTTTCAAAGGGGCAAAAGAAATGTCACTCGTGGTGGACGAGGAAAGACTACAAAGCCATCTTCAGGAACGGCATCTTTACCCTCAGCCGCTCCTGCGCCGCCTCCAAATCACTCTTGAGGCCTTATCATACAAAACACCAGTGGGAGGCAGAATCTCTCAGCATCTGAAAGAATGGCGGGTCATTACTTCAGATGCTTGGGCACTGGAAACAGTAGCTCAAGGTTACTGCCTTCCCTTCCTAAAAAGGCCTCACGATCATCCACCGGGAGCCAACTAGACCAAAATTCCAGACCCGCTCCTTTTGCAGGAAATTTTAACCCTGCTACAGAAAGATGCAATAGATCATGTACCTGTGGCGGAGAGGAACAAGGGTTGGTACTCCCCTTATTTTCTCATCCCAAAGAAGAACAGAGGATTGAGACCCATCTTGGACTTAAGAAACTTGAACAAGTTCCTCAGGAAGGACAAGTTCAAGATGGTAACCCTTTCTCAGATCCTTCAGGCTCTCCAACTCCAAGACTGGTTGGTGTCATTGGACCTTCAGGATGCTTACTTTCATGTGCCAATCCATCTCAAGCACAGAAAGTACCTGAGGTTCGCAGTTGGCGGTTCTCACTATCGGTTTCGAGTTCTGCCATTCGGGCTGACTTCCGCCTGAGGGTTTTCACCAAGCTGGTGGCGGTAGTGGCAGCGAGTCTCAGGAGAGACGGGATTCACGTCTACCCCTACCTGGACGACTGGTGGATCAGAGCATGTTCTCCCGAACAAGCTCAAAAACATCTGTCTATCACCTGTCACTTCCTTCACAATCTGGGCTTCTCACTCAATTTCAAGAAATCCCACATGATACCATCCCAAAAACTCCAGTTTATCGGAGCAGTCTTGGACACTTCCTCGGGCAAAGCCTTGCCTCCCGAGATAAGAGTTCTCCACATACTGCAGATGGTAACAAAATTCCAGAAAGCCCAGCATCTGCCGGCCTTCCATTTTCTGAGGTTGCTCGGCCTCATGGCATCCTGCATTTTTCTGGTGCCAGAGGCCGGATTGTGAATGAGATCCCTTCAATGGGCCCTCAGGACTCAGTGGTCCCAGTTCTCGGGGAGTATGTCGGATCTTCTGCAAGTCCCGAGCGCAGTTGCTCAGGATCTACTATGGTGGGCTTGCAACGACAACATCCTCAAAGGGGAATCTTTTTGGCAACCATGGCTGGATATAACAGTAGTAAAGGACGCTTCACTCACGGGGTGGGGAGCACACACCAACGATCTGACAATCAGCGGTCGTTGGTCTCCATCGGAGTCCAAACTACATATCAACCTGTTGGAGCTGAGGGCAATCAGACTAGCGTTCAAGGCCTTCCTGCCCTCTGTACTAGGAAAGAATGTCCTGATAATGACGGACAATACAGTGGCCATGTACTACCTGAACAAAAGAGGAGGCGTAGGATCACTACCACTGTGCAGGGAAGCAATGGAGCTCTGGTTCTGGGCAATACGGGAAGGAATCTCTATCGGCAGTTTGGAAAGGACCGGTAGGGGGTGTCTGTACTTCTGCTCTCTATATGGTAGAAGAGAGGCACAGAAGACCCCAGCCAAGATTCTCTATTACGGTAGCAATGGACGAGCAATCAAGGCCTAGCTTCTCAGGAGGTGATGCAGGCTGGTTCTTAAGTACAGTGTAGTCCCCAAGCCCCCACAAAGGAATGTCCACACACTGTATTGGTTAGAACACAGTCTTTATATTATCAATATTCAAGGTTATGTACACTTATCATAATAACTCACTTTGTACTTAGGAAAATCAACAATGGCAAATATATACAATTCTAAAGTGGTACCACCCTTTGTATTAGATCTTATTAAAGTGCATCAACAATACTGTAACAATGTCACACAGATCAATAGAGTGAAACCAGCAATAGAGAGAGGAGAGAAAATAAGATGGTTGAGCAATAGGCAGAATACTGGCCCCTACCACTAGACACAGTTCTGTGTGGAGATCCCCCCACCTGGGCAACCTGTAAAATAAAGATATAGCACAAGCCCAGTCCATATATTGTTCTGCAAGTCTTATTCCCTCCTATAATGTTTTTACCCCCCCAATGTACCTGGTGGAGTCGAGTTCTTCGAAGAGGCGTCGACAGATCCTTCTTGAGCGACCCCCTTTCAAGCGGGAGTCACGGATCGTCGAGAGCCGTCGAGAAGCGTCAAGGAACTCGGCGTTCGGCGGCAGGGAATCGACGGCCCTTCTTGAATGCCTTCCCTTTCAAGCGGGAGACACGGGGCGTCGATTGTCCGTCGACAAACAGGGTAGAACGGCGTCGATGAGGCGGCAGCTTCGTCCGAGCGGTGCTCGTCGGCGTCGGAGCGTCGGCGTCCTGCAAGGCAGAGGCGTGCGGGGCACCTCGGTGACAATAGTTCTGGACCGCAAAGATTGTGGAGACGGAGGCCCAGCGAGGGCGTCGAGTCGTTCGAGTCTTTGTGGTCTTCGGGTGGCGGGAAACCCACCGGCAGGATAAAGCGGTCGACGGTGCGGACGAGGGAGTCCTTCGATTCGAATGTTCTTAGGCAAGGAGCGGACGGCTCCAGTCGTCGGCGGCACGGCGTCGAGTGGTTCCCACGGCTGGGCAACACAACTTCGACGGGCCTCCAGCGGTTACACAAACCTGCGAGCCCTGGTCGACGGCAATGGACTTCGACGGCGGCGATGTCCGGGTGCTTCACTTCGATCTCCTCGGCGGTCCCGTCTCGGGTCGGCAGCCTTTCGAGGGTCTGTCTTCCAGGGCGCTTCGGCGAAGATGGAGCGGTGCTCGATGGTCCCTCGGAGAACGGGAAGAGGGCGCCTTACCAGGTCCTCTCTCGGGTCAGTCTTCGACGATTTCGGCAGCCTTTGGATCGGTCGAAGCAAATGCCACAGCAAGTCTTCTTCTTCCAGCTGGACGTCGAGGATCAGCAGTTCCAGTTACTCTTAGAGTGGAGACTCAACTCCAGAATGCTTCTGAACGCTTCTGAACGCTTCTGAACCCCTTACCAGTTGTGAGAGGTCCCCAGATATACTATTCTGTCTCTCATCCACACTGCTGGCACACACTCAGCAGCCAATCATACAGCAGGGCATTCATGCAGTCAGTCAGCCAATCAGGCACACAGTGCATTCAGGCCACACTCCTCCCTTTCAGACACTCACAACAAGGAATGTGGATTGGGACAAGTACCCAGCCATTCAACACTACACACTGCATTCAGGCCAGTTTCAGTCAGGGCTGTCTCAGTCTTTGTCTCTCATGCCAGAAACCAGACAACCACAACAAGGAGTGTATATTGGTCACACACTCCATTCACCCAGGTCCCACCCACAGGAGGTACCCACAACATACAGTCACTGGGAAGGCTCCAGTCAGTCTAGCTGGGCCTTCACAACAACACCATATATGGAACTTCCACCCAACAGCCAGTCAGGGGGAAGGGAAAGAGTCAGGGCTTCCCAGGACATTGGGAAACAAGGTAACAGGCAATAGAAAGCAAGAGGCCGCAGGAACCATCTTGTTTCCTATCAGGAATCAACTGATCCCAATGGCAGGGCCTGGGTATCCCAAAATGGAGGATACCCAGAGCACCTGTCAAATTCAGCATGTAGCTGCCACCAGCCCATACCCTGCTCTGTGGGCCACCCACAGGTGCCCAAAAACATACACTTAGGGGGCACAGGGTTGTACCCCTACCCATGGGTGCCATAAGGGTATCCCATGGGTCTGTTCACCAAACCAAAAGAGAGAGCTGCACTGCCAGGAGTCCCACATGGACTCCTGGGCAGAAAACATTACAGAACACACGATAAAAAGCAGTAAAGGACAAGGATTCAGAGGCCCTGTCCCTCTGGTGCATTTCCAGCATCACAGTCGCCCCGCCCAGACTGAGGTGGAGGGTGTCTAATCTCCCACGGGATAGACACCCTCATCCAGACGGTCAACATACCTTCTGGAAAGGCCATCTGCATTATCGTGACTCTTCCCTGGTCTGTGCTCTATGGTGAAGACTAGCCCTTGCAGGCTAATGGACCACCTGAGCAATTTTGGATTCTCACCCTTCATCTGCATAAGCCACTTCAGGGGCTTATGATCTGTTTGGACCTTGAAGGTAGACCCCGTAAGGTAGGGCCTAAAACGCCTAAGGCTCCAAAGTATGCTAAAACACTCCTTTTCAACAGTAGCCCACCTAAGTTCTCTACCCTTGAGTTGTCTACTGATGAATATGATAGGATGTTCTCTCCCTTTGTCATCTAACTGGGACAAGACAGCTCCAATTCCGGTGTCGCAGGCATCCGTCTGGACGATAAAGGGTCGGCTGTAGTCAGGCGCACACAACACAGGTGCCCTACACAGACTTTCTTTCAAGCCATCAAAGGCCCTCTGACAGTCTTCGGTCCAATTAACCTTCCTAGGCTGTTTGGGTGAAGTTAGAGCTGTCAGAGGTGCAGCTATGCTTCCATAGTCTGCCATGAAATTGCGATAGTACCCAGTGAGGCCCAAAAAGGCTCTCACCTGGGTTTGAGTAGTGGGAATCTCCCAGTTCTGTACATCCTGTACTTTACTGGAGGGAGGTTGGATTTGACCCCCTCCTACCTCATGACCAAGATAGGTAACTTTCCCCTGAGCTATCTGGCACTTGGTGGCCTTGATGGTGAGGTTAGCCCTTTTCAAGGCCTGCAACACCTTATCCAGATGTGTCAAATGCTCTTCCCAGGTGGAACTGTAGACGTCAATGTCATCTAAGTAAGCCACACAAAAGGCTTCCAGCCCACTGAGCGCATGGTTGACCAATCTCTGGAAGGTGGCAGGGGCATTCTTCAACCCAAAAGGCATGACCCTAAACTGGTAGAGTCCCTCAGGTGTTGAGAAGGCCGTCTTTTTCTTGGCATGGTCTGTCAGAGCTATTTGCCAATAGCCTGAGGTAAGGTCAAAGGTGCTCACAAATTTGGCAGCACCTATGGTGTCCACGAGCTCATCAGCCCTGGGCAATGGGTGCGCGTCAGTTTTGGTGACGGCATTGACTCCTCGGTAGTCCACACAGAACCTCCAATCCTTGGTACCCGCCTGGGAACTTGCCTTGGGGACAAGGACCACTGGACTGGACCAGGGACTGGTTGAGGGTTCAATAACACCCAGATCCAACATCTTGGCGACCTCAGCCTGGATGTGGTGCTTGACGGTATCTGACATACGGTAGCACCTGCTTTTGACAGGCACACTGTCACCAGTGTCAATTTCATGCCTACACCACGGTGTAAGGCCTGGCGTCAGTGAAAACAGAGAGGCATACTGTTGGAGCAAAGCCCTGCAGGCCCTCTGTTGCTCTGTTGTCAAATGCGTAGAGAGATGTACTCCCTCCACTGAGCCATCCTGAGGATTGCTATGCAGCAAATCAGGAAGGGGCTCACTCTCATCCTCTTCTTGCCCTGAAGCTAGCAAGAGACATGAGACTTCTGCTCGCCGGTGGAAAGGCTTGAGCCTGTTGACATGGAATATCTGAGGGGCTACCCCAGAGGCTCCCATGTCAACCAGATAATTGACTTCGCCCATCTTGGAGATGATCCTGAAGGGTCCAGTCCACTTGTCTGCCAAAGCTTTAGGTTTGGTAGGCTCCATCACAAGGATTTCCTGTCCCGGAGTCCAAACCACTTGCGAGGCTTTAAGGTCATGCCAGTACTTATTCAATTCCTGGCTGGCCTTGAGATTTGCGGTTGCCTGACCCATCATCTGTGTCATCCTCCGTCTGAGGCCGAACACATAGTCCCCCACTTGCTTGGCGGGACCTGGAGGGGTGGCTTCCAAGCCTTCTCTGATCAAGGTGAGGGGCCCCCTCACGGGATGTCCAAAGAGTAACTCAAAGGGGCTGTAACCAACACCCTCTTGAGGTACCTCTCTGTAAGCAAACAGCAGGCATGGCAGGAGGAGATCCCATTTCCTCCTTAGGGGTTCTTCCAAAGCCCCTAGCATGCCCTTGAGAGTTTTATTAAATCTCTCAACCAGACCATTGGTCTGGGGGTGGTAAGAGGTGGAGAACTTGTAGGTTACCCCGCACTCTTTCCACATGGTTTTCATGTAACTAGACATGAAGTTGGATCCTCTGTCAGAGACAACCTCCTTGGGGAATCCAACACGGGTGAAAATGCCCAGGAGAGCCCTGGCAACCACCTTGGCAGTAACAGTCCGAAGGGGTATTGCCTCAGGGTACCTGGTGGCATGATCTACCAAGACCAGGATGAACCGATGTCCACCTGAAGTGGGAGGGTCAAGGGGACCGACTATGTCGATGCCCACCCTCTCAAATGGTGTGCCAACCACTGGCAATGGCTGCAGTGGGGCAATGACACTGCCTCCAGTCTTGCCAGACAACTGACAAGTTGGGCAGGTCCTGCAGTGGGACTCCACCTCTACTCCCATCCGTGGCCAGTAGAAATGGGCAGAAAGCCTCTGCTTAGTCTTCTTGGTCCCAAGATGACCAGCCAAGGGCACCTCATGCGCCAACTGCAGTAGGAAGGGCCTGTAAACCTGGGGTACCACCAACCTCTTGAGGGCACCAGGTTCAGGCTTAGTGGGCTCACTAACAAGGAGCTCACCCTCCCAATAAATCCGGAATGTCCTAGGCACTTCTCCTTGTGCCTGGGACAGGGCCTGTTTCCTCAGTCCCTCGAGAGAGTGGCACTCTCTCTGTCCCTTACAGAAGTCTGCCCGGGAGGGTCCCCCTTCAGCTAACAAGCATTGAAGGTCGGGATGATCCTCCGGGTTGAGAACCTCTCCCACAGGAGAGTCTTCTGTCTCTTCTCCCACAGGAGTTGAGTTTGGGTTTTCTACTGGACCCAGCCCGTCCGGAGCATGGATCCCAATGGGTGCTGTCGGAACAGCAGGAAGAGAAGGTGTTCCCTCCACAGAGGTGGCCTTCTTGGTCTTCCTTCTTCTTGCCTTAGGCCTCGCCTTTGGCTCGGGTACCTGACTCACAGCCAGACCAGGTGTCACCTGTGACCTAGTGACTGCAGCAGCAGTCATGGAAAGACCATCCGAGATCAACCCCAACTCTACTAGATCATTTCCTAACAGAATGTTAGCAGGGACATTGTCCTGAACCAGGACAGGAAGTTTTGCTGTCTTGTCTCCAATCATGAGTGTGACTAAGGCTACAGGCGATAATTTGGGAGGCCCACGAGCTAACCTGGTGGTTCTCAGAGGAGCACCTACATAGTCCTCTGGCTTGAGCAGGGTCCTGTCCACCACTGTCATGCTTGCCCCAGTGTCTCTCAAACCAGTAGAAGGCTGGCCATTCAAGAGGACACTTCTCAAAAACCTACGGGTGTTCTGTGGGATAGTCGCCAGTACTTCTGCATACTGGTCCCAGGCCCCAAGGGACACTAAGGAAATCTCTACTGGAGCACCAAATGTGATCCCGGTAGAGGAGGGGAGGACAGTGGCCTCCACCTCAGACACGGGGTAAGGGTAGGTCAGGCTGACAGCCTGTACTCCAAGTGCCTTACCTTTACACTTGGAGTCACCCCTTTTGTTATCCAGAGCCCCACAGTCCCAACAAGCGCCAGGAGTGCGGGGTATGGTACTGGAACCACTGGGAGCCTGCTTTGCAGCAGGTGGACCACTACTCTTATTCCCACCCACAGATGACTTATCCCCACTAGATTTTTGGGTCTTGGGAGAGGAAGGTTTAGGTTTACCCGACTGTGACTGCTTGTGGGACTCCTCAGCTTTCTGAGAGGCCCCCTTTTCTTTGTCCTTGTCCTTCCCACTGGAGTCCTTAGGGGACACCCGGTGGGAGACCCACTTGTCAGCCAACCTAGCCAGCTTAAAGGGGTCCAAAATGTTCTGGTCAGCCACATAATGACGCAGCTCTGGTGAACAGGCTTCAGAAAAATGCTCAAAAAACAAGAGGTGCGACAATTCAACAAAAGTCTTAACCCTGTATCCATCAATCCACCCCATCATGTTCATGTGCGCAGCACTCACCCAGTCAACCCAAGACACATTCTCTCTTTTCTTAAAATCCCTGAACCTTCTAAGGTATTGGGTAGGTGTCTTTCCAAACTTGGCAATCAAAGCAGACTTCATACACTCATACTGACCCCTTTCTTCCACACTCGGCTTCAGAATACAGTCATATCCAGTTTGTGGCACTCTGCTTAACAAACACTTAGCCCAATCTCTTTTATCAACATCATGAATCCCACAAGCCATTTCAAACGCTTCAATCCATTGGAGGATATCTGAACCCTCCACAAATACTCCAACCAAATCTTTCATAAACTTGGTGGCTGGGGACCTGACACTCTCACTGGTTTTAGCTGAAGTCTCCACTCTAGCTTTCTCTAGCTGGATTCTCTGACATTCAGTGTCCTGGCTCTTGAGTTCAAGGTCCTTATTTCTGAGTTCAAGATCTCTATTCTTGAGCTCCACTTGTTGAGCCAACTCCTCTTTCCTAAGTTCAGCATCTATTTCCAACTTGCGGTATTCAAAGGCCAATTTCATCCTTAATAACTCAAGCTCCAAGGAATTGCTGGGGTTTGGAACAGAGGCAGCAGGAATGGCGGCATTCCCAGAAACAGATTCAGCAGAAACCTGAGGGGCAGAGTCCTCATTGGTTGCATTCCCCCCCTCATCAAGAGTTTCACCATCAGTCTGGTAGTCCACCAGGGCAGCTATCAGCTCATCCGAGTCAATTTGCCATTTGCAATAGACTCCATTGTTTGTAATGCAGTTATCTTGTACACAACTAAACCTTAATTTAATAAAGTGCAGATATTTTGTAAGTGGCACGGTTATACACTGATTCTTAAAACCATAAGCATCCCAACGCTGCCACCAGTGTAAAGGACCGGTAGGGGGTGTCTGTACTTCTGCTCTCTATATGGTAGAAGAGAGGCAGAGAAGACCCCAGCCAAGATTCTCTATTACGGTAGCAATGGACGAGCAGTCGAGGCCTAGCTTCTCAGGAGGTGATGCAGGCTGGTTCTTAAGTACAGTGTAGTCCCCAAGCCCCCACAAAGGAATGTCCACACACTGTATTGGTTTGAACACAGTCTTTATATAATCAATATTCAAGGTTATGTACACTTATCATAATAACTCACTTTGTACTTAGGAAAAATCAACAATGGCAAATATATACAATTCTAAAGTGGTACCGCCCTTTGTATTAAATCTCATTAAAGTGCATCAACAATACTGTAACAATGTCACACAGATCAATAGAGTGAAACCAGCAATAGAGAGAGGAGAGAAAATAAGATGGTTGAGCAATAGGCAGAATACTGGCCCCTACCACTAGACACAGTTCTGTGTGGAGATCCCCCCACCTGGGCGACCTGTAAAATAAAGATATAGCACAAGCCCAGTCCATATATTGTTCTGCAAGTCTTATTCCCTCCTATAATGTTTTTACCCCCCAATGTACCTGGTGGAGTCTAGTTCTTCGAAGAGGCGTCGACAGATCCTTCTTGAGCGACCCCCTTTCAAGCGGGAGTCACGGATCGTCGAGAAGCGTCGAGGAACTCGGCGTTCGGCGGCTGGGAATCGACGGCCCTTCTTGAATGCCTTCCCTTTCAAGCGGGAGACACGGGGCGTCGAACGTCCGTCGACAAACAGGGTAGAACGGCGTCAATGAGGCGGCAGCTTCGTCCGAGCGGTGCTCGTCGGCGTCGGAGCGTCGGCGTCCTGCAAGGCAGAGGCGTGCGGGGCACCTCGGTGACAATAGTTCTGGACCGCAAAGATTGTGGAGACGGAGGCCCAGCAAGGGCGTCGAGTCGTTCGAGTCTTTGTGGTCTTCGGGTGGCGGGAAACCCACCGGCAGGTTTCTCCTCGGCGCGTTGGTCGTCCTCGACTTTCTCCGGCAGGATAAAGCGGTCGACGGTGCGGACGAGGGAGTCCTTCGATTCGAATGTTCTTAGGCAAGGAGCGGACGGCTCCGGTCGTCGGCGGCACGGCGTCGAGTGGTTCCCACGGCTGGGCAACACAACTTCGACGGGCCTCCAGCCGTTACACAAACCTGCGAGCCCTGGTCGACGGCAATGGACTTCGACGGCGGCGATGTCCGGGTGCTTCACTTCGATCTCCTCGGCGGTCCCGTCTTGCGTCAGCAGCCTTTCGAGGGTCTGTCTTCCAGGGCGCTTCGGCGAAGATGGAGCGGTGCTCGATGGTCCCTCGGAGCACGGGAAGAGGGCGCCTTACCAGGTCCTCTCTCGGGTCAGTCTTCGACGATCGGTCGAAGCAAATGCCACAGCAAGTCTTCTTCTTCCAGCTGGACGTCGAGGATCAGCAGTTCCAGTTACTCTTAGAGTGGAGACTCAACTCCAGAATGCTTCTGAACGCTTCTGAACCCCTTACCAGTGGTGAGAGGTCCCCAGATATACTATTCTGTCTCTCATCCACACTGCTGGCACACACTCAGCAGCAGGGCATCCATGCAGTCAGTCAGCCAATCAGGCACACAGTGCATTCAGGCCACACTCCTCCCTTTCAGACACTCACAACAAGGAATGTGGATTGGGACAAGTACCCAGCCATTCAACACTACACACTGCATTCAGGCCAGTTTCGGGCAGGGCTGTCTCAGTCTTTGACTCTCATGCCAGAAACCAGACAACCACAACAAGGAGTGTATATTGGTCACACACTCCATTCACCCAGGTCCCACCCACAGGAGGTACCCACAACATACAGTCACTGGGAAGGCTCCAGTCAGTCTAGCTGGGCCTTCACAACAACACCATATATGGAACTTCCACCCAACAGCCAGTCAGGGGGGAAGGGACAGAGTCAGGACTTCCCAGGACATTGGGAAACAAGGTAACCGGCAATAGAAAGCAAGAGGCCACAGGGGCCATCTTGTTTCCTATCAGGAATCAACTGATCCCAATGGCAGGGCCTGGGTATCCCAAAATGGAGGATACCCAGAGCACCTGTCAAATTCAGCATGGAGCTGCCACCAGCCCATACCCTGCTCTGTGGGCCACCCACAGGTGCCCAAAAACATACACTTAGGGGCACAGGGTTGTACCCCTACCCATGGGTGCCATAAGGGTATCCCATGGGTCTGTTCACCAAACCAAAAGAGAGAGCTGCAATGCCAGGAGTCCCACATGGACTCCTGGGCAGAAAACATGACAGAACACACGATAAAAAGCAGTAAAGGACAAGGATTCAGAGGCCCTGTCCCTCTGATGCATTTCCAGCATCACACAGTTCACCTAGCCAGAGAGCAGAACACGGTGGCAGACGCTCTGAGCAGGCAGAGCACAGTCTCCCACAAGTGGGAGTTAGCTCAGGAAGTCCTTCTGGAGATCTTCACCCTTTGGGGAACCCCTCAAGTGGATCTGTTTGTGATCGAGGTAAACCGGAAGTGCGAATAATATTGCTCAAGGGAATTTCCCCCGAGAGGAGCTCTAGGAGATGAGTTCGTGGTGGACTGGGAGTTTGTACGCGTTTCCTCCAGTCCCCGTGATTCCTCAAGTAATCAGGAGGTTGAGAAAGTTCAGGAAAACCATGATCCTAACTGCCCCGGATTGGGCCAGGAGGACGTGGTACCCGGACCTTCTGGACATGTCCATCTGCCCTCCAATACGTCTTCTGCAAAGAGAGGACCTTCTCTCGCAAGAGGAAGGTCGGGTTCTCCATCCAGAGGTCAAGACACTCAACCTTGACGCATGGTTTCTGAGAGGTTGAGATACAGGGATTGGGACCATCCGACGACGTAATGGAAATTTTGCTTTCGGCCAGTAGGCCAGCAATAAAATCCTTGTATCAGTGCTGTTTGAACAAATTCAGTAACTGATGCAAAGATAAGGATGTGGACCCTTTTCAATGTGGCACCCCAATGGTGCTTTCTTTCCTATTGCATCTAGCCAATCTGGGGCTCCAGATCGGAACAATTAAAGGATATCTTGCTGCGCTGTCCATTTTCAAGCGCTCCTCGGAAGAGGTTTCTTACTTCAAAATTCCATTAATCATTCAGTTCCTGAAAGGACTTACCAATGTATATACTCCAGTACCGTTTCAGGTCCCAACTTGGGATTTAAACCTAGTTCTTAAATTTCTAACTTGAATACCATTTGAGCCTCTGCACTCCTGTCCATTGAAGCTTCTAACACTAAAAACTGTCCTTCTTGTAGCATTAACATCAGCACGCAGGGTTAGTGAACTACAGGCTCTCATGTAAACCTCCATATACCACATTTTACAAGGACAAGGTAGTTCTTAAGGTTAAACCATCTTTCTTACCGAAAGTAGTTTGACTTCCATTTGTCACAAAAAATCATTTTACCAACATTATATCCTCCTCCTCATTTGGGTAAAGGAGAGGAGTGACTGCATAGACTGGTCCCCAAAAGGGCCCTTAGTTTTTACATTTCAAGAATGTCAAAATTACATCAAGAAAACCAACTCTTTGTGGGTTATACAGGTCGTAAATTTGAGTTGGCGGTGATAAAACAAACTATATCCCGCTGGATCATTCTAGCTATATTGGAATGCTACAGATTAGCAGGAAAAGACCCACGGGATGGGATACGGGCCCATTCCACTAGGGGAATGGTTACTTCTGCGGCTTTGAAGAGGGGAGTTCCTGCAAAAGATATTTCCTCGCTGCAACATCGGCATCAATGCATACCTTCATCAAGCATTACTGCTTATATGCCTCCTCCTCCAATGAGGGTTTATTTGCCAGGGTGGTACTTCATTCCGTCCATGAAAACAATAACTAGTACTCCCACCTCCAAATTGACCACTGCTATGGGAGTCTATCACAAGATGACGAATACGTGGGAGGACACAATCCATTTGAAGAACAAGTTACTTACCAACTGTAATGTTCTTTCGACTGGATGTTCCTCCCACGTATTCCTCATCGACCTGCCCAGCCTACCCCGCAGTACAGTTTACCTTTTCTTATACTTTCCTCTCACGATGGGCCTTTCAGTCATAGGTCACGCCTGGGTGTTCCTCGAATATTTCCTTGAAAAAACAGAACTGAAGTCAACGGCGCGGCTCGAGCTATTTATACCAGCAGTTGACGTAGACACGGTACGGAACCCGTTGAGGGACAATGGGCGCCACCACCTCGAGCACAGCGCCCTCTGCCGAAAAAATGTTTTGCGAAGCTGGCGATAACGAATATCACAAAATGAGGAATACGCAGGAGGAACATCTATATTTATTGTTACAATTTTTTTTTTTTTTTAAACACACCAAACATTACAACCTTTTTTAGGACGTTCATAATCCATATCAAAACATCATATTATACAGTGTTATTCTCTGTCCTCCCGCCCCACTAACTCGAGCCGTCTCATCTGTGCCATCTACATGAGCATTTTCAGGAGTCTCAGTGCTTGCTGACTCATCTGAGTCTTCTGTTTCATGATTAACCAGGTGGGGGTTCGCCATTGAGGTCACCAGTTGCCTCCAGGCTATCAGGGGGCCCACTTCCTCCTCTCTCCCCCCCCCCTAGTGACAGCTTCAAACAGTACCACAGTTTCTGCCTCTGCCCGTCTCAAGAGGTCCGCCCACCATATCTCCACTCTAGGCCTATGGGCCACTTTCCAACACATTGCAATTCTACGCTTGGCTAAGATATAGGCCAGGTCCTTCATCTTGCTGATATGCTTTGAATTACGTGGCCTGGCAAAACTCCGAAGCATGCATGCCCAAGCAGACCTAACATCAAGCACCACTCCTCCACTGGCCATTCTCGTCTTTATTTCTTCCCAGAATCTCTGCACCCCAGGGCAAGCCCAGAACATGTCCAGCAGCCCTGCCTCCTCCTCCCCGCACCTGGGGCATTTCTGTATAGCCGAGCCTCCAAACCTGGCTATTCTTCCGGGGGTCAAATAAGCTCTGTGGGTGACATACAACTGGATCTGCTGGAGTCTCACATTCCGGGACACTTTTTTATGGTATCTTTGAGCTCTATCCCACTGTCCGTCTGTCGTGGGTTCTCCCACCTCCTCCTCCCAGTCGTGCCTCAGTTGGAGCAGCTCCTTCCCTGCCTTCGCACTCAAGAGCTCATATATCCTAGATATTTCGTGCCCACCCTCTGAGACATCATACATAATTTCCAGGGTGGCATCAGGTTCTCAGCTAGCACCGTCTCTGGCCACCTCTCCCTCACCTGTTTCATGAGCATTGGTGTAAGTGATGTATTGGCCTCTATGCAGCCCAGTCTCCTCCTGTAGCCTCTGAAATTCCAATGCCTCCCCTTCCTGCCATATATCTCCGAGGGTGGCTAGGCCCACCGATTCCCAGTATCTGCGGACCCGCTTGAACAGTTTGAGTCATCCCCGCACAACACCACCAGTGGCAGCTGCTGAGAAAGCGGGTCTGGGTCGCCCACAGTTCTCCATGCTCTGTGCCAAACTTCCCAGCCCACCTCCCCATAGTCTCCCTATCCCCGCCATTTTAGTTTTATGTAGCCACACTATCTCTCTTAGAAAGTATGGAGCTGTATCACCTTGCAAAACCCTAGCTTCTGCCGAGTCCTCTGTGGACAACCACCTAGTCACGTACAACAACTGTCCTGCCAAGTAATACAGCTCAAAATTCGGCAGGTTTATGCCCCCCTTGTCACATGTGTTCTGTAGTTTCCACAGGGCCACCCTATTCCTGGAGTTGCCCCATATGAAGCCCCTGCACATGCCATGAAGTCTCTCAAAAAAGCGTCTGGGGATCAGGTACGGGACATTCACAAAAAAATGCAAGAGTCTTGGCAGAACCACCATTTTGAGCAGAGCTGCTCTTCCCATCATGGCTAGGGGTAATCGGGACCAGAACACCATGCTATTCTTAATTCCCTCAATTGCTTTCTCTGTATTGTTTTTGTGCTCTGTTTCTATCCTATGGTAAATGTTTACTCCCAGGTACCTGAAAGTCACGGGCTGCCAGGGTATCTGCAGGATGGGTAGTCTCTCCAATGGGGTGCTCTTATACCTTCCCAAGGGGAACAAACTGGACTTCCCAGGGTTCGCCGATATGCCCGAGAGGGTGGCATACCGATCCATCACCTCCAGCACATATTGCAGGTTCTCCTCCGGGTAGCGTAAGTAGAGGAGCATATCATCTGCATACAGTGATATCAGGTGTGTGCCTCCTGTCGTACGTATCTCCACCTCCCCGTATTGTTGCACCAAATTGCCAGCGGCTCCAATGCCAAAATATAGAACATGGGCGACCAGGGGCATCCCTGTCTAGTCCCCCTGCTGAGCTGCCATTTATCTGAGATTATGGTTCCCGTTTTAACTCTCGCCATCGGGGAGCTATATAACATCTGGACCCATCTGATATATCCTGGCCCCATCCCGTATCCCTTCAGGGCCGCCTTCAACCATGGCCACTGCACTGAATCAAAAAGAACGTTACAGTTGGTAAGTAACTTGTTCTTCCAATAACGCCTCCCTCGATCTCCGGCTTGAAATACAGCCGGAGATCGAGGGGGAGAAAGGTGGAGACTCGCCTTGTGTTTTCACCGCAGCACCCCGAAATGGCTGCTGCGTTTTGAAATAACTTTCACGTCGGCGTGCTTTATGCACGCCAACGTGAAACTGAAGGTAATCCAGCCCCCTGGCAGTAAGGGGGGGGGACCTCCTCCTCACATTGCCCAGGGGTTGGATTACAGTCTTCTGTGATCCCTGCTTTTCAGGGATCAGACAAAACAAGGTGCCAAGAAGGACGAGCTATCTCGTCCTTGGCACTTAAGGGGTTAATGACAATACAGTGGAAGCAAAGAAAAGAAAAAGCATTAAACTAGAATGGCGGAAGAATCCTGGCCCGCTTACTCTGGAGAAATATGAAAAATCTGTACACAACTATAAGCATATTATCATTGAATCTAAAAGGAAAACATGCAGTGTATGCATTGACGATGCTAAATCTAGCTCAAGGGAATTATTTAAATTCTTAGTTTCAAAGCCAGTCATCTCCATTTACCCCCATCACGAAAGACTCCATGTGGTATCAATCTACTCAGGGTGAAATAGTAAATAAAATCACTGGACATCGTCTAACCATATCCAATCAACTGGCTAGCCTCGAAATCAACAAAGACCTGACTAATTCATATAGCACACACTTGGCCTATTCAGCTACCTTACCTAAATTTGACTTTCAGAGCTGCTCAGAAAGCGAGGTTGAGTTTACCAACATGAAGTCTACATCCTGTCTTGATATTTTGATCAACTCTTCATTTGAAACCGGTCTTGTACCTGATGATCTGAAGGACGTTTGGGTCACCCACCTTCTGAAAAAGAATACGCTTGACCCTGCCATCTCCAAGAACTACTGGCCAATTACCAATGTACCATATCTGTTGAAGATTCTGGATAGAGTGGCAGATCCGCAACTCCAGAAAAGTATAGAAGAAAATAAACTTCTTAACATCCACCAATATGGCTTCAGATCCCAACACCGAACAGAGACAGCTCTTCTGGACCTTAAATCCAATATTGTCGAAGTTATAGAGATGGGCCACCCAGCCCTACTCCTTTTACTAGATCGTTTGGCGATGTTTGATCTTATTGACAACAATTTATTACATGAAAGATTGTTAATCATTGCCAACTGTTCAGAAAATGCTGCCCAATGGATTGCATCTTTTCTGGGGCCTAGATTATCTAGAGTGGCTGTTGAAAGGGCACAGGCTCCCCCCAATTCGTCTGACATGTGGTGTAAAACAGGGATCATGTTTATCCCCTCTGCTGTTTAATATCTGTCAGGCCGTTTCTTTATCTTCTAGATGGACTGGGTGTCCAATTTGCAAATTATGCAGATGACACCTAAGTCCTATTTGAACTAACTGGGAACAACACTAAGGACGCTAACAGTGAGCTGAGTCTATGGTGAAATCCAGGCTTGGATGGCGCACAACTCACTGGCACTTAATAACACAAAGAGTGAGCTTCTTATCATGGCCAATACTCAATATGCCCAGTTCTTGATTTCCGGTAGCTTAATTGCCTTTAGTAAATAAGTAAAAACACTGGGGGTCATTCTTGATGCTGATCTATCGATGAAGCAACATGTATCTGAGATTTGATCATCATGTGGACACGTTATTAAACTAAAAGCACAGGTTCCAGTCACAACGCGCCAAGAGTAAGTAGTTTGTAAACTGCTTAGGTTTCAGGAAACTTTAATTGAACATTTGCAGCCTGACGCGTGTTTCGAGTGTAACCATGCTCTTCCTCTGAGGCTCGTCTCTGAGTAGGATCTGATAAGATCAGTAGTTGGACAGTGGAGGAGAGGTATCCTGATGGCCAGTCAAAATGTATTAAACTCTAATTCTTCGTGATTGCGGAATATTACTTGGTCGCCGGCTTGTTATTAAACTACTACACCAGATTAGGCCTTACCTATCTATAAAGAATAGATCACTCTTGGCATCCTTACTAGTGAACTCGCAACTAGATTATTGTAACAGCCTACTTGCGGTTACCGCTCAGGGAAATCTACACTGCCTTCAGATTACTCAGAATGGAGCTGTGAGGGCCGTGTTTGGACTGTCTAGAAGCAATCACATCACTGCATTTAGGAAAAAATTGCATTGGCTGCTAGTCAAGCACAGGATCAGACACAAGATCCTGTCCCATGTCTGAACCTGATTTGTCCTCTATCTTATTGAAAGGCTCTCACTGAAACAATCTGGTTGGGGGCTGCACTACTGATAATCTTCATCTAAACCAACCCAAGTTCCGCCTAAAAAAAGAAATCGGAGACTAGCTTTGAATTCCATGCACCACGGAATGGAATGCCCTGTCCCCTCTTCAGATCATCTCAAACTCCGACGATGTTTATGAGAAGTATTACAACTCTACTCTTGAATTCGGCTGATTATTTGATCCTTCTCGCACAGCTCTCTGGTCCCTCCCGTGACTTCTTCTTTCTCTTTGTCGCTTTGGTGCGCTCTGAGGCCCACGGGTATTCAGCACCTTATTAAGAATTTAAATGAATAAACTTCAAATGGAGTACATACTAAATAAACCCCCAAACAAGTTTTCTTTGGGAATCTCTCAAGCAAAAAACCATAACCTATAAAATCAGTTTTGTGTTGTGCAATGGTGCATGTTTCATCCCGCCGCTAGGAGATTCTCTGTAACTGCAGCACAGACTAGGGACTCACCATCAGAATGTGTCTGGAGCAAAGAAGCAGGGTTAAGAATATTACACTGGGAGACTGTTACATTGGCAGCAGACAAGAGATTATCTTATTTTTTTATCTTATTTTTTTATTTTTATTTTGATTTAGCTGTAAAATACAGCCTTTCAAAAAGTTATACATTACAAAATATAAAATACATGTTATACACAAAGAAAATGAATTAAGAAATACATATTATTGCATTAAGAAGAAGAAGTGCAGTTTGGCAACAGTGCAAGGCCGAGTTGGTTCATTTCATTGCATAAAGCCACTTATTTTTTTTAGAATCAATTACTTAGCCAATTATGTCACTTTAAAATTATGTCACTTTAGTATTAAAATGAATAGTATCAGATTGATTCAACAGGGCTAATGATTCAATAAACACGACACTTGTGATGTTCCTTTTAGCAGATTGACTGTTAAACAGAATATTCCAGAATGTGTCCTTGCTTAACATGAGATTACTCTCGAACAGATGTTTAAACATTTTGCATCTTTGTTGTAATAGAGCAGGACATTCAGAGATTAGATGTTTTAGTGTCTCTATAGCTGTTGGTACAAGGCAAAATCTACAGTTGGCATTAGATGTGTTATTTCTCATGAATCGCACTTCATTAGTTTGGAAAATATTCAATCTTATTCTCATATATGTATACCTAGATTTGGAATCAGGAAACTTTGTTAGATAGTTTTCAATTACTTGAAGTTTTTTGATTGCAAAATCTTGTTGTTTAAACACTCGTAATTATATACATGCCTCTCGAGTTTTTATCCAGTCATATAACTCGGGTTTCATTTTTGCCCTCTTGGGATTGTTAGTGAGTAAATCATCATCAATACCGGACATTTCCATCAATGCTTTCACCCATTTTCGCCATTTCAGGATTTTAGGATTCAATGATTCCAACATGTATCTTCCCATTGTATACATTATTCTATTTTCTCTGACAGCCATTAGATATTTTCGATATAACGTCAAGACTTTCCATGTGTAAATTGCATATAGTAATACTACACCCAATCGTATTAGGCACATTGATGTATAAGTTGGGAGTCCACAAATTCTTTCCCAATAGCGACCCTCAAGTCTTAGCCAAACATTCTCTAAGATGATCTCTCTAGTTTCTGCTCCATAAGTTATTATGGGTGTAACTTTTTGCTTATAGAAAGTAATGGCTGGGAGTAACGAAAATTTGCCAAATGTGGCTTGTATTATCTTTGACTGGGCTATACCAGTGTTAACCTTGGTTTCAATTTCACAGTATTATGGTTTATCCTGTTGGTTATTACTGATTGTCACTCCCAAGTACTTATATTCAGAGATGATTCCTATATTAACATTCTGGATTTGCCACTCTCTAATTTTAGAGATTTTTTTTTTCTTTGGCTCAAATATCATAATTTTACACTTGTCTTGGTTGATAGTTAATAAGTTTGCATCGGCATAATTGCTTAAGCTACATAAGAGTGCTTGCAAGCCCCCTGGTGTCTTAGCTAATAGCACTAAATCATCAGCATAGAATAACCAGGGGACTGCATGACCTCCCAAACGGGGAGCATCAGATATGATTTTCAGAAAATCTTGTTGCACCGCCGACATAGAAATTAAACAGGGTGCTTGCCAATATGCATCCTTGCTTTAGCCCCCGGAATGTTTCAATTGGGTCTGACAAGGTACCGTCTAGGGCCAATCTGATTTGTACTGTTCTATTTTTTTAGAATGTAATTTGTTAATCCAGAATGTGATATAGTTCGGACACTTCGCTTCCTGTAGCTTATTGATTAACAATTTTCTGAATACTGTATCAAAGGCAGCCTGGAAGTCAATAAAGGCCATGTAGACTACCTGCCCTTTCTGATGTTCCTGCTCCTTTAGGACCTCCAAAATATGAAGGTTAATAGCTGTCCCCATCCCTGGCATACAGCCAGTTTGATTTGGGTCTCTAATTCCCGCACCATTTAGCCATTTGTTGATATCTCTTAATAATAATCAGGCAAAAATGTTGCCCGGTATATCCAAAAGAGATATAGGTCGATAATTCTTGGAATTTTGATTGTCCCCCTTCTTATGTATTGGTATAGTAATGGATTTCCTCCAAGAATCCGGAATAGACTGAGTTATCAGAATTCGGTTAAAAATGGTAACTAGAATTTGTGCCCATGCAGTAGGATTTTTTTTAATCATAACATTGGACAGTCCATCAGGGCCTGGAGCGCAAGATGTAGACAGTTTCAAGATGAACAGTAAAATGTCATCAATATCAAAGACCAGATTCTCTGTTTTATTTGGTTCAAAAATATCTTGGTATCTGATAGTCTTGGTGTCAGCATACAAGGTTTTATAGAAGGCAGACCATACTTCTTGGGAAATAGGATTCATTTGATTCACCATTTGGATTTTCGTTTGAGTCTGTTTTAAAAGCGACCATATTTTAGCTGAGTTCTTCTCTTGGAGATGGTTTAGCATGGCCTTTGCGTCTCGTTGATATATTAGGGCTTTCCTTGCTCTTAACCAATTCTTATGTTTGCATTCTAATGTCTTCAATTGGCGTAAGCAAACAGGAGAAATTTCTTTTATGATTTTCCTTCTATCAGCTCTATATCGAGTTTTATAAGTAGCTACCTCAAGGTCAAATATATGCAGAGTTCTAGGCTTTCTGCTGTTGTGATCATTTCTCTTGATCCTAAAAATGTGCATTTCTTCGACATAGGAAGGACAAGTATTAGAACCGTAATGTGTATCATCATGCTGGGAACGGTTTAATGTTTCGCATAAAAGTTGTAGGGAGACAGGAGTCCAATAAAATCTATTTTGCGCCAAATTAGTTGTTAAATTACGAGCTAGAGATGAGTCAGATACTTTGTCATCTACAAACCAGGTCCATTTTGTAGATTGAATATCATGGTCACTTATTTTCTGAGGTATGATTCGGAATTCAATTATATGATTAAACAGATCTCGGTTTACGAAAGTGTAGTCAATTGTTGCTGTTTGTAAACCTCTATGCCAAGTGTTGTTAGATGGCATATCACCTTTTTTTGCTCCATTTAACATTAAGAATTGTCGTTCCAACATATAAGCATTCCATCTTTTAGCTATCGGCGTCAGAGGTTTCCCCACTTGGGTTAAGCATGTTAAATTCAAATCGCCAGTTATAATTACATGCTTGCAGGTCGGGTCTAGTATTGTTCATTTTAATACTTCATCCATTGCATCAAAGAAATCAGAATCAGATATTAGAGTGATTCCAATAGACGTTTAACATATTATAAGAGATTATCATATTTAGTTAGACTTGAATTGGCGATGTGCTGAATTTTCACCTTCAAGCGTAATGCCATGACAGCATGGGAACTGCTATGATGACTGACTGGCTAGTACTAAACTGTCAGCTTTCTCCACTAACCGAGCCGTTTCAGCAACTGAACAGGAGCAAGGCGGCAGACTAGCAGCAGCAGAATCCAATGCTGCACTATACTATGAATTAGAATAGTGCTTGTTATAAGGGTGTCGAAGAAGGAAGCTGACAACAAAGGTGGCATAGTTTTGGTTATAGACATGTATGTGTATATAAAAACGTATCTACCTATCCCCATCTCTGAGGGATTTCCCTAACTCACAATGAATACTAAAGGGTTTGTCAGAATGTCTGTCAAAATAAACTCCACCGTCCTGTGTCGCAGCCTACTTCTAACCCTGACACTATAACTAAAAGATAAACTAATAAAGTTTCTTCTTTAGGAGAATGGCTCCCTTCTCGGGTGGTCTGGATAGCATCCAAGAGAACATTCCTTTGCAATGAAAATGCCATGGGGATTTCCTCCCTTCCCCTGGCTTGTGGGTCTCACACAGCCCTCTTAGGTTTGCCTCCAGGAGAATGACTCCTTCTCCTGGTGTAGCTCTCTACAGTTTACAATAAATCCAGGGGGAATGACTCCCTTTTCCTGGCATCTCCATCACAACTCCCAGTTCAGGACCAGAAGAATGCCTCGCTTCTACTGGTATTGCTTGGCACCGTTCACACCAAGTCTAGGTGAAATGACTCCCATCCCCAGGCATCTTTAAAACACTCCTGGTTCGGTAACGGGAGAATGCCACTCCAGTTTGTTGTTTAGCAAAGTCCTAAATCTTGTTGGGGTCCCAGAACCTTCTCTGGTGGTCAGTGGTTTTCTCTTTCCCACTGGGACGAGGAAGATTGTTGGCATGTTTTTGGTACAGACTTTTATTAATGAGAAGGGTTGGAAAAATGCCTCTCAATCCCTAAAATCTAAGCAGGTGTCCCTACCTCGAAGGAAACTAGCAAAATTGTCACGAAGTCCGAAATTAAGTCTGTTACTGTCATGTCCCAAAAACCTACTTCTGCCCCCAACAGTAATAATATAAGATCACTGTGAAAAGATGATCTGTTCTCAAAGTAAAAAGTGTTCTTAGTGTTTTCAATCAACCAATAAGTTCCCAGTTTCGTTGGTATTAAAGTGATGCAAAATAATGTTCCAAAATATAAAATTTCATAGTTTGAGTTGTGCTCCTTTCCCCAAAACGTAGTCTTGTCCCAAGTTGCTGGATAACTCACGAACTGTTTATCAGCTTCACAGTTCTTGTATCCTATCAGCTTGGCACACTCCACTAGCAAGTATAGTATTCCTTTTATCAGGGATATGCTTTTTGGCCCTCTTATTATCAGTCTCTCAGGTTCACTCTCCTGCCAAGCAAGTGTTCTTTCTTGGGCTATCCATTTTCCTCTTACAGGGTCCCAGACCCTCTTTGCATTAAACTTTGGCTTCTGATATGGATGCGGGTTCCACTCTCGCACTGTTGTGTTGTATCCGCTTGATTCACTCTCCTGCCAAGTATACAACTCTTGTTTTCTTCAGGGTCCCAGACCCTTTCTTTCACTAGGGTGCCAGACCCTCTTACTTGGGTGCAGGTCCCAGACTTTGCACTGTTTCATTGCATCTGCTGCTTGGTTCACTCCCCTGCCAACTATACAACTCTCTTATTCGCTTCAGGGTCTTTTTGGTTTCTGAGCTCACCCCGTTTCTCCCCTGGACCTCTCACAGCTCTTGGGCAACCTGCATACCTGTTTACTTCCTTCTTGGCAGTATTGGGCAGTTGTATCCCTTCTGGAGGCTGCAGTAGCATACAGGCATCTAGCAGGGTCTGCAGCGGGTCTGCAGACTGAAGCCTTCCTCCAGCTGCGTGTTCTGACTCTTTAGTGCTTAGCGGGGTCCTGCGGCTTGGGTAAGCTGCTTCCATGCATGACTCCCGCTATTCTTTTTCAGAGGATGGCTCTCTCCCTCTCACGCCTCTCCTGCGGTTTGGTTAGAGCCTGACCTCCCTACAAATTCCTGCACCGTAATGATGTACTGCTTGGGGCCAATCACTGGCCTTTGGAAGCTAGACCACTCGTTCTGCTTCTTGTGATTGATCTGTATACTAGTGGGCATTTACTTCGTCACAGTATCAGTTTTACAGGTCCATACAAGATAGTTTGTATTATTTGGCTTTTCAGCATTGTCATGTAGATTACATGGACTGAGTTGACAACCTTTAACTGCTCTATTCAGCTATGGGGAATGAGGATTTAAAGTAGGGGAAAAGGCTGGCAGTAGTAAAGCAGTGTGACACCATGTTCTCTGGTGCTGGTCGTTTCCAGTGCATGCCATAGGGGGATTTATTTCCCCATGTGAGCCTCCCTCGGTGCACCACCCCCATGGGAATTATTGTACTGTGGATGCAATGGTTTTGACCCATGGGCAAGGATGGGACAACTTTATCAGATGCAACATGTCCCATCCCCTTCTCTTGTGGTCAGTGGTTTTCTTTTTCCCACTTCGATGATGTCCTCTTACGCTCTCAGTATCTGCTTTTGGGTCCCAGACCCTTCTCTGGTTATACCACATAGCAGCCTTCCCTCTACTGAGGTGAGGGAGGTATGTGAATCTGCCTCCCTTCTGCCCTTGCATCCCCTCAGAGTCTCCTGCACCTCCCTTACCTTGTGTGGGATCGTGGTACATCACCGGGACTTCCTGGGACCGCAGGTCTTCTCTCCGGCTGAGCCGGTTCACTGCTGTGGCTCCGTTGGCTGCGCAGTGCCTCTCCCGTATGTTCCACAGCTCTGCCCCCATGCTTGGTCTGCTGTCCGGGTTCGCTCATTCAGAACCCATGGAGGCTCCCACAACACTTCATCAGCATCCTCTTCTCTCTGGTCATTCGGCAGTGCCTGGATCTCTCCAGCTGGTTCGCCTCCACACCTGCTGGCAGACCCGGTGGGTCTTGACACGGCTGTGCTTGACCCATTTGGTAGTCCTTTGTTCCTTTTTATACATTGCATCAAGTTCCTCCCTTTGCGGATTGTAAAAATCCTTTGTCTCTGTTAACAAATTACTCCTTATGCCTCCTCTGGGCCACCTCATTCCAGTACATTTTGCCTGTTAAGTTTTCTATGATTCCTTAGAGCTGCTTCTGTGTCTGAGTACTCCGATAAGGTGAGATGTTCGATATTACTCAAGTGATGGAAAATATTTGAATAACAAACCCTAGTATTCTCAAATGGTATCTCAAGGGACATGGGGTTAGAGAGCCTAGTCATGTTCCAGGAGTCCTTGTCCTCATGAGGGGAGTCTCTTCCTGTGAGGTCCTACCACTGTGAACTAACGCTAGGGAGAATATCTGGTAGCAGCCTCACAGGGAAGGGCTCCCCTCATTGGGAGAAGTGACGGGGATCCCATGACTCGTCACACTGTCCACATGCATTTAAGTCATAAACTCCCAAAGCAAAACCATCTTGTTCGTCACAATAAAGGATACAAGTCTTTTTATAATCTGTCGAACACAAAGCCCAGAGCCTTTGACAGCTCTTGTTTATAATAAATGCCTCCTCTTATTCAAGAGACCAAGGAAAAAGGGTTGCTGATTTAAATCAATGGTAAAATTTGGTAGGAATTCTCAATCGAAGCATAGCCCATCATCTATTAGAGGCAATAACCAACTACTCCAAGGAATCCCCTCATTTATGGATTTGGGGTTTAGGTACCTGAATAATCCTGTCAATTCTAGCTTTAGAGAAGTGCCTATTGTCATGGACAAATGCACCCCTCTACAATAATCCAATCTCAAGGTAGGTTGACGAGCGTCTCTAATGGCAGTTGTCTTTGGAAGCACCGCAACGGACTGCTGGGTTCAAGCATACCTCTCCGGAGCAGCGGTGTAGCAAGCGGTGCGCTCAAGACCCTTTCAAGGATGCAGAGTTTACGCAGCGGGAAATAAAGCTGAGAGGTGTTAGAGGCTGGTGGAAATCCACGAGAAGGAGAGTGGCGGGACCGAGCAAAGCGGTTGTGTGAGTCACGAGCTGCAGGAGGAGCATCGCTGGGTGAGAGGTGCCACTGAAAGCCACTGGGAGAAGTAGCAAGCTACCGCAAGGGAAGGAGTGAACTCGTGGCAGTAGAGGACCTCGCAGAACAGCCATAAGCTACGACTGATGAGTGTACCAAGAAGGGGATCCACCGGTTTGGCAGGCGAATATGCAAAACGGACAATGAATATGTATTTGAACGGAAACAAGCATTTATATGAATACTGATGTGAGTGAAAGCAAAGCATAAGTACTTTTTGAATACCGAACAGAGTGAAAAGCAAGTTTTGAGCCCTGTGAAAGAAAGTTTGTGAAATCTGGTTAACAAGAACTACATTATATGAGAAAACAATAATTGGCTAAAGCCACAAGAATACAAAGAACTGCTTGTTATGTGAAAACATGCATTGGCAAGAGCCAAGAAGACACAAAAAAGTGTAACGAGTGAATAGTGGCCAGTCCAGCCACGTTAAAGTGTCAGGGTGTGACACAAGTGAACAAAGCAAGCATCATAGTTAAGTTGAAGAAGTGGCCTAGTGTTGATGGAAAATCAGCAAAGAAGGGGTACCGGTGGCGTGACCGTTAATGGATGGATCATGTGGTCTAGCAATTGCACCTACAGCCGAGTGCACACCTCTACGGAAAAGCCACTGAAAGCACCCATAAAGAAGCGTGTGTTTAAACTACAACTCTGCAAATGTGATTCTAAAGTAAGGAAGCAGAACTACCTTGGTGAACAGTAACCATACCAGCAGAGCTGGGACTTATTGGTTTTGACAAGCTGGAAGATTTTAACTCTTGGGGAAGGGAAAGCCGGTACTTTATGAACTATTTTGAACTTTGGGAAGGGAAGCTGATTATAAGCCAGAGAGCCGGACAGAAGCTCTGAACTTTATTTTGAACACTACTCTCTTTGATGCTGACATCCCTACACATTGTGTACAGTTAGTTGTCAGGGCAAGTAAAGGTTTTTGACAGACATTTGTTTTGGACTTCCTGACACAGACTATCTTCTAGTTTTCTTTAGGTGGGGAAATCTCACCTTAGCTTAGGGCACATTAGGCCTGACTCCATCCTGCATTTTGAGTTAAATAAAAGTTTGTAGCTCAAACCTGACTGTTGTCTGTGTCTGCTTCTTGATGCCCTCACAGTATCCGGGTATCTTCACCTTCTCTAAATAGTTATCCTAATACAATACAAGACCATCAACTAGATTCTGATGCCTAGGCAAGGAGACGTTGTAACATGCAGCAGACCTATGCAAGCACATGTTCAGCATGTCAGTAGGTTCTTGTACATCTACATCTCACAGGGCTCAAGTAGCGCCTGCCCCGCCTAATGTTGCTAATTCTACACGCTGCAGCCCTCTAACTGGATGAGGTGCTGCTCTGCTGCTAGTTCTTCTGAGCCAAATAGGAAATGCACAAGAAGTGGGCTGCTTCTCACAGCATACCTGGACTACGTTTGGTTGAGGCATGCGCACAACAGTTAGGCTAGTTTTGAAGCAATGCAGCCTAATCAATATGGCAAACATAAGTGTAGCTAAACTATGCAGGCAAACGCATAGGGTATTTAAATGAGTAGCAGCATGTGTATATTTTCCACCCTGCTATGCTCAGCAGAGATCTTGGTAAAAAAAATGAGCTCTTAATTGACACAATTGAAGTTTTTCTTTTGATGCTTTTTGGCCCTTCAAAGCAAGATCTGTTAACAAATCAAGAGAATCCTGTTGCCAAGCTTTTAGCGAGGGGTTGCCAGTAGCTCTTCCACATCTTGGATAACACCTGTCCCCTTTAAAAACAAGTGAATCAATATCTTGTGTAAAATTTGAAAAAGAGGGCTGGGCTCTGCAATTGGCGCTGCAATGGGACATTTCTAAGCGAAAGACACCACACGGCTCCAATTACCGGGTGTCTCCATAAACTTGGGAAGGCGGCAGTGGCAGGCTGTTGTGCTTCATGAAGCTTTTACCTCAGGAGGCAAGTGTGCTCGCTGTGGAAAGCATACCGTTGCATGCCGGCAGCCTAATAGAAGAACACCTTGTTCTTCTCAACAAAGAGGTGACTTGTTTTGTCCGGTTTAATTCTCACTTCTCTCCCAAGTGTGATTGATTGTACTTGTTTGTATATTATTTATTAAAAGAGAAACATTGTATTTCCTGGCTGAATATGTCTTTTCAACATTTATCTCTGAAGATTCAAAGCATATCTTTTGGTATTTTAATAATAAACCTGCTCTATACCTTGAGGTATATTTCATTAATATGATATCATCGTCAAAAAAATGCCTAAACATGGAAGCAACTTCTGTATTATCTTATACATTTAAATGCCCTAAAAGTGATTCTCCACCGCCAAAAGAAGACATTTCAGGGCCAACCATGCAAACTATATTAAAGAAACTTCCGGCTCTTAAGCCCTTCATGGAAGCTACCAATACCCATCTACAACAAATGGATGATTAATGGTCAATGTTTGAATCCAGAATGGTTGAAGTGGAACAAAGAGTTAGTGATGCAGAAGATGTCATCAACAGAGTCGAAGTATTGGAGACAGTGGTTAAATCTTTACAGAAGCAGTCTGAAAACCTAGAAAATAGAAATAGGGTGAATAATCTTCGCATTGTGGGACCTCCTGAAGTTGTTGGAAAAAGACAATCCTAACTTTTGTCTAAACGCCATTCTCCCCAAACGTCTAGACCTTCCAACGTCACTAAAACTTAACATTCAAAGGGCGCACTGTGTGGATCCTGTCAACTCTATAAGCAATTCTGGCAGCTCCTCCAGAACTTAAATTTTCCCTCTGCTGGATTATACAAACATTCACATCATACTGAAGGAGGTGAAACAACTTAAACGACTAATATGGGATGGCCACTCAAGATGTTTCTAATGCTACTGCCGCAAGAAGAAAGGAACTTCTTGTTTTTAGACCTGCCCTGAGGCAATAGAACACGTTTATTTTCATTATTCATCCAGGAATTGAGTTACCCTGAAAGGCCATACATTTATGTTTGGAAACCTGAGAGACCCAAGACATTCCACTAAAATCCATAAAATGGAAACCTTACTTGCATCCTCGGGAGAGTCTTGTTGGCATTTAACTATGCATAAACTCATCGTTCAATGATAGAGGTTCATTGGAATTGAGTAGGGACTGCTCTCCTCTCATCCGGCTCTCCACCTCCACAGTGCTACTAGGTAACATGATTGGGTGTGGCTGTTTCTAGTTAGCCACGTTAATACCCTTTATTTTAAAGTTGCCATTTACCATTTTTTGTTGATTTTGTTTGTCTATTCTTCTCCCTTCCTGAAACAGAGAGAGAAACGGATGTCCCCTCCAGAGAATCTGAAACTACATTATAAGTGGAGTTCTTATGACTATTACACTTCAAGTCGTAATACTGTGTCCTTAATGCTTATTTTTACTTTAAATACCAAACATTATGGTTTTTATATGCACTAAGCTCTGATGTTATGCCGCTGAATATAACTTCTTGGAATGTTAACGGTTTACATAATACTATTAAAAGTCAAAAAGTCCTTTCCTATTTTAATAGAACCAAACCGTCCATTGCTTGCATTCGGGAAACTCGCCTTTCACAAGCTGAAGCTGCTAAACCGAAGAGGTTATGGGTAGGCCAAGTTTCTACGAGTGAGGCAGATGGAAAGTAAAATGGAGTTATTACTCTTGTCAATAAAGCATTTAAATGTGAAGTGAGTAAATCTGATTCAGATGATTTGGGTATGTGGCTATTCCAGTGGAGTAACTTTGCTGAAAATGTTGGTGGGGACATTATGTCAGAAGAAAAGGTGCCCCAGCCAAATGAATGGGGATAAAATGGTGTGCATGAAAGTTGGGGGGCAGGGGTGGACAAACACCCCTGTCCCCCACTAAAATTACACCCATGGGCTCTTTGTTACAATTCTTGTTGAGTCAGTGGAATTTACAATCCTTAATCCTGCCTTCTGGTCGTTTTTAAAATATTATCCATTGCAATCCAATATTCATAACTGTTTGTGGAGACTCTGGAGGTCATTGACCCTTTTCTTGATAGAAAGTCTGATGTGTGTTTTAATAATTCTAGATCACATAAGCAATTTTTAAACTTTATTTCTGAATTGGGCCAAATTGATGCTTGGCGCATAACTCGACCTTCAGATTCAGAGTTTACCTTTTTAATCCAGTCCTCATTCTTTTTCCATTATTGATTATATCCTCCTTTCCAAATCCATGTCCAACCTCCTCTTAGATACTAACTTTGATTATATCTCTTTATTAGACCATGCTCCAGTTGATGATAAACTTGAAATTGCACAAAATAATCACAAATCAAATAGATGGAGATTTAATAATGCCTTGCTGAAGGATGATTCGTTTACACCTTTTCTAATCAAAACACATCACCATTTTTCTGCTGACTATACGAGTGAGGCTACTTCAATTGTAAACAATTGGGATTGTTGTAAAGCTGTACTAAGAGGACAAATCATCTCGTACGTTGCTAGGAAAAAGAAGAAACGAACACCGGAATCAAACTATTCTGAAACAACTGAAAATTCCTGAAAAGCAATATATTTAGAATGCTATTCCGAATATCCTTAGTAACCTTATACAATTGAGAATTAAGTATAATAAAATGACATCAGAATAATCATGTGCTGCATTACTAAAAATGTACAGCAAAAAATATCAATTTTCCAATAAAACAAGCACATCACTTGTCTCTTATCTTAAGGTTAAAAGAGAAAGAACAGAGTGGCAGTCGAGGATGCAATGGGCAATAGACATTTTTTGGATAAAGATACTGACATGTTTTCAAAAATGTATCAGAAATGATATACGTTGGAATTGTAGTGATATAATTCTCATTGTAAAGATTTTCTTAAGCACTTATCTCGCTCTGCTTATCCTAGGCTAGATCTTAGTTCGTTGGATAATCCGATTGATTGCTCAAAGTGAAATCCATAAAGCGATGCAGACCTTAAAAAAGGTAAAGCCCCAGGCCTAGACTGCTTTTCCATAGATTTCTATCCACATTTCAAGAATGAATTAGTTCCCAAACCGGATGAACTCTTTACTCATCACAAGGGTCCTTCTCAGAAGCCATGCTATTTGTGTTGCCAAAGCCTAATAAAGACCCTGAGCTTCCTCAAAACTACAGGCCAATATCCCTAATAAATGCTGACTGTAACATTTTTGCTGGGGTTTTGGGCAATCGACTTCTTCAATTTTAACCTCATTTTATTAAAAAATCAGGTGGGTTATGTCAAGGGTAGACCGTCTTCTTCAACATAAGACTTTTTAAGCAATATGATCCGAGCGGCGGGGGCATTACCGACTCGGGTAATGCGCCAGTGCCGATAGTTAACACGTAATGCCCCCGCCGCGAGGGTCATATTGCTTTTAGTACCCCGGCCCGCAAGATTTGTGTGACTGGGGCACTAAAAGCATTTTTTCTGTCCCGAAACATCCAAGAAAATGGCCACTGGGAAAGGGAAAACTGAGTCAATTTTCCCTTTCTCTTTCCATGGCGGCCATCAGGAGCGGACACGCTGGAAACAGAAGTGTTCCTAGCGCATCCACTCCCGAAAAGAAGTTAAGTGGGGTTGGGAGGGAGGGAGTTCAGGAGAAAAAAAACGTACCTGCGTCCCGAGCCTACACACGGCTGGAGGCTGCCATCGTCCCCCACCAGGGACAATGGAGAATAAAGTTAAGTTAAGTGGGGTGGGGAGGGCAGGAAGGGGAAAAAAAAAAAAAAAAAGCCTTACCTTAGTCCCAGGCGGGGGGCGAAGGCATCCTCTCAGTCATGGGGAGGCTCGGAGCGGGGATGGCTCGGCTTCGAGCCTCCTCATTAGCTGAGGGGCTGCCACGCCCCCCACCGGGTTCCATGGCAGTGGAATCCCAGCTGAGGGATTCCTAGCCGGATAATGCCTCAGTGAGGGCCAATCAGAATGGTAGTTTTATTCTGATTGTGCCCTCGCCGAGTACTAATTTTAGATATTTTAGATATTGTTGATAAATCCAAAGATGGCTATGCAGCTGTAGCTCTTGATTCGGAAAAGTTATTTGACAGGGTAGTGTGAGATTTTATGTTTGATGCACTTAAATGGCATGGGCTATGTAACCCTTTCTTATCCATTATTAAGGTGTTATGCTCAAATCGAAAAGTTGACATTTTCATTATTGGACACATTTGATCATATTTCCCCCTCTGTTTAGAGGTACCAGACAAGGCTGTCCCTTATCTCCCCTATTATTTATATTAGCCATAGAGCCTTTTCTGGAAACTATTAGAGTTGACACGATCAATACAAGGCATAATTCCAGGGATGTATAAATAAAATTAGCTGCCTATGCAGATGATGATGATGATCTTTTGCTCCTCAAAAATCCCAATACTAGTGTACAAAGTATTCTATCATCACACGTTTTTCATTATCTTCTGGTTATACATTAAACATGGATACATTTGAAATATTACTCCTCAATGTCTACTGCACTAAACATCCCATTCAACCTTATGGTATGAAATGGGGCCCAAATGGAATTAAATATTTGGGTATACATATTTCCCCTTCTACAAAAGACCTAATTAAAAAAAATTATAAGCACTGTTTTGTTTAGAATTGGAGAACTGTTTCATGGTCCTCTTCATATTTGTGGTGGGGTCATCTTGAGACCATCAAAATGATGTCTCCAATTGACTTGTACACCGTATATATGCTGGCAGTTTCCTTTCCCACTAGGTTTTATAAATCAATTGATTCATGTTTGCCAACATTTGAATGGGGGAAGATTAAACATATGATCTCACTTGGTAAACTTAAAAGAACCACTCCGAATGGGCGGGGGGGTTTGGATTTTAGAAAATATCACTCTGCATTTGTGTTGAGACAGACTCAGATATGGTTTGCACTTGTAAATTACAATAATGCACCGGCATGGTTACGTTTAGAAAATGATATGGTATTCCCCTATCACTTACAGATTATGTGCTCAAATTGATTCATTAAATGTACAAATCTTCCAATCTCTGCAAGTCATATTAGAATGTGCTTCTATACTGCATGTTTGTCTCAATTTGTCTCACTATATCTTGGGTTTAATGACTTGATGCGTGTGAATGGTAAATCTGTCTTCTGGAGAATATGGCTTTATAAGGGTATTAAATCGGTTTGCCCATTATTAAATCGGGTAATGACACTTGCCTTTATTGAATTTAGAGAGAAATGTGCTACCCCTTTATCCTATTGGCATCAATATGCTATTATGATGAATGCATTAATTAATAATTTTGTAACCTTACTGTCTAGCACATCTTCTCCCTGGAGGACAGACTGCAACATATGCATAATCTTCATTTTACTTCCTCAATGTTTTATTAAAAAACCTATCTGCTGAGCATGGCTTTGATCCTGAGTGGGGGTCACAGATAGCTTGACAGCCGGATTGTGTTTAACCATTGAAGGGAATTGTTCCCTCTGGTTTGGGAAAAGGTTTCTTGGATTACCTCATCAGCTAGATTGACTTAGACCTTATACTTTTTTTGTATCATAGTCTTTATTACTCCTACTAAACTCTTCAAATGTAAGATTGTTTAGATGCTGAAGGATCATTCAAGCTTATGGTCATCGATCGTAAATTTGTTAAAATTGGGTAAATGTGTGGTATAATCTGAAGCTTATTTCTAAGATCTAATACCATTTACATTTATTTTATTGGGGAGTACACTTCTGCAAAATAAATTGAAGATTAATATTTGTCATTTGTTTGATCTTTTTATCTTAGTTGCTATTTAAAACATTAATGTCAATTGGAAAAATCTTGATTGAATCATTCTCAAGATTTGGTGGAACTGTATATGTAATATTCACAGATTAGAAAGATGTTTTGCTTCTTCACCATTCCTTGTCCACAAACACGAGTTGAAATTTTAACATGTTCCTAGCGACTGATGATCCTATTTCATAATGCTAACTTGTTATATTATCCTGTTTTTCACCCCCCGCCCTATTTTTGTTTGTGTCTGTTTTGTTTGCCTCTGTCTTGTTCCTTGTCTAAAATGTGATCTTCCTATTGGTTTGTACACATAAGCCTTCTTTCATTTAGTATTCCTCTGATATTCTGTTTCGTTCTCAATTGACTTAATACATTACTGTTATAGATATTTATTGCCATATTGCTATGTATTAATATTCTTAAATAAAACTCTTTCAATCTAAAAGAATATTTTAAACACGGTCACCCTCTTGTATTCACACCTCACGATCAGCTTCTGTTCACAGAACACTGGTTTGCATGGTGCCCTCAACATTCCCCTAAGCTGCACATTCATCAACATTCCACAGCATTCACAGATGGTCAGCAGTTTAGGACATAACGCTGCCTTCTCCTTCAGATCAGTGAAGTATTGATTACATCCATTTACTCAAGTCCTTTGCTTTCACACCATTTGCAACCACTTTTCCATACAACACAATGCACCAGAATAACATCCAAACAACCACACCATCCATTAAACACACTGACGGACACTTGCAGAGCAACACAGAGCGAACAGCACAAACCTGGGAGCTGGACAGAGGGCATGCATATGCTCTCTAGTAACCTCTCGACACAGAGGATATGCATCGCCTGTCTCCTAGCAGCCTTACTCATAATATTAAGCACCTAAGCTCCAGGCGCAAACAACAGATGCATCACTACACGTCGGGTCTGCAGGATTCAGATGCAAACTGGTGCTGGGAAGAGAACCCATCCCAGAGGCATCTCCTGACTAGACAAATCCAGATATGGCGCCTAAGCACCATGCATCCAGTTACTCAACAACAAACACAAGGTAGAACTTAACTGCACTAACCTCTACAAACAGTCATGTTCTCACACCCACTTAGGATGCATAAGAGAGCATGCCTTTAACTTCTAACAGAGGACCAGAGGCTAAACCTGTACAATCTCATACAAGCGTGAAATACATACCCAACATGAAAACCAACAAGTAAACACACAGTCTTAAACAAAGTTCAAACACGTGCTGTTAGGCAGAATTATATGCAGTACCCTTTGGGAACACCACACACAATTAAGACTACAAGTGACAGTACAATTTCACCTTTGGTACAAGCCTGTACTACACAGTAAAGTGGTAGCGATGGCTGAGCAGCCAAACTTATCTCAAGAGCAAGTGTGCAGTATCAGTAGTTACACAAAGGACAGCAATTATTATGATTCAAACAAACAGTGACTCAAGGTTTCTGAGTAAAAGAATATACATTTTTTTACACATCAGTTGTAAAACATTTCACTAAAGTAATGCAGTTGAATAATCACACTCTTAATACACCACACCACTCCCAATAGATTCTGGACAAGTTAAGCTCAAAATGAAGTGTGAGCAAAATGGCACTCCAATAATTTAAAAGGGAGGGAAAGACCTAGTTAGACAAACATTGAGCAGCACCACCAGGTAAGTAGGCAGGGCAATCTAGAAAAAGGAACTAAAGGGGAGGACTCGGATCAAAAGGGCTTATGGCCAAAGTCAATAGGACAAAAGTCTTTTGCTCAAAATCACAGTTCAGGGTAGGTCGAGGTTAAGTATTTGCCAAGAGTTCCGGATGGAGTTGGTCAGCAGAAAAGTTTGTTTAAAGAATAGAGAAGGACAAGCCCTCGGATTGGCGAAAGGTTTCACACACTTTCACCGCGGCTGGACGAAACGAACAACCGGATTTGAACAGTACCTTAAAATGAGAAGCAGCTGTAGCTGAGGCGGACGTTCCTGGCAGGTCCTCCAGGCTCACGGTTTCTGAAGCGACTGTCGGACTGACCAGAAGTAGGAAGACTGGAGGGTCCTGCACTGCCCAGGGAAAAAACAAGCAGCAGAGCAAAGCAACAAATAAAAGGTGCGCTCCTTAAAACCTGACTAGGGTCCAACCTTCCTGGCTATCCGGTTCACTGTAGCCCTGTACAGCAAATTCGACCAGAGGAGGGATACCTGGCTTGCAGTTTGGGTGAACTGGTTGGTCCCACCAGCTCAAGGGAAGAATATTCCTGGTAGATCTTCTCTGTCGTTGGAGTCTGAAGATTCGGACCTGCAGCAGGGCTTCACCGGGCGGTTCAGTCATGGTTGTGATAGGGGTCCTCTTCTGTCAACTCATCTTCGGTTCTCTTGTTCCAGTGGCGACTCTGCCTTTCCAACCCCAGAGACCTGCTTTTTATGCAGTTTTTTCCCCATTCACACAGCCTGGCTGTCAATCACACAGCAGGGTGGCTGTCCTGGCGGGACAGCCACCTAGCCAATCAAACGGGACTGTGACTTGGGTTACCAAGCGAACCCATGGCAGGGGTCCTAAAACCCCTCTCTCACATCCTGCTTATCCAGACTTTCAGGCGCCTAAGGAGGGCATCTGTGCAGAAGCCCGCGAAAGGACGGTGAACAAAGGAACCAAAGAAAAACACTAGAGACTTTTACAAAAAGAAATGGCAAATAAACCCAGCCAGAACCAAATTAAAACAAATATGGTCCAGCGGATTTAAGGTCAGGACTACCAAGATAACCTAAAACAATACCAAGGTTATTTAAGATAACCGCGGTAGGGAAAAAAAAGGTAGTTACCACTGCCACAAGCCAAGTCTTAATGAAAATGGAGCGAAACAATGCTCCAAGAGAAACGGATACAAAGGGATATGTATTAACCCTTTCCAGTACTCTATGTAAGATAGTTTGTACTGGGTCTGTGGATTTAAATAGACTAATAGTCATTGGCAACTTTACATGTTCTGGGAGAAAGTAGTCGGCCCCAGAAAATGGAGTCTGAATTGGGAAGTCTAAAAGACAACCCTGTGTCACTGCACTGAAAGTTCTGTTTAAAACACAGTAAAAAGATGCCTGTGGAGTAGGTGAGGCTCCACAGTCTATGAACGCAAGATACTGTTAAACACACACAGCAAAACAAATGCAAGAGTGGGGAAAAAAAGTCTCATAATCTTACCAGGTGAAAAAATTAATCCTAGAAATCCAGCAAAGCTGCTGTGGGGCTCAGTAGGTAAGGGAAATTAGCTATTTGGGAGAGTTCTCTCTAACATATGCAGCCACAAATGTACCTCAAAATATGTTCTCGTGTCAGTGAGTACAGCTCTACTTAGACACACATCCCACACAGCTGTATTACAGCTCTCTAAACATACAGTGTCCTGCTGTGTGAGCGTTTAACTTCAAACACATACAGTCTTGTATGATACTCTAAATGCTGACTTTAAAGCACTATCCTAAACATGGGCCACATCTTGGCAGCTACACTCCCAATGTTCCTTGAATTAGCTGTCTATCTGAACCATCATATAGTTCCCAACCTGCTTAAACTAAAAGCAATAAGCTTATTTGGCTCTTTGCACCCTGTAGAAATATAGTTACTTCCAAGGATCTTGTCACTGTACCTATTATAGAAACCTTTCCTTGCCCCCATATTAAAGGTATTGCTGGAGTTACCTACATGGAGTTGCAGTCCCAAACAGGGTACCTCTTATTAAAGTCCAAAGGCCTGCCCCGCAGTATTTAACTTGTAACCTCTGTCTACCAAGCGCAGATTGTGGAAGGCATTGGGACACATTTCTCTGTAGCACACAAAGGTTCATTTTGTTTCCCTTTTGAGCTAGGAACACTCCTTCATCCTTTTTTTAATACTTCTGTACCCAATTATTTTATTTGTTTACAGGCATGTGTACCAAAAAGACAGGTCTAGGCATTTTTCTTTTTCATCATACTAACTTGGGAAGCAAAGAGAACATTCCACAGCATGCACAGATGGCTAGAAGAACAGGACACAACCCATCTTGGGTATCAGGGAAACGGTTTTGTTGATCTGGGGGTACGGTAACAGTAGGGCATGTGGGGTCTTATTATTTATTCTTTGGAGTCTAGAGTCTCCACATTCAAGCTTGAGATGCATACAGTGGAGATACTAATTGATGAAAAGAAAAGCTGTGAAAAATCATTGTTTAACTGTTGTACAGTGAATCTAGCCATTGAAGACTTTGAAATTAGGCTGAGAGACAGTATCACAGAAGGTCATCTGGAAATATCTACTTTTCCGAGTATTTTTGTTTTTCCAACACAGTGAATATGGCTTCTCTGCATGAAAGTGTAAAAGTGATGCCAGTAGTTACACATTAGCAGACGTCTGGGCCAGTTAGTGTTTAGCATAATCCCACCCATCAATATAGTAGAAACCTGCATACCTGCTGTGCACATTTCTAAAACAAATCAGCAGCTGAAATGACTGTCAATTGGACACATTTTAGATACATAAGTCACTTCAGTTTTGCACATGAAGAGATTGAATTGGCTTCTCACATAATGTCTGTTAACTGGTACATGTTAGGAAAGATATTCTTTTTAATGCTTTCCACCCGTAGACTTCTATGGGATACTTTCTTTCCCTTGCTTTTGCTCACTAATAATCAGTACTGGGAGATTTAGGGCCTCATTACGAGGTTGGCAATAATCCTGTAACACTGTTTCCGCCGCCTGAGATCCCAGTGCCACCGGGACATTACAAGTCCCGTCAGCCCGGGATCTCAGGTGGCGGAAATCATAAGTCCCATTCCCATACTCTATGGGAGAGGGGAGACAGAGGCACTGTTGCTAACAATACTAGTGCTTCTGTGAAAACTGTGCCTACTGGGGCCTTTGCGCCCGGCAGGTCAGACCTTGCCGGTTGCAGCGGCCCCGGCGGGCACAGTTGTAGTGTACTGGTACGGATTAGGTGCCGGTAGGTTGCTACCGGCACCCTTAATTCTGGACCAGCAGACTTGTAATAAGGCCCTTAGTCTCCCTTAATTAATTTCCAGTATTTTGAAAGCTGCACACACCACCTTAAAGTGAAGTATGGTTAATAGACTTGGTATCCTTATACATTTTTCTTTTGTAGTTTTGTGCTTACAAATTCAATGTGTCCAGGATGGGCTGGTGACGGCAGATCTTTTTCTACCTTGGTTTTAAATTTTTATTTGTGCACTTTTGCATTTTATTGCATAATGACACAAAGATCACCACATTTCTCTATAATGGCCGTCTCATGATGTTTCCGCCTGTCCTTTGGTCATTTCTTACTTTGGCCTTATTCCTGCACTTTTGGGTCTGGAATTGCCATATACGGAATTCCCTTTCCTGGGCAAGCCCCTAGACTACTACCTTGGATCCAACTTCAAACTTCAGTTGAAGACGGATTTCTTCAAATCCTTTGGATCCATTTTTGGGGAAGACTGTCATACCCTCATGTTCCAGAGGAATTGGATCAATCCCCTCTAGAAGACCTAGCTACTTGTATGAAGGAAGCCAGTGATTTAGTTAATTCCCCTGAGGTTAAATTTGACATGCCAGATGTGCATTTCCACTCACATGCGGCCTATAGAACGGTCACAAACAGGGTGATCGAATATTTGGATTGGGGGGCATCCTGCAAAGGACAGAAGCCCTCCTAACGAGCCTGTGCTGCCCTTCCACACAGCACTAAAAAAACATTTTGGGAATCTGGCAACAGACTCTGGCTGTGAACAAGGAGTTGGTGAAGAAATAGACCACCTTCGCTGGGCCCCGACTTTCTTCCCAGGCACCCAACACCAGAATGGTTGGTGGTGCAGGCGGCTACCTCCACTTGAAAGACCGCTGATAAGGACGATATGAAGCATTAGCAAAGAGTATTCTCTGCTGAAAGCAGTGCATTAAATGCCATTAATGCAGCTTGTGCCCTGGCAAAATAAACCTGTACATTGTGGACTATAATTTCCCAAGCTGCAGAAAACATTTCTGAAGTTGCGATGAGATGGGTTTACAAATCTCATTAATTATGGTCTTGCACGATCGCTTTAGTCAGGCCTAGGTTCAACAGACTGCGTTGGCCAGTGTATGGGCTATAGTGCGTTGATCAGGAGATGTGCGTGGCTACATAATTCTGGGTTTGCCTGCAATGTCCAATCAAGACTTCTGGATATACCCTTTGTGGGTCCAACCTATTTGGCCCAAAGGCGGACGACAGTAGAGAAAAGCTACAAGCTTCAAAGGCTGCAGAAACATCTTTGGGGGCAGCCATTCACAGCTACAGCAACACCTGCCTTTGCAGGCTTGAAGAAGGCATTCCTTTTGTTATTACACCTCTTTCGGACAAATGGGTAAATCTCTAGATACTCAGAAATGTGGACAAAAGAGGTTCACAGGTGCCCAAGAAGACCTGGATGAAAAACTAATCAGGCTGAAACCTCATTGCCATCTGCCACAGCCATAGCTCCAAAACCTCTCTAAGCACTTTGCTCACAGAGCCCAGGTATGAGGCAGATTGACCCAGCATCTGGAAGAATGGCATCTTATTACCTCAGATGCATGGGCACTACATGAAGTGGCACAAGGGTACTGTCTGCCATTTCTGCAAAGACTCCAAGATTGTCCTCTGAGCGAGCAATCTCTTCGGGAATCAGATCCTCTCCTTCTACAGGAGATTTCCCTGTTGGAGAGAGGTGCTGTGGAGAAGGTACCTGTAGCAGAACAATACCAGGGTTGGTACTCCACCTGCTTCCTGGCTCCCAAGCAAGGTGGAGGACTGCAACTGATTGTGGACCTGAGGCTCTGGAACAAGTTCTTCAGGAAAGACAAATTCAAAATGCTCACTATTTTGCAGATCCTCCAGGCCCTTCAGCTCCAGGACTGGATGGTGTCCCTCGATCTTCAAGATGCTTACTTTTGAACTGGGGTATCCGACCCAGCCCTTTAAGACAAGGTAGCAATACTTTGAGATGGATGGGTATGCGGAATATACTCGACATCAATAATCAAACTGACTCGGGAAGTTGGCAAAATTTGTCTGTTTAAATATCAGTTATCTAAAACCAGAAGTTACAACGAACATTGATTTTCTCACTCCATGCATTTCATTAAAAAAAGTACCTTACATACTAATAACTCATCAATGACGTCAATCTATGTGGGATAGGCTTACAAGGAACATATAGATGTACGTTCCATACTTGTCAGGGAAGGTGATTGGGTTTCTTACATCAGGTGGTGCATTTAAGCCGCCCTCTAGTGCAGGTTTCTACAAACGTTATCAAATACACAACGTCCCATTGGTTATGAAAATTATAGGGCTCTCTATTATCTGGCCCTCTCTAATTGGTTGGCACCCTCGTACCTCTCTGTAATATTACACATACGCAAGCAGCATGCAGGCTAGCATCCAGGTGCTGGTGGGCTTGTCATAACCATAGCTTCCCACCAATTAGCCTGCCATCTACCTTCACTCTTGCAGTCTTCCTAGTCAATTAAGGCTTTGAACTTGGCCTTGGAAATGTTTTTTGTTCTGGAAAATAAGAGGGAATATAGGCATACTCTGTCTCCTAGTTTCGATGCAGCTCGTCCCAGTGTCTATTTTCATCTGACCATGTGACTGCAGACCATGTTTTGGAGTCTTTCTGCATTTAAAATACTATTAAATGATGAACCTCTGACGTCTTCAATGTCCTCGCTCCTCACCTAAGACAGGAGTTGTGTTCTTTTCACACGTTCTGTAACCAGGGCATGAACATTGAGGATCACAGTGGCCTTGACGTCTTGGTGCTGGGCCAGCTGAGCCTTTCTTCAATCCACCTCTGTAATTCAATTGCTCTCCAACTGCGAAACACTGAAAATCCTTTCTGCTCACGGGATCCAGCTCTACTAAAGTGCGTTATGGAATCATCCATAGTCCATACATTCTTATACATATACGTTGGCGCATCGTCGCAATCTATTCACTACGTTGCTAGCCTTTAAGAATACTTTGTCTGCTTGCGTTACTGCATCTGTACAATTGTAAAATGACTTGATATCTTCATTTCGAGGGGATTGGGTCCTCCGACGTATTCCATATCTATGACATGTAATCACCACAGCTGTGCTGCTTCGGAAACTTTTTCGGCGTCTGCGTCCTGCCTCGATGACGTCGATGCGCCGCCGTCGAGGACCTCCTCCGACGTACGACGTCATCCGATGTGATAAGTAGGACGCACGACGCCAGTAGCCTCAGTTCCGTTTTTTCCGCGAACGTGTTGCTTCGTGTTTCTCGGTTCTAGCCTCGACTCATTGGAGTTCTGTTCTTTCCGGTTCTTCGAACCTGTTCGTTTGTGATATTCCTTCGACGATGTCTTCCACTTCGTCTTCAACCCCGCGTCCGGGCTTCAAGAAGTGCGGGGAGTGTGGGTCCAAGATGTCGGTGACTGACTCGCACGATGCCTGCCTCTGGTGCCTCGGGGAGGCCCACGACACGGATGACTGTGTCGACTGCCTGTCGCTCACATCCAAGGCCTTACGCGAACGTAAGAAGAAATTGTCGGTAGGTCGGGTGTCCAAGCCCCGGAAGTCGAAGTCGGCGGGGCTTTCGACGGATGATTCGAGGGGTGACTCTCCGCGTCATCGTCGGAAGTCTCGTCGGTCTTCTTCTAGGAGTCGGTCTCGCCACTCCTCAGCCTCTTCGAGGCATTCTCGGAAGCGCCGACACCGGTCGCCTTCCAGGTCCTCTTCAGAGGACTCTGCCCGGCACGTCGGTTACCCCACCAGCCGTGCGACGCCGGAGGAATGGGCTTCCTTCGGGAAGAAGATGTTGGCGATTCTTGAGTCGCAGGGTACTCAACCGTCCGCGCCCCCGAGTGGGGTCGGCCGTGAGAGGTCGAGAGCCACCGCTCGCAAGAGTGGTCGGCGCGAGTCACGGGAGAGGTCCCGTTCGGACAAGGGGGCTCGTTCTCGCCGTACCCATTCCAGGTCCCGGTCCTCGACGCGATCGAGACCGTGTGCACCTGTGATGTCTTCGAGGAAGACATCGACGTCTGAGGCGTCGAGGGCGTCGACAGGCTTTCTCGAGGCTCCGGCTCCGAGGAAGTCGTCGAAGCCGTCGACGGTCAGGTCGTCGAGGGACACGCTCGGAGCTCCGGCTTCGAGGGCTGTGTCGACGCCGCCGATACTGGAGGCGCTGCATCTGACGTCGACGCCGATTTCGTCGACGCCGATCCTCTCGGCGCCGTTGCCGGTTTTCTCGACGTCGGCGCCGATTCGCTCGACGCCATCGACGCCTTTCGTGTCGGAGGTGCCCCGTGTCTCGGGTGTTCCCCCTAGGAAGGCTCTGGTTAAGAGCAGGCACTCTCGGGTGCCTTTCCACCACTTGGATTATATTTCAGAGGCGGATGAGGATTCGGATGGCCTGGTTCCTAGTCAGGTGCCGGATGACATTGTCTCGGGCCATAGTCAATTTGACGGTTTGAGGCAGTCGCTGCATGATGCCAGTGGACTGGACACCTCTCCGGAGGTGGAATTTGGTCGGCCTGAGCCTGGCTCCCATGCCGATTCCTCATACCGGCGCCTTATGGCTAGGGTGTCTGAGTATCTGGGATGGTCTGCTCCCCCAGGGGAGTTTGTGCAGGATGATCTGACGGACATCCTTGATGTTGGTCCCCCAACTGACCCGGTACTGCCGTTCCATATGGCTTTACAGCGTAGGGTGGCGGCGGCTTGGACTGCTCCGGAGAGTCTCCCGGCAGTGGGCAGATCCTTGTCGCGAAAATACCGTCCAGCCAGTGGCGACCCCTGCTACTTGACCAGGCACCCCACTCCGGAAAGTTTGGTGGTGCAGGCGGCCACGGCCCCGGCAAAGCAGGCGTCGTACCCTACCATCCCTCCTGATAGGGTCGACAAACGTTTTGATGGCTGGGCGAAGAAGGTGTTTTCTTCTGGTGGTATGGCGCTTCAGGCGGCCAACTCCGTTTGTGCCTTGTCGCGTTTCACGCACACTCTGTGGAACTGTGTTGCGTTAGCGGCTGAACATATTCCCGAAGGGGTCGAACGGGATGGTTTCCTTGCTATGGTCCAGGATGGTAAGGATGCCATGTGTGAGTCCGTTCAGTCGGGTTTGGACTTAGCTGAATGCGTCAGTAGGTCCATGGCGGCGAGCACCGTGATACGCAGGTTTGCGTGGTTGCGGAAGTCGGGGTTTGCTCCTGATGTGCAGTCCCGGCTCCTCAACATGCCCTTTGATGGTGAACATCTTTTTGGCAGCAAGGCTGACGAGAGCCTTGAGAGGTTGCAGACCTCAAAAGCTGCAGCGAAGTCGTTGGGCGCTGCAGTTCGCCAACCTCCGCTTTTTCGTCCTAGGGGACAGCAGTGGAGGGGTGGCTCCTTTCGCTATTACTCGTCCTTTGGTAGAGCGAGAGGAGCTGGCAGTCAAAGGGGCCAACGCAGGGGTACCAGAGGTGGACGACAAGGTACCCGTGGTGCCAGGGCCGCTCGGGCAGTTGCCTCTTTGCCCTCAGGTAACGCCGCAGCCGCTCCTACTCAGTCATGAGGCCATGTACCATGGTTCGCCGGTTGGGGGAAGGCTGGCGCAGCATCTTGTAGAGTGGCGTGCCATTACTTCAGATGTGTGGGTTCTGGAGATCATAACCCACGGCTACTGTCTTCCCTTTCGGCACAGGCCTCGCGACAATCCACCGGGGAACCTCTCTTTGAAGTGTCCGGATCCGCTCCTTGCGCAGGAAATTCAAGCCCTGCTGGAGAAAGGCGCCATAGAACTGGTGCCTGTAGCGGAGAGGAACAAGGGATGGTATTCCCCTTATTTTTTGATTTCGAAGAAAGACGGGGGATTGAGACCCATCATGGACTTGCGCGGTTTGAACAAACTCCTCAGGAAGGACAAGTTCAAGATGGTTACTCTCTCTCAAGTCCTCCAGGCCCTTCAGCTTCAGGACTGGTTGGTGTCACTCGACCTCAAGGATGCTTACTTCCATGTGCCGATCCATCCCAAGCACAAGAAGTACCTGAGGTTCGCGGTTGGCGACTCGCACTTTCAGTTTCGGGTCCTGCCGTTCGGTTTGACCTCCGCCCCGAGGGTTTTCACCAAGCTCATGGTGGTGGTGGCAGCGCATCTCAGGCAAGGGGGGATTCACGTCTACCCCTACCTGGACGATTGGTTGATCAGGGGGAGCTCTCCCGAGCAAGTCCTGGATCATCTGTCCGTCGCCTGCCACTCCCTTCACAGGCTGGGCTTCTCCCTCAATTTAAAGAAGTCCCATTTGACGCCAACACAGAGGCTCCAGTACATCGGAGCAGTGCTCGACACTTCCCTGGGGCAGTGTTTTCCTCCCCAGGTGAGGGCTCTTCACATTCAGCAGATGGTGCACAAGTTTCAGCATGCCCAGACGCTCCCGGCGTTTGAGTTCTTGAGGTTGCTCGGCCTCATGGCATCCTGCATTCTTCTGGTGCCAGAGGCTCGCCTGCGGATGAGATCTTTGCAGTGGGCACTCAAGACGCAATGGTCGCAGTCCTCCGGCAGGATGTCGGACCCGGTTCAGGTGCCGCCCTCGGTCGCCCGGGACCTTCTGTGGTGGGCTGTCGAAGGCAACTTGATGAAGGGGGCTCCGTTTTGGCTACCCTGGCCGGAGGTGACGATCGTGACGGATGCATCCCTCACGGGATGGGGAGCTCATGCCAACGGGCTGACAGTCAGCGGTCGTTGGTCTCCGTCGGAGTCCAGACTCCATATCAATCTGTTGGAGCTGAGGGCCGTCAGGCTAGCCCTGTAGGCTTTTCTGCCGACTGTGCGAGGAAAGGCTGTCCTGATCATGACGGACAACACTGTGGCCATGCACTACCTCAACAAAAAGGGGGGGGCAGGGTCACTTCCTCTCTGCAGGGAGGCGATGCAGCTCGAGTTCTGGGCCATCCGGCAGGAAGTTTCGATCTCGGCAGTTCATCTGGCCGGAGACGAAAACGTGACGGCGGACGCTCTGAGCAGGCAGAGCGCGATCTCTCACGAGTGGGAGTTGGCTCAGGAGATTCTCCTGGAGATCTTCGCCCTTTGGGGGACCCCTCAAGTGGATCTCTTCGCCTCCAGTGTCAACCGGAAGTGCGAGAGGTTTTGCTCGTGGGAATTTCCTCCGAAAGGAGCCTTAGGCGACGCGTTTGTGGTGGAGTGGTCATTCCCGCTGCTGTACGCGTTTCCTCCAGTCCCCGTCATCCCGCAAGTGCTGCGGAGGTTGCGGAAGTTCGGTTCCCGGATGATCCTCATTGCTCCGGCGTGGGCTCGGAGGACGTGGTACCCGGACCTTCTCGACTTGTCCATCTGCCCTCCACGTCGTCTTCCCTACCGAGACGATCTGCTCTCACGGGAGGGGGGGTCAGGTTCTCCATCCAGAGGTCGGATCCCTCAACCTTCACGCTTGGCTTCTGAAAGGTTGAGGTATAAGGATTGGGACCTCCCTGAAGACGTGATGGAGGTGTTGCTTTCGGCCCGAAGGCCCGCAACTAAGTCTCTGTACCGTTGCCGTTGGCGTAAGTTCTGCGACTGGTGCAGAGTTCAGAATGTGGATCCTTTTGCATGTGACATCCCCATGGTTCTGTCCTTTTTGCTTTCTTTGGCCCACAGGGGCTTGCAAGTGGGTACCATTAAAGGTTACCTGTCCATCTTTAAGCGCTCATCTGAAGAATGTTCTTACTTTAAAATCCCTTTAATTTCACAGTTTCTGAAAGGGCTCACTAATGTGTTCCCTCCGTCGCCTTTCCTGGTGCCCGGTTGGGATTTAAACCTTGTTCTTAGGTTTCTTATGGGTGCTCCGTTTGAGCCTTTACATTCTTGCCCTTTGAGGCTGTTGACTTTGAAAACTGCGTTTCTAGTTGCGGTTACTTCCGCTCGCAGAGTGAGTGAGTTACAGGCACTTTCTGTTAAGCCACCCTTCACTGTATTTCACAAGGACAGGGTTGTCCTTCGAGTTCGTCCTTCTTTTCTTCCAAAGGTAGTGACGGAATTTCATTTGGCCCAGAAGATTGTTCTTCCGGCTTTCTATCCTCCTCCGCATCCTGGTAAGGAAGAGGAGAGGCTCCATAGGCTTGATCCTAGGAGAGCTTTGAGCTTTTATGTTTCTCGCATGTCCCGGGTCAGAGTGGACGATCAACTCTTTATTGGTTACGCTGGTAAGCGCTTGGGGCAAGCTGTGACGAAACAGACTTTGTCACGCTGGATTATTTTGGCCATCTCGGAGTGTTACCGCTTGGCGGGTAAGGACCCACCGGCTGGCTTGCGGGCCCATTCTACCAGGGGCGTGGCTGCATCTACTGCCCTGCAGAGGGGTGTTCCTATTCGCAACATCTGTGATGCTGCCACCTGGGCTTCAGTACATACATTTGTACGGCATTATTCCCTCGATTCCATCAGAGGGCAGGATCTGGCCTTTGGCAAGGCGGCCCTTTGCTCTGCTATTTGATTGGCTATTCTAAATTTTGTTTCTAAATTCTTTCCCTCCTCCTTGATTTGGTACTGCTTTGGGAGTCTGTCATAGATATGGAATACGTCGGAGGACCCAATCCCCTCGAAGAACAAGTTACTTTCTTACCTGGTAACGTTCTTTCGAAGGGATGGTCCGACGACGTATTCCATATCGCTCCCACCCTGCCTTCCCCGCTGCAGAATTTCTGTTGCGATTGCAGCTTACGTTCCGCAAGGCTTTGTGTCGGACTGGCAGTTGACTAATGTCACACGTTCTGGGGGAAAAAACTACAACTGAGGCTACTGGCGTCGTGCGTCCTACTTATCACATCGGATGACGTCGTACGTCGGAGGAGGTCCTCGACGGCGGCGCATCGACGTCATCGAGGCAGGACGCAGACGCCGAAAAAGTTTCCGAAGCAGCACAGCTGTGGTGATTACATGTCATAGATATGGAATACGTCGTCGGACCATCCCTTCGAAAGAACGTTACCAGGTAAGAAAGTAACTTGTTCTTCTGTAGTATGAGCATCTTAATCTCAAGCCTGAAATGTTGCTCATCTTTAACACCACCTCTTTTTGAGCCTATACAATGTCCATAGTCTTTGGCCTCTTGCTTCTTTCCTGGGTGCGTCAACTCTGCTCTGTATGACATCACCAATCTTCTTTTGGTTTCACACTTCTTCCAGATTTTCATTCAAATGGTCATCATATTGTCGTGAATGCATGTATGGCATCCTCAAAGGGAACCTTACTTCCAAGATTCTTTTCAGTATAGGTATTTTCACTGGTACTGCATGTGTCTCACACTCTGGCTCCCATCATATAGGCAGCATGAGGGAGGAGCTTTGGGTGTGGGTACTTGGCTCCACCTCTACACTCCCCCCTCCGGGCGATTCATCAACCACTCTCGTCAGTCTTCACATCTAGACATCCTTGTCTGAAGAAATGCTTCTTTGGGACCCATATCTTTGACTCCTTTTAGGCATCCTGCTGACTTCACATGCTCATCCTTATTCCAGGACATAAGCATGCATCGTCCACTTGGACGGCAGTAGATCCATTTCCGACATACTTCTTATGGTACTTAGGGTACAGGAACTTTGTTTCTTCAGGTGCATGAATGCTGGCCTTCACGTGGTCTCCGAATTCCTCATCTGTCATCTCTTTGGTTTTTCATCCTGATTCAACATTAATCATGATCTTCTTTCCTACAGCTTTCTTTGCAGTCTTCTTGCATTGCGAAATTATTATCCTGATCACACAAAATCCAAGCAATATCCTCACTATCGGGGCTCCAAGGAACTTGAACATATCTGGCATCCATTGTGGAATACATGAAAATATTGATCAAAACCAACAGTCATCAGCAATGTCTTCCACTTCGTCTATCATCTGGACGTGTAACTTTGTCAGCATCGCTATGGCCTCTGTCAAGTTGCCATTTTCGTCATGAGAAGGTATAAATATGCAACATGATTCTCCAATTTTGGCACAAATCCCACCATTGATAGCTGTAATCATGTCCAGGACATATCTGTTCTGAAGAGTCATCAGTCGTATTGCTCTCAGCTCCACCTTATTTTATTATTTGCATTTTTAAGGCGCTCACACAGCCCGGGGGCATCGAGGCGCTGTTAAAGGAATATATCTTAGTTGCGTATTTATAACGTGCAGACCCAGGGATCGAACCAGTGGTGCTTCGTGTCGTCTTTCCTCCAAGGCGAGCTTTTTGCCACTGATCTATCCTCCCGAGACTTAAAAGCATTGAATCCCTTTATGGTAGTATTAATCGTCTGCAGGAGCTCCCATCTGGTTATCTGTAACCACTTGGTGTTTGCATCCATCTGGATCCTGCGAATGAAGATTATCATGAATATCGATGTAGTCTTAGTAAACAATCTGTGTTCAAATGGGATGGAATCAAAGGCTTCTATTCAATTGGCTGAGAAATGGTTATCTCCATTGGATTCAGGAGTTCATTAGATCTCTTCTTCCTCAGGTGAGTGTTTGCTTTTGGAAACTCGCCAATGTTCAGGTCACTTAGGAATCACCAATGCTGGAACATGGACGTTCACTATAGAAGACAGTCCTCCCCAATCTCTGGGCAGCTTCTTATAAGCTCTGGATCCACAAGCCCAGTAGTTATCCATTATCACTGCTGTTCCAATACGAATTCCTTGTACGTCAAAGATTCAACCACAATTCTGGTTTTCTCCAAGTTTTCTTGTGCCATTGTTTCTGAAACATAGTTTTGCACTATCCAGAGGCACTATCTGTAAGGGCCCTCCTTTGTCTTCGACCCATGTCAGTAGTTTAGCAAGTCTCGCCACAATGGTTTGCATCCATTCTCCACAATGTCAATAGTCTATTTGTAGCAGCCAATTACTACCCATGCTCTGCAGAAAACCACCCCTTCCTCCCATCCATCTGGAGAAAGTACTGATCCCCACTGCATTTGGCCTCTGTTTTTCCATCTTCGAATTTCTTCTTCAGATTTTCCTGGACTTTGAAGTCTTCTGTTCACTTCCCATCTGATTCCAGCCCCTTTCACTCCAGGCTGTTCGTATCTTATCACATGATTTCTGGTGTAGACTCTTGCTCTTGTCTTTGTGTCTTGAACATTATCTTCATCTGGTTCTGTCCATTCTGTTGCCCATACTAAAGAGGCTGTTCAGCCCATGAACTGACCTCTTGCTCGACACAGTGCAATGTGAGATAGGCAGTGTGCTGTCTGAACATCTATTTCAATAGCTATGAATATCTTAGACTTCCCCATACTATAAGGCAGGCGTGCACATACATAGCATTCCTCCTCAGAGGTTAGTTTGCCCACTTCGTTCATGTGTTGATACCACATGTTGTTCCCCAAATGTGCTGTACTATCTAGATAGTAATTTAAATCGTGATCATCCTCCCTTTACTTCTCTTGGGTCTCTTCCTTGCCTCATGAGCTCTTATAATCCTCTCATGAAGTATTTCAGCATAATTCCTTCTCACTGGAGGAATCGTAGGGACACTTGTCAGTGAAATTGGTGTCTATACATGTGCTACTGGTGTAGGAACAATCGCGTAAGAAACCTCCCTTCCCCAAAAGGAAGCCAAGACCAATCTGTCACAGAACTAGACGCTTTCATATGCACCACGGAGTAGGGACAATCACATAAGGCCTTGGCTGCTTATAATTTGCCACATCTGTACCTTTGTGCTGCATAGGAAGATGTACAGGAACTACTGCCTTCTTTGGATCCACATAATACAGTATGTATCATGAGAGAGGGAACAATAACAATGAACATGATACATGTGTATATTATATACCAGTATGTCCATTTTACACAGAAATAGCTTCTTGCTAGTCGTGGTGCTACCTCATAGTTTGCTACATTGTTATTGATATCAATGTTGCCCATAATTGCCCAGGATTACTTTCAAGGAAGGAAAAATCCATCTTTAATCAGGCAATCTCATGAAATATTCTGGCAACTGTTGGCTCTCCTCCACAAGCAGGTGGCTGATTGCAGGACGATTGAGAGAATTCCGAATGAACACAAAAGAGTCGTCTTTTTGCCAAACCAAATGAGGATGAGCTTCCAGCAAATAGTAAAAGATCAAGGCCAGTAAATTGTGAATGTCATCACTCGACAGCACCATGTATGCCTTCAAAGAGACGTGTCAGGCAGTAAACGAATTTGCTTGCAAATTTCATTTATCAGCAAATTTATTGCATGTCGATTTCTGGGATCTCTCAGGAATACACAAGTGTTGGTTTGTGGTCCAACGAGATAAGGATGCTCTTCACTCAGGAAATGCAAGACCATTCTAAGCAGTTTGTGTGTGTCCTCGTCAGACAGGACCATCTGTACTTTCCGTACTATACTCTGGTAGCTGAAGGATCAGCTCAATTATGTCTGCGAGCAGTCTCCTCACGATTGGACCATTTTTAGGATCTTGCAAAAAAATGTGAATCTCAGTAGTTCTCCCAACCATCGAAGGATATGCACAAAGAATGAAGAGGAAAACTGCAAGAATGATCCGATGAATGTTGCCATTAGAGACCACTATGGGTTCCTCCAAAGATCAACTCGGTAAGAAAGGAATCTTGTAACTGCTCCCTTTTCCAATCATCAAAGATGAATTCGAGGTCTGGCTTTTCTTTCCCTTCAAGACTTCAATACGTCTCAGGCCAATATACTCTTTATCTGTCTATTGGACAGTCTCTGCGTCCTTCTTCCTCTTCATCGAACTAGTCTGCACATGCTGAACAACTTCTCTGTGGCTTGCTTCTGAATGGGGTGGGGGTGATGCGGCCTTCCCCGTGTAGACTTTCACATCGCTGAGTAATATCCAAGTGCGTCTTCCTAGGACCTTCTTTGATGATGGTGTAACGTCTTCTACTATGAAAGGGCCATTAAATCTGGGCTTGTGCCATTCGTGGACAAAGTTCCTGATCAAAATTTTATCTCCGGGAAATCATTTTGGCAATAATAGTTCATTTGGTCCTGTTGCTGTATGGTCTTCATCTGTGTCTAAAACCAACACCCCATCAGCTTGAGTTGATCTGAAATGACAGAGATACTTGTAGTCAAACATGTTACGTAGGCACGTAGCTCATCTCATAACAATTCTGCTGTTGTCTGGGCATCACTTCTAGTCTTCGATGGAGGAGCGAGAGGTGTTCTCATTCACCTCCCTGTTACTAGTTCATGGGGTGTGATGGTCAGGGCTTGGCTGATTCTTCAGTGCATATAATGCAATAGGCAGGCAAAGCAGCCATCATTTTTTCAACATTAGCTTTAGGTTGGCTATCCTTTCCTTGAGCAGACCGTTGAGTCTCTCACATATTCTGTTTGCTTGCGGGTGATAAGCAGATGAAACCTATGCTTTATACTGAGCAATAAGCTAATTTGCGCGAACGCTTCATTTACAAAGTGTGGGCCATTATCTGATTTCAACACCTCCCACATTCCTCATCTAGGAAATACTTCTCGAACTGAAAACTTTGCAGCGAAAGTGGTGTGTTGGGTGTGTGGATGGGCCAGCTTTGACCCACCTAGAAATGGGGCACACCACCATTATCGGATATCTATAACCATTTCAGACTTGCAGCATGTCAACATAGTCCATATGTAAATGCTGAAAAGGACCATTTGGTTGAGATATAACTCCTCTGACTGTTCGCAGCGTGTGCCCAGCACCAAAATTTGACATACGATGCAATTTACTACATAAAAAGCAACATGATCTATCCAATTCGGTACAAACCAATCCTCCGCAATAGTTGCTGTGATGCTTTCCCTAGTGACATGCGCAGGGTTGTGTAGCTGTTCCAACACCACCCTTAATAAGGCTAGAGGCATCACCGATTTACCAGTGCTTTCCTGTCGCCACAGTGCCTCGGAAGGGTATAAACACCCCCTCCATGACCACAGGTCTCATGTGGTGCTCCACCTTGAAGGTCCATCAATCGTGTCTTCGATAAGTTATTAAAGCCTTCATTTATAACCATCCCCACTATTCTTTCATTCACATCCGGAGTATCGAAACTCATGTCTGTTGAATATGCAACTCTTTTTGGTTCTTCGTCTGCAACTTGGTTTCTGCGTGAGATGGTCTGCTCTTTTAGTGTGCGCTGTGCACTTACCTATCACAATGGCTACTGGAAGTTGTAGTGCTTTAATAAGTATGCCCAATAAAGCATCGTGTTGCACTGGAGTGCCGTCTGTTTGGAGGTAGCCCCTCCTTTTCCAACGTGCAAGCCCTGTGTGTACTGTCGACGTCACATAGGTGGGGTCACTGTACGCGGTTACTTCCTGGACTGCGTTGCTCTAGAGCATGGCAATCGGCACACTAATTCTACAGCCTATGTTGAAAAGTGGGACAGTAGTCGTGCACTTGTCATTACTTCTAATTCTCCATCAGCTCTGTGCCTCACTATAGCGGCACCTGAATATCCTTGCCCATCAGTTTGATCGATCTTCGAAGAATCATAAATAAAGGGAATCTAACCAGTTGCCAAAGCATTTTCTTTCACCCTCGAGATCTCATAGAATTCCTCATAGTATGAGTAATCATGTGCATGTTCGTCTTCGGCCAGTGGTTCAGCTACAAATGTGGCGGGGTTCACCATCTTATATATGACTATTTTAATCACTGGATTTTATATAACCCCCTCATAAGCAGAAGCTCTTTGAGATGTCAGTATACCTTTTTAGGTTTTTCCAAAACATCAAATGATGCATGCTCAACAAACCTCATCATGCTACACCCCATACTATGCTAGCAAACTTCTCAATAACGAACGCATCTGCTGCCAAATATTGTTTGCAAGGGAAGTGACCCCTCACTACTGGGTCCAGAATGCCACTATAATATGCTAGATGTTTGTACCCCAACGTGGTTCTCTGTGTGAGTGCTACCATCATAACTGTTCCATTCGTTTGCGAAAACAATAAGAATTCCTCAGAATAATTGGGAATCCCTAAAACTGGAGCTGTACAAATTGCCTTTTCAACTCTTAAAACCCTTCAATTTCCTCAGTCCATACAATCTTTTCTTGATTCGCTTGAGCCTTTTTCATGGCTTGCAACAATGGGCTTGTGTATGAACTATAATCAAATACCCATGCTCTTACATAATTGCACAGTTCTAAAAACTGTTGCATGTGCTTTATCGTGTGTGGTTTCACTGTTTTCAAAATTGCTTCAGCCCTTTCAGGCGTGACTTTCTTTCCTTCATGCAAAATTAACTCACCCAACACCTCTTCTTGGCAATACTGAATAATCATTAGCTGAACGGAGTCACGTCTGCGCACTTCCTCTGATGTGATGCAGATTAAAATATCATCTGCGAATTGCAGCACGACACTTGGCAAATCAATATTGCTTCAGTCCATCTGTAGGACTCTATTGAAAATAGATGAAGACTCACAATACCCCTGGGGTAATCTTGTGCTTTTTACCTTTGGAAGTAGATGACGTCCGATATTGGTAATCTTTATGCAACGGGATTGAGAAAAATGTGTTTTAAAGTCAATCACAGTGACATATTGCGCCTCAACAAGGATACTAAATAAGATAGTCGGTGGGTTGGGCACTAGAGGAAACTCAGCCTCTACAATCTGGTTAATCACGCACATATCCTGAATTAAACTCCACGACCCCACCCACCCCCCCTTCAATTTCTTGATCGGATACACAGCGGTATTGCATGGTGACTCTGACGTCACTAAATTGCCTTGATGCGTCATGGCAGATTTTGTCTTAAAAATACCCTTGTCTGTCTCTCGAGACATGGGATCCTCTCGTGCTGTAGGTAAAATTGCTTATGGTTTCAGTTTAATCTTAACTTCTCCAACCCCCTTTAATAGGCCTATGTCATAATGACCCATAGTCCACAATCAAACTGGCACTTTCGCCATGTCTTCATCAACAAATGTAGGACACTGTTGCACGATCATCATTCTCTGTGGAACCTCGTGTCTTTCTGCCCTAACCCAATATGTAATGCTCTTTTCAAACACTACATCATCAGATGGGTCATCTTTAAATATGTCATCAGTGACGTCAGTTAATCTGTAACCCTCTCCAATAGCAATTACTGTGCTCCATGATCTGCGTTTATCAAATCCTATGAGCATGGCCAAGACCCATCGTACTACAGCTGCTTGTAATTCTAAGGGAAAAATCTGTCCCCCCTCTTTTTCCGTGGGAATGTCGGGCCTAAAGAGAAATTCATCAGGTATTCTCATGGTCTTTCCTACTAAACCTGGCAACCATGTTAACAAAATACGTACCCCATAATGAAATACTTCAGGTACTAACGGTACCCCTCATGGCTATTTGCCCTGTAAATGCCATGATGAATTTTCTCACATTTAAATAATGTGTTCCTAGCGTTGGAACTATGCCTTCATCAGTAAAAGAAATCGTCATGTTTAATTTCATCATTAGATCTTGACCCAGTATATTAACTGGTGTCTGTTTTGAATACAACAATGGGACAGACCTATTGCATTCTCCTATAGAGACGGGCAATTTTTCAGTAAAAGGAACTCTACTTGTAGCTCCTGTGAAACCTTCAGCATTCATGGCATTACCTGATAATGAAAATGTTCCCTCCCGTATACATGAGCGAGTTGCACCCGTGTCTACTAAAAAGAAATGTATTTGCCTCCTATCGTGACATCAACTCTTGGTTCCTCTTGAGGATTTTGTGTTACTGATAGTACTGAACACATCAGGTCAACCAGTGAGCTGTCCTATTGTAGATACATGCTTATTCCTGTGCCCATGAAAGGATTCCCACCCTCAATAGTGGTCCCCCCCTCTTGAAAACTGCCCATTCTGTACATACCCTTGGCTCCTACATGTTCGTGCTATGTGTCCTGTCGTTCCACATGTCCAACATACTTGCCTTGATGATTCTGCATAGGCTGAAACCCACCTTGGTTACTTTGGAAATTCCCTTGCTTTTTCTGAAAGCCGCCTCTTCCACGGAAGTTTCCCCCTACCTCGTGGTATAAATCTGTTTCCTCCTTGGTTGAACTTCCGTTGGTTATTCGCCTGCGGCACACCATTGCTTGCTGTGATCCTGACCCTTCTGCACTGGTTAACATAGCCCCTTCTATAGCATACTTCGATAGCTTTTTCTGTACTAACTTAGCGTCCTACCTTCTTCTCTCTTTTGACTTTTCTCCTGCAAGAGTCGGCAATGATATGCAATTGTAAACCTTGTCTGGTAGCCCTTGACATAATATGAAAGAATACCGGTATACATTTTCCCCACGGCTCGCGTGTTTCCAAGCTCCACTGCTCTTGGAAATTTTGAATGTAAATAAGCGGATCCTCCCCTTCCTGCATCTTAGGTGCCATTATAGCGCCCATATCCAAGGTATCAGGATATTGTACTCTAAGCGCTTACCAATATGCCTCTCTACAATTATGAAATGGTGCTTCATGAGCTGTGTTCTGGGCAGTGACACCTGCCTATCCAGCTCTCGACCAAATGTCACCAGCTCTCTCCCCAAGTATAGCTGCTAGAAGACCCTTAATGTCCCCTATGGCTAACATATTTCTTCCTGTCATTTCCTCTAATTCATAGATCAATTTTCTGGCACCAACTTCAGACTAGGGAGTTTACACCTTAAATTATGCTTATCCATTTGGGGCCATGGTGTATATAGTGTGGTCTGACCCCTCCTTTTTCTAACGACGGGAACAGTGAGATCCCAAAATCGCATTCATCCCCCATAGTCTGCCTTTCCATAGCAGGGACAATGGTTCTGCACCGTCTTCTCCCCGGTATTGACCTTAGCCTGCTTACATAAAGCGGCAAACCCCCCCCACCCCTTCACACTATGGGATCGACCTTTAGTCGATCTGGCCACGCCAGGGGCTCTGGCGTTCTGAATTTAGGTAGGTCCACCTCTGACCAGCTTACTTCCCTGTCTGTCAGAGAACATCCCTCAGGATCACATGCATTAACTGCTTCCTCCCTATGGAAGGTTTCTCTATCTTAGTCTGACATATCTTGTCCTCAACTAGTGTGGCTTCCCTCTTTCTCGTCTCTATTCAGAGTCAGCTTGTCCAAAGACAAGGCTCTGCGCTCGAGGCTGAGCAAACCTCCCTCTTTGTCTTGCGACTGTGCACCTTCAAATCAGTCGTTTTTCCTTTTTTTTTTATTCACTTTTGGTCCTTAATTCATGATAAACCTTATTGATTTTCTCTCCAATGCTTCTTATATCAAAATTGTCCTCTAGATCTGCTCTAGACACCCTTGGCATTGGTTCATGTGTCGGGAAGAATTCTTCAATGTCCTCCCATGCTACTACTGGATTAGGGTCCATTAGTTCTCTCTATGCGATCAATGTTGCATGCCCTCTGCCTTCTCTTGAGTTCCATTTCCTTGTCAAACTCTTTAGTTTCTTTGCTTCCTCCCTAACCCTTTCCACCTCTCTCCTCTCGTTTACCTTGCGCACTTCTTCCTCTGTCTTTCCATTCTTTTATCTCTCAATTTCTGTTCTTCCTCCTTTTCTTTTCTAGCTTGCCTCGTTCTTCGATTGCTTTTTGCCTGTTAACATACTTCCTTTGCTCCTCTGCTCTTTCCTGCTTTTTCAACTGATCTTGATAGAGCTGTTCCTGTCTTTGTCTACTTTCTTTTGGCCTAGTCCTCTTTCAGTCGTCTCTTCTGCCGTTTTTTAACTTGCTCATCCCAATCTTCCTTTTGCCTTACTTCCTCGATGCTCTTTCCATCATGTTTGAGCAATATCTGACCGCCCATCAATTTGTTCTGTATGAGCGCTACCTCATCAGCTTTATCTTTCTCTCCTTTCCATCTCTTTATTTCTCTATCTATAGCTAGAGTCATACCTGGTCGATCACCTCGCATGGGACTTTAGGGAACCCATCTTTTTCTGGAGTCTTTTCAGGACTTTCGTCGCTGCTACCTGCAGGCGACTTATACGTTGGGTTGCTATACCACGTTGCTGCTGTAAGCTCTCTTAAAGGATATCCTTCATCGTTCGTACTATCACCACTTCAAGCGCAGTAGGGGGAGCAGAAGGCTCAACACCCCCCCTCTTTACATGCAAGTATGTCATCCTATGTTGCAAAACTGCCTTGGACAGTGATTTCCCCCCAACCCCCTCTTTGTGGCCATGGCATGAACATTGTATCTGCCATACCCTTAACCCATTCTGCACTGTACTGCTTGAGCTTGGGTGCAGGTTTTAGCAGCTATCTGCACAAGTGTATAAGCAGAGTAATATCCTCCATCATGACTTAGTCACAATCGACTATCGCTAGTTACTGTTATTTCACACAAATGCTTTCCAGAAAAAAGAATACAGTATGAGCTTGCACCAATCATCGCAGCTCCAAGCCTCTGTCACGTTTTATTTCAATCTACCTATTCACTGAACATGATCAGTCGAGTATATAAATAATTACATTTCAAATCTCAGTGTCTCCACCACAGTCTATTTCTTCCTCGTTTTTTCAGTATTTAATTTCGTTACCACATAATCGTTACCACATACATCATACACAATATACAGACAAACTGGCTGGCCCACATATACTTCTGTCAACGCTCCTCGTGACTATTCCTGCCCCTAATAAATGACTCTGATCAGAGTATGAACTGTCCACTTTAACTATCCTTGATCGTTCGTAATCTATATACGTCCACTTGGACTTTAGAACAGGCTTCTTTTAAACGTCCTTGACGTAGGATTCCGGGTTTATTATATGATAGGTTATATATGATATATGATAGGTTATTTATAACGCGCTTAATACCCAGAGGTTTCTAAGCGCGGACCCCGGGATTGAACCTGTGTTGCTCCGTGTGGTCTTGCTTCCAAGGCGAGCACGTTGCCGCTGAGCTATCCTCCCGAGATGATATGGATCGCTCCTAGTCTATATACCTTAAACTATGACGCTCGTCGTCTTAAACCAAAAAATAAAATAACCCAACCAACCCTCCATTACTCTTTCCCCGTTCATGACTCTTCCGCACTTAGTGCCCATTCAGTTTGCCACCTCACTTAGCCTACTCACCATTCGCGTTTTCGACTTCCAACCCTCAATCATCTCCTCCTCAACCAGCCACCTCAGCCTTTGGTGCACTCAGCTTCCTGTAGAAGTCGGGAAGGGATTCTGCTTGAAAATGAGGGACCTGTCCCACCTGTAATTGCAAGTTTTTTAAACTAATGGCTGCTATCTACAGGGACCTTCACGTTCCTCCAGCTAAATGGCAGAGGACATCCGATACATCCGGGACCCCAAAGATTACTATGTCGATGGACAAGGAATGAAGAGACATCACATCTGACAAATGGGTGCTATCCCTTCTCCAGCAGGGCCACTCGCTGGAGTTCATACACTTTCCACCAGACATTGCAGCTTCCACAAGCCAGAGAAGTTGAGGCACCTCCTGCTACAAGAAGTGTGGGCATGTTAGGCAGAAACCTGTGCAGTTCCCTCTGGGACCACTGCAAAAGATTTAAGACTACAGGTATTTGGCAGTAAACCCACTTGGTAGCAGTCTGTACCACACAGATTAACTTGGTAGCTGTGGCTGAGCAGTCAGACTTCCCTCAAGAAGAGTTAGGCAGTATACAGAGTATTCACAATAGTTCAAAAGAACATAGTAGAACAAGTAAACACTGACCAGAGCTTGGTGTAAAAGAGATATAATTATTTATTTAAAACCACATCTAGAAAAACACACAGGCACTAATAGTAAGCAATTCAAAAACACGGTCACTAAAAGATATACACTCCCTTAGAAGACTATTAGACACGTCTTAAGTAAAGCCCCACTTATTTTCAGCCAGGCGGTGAGCGCTTACCGCAGATGGCACTCTAATAATTTGTTTTAAAGGGGAGAGAAAAGCAGAGAATAAATTGAAACCGGTCCGAACACTTTTACAAGAACACAACAAGAGAGGAAGGCAAAGTAAAACCGTGAAGTTAGAGTTCAATAGGCTGGATCCACTTTAAGAGGATCAAACGAAATGTGTCCAAGGTCACACGGTTGCAGTGCACAAAAGTCTTGAAAAGGTTCAAAAAAGAGTTGGACCAAAGAAAGGGACCAGTTAGAAGGTCAAGGCGGCCAGCCCAGTCCAGAAGGTTAAGGGATTATTATTACCTTGTAGCAATCTTTAGAAAGGGAGGCCTGGCGGACACGGTACTTTAAAGTGGTGAGAATACTCCAGCGGGGGCAGTTGTTCTTGGCAACGGATGCAAGTCGGTGCTTCGTCCGGGAGAAGAGAGGATCTCGTCGGAGAGGAAGACAGGAGTCCGTTGCACTGCCAGGGAAGAAACCAGCCACGGAGTTTCTCAGGTAAAAGGGGCGGTCCTTTGGTTTGCGGTCCAGTGGTAAGTGGCTATCCAGTTGCCGGGGTGCTTGACACGAGCAATTCGACAACAAACCGGTCTGGGGTGCGACGAGAAGGTAAACTGGTTGTGCCCACCAGTCAGGGGAAGAAGCCTCTCCAGCCGGGAGATCTTCTCTGTCGTCGGGAAGTGGTGAGTCGGTTCCGCAGGGCTCCACCGGTGGTGTCGTCGTGGTAGGTCGGCTCAGCTTCTCCCTCGTCGGATTTTCAGGTCCTGTGGCGACTTCTGAAGTTCCAGTCCCCAAAGCCCTGCTTTTATGCAGCACACCCCCATTCACTCAAACATGCAAAGTCGTGAGCCGGCCGGCTCACCACTTGGGCCAATCACACAAGAGTGCGACTTGAGTTACCAAGGTAACTCAGTCCAGGGTGCCTAAACCCCCTCCCACACCCACTGTGGTACCCAGACAGAGTGGCACCACTTTTGGAGGCTTCTGTGGAGATGCCCGCCAAAAAGTGGAACAAAGGGCTCGACTTGGGGTGGAGTCACAGAAGAGAACACAAACGCCATTTTAGAATCGAGTCCTGGCAAAAAATACCAACCGACGAATTAATATTAAATAAATAAACCAGCGGTATGTTCGAGGCTATGAGAATTAAATAATTAAAGTTGGTAGCCTCGAACAATGGGAAAATCCCATAGGGATATATTCGCGGTCGAATATAAAAAGTAGTATCCACTGCCACCAGCCAAAACTCGATCAGGGGGGGCGGAGACGTGCCCCCTCGACTAACAGACCCCGGGACAATATGATGGTTTGTACTGGTTTCTGTTAATAATTTGGGACTAGTAAAGCCAATGGTGACTTTACATGCCCTGGGAGACAGTAGTCAGTCCCAGGGTATGGTGTCTATGGTGGGGTGTCACTATGACACCCCTGTGTCACTGCACAGAGGGTGTTTTGTAACACACACAGTAAAAACACATGAGACCCTATGGAGTAAAGGACCCCATAGCCCATAAAACTCATTAACAGTCAAAGGAGCACCATAAATCATGTCCAAGAGTGGGAGAAAAAGAGTCTCACTCTTGGCAGGAGAAAAAAACAAACTCCAGAAATCCAGCAAAGCTGCTGGGGGACTCACTAGGTTAGGAAATTCAGCCTAAAGAGAAAATTCGCCCTAACAGGGCACTGCTAGCAAAAGGGGTTGTGAAGGTTTCACAGGACGAATATGGCTACAGGAGTCTACTCCTGCTACTTCGTGGTTAGAAAAACGGCACTGCACAACAGGTCAGGGGGTTGGAGGCCCACACTAGAGCTAAGGGTGCTCAACAAATTCCTAAAGGTGCAAATGTTCCGTATGGTGAAGCTGCAGCAGGTCCTGTCTCAGGTGCAACAAGTAGATTTCTTGGCGTCCCTCGACCTCGAGGATGCTTATTTTCACATCCCTATTCGCAGCTCACACCCTGTCGCTACCTACACTTCGTAGTGGCAGGAGTGCACTATCAAGGGCCCTACCCTTTGGCCTTCATTCAGCTCCATAGGTGTTTACCAAGTGCCTCGCACCAGTAGTGGCTCACCTACAGCAGAGGGGCATCCACGTATACCCGTACTTAGACTGGTTAGTGAGAGCCTCCCTCCTACCCACTGGCATAGGTCAACATGGCCTGCACCATCCGGTGTCTACAGCAGCTTGGATTCTCCATAAACTTCCCAAAGTCATGCCTAGTGCCATCAAGATAGGTGCTCTACCTCAGAGTGAAGCTCGATGCTCAAACCTGCACCCCCTGGCCCTCGTACGAGAGGGTGGTGGTGCTTCTGGCAAAGGTACACTACCTCAGCAGTACCTAGATGGCCCCGGTCCGCAATTACAAGTGGTTGCTGGAGAGGTCATTGTGCATTCCTCTGATTACTCACTGCAGGCTGCGCATGCAGCCGGTGCAGGAATTCCTGGTCACACAATGGATACAGGCATCAGGGTCCTGGGACGATCGCATCACTCTGATACAAACCTTCAAATGGAGCATTCGCTGGTAGTCGGTGAGGGAACCACTGTTGAAGGGTGCTCCATTCAGGCGACCAGACCCTCAGGCCACTATCGCAACGGATGCCTCACTGGAAGGTTGGGGCGCCTACTGTAGGGACCAACACACGAGGGGCCTCTGGTCTGAGGAGAAGGGTCTGCACATCAACCTGCTGGAGTTGCAGTCAATTTTCTGGGCCCTAAAGTCCTTCCTCCCCCTACTAGCGGTGACGGTGGTATGAATCTACATCGACAATACAACATCAATGTTTTATTTCCGCAAGTAAGGGTGAACCAGATCCCCACAGCTATTCAAGGAATCTCAGGCCCTCTGGCACTGAGAAATGCATTATCAAATGTTGCTCATCCACCTCCATCTGCCAGTGATTCAGAATACCCTAGTGGACTCCCTCAGCAGGGAGATACTCTTGTCACGCGTGGGAGCTGCACGAGGATCAACTTCACCTATTCCAGACTTGGGGCACACCGGAGATCAGCCTTTTTGCCACCTATGACAACAGTTGGTGCAAAGGTTTCCCCAGGCGATTCCTCCACCCGGAGAGCTTGAGGGACGCCTTTACATTTCCATGTCTTGGGAGGATAGCTCAGGGGCAACGTACTTGCCTTGGAAGCAAGATGACACGTAGCAACACAGGTTCGATCCCCGGGTACGCGCTTGGAAACCTCTGGGTATTAAGCACGTTATAAATAACCTGTCATGTCATGGGAGGGGAAGTTCCTGTATGCATTTCCTCCGATCCTGCTGGTGCCTCGGGTCATCCACACGCTCAGACTATATCGATGCACACTGAAATTATTGGCCCCTTCGTGGCCGAGACAGTTTTGGTACTCTGACCTCCTATCTCTCTCGTCAGCTGCTCCTCTTAAGTTGACACTGCACCAGGCTCTCCTGTCCTGGAACCAAGGGGCTGTGCTACACCACGACCTGGCCTCACTCAATCAGGCGGCCTGGCTCCTGTGTTCTCAGCGTTTGGATCCTTGTCCCTTCCACAAGACTGCCAAGATGTCCTGGCCCTGCGAGAGCTCTGTCCGCTTTGTTGTGCTACAAGAGCAAGTGGAAACGCTGCCAGGTGTGGTGCAGGAGTCGGCAGTTGCTGCCTCATGCCGTCCGGCCACAACACATTTTGCCTCATTTATTAAGCTTGGCTCGGTCAGGCTTGATTCATTCTTCTATCAAGGTGCCCTTAGCTGCAATTTCCATATACAACCGTCCCTGTGGTCCCACCGGCTGGTGAAAGAATCCTGACGTGGGCTGTCCAGGTCTTTTCATCCTGTCCGTTGCCCAGCTCCATTGTGGTAACGGTGTATGCTGCTCTCAAAGCTCATGAATCCACATTTTACGCCAAGGCGCAAGACGTCCATCAAGCATCTTTCTTGGAAGACTGTCTTCCTGGTGGCCATAACATCCAGAGTTAGCCAGTCGTTTCTGGTAACCTTTTTTCAATGAGGTTAGAAAGTCTCCAGTAGTAAGTTGTGGTAGGTGCTTGCATTCGCCCGTATGTATTGTTTATTAATACTGCTTTGTAATCTATTCACAGCATGTGAATCTATGAAAGATCCAATGGTGGAGAAGAAATAAGTTACTTACCTGTAACTCTGGTACTCCAGTATTGGTATCGTTGATAGATTCACATGCGTCTTTCCCACATACCCCACATTGCTCATCTTTTGGCTCTTACTGCCACTCGTGTTTGCTTGCGATAATCTGAAGATGGCTGACAGGGGAGGAGTTAAGGGGGATGTTCCTATTGGCTGCGGCCAGTATGACTCAAAATGACTGTACTTGAGCACAAAATTGACAAAGTTTCATTTTGTTTAAACTGCTCTGTCACAGAGGATTCCCAGCCTGACGACTGGGAATATTCACAGCATGTGAATCTATGAAAGCTACCAATGGTGGAGAACCAGAATTACAGATAAGTGATATGATATGATTGTTTATTTACATAGCGCCTATAGACAATGTGTTTCAAAGCACTTCAAGGCAAGGGAGGGAAGAAGGGAAAAATACAATGACCTTCTTACAGGCTGTGCAGGAGGGACCCCAGCCGGCCCATAAGAATGGGATTTTCCCAAACAGCACTTTAAGATGGTATAGCAGCACCCGTGAGATGGATGGGGATGCAGATTCATATTCGAGCATCAAATCAATGACAACACAATGGTTTGGCAAAGGGAGTCTGTTTAATAAGTACAAAAAATGGGGAGTTATGAATATCAGCAGTTGCGCGATCTTCCTTCTCGCTTCAACTCCAACGAACTTTACAGAAATCTCATCCTTTATACTAAAAAATCATCGCTGACGTGAAAAATGGTAAAAATGTTTCATGCAATTCTATTGGTAACTACACTATAGATACTATATCTGTATACAGTACCAGGCAGAGGGGATTGGATAATTAGCGCCAGGTGGGGCATCTAAGCCCTTCCTTCAGAATGACTTCTGTAAACGTCACAAAAAGTACGACTTCTCATTGGTTCTATGGACTATAGGATCCTAGATTACTTGGTGCATTGTGATTGGGTAGATGCCACGTCATCTTGTACTTTCCACTTTGGCTAGCAGCATGCAGAATGGTCGGCCAGGTGCAGGGTGCTCGTCAGTTCCCCTAGCCTCCCACAAACCAGTACCACCATCCATCACTGACCCACTGGCCATGTATCAATTAGTTTCTAATGTGTAGGCCTTGATGCAGCCTCTCTCTCTGGGAGACCTCAGATCTGTAGATGGCTCAAGGCTGCGCATAGGTGTGAAGGCCCCAGTTATTCTTGCTTGGCAGGTCACGCGTCTTAGGCACTGTGAAATCGTCTGTCTCCATGTAATTTGTGTATTTGATTTTAGCTTTCTGTCAAGCACCAAATGCCTTCTGCTGCTTATTTCGACTCCTTTGAACAGGATACTCCGCTCTTGGTGTCATAAATTGTATTAGCTTGTGTCAGTTTAAGAGGACCTTGTTTTCTTTGTACGGGCCTCATACCTCTAAGTTTCATTTCTGTCCTTTGCTTTCGATTCCCGTGTTTGAGGGCCTTCGCTCCTGGGGCCTCTGGAAACTTGCGGTTAGTTCTGCCCTTTTGCAAAGTGGACATGTACTTATAAAGTGCTCCTTTTGAGGTAGATATGTATATGTGGCGCTTGCCGCATCTAATTTCCTACTAAGCATAGCAAAGCACACAATTCCCTCTGCTTCTTGCGTTTCCAAGCATATGTACATGTGTAAACTGGTTGCATATCTGCATCGATCTCATGGCATAAGCTTCTTATACTTGACATCGTCCCTTTACGTCAACTCAGGATGTCGCTTACCCATGGTGTTTCGTCTCTTTTTGTTATTCACAGGTCGTTGTTTTCTTTATCTGCGGGTCAGGCCGAGTTCTTGTGACGTCACCATTCGTCTTTTAGGACTTTCTTGCCCTCTTCAGGGACTGTACTCAAACGATCTTTATTCTGTTTTATCTGTTGATATGGTTTATTCAATGGGTACCTTACTGTCCCTGTTTTCTTTGGTGTTGGTACTTCAATGGGTGCTGTCGTTCCGATCAGTACCAGGCAGAGCCCTAATGCGGCCCTCTGCTGGTTTATTTGCTCATCGTACGTCACGTATCTCTGCGTGAACGTTCCTGGTACTTCAAAATGGCGCTTTGAGTGCAGGTCTTGCTTGGGACCTCTTTTACACTCCCCCCTCTGGGCGATTCATCGACCACTTCCACTTTTCCCTTGGCACCCACTTTTTCTGCATCTTCTGCATTCAATTTCACTTCATCGTCTGGGTCTGTACATGATGGCCTGAAGAAATGTCTTTTTTGGGGTCCATATCTTTCACTCCCTTCAAGCTTCCTGCTGTTCGCACATCTTCATCTTTGTTCCATGTCATAAGTTGTCATTGTCCATTTGGGCTGTAATAAATCCATTTCCCCACATAATTTCTATGTCTCCTTGGATATGGAAACATTGTTCCTTCTGGTGCGTGACTGCTAGCTTTTACAAAGTCTCTTATTTCTTCATCAGTCAGGTCTTTGGGTTTCCGTTCTGACTCAACATCAATCATGATCTTCATCTCTATGGCTATTTTCAGTTTTCTGGCATTGAGAGATTATCTTGATAACACAAAATCTGAGCATTATTACCACTAGTAGGGCTCCTAGGAGTTTGAATGCGTCAGCCATCCATTGTGGAACAGATGAGAACAGTGATCCAAACCAACTGACGGTTTCATCAATCATTTGATTCTGTAGTTTTGTCTGCATACCTATGGCTTCTGTTAGAGTTCCGTTTTCTTATACAGAAAATGGAACTCTTACAGAGTTCTGTTTCTCTTAACAGGTATATTACATAGGATTGTGGCCGGGTTTGGGACTAAAGGGATCTCAGCTTCTACAATATCGTTTATTGGGCATAGATCTTGAATTAGTCTCCAAGACCCTCCCTTTGATTTCTTGACCGGATAAACTGCGGTATTTTATGACGACTCTGACGTCACTAAAATGCCCTGTTCCATCATAGCCAAAATTGTCTTGAAAATTCTCTCATCTGCCTCCCTAGACATGGGATACTGTTGTACCTTTGGTAAAATGACTCCTGGTTTCAGTTTAATTTGGACTTCTCCTACTCCTTTCAATAAGCCTACGTCATAGGGGCCTGCTGTCCATACTGAGACAGACACCTGGGCCATATTGACCTCAAAATATTCAGGGCGGTTCTGTGCCAACATCATTCTCTGGGGCACTTCTCTTTTGATCATCTTTGCCCAAAAAGTGAGGTTCACTTCAATTGTTATTTCGTCAGTGCCTGTTCGTTCGTCGAACAGATAGTCATACGTGACGTCAGCCAGCCTGTACCCTTCTTCAGTGGCGATCACTGTGCACCATTGTCGGCCTTAATCATCACAACCATCGATCAAAGCCATTTTACTCTGCACTTTGTCTGTGTGCATCATTAAGGGACATACTTGTCCCTTCTCCTCGTGCATAGGTATTCTTGGTCTAAATTAAAACTCATCTGGGGTCCTCATGGTTTTGTCTGCAAGGCATAGTAGCCATGCCATCAACACCTGTACTCTGTATGCAAATATTCTGTCTCCAATGGGATAGCTCTCATGGCTGTGTCCTGTGTACGCTCTAATTATGTCGCATACATTCAAATAGTGCATTCCTGGAGTCAAGCATACTATACCCTTCTCTGTGAACGAGATTGTCATGTTTAACTTTGTCATTAAGTCTTGTCCCAATATATTTACTGGGTTTTGCCTTGAATATAACAGTGGCACATTCATGCCACATTCCCCTATGGAGACTTGAAGTGTCTGTAAAAGGAACACAACTTGTTGCTCCTGTGAAGCCCTGAGTGTTTATAGCATCACAGGACAAGGAAAACTTGCCTTCACGTATACACGAGTGTGTCGCACCCGTGTCAACTAAGAAGGAATATTCTTTACCCCCTATAACGACATCCACCCTTGGTTCCTGGTGAGGGTCAGGTGTCACTGATAGAGCACCTCAGGTCTCCCAGTGAGTTGTCCTAATCCATATACAATCTTGTCCCATTTTGCATGAATGAATGGTCTTCCCCCATCACCAGTGTTAACTCTCATCCCATCGTTCACAGCCTGACCTATACTTGTTTGTGACATTTGCGTCGGTGACTGTTGGGACTGTCCCTGTGAACAATTTAGCAAATTCTGAGGTTGTGAGCTTTGCTGTGCTCCTGGCGTTTGAGGTTACAAAGTGTGATTCTGTGCAACTCCATTTCCTCCCTGTTGTAATAAAACAGGTGGGTTCACCAAACCTGCTCTGGTTCCTTGGTCGTTTTGCACCATGCTTTGACTTCTGCATGTGCGTGATAGGTGCCATGTCATCCCACACACCCAACATATTGGCGGTTGTCTGATAATTTTCCCATTTGACATATCCTGACTTACTTGTATGTTTTGGAAACTTCTCTGATTGCTCTGCCATCCTCTTCCTCGAAAGCCTCTTCCTCTGAGGTAAAACCCATTATTGCCCGGATTCCCCTGCTGTTGATTGGCCTGCTGCATGTTTGATCCATCTGTGTTAGTTATCATTGCCCCTTCCATGGCATACTTTGACAATTTATTCTGCACTAATTTTGCCTCTTTACCTTTTCTTGTAGCTTCTTTTTTGCGCTTCTTCTCTTGCAGCAGCCTGCAATACTGAGCTATGGTCAACTGTATTTCATACCACGGTTTGCCCTTGATTCATACTAATTTCTTGAGCTGCTTTTGTACCTGATCTGGCATCCCTTGGCATAATATATGGTAGAAAATGGGTATAGATTTCCCCTACGATTCCCGCGTTTCAAGTACCCAAGCGTCTTGGAATTTCTGAATGTAAAGCAAAGGGTCTTCTGACTCCTTCATTTTCCGTGACATTATAGCTCCCATGTCAGAAGTATCCGGATAGAGCGATCGTAATGCTCTCCATACTGCGGCTCTACAATTGTTAAACAGTGCTCCGTCATGCACGGTATTGACTGAAGTCAAGCCAGGGAAACCTGCACGCGTCCACACATCAGCTCGATCACAAAGTATGGCGATTAAAAGACCCTTGATATCCCCCATAGCCAACGTGTTCCCTGCCGTCATCTTCTCTAACTCATGTATCCATTTTCCGGCTCCCAAAGTCAGCATTGGAAGGTTGTTTTTCAGGTTTTCCCGATCCATGTGTGGCCATGGAATATATTGTGGTCTCGCTCCTCCTTTCTCAAGCAACAGAAATAGGGATGCATAGTCCTCTCTCTCTTCTCTCATTGTTTTTCTATCTACTGCAGGAGTGATATTCTCGAATCGCCGCTTACCTGGTAATGTCCTCAGTCAGCTCACATAGGGTGGTGGAGACACCCCCTCTGACCATACAATATTTCTTCGCCTCCGCCTGTGTGGCTGATTCCGATGCCCTTGATGCAGACACACTAGAATCCGACCATCTTATTCCCTTTGCCCTTGAGAAGCATCTTTTGCATCTTCTCTAGTCTTCCTTTTCCTCGTATTCCTCTTTCTGCATCAAACATTATCTGACCCAACTTGTGCAACTTCTCGCATCCTCCTTGTTACTGATGTCCAACCTATCTTGAGATAGCCTTCTATTCTTACTATTTAGGGAGACTTCCTCGCCATCATAAAGTGGAGTGTTCTCAGGCGCTCGTCCCTCCCCGTTGGGGTACTTGTTCTAGCCCCATCTCATCATATATTCTATCGATCATCTCGCCGATGTTTCTGGTGTCAGTCATCCTCGATATCTGCCCTAGACGTGCCTGGTACTTAATCGTACTCTGGAAAAAAATCTTCGATGTCTTCCCAGTCTACTGCTGTATCAGGTTTTTGAACCTTTTTCCAGATGTTGAAGATCACGTGCTCTCTGTTTTCGCTTATGTTCTATGTCGTCACTGAATTCTCTGCGCTTTCTCGTTTCTTCTCCAACTCTATCCTCTTCCTCTTTCTTTGCATTTCTACGTTCATTTGCCCTTCGTATTTCCTCATCCCTTCGTCTCTTTATTCTCATCTCCTGTATCTTTTGCTCATCTTCTATTTGCCTTAGTTCATGCCTGTCTTGATCATTAGGTGCTCTGTTTATCATCTTGTCTTTCTTGCTCTTCGCGATGGAACTGCTCTCGACTCTGCCTATCTTTTTTCCCCAAGTTTTTCGTCTCAATCCTTTTTCCTGTTCCTTCTCCATTCTCTGTATATCGTCTAACTTATCTTTTCGATTCGCGTCATCACTGCTTTTACCATCGAGTTTCAATAGAATCTGACCTTCCATCGATTTGTTCTGTGCGAATGCTATCATCAGTTCTATCCTCATTTCCTTTCCATCTTTTGCCTTCTCTCTCTGTATCGGGAGATGTCCTTGCTTGTACATGGTCTTTCCTCTTGTTTTCGCGTCTCTCCTTGTCCTTTGGGACCTTGGAGGTGATATCTCTACCTCTGTCTTTGTCTGGGCTTTCATCACTACTTTGCATCGGTGACTCATATTCTGGGTTGTTCTACCCTGTGGCTGCTTTAAGCTCTTAGCAGGTATAATCCTTCGTCCTTGCTGACTTCGATTTTTTTGGTTCGGACGGGGCAGGTATCGCGGAAGGCTTCTCACCCCCCTCTGTACATACGTTAAGTATCCAATCTAACGGTGGCTCCTCTTTATCTTCTTGATACATTTTCCAAAGCTCTAAAATAGCTAGGCATTTATCTAACTTTTTACCTTTTTATGTGATGTGCAAATATGTCATGTGCTGTAGGACCGCTTTAGATAATGATACACCCTGGGGCCACGGCATAAACATCTTGTTTGTGGTTCCTTTAACCCATTCCGCACAGTACTTTTTCATCTTGGGTGCATGTTTTGGCAACTGTTTGCACAGGCGTACTAATGGAGTCATATCCTCCATGCTTAAATCTGTTGCCCTTTCCTTCATATAACACTTGTTATGCCCTCCTGTTTCCTTACACAACTCCAACAATATGAGTGAGCACCAATCGTCGCAAGCTCCAATCCTGTTTTTTCCCACAAAAATGATGCTTCTTTTTTCAACCAACAAATATCAATTTGTGTCCCACAATATCTGGTACTTAATGCAATCATTTTGTATGCTTGTTCCTTAAAGGAAAAATTTCATCCTATGACGTCGCAACACAAAGCACATAAAACAGACGTTAACGGACCAGACAAACTCCAGCTGGCTACACAGAATGCTGCCCCTAATCTTACTCCGACATGGGGTGTAAGCCCATCCCTTTCACAGAATCTTAACCCGCTGTGGTCTCCTATTTATTCCCATTTTATTCAGGACTATGCAGGCTTCTTCTAACCGCTAAATAAAGCGTAGGAATTTGGGCGTATCCTTTCTCTTCTCGGGTGTCCTCCCTGGTATTCCCCCTTTTCTCAGGTATCCTCCTGGTATCCCCCCTCTTCTCGGGTGTCCTCCCCGGTATTCTTATTCACTACTTGGTCACCCCTTGAGTCTCTATTTCCTTCCCTGTGTGTGTGTGTGTGTATATATATATATATATATATATATATATAACTATAATTTTGTGTTCCCGCCTCCCTCCGTTACCTTCCCTTACTTGTTCTATGGCATGCACTTTTGCCAAAGTATTTAGTCTCTTTCACTCGCTGTTCGCATGTTTCCTCTCTGGATGCTCGGGCTCCCCACCTTCGTCACTGCCTCTCCTGCCGTTAGCCCGCTCAGCTGCCCGTAGAAGTGGGAAGGGGTTTGTAGGGGAAAATACAGGTCCCTTCAGGCCTACACCTGCAAGTTTTGCTCTTTACTCTAACCACGGGAAGCTTCACGGTCTACTTAGCCGGATGGCAAAGAACTTGTGATATTGCTGAGGACCTAGAGTTACTTTGTCGACGGTCAATGGGTGTCTTATCTAATTGATAACCATCAATCTCTGCTACCAAGTGTGCAGGAGGGACCACAGCCGGCCCATAGGACTGGGGTTTTCCCAAACAGCACTTTAAGATGGTATAGCAGCACCTGTGAGATGGATGGGGATGCAGATCCGTACTCGAGCATCAAATCAATGACAACTCAATGGTTTGGCAAAGGGAGTCCGTTTAATGACGAGAACAAAAAACGGGACGTTATGAATATCAGCAGTGGCGCGATCTTCCTTCACGCTTCAACTCCAACGAACTTTAAAGAAATCTCCTTTATACTAAAAACTCGTCATCGCTGACGTTAAAAACACAAAAAATGTTGCATGCAATTCTATTGGTTATAGGAAGGTAACTTTAGTATATGTACTATCTGTATACAGTAACAGGGAGAGGGGGTTGGATAATTAGCGTCAGGTGGGGCATCTAAGCCCTTCCTTCAGAATAACTACTGTAAACGTCACAAAAAGTACGACGACTCATTGGTTCTATGGACTATAGGATCCTAGATTACTTGGTGCATTTTGATTGGGTAGATACCACGTCACCTTGTACTTTTCCACTTTGCCTAGCAGCATACAGAATGGTCGGCCAGGTGCAGGGTGCCCGTCAGTTCCCCTAGCCTCCCACCAACCAGTACCACCATCCATCACTGACCCACTGGCACTGTGTCAATTAGTTTCTAATTTGTAGGCCTTGATGCTGCCTCTCTGTGTGGGAGAACTCCGATATATGTGCATGGCTCAAGGCCGCGTGTAGTTGTGAAGGCCCCAACCCTTCTTGCTTGGCAGGTCACGCTTCTTAGGCACCATGAAATCATCTCAGTCTCCATGTAATTTGTGTATTTGATTTTAGCTTTCTGTCCACCAAATGGCTTCTGCTGCTTATCTCGACTCCTTTGAACAGGATACTCCGCTCTTGGTGTCCTAAATTGTATTAGGCAGTGTCAGCTTAAGATGACCTTGGTTTCTTTGTACAGGCCTCATGCCTCTGAGTTTCATTTCTGTCCTTGGCTTTCAAATCCCGTTTTTGAGGGCATTAGCTCCTGGGGCCTCTGGTATCTTGCGGTTAGTTCTGGCCTTTTGCAAAGTGGACATGTACTTATATAAAGTGCTCCTTTTGAGGTAGATATGTATATGTGGCGCTTGCCGCGTCTAATTTCCTAAGAATAGCAAGCTGGACGACGATTTTCTCAGCCTTCTTGCGTTTCCAAGCATATGTACACGTGTAAACTGGTTGCATATCTGCATCGCTCTCATGGCATAAGCTTCTTATACTTGACATCGTCCCTTTACTTCCATTCAGGATGTCGCTTATCCATGGTGTTTCGTCTATTTTTGTTATTCACAGGTCGTTGTTTTCTCTATCTGTGAGTCAGTCTGAGTTCTTGTGACGTCACCATTCGTCTTTTTTTAGGACTTTCTTGGCCTCTTCAGGGATTGTACTCGGACGATCTTCATTACGTTTTATTTGTTGATATGGTTTCCTCAATGGGTACTTTACTGTCCATGTTTTCTTCGGTGTTGGTACTTTAATGGGTGCTGTCGGTCTGATCGGTACCGGGCAGAAGCCTAATGCGGCCCTCTGCTGGTTTATTTGCTCACCGTACGTCCCGTATCTCGGCGTGAACGTTCCTAGTACTTCAAAATGGCGCTTTCAGTGCTGGTCTTGCTTGGGACCTCCTCTACCAGGCTATAAACAGTAAGAATGTGAAATTAACTATCATACTAGGCCTGCGACATTTTTGGTAGAGCCGGAGAAAACAAAAGGTGAGGGAGAGGGGTGCAGAAAGGGAGGGGAGGAACAAAACAGGCGACTATCGTACTAGGCCTGACGACTTTTCAGATGGTGCTGGAGGTGGTGGTGGTGGAGGGGGTTAGGGGGGGGTAGAGACGAAGTTGCTATCATACTATGTCCAGGGACAATTCTGATAAAGTGCATAGAAGAAAGTGAGGTGAGAAGAGAGAACAGAGTAAGCGGTCAAAAAGAGTGAGAAGCAAGTGGTGAGAGTGAATACAATTGCAGAAGTAGTAACACATAATGTTGCAAGCCAGGATACAAGATGAAGATGAAAACAGCATGATTCAGGGCCACCATGTATACAAGATGCAAAGGCAGTCCAGCATGAGAGTTGAGAAAGGTTGACGAATTATGAATCAATGAAGTCCATAGTTCAAATCCGGCATTGTCCACAAGACGGTGATATTGAAACCAGAATGTATCCAGACAGACTCCTGCAGAAGTAGGCTAGGGGGGCAGGGTAGAAGAATCAAGCAAAACGGGCAACGCCTGTTTGCAAGAAGTAACTTATATATTTCTTATATACACTCTCATATATCTTTATTTTTTCACACTAAAACCACACTGCCAGGGGGGTTATTTTTTCATGGTCTAGGATAATTAAGGAGAAATGAGAACATAGATGAATGTAATCACTTCGGTTTATACACAGAAGACCCGAATTCAACCTTAAACAGTGTCTACATAGAGCTTCACAATATATTGCCGTCACACTGGGCCATAAACTAATTTCTTTCGTTCATGTGAAAGGATCCCTGAAGAGGAACTGAACTGCTTTTCAGGAATTGTTTTTTCTGTTAACTTTTTTCTAGTTCAGACTTTGTCTCTGGATACAATGAGAGCTGAAACCGGACAGATCCTGCTACCTTTTCTATCTCCATGACTCCCTTTTTGACAAGTCTAGATGCAAAAGTCAATTTGGGTGTATAGAAGCAGATGGTCCTTCCCCCTTCATCACACGAACATCTCTGATCGAAGTACTAAAAAGAATAGAATGCCTCAGCAACAGGTGGGTGAAAGGGGCCAAAAAAAGGTGCACATAGGGAATCTGGAAAGTTAACTGTTCTTTAGTGATCAGGAACAAACTGGTTGGTTAATAGGTGAGTTAAGACACACATTTCCCCCATCACCAGCCACATGCATCATGTTTGTCATTGCAGGATGTGTTTAACACTTCAGGCACATTTTAATAGGAAAGGACTGCCAGAGGTAGACATGTTTGATTATATAAACTGAGGTCTGGAAGCCCCTCTACCGAGTACGAACATAGCCAAATAACCTTTTCTCTGCGGAGGAGCCCACTCTTGAGGGTCTACAATAAGATTTTAGAACGTTGTACCTTTCACAGAGGAGGAATATGCATTTGCATACCAGTCTGGTCCCAGCCACTTGGGCAAGGCAATTCTCCTGAACAAGAGTACCAACAGCAGCCCCAGTATACAGTGTTTCGGCCTAGTAGGGCCTCATCCGTGAGGGCAAGCTGTGCCTCTCTAAGCACAGTGAGCTGGACTGTCCTTCTGGTTGGGACAAAGACTGATATGCAAATAGCTATGTCTCCTCTGTGAAGGGTACAGTGAGATAAAACGTGGTTGTGGACACTGCTGAGTGGAAATAATTCCATAGAACAGGGTATTTGACCCATGTTCCTTCGTATCAGAGGGGGTCCCACACTCCTTTTCATGTTTGATTTTATAACCAATCCTTTTTCTATTTCTACCACTCTCTATAAATTCCACTCTAGTTTTCATGCTCATACACAACCAACGTAAAGGCCCCATTAATTACTACTGGTACCAAGAAACCCATGACACCAGAGCCCCAATGTTATATGTTTGACCCAGTACACATGACCGCCAGACCGCACCTTACATTGATGTCACCATGATGGTCTTTACTTCGCAATGATGAGAGGGGAAGGTAAGAGGCTTTAGGCAAGACTTGTAGGTCTTAGATGCCCTGCAAGGTCAGTCATCCAAGAAACCGCTGTCAAAATGACAAAGGCGGGAATGCATCCCTACCTCAACTGTGGCTCGTCCTTGTCTTGCCACCGATTTGGTCATCCTCCAGCTGTTGTGCAGGCCATACCAATGTTCATTATTGCCAGTCCAACAGCTCACAGTAGGGAGGAGGTGTAACATAACAGGCATATTTGTAAAGCGCACTTTCACCCGAAGGGGCTTCTTGGCGCTAATAACAGATGATTGTTATCCAACTTAATGCCACTCATTTTATCGACCTCGGCAGGGTGAAGGGCTGAGTGGGCCTGCCGGGATTTGAACCTGTGACCATGAGGTCAAACACAGGTCCCTATAGTGGATGCATTAGTCCACTGAGCCACAGACCCGGCAGGTGTGTGTATGCGATTTGCTCTTTGTGGGGTATATTGCAGGCCAGCCACTTCAATTTTTTGCTTTTTAACCATAGGCATTCCCCATTGAAGCCCTCTATGTTGATGCATTTCTCAACCTATGTCAGGGGTGCACCTGGCTCCATTGCATCAACTATAGGAAAAGGCTTATAAATGATATGAGAAGATTACCGTTCTAATCGCACACACCCCTTCCATCTCCCCTTCAGATTGTGATGGGCATTAATTGACAAAGGAATTCTCCTTCCTCTCACTATTCCAACAAACGGAAGACTTCTGATCGCTGTAGTGCTTTATGGAGGTTCTTTGAAAACTCACTTAATGTGATCATCTTCTGGTGTAAACTGCAGTGCACCTTTTGTTTTCTACAAATAAACAAATGCAAAAACGTTACTTTTCAATTCTCTCTGACCTCTGAGGATCATTGCCTTATTAGCCTCTGATCTGTATACGTTTTTATGTTCCATTGCTCAAGTCCAGGTCCAGTTGGCATCCTTTTGCCAACAATCTTTTGGTTAGTAAAGCGCAATAAACTGCGATTTGAAAGGGGTCTTTAAAGTTTGTTTATACAATCTTATTTTTGGTTTGGCTTCATTTGCCTTAAATATATATGATGTAATATAATTAATGCAGAAAAATTGTGTTTTGGTGTGGCCTGAACTTCAAAAATGTTAGTTTCAGAAATATTGATACTGTTTTTTGCAGTTGCTTCTCATTTTGCAGCACAATTAAACACCAACTTGTCTCATCTTCTTTTCAGCCTCAAGATATTGCAGTATGTTAATTGAAGAAGATGGATTGCAACACCTCTATCGGATTAAGGAAAACCCCCATACTGATCCAGATGTTCACCGAATAGTAGTTTCTATTTTGGACAGTTTGGAAAAACATATTGTACGCCATGGGAAACCATCCAGTAAAATGGTGCAACCTGACAAATAATGGATTGTTAAAAAATTAAATGAGTGATAGTTGTAATATATTTGTTTAAATTTGAGCGTTTTTGTTAGATGGTCACCATGTGAACATCAACGCTCCTACAGAGGAACATGAATTACAGAAGTAAATAAATCCTCTGACACAGGAAACTAATCTGCCATTGTTCAGCGCAGTACCACTTACTACTTGGTGTGTGCATGTATGGTAGAACAATTTTAAAATATTAAAGAATAACAAACTTGTCTAACAAACATTTCAAAGCAACCGGGCGTCTAAAAGAAATGGGACAAAACCTTCTAAGTATATTTGATACTCTATTACCACCCAATCAGCATCTCTGCAAAAAAAGTTCAAATTCTTTATATCCTTAATCTTGTCCCCACTTTAGATATTGTCCTGTTTCATTATATGATGCATGATGCGGACTGTACGTAATTGGCTCCATCACGTTTTTGGTGAAGGAACAAACAACAACATGAAAAGCAATTCCAAAGAAATGGAACTATGTACGTAACAACCACTACAAAGAAAGACTTGGCAGCGTCAGGATTGTTCTCGAGTATTGCGTAGCCCTTACAAAGACTCTGAATGGAAGCACGCTGCTCCATAAACTTTTTGTTGTGTCATTGAGTGAAAAATAGCTGTCATTAATGGAAATGTGTTGTATTAACTTGTAAATATATTGAACACATTGGAAAAGGGGAATCTAAGTTATATAATGGTAAATATATTTTAAACTTCTACAAAGACTAAGTATTACGAGACTCACAAGTCATGAAGTGAATTGACAGAATACTCTTAATTCATTCAAACTGATGCATTCTGTAAAACAGTAAATTGTGGATGCTTTCAGGGCAGCCCTCATACTCTTATGTGCTGACGCCCACCCTCCAATTTAAATTGTTTTTAGTTGTTGCTGAACTGTCATTCTGATTGCGTTCTTTCCCAATTGGTTGAGAGTTGACTTCTGCTGCTAACGGAATCCGATAGAAAAGTGTGCATAAATTAAAATATTTTTTTACTGAGTCTCTTTAAACCCAACTGCCTTTAAAAATAGAACATGACCAACCATCCCTCCCTGTTAGTGCTTTCCACATATAAGCAGGTCTGTAAATCCTCATCACCCTCTCTTACTTTGGACAGGGACTCATTTTGTCACTACAAGTGGAGTATCCTGTCTTATTTTCATCCAGGATTGGTTTTTCATCAGTCTCCCTTTGCTCATACTGTCGGTTTTTAATTTCAAGAAATGCATCTGTTGCGGCAGGCACTTTTGTGTAGCTAATCAACACTGGGCCTGGGTGCTTTGCTACGAAAATCTTACCCCGGTGAGCTCATTTGTGTTCTGTGTTGGCTTGATATCTGAGTGAATTACTACAGGTCATATCCAGTAAGGGTCCAGTTCTGCAGGCTACGTTTGATATTGTATCAAGTTGCAAGCAGTTTTATGGGGTGACGAGGGCAGCTGTATTAAAACTATCTTCTGTTGCAGATCTGAAGGTCTCCATTTCAGGGTTGTGAACTACCTGGTTAGGGAAGAGTTATCACATTTGCAAGTGAGTATTTCCTGGTGAGTAAGAACCCATTTCTCAGCCTAGAGATCCCGCAGTAATGGGCAATCTTTTCACGATGGACAAAGTTATACATTTGTAAAGGTCCTTTAAACCTTAGCAATATCCCAAATGTTGTTTGGCCTTCTGCATGCCGGAAACCTCAGGGTCCTGTCAGTTCCAACACCTGTGCATCCCAAGTGGGTGACTGACCCACCCAAGTCCAGTCCCTCTCCTCCGAGGGTCCGCAAACAATATCATGTGTTCCAATGATGCCTAAGATTTACTTCCACATGTCTTAACATGGTTGATTCTTGCTAACCAAGGCTGGCATTGTAAGGTTCTGGAGAATGTAAAACCTCTGGCACCAGGCACAGCTCCCGAGTACTTGTATGCTAATCATCATACGTTGCATCAGAGGTGACATCATAGTGATCATAATGTAGGAAGAGGCTTAATATGTCCCCCTGCTGGTTTAAGGGTTGTAGAGAAAAATGTCTTGTCCAGTACCTAAAGTTCCACTGATCAAGTTGGCCCGGGACGCTACTCCGTAGATTCCACTTCGGTACTAAGAGGTGATTGCATCATCTGTATTGAATCAGAAGACTTGGCCGTTGCAAAGTATTATTATTCAGTGCCCCCAGATCAACTATACCAATTCAGAAAACTGTAACACCACAGATTTTTCAAGCGTCTGTGAAACCTGGAATGGGGAGTAATACCTGTGCTAATTCTGATAAGGCAAATCCTCTTGCTCGCAACAAAAGCATGCAAAATGTGTCAATATTAAATGTGCCGCTAAATGTTTGGAAATACACTTGGGCACAAAATATGGTGTCCGTGACAATTTGTTATCCAGTGGCCACAAGCCCACACATCACTTAAAAGAAGGATCTCCCTTTGCGAGTGCTAGTTTTCAAACTAGAGGTACAAGGACACTAGGAATGGAATTCTGTAAGTTTAGTAGTTTACTATAACTATATTAAGCATAAATGCTGCACAATGTACCTATCTGTGCCACAATATTTCCTTTCCCAGGATTTGGAAATCAATGCCACTCTATCCAAGTTCGGATTTCACAGGATTCCTCATGTACATCCAGTGATGCCTATATTGAGAAAGCTATGCAAGGCTTGAAATAGTCTTCAACCTGAAAGAAATCCAGGATATTTATTAATAGATTGACCACATAGGCAGAGAAAAATATTCAAGGCACAGTTTCTAAAATACAAGGTCAATAAAGGTGAGTCTAGTCATGTTTTTGCTCGTTCTGTAGTAATAAAAGCAGGAAAGGGCTAAGAGCTAGCACTCAACTATCCTGAGTTCTAAGCAATAGGATCAACGCTTAGGAAATCCAAGACAAGAAATCTTACAAAAATGCCACCCCATTGTTATGTCTGGTGAATACTGCATCAGTATTGGCCTGTTAGAATCTACAATACTGTGACAGCTGCGATGAATTGAGGGATTTGGTCACTTCTCCCCAGGGGGGGGGGGGGGGAGTCTTTCATTTTGAGACTAGGGAGGTGAGCCACTATGTGATATTCCCCCTATGGGTGGTGGAATTCGGGACAGGGAGAGACTCCCCCTTGGGGATAATCTCACTCAGAGTCCAATAAATATCTACAAAACTTGAATCCCCCTACATCTGTTGTTGTAGTGTCTCTACTGAAGATAAATATCTATCTGGTACTGAGAAGAGGTAAACACTAAGGAGTAGGAAAGAATAAAGAACTGCCTGACACTGGGACGAAGAAACCCAGTGGAGTTAGGCTGAGCATAACAACACAAAGAAAGGACTATTCTGGAAACTGCAGAAGCCTCAATGTGGCATCATAAAAGTCGGAGGAGGGAAGCAAACATGCAGAGACACCCAGGAGAAACGCTGACCTGCAGACAGCCAAGAAGCATGGAGGAACAGGTGTTCAACGAGCACCTGTGTGGAGGAAGCCTACCAAGAGGCTATGAAGTGGACAAGCAGCCCAAGAGGGACCCGCTCGTGAGAGGTGGTTGCCGGAGGACGGTGAGAGAAGAATAGCCTCTGTACTGATGCCATCAGTGCTGGGGGGGTGTGGAGGAGGGGGGAGTATCTCGAGTGGTACACAAGTAGGAACTGAAGCTGGGAAGTAAAGTTATCCCGACGCATGGTGGCCAAGAGGAAAACAATGAGAGATATCCTCTTGGAACCAATACCCCATTTTCTTTGTAAGAAACCCAGTTTAAAATGGTGAACTCTGGTCTGGCTTGTCCTTCTGTCCTGCACACAACCTGGATGAATTTGCTGACCGGTTTCCTGTAGATGATGCCGAGTTTTCATTTTGATATTGCCTTACCTGCAACAATTGCAGTTTATCAACAATATTATTGTTAAAACTCATGAGCTGTTGATTTAACTATGGATCTTCCTAGCCCGTCGTTTCTAACCTGTAGGCTAATGTGTAAGGACCTTGCATTTAATGGAGAAACATGTTTCACCCAATACAGATGAGTCTAATGAATTACACATCTGCTATGATTACAACTCGTCTTCCTCTGCTACAAATGCTTTTCCCAATAACCTCTTTCTGAAAGACATTGACAGACACATTTACAAAGGTAAAAGCTTTAAAGGGTTTGTGAGGAGCCAGAAATGAGAAGTAGACCTAGATGACTCAAGATTCTGGCTATAAACATGTATTGAAACAAAAAGGGTAGTTGGAAAATGCCTCACTATCCCTATTTTAGGAGGTTTTTCCCTACCTCAACCAAAACTAATGGGTCTGTCCTTTGTCAAGCTGCCCAACAAAATATGTCCTGTGACCGTAAACCTATTCTGACCCTCACACTCTAAAACGAATTCTAAGGTGTAAAGGGTATTGGACCTCATTATAAATCAGGCGGTCCGGAAATAACGGTGGCGGTAAACCCGCCGCCACCGTTGTTTCCGGACTGCCTGATCCCGACTCCTGCAGGCAGGAGGTGATGTTCCGGAAACACCGGCAGCATTACGAGATGCTGCCGGTGTTTCCATGATCCCCATTCCCATCGAGTCCCATTGGGAATGGGGATTAACACCATACCGCCTCCGTGATTCCCGGAAAACCGGGGTTGTAATGCCCCGGTAATTCCGGGAATCACGGAGGCGGAATGGTAATAAGAGTCCGGCGGTAACCAGGCGGTTTTACCGCCGGACTCGTAATGAGGCCCATTGTCTTTGACTCTTAAAGTGTTCAAATGTTCAAATTCAACAAAAGGATTCAACTCCAACTTTCCTCAGATTTCTCTTCTTTAACATACAACTCATAATCCTAAGGGCATGACTCTTCCTATAGATTGTTTTTACCATCAATATGGATTATAGATTGTTTTTACCATCAATATGGATTTCAAAGGTATGGCTCTTAAGATTCTCACTGTTCATGAACTCAAGGGTAGGTATCCTCCTTGAGTTTCTTACCACTTATACACACACTTGCATGGGTCTGGCATACTCCCCCAACCAGTGCGTCATGCAATCTTTCAAAAATACTTCGCTTCACCTAGTATGCCTTCCTGCCAGGCCTTTTGCCTTTTACTTGTAATCATTTACCTTCACCAGGGGTGTTCATACATTTACTGGTTCATACATTTACTTGTAAGCATTTACCTTCACCTGGTCTATTCTCCTACCTAGACTTTCAGATATTTATAAGTATTCACGTTCACCTGGTGTATTCTCCTAGCAGAAATTTGATACATTCATTTATAAGTATTTTTCCTTTTAACCATGAAACGACTTTGGACAAGTGTTGGTGTATTGTTCCTGTTTTTACTACATTCCTCTCAACAATGGTTCAGTGACCCCTCTTGTACAGCTTGCAGGTATGTTAACCTTCTCATTACTTTCAGTTTGCTCTCGAGCAGCGCACACTTTGAGGCAACCAGGTAATCCTTTTGACTTCCCTGTGCCTACTGGGTGCTGTTTTGTTTCCTGTGCTTCTGTGCTCTTTCCTCTCTGGTTTCTGGCTCGGCATGCTCCATGTCAACAGGTGTGCCTTTGCCAACTCGGTACACGGTTCTCGCTGCTTCTCGCGCATGGGCATTGAGACGTCTGCCTTCTCACTTCCTCCGCTGCTGTTTGGCTGCGCTGTGAAACCTTCTCCTTCAGCGTTTACTCTCCTGCTATGCCAGTGGTATTCCGTGCAGGACGCTGTGTCCTCCAGCCTCCACAGCTCTCCTGTCTCTTCCCATCTGCTGTGGTAGCAGTTTTAAAGTTGCTGGGCTGATTGCAGTTTCCAAAGACTAGACTGCTCTGTGGGCTTGCCGGTCTGCGAGATCCTCATTGCTCGATCTCGCTTCCTCGTCCCATTGGTGATCACAGCATCCCTTATGTGATGTTGAGGGAATTGGTATGAGATACTTTTTTGAGTGATGATTACTGCTCCTTGCTTCTTCCTCATCTCAGTGACTGGTATATGGTTCTTTGTCATGTTGTGGAGTGTTTAAAGTAGATCTGGTACAGGGTTGAGGCAAGAGTGTCACAATATGTCATTAAGGCATGGGGAATGGAGCAAACTTCCCTAAAGGGGAATTGGGGTAAGTGCCTTCCTCCATTGATGTCATTCCATCTCCCTGAGGATCACGTCCTGAGTATGGAAGGCTTTTCCTTGCTTACAGTCCAATATTGTGATATGGAACTCAATTCTTTGCATAGCTAACGATTCTGGTCAGTTGACAGAAATGCGCAACTCCAAGAGTGTTGGACACCTTGTAGAGACTCTGGAGGCTTCAATTTGCACATGCATCTTAAATCAAACAAATGTCCAGGAAGGACTAAAGATGCATTCCCTTTCGAAGGAAATATGCTACCACTGAGAAACTATTTAAAGGACTCTTGGGGCTGCATTCCAGTCAAATGGAAGGTACCTGAACTAGTAATGAGCACGGTTGGTGGAAAAGATGCTTATGTCTTTCAATGTGGAACTAGGAATCTTGAAGGAGATCCAAGAAATGCATTCAGTCACTTGGTCTGCCCTCGTATAGCAGCCCCCTGGGTCAGGATCATGTAGTGGCTGCCGTCCCCTGGCAACATGGGAAGAGGCTACCCCAGGGAAGGCAATGATGACATCCTCAGATTCTTCACAGGCTAGAAAATAAATTTGGGAATGGTGGCGGTTGAGGGGGAATGCAGAGGGATTTACCTTCCTTAAATGACAAAGGGGAGCTAAATGTGCCCATAAAAATAAAGTAGATCCGATTTAGGGAGACCTTTTTCAGAAAGGTGTTCTCAAACTGCTAAAACCTCTTCCAAACCATCCCTGCCCTTCCAAACTGTGATGCCCGGCACTCTGCAAAAGACTGTGCTGTAATCCAGCATCAATGGGTCTACAAGGTGCGGATGGGCTGCCACCACTACAGCTGATGCGTCCATGCGATGACAACTTCCATTAAGGAACACAAATCTCTAGCCAGTGGCAGAGTATCATCCTTCTATTAACAATGGATAATCAACCAGAGTTATTCCCTTACACTGGGACCAGTGTTAGGGGAAGTGATATGCCCCCAAAATTTAAAATGTGTTAACCGAGTTGATTCAGGAAGTCAAGAGACTTCTTCAGAATAATGCCTTTTAGAGGGTCTTTAAATATCACAAGGGTCAGACATGTGGGAGAATGAGATCCATTCTGGACCGCTACAATGTATCTGGCATTTTCTTGATCGAGATACATTTTCCAGGGTGACACAAGCTAATATTCTGGTCATGGTACGAGCAAGTGGCTGAATGTGTTTCTTGGATCTCCTTCAAGATGCCTAGTTACACATTAAAACTCTGGAAAGACATACGCATCTTTTCCACCAACCGTGCTCATTACTAGTACAGGTGTCTCCCACTTGACTGAAATACAGCCCCAAGAGTCTTTCAAATAGTTTCTCAGTGTTAGCATATTTCCTTCGAAAGGGAATGCAGCTTTAGTCCTTCCTGGACTTTTGTTTGATTTAAGATGCATCTGCAAATTAAAGCCTCAAGAGTCTCCACAAGGTGTCCAACACTCTTGGAGCTGTGCATTTCTGTCAACCGATCAGAATCGTTACCTATGCAAAGAATTGAGTTCCATATTACAATCCTGGACTGTAAGCAAGGAAAAGCCTTCCATACTCAGGACAGGGTAACATTTGTTCAGAATGCTGTCATCCGTTATTTCAACTATGCCTCATGGCATCAATGTGCATTTCAAAGAGTTCTTGATTTCTACCGGTTATTCTTTGGAAGACTCTCCTCCTGAAGTGGTCCAGCAGTGTTCAGATTCTGAGGACCTATGTAGGGCTCAGGTCATCCAACAACTCAACTCCGATTCTGGTGGTTCATACTTGACTATGCAAGGTTTGGTCTTAGATCTCCCTCGGTTTTAAGGCAGCAAATTCCAGATACTACTTGAAGTACCATATCTACATACTCAGAACGGTGCTGCATTCTCCACCCCTCCCCTCTAGCACCAAACTCGAGATTCTGGTACTTGAGCAGCAGGTTTACTTGCTCATTAAGTAATTTCAAATGAGTTTATGTAGGAAGAAAAGTTGTACCCTTAAACAGTATGTATGAGAAAATGAATACTCATCCGGACATTGGTTTCATTGCAACATTGGATGTCTCTTGTCTTTTTATGCAATGGCCGCTTTGCTTCACTGAACTCTTCTAATATTTCTTCAGTAACAATGAGGCAACAAATAATCACTTGGGCCTGCATCTTTATCCCCTTCCATCGCTCACCTATTACAGTTTGACTTCTCAATGGTACCTTAATATTTGCTCCTCAATGCACAATCCTTTCAAGGTTATGGTTTCAAATGATCTGAATTTTTCTTGGAAAACTGTATTTTGGTTGGCAAAACATTGTCTAGAACAATTGTTGTTCATTGTCTAGAACAATTGTTGTTTTTGTGCTTTGTTCAGCAAAGAAACCTTCCTTGGATTTCATACAGATAAGGTAGTTTTTCGAACTGACATCTTTAATCCCTGAGCTGTGGTTAGAAGTTCCTTAACTAATGCTTTCTGGGTTTTCAACCTTGGACCGCATATTTCATCTAGAGACATTTTATATAATCATGCATTTCAAAGGCTCATGATTTTTTCCTTTAGCATATTTGGCTATTCAGAAAAATATCTCCCTTTTTGAACCTTCACGTAAATGTACCTATGGCGCAAAAAACTACTAAGGCGACCTTAGCCAGATGAATTGTATTTCATCAAACTTTGAGCTTGGTGGCCTTTCAGTGCCTCTGAGACCTGACTTCATGTACATTCCAAATGAGCAAAAGCAGCATCTGTGGATTTCATGATGCATGTCACTATTTTCTAAATGTGTAGGGCAACCATATAAGACACCCCAAATCTTCATTGAGTACTGCATCTTAGTACCAGGAGGTTTTGCACAACATCTTTGGTTTTACCTATCAGCATATGCTCTCACCCATTTCTGAGTTTTCAGCTGTTCCATCCAGATGGGATGGACGGGGAGCCAGAAAAGATCAAAGAATGATTACCCTCCTGGTGATTCCAGAACATTTCGTTCTAACTCGTCCTACTTCACAGCACACCCTTCTTTCCCAGTGTGCATATGTCATGCTACAACCTTCAGGGTATGTAGAAAAAGATGTATGGAAGAAGGAGTGGCAATTAGTGACATCCAATTTATAGATACGGTTGTGTCAGCATGTGAAAGGATGTGTCTGGAGCCCCATTGAGAACTATTGAAGTTAACAAACTATTAACTACTTTTCTGATTCCAACTGTGGTTTTAGGCAAATGCCAACAACACATAAGGTAGGAAAAGCAAGAACTAAGTACTGCAATCTTCATGAAGGAAGGTAATGCTATACTGTGAATCCTAATATTATTTATAAGTGAATAATTGGGATTCGAGTTGTAACAAGTTTGTTTATTTGATAATGCGCACCAAACCCTTGGGTAGCTGGGCGCAGCAGATACAAGAATGTTTAAGACTTAGTTACAACAGACAGGTCAATACAAACATCACATGACATTTACAATACATACAGTTAGAGGCACGGGATACGCAATACCCAGAGGGTATTTAGGAGATCAAAAGGTATGCAGAGATGTAACACGGTAAGAGTCACTAGTAGGTAAGCGGTTTCTTAACTGTCATTCGTTCGTAACCAGTTCAGCATGTTGCGTCTAAAACTAGAGTAAGGCTGTTCCGCTATGATGGCCGTGGGTAGTGAGTTCCAGGAACGGGCAGCTATGACAGGGAAGCTTGTTCCACCAGCTTTGTAAAGTCTAAATCTAGGGATTGTTAGACAGAGGTGGTTAGAGGATCTGGTATTGTGCGTTGGGTTTTTTCTGGTCAGTTTGTTTGATGGGTATGCAGCATTGTTAAGGCATTTATAGGTGAGCGATGTCACTCTAAGTCGTATTCTATCACTGTTTTTTAGCCAGTGCTGGCTTCTTCTGAAGTTGGCTATATGTTCTCTGCGCTGTATGTTCAAGGCTGCTCGCAGAGTATTTTGTAAAATTTGCATTTTATTGAGGATGTTCTTGTTGGCACCTGCATATTAGGCATTACAGTAGTCCAGTTTTGACATAATTAATGCATTAGCGAGAGTAATGCAGCTAGATGTGGATAAGAACGGTCTGCCGGCCCTGATTAGTTTACAGGTATAAGCTGTGGATGAAGCCATGGAGCTGACTTGTTTTTTTAGGGATAGTGTAAAATCAAGGTAAAAACTTTGTTTTTACCTGGGAGACTACTTTAATGACGTTGCCATCAATAGTGAATGCAGCGTAGCTGGGATTAAAATTTTTTAGGTTGGAGTCGGATCCCAGAATCAAAATCTCAGTTTTATCGTCATTCAGACAGAGGCCATGTGAGGCCATCCATGCCTGAATGAGGAGGTATATCCTGTTTACTAGAGCCGAGTCCTCAACGAAGTTACCCGAAAGGGGTATAAGGATCTGGGTGTCATCCGCATAGTTGGTAAATGTCCCAGTCTGTCAAGTTTGTCGAAGAGTGGCATAGTAAAGATGTTATACATTGTTGGGAGACGCATGAGCCTTGTGGAACGCCACAGGTGATTTGAATTGGGTCCGCTGATGCTGAGGGGGAGAACACTCATCGTACAGTTGGTTAGGAAGGATTGAACCCAGGCTATGGCATCGCACGTGAAATTTGCAGCTGACGCTAGGTGTTCGCATAACACTGCATGATCCACCTGGTCAAAGGCTACAGAGGTCGAGGAGGAGTAGCATAGTTGTTTTACCTGTATCCTTCAACTCGTCGATTTGAATCTTTAGGTCGATTAGCGCCGTTTCAGTCCCGTGTTGTGGTCTGAAACCAGATTGGCGTGCACCTAATAGATGGTTAGCCTCCAAATAGGATTGGATTTGGATGTAGACTACTCTGTCAATGATTTTGAGGAGAAAAGGGACCGTGGTGATGGGTCTGTAATTAGTGGGGATGGCCAGGTCAAGAGTTTTTCTTGAGAAGTGGGACTACCCACGATTCTTTGAGGCTGATCGGGACAGTCCTCGATTTAAAGGAATCATTAATGAGCTTGGAGATAAAGGGTGCTTACTCTCTGGCTGAGTCCTTGATTATTTGTGTTGGGCAGCTATCACCCTGGCAGTTGGAAGGCTTCAAAGAGAGTATAACCCTTTCAGTTTCCAATATGGAGATATTGGTGAAGCAGAACAGCATTTTCTTGATAGGATTGAAAGTATGTGGGGTGCTCCTCGGTGGGGCGCAGAGAGGCTTTTTTAGTAGCGATGTTAGTCTGCAGAGTAGCAATTTTATTAGATTAAGCATTTTGGATGCTAGTGCACCATTGTTTATCTTTCGGGACATTATCTGTGGGTGTAATGGGGTTTTTCATTTCTCGGAGGATTGTTAAAAGCTCTTTGGAGTTAGAATTTGCTTTGGAAACTATTAATTGAATAGTTTTGTTTTCCTCTGTGGGCGAGTGCCTCCAGATAGCTTGGAGTTGTCTTCTATTGAGCCTTAATTCTTTAGGCTGGGGTGTGAACCAAGTGTTCAGGTTAGATTTTTAATTGCTTTTGCAAAGTTCGACTGGCACAGTAGTGTTAAGGGCTCTCATCATAGTATTATTGAAAGTTGCTGCAAGTATGTTAATGTCAGTGGTGTTGGTGGTAGAGGAAGGGTAGGTAGGAGGAGTGGAAGTAATTTCTCCACAGTGATTTTTGCTTCTAGTAGGGAGCGGTGATACTATATCAGTGTCTTTCTGTTTTTTAGGCTCTATGTTAGTCGAGAAACTGATTAAATGGTGGTCCCTCCAGGTACTTATGGCCCATGGCAACAGTTCTGTAGGTTATGAGGTCTTTCCTTAATCGAGGCCGTTTTAACATAACACTTTGATTTCTTTAATACTGATAGCTTCAGAAGCTCTTGCTTCACCTCCCAAAGTACGTGTGGTCCGTGCTAGTGGTCTGCTGTGCAGGTCAAAATCTAGATTTTAGTTTTCCAGAGTGCCTCCAGGTGATACCTTTTCATGAACAATTTCCTCTGCCGTCTTCCATTGATGTTTGTTGTGGTTCGTGCTTGCTGTGTTTCTTTAGACTGGCACATAAAGCAGTATGGTAATACGACTGCAGCAGTGGGTATATTCACTCAGTTCTTTCACATGTTAAAAATGATCTAAATATACCTGACTTCAACAGAGGGCAGTTACAAAGTATGTCCTCCATCATACCATGCACTAACCTGGTTAGGTGTATTCTCTTACTAGCAGATAGATTTTGGTTGGTAAATACTATGAATCTTTTAAATACCTACTCTAAAAACTAACTTAGTTTTGTCTTATGTATCTTCATTGTAAATACGGCACAATATTTTAGTACTGGAATGAGAGACTGGAGTCTGGATCCATCTTACCCTGCCAAAATCTCGAAGTCTAGTTCCACTATGCATTCTGCCAGGGTTTGTTGCATCCCTTGCTAATGTTTAAATCGAATCTACTTAAACCAATCCTGTCTGGAATTCCACAAAGGGGTACACTCCTCCTCCCTAACATTGGCCATAATACTGAATAAAAGTTGTACTCCCTTGGATTGTTCTTCAACATGCTGCAAAACATTCACGGCAGTGAAATTTCCAGTAGCCGAAGGAGGTGACTATGTATTGCCATTTTATATAGAGAGAATATAATGCTTGAGCAGCTTGTCTAAATTCTAGGAAAAATGAAAGCCTCCTATTGTATTGAAGAACTCTAGCATATTTTTGGAAATTAAATTGGGATGGTTTCTAGCACACATTCTTGTGTCACAATCTTGGTGTTGGCATATGAAATTAGCACTTTTTTCCATTTACACGCATGACCAAAGCTTATATTTTGACCATTAAATAGTGATGGTAAGGAAGTGACTAGACATACTTTAGGTAAGTCCATAGAGGTCCCTGGATCAACTAGAGCCTAGAAAAGATGTGTTTATTGCAGTTGCCTCCATTGGACATATCCAACCATGCCGTTTCATTTTCTGGACTTTCAAGAAGAGCTCATACCCTTTTATTTACAAGTTGTTAAAATCTGCACGTGGTTCATATTCTTTTATAACTCTGGTTCTTGCAGCTTGTCCTAGCAACCTTTTAGCTTATGTATGTTCATCAATATGTCGCGGAAATGTTCATTTATTCCTTTGCAAGTGTTTCCCTTGGTTGCTTGGTGATTGTACTGAGAAATCTTAGCAAAATAACAATCTGGTTTTCAGACCATACATCTACTGTGATTTTTATTTATTTATTTTTGGATAGCTTTTTTCAAATAGCAGCCAGGATAAATATTTCTCCATTAAAATGTATGTGCACAGTGCATCCTACTTTTCCTTCCACCAGTGCTATTTTTCAAGAAGAGCATACAGGCTTTGGGTAAACGGTGCTTGCAGAGCCAGTTCAGAATAGATGAGCGAGTCTGTTCCTAAATGTTGCCTTCCAGGAAAACCTTTAGTTACGTTTTTTTAAATTATCCTGATGAAATGTAGCATAGTTGGCATGTTGTCTTTATTCAGTCAGTTTAGAGTTCTTGGTTGCATGGGATCAAACATTCGTAACCGATCGCCTTCCAAGTTTTTATTTACCACAGATATTCCAGAAGTCATTTAATTTTGTCAACATAACTGCTTTGAGATTAGCCTAAATGTACTGGGATAGCTTGCTGTGCTGGTTAGAATTCAAGCACTACCTGGATTGTTGTCTTTCGTAAATGGATGACCTGGTCTCAAATAGATATTTGAAATAATGAAGCAACCTGAGGCAAGGGAGGGGGCGGTGGTTGTTTGGGACTGTTGATTGGGAAATTGGACTACCAGTATTTATCTCCATGGCTTGCTGATAATATGGTTTAATTAAGACCCTTGGTGACCTGCCTTTTACAGGATGTAACCTGATAGCAATTTCATTTCAGTGTTCAACCTTGTTTCCTGCAGTAGAACTCTTTTAAACTCAGACTAGCAAAATCGATGGTCAGATTTTCATCAAGCCACCAGGATAACTACATGCAATCTTAATGCTGAATGTGATGCACTTGAAACAGTTTTAGGGCAAGGGCAACACTCACCAGTGCAGTCATTCCAGAATATTTGCTAATTCGCCACAGTTTTTCCTACATGGAAAAAGTGATAATCTGCTGTGATAAATTACCTTCTGCCCTGCAGGAGTACACGTGTGAGTAGAGGAAAAAGAGCCTACACCGCCCTCGCACTTCTACAAGTCAAAAGCCAACACAATAATAAAAGTAAAACAGATGCAGTTAAGAGATATACCTCCTTGCCTTTTGTGGTAACATGGGCCGAGCGAAAGCTATTCTCTCAAGAGGGTTGTGAATGTAGTTCAGTAGCCACCCAATGAGCGAAGTATAACAGTCCAAAATAAAGGAATGCCAATCCAAGTCCTATGCAAATGTACATACTTAACCCAAACACACCATGTAAAATAATAATGTACTAGAAAACACTGTGAAAACTCTTCCCTGTAGAATGAACACAGAATATGCAAAGATAGAATAGATGCAACACTCTGGGTAATTACATAGGAATAAAAGGCAATTTAAAAGTCAAACTGGATATTTATTGATGTTACTAAAGGGATTCAAATGACCTATCCAACCTCTATGGCCCACAGATGGATATTGGGGGCAGATATAGTTCAGTAATACCTTTTTCAAATGATGTGTTTGTTTGACAGCATAGAACCAGGTTTTTCCTTGTCATGCGTGGGTGCATTTCGTTTTCAGGATGTGGTAGTCTCGTTGAGTCTGGGTCATATGGGAGGTTGCTGCGGCTTCGAATCGTCTACTCGAGCTGGGCAGATCAGGCAGTCCCCAGGTTCGGTTTGGTGGTCGATGATTGATGGCAGCAAGTTGGTTCCAGTCCAGGATGTGCAGGTGAGTCAATTCGATGTGGAGGTTCAAAGGTCGCTGTTCACAAGCCACCAGGGTCGGGTCTATCGACTTAACCGGAGTGGCAATGAAGAAGCGGGTTGTCTCCAAGCAATGCAATGCAGCAATACTTCTATTGTTCGAGCTGAGGTAACAACGCTCTTGCGGCTGGTGTGGTGTAGGAGAAAATCAATTCAAACTGCGTGTTTGCAGAACTAACAGCAAAGGCAACGTAGAACATCCTCATCCACAATGGTCCCTGGGGATTGTTAGCGAACTGAGCTCGCCTCTGACTTGAACACCTGCCTTCTCCCAACTGTATGACTTTTGAAAGGACTGCTCTCTAAGCAGAGTCCAACAAATTCCATACCACTCCCAAATACCTGTCTGTGATTGCAGCATGACCACACTGGGAGCTTCTGAAGAGCAAGCAATTGAATACATGGAGAGACCTCTTCTCCCTCAAATGCGTGAACACATTTGTATGGTCCAATCACCTCTTCTCTGGTTTATTTCTGCATTTAGGGAGCAACTTAGAAAGTCAGGTTTTTTCTTCTATCCATGGACTGCCAATAGCGTTGTATGCATCTTGCATGAAGTATCCAAACAGGAGTGCAAGATGTATCATCAAAGTCAAACTCAAAAGGAACTACCCCATTATATTTTTTCCTAGATCAATGCAAAATCTGGGAAATATTTGCCATTTTTAGCAGAAATATCAATCCTAGAATAACATTTTGCAGGTGTGGAAGCAAAGTGTTGTCCCGATTCCAGGTAGTTGGTTTAATCTGGATCCAAATTGAATTTTAGCACCATCCATCTGTACAAATTCTGCTTCACATGTTATGTATGGCCTCTGCTTTCAATTTTAGGGTTCTGTAAATTGTCAATGGCTTTCATGATCCCAATGGACAATTAAGAATGGACAATTAAGGGCTTTTACTCTTACCATATACAATTCCTTTTATGAACTATGCTGGTTTCTGCATAGGGCTGTTGCACTCAAAAAAGTCACTCGGAACAAAACCATTGTTGGGTATTCACAAGAAATCTGAATGGATGTAGTTCTAATCAAATAACATACATTTCATAGATTTGGACTAGTATTGTCCCTTATCATACTTGGTTAAATCACACTTAAACCGGTTGCTCTTTCTATGTATTTAAATCTTTCTGGTGCCTTTGAAGACTGTCCAGGACAACCTTTCATAACCAATATTTTAGAACTGGAGTTTGAGATGGTTAGTCTTACTTCCTTTGTATTGTAATTTTGTCTTGGACAGCAAATTAAGGTTAACAATAACATTTGACTGTATAGCACTAATTGAGCAGCTTTCCAGAAGTGACTTTCCACTTAAGGAAAAGTTCAGAGGTGAAAAGCAAGTAACTTATTATGAACTCAAAAGCAAGTGTGTGTGTGTCACACAACACCTTTGTTTCTGCCTGGGGAAATCCTACATTCAAAGTAAATCTTAGTTTGCAGTGCTACCATCTCTTGGTAAATCTTGAGTTGACTAGCAATTTGGGTCCATAAACTCAACTGTCCCAAGCCAGTCCCTTATTCTCTAGTACTCGCTTGTAAACTAACTGCCTTGATCTGAGCTCATTCTACCTTGGTTGAGGGTTAGACAGTACAAACTTGGTATTTTACTTTGTCAGTCTGCTTATTGTTTTTCTTTTACAGCTTTTATAGTTTTAAGGTTAGTCAAGATTTTTGAGACACTTATTCCAGCTTGCGATTTTTAAAGTGAAATCTCCTATTTAGGTTTTCACTCATATTATAGCCAAAAACTATTACTATGGAAGGTAAAGTGGCAAATGTTTATTAATACACAGCATACTTAGTAATGTCATTAGGCCCTGCTTTTTGTAGGTCTCTGGCATTGTAATTTTCTGAAAGGTGAACATGCTGTGTGCCTTAGTTGCACTTGGTTGCCTCTGTCAACTTGGGTCTCAGATGCCCCAGTGTTAATAGACTGATTATTTCTGTTGGCTCTATTTTAAAAAAAAATGTTGTACATGCTTTGTGAGAAGTACTATATTGATTGTGCTCATTTGTACTTGTGTGACAATTGTTATCCTTAAAACATAGGTTGAGGTTTATTGGGTAATGTGTAGCTGCCCTTGACATGACGGGTAACATTTATTAGCTCTGCCAATGCTTTTACGTGCATACAGTATGTTAGCATTGGTCGCTACCTCTTGCAAAGAGACAATTCATTATTAAATACAGCAAAAATCCCACATTTCGCTTTCCTAAGGTTTCTTGTTCATCAGCTCAGTACATCTCAAGTCTAAATGCCCCTTTTCCCCCACATGTTTGTTCGCTTCATTGACACAGAAGTACTAAGCCCTTGTGTGCCCTTTATGATTTATATTAAAATATAGATTACAGGGCTTTGTCTCATGATCTCATAAAATTGCTTCCACAACATGGTATTGCCCTGTGCTGGTAAATAAAACGGGCTTCAAATTCACCTGTCATTTTGATGATGCACGTGTAAAGAATTGAGAGGACCAATAAAAAGCAAATCAGCAGCTGGGTGGTGTGCTGCATCCAATCAGGCTGCTTGCAACCCAAGCAATAACTGGTGGTATTGTGGTAGAGTTCAGCACCACTTCAGGATTCCCATCTTATTATGTTTTACCTTAATACTCTAGCAGGCATCCAGCAACATTTGATTCCCCTGGGCGGCTACAAGCCTTTGCAGTCTCACTGGCCTGGCTGCTGCTTCATCAGGACGTTCTCCCTTTCATTTTCCAACACAGCTATCTTTCCTTGGGTTTCTCACAGTGGGGGAAAAAGACGTATTTGTACTTGGAGCATGTTGCATTTTGGCACAAATACACTACCTATAATGAAAAACAGCCACACCTTGCGCTTATAGCCTTGAAACGTTCTATATTGGGCTACACCAGGTGTTAATGTCCCGGAGAAAGAGCTAAATCTCTTCTGAGTCTTGGTCTCCTTGCTTCACTCTGGATTTAAATGAGGTATCTGGGTCTTTAATGTCTAGTATAAACTGTCATGACAGGCTTTTAGGCTATGGTCATGCATGTTAATCTGAGTCAAATTGTTTTGGAGTAAACTGAAACCTCGACATGTGAACATTTAAAGCAACAATTAAAATGGCCAAGATGATGTGTTGCTAACTTGAATAAAAAAAGGTGTTGGTGTATATGTGTTCCCAATGATGTGGACTTCATGAAATGTATGTATTTGAAGGTTTTGTACATAACCACTATGTCTTATGGCAAATGTGCGACCCATCGGGCACAATACATCAACAAATTAGCATGCTGAGCATAGGTAATTAAAACATGTGTGCATTGTTTGATGCAACATCCCCTCCGTGTGTGGTCACTTTGGGGGTGAAGGTGCAGGGGTTAGGATTTGGAGGCGAGGACTGAGGAAACATTTGTCTAGTTCTTTTTGAAAGCACATAGTTTGTGCCTGATTGAGTATTAACATTTTCTGCTGTTTCCTTCCCACTCGGTACATTTCCTGTGCCCATTCATCAATAGCAGTCCTTCAGGTTTGCTATACCTGTTCTGACTTAAGCTTGTTGAGATCAGTCTGATCTCATGTTTCTACATCTGGGTTTAGCGGTGCACCACACGTTCCAATTACCAGCGTTTTTGCCGTACTAGACTTTCAGCAAGCCGCTAACAACTTGAAGCGAGTCCTTTGATCCATCCGGAACAAGCGTGGGGTGTAATGAATGTTGTGTTTTCTGTTTAAGTTCATTATCAAGCAGCTTCTGGCAGACTTTTTTCTTTCAATTTGAGTGTTTTAGGCCTAGGTGTAGACTTAGACTTGATTTTATTAGCCCTCTCAGTCACTGTTAAAACATCTGGTTCAGTCCTCTGCCTGTGAAGTCTGTGGCATACTATGTTGGACAAGCTTGTTTTTGATGACATTATCTTGGTGGATAAATAATACTGTTGCATATAAACCCTAAATTTAGTTACAGGTACTGAATTCCAGGTAAGTTGACAATTGTGTGTAAACTGGGCTTAAAAAAAAATGCCAATAAACGCATTTTTGCTTTTGAACTATTCAAACACAAGTGAACTTTCTCCTCATCCTTTATTCAGTGGGGTGAAGGCACAGCTTGATGTGGGTCTTGTTCTAAGATCGGTCTCTTTGGTAAAGGTGGATCTAGGGTACCGTGTGTGCACCTTTTGAAATGATCTTGCATTACCTGTGCCACAAGACAACTTTATATTTTGAACTTTAGGGGTGAGGTGGAATATCCCAGAAGTATGCCAATACAGTACTTTACATAGTGGTGTGGCCTCATCCTGATGCTTTGGTGTTTTGGTTACATTTGGGGTGGTGGGGTTGTCTCCAGATAAGCTACACCTGAGGCCCTCCATCCCTGCATCTGAACTTCTATGACATGTTGCATTGTGTGCTGCATAAAGGTCACAGAGTAATGGAGTGCCGTTTCATCAGTGTTTTGCTATAACATCAGTTCTTTCATATGTCTGCAAATCTACAGTTTCCTTATCAGAATCTGAGCAATGTATTCATTTTGGTCATCTTTGTGGATGGGTTGATATGCACGGGTGGTTGGGTGTGCGTTTAGTTGGCATCTGTGCACAATTTGTGTGTAGTTAAGTATGTTAATTCATCGGTTATTACTGAGGGCTATTTAGGCACTGCTTTAAAACGCGTTATTGCTTAGTTTTCCTCTGAACATCTGTGGCTACCAGTGGCTACTTTTTACTCCCCTGGCCAATTGGTGCCATACAAACATCTTTGTGATAAAAACTGTGTGTTTGAGAACGTTTTTGAAGAGGCATTGTAACCCATCTAGTCTTGAAGACATTAAAAGCATAACGTGTCAGCTAAAATAGTCCAGAGGTTCTAGTTGGCGTCTCAGGTGGTGCTTAGGTGTTCTGGCTACTCGTTCCATATAGATCGCTCCTGCTTACTGGGGGGGATGCCAATACGCAGCAGATGTTTTTAATTCTGGCCCATCCATTCTATACTGTCTAATGATTGTGGGGGCTGCTAGCTGCAGCAGGGATGCATTCAGCATTTTAATTCTATCGGTTTATACTTTTTTTTTTTTTTTTTTTTTTTTTTTTTTTTGAAAAATCTTTATTGGTTTTTCAAGACATATAACAAACAGCGCTTCGGCTTGGCGGTGTAATATATGTAATAACAAAAGAAGAGGAAAAAACAACAACAACCTTAACAATCCCTCCCCACCCATCCCACCCCCCTCCCCTCGAGACCGCAGGTTAGGCCTCAGTTTTCAATAGGCTCGTGTGCCGAGCAGGGACCGCCAGGACTGTTTGGTGTGCTGTCCGTTGTTGCTGAGCGGAGTAGCGGTTCTGTTAGCTCTACCCAGCGGAGAAGATCTGCACTGGAGTCAAGTTTTTGTACCTGGATGGCCATTTCCCAAGCCGCCGTCTCCGCGGCGGCCCATCTCTTGAGGTCGTACCACCAAAGGGCCTCACTAGGTCCCCTTGTGCTCTTCCAACCCATGGCTATGCGCCTTTTTGCTGTTATGTAAATCAAGTCCAGAAGTCTATTTAGGGGCTTGTTCTTAGTGCTTCGCCTGTATGTCCCCAGTATGCAAGCTGCAGGTTCGTGAATTTCAACTTCAATCCCGGCCAGCGCCACCCTATCTCGCACCTGGGTCCAAAACCTCAGGACCGCGGGGCAGCTCCAGAACATATGAGTCATTCCTGCTTGTGGCGCATGGCATTTGGGGCATGTTTGTGGCGTGGCCCCCTTGAACTTAGATATGGCATCAGGCGTAAGGTAGGCTCGGTTCGTGATGTATAGCTGTATTAATTGGAGGCGAGCGTTCCTGGAGGTCTTTTTATGGTAGTGGGTGATCTTTTCCCATGTGTTGTCCTCGAACACGAGGCCCATTTCGCTCTCCCATCTCTTTTTGCATTTTAGTTCATTCGTTGTCGTTGCCTGTAATAGGGCCTCGTATATTCTGGAGGTTTCGTGGCCTCCTTCGGCAGTGTCCAGCAATGTTTCGATGGTTTCGTTCTCAGTAAATTGATTGTCTGCCTCAGGCCATCTCTTCCTTAAGGCCCGAGTTACTGCCCCGTGGAGCAAGAACTGCCCGGTGGGCAGGCCCGTCAGCTCGCAGAGGTCGGGGAATGAAGAAAGTTCGTGTTCGTGCACGAGGTCGCCCAGTGTCGCCACCCCGTAAGGCTCCCATACTGATCGAGCCTCGGTGTGCCCCCAAGAGGGTGTCGCCATTACTGCAGCGATGGGGATCTGTGGGGAGTAAGGGTCTCGCAGCCCCACAGCCTTACAGGCCCTCTTCCAGAGCTGAGTTCCCAACTTGGCCAGGTATGGGTGACGCTGCGGGGCCCCTTTCTCGACCCACAACAAGTCTCGAAGTAGCAGTAGTGGCAGAGCCGGCTGGAGAAGTCTGGTGTCAGTGGTGGTTTCATCCGCCATCCAGTGCATTACGTGTTTCAATTGGCTGGCCAGGAAATATAGTTCGAAATTAGGGACCTTCAGTCCGCCCCTCTCGTAGGGTCTCTGGAGGATGTCAAGCCCCACCCTGTGCCTTCCTCCCTGCCACAGGAATTCTCTGCAGAGTTTGTTCAAGTCTCTGAAAAAGGCTGAGGGGATGTTGTAGGGGACATTGGTGAAGCAATGTAGCAGGCGTGGGAGCGCTACCATTTTGAGGAGGCCTGCCCTTCCTGCCACGGAGAGAGGAAGTTTTCCCCAGAAAGCCATGGAGTTGGTGAGTGCATCCTTTGTTCTGACTGTGTTGAGGATGTGTTCAGTGTTCGGGCTACGGTGTATGGCAATGCCCAAGTATTTGAAGGACGTTACCTGCCACTGTAGAGCCAGTGGGGGCAGGGATCCGCCCTCATTGCTGTATAGCGCTGCGAGGGGGTAGAGACACGACTTGTCTTTGTTTATCTGGATGCCTGTGTGTTTTTGGAAGCAGTCAAGTGTCTCCAAGATGTAGGGCAGGAGGTGCTCAGGGTCGTTAAGGTAGAGGAGAGTGTCGTCCGCGTACATGGAGATGAGGTGTGTCACTCCATCTAGTATAATGCCTCCTCCACCGTATTCCTGCCGGATGTACGCGGCCACAGGCTCTGCAGCAATGATGTAGAGCATGGGGGATAAGGGACATCCCTGTCGTGTGCCTCTGTGGAGGGGCCATTTGTCGGAGTACGTCTTGTTGGTACGCACTCTGGCCTCGGGGTGTGTGTAAAGCAACTGGGTCCATTTGAGGAAGGCGGGTCCAATGCCCATCTTAGCCATGGTGGCGTATAACCATTCCCACTTAACCGAATCAAAGGCCTTGGTGGCGTCTAGAGATGCCACCGCGTATTTCTGGGTGTCTTGCTCGGTGCGGTATATGATGTGGTGCAACCTGCGTAAATTTTCAGTGATAGAGCGCCCGGGTACATAGCCAGTTTGGTCGTGGTGAATCAGCAGGGGGATCACCTTGCGTAGTCTATTAGCGAGGAGTGCCGACAGTATTTTGCAGTCGACATTTAGCATAGAGAGAGGTCTATATGAACCGCAATCCGTGCCGTCTTTGCCGGGCTTCAGCAAGGGGATGATTATTGCTTCCCTCATGGAGTCAGGGAGTATGCCGCAGTCAAAGGCCTCATTGTACACTTGTGCCAGCAGAGGGGCCAGGGTCTCCTCATATGTCTTATAGAATTCCCCCGGGAGACCATCCATACCTGGGGCTTTCCCAGAGGGTAAAGATCTAATGGTTGCCTTGACCTCGTCTGGGGTGATTGGGTCTTCTAGGGCTACGGCCAACTGTGGGTCTAGTTTGGGTAACTCTATGCAATCTAGGGCGTCCTCGATCCCGGTATCTAGCGAGGGCGGGGTTTTGGAGTACAGGTCCTGGTAGTATTCTGCGAAGACCATGTTAATTTCAGCCTGGGTGTGCACCGGAGTGCCATCTGGTCTGAGGATGTGGCAGATGGGGGTCCTAGGGGTTTCCCTTTTGTACAGCCAGGCCAGGAGTTTGCCGGGCTTGTCTCCTAGGGCGTGTGTCCTTTCAGTGTGTTTGGCGTAGCTTAATTTCCCCAGGGACTCCCAGTGCGACAGACAGGCCTGTCTCTGTATTATTATTTCCCGTACCTGCTCGGGAGTCGGATTTGTCTTGTTCTCCAGCTCCCCCAGCCTACTTTCTGCTTTAGCCAGGGCATTCGTAATGACCTTTTGAGTCCCCCCTACTGCTGCCAGCATGTCCCCTCTCATAACCACCTTATATGCCTCCCAAGCGGTGCTAATGCATTCTACGCTGCCTAGATTGTGTAGCCAGTATTCGTCTGTGCTGTCTTGTACGTGGTCCCTGAAGGCCGCGTCAAGCAATGCTTCTGCTCGCAGTCTCCATGTAGGGATCGGGGGTCTAGTCTATCGGTTTATACTTATGTTAATGTTTTAATGCCTGCTGCCAGCTAAACTTGTTTCATTTCACTAGATGCTTATTGGTTTGTGCAAGATTCATAATATTGTGAACAAGGGCCTCAAAGGAGGTTAATGTAAATTGGTTTGTGGGTGGGTGTAAGAATGGGTAGAGTGGCATTCCCGGGTGATTGTAAACTGTCAGTTTTTAGTATTGGTGTAAAGCAAGCCACTCTGTCCTCAGTCTTTGTGACGCTTGTCTCCCAATGTCAGAGAGACTGTCTATTTGTTCTTGGTAGTAACTCTGATTGGTTGTAGATTTTAGGATCCGATTGAAGCAGTAGACCGAACTGGCACATATCTACCCCAGGCTATTATGATGTGGAACCTATATGGCCTTCCTCAGATTTAGGTCTGACGTTTCTGCATTTGAATGTTCCCCTATATTTGGTTTGGTTAATACATAGGTAAATTATTTAGAAACATTACTTTAGGATTTCATTTGCATTTTCTTAAGTAAACTATTAGCCACAATTAGGTTAACTTTAGTCAAAAGTTTTTGGAAGTTCTCTTGACTTATTCCTTTGTGCGACTAATCTTCTCTTCATGATATCTTGATTAACCGTTCCTTGGGTGGTTTCGTTCATGGCTCTAACTGAAATATGAATGGATGTGTTCATTTTTGGTGGGTGAAGGTTTGAATGCTTTTGGGTAGTATTTCTGATCAGGGGGATACTTTCCACATTTGAGGATGGGCTTCATGACCTGAATACTAGGTTGAATGTATTAAATCTGCGTGAATACATCCACACTCTGCTGTGCAAAGAGTAGGTGTAGGTTACTTAGAACCTTGCCAATTTGTTATTTGAGTTGTCGGCTGAAACGCTGAAGTCCCCCAGGAGTGCGATTTTGTGGGCATAGACTAAACTTGCGTTCGTGGTTCAATGATATTCGGTATGACGTCCTTTCATCGCGGTATGTTTTTTGCAGTTTTTTTTACTGTGAATTTGTTAATGGAAAAAAACTCATATAATTTTTTTTAGGTGTGGGTGTTCCTGATTATATAAAATATAAGTGGATGGGGGTGTGGGGGACCCCCCCCCAAAATAGAAATTTCCGTTGAAAAATCTGCAGTAAAAAAACCACATGAAAAAATATCCCATGATGAAATGACATAGAACCTGATATGCGTATCTTTAGCTAGGGATTGGAGCTTTAACTACTGTCTGGTGATTGGTCTCAATTAAGCAGCAGCGCTAGTATGGAATGATTCATGCAAGGTGGAATGTCGGAAGTGCATGAACAGTGGTTGCCGTTTTCCCCAAATAAGCACTACAGTGCACATTGAAAATCGGCATTTTGTGAGAGAATATTATATATTTGCATCTTCTTTGCTGAAAATATTTAAATGAAATAAGTCACCAAGTTATTAGAGAGAACCTATTTTCTCTGTTAAAATAAGTTGAAGGTGGGGGATACCGTGCCAGACCACAAGAATTAAAAATCTTGTTTCAAAGATTTTTGTAAATTCTTATTGAAGTGCAGGTTGCATCAGTGTTCAATGAATACATCAATTTAAGAAGAATGTTCATGCCAATTGCCAATTTTGGTGATAGGAAAACTGCACGCTTATTTGGCTTCTATTTGTAACTAGAACTTGCTTTACACAGACTACCTGGTGCTGCTCTTTCAACTCCCAAGTCAGCTGGCATCCTTTTTGAGATTCCCTTAAACATTATTGGTACTCATTTCTAATTGTTTTTTTTTTTAACTATGCAACATTTTGCACTACGTTTGAATCATATTGTATGGCATTGATATTTGCAATACCTTAGTCGATCATAGGTACAAAACTGAAAAGATACCTTTTTCATTAGCTTTGTTTTCACTGTGCATAAGAACTGTATCACAAAGATTTTCCTTGGTTTTCATGTTGACATTCGTTTTGCTGCCCGTTCGCTCATTATTCTCCAGAAGTAGCTCCTGCTCACTGGATAAAGTCCTATCCCGAGCAGACCCTTTTAACTCCTACTTTTTCTTTTTGTGCTCGAATCTGTGTTAATATTAGGGGAGTAAAATAAAGAATATGTTCTACTTCTGTGAAACCCAGGGCTGCATAGCCATTACTTTGGCACTCTGATCTGACCAGAAGTTGAATTTGTGTGATATTTTGTGTGAAAAAGCATCTAAAAAAACAAACATGGATAGTGTTGTGCTATCTATGTATTGCAAATATAATCTCAAATCTGGCATTTGTATGAGTTAAATAAAACATTAAAGTGAGGCAATATAATTCAGTTGACAAATCTAAGCTGTTTACATTCAAATAGATCAACAGCCTTGTGCAATAAACCAGTTTGTTACTATGGGCGAAATAGTCCTAGAAACTTGGAAACAGTAATCTGCTTCAACCAAGTATTTCTTTTATGGAGAAAAGGTGACTTCAAAAGTGCACTTGTGGAAATGAAATATTGTATTTATATTTTTGTAATGTGTGCACATGCATAATTGCCACTTCCTGTTGGCTCTAAAGTTCTACCTATCGAGCCCTATTTCATTGATGTGGACCCTGAGGGCTTGAGTCGGAGCATTTTCCAATGGGATTTTGCCATTTTAAAACGCTTCTGTGAATCGGGCCCAGTCTTTTTTTATATTGGAGCGGGATAAAGTTTGCACATTGTACTTTTCTGAGCATAATTGTGATCATGCTAGTCGGTAGAAAGAAGTTATGTTTACACAAACAAAAATGACAATTTTAAGTTATTTCTTCCATAAAATATGAACGTGTTCAAGATGTACATTTGCTGAACAAAGACATTTCTTTATTATATTATACTGTATATCTGTTTGTGTTGCTCTTTGCAATAGAACATGTTAACCCCTGTTAACTTTGGTGTTTTTAACCATTTCCACTAAACATTTTTCCCCCCTCCTGGTTTGGGGATTTTAAATGTTAACCTATGATCCAGAAAAAATGCTATACTATCAATGTTTCCAATTGCTATACAATGTTGTAGATTGGGAAATAGTCATGATTTAAATTTGGCATGTCAAACCTGAGTGACAAATATTTTGGATGTTGCTTATATCCGGGTTATCGTATATCGTAATTGCTGGTAGTATTTATATTAGAAGAGATATTCTGAATGATCACTGAATTGCAAACCACTGCATTTCTTAATCCATACTTTGGGCACCCATGTTGAGTGGTGTGCAAATGGATTAATAGATTTTTAGTGAAGTCATTTGTAGTTTTCAAAACAGGTCCTGCAATGTAGGTGGCACTTTCTATTCATCAATTGCATTGTACAAACATGTGTTTGAATAAAGAATACCAGTCTGCTGGTATTCATGTGGTCTTATTGGGAGGAACAAATCAACGTTGATAAGGAAAAAGCCTTTAAATCATTTTGTATACTCATTCGACACTTTAAAGGAATCAAATTCCTTGTATTTTTATATTATTGTATAATTTAAATAATGTTGGAACAGAACAATTTGTTTATAGGGGAAATGTTTTAAATATGGGCCATTGATCACGCAGTTTGACTGGAAAAATGTTGAATAGTGCAACTGTTTTAAATTGGTAAACTCAAATGGTTTACTTTTATGGCAATACCATGTGCTTTTCATCCATTTAGCTGCTGCTTAATTATGATTGAAAAACGTGATTGTTGCTATACTTATTGTTAGATGGTGTTCAATGTTTCAATTAAATTTAATGACTTGGCTCCTTTTTGTGTTTTATCTTGTAATTGGAAAAGTCATGATATTTTGGGTCTATTTATAGAATGTCGACCACATTTTAAAAAAAACATTGCAACAAGGATACATGTAGCAACATACGATCACCATTCAAGAGTGTTCAGCCCTAAAAGGGTTGGGACCTATGTTTTTTGCTACTCGAAAATCCGCTCGCATAAAGTGAGGCCAGGGCGCATCTGTAGGCTCCTGCGCACCTGGCCACGCCCCAGTAGAACCCACCCTTCACCTTAGCCCACCTTTTCCCCAAACAGCACAGAGATGACTTCTGCTGTATGGATGAGCTCTGCATGCTCTCCACTTCCCCATTACCCCTGTGCAACCCGACCTTTTGGCATCAAGGTTCAGCTTCTGTAGGGATCCCTCAGTGTATGCTTTGTACATCCTACAATAAGCAGCTCTTCCCATCAGACCTGCATAGGCTCTGCCTAAAGAGTCTAGTTCACACTTGAGAACTGTGCGCTTCCCTTGTCACATATATTGGGGTGCCGTTCCAAATGGAGTTTATGCACAGACACCTGTTGGAGTCCATAAGAGCTTTCATTAAGGCAAAGAAAATGAAGTCAAAACCTTGGCCTCCTTTTTTTTTTTGTCTTTTTTTTTTTTTTTTTTGTCTTCAGTAATGAGCTCTGGTTATGCCTCACTGGCACCCTGGGGCACACATCGCACAGGAAGGTGACTAACCTTAGCTATAACTATAGTAACCCAGAGAACCCACTGTGGGCCCAAATACTAGTGTGCAGTGAGGGCCGGCTGTATCTGAACGTTTGATATTTGAGATTACTGCTTATTTCCCTAAAATCCCTTTTCAGTACTGAGGTTTGCCTTGTGGTTCCCCGAAGCAAGACCAGGATTACCAGGGTTGTCCTCAGAGAGTGGACATAGTTTTTGAATAAGGCTTCCAAACTGCTGAACATAATTTCTCCATGCACTCTCTTGGTTCAACACATCAGGTTAGGCACCAGAATGGTGGTCAAGTATGGTTACTCACAGGAAACGTGGCCAATATAATGAGCATGCAGACACTGAATTACTCGATGCTGTGGTAACTGTAAGAGAGGCGTGGTTTCACAAGTATGACACTGACACAAGAGGTACAAGTTTCAAAGCCTTTAATCAATTTTCAGGGTTTGGAAAAACTCCTGCTTTTCACTATAGCTATGGTGGGAGTAGTCTCTACCATCAAATAATAAAGAAAACACAGCCCTAGTCAGTCTTTGTCGAATGAAAAATGGCTATATACTAACAAAACCTAATACCTGCCCGATCTCTCATACAAAAAGTGTGCAATGGGGAATATGTATGCAAACGAAAATCAGTGTTAAAACATAAATGATCAAAGTGGCTGAGTCAGCTCTCCTCCCCATGTTGGATAGCACGCAGTAAGGTGGCCCTCGTAGACAGGACGACCAAATCTGGCTCAGGTTCCCAAAAGAAAGGCAGTTCAAAACATGGATTGAGGTCCGCCTGGCCTTCCTTGATAAAGCCAGCGTTCCAAAGGTTCTTTCACAGTTCAACAAACAGTTCACGTAGCTCTCCCTCAGCTGGACTCGGACCTCTCAATCACAGCACTTGCAGGGGTTCCCTTCCCCAAGAATTCACATTCTTTAGGGGTTCACTTCCCCTAACTTATCACACTTCCTCAATCGGGTTCAGACCTTTCAATGATGTTGAAGACTTTCAAATGTGCAAGGCTTTTATTATAGACCTCTGCAGGCCCACTTCGACTTTCTCTTCAGCTCACGCTTTTATTTGCCCCAGTGTCTCTTGGTCTTGGTAGTTCAATAGCATAAGCACAAAAGTTCAAAGAAATCTTTCTCTTCAAACATTCACCTTTTCACTTCCCTTTTTGGCCGGGGTTAATATTGACCATTACGCATTTCAGAGTTGGTTCACTTTGCTGCTTTATAACAAGATTTCACATTTTGCACAGACTTTCGTGTGGGCTGCTTCCTTTCACTGGACCACTCTGCTACTCTGTTTACCTGGCTTCAGTTAGCCATTTAAAATGTCATCACTGGTTATCTTTCTTATACGTCTCATCAGTTTGTGCGCAACCTTCACTTGAGATATACTGTTGCGGCTTCAATCTTTCCTTGACACAAACCGGCTTATCATGTCTTTCACTAACTCACTGGTTGTATGTGTTCCTTTTTGTCTCTGTGGCTTTGATTCACAAGGTTAATACCACATGCTTGGCCTCGCCTCCCCAACTCTGTTGTCCACCCGGGAGGGTTGCTGGCATCTTTGAAACACAATACAGGTTTCTTCTTGTCTGCGATTTGGCTTTCTACGCGTCTCCTTCAGTTTCCCAGAAGCAACAACCTTCTGCAGGGATCTTCAGGGTTTCCCTACCCTTTGTTCTAGTCCCTCGATCGGTCATCCTGCTCCAGTAGGTTTGCCTTCGCCACAAAGTTCTGCTCCTTCCCGTGTTCCACCTTGCTCGGAGTGTGTCTCCATGTACTACCTTTTATCCATGTGGTGAGAGCTAATGGGTATCGGATGTATATGACTAAAATCAAGTGCCTGACTTTGCCTGCCTCGGCCCAGTGTTTGTGCTGAAAGGGGTGTGGGTTAGGGACATTGGAGAATACTATAAAATAGGATCGGGCATGGATACGAGAAAGGTGGGGTTTACGTGTCTCGCCATCAGTGGGCTCACCCCCACTCCCCGAAGATAGGTGAACCTCCCACAATAGTCCACCCCCAGGGTCTGGATCCAAAGGTGATGGCCATGCCCTGCCATCTGAGAGAGATCCCTGGGGACTAGTATGTGAGAAACCCTTTGGATTCTCACAGAACCCTCTCTGCTTTTCTCTTCACAAGCAAATTCTCTCAAGGGTCCTTCTGCGCAGTCATTATTCAACCTTTGCCAACTGACTCTCAAGTCTAAATATGTGAATATATACTGTGGTATTTGGCCTATATGTGTACTGGCTATGTCTTTTTCCTTTTTTAGGTCCCAGGTTTCTGTATCCCATTACCTGTCTTCAGCACAGTACTGCTCCTTCCAAGTGACCCACGATCTTTTGTAAAAGCACCTATCCCAGGGCTGGCTCTGTCTCCTGAATTCTTTCCTATGCATGTAATTTCTGGAAATGACACCAACCTCAATAAATCCAAATACAAACTGGGTATTTCTGGTCTTGTGACTCCCAGCATCCGGTTACCTCCTCCCAGGCATCCAGGGTACCCCAAGAGCAGAGTGAGACACACTTTCCAAACCTGTTTTAAATCTTTCAAGATTTGCCCATGGCGGTGCCACATGACTCGGGTTAAGCATTTCACTCTTCTCTGTTATGTTTTTAACACATTCCCGCAGAAGATGTGATGGCATAGAGGCCACAACCCAAAGGTATCTAAGTGTGTTCTGAAAAACCACAGGCAGCAAGAACATTACAAGGTTGCTAAATGAGATGTCCTTTATGTTCTTTCTCGGCTCATGGAACCAGGGAATCGTATAGCAAAGGACTACATTTTGATGTGCCTGGGGCTAATTGGGTTTACGGCCATTGAGGATTACCTAAGGATTTGATTATGTTTATGCTCCACCCTCACATCGCCTAAGATTTTCCATCTCTGCCTGTTGGCCAGGCTCCATGTTCGGTGGCCTGACTAGTCATAGAGTTAGTCTGGTGGCTGAGCCTCCCATTTCACCATCCAGTCCTCAGAAGCCCCCCTGGCCTGACTTGATGGGTCCTGACTCAGGCTTTATTCTCCTTCTCCCCCCACTCTGCTTGATCCCTTAGAATCATTGAGAAACTGAAGTCTATTAGAGATATCTTGACAGTATTTTGTTGCTAAGCTTTTCGGGTACCTTGTCATGTCGTAGTGAGCCCCAAATATGGAGCATTGCTTGATAATTGTTCTTATACCGGGGTCACTAATGGTATGCCAATACTGGACTTGGAACACTCTATATCATAATTTCATGTCCCTTCAGTATTTTATTTACAAAACCACGTTATGCCCTTTTGGCGGTATCTCAGAATACATTTACAATGTAAACAAAATACGGTCATTCATACAGAGTCCCTGAGGCGAACCCAATTCACAGTAGCCAACTTTGCTTTGTATTTTACCACAAACCGCAATATGAAGTTACTCCCTGTGGTAACTTGCAGCTACCACTTGTTCATCGTTATCTGTGTTACGACAAAAGACCACATACACATAATAAGTACTTTGAGGCTAATTCAACTTTCTCTTGGGTTCTTTCTCAGAAAATAGAAATATGCAAAATACAAAAACCAAGCATGCAATGCACAATGTGTACATGACATTTCAAATATGTGATTTAAAGGTAACAAACATTCAAAGCACAACTCATTTGCAGTTATCTTAATTGAAGATGTTCTTCTATGAAATAACTGAGCATTTTTCGCAATGGGTTTCAAAACACACTATTTGCGATAAATGCCCAGAGTTCTGCTAAATTTGACCTTGAACTTCGCAAGCAATCTTGGCAGAGTATAAACTTCTGTTGCATCTCAACTTTGTCGCATTAATGGAGAAGGATATGAAAATAGCTAACCATGATTAAAAATGCAGGCAGATCTTTCTATGCTTTAACTGTTAAAATGCACTCATTTAGAGCCCTCGAATTACACACACATCTGTTAATCTATGACAACATTTGCCACTTCACACTGCTCAATTTAACTGGTAACTCACCCAAGAAATAATGCTGTGTGTGTGCCCCCCGGACTGCAAACATCAGTCTAGCTGCCCGAAAGGAGAATTCTTTATCTGGTTCATTCCCCTCTGAGCTTGAATAGATTCAGTGAAGCCTTCTGTCCGCCTGCCTGCAACTGCCACACGCTTCCCCCAGTGACGGTGAGTGCTCGAAATCACCAGCCTGCCTTTTGGAACGATTCACCAACCCAAGAGCCAGCCTCCTGCAACTCTTTTTAAACCCTCTGCCTGAGACTCCCCATGGATATAAATTTTACTTGCATAAAGTGTAAAAGTGCCCGAGTTTCTCTGTGATCTCATTCTCCATCGGAACCACCTCCCTTTCAATCAACCACCCTCCAGAAGTTTCCATAGCACGTGATTAGCCCAAGCTGCTTGGAATGGCAGCAAAACGGATGCAAAGTGTTACATCTTTGTATTAATTCTGAGTCGCCATTAGAATTCGGAGTCCTCTTTCCCTACATGTCCTTTGTCAAAACCCTCCACAGTAGGATGATTGGCTAGTGGCATTCCAAGATGTACTTGTGCAGCAACGCCTACAGTGAAAAAGGGGGTTTCTGCAGCTTTCTGACCAGTCCGACAGATCAGCCATTTCCTTGAAACAGCAACAGTCTGGCAGAGCCAGCAAAGATTTTGCAGAAGCCTCACCCATCTCTGCCCAAAAACCAGAAGAATGATGCAAGATCGCTTCCTTCCAAAAAGAGCTACATAGCCTCCCATCTACAGGCCCAGTTTTTGGTTGTGGCTGCTGCTGTGCTCTGTGACAAGATCTCCTTGACCTCCGACATCCACTAACAGTTCCTGCTGACAAAGTGGACAAAATCTGAAGGCTAGCGCTAAACAAGTTGACCAAAACTGTGCTTATATTGGAAGCTACAGAGACCTCCATTGGACATTCGGAGGTATGTCTGGGTTCAGGTTACTAAATGTCAAGCTGACCTACATGACAAACTCCTCCACCTCCTTTGGGGAACATCCTGACTTGCTGCATACCTTGATGGAAGAAGAGCTTACTAAAAAGTATACCAGAAGTCATACCAGCAAATTCCAGGTATGCACTAAAAAGCCTTGGCGTTTTTCTACTTTGTAGTCCCAGTTCAGACAGGACAGGTAAGGAGGAGATTTTTTGAAGTTTTCATGTCTTTGAAGTATGAGCTGCTTACCACCAGGTCTATCGCAAAAGGAGTTTTCCTGTGCGTCCTCCATTCTGGACCCAAAGTCCAAACAGGGGGGCTACCTGCTGCTTTCCTATTCCTCTTCACTGAGGGTCTCAAACAATCTATACCAATATGCCTCACATTTTTTCAGACTCTCTCAATTGTGGGTAGAATACGTCTGCCTACCTGTTCTTCTATTCACACACTTCATTCTGAGGTTGTCTAAAATGATGCAGATCTGATATACCCTTTTTGCCGAAGAAAAGGATGTGTTGTGGATCTGAAGGACCATACAAAGGGTACAATTGTCAATGGACAAGTACGGCCCTCTAACCATTTGTAATATATAACTAACAAAACAAAACAATTCCTTCCACTGGGGAAAGACTATTTATACACAATGATTTGTATACAAAGGCATTAGTAATTCATTGCATTTATTTTCTTGTTTTTATAATCTTAGCCAACATTGTAAAAAAATGTGTACTGACAATTATTAGTTGAACAAATGTTAAAATCTAAATTATCAAACAGACAACACAACAACCAGTGACCTTATATCTCAACATTCATCTCGTACTCTTTCATTCCTATTCAACCCAAAATCATTCATAGCTATGCAAATCAGTGCAATCTCTATTGTGTGTTCTGAACACAGAACAACCAGTCTATACCAACAGACCTTAAGATGCTAAACCATTTTTGTCGTCTCATAAAGTGCCTCAATGTATATTCTAAAAATGGTATATATTAACACATTTCTTTCAATATATACATTTACTACAATGCTTCTGTATAACCCAAGTAGAGTCCAACTCCAAAATGGAGTGGGACCTCTGGTCTTGCCAACTCGAGTTTCGGCAACTAGTCGGTGAGACCATTTCCAACTAGGCACCTCATCAGAACATACAAATATAAAAATACATTCTTAAAAATGACTCCATGTTGGTGTAATAAAGTGCATTTCTTCAATGTTCAACTGTGTTCATTCTTGTACATTTCAAACTCTGACCCTTCAATCGGCCTAATGAATTACAGCAAGAAAAGAGGAGAGAGAAAAACAGAGACAAATATGTCAATCTCTGATGCAAATCAATTTCTCACACTAAGCATTGTATATTGTACACCACTAAGAAACCTTAAAAATCATAGCCATATGCCTTCCCTATTTGGTGCCCCAACCATCTGAGGGCCTCATCTAAATTTAATTAGTTGCAAATAAAGAGAACAGGAAAAAATATTTTCTTCTGTATTTGGGAAAGATTGTGTTGCTCACCAGTGCCCCACCCAATCAGGAGAACCCCAGTCCCGTGCACGTACACAAGACCACGTCCGCCCAAGAGGAGCCCAGTTAAACACTCAAATTTCTTCGCTCCAAATGTGTTTTATCCCCAAATCACCTGAATGGGAGTTCGCAAACCATATACCTCTAAAGGTGCCTTTCTGGTATTTTTCCATTTTGTATGCTACCTACTTTTAAGTTGTTCTGACCTCTAACCAAAGTGCCCAAATAGATGTAGCTTTCAAGCAATATCTTGTCAGACTGATTCACTCTAACGTGTAGGGATTGGGAAACCGTTCCACGGATTTGGACCATACAAAGCTGATCTTGTTAAACTCAACCAATTGTATCTCCCGCTGTTGTACCAGTACACTCCTTAGTCAGAGACTCTGCTGTCTATAAAAGGATATAATACAGGAGTCAAATGATGGCTACTGTGTTTGAATTAGTCCTAATGTATTCTACATGTTGATTTAATACTTCAAATTCCTTCAATCACATGTACCCATTATTGTAATTACCTCGCAGGGGTGTTTTGTCGATCTCTAGGCACGAGGCCCCATTAACAATTGAAAACGCTTCATGTGTATCTTTAGGAATCTAATGCGAGGAGTTGAAAACAATCCTCCCATCTATGTTGCTCTCTGAATCTGAATTAAGAAGAGGACAAGGAAAAAAGAGAAAAAAGAAAGTTTCTGAAAGGTGTTGGTCACAACCACTAGAGTCCTATCTCGAAAAGCTCAATTGCTAAATGTGATGTCTGTGTCCGATGTGCAACAGTCCTCAGGAACGCCAGCGGGACCAAGAAACTGCAATCCAAGGGAGCCAGCAACCCGGCTACTGGCTCCTGGGAAAGCCCTCCCCCAGATCCGACACGGCGCTCGTGCAAGGGCAGATCAGCATGTCAACCCACTCTGAATAACCTCAGTCCCAACCCGAGGAACTGCGCTGAACCGAATCAATGAACAGAGCCCGTGAGAGGCTGGTCTAAACCGGTTGCTCTCCCCGAAAAACCGCCGGTACGCAGACTGTGTCGGTAATCTCCAGAGTAGTAAAACCAGCGGGACAGCAACTGATTGACTTACCAAAATCTATCCTCATTCTCTCTTCTGGTCGCACGTGAGATCGAGGTAACGATCTCCACAGGAAAAACCTCTGACGACCGTTATTCACCATCACATTGTCCGTATTTGCCATAAGTGTTCTTAATGAGAGCTCAAGGGGAGGAGCAAAGACCAACGTTACGTACGTGTTGTAATAACGTGAATTGTTAAAGAGCCAGAGCTTGATGTACCAATGCTCTGTTGCTAAGTAGCGCAACCAGTGCAAAAGGGAACACTGAGCAAGCCAATCTTCAAAATGAAGAGTGCTGCAGGTTCTATCACATGTTGAAATAACTTGAATTATTAAAGAGCCAAGGCTTAATATGCCAATGCTTTGAGACCAATGTTATATACGTATTCTGTCCCGTATTGTAATCCTGTAAATTAATAAATCGCCAAAGCTTAATCTACCAATGTTCTATAGCTAGCTAGCACAACTGGTGCAAAATACAGCACTAAGATGAAGACTGCCGTAGGTGCGATGACAGGAATGCCTAATTTCTATACTTGATTGCTCGTGCATTGAGCCCCCGCAATATCCCCTCATACACATTGAGGATGTGTTGAACACCACCTAGAACAATAAAAAGAAACCAACTATCAGGACTTGAAGGATATTGGCTCAATTTAATGTTGTAACAGCAAGGGCCATTCGATGTCCTTGTTGAGGCCGATTTCATGTGTATTTAATCTGTGAATCCAATGTTTCTCCAATTTAGTCAGTCTGAGTTGCATGGAATATTGATTAGTCTCATGGGACAATTGGTCTATTGCTATCCAATGCAAGTCTTCCTCCATATGGTTTGCTGTAACAAAATGTTGCACCATCGGGGCTGCCATGTATTTCATCCGAATGCGTGATCTGCGCTCGCTAATACGGATGGACATTTTTCTAGTTGTCATTCCAACATATAGCAAGTTACATGGACACCAAATAACCTAAATAACGTTACTAGATAATGTATAAATTGGCCAATTAAAAGAACCATGGTTAAGCTTGGTGGTTTTGGAAGTCAAATGGCAAACACTACATTCACTGCATGGATAATGACCCACTAATTGTTCTTTTTCATGACTCTAAGCTGCTCTAAGACTGTTTTGTGAAAAATGAGTTCCAATAGGATGCAACCTAGGTTGTACCAAACAATCACGAATGTTTTCGGAGCGTTTCAAAGCAAATAACGGGAGTGCCCTGGTACATCCTGTTCTGGTGACTAAGTTCCAATGTTTCTTAATTAGTTTCTTAATCTGCACAGTCTGAGGTGAAAAAGTAGTAACACACACAAGCCGATCTGTCTGTGTTTTTTTTCCCTTGTACTCAAAAGATGTTCTCTCGGTGTCCACCATGCCCTTTTTACTGATCTTTTTACAAGTTTGCGGGGGTAACCTCTCTCAAGGAGTAGGTTCCATAGGATATCAGCATGTCGTTCAAAGTCGACCAAGTTGGTGCAGTTGCATCGAAGTCGGAGAAACTGCCCATAGGGCAAATTAACCTTCTGAGAGTGAGGATGTTGGCTTGAATACTTAAGTGCTGCGGTCAGTCTCCTTTCTATACAATGATGTATATATGTGGCCTTGCTGATGTGTAATAATCAGATCCAAAAAAGGTAACTGTGTATGATCCGAGTGTCCTGTAAAAGTCATTCAGATTGCACTCATTTAACCAAATCAGAAAGGCATCCAGATGTTCTTTTGTGCCTTTCCAAATAAAGAAAATATCAATATATCGTTTTGAATCGGAAACACAATTTCCAAAGGGATTATTGTTGAAAATAAACTGATCTTCAAAGTCGCAAGACTCTGGGCAAAAGCTGCTGCCCCCATGGTAGTGCCCTGTTTCTGGATGTAAATCCCGTTCAAAAATTGGAAAAAGTTGTTGGGCGACTGTTTAATTTCCACTTAATACCGGTCACCGCCTCATTCTGTGAAATATTTGTATAGATGGCAGTGATGTCTAGTGTTACCAACAAGTTGGAATTGCCTTCTATTCTCAGTCCCTCATAATGGTTGATTGTGGCTGTGGTGTCTTTTAGAAAGGTTGGAGAATCTTCTGCTAGCTTGTGAATAGCTTTTTCTATATATTTACCAACTGGCTGTAATATAGAACCACATAGTGAAATGATGGGCCTTCCTGGAGGATCTATACAGCTCTTATGCACTTTTGGTAGTGCATATATTGTCGGTATCTGACATTCTCTTGGAGTCGAGAAGCATGCCTCTTCCGTAGTTAGGAAACCCACCTCTATGCCTTGTGTGCATAGATCTTGTAGGGTTCTCATTAGATCATCTGTAGGGTCGGAGCAAACTTAGTGATTTGTGTTGTTGATTAGGGCATATACCATGTTTATATACCCTTGTCTGTCCGTTACCACTATTCCCCCGCCTTTATTGGCTGATTTAATACCTATATTTTTATTATCAGCTAGTGATTTTAAAGCCCGATTTTCTACCAGAGATACATTTTTTCTGTGTCGTGTAGTCCTGGATTGGTTCGTAATCTCGGGGAGAGCTTTGAGGATCATCCTTTCTAAGGTAATAATTTCTGGAGGAACCTCGTTGGTTCCTGGTGTGAAAGAAGATTTAAGTCTAAAACCAATTAAGGACTGATCAATCTTTTCATTAAAAAAGGGTCTAAGTCTGATAAAAATTGAACTAAGGAGGTTCTTTAGAACTAAGTTGTTAATGGAAATATCTGCAGTAGCTACAAAACTCACTCTTTCTTTAGGACAGATTCTTCTGCGGAGGTAAGTGGATGTTTGGATATGATATGGCATTGATATGATAGATTGAACACTGCAGCTTCACTATGGATTACCGGCGATAACCCCATTGTCTCATGTGGAATGTTTGTAATTGTCCCACTGGGGGCCCATTGCCTCTGTTTGGTGGATCTGAAGGACGCATAGTTCAGAGTCCCCTACTCAACTACACCTGAGATTCACCTCTGGTGGGCACACCATTTTCTTTGGCCTTAGCATAGCCTCTGAGTGCTCACCAAGATGATGAAATCTATGGCTGACTATGTACATCTGAAGGATGTACATCAATTCCTATTTGGTCAATTGGCTAGCTAAGGGCTTGCCAGGCAGGGCAGAAGTGTACTTGCAGTGAGACTGAACAACTCCATCTTGATTTTCAGGGCAGAGCGTAATTTTTGTTTGTCATTTGGAACACTTCAGAGGCCATTTGCAACTGCACCTTATGGATCACGGGAATCCGCTATCTCAGCCAGTAGTTCTGTTTATTAAAACATCAAACAGTACATCTGCTGCTAGGGTCAAAGTTCCAAGCTGCACTAGGTATTCCCATTTCAGATGAAAGATCCTTCCTTGGAGAGCACCACAGACTCCTTGGCTTGGCTTGGAAGCAACTTAAGATCTCAGCACCCACAACCTCTGCTCAACATGGAACAAAAAGGAGCATTACTCATCTATGATAATCCTATCCACAGCGCAGCTGTTCTTCTGAAACATTTCCACCGCAAAGGTGGCGCAGCTCCACGTTGGCTCTGTCCGATACCTCTATGTGCCATGTGCTGGACCTTGAGGCCAGTATGCATTGAGGCACAGCACACCATTACCTCTGTTCCTTTTGTATGTGCACTTTGCTTCAGGAATACGCTCATCTAGCTTTTTCTAATTTCTTTGACATCTCTCACCCCCCTCATGCCAAATCCTGCAAAAGCCTCTGGTTTCAAACCATTCCCAGATTGCAGACGGCAGATGTCTATTGAATCTGCGCCATATTTGCCTCTATTGCTGGGGCGAGGAGCACGACACCTAGGACAGCAGGCCAAGCCAGTCCATGCACCTGAAAGCCCTGTGGGACTAGGAGGCAAAGATCTTTACCTACCTCTACAAGGTGAAAGATGCACTGGTATTCTTCATCTCCTAAGAGCCGTCACTCCAGGCACTTCTCACAGAGGGCAGCTCGGATACCCTTTCTGACTCAATCACGACTCCATTGGAGCACATTTGCCTGAAAATCCTAGACATTTTCACCATGGGAATGGTGGCTTGGGCATCAGCGCTGAGTGCTACGGCCCCAGTGCCAACGGGTCCCACCTTATTCTGGCAGTGTACCACTCCCGCACGCCTACAAACTCGGGCATGGACCCTTAGAGAGATGAAGGGACAAAGTTCCCCACTGTACCAGCCTCTAGTACCCAGGCAAAGTTCTCATTCGGTCTCTGGTCTGCTGTGGCCAATGCTGCTAATCACAACCATGAGGTGGAGATGCAGGTGGGCTTGCTGTCTATGGTCAAGGACGGCGGAGAAGCCTCTACTCAGATAATCTTGACTAGACCTGGTTGATTGTACTTGCAGATCCATGGCCACAAGTACAGTGGTAAGATGTCACTCCTGGATGATGACGTCTGGATTTTCACACAATGTCCAGGCTAAGCTGTTCTACAGAACCTGTTTGGAGCTAAAGCTGATGACATCCTCCAGAGGTTCCAATCATGAAAGGTAATGGTGAAGTCCTTGAGTCTGATCGTATAACAACCCCCTGCGTCTTCTGGGGGTGGGCAGGTGGGGTTTTCGTACCTAAGCCTCCTATGTCTCACAAGGTTGAGGCCAGCCCACTCCAACACCTTGTCCCCGTGACCCATCCTCTGGAAGGAGGTCCGTCAGCTTCTCTCAAAGAGCGCAAAAGAGCTGGTGCCGCGCTCGGAAAGGCGGCAGGACTCTGGTGCCGAAGAAGGACCAGGGTTTGCGTACAATACCAGATTTGCAGCTACTGAATCTGTTCCTTTGCAGGGACAAATTCAGGATGGTTACTCTAGCCCAGATCCTACAAGCCCTCGAACTGCAGGACTGGTTGATAATGCTGGACCTTCAGGATGCCTACTTCGTGTGCCCATTCATCGAAGGCACAGTAAGTACTGGAGGCTCGTAGTCAGCCGGCATCACTACCAGTTCATTACCAGTCCTGCCATACAGTCTTTCTTCAGCTCCCAGGGTTTTCACTCTAGCAGTGGTGGCGGCTTACATCGGAAGGGAGAGTGTATTCATGTCTTCCCCTACCTGGATGACTGTCTCGTCTGAGCTTGCTCCCCATAACTAGTGTCTGGACACCTGCTCCACTCATGCACTTTATTTTACAGCTTCGGCTTAAAAACGTAAAACGTTTTAGATTTCACTGGCGCTTGGAATCTTGGTTTCACTTTTGACCCTTCTGTGTCCTTCTCCTCGCACATGCTTACTACTGCACAGGCTTGCTGCTTGCATCTCTTCAGTATACAGAAAGCCTGCCCCTTTTTAACTTTAAGTGCAACTAAACTCCTTGTCTCCAGTGTGATCCTGTCTCTGCTCGATTACTGCTCTTCTCTATTTCTTAGTCTTCCCGCCTCCTCTTGCCTCACTCATCCGTCTGTCTCATTTGCTTCCTTCCTTATTGTAGCTCTATTTCTACTGTTCTTAATTCTCTTAACTGGTTATCCTTTAAACATGGTCTTCAAAATAATTTCCTTTCTATTGTCTGTGTCTTTATGGCATGGCTCCTCCTTATCTCTCCTCTTGTTTCCTGGTACCAAGCAGCATGACTTATTGGTTCTCAATCCCTTTTTTCTAATTTCTGTCCCTAGACCTCTTGGTGCCCAATCACGTTTTTGCTCCTTTTCCTTATTGGCCTGTAAACTTTGGAACTCTTGCCCACTATCCATTTGTTCTCTTGATTAATTTCTATTACTTCACTTCCACTTGAAATCTCACTTTCTTCTATGTAAAGATGTCACTATTTTAAATGATTTGTACCTTGACTGACCTTGCCTGTTGTTTTCTAGCACTGGCGTAAAGCGGTATAAGAGCACAAATACATAAAATCTTTCTTACAGCGGCCTTAAAATTCCATCCGCCTAATTGTACCCCTTGACGCTCTCCAGAAGTTTTGCCCATAAAGAACCCAAATCCCTATTCATAATTTTTAAAGGAAGAGTAAGACCCAAAACTCCGTTCCATAGACCACATTTTATTTACATGCAGATGTTACTAAAATTTATATTTATTAATTTTATTTCACAGATTAAGACTGGGTCGACCTTGGTCAGCAGAGAAACAGTGCAATGCACTAAAAACTGAAAATAAAAGCATAAAAAGACAACATAGTACAGTAAAAAACTCAAACCTATTTCATATCTAAACATTGTCTAAAACATGGACAATACATTCTAGAACGAAGACCTATTGTAATCACAGATACTGAGTAACTTGATTTGATTTGCATTTATAAGGCGCTGAAGCCCGCAGGCATCAGGGCGCCAAAGAAACTCAACAACAAGGGCAGGATGCGAGCAGCAAAGATGAAAGAAGAGAGGCCTAAGAACCTGCAGGGAAACTTCTTCAAACAGTTTAGTCTTCAACCCCTTCCTGAATTTAAGTAAATACGTTTCAGAATGCAGTTCCTTAATCAATTGTTCCAGAAAGTGGCAGCACAGACAGTAAAAGGTCTGCCCATACCCCGGGCTCGTCCACTTCTAGGAATAGAGAGACAGACCGAATCACTTGCTCTAGTAGCTCTAGAGTGATGATGAATTTTAACACAGATAATCAGGAGATTTACCATACAAACATTTGTGGACAATAGTCATGGCTTTAAAGTGAATTCGCATTGTCACTGAAAGCCAATGCAAGTTCCTCCTGTGAGATGCGATAGGCTGGTGCCTGGAGATGCCTTTAACAACGTGGACTGCATAATTCTGCAGAACTTGAAGACTCCTGATACAGTTCTTACTGTCCCCAATCATCAAGGCGTTACAGTAGTCGATCCTCGGCATTATCAGAGCATGCACAAGAATCGTACAGTTGGCCTCTGTAGCATATGGTTTAATTCGCCTAAGCAGCCTAAGGAAATATTGAGCTTTATTACAGACATGTTCAATGTGCAGGTTTGAGTTCAAAGACGATTCAAAGATCTTACCCAAAGTCTTAACTCTATCCACAGTTTTAATAAAGTGATTTTCAATGCAAAAACCCTCAAATTGACTGTCCAGCTTGGATCTGGCCTGGGGGGAGCCAAATGGCATGAGCGCAGTATTGGTGGAATTCAAACACATACCATTGTTGGCCATCCATTACTGGATTGCTGCATAGACTTTAACACGTTTGACATCCTCCGTATATATACTGCTCAGCTCAAAGACAAGTTGGGTGTCATCTGCATAATTTGTAAAATGAACACCCAACCTGTTCAAGAGATCACAAAGAGGGCGGCAATAGGTGTTAAATAAAGAAGGGGATAAACACGCACCTTGTGGAACCCCACATTCCAAGAGTTCGTATGACAAGGGTGCATGGCCCCACACTATCTGAGAGCTGCGCCCGGTCAAGAAAGACTCTAACCAGGATGTGGCCTGGGTAGAGTAAGAGCCCTCCAAGGCTAGACCAGAAAACAATTGCTCATGGTTGCTTTGGAAGCAAAATATTGGCGTGCTATTCTAAATCTGCCACAATGCATTCCAGGCCCGATCATTCGATATGAAGTAGGTTTGACCTCACTTTTGGCAATGTATAACTGGCGCTTATGCAGTTTGTTTAGAAAATGTCTATTATCTGCTCTTGATAAATCAACTTTAGCCACAGTTGCCAGCTATCTGATGTCTTCCTCGCATCTGTTTCCGGAAACATGGTCTAAAAACATTCTTTCCATACTATTAAACGCAGATATCTCCATTGAAACTCTTGTCACCGATCCTGATAGAGCTAAGAAAAAACTCTACATGATGGATTGGATTGACACTAGAGATCTGTGTTTGAAGTATAAAGACTTTGATCCAGCTGTTTTCTCAGCAAAGTGTTATAGAGACATGGCCTTCTATTTATGCAAATCTCCTTCTCCTGCTGTTAGGAATGCTTTGTTACGCATGCGTTTTAATTTATGGCCTACCTGTGAAATTCAAGCCTGTAGAAAAGAAATCCCGCGGGAATCATCAGGATGTCGTTTTTGCAACAACGCAACAACTATTGAAACTTTGGAGCATGTTATTGTGGACTGCCCTGAACTTATGAACCTAAGACAAAGTCACTTTAGTAAACATTTGCCTTATTTTAGCCAGATGAGACATGAGCATAGATGGCTTGCTATTTCCACTACCACCTGCATGAGTATAAGGCTGGCTACAATTCATTTTCTGCGAGCCTTAAATCTACTAAAATAGCCCGATTTTTAACAATAGCTGCTATATGGAACAATGATTTTCATACCTGTTCATTGCGTATCAATCGTTTAAGAATGCCAAACCCAAATGTAATTATTAGCCTTGGAAGTGATGGTGTGACATTTGGGATGATTTGTGGGGTTTTATGATTGTATGCTTTATAATTCACTGTGTTTTATATGTAAACCTTTTTGATAAATTCTTGTTTTAAATTGAAAAAAGTTGATTAAATTCAACTAAATTCATTAAATAAAAAAAAAAAAGGTTGACAAGGTCGAAGGCTGCTGAAAGATCTAATAACATCAGCAGCCCCGTCTTGACATTATCCCTGATTTGGAGCATTTCGTTATTCATAAGTAATGCACTCTCTGTGCCGTAGCCTGATCTAAAACTTGATTGTCTTGGGTGTAACCTTCCTGACATTTCCAAATGTTCCTGCAACTGAAAGGTTGCCACTTTATCCAGTATTTTTAACAAGAAAGGAGCATTGGAAATGGGTCTAAAGTTACCAGGCACCTTCTGATCAAGGCCAGGTTTCTTTAAGAGTGGGGTCACAGAAACCCTCTTCAGTGCAATAGTATTTATCAGACTAAATGTCTTTAGTTATTTCCTGAAGGCTAATATGTTAGGGCACAAGTGTGAGGTGGCTGGGAAAGAATTCCAAAGCATATTGCGTTTTGCTTCATAGTCTTTTATTTTTATTTCTTTTAATTTATTTTTTAAGCAAGGGTTTTCCAATCTTGATGTTTCAATATTGCAGTAGCCCTAGTATCACATAATGGCTTGAAACTCTTTAAATAGACTAGCTTACCTCAACAGTTTCTAGACAAGGCAACCATTATAATTTTTGAGAACCGGGTCCAGGGAAAAACACCAAAGATGTTGCGCCGGTTGGTAACACAGGTTGGAAGGAGTGCCACTGCACAGCCCCTAAGCCATTTCCTCATTTTTGCCTGAAGAAACAGTCCACACTCTGGTTTTTAAGGATTTGGCTTCACAGAAGCGGGTGCCATTCATGCCTCATTACAGGCAATGCATTTCTCCAGTAGGTGGATATCCGAAGCCAATGGCACTTTAAGATATAGTTAACTAGTGTTGGTGTACTGGTCAATGGAGATGTCCCAACCCCACTATCAGACCTCCCTGCAGCTCTATACACAGTTTAAATAATGCCACAGACATGATAGACCACATAGAACACAAAGAGAGGTGGAAATGACCTAGATGTTTCCAACTACGCAGCTGGTGTGCAACCTGGAAAATAGATGAAAACTGTTCCAGCACTTTGTCATTTCTACCCATCCATCTTTCCAGCATCAATAGACATGCCTCCTGGATGACAGTTTTAAAAGCTGCTGAGAGGTCCAACAGCACGATAAGGCAGGCCCCACCACCATCTAGTATCTGTAGTGCATCATACACCATCTAGAGAGTTGGCATTTCAGTCAGACATCTAAGCCCAGACTGATATGTTTGCAATACATTAGCATTGTCAGTATGTTCTTGAAGCTGGAGTGCCACAACCTTTTCAGTTATTTTCCCCTAAGGGTAAGGCGATATTGATCTGTAATGTCCCCACTATGAAGAGTTCAAATTGGCTTTCTTCGGAAGGGGCAAATCCCTCTAGCCTTCAGATTGGAGAGAAATAGGCCTTGTTTCAAAGAAGCCTTCATGATGGTCAAAAGGGGCACAAGAGACCCATATTCTAGCTCTGATCACCTGCATGTAAATGCAGCTTCAGTACTATAGTCCATTTCCTATCCGACTTAAACATTACTGCAACTGTTTCTTTCCTTGCAATATGAGATGAACTATAGCCATCTTGCACCAATTCATCAATAAGAAAGGATGCCGAAAACCATGTGTCATTTAAAAAATAAAGAGCATCACCGTCCTAGGATTTTTAGCATGCCATGTAAGCGTGAATCATGCTATGAAGATTAGCTTCCCACACCAGAATGTCAACTTGATAACACCTGACAACCTCCATGGCACTTTGGAGCGTGTGCATTAATTATTTGGAAACCACTGACTGCAGATACCAATGCAAAAGGCATACACCTGCAATAAACTACCCAAAAGGAGTAATGACGTTTGTGGGGTCCTTTGAGTGTGGATCCAGATGCACCTGGTGGTATGCTGCTTTGAGGTCAAGCAGGCAAAATATGACGACTCTGGAGGTCACTGAAATTAGTTCACAGATCCATGGGAGAGGGAACATCACAACCACATTGCAGTTGAGGCCTCTTAAATCAAAACAGATCCTGACAACTCAGTTACTCTTTCGGACTACAACTATGGGACTAAGCCATTCCGATGTGTCTGCAGGTTACAGGTTCAATTATCCCTTTAGCTAAAATCTGTTCAATTCTGCTTTCACCTCCCCCTTCAGTGCAAGCGGCATGGTTCTGACCTTGGTGAAGGTTTGCTGTGTATTAAACTTCAGTTTAATTGGATGCATGGAGCCTCTGAGGCAGGCTCTCTCATTCCTAAAACATCGAGCTACCACGTGGCAATGGCAGAACACTCTACAGGATCTTTGTCCTCCCAGGAGCCACAGACAACATCTTGTCAAGGTGATCAAGATCTAATTTCATTCCTAGGTTAGCTTGCTAATCGAAGATAGCAAGTTTCCATCTTTCTGCGTCATGAACAATGCAGGAGGATTTACGACCCTTAAACCCACATTCTACTGAAAACTCACTGACTATGTCAATTGTGACATGACCATAGGCATTGAAAGAGGCATCAGGCTCCTTCAGTATGCCTTTTTGAAACTTAACATCCCACACATGAGCATTGATCCGTGTGTAGTCTACTCCCCTATCAACCAACAGATCTGTTTCTGTACCAGTGATCTTAACTAGGTTTTGTTGCTGTTCCCTCTTGCAGCATCCATTGACTGCACAGACAGAGTAAACCCCCACATCTCCTTCCTGCAGATCCCAATTAGTGCGTACTGGCTTGGAAACCTCCTGAACAGTTATTCTTATTGAATTGCCTTTAATACCTGGAAAGGTGTCTCTCCTGCCACTGTCTCTACAATGTATAGGTATGGCAAAGCATTCTTGGTCATCAGCGACATGTTCCAGGCTCCTTTAGCTAAAGCATCTTTTGGGGAAAAACAGAATCTTCTCTGATCTTGCGTTTCCTGTTAAGTTCAGATCTCTTCCTACCCCAATGGGTGTCTTTACTTAGTCCTTGTCACTGCATTGGTCACACCAACTTCTTTTGGGGCTATCACGTTCTAATTCCTTAATCCATGTTTCTTTACGTTCAGTCATCTTGGCAATTTTAATCATGCTCTTTAGTAATGGGTCTTTTTCTCTCTGAAGTGTTTCCCTCACTTTGTGGTTCGAAACGTAATGATCAGCTTGTCACCTACGCATTTCTCCTTGACAGTGCACAAAATCATGTTTAATTGCAAGTCACTGAAGCGATGTGACAAACTCTTCTACAGTTTTGCCTTTCCTTTGCTCCTGTATTACAAAAGAATATGATATATTTATAACGCACCTATACACAAATATTTAAAGGTACGACAAGGTAAGGGGGGAACAGAGGAAGGACAAAAAATAACTATCTTACTAGGCCTAGTGACATTCAGATTGCGCAAGTTCAGGGGAACGGGGAGGGGAGAAGTGCCGGTGGGGTGGGAGGATGGACAAGTGCAGGACGAAGGAAACCACAGAAAACAAGAAGTGCGGCCAACGGGTGGCAAGTGTGGGTGCTCACAAGTGCAAACAATAAGTGTCTAATAAGTGCAGGAGAGGGGACTGTAGGGTTACAGATACAGACCACAAGTGCAGGGTATGCCAAGATGCAGTGTGGGTTTGCAGCTGGACAGGCAGGGACCTGGGCCCGAATTCAGAGTGTGTACAGGTGACCAGTGCATGGATCAGGCAGGAAATCAGCAGAGGAGAGGAAGAGAGAAGGCAGGAGGGAAGAGGAAGGTTTTGAGGTGCTTTTGGAACCGGAGATGGTTCTGTTCAAGTTTCAGAGAGGTAGGGAGGCTGTTCCAGAGGGAGGCACCAGCCGTAGAAAGAGATCTGCCCCCAGCTTGTTGCATGGAGAAGTGACTGACCCTCAAGGAGTTGTAGGTGGAGGAGCGGAGAGCTCAAGTAGGAAGATATTTCGGTAGAGAGAGTTGGAGGTATTGCGGTCCCCGGCCCCAGATAGCCTTGTGGACAATGCAGAGGGTCTTGAACTTGATCCTTGTCACCACTGGGAGCCAATGAAGAGATTTCAGTGCTGGAGAGATACGATACCTGGGCTTGAGGCCAAGGACAAGTCTCGCAGTCCTGTTCTGGATAAGTTGTAGAGGACGGAGAGTAGAAGCAGGTAGATTTAGAAGGAGGCTTTCGAGGGGATTGGGTCCTCCGACGTATTCCATATATATGACAGTAATCACCACAGCTGTGCTGCTTCGGAAAATCTTTCGGCGTCTGCATCCTGCGTCGATGACATCGATACACCGCCCTCGAGGACGTCCTCCGACGGCTGACGTCACTGGATGTTATAAGTAGGACGCACGACGCCCGTAGCCTCTGTTCTGTTTTTTTCCGCGAACGTGTTCACTTCAGAGATCTTGGCGCGCCTCGACTCTTTGGAGTTTCTGTTCTTTCGGTTCTTGGAACCTGTTCGTTTGTGAAGAAAAATTTCTTTGAGAGGTCTACCTCTTCTTCCACACCGCGTCTGGGCTTCAAGAAGTGCGGGGACTGCGGGTCCAAGATGTCGGTGACGGACTCGCACAACGCCTGCCTCTGGTGCCTCGGGGAGGCCCATGACACAGATGATTGTGTCGACTGCCAGTCGCTGACGTTCAAAGCCTTGCGGGAGCGCAAGAAGAAACGGTCTGTCGGTAAGGTGTCCAAGCCCCGGAAGTCAAGGTCCACGGGGCTTTCGACGGACGATTCAAGGGGCTACTCTGCATCGCTGTCGGAAGTCCAGTGGGTCTCGGCCCCGGAGTGGGTCTTGCCACTCCTCTGCCTCTTCGAGGCACTCCCGGAAGCGCCGTCATCGGTCGCCTTCCCCTTCCCTGTCCTCATCCGAGGACTCCGCCCGTCAGTGGGTTGCTTATCCCACCAAGCATGCGACTCTGGAGGAATGGGCTTCCTTCGGTAAGAAAATGCTAGCGATTCTCGAATCGCAGGGCACTGGTCCATCCGCGCCTCCGAGTGGGATCGATCGTGATCGGACTAGAGACACCGCTCGTACGCCTTCAGGCTCGGGTGGTCGGCACGATTCGCGGGAACGGTCCTTCTCGGACAAGGGGAATCATTCTAGTCATGCCCGTTCTAGGTCCCGGTCCTCAACGCGCTCGAGACTGTGTGCACCTGTGATGTCTTCGAGCAAGATGTCGACGCCTGTGGCGCCGAGGTCGTCGTGGGACTCTCTCGAGGCACCGCCTCCGAGGAAGTCGTCGACGCCATCAGCGCCCAGGCTGTCGAGGGACACGCTCGGGGCTCCACCCTCGAGGCCTGTGTCGACGACGTCGATGCTGTCGGCACCGCGATCGGCGTCAACGACGATTCACTTGACGCCTTTTGAGGCTGTTTTGATGTTTTTTTTCCCCCGAGGCACGGTGGAACCCCCTTTAAAGGCTCTGGCCAAGGCCAAGCATGGCTTTGTTCCCCTTTCTGTGCCCCCTTTCCGCCATCTTGAGTACATTTCAGAGGTGGATGAGGGCTCTGATGATGGCATGGTTCCTGATACGGTGCCAGATGAGATTCTCTCAGGCCATAGCAAGATTGAGGACCTGCATCAGTCCCTGCAAGACGCCAGTGATCTGGACACCTCTCCGGAGGTGGAGTTTTGTAGGCCTGAGCCTGGCCCAATGCCGACTCCTCGTACCGGCGCCTTATGTCTAGGGTCACCGAGTACGTGGGGTGGTCTGCTCCCCCAGGGGATTTTCTTCAGGATGACCTCATGGATATCCTCGACCAAGGTCCACCTACTGACCCGGTATTGCTGTTCCATATGGCTCTACAGAGGAGGGTGGCAGCGGCTTGGACTGCTCCGGAGAGTCTCCCGGCAGTGGGCAAGTCTTTGCCGCGAAAATACCACCCAGCCCGTAGCGACCCCTGCAACTTGACCAAGCACCCCACTCCAGAGAGTTTGGTGGTGCAGGCAGCTACGGCCCCAGCAAAGCAGGCGTCGTATCCTACCATCCCTCCTGATAGGGACGACAAGCGTTTTGATGGTTGGGCGAAGAAAGTGTTTTCTTCAGGGGGTATGGCTCTTCAGGCGGCCAACTCCGTATGTGCCTTGTCACGTTTCATGCACACTCTGTGGCACTGTGTTTCCTTAGAGGCTGAACATATTCCCGAAGGGGACGAACAGGATGGTTTTCTTGCTATGGTCCAGGATGGCAAGGATGCCATGTGAGGCCGTTCAGTCGGGTTTGGACATGGCAGATTGCGTCAGCCAGTCCATGGCGGCGAGCACCGTAAAACGCAGGTTTGCGTGGTTGCGGAAGTCAAGGTGTGCTCCTGATGTGCAGGCCTGGCTCCTCAACATGCCCTTTGACGGTGAACATCTTTTTGGCAGCAAGGCTGATGATAGCCTTGAGAGGTTGCAGACCTCCAAAGCTGCAGCAAAGTCGTTGGGCGCTGCAGTTCGCCAACCTCTGCCTTTTTGTCCTAGGGGACAGCAATGGAGGGGAGGTTCCTTTCATTATTACTCATCCTTTGGTAAAGCGAGAGGAGCTGCCAGTCAAAGGGGCCACCGTAGGAGTGCCAGAGGTGGAAAGCAAGGTACTCGAGGTGCCAAGGCCGCTTGGGCAGTTGCCTCTTTGTTTATTTATTTGTATGGCGCTCCAGACCCAGAGGTAGAAGGGCGCTTAAGAAATTGGTTACAGAGTTGAGAAGTATCTGTGTGCTGCATACTTCGTACAAGTTTATAATATATACATATATATACAGTGGTCAATAAACAGAACATATGCAGTACGTACAATATACAATTTTCAGAATAAATGCAGTGTCTAAGCCAGTATCCGCACGGGTCTAGGGTTAGTGGTGTTATTCTTTGTTTAGCAGCCAGCTGATGACCTGCTTCCTAAAGATCTGGAAGGATTCGACAATTTTGATGTTAAGTGGTAGGGAGTTCCAGAGTGGGGGGGCAAGCACTGTGAAGCTTACCCCTCCAGCTCTTTTTAGGTGGAACCTGGGCACTAGTAGGCAAAGAGTGTTGGAGGATCTGGTGAATCTGGTGGCAGGTTTCAGGGTGAGTTTATTAGCTAGATAAGGGGGTGCTAGGTGATTGAGGGCTTTGTACGTGAGGCAGATGATTTTTAGATCAATTTTTTGGTGTATGGAAAGCCATTTGCAGGCTTTCCTAGTGGCAGAGATATGCTCTTGTCTGGGAATGTTGAGGGCTGCGCGCAAGGCGTTATTTTGTATTACCTGCAATTTATTGAGTACGGATTGATTAGCGCCTAGGTACAGGCTGTTACAGTAATCCAGTTTGGATTGTATTAGGGCCCTGGCAAGGGTGAGGCAGCTGTTGGGTGATAGGAAGGGTCTGCTGGCCCTAATGAGCTTGCCGGTATAGGCAGCGGCTGAGGCGGTCATATTGGTGTGTTTGCTAAGGTTGGTGTTGGCATCTAGATAGAAGCCAAGGGTTTTTACGCTTTTGGCTATGGGAATGGAATGACCATCGATGGTGATGTTATTATAGCTAGGGTCAAGTTTAGTTAGAGTGTTGGGGGAACCAACAATTAGGAGCTCTGTCTTCTCATCATTCAGGCAGAGACCATGGGAGGCCATCCATGCCTGAATGATGGAGAATATTTTGTTGATCCGGGCGGAGTCTTCTTGGTAATTACCAGAGATAGAGAGGAGTATCTGGGTGTCATCTGCGTAGTTTGTGTAGGTGACACCCAGATGGTCCAGTTGGTCAAATAGAGGCTTTGTAAATATGTTGTACAAAGTGGGGGATACACAGGAACCTTGTGGGACCCCGCATGTGACGGGGATGGGGTCTGCTGCAGCTGTAGTGGAAAAGACTCGTATGGTTCTGTTAGCCAGGAAGGATTGTATCCATGTGATGGCAGGGGAGGAGAAGTGGGCTGCGGTGGCAAGGTGATTACAGAGGACCTCATGGCTGACCAGGTCAAAGGCCGCTGAGAGGTCTAGGAGGAGTAGGATTGCGGCATTACCTTTGTCTTTAATTTCATGAATCTGGCTTTTGAGATCAACAAGGGCGGTTTCAGTTCCGTGTTGAGGTCTGAAGCCAGATTGGCGTATTCCTAGCAGTTGGTTGGATTCTAGGTATTCCTGAATTTGGATGTAGGCGACTCTGTCCAGGATTTTCAGTAGGAAGGGGACAGTGGTGATGGGCCTGTAGTTTGTGGGTGTGGCCGGGTCGAGGGATTGTTTTTTCAGGAGAGGGAGAACCCATGATTGTTTTAAGTTGCTGGGGATGGAGCTATTGGTGAAGGATAGGTTGATGAGTTTGGTGATGAAGGGGTAGAGCTCTTTGGCTGCATCTTTTATGATTTGAGCCGGGCAGCTGTCTCCTTTACAGTTAGAGGGTTTCAGGGAGGTGATGATTTTTTGAACTTCCGGGATGGTGACTTTTTTGAACGAGAAGCCTGCGCTCGTCGTGTTAGGTGTGGGTGGGCTAAGGTTGGTGACATTGTTGTTGAAGAGTTGTTGCTGTTTGTTTTTGATTTTAGTTTGGAGTCCTAATATTTTATTGTTGAGGGCGTTCTGGATGTTGGTGCACCAGGATTTGTCTTTCAGGCAGGTTTCCGGGGTCGAAATAGGGTTTTCTAGTTCCTTCAGAATTTTGAATAATTCTTTAGTGGAGGATCCTGCCTGAGAGATCCTGGTGTTGTAAATATCTTTTTTGGTCCGGATTATCTCGCTTTTGTAAAGTGAGGATAAGTTAGTGAGGTTGGATTTGTTTTCCGCAGTGGGGTTAGTCTTCCAGGTGTGGTGAGCCTTAGCTTTCTCTTTCCTAAGTAGTTTGAGCTCAGGGGTGTACCACGAGTTCAGGTGAGCTTTGGGTTTAGCTTTGCGTATTTTCAAGGGGGCAACGGTGTCCATTGCTTTGGCCATGGAATCATTGAAGGTGCGAATCAGCAGGTTTAAGTCAGCGTTAGCTGGGAGAGCATTGAGGGTAGGTAAGACCAGTGGTAGTAGGGCTTCAGCAGTGATGTTGCGTTTATTCCTGGTGGGGCATGCTGGTGCCATGGGGTGCTTATTGGGCAGTACCTGAATGGTGTTAACCTCAAGGGGGATCATGTGGTGATCGGTCCAAGCCAGAGGTTGGGGGTCTTTGCAGGTTGTGTTGCAATTGTGGGTTGCTACCCAATCAAGGGTTCTGCCTTTTTGGTGGGTAGGGAGTACAATGAGTTGAGTGAGGCCATGATCGGTTAGGACATTGGCTAGGGATGCAGCAGGTGCATCGTTTGGGTCTTGGTAGCCGAGGTTGAAGTCTCCGAGGATCATGATTTGTGCTGTTGGTTTGGAAATTTTGGAGATGAGGGAAGTGATGTCTTCTTCGAAGGTCCCAGGGGGGCCTGGGGGTCTATATATGAGGTGGATGGTTATCGTGGCTGTGGGGGAGGTTTGTAGTTTGGTTGTGAGTAACTCGCAGGATGTGAATGCGAATGTGTCGGTTGGTCTAAGGCCTAGGGCGGATTTGGAAATGATTGCTACGCCTCCACCTCTGGTGTTAGGTCTGTCCGCTCTGAAGATAGTGTATTTGTCTGGGATGGCTAGCGATAAATAGGGTCCGGACGCCTCATGAAGCCAAGTTTCTGTTAGGGCTAGGAAGTCAAGGTCATTGGTAAGGATGATGTCTGCAATTTCTGTGGGGTGGGCAGCCAGGGATCTGACGTTGAGTAGGGCGCCTTTTAGTGGGGGAGGAGTGGGTTTGCTTGGTGCAATGTGCTTTGACTTAGTTTTGGTGTAGGGTCTGGAGTTAGGTTTAGAATTTGTGGTGGGGAGCCTGGAGCCTAATCTGTCGTTGCGGGTTGTGATGTTGGGAATAAGGGAGAGGGGGGTTGGCCCGGGCGGCTTAAAGCGGGTGGGAGGTTGGCTGGTCGTTTTGGTTTGGTTAGACTTAGCAATGGGATTGTGCCCTCAAGCAATGCCGCAGCCACTTCAGCTCATTCATGAGGCCATGTCCCATGGTTCGCTGGTTGGGGGGGGAAGGCTGGCGCAGCATCTTGTCGAATGGCGTGCCATTACCTCAGATGTGTGGGTTCTGGAGATCATAGCCCACGGCTACTGTCTTCCCTTTCGGCAGAGGCCTCACGACAATCCACCAGGGAATCTCTCGTTGCAGACTCCGGATCCGCTCCTTGTGCAGGAGGTTCAAGCCCTGCTGGAGAAAGGCGCCATAGAACTGGTGCCTGTAGTGGAGAGGAACAAGGGATGGTATTCTCCTTATTTTTTGATTTCCAAGAAAGACGGGGGATTGAGACCCATCATGGACTTGCGCAGTTTGAACAAGCTCCTCAGGAAGGACAAGTTCAAGATGGTTACTCTTTCTCAAGTCCTCCAGGCCCTTCAACTTCAGGACTGGTTGGTGTCTCTCGACCTCAAGGACGCTTATTTTCATGTGCCGATCCATCCAAAGCACAAGAAGTACCTGAGGTTTGCGGTTGGCGACTCGCACTTTCAGTTTCGGGTCCTGCCGTTCGGATTGACCTCTGCCCCGAGGGTCTTAACCAAGCTCATGGTAGTGGTGGCAGCGCATCTCAGGAAAGGCGGGATTCACATCTACCCCTACCTGGACGATTGGTTGATCAGGGCGCGCTCTCCCGAGCAAGTCCTGGATCATCTGTCCGTCACCTGCCACTCCCTCCACAAGCTGGGCTTCTCCCTCAACTTAAAGAAGTCCCACTTGATGCCATCTCAAAGGCTCCAGTACATCGGAGCAGTGCTCGACACGTCCCTGGGGCAGTGTTTTCCTCCCCAGGTAAGGGCTCATCACATTCAGCAGATGGTGCACAGGTTTCAGCATGCCCAGAGTCTCCCTGCGTTTGAGTTCTTGAGATTGCTCGGCCTCATGGCATCCTGCATTCTTCTGGTGCCAGAGGCCAGGTTGCGGATGAGATCTTTGCAATGGGCACTCAAGCTCTAGTGGTCTCAGTCCTCCGGCAGGATGTCGGACCCCGTTCAGGTGCCGTCCTCGGTCGCCCAGGACCTTCTATGGTGGGCCGTCGAAGGCAATCTGATGAAGGGGGCTCCATTTTGGATACACTGGCCAGAGGTGACGATCATGACAGATGCATCCCTCAAGGGATGGGGAGCTCATGCCCACGAGTTGACAGTCAGAGGTCGTTGGTCTCCGTCGGAGTCCAGACGCAATATCAATCTGTTGGAGCTGAGGGCCGCCAGGCTTGCCCTGAAGGCTTTTCTGCCGACTGTGCGAGGAAAGAATGTCCTGATCCTGACGGACAACACAGTGGCCATGCACTACCTCAACAAAAAGGGGGGGGCGCAGGGTCACTTCCTCTGTGCAGGGAGGCGATGTAGCTCTGGTTCTGGGCAATCCAGCAGGAAGTTTCGATCTCGGCAGTTCATCTGGCTGGAGACGAAAACGAGACGGCGGACGCTCTGAGCAGGCAGAGCGCGATCTCTCACGAGTGGGAGTTGGCTCAGGAGATTCTCCTGGAGATCTTCACCCTTTGGGGGACCCCTCAGGTGGATCTTTTCACCTTCAGTGTCAACCGGAAGTGCGAAAGGTTCTGCTCGCGGGAATTTCCTCCAAGAGGAGCTTTAGGAGACGCGTTCGTCGTGGAGTGGTCATTCCCACTGCTGTATGCGTTTTCTCCAGTCCCCGTCATCCCGCAAGTACTGTGGAGGTTACGAAGGTTCGGTTCCCGGATGATCCTCATTGCTCTGGCATGGGCCCGGAGAATGTGGTACCCGGACATTCTCGACTTGTCCATCTGCACTCCACGTCGTCTTCCCTACCGAGACAATCTGCTCTCACGGCAGGAGGATCCGGTTCTCCATCCAGAGGTCAGATCCCTCAACCTTCACGCTTGGTTTCTGAAAGGTTGAAGTATAAGGATTGGGACCTCCCTGAAGACGTGATGGAGGTGTTGCTTTCGGCCAGAAAGCCCACAACAAAGTCCCTGTACCGTTGCCGTTGGAAAAAGTTCTGCGACTGGTGCAGGGTTAAGATTGTGGATCCATTTTCATGTGACATTCCTGTGGTTCTGTCTTTTTTGCTTTCTTTAGCCCATAGGGGCTTGCAAGTGGGTACCGTTAAAGGTTACCTGGCGGCGCTGTCCATGTTTAAGCGCTCGTCTGAAGAGTGTTCTTATTTTAAAATCCCTTTAATTTCTCAGTTTCTAAAAGGGCTCACTAATGTGTTCCCTCCGTCATCTTTCCAGGTGCCCGGTTGGGATTTGAACCTTGTCCTCAAGTTTCTGATGGGTGCTCCGTTTGAGCCTTTGCATTTGTGCCCTTTGAGACTGTTAACTCTTAAAACTGTATTTTTGGTTACGGTCACTTCCGCTCGCAGAGTGAGTGAGTTACAGGCACTTTCAGTTAAGCCACCCTTCACTGTATTTCATAAGGACAGGGTTGTCCTTAGAGTTCGTCCTTCCTTTCTTCCGAAGGTGGTGTCGGAATTTCATTTAGGCCAGAAGGGTATTCTTCCGGCATTTTATCCTGCTTTGCATCCTGGTAAGGAAGAGGAGAGGCTCTATAGGCTCGATCCTAGGAGAGCTTTAAGCTTTTATATTTCACGCATGTCCCGGGTCAGAGTGGACGATCAACTCTTCATTGGTTACGCTGGAAAGCGTTTGGGACAAGCTGTGACTAAGCAGACTTTGTCTCGCTGGATTATTCTGGCAATTTCTGAATGGTACCGCTTGGCGGGTAAGGATCCACCGGTCGGCCTGCGGGCCCATTCTACCAGGGGTATGGCTGCCTCTACTGCCCTACAGAGGGGTGTTCCTATTCGTAACATCTGTGATGCAGCCACCTGGGCTTCGGTCCATACTTTTGTACGTCACTACTCCCTCGATTCTATCCGTGGGCAGGATCTGGCCTTTGGCAAGGCGGTCCTTTACTCTGCAATTTGATTGGGCATTCAAAATTACTGTATTCTAAATTCTTTTCCCACCTCCTTGCGTTGGTACTGCTTTGGGAGTCTGTCATAGATATGGAATACGTCGGAGGACCCAATCCCCTCGAAGAACAAGTTACTCTCTTACCTGGTAACGTTCTTTCGATGGGATGATCCGACAATGTATTCCATATCGCTCCCACCCTGCCTTCCCCGCTACAGAATTTCTTATGCGATTGCAGCTTACGTTTCCGCAAGGCTTTGTGTGGTCAGACTGGCAGAAGACTGGTGCCACACGTTCTGGGAAAAAACTACAACTGAGGGTGTCGGTGTCATGCGTCCTACTTATAACATCCAGTGATGTCGGCCGTCGGAGGAGGTCCTCGAGGGCGGCGTATCGACGTCATTGACGCAGGACGCAGACGCCGAAAGATTTTCCAAAGCAGCACCGCTGTGGTGATTACTGTCATAGATATGGAATACGTCGTCGGACCAGCCCATCGAAAGAACGTTACCAGGTAAGAGAGTAACTTGTTATTTGCAGTAGTCCAGCCTAGAGATTACCAGAGCTCTGGAGACAGTGAGCTTCTGGGGGAAGGTGAAGAAAGGAAGAATACCTGAGGATATGTAATTGGTAGTTTGACTTCTTAGAGACGTCAGAGATGTGAGGAGAGAAGGAGAGTGTGGAGTCGAAGATGACCTAGAGGTTTTTAGCTTCACAGGTAGGAGCAGGAAGAGGGCCCAGGGCCAGAGAGTGAGAGGGAAGGAGGGTCTGTTGATTTGACGAAGAGATTCTCTGTCTTACTGGAATTAAGGCAGAGATCATTGGTGGCACACCACTCGTGGCTTGTGAACAGAGACAGTCAGAGATGAGAGAAGGAGAAGCAGAGGCGGCTGAGGGGAGTCTGAAAGAGAGCCGAGTATCCTCTGCATAGCACTGAAAGTTGGAACAGGGAGATGCTATGCGGTGGGTGAGAGGTGCCAGGTATTGGTTGAATAGCTAAGGAGAAAGATTATACCCCGGGAGGAAGAGAGGGGGAGATATATATATATATCAGCCAGGGCCTGATCAGTGATACCCAGGTTATCATGGAGCCAGTTGAGCCGGATGACATGGTTGACAGTATCAAAAGCAGAAGAGAGATCGGGGAGGATAAGGACAGAAGGATGGTTAGTGTCAAGGTTTGAGAGCAGGTCTTCACGGATGTTCAGGAGAGCAGTGTCTGTGCTTCTTGCCGCTCTGAAGCCATACTGATGGTCATGGAGACATTCAACAGATTCAGTGTGAAGGTTAAGCTGGGAGATGGCTAGCTTTTCAAAATGTTTGTCAGGAAAGGAGTGCTTGAGATCGGGTGATAGTTAACCAGACAGGAGGGATCGGCTGAGGGTTTCTTAAGAAGAGGGTCTCAAGGGAGTGCTTCAGAGGGGAGGTGAAGGTTCTAGTAGTGAGAGTGGTTGCAGAAGTCGCCAAGGCTGGAGCAAGAGTGTCAATGTGATCCTTGATTGTTTTGGATGAACAGGGAAGAACCTGTTTTGATGAGGCTTTCATAGATCGGACTTGTCTAGAAACATTGTCAGGGGTGAACAAAGGCGAGGAAGAGCGGGTGGACAGGATGTCCTGGGTTTTAGAGATGAAATGTGGAGCCAAGGCTGTGCAGAGGACCTGGGAGGCAACAGGAGAGGAAGAGAATGCAGCAGGATTTGCCAGCTCCTTGTAGATGAGTTCTGCCAAGTTGTTAGATGTCGCAGAGATGTGGGCTTGGATGTGTGCTCTCTTCTTAGTGTGGACAGAGAGTCGGTACTGTCTCTGGAGCAGGCGGCAGGCCAGTTTGTCAGAGAATGCACATGATGCCCTCCATTTCCTCTTGGCCACCCTATAATTGTTTTTAAGGGAGATGAGGTTGGAGGAGGTCAAAGGAGGGAGGAGGTTGGAGCAGGAGTAGGTCTGAGTCGGAGGAGGGAGCAGGAGGGAGGAGGAGAAGGGTGAGGAGGGAGGTGGAGCAGGACGAGGGAGGATGGTGAGGAGAAGGAGAAGGAGGAGGATCTTCACCCAAGGTGAACCCTGCAGAGGGGAGAAGAGAGAGATAATCGCAGAGGTTGTGAAAGAGTCCAGAGGAAGGACAGGAAGCATCTAGGTGGATGTTGAGGTCTCTGAGGAGGAGGAGGAGGAGGAGTTGAGTGGTAGAGGCAAGCAGGGAGGAGGAGAGGTCCACCCACTCGGGAGAGGAAGGAGGTTACCTGGCCAGGCGGCCGGTAGATAATAGCCACAGTAAGAGAATGGCCAGGAGAGAGAGAGAGAGAGCCTGCAGACCAGGCATTCAAAGGTGGAATAGACCTACATAGGAATGATAGAGGGATCCACTCCAGAAAGATCAAGGCTACACCCCCCACTGGGACGGTTGGTTCTGGGCTCGTAGAGGCTCTTGTAGCCATCAGGGAGGAAAGTGTCAAAACTTGTGACGCAACTGGCTGTGAACCACATCTTGATCGGACCGAAAACATCAAAGTTGAGGTCTTCCAGGAGATGGCAGATGTTGGAGGACTGTTTGACAGCTGTTTGAGAGTTGAGAGTGCCTGTGTCGAGAACGTTGCCAACCTTGAAAGACTTGTGTGGAGAGGTACAGGTCAGAGGCACGTCTTGTGGAAGTGTAGAAGAAGCCAGAGGGTGGGCAGAGGAGGAAGGAGGTGAGAGCAAGGTAGACAAGGAGGAGGATGCAGATGCCAGAGAGGTGGCGGAGAAGAGAGGCAACAGGGTGGCCAGAGGAGAAGTAGAGGAAGCCAAAGAGGTGGCATAGGGTGTAGGTAGAGGAGCTGGAGAAGGGAAAGAGACAGCAGGAGAAGGAAGGAAATTGATGAGGCACAGAAAACATCTATCAAACAGAAGGAGGTTGGCCTGAGGGCTTTGAACATAGATGGTGCCATTTAGGTAAACATTAATAATGGTCTTAGAGGAATGGAAGGGGGTAGGATGGCCTCCCACCTTTAATGGGAAAGGAGGAAAAAGGAGAGAGCTCAAAGTCCATATGTGGAGTCCATAGGTCTGGAGAAGGAACGACAAAGAGGATGTTGGTGAGGGTGCTGGTGTAGGTATCAGTGATAGGGAGGCCTGGGTTGGAGACCAGGATATCCCTTTTAAACTTCTTCTTACCAGTCTTAGTAAGGAGGACAGGATATTCAATAGAGAAGCAGTTAGAGAAGATAGGAGACACAGAGATCACCATAGACGATGCAGAGGGAAGGGTGACAGGGGAAAGCAGGGAAACAAAGGTGAGGGGAGAGGACACAAGGGGTGGCCACAAAGAGGAGGGGTGCAAGCAGACTGGACAGGAACAAGACTGAGGATATACATTTGCATATTCATTTCAATTCAAGGTGGGCTTGATAAGACAAAAAGAAAAGAAATCCTGTAGCTGTGGGTAACCAAACCAGTTAACAGAGCAAAAGACGACCAAGGGAACCGGAAAGAAAAACGAGGAACACAACAAGGGTGGCAGCAGTACGATGTGAGGGAACAACCTGCAGAGCGAGGGCTAAGTAACAGAACAATGATCGATGGAACCTAAAGGAGGAGAGTAAAAGACATCCAGAAGTATGCAGTACACTTATACAGCAGTCAAAGATAGCAGACTCAAGAACAGAGCAGTCAAACAAACAGGGGCCTAGAAGAAGAAAAAAGCAACAGAGCACAGAATAGTAACAAAGGGTAAGGGAAGGGGCTGGGATGGAGAAAGGGCAGGGAGGAGGGTAGGGACCAACAGGGGCGTGCAGTTGGTCAGCAACCGGGCCGTGGGCGCACGGGAGCTAGGGATGCACAGGGGCACACTATGCCTAGGAGGTGAGAGAGCGTGCACAACCGAGATTGAGCAGGAGCCGCGCCATTTGGGGATGCGCAGAGGGAACACACTTGTGATGCAAGGGGAACACAGGAGCCTCGCAGTCCAGGGTTGCGAGAGGCCCGCGCGATCGAGGATCATAGGGCAACGCGTGTGGCCTAGGGACGTAGGGAGTGCAGGAGCGGGCGCGATCGGAATACGAGGGAACCACGCAGGCTGAAGTGGTGTGGGCGTGCTGGCAGACTGATGTAATGGGCATGGCCGTGCGGTCAAGGATTGCGAAGGAACCACGTGGGCTGGGGATGCCCTGGCGTGAGTGCAGCAAAGGATGGAAGGGGCGCAGAGCACACACACGATCAAGGATTGTGAGGGAACCACGTGGGCAGAGGACTTGCAAGCACAACCTAGGATGGAATACCTTGCTCGGATCCTGTCTTCTTTCACAATTAAGTGTTTATCCAATTTTAACAGGCTTGGCATAAAGGCACTGTACCCAACTCCTTTGTGACCTGGAGGTTCTAGAAGACACTTGGATTGCCTGGCCTTCAAGGCAATGAAATCATAGTGCATTCTTTCTATCATTTGAAATGTTTGACCCGTGCACACCCAGAATATATTTTAGGAGCCCCTCTTTCCAGTCCTTCCATTTGATGGTGGGCTCTCATGGTATGGATAGGTACAAAGCTGGACCTGAATAGTTGGCCATTTTTTGGTTTGTTATTAGTTTGATTTCTTTTTTGGGCGAGTTGAGCACTTCAAATAAATGCATCTGGGATGTTTACAGACAATGGTTTAACTTCCTAGCTACAGCAGTGTTTGCAGCATGCAAAGCTCCTTTGAAAACAAGAGTTCATAGCAGGTTTGCTTTCATGTAATGTCTCCTTTTGTTTAAAAAAAATCATGTTCATCTAGCATCGTTAGGCATCCACATGCGTAGGTGAGCCTGATTCAGTGATTAACTTCTGTGTGTGTCACATACAGGATGGGACTTCTGTTTGGATGGAAATTAGCCTATCCCACCCACCTAAGCGGTTTCAGGCAAGGTGAACACCAAATGAGGTTATATAGCATACAAGGGGGGAAGCAATCCACACTATGAGGCAACATGTAGAGGCACTGTTGTGCCTAAAAGTAGATGCGTGGCACTAGAAAACCCATAGCCCATTACTCAATTTTGTATTAGGCCTAAAAGGGGTAAGTTGCAGGCTCGCGCTGTTCACGTTCTCTGCTCACTAGGCCCAATTTCCTTAAGACAGACTAACTCCACAGAACCCCATTCCCACGGAAGTCGACTTCCCCCCTAATCCTTCCAGTGTTGCATATATTTATGATCTTCCAAAGGAATGCGCCCTGCAAGAGCGTGAGACAATACCAGGCTCCTCACTCCATTCATCTCCACTAAACTGCCAGTAGGCCTCTAATACCCAGCCAGTGTGGCGCCAGCCTCACACCCCTAACCTGACCCACCTTTGTATCCCCCAATGTTTGCACAATACCCCTGACCCACCACAAATCACATGTCTGCAGAAGATCTAAGCATGCGCAGCTGTATTCTTCCAAGCATGAAAACATATCCCTTGTAACACGAGGTACAGGGAAGGATAAATTACAGATCCAAACCCTGGGTCGAGACCTTGAGTACAGGAACTGCGATATCAACGAAGCCCTGAATGAGTGGGTCAGCATAGCTGTATTTTATCCTCTCTTCCCCCTGGCACCATTTCCTGTGCCTGCCAGAATGATATAATAACCAAGCTCAGCATGTTTAGTTTAGACTGAAACAATGTATAAATGTGTGCCCCGACCTTCACCGTGAGGATGAGCCCAGCTGACCCACGTGTATCCAGACTGACGGGAAATAACTAACCAGTTACAGCCTGGCATCTCCTATGGAACAGGCTTACGTGTAGGGTGCCTCCAATCAGTTGCACCCATTTGTATTGTATGTCATGACGATTGTGGGGTTTTTAAGCCTCTGTTTGTAACTGTAAGAGCAGAGCATACTCGAGCAGCAGAGTCCTTTGCTGATATTTGTATTCTGTACAATTAAACCTTGTTATCCTTGAAACGCTATCTCCTGGCCTATTTCCCTCGGGTTGGCTTTATTCTGGAGTTTGCGTAAAAAGGGACTTGCCTTCACTTCTTCTGATGGTACTAACCATAGCAGAACGACAAAGGCAGGGCATGAATTGGAACTGTCCTTATAGCATACACCACTTATTTATTTAAAATTCTGTATAAGGTACCACACACCAAGTGGGAAGGAAAAAGAGAACGATCAATCAGGACTCGATGTGTGGTGAGTCTCTTCACTGAAGAAAATCTACCTGCAAGCGTCTCCAGTGATATCGGCAGCATTAAAAGGTTGGAAGCCTTGCGTTGCTTTGGTGAGTCTCACACACACAGACACGGACATAGACACACACTCGTGGCAGTTGACTCATTGCTGGTATTAAGAGCACCACGTGCTAAGGTTGAGTTGAAGACAGATCTTTAATAGCACAGGTAAGCCAAGTAACAGGGACAGCACCCTAGTATTTCTGCCTCCAAGTGTAAGATATATTTTAATCAATTTATGATTCTTACATTTGACTGACGTCTTTTATATAGTTCCACCCCACAGTTCTGGACAAGAAAACAATGTTCTCCCAACTCTAATTTATTTAAATGCAATGAAATGTTAAGTTAAGGCAAAGTTGATCTCCAGCTTTATGCAGGTGAAACCACCACAATATCATTAAGTCATAGACTGCGTATACACAAAAAATAAAAATGCCCTGCCTGAATGAATCTCAACAATATTATTCAATCACTGACAGTTTATCTACACAAGCAAAATTGACGTGCTTGCTTCATTCGCCCTATTTCTCACCCACATACACTGTGACTCTTTCTATGAGTGTTTCTATCTAAGCTACAGAGTGTACTTTAATGATAACATTGCTGATTATCGTCCTGTGTGTTGTGGTGGGGTTAGAAAAGGAAACAAATGGGAGGGGGTATGGGCGTACCCCCCAAAACAACGAAAATAATCTACTCTGTATTCCTGTGTTCGTAAAAAAATAACTCTAACATCATATGTAACCGTATTTTCCAGCCATCACCAAGACTACGTGTTATCAACAATTGCAAAATTCTTCTAAACGCTTGCTTTTTTCCAATTTCAAAACAAGTAGGATCAACGAAAAGTTACTTGGATAAATGACATTTATACACACATCATACTCTTACGTCTCGTCCACTTTCCTCCATACTGTATGGGAGTCCCTTCCAAGGGACGGAAGACAGAACCTTTTTCACCAGAATAAACCTTCTTCCCGTTTAAATTTAGAGGCACGCAGGGCTGCGGCACAGGGAGCATGTGGTCCCCTGATGCCACCCTCCGGCGCCACACCTCAGCCCCCTTTTCTGTGTTGACTGGAACAGGCTGAATTCACCACTGCTCCTGGGTTTGGCTTCAGCCATGTAATTCCGCACGCGGATACTTCTTCTCTTTATCTTTTTTGTCTAATCTATCATTCAGGTACTTGGTCCTCAGGCATCGCGCTCCTCCCCAGCGTATGTCAACTTCTACAGGGTTCAGCAGGTGTCCGTCCTGCAACAGGCTCTTTTGAACTTCACACCCCCATGGCCTCTGCCTACGTTGCCTTGGCCCAGACCACGGTTGGCAATCATGTTCGGCGTGTGCCTCGCTGTACTCGGAGGTGCTGAAGAACAGACTAGCCAGGTGGAGGGAGCTCTTCCAGAAGTTGCCTCCAGAGGATCTCAAGAACTTCGTGAAGCATCAAACCAGTCCCAAGGTAGGGCTGATATTTTTAAACGCACCCGCAAGGGAGACTCCTTCCCAGGTACTCTCCTGTGCGGGAGGGACCAGCCAGGTACTTCTACCGGCACGTGCACCGAGGCTGCCTCAGCTACCGGCATTCGGGCCGACGGATCCTCGGATCCTCCTGGGCGCAGTGTTCAGGGACCAGAAGGTTCTTTTACCGGGTCTACACCGGAGGGGCTCAGCCCTTTTACCAGCAATACATCCGAGGGGCTATGCCCTATTACTGGCAACACTTCCGAAGGGGTGCCTAAACGCAGCTCTACTGACCCCCCGGGTCGAGGGTGTCACACCTAATGGGCCGAGGCCCGAGGAGCAGGGTAGGCCTCGTGATCCACACGCAAGAAGCTTGGACGAGGCCAGGCCCAGCGGGCGGAGCACTACGTTGCGGCACGTGGCAGGTAGCTTGACAAAATGGCTGCCGACCCAGAAAGAGGCACCCGTCCGATGCCATTCCAGGAATTTTTTCGAAGAGCGAGTGTCAAGGTGAGACAACCAGGTATGTGGCCTACAGTCTACCCCTCAGTTGCGCAGGGCATCTTTTCGCAGTGTCCATATGAACAGGGCCGCAGTGGCTGCAGCAGTTCCCTGCTACCCCGTCGGCACCCCCTGCCACCTTTTTGGCCAGGGAGGAGGTGCTCTTCGAGAAGTTCCTTGGCCTCATGAAGTCACCTCAGATGTGGGCTATCATCAAGGACGCCATCAGGGAAGTCAATCCCGCCATGCTAGTGGCACCAAAGACACCTCCATCGGGCCCCCAGTCCCCTGGTGCAGTCGCCTCCTCCAGCTCCAGAGCCAGCTCTGCAACCTTCGCTGCCCCCTCATCCTCCAGCTGCAGTCTCTGTACCCCAGCCTCTGTCACCAACTACTCCTCCTCCTCCACAAGATCCTCCAGATACGCAGGATACTGATGAGGAGGAGGATCCGGACACGCCATCCTCAGCCAAGGCCTTCCACGAACGTCTTGCTGGTGTGGCGCAGTACCTGGGCCTTCCCCAACCCAAGGTTGAGCAGCCGGCAGAGGGGTTTCTGGCTCAAGTCCTCACGCGACGCCCCTCTGCCAATTCGGGGATTCCTCGGCAGACCGATGTAGTCTCCCTGGCCAATGGAGCGTTATGGCAAGAAACTCTATTACAACGCCTCTTTACATCTATGTCAAACCAATGCCGATGCCATGCTGGCTGCCGCCAACCAGAGATTATGGTGGGAAATTGCAGACTTCCTCCCGGAACTACCTTCCCTAAGCCAATCATGCTTTAAGGCGGGGCTAGCTGAGGGCAAGCTGGTGGCGCAGGACCTCATGGAATCCACAGTGGCTCATATCAATACCTCAGGCCGTGCCATCTGTATTGCCACGGACATGAGAAGGACGGCCTGGCTCCGGGCAACAAAATTCAACCCAGATGTCCAGGAGCGCATGCATTCTATATCTACCGTTCGAGAAGGGGGGGGGGGGCCTCTTCCACTTCTCTATGGATGAGGAGCTGGACAAAAAGAAAAACAGCTTTCAATTGGCAAAGTCTTTATCCATTCTTACAAAGACCACGCCCAAATCGTACACCCAATCTCAGCAGTGCTCGGAAAGGGGTGGTACATATGGAGGGTTCCGCGGCTTCCAGGAATGCAGATCCAGGCAGCCGGACCACTCGCAGTCTCAGAGCCGGCGCAAACAACAAAAGGGGGTAGGGGGTAAGGGCTTTTTCCAGTCCCCCTCCTTAGCGTTAGCCTCTGAGGGAAAGCAAGCATGACACTCCCCTTCGGGTCCACGTGTCTCCGGTGGGGGGCAGGCTTGCTCTCCATGCACATTTCTGGCACCAGAATTTCCCGTATCCCTGGATCCTCTCTGTAGTATCCACGGGGTACCGCCTTCCTATGCCAGCCTCTCCTCCCTCCTCCTCTCCGCTCCCACAGGTTGGGACAGCAACTCTTTTGGCGGGGATCCGGTCGCTTGTAGAGAGCCAGGCAGTAGAGGCAGTCCTAGCCTCCCAGCGAGGCTTTGGCTTTTACTCCAGGAATATTGCCATTCAGAAGAAGAACCAGGTGGGCCTGAGAGTTGTGCTGGACCTTTCCACCCTCAATTTCTACCTACCCCTGCAAGAAATTCAAGATGGTTACGCCAGCTTTTATAGCGGAGACATTGGACAAGGGAGAATGGATGTGCTCCCTGGACCTGAAGGACACATACCTGCATGTCCCGAGTTGGCAGCCCCATCGTTCTTTCCTACGGTTCAGGATCATGGGCTTCCATTTTCAATACAAGGTCCTTCCTGTTGGCCTCAACTCTGCTCCCAGGGTCTTTACCAGACTCATGAATGCCGTGGCGGCCCTCCTCCGAGCGCTAGGCCTCCACACCTACCCATACCTTGACGACTGGCTCGTCAGGGCTACATATCCGGAAGCGGTTCACCACTCTTCCCATGCCCTTATGAACACACTGCACAATATGGGCTTCTCGCTAAATCTCATGAAGTCACAGCTTCAGCCTACGCAGACTCTGACATTCCTGGGCCTGATTTTGGACATGTGCTCCGAGAAGGTCTTCCCATCGGAGGACAAAATCTCAGCCATCAAGAGGGCCACCGCCCACTTCCTCAGCAGAGAGGTGACCTCGGTATGGTGGCATCAACATCTCCTGGGTCTACTAGCAGCGGTCATATTAGCCGTGCTGCACACGAGACTAAAGATAAGGAGGATCCAGCTGCACTTCGCGGCCTCATGGAATCAGGAGAGGGGCTCGCAATATGAGATGATCAACGTCCCTCTATCTCTCCATCCGGACCGAACATGGTGGTCCAGGGACTGCAACCTACGGATGGAGAAGCCCTTTCAGCCGCAGGCCACCATCACCACAGACTCCTCCCTGGAGGGCTGGGGAGCCACACTGGACGATCTCTTGGTCCATGGCACCTGGACTCGACAGGAGCAGGAATACCACATCAATTGGTTGGAGCTGAACGCCATCTGGCTAGCGCTCCGAGCATTCCTGCCACTTCTCAGGGGCAAGGTTGTCCTCATCCAGACAGACAACTCGACCAGCATGTACTACGTCAACAAGCAGGGAGGCACCATATCCCCTCCTCTGTGCAGACTGGCGATCAGCATATGGGAGTGGGCCCTGGAGAATAACATCTACCTCATGCCAGTCCACCTCCCGGGGGAATCCAACCTGGAAGCGGACAGGCTCAGCAGGCTGGGAGCGGACAATTACAAGTGGCAGCTAAACTACCTTGTTATTCAGGAGACCTTCGACAGGTGGGGTCACCCCCACGTGGATCTCTTTGCCACCTGGCACAACAAGAAGTGTCCCCAGTTCGCATCCTGGCAAGGGCAGGGTCCCGGCTCTCTTGGCGATGCATTTCACCTCCAGTGGACCTGCATGAAAGCCTACGCCTTTCCGCCCTCCCCCCGATCCACAGGGTAATTTACAAAATCAAGGAGTCTCGCCGACTCCTCATCATTCTGATAGCTCCACGGTGGCCAGCCAGGCCATGGTTTTCGGAGCTACTCAGCCTCTCGGAGGTGTCCCTGATTCACCTTCCGATGGGCCCAGCAAATCTTCTATCACAGCGTGGGGGCAGAGTCATCTACCCTGCGCCAGTCAAACTAGCCCTCACAGCGTGGTACCTGAGCAGGTAACGCTTCGGCACCTTAGCCTCTTACAGGCCAATCTGGAGATCATACAGGGCGCCAGGAGCAAAGCCACCAGGGCCCAGTACAAAAGCAAATGGACCAGATTCTGCCACTGGGCAGACTCCAAGAGCTTCGACCCCTTGGTGGGCACTTTGGACGACGTGCTCTCCTTTTCGGTGCCCCTCGCTCATTATGGCGTGCGGATGGACACCTGCCGCAGATACCTTGCAGCCACTGGGGCTTACAGGAACTCGGAGGAGGGTGTTTTCTCCTCCTCCAACCCTATAGTCAAGAAACATCTGACGGGTCTCGCTAGGCTCTACCCGCCAGTCAAGAGACCGCACCCTGTGCGGGACCTTAACATTGTCTTGGGCGCTCTGGTGCACAAACCATTAGAGCCAATGGCGTCCGTGGACATCAGGCTGGTCACCATCAAGACGGCGCTACTAGTCGGTCTTATCTCGGCTCGCAAAGTCTGCAAGAGCCAGGCGCTGGTCGCCTCTGAACCATATACCACCTTTCACAACGACAAGGTAGTCATGCGGCCGCACCCGGCATTTCTGCCCAAGGTCCGATCTGCGTTCCACTTCAACAAGGAAATAGTCCTTCCTACATTCTTTCCCAAGGACGAAGCACAGAGAGTGCTGCACTGCCTGGTTGTCAGGCGTGCCTAAAATTCTACTTGGACAGGACCAAGGGCTTCCGCAAGTTGGATGCCCTATTTGTCACTTATGGAGGCTTGAGGCCAGGCTATCAGGCCTCTAAGGCTTCCATATCCCGCTGGATGGTCTCTGCCATCAAGGAAGTGTACAAGGGTCAGCACAAGCCACTTCCGGCCAACATGCATATCCACGCACTCGGGGCCAAGGCAACGGCCATTGCATTCCAGCGCCATGTCCCTTGGCAAGTCATAAGCAGGGAGGCCACTTGGTCCTCTCCCTCGGCTTTCTGTAAGCATTACTGTTTGGATGCCTGCTCTTGATCTGATGCGGCCTTCGGACAGGCAGTTCTCAGGAATCTGTTTTCTTAAGCAGGGTCTCCTATCCACCCTGGGGCTACAGTCAGTTGTAATCACCCATACAGTTTGGAGGAAAGGGGATAGGACGTAAGATTAATTATAAGTTACTCACCGTAGTGACTAACGTACCCTTAGTCCATAGTCCCTTTTCCTCCATACGTCCCACCAACCTCCCCCCTGATAATACTAGTGTCATTAGGCAATGTTAAGTCTATTGTCAATGCATCAATAGGGACTGAGGTGTGGCGCCGGAGGGCAGAGTCAGGGCAGTGCATGCTCCCTGTGCCGCACCCCTGCGTGCCTCTAAATTTAAAGGTGAAAAAGGTTCCGTCTCCCGTCCCTTGGAAGGGACGCCCATACAGTATGGAGGAAAGGGGACTATGGACTAAGAGTATGCTAGTCACTACGGTGAGTAACTTATAATTGTTCACCTCACTTGCCCCCCTTGTAGGAGGGTGTGGTTGTGAAATTCTAAACTATGTACATGATATAATAAGTTATAACGCGCTTAATACGCAGAGGTTTCTAAGCGCTGACCCGGGGATCGTACCTGTGTTGCTCTTTGTCCTCTTGCTTCCAAGGCGAGCGCGTTGCTGCTGAGCGATCATCCCGAAACAATTATATATAGGCTAAAACGAATTGCATCAGACTTCTTCAGGTACGCACTATCAATCGAGAGTGCACTGCATATTAGTTCACCCATCCCACAAAGAAAAATGGATTTCAGAATTAGATTAAACTGGGATGAAGACTCCTCTACTTTCTCTTTGCCAATACATGGGATTCATTTTGGCATCGTTTTCAATGGAGGTGCGGAGGTATAAGTGACCTATTAATCTCCCTTTTCCTTCCCAATATCTTACTGACATATATATGGCTCCCACACGTTGCAAATTATGCCTGGTTCCACCATCAGGCTATGAACCTTCATGACTGGTTTGTAGTGTGCATTGGCAAATAGGTCAGTAAAACACACAGGTAGATGTTAACTGAGCTTAATTTTCAAAACTGCACTTCATCTGCCCTTGGCGTGCGTTCCATTTTACTTGGCGCACAGCACAAACATTGATTTGGTTATAATGAAATGAAATCCCACTTTGTACTTAAATACACAGAAGGGCATAGTGCATTTTACCTTGGAATGCTCCTTTATCTATTGGGAACTAGCGCCTCCTTTTTCTCCCAGATCACCCACTCTAGGAATGTAGAGCATGACGAGGACTAAAAGGCAATATTGATAGGATCAACAATAAATCGTGATTCAAACAGATTGCAAACGGGGCCGCATTGCACAGACAAGCGTGCTTAGAAGCACCTATTTGCACTCCGGTGTCCAAGCAAACTTGACATGCCTTTTGAGAGTGACAGAGTGTTTGGAGAGAAAATAGGGAAGTCGACACAGAACTGCCGAGGTCTCTGGTAAGACTGCAACGAAGAAAACCTTACCTCCCCTTTCGAGGTAGGATGGGCTGGCCTACCTTTACCAGGAAAGGGGTCCGAGCCTACCAACACCCACCATACATATTCATGAAGACTATAGTAGGGGAGAGACTGCCATGCAGCTAGATGGCGCAAAACGGTGGTCCTAGGCAAGGGTCGAGATTCAATACAGCAGGCCTGACTGCAAGCCCTGTTCCCCTCCTCTGATCCCCGCCCTAGTAGGATGGGAGGACTGGGAATTTCTACCATCAATGGGCGAAAATCACATCGGACAAATGGGTACTGTCTATCGTGGGAAAACCACATACATTGGAATTCAAAAGAAAAACCACCAAGAACTCCACTGTAAATGGGCCACTACAACAATCGAAGGAGCTTCAGGAGGAGTTTTCTGTACTTCTAGCAAAAGGCACTGCTGGAAACCGCACCACCATCCAAACTCAACCAGGAGATCTACTCCAAGAACTCCCTGGTGAGAGTGAAAGAAACACATTTAAAATGGTGATGCTCCAAAGATCATTAATCTGCTGTGGGGTGGATACTTCTTAGCATCTCTCAACCTTTAGTGCACATATTTTCCTGTCCCTGTCCACAAGAGTCATCAAAAGTATACCAGGCTCAGGATCCAAAATACACATTAGCAGTTCAAAGGCCTACCATTTGGCCTGCAGTCAGCACCTAGAATATTCACGAAATACCTTGCTCCTGTGGCAGCGCACCCTAGGTGGAAGGGAGCTTGTCTACCCATGGCTGGATGATTGGCTATAGCGGGGACAATGGAATAGCACACCACGGTTTCCATGATGGAGGCAATGTGCTTTCTACAGTTGCTGCCATTCTCGATAAAGTTTGACAAATCCCAGCTTGCCCCTTTTCCAAGTCTGGTATTCTTGGGGGCAGATTCGAAATGTTCCCCTACGTTCCTTGAATACAAGTGACAATTTTAAGTAGTTATTGTCTAGAATGTGACGAGCTAAACAAGATCAGTGACCAGATCGAAAAAATAGAAATACACAGAAAAGACCACCATCAGCGACGCACAGCTTTATCTTGGGAAATAACATTTTAGAATGATGGCAATAGTACATCTAAATATGGGGCTATCTGTGGTCTGGCCAATTAACTGGTTCAGCCCACATAGTCATGTCCTCATTTAACTGGTGCATTTTCTTAGATGGCTGCAATTGTACATTCAAATGAAACCCGTGATTAGGCTTGAAACCAGCACGTTTTACTGTTCATCTACCCCCCAGGCAAGTTGTCCAACCTTTTTTCCACCAATGCTCTAGCAGGGACATGCGCCTGGGGGCTTATGTGGCTGAGGTCAGCGTGCTTGTGGGACTGTGGACAGGACATGCACATGCACGAGCTTTAACCACCGTTTAATCACAAGATGGCGCCTGATGGCAAAATGGGAGGCAGCACACTGCATGGCTGTATCAACCCTAGACAGAAATATTTTTGGGGCGAGATGTGTCAAAAAGAGGGTTGTTAAGGTTGATACAGAGCATTGTGTTCAAATATTACTCGCAGAGAAACTTCATTGTTTCTGGTTATTTGAATATAGCTGGGTGCCCTTGGGGAAGTAGCTGGGCCAACAAGCGACAGAGATGTGAGCCTAAGGCATTCCACTCCATGGGACCCTAATGATCTTCCTTTTATAGTTGATCCTGGCTACACAATAAACCCTCGAATCCCCACTTCCGAGAGTGAAACCCGTGTGCACCTGTAGACTCCTTTTTTTTCCAGCAGTGCGCTTTGACGTGCACCTAGAATGATGCTGCAGCAATTCTGCAGTGCTGCCATAAGAGGTGCCCTGCCAGATCAAGGAACCTGGAGTTTGCAGGTTGGCACCAGGACTGGCATGACCCTCGGGTGACTGGATTGGTGAGGAGCCCGCCTGGAGGGTGCTTCATTGCGGTCGCTGGTGGAGTTTCTTCATGCCAGTTAAAGTGGCTCTCGAGGACTCTACCCAGTTTCCCCCCTCACCTTCCCCAAAAACACTGCTCCCCCTTGAACATCAATGTGCAATCTGCCTGAATTTGCCTGTGGGGGGGGGGGGCACATAGTCACTGTAAAATTAGGTGGTGTGGGCTTGTTAGAGCTGGCTGATTTGGTGTGCAGAGGGTGAATTGGCACAGTATTACACAGCTCGCATTCTCCCCCCCCCCCCTCCGCCTCAGCTCCCACCTCCCAGCCCGCTGGAATCTGACACATCTAAACACAGCTGGACGCAGTACATTTGAGGCCGCTCTTGGGGCAAGGATGGTGTTAAATGTTGGATTTGATTCGTCCTGGATACTGCATGGTCTTGGGCCTCTGCTAGAAAGGGTGTTTTTGCAGTTTGTCACGCGTGCCAGAGTGCAGAAGGGCTCACGGGTGAGAAAGACGTGCTGTACTTGCTGGAGCCTTGTGCAGAGCGCAATTATCTACTGGTGTCACAGGTGTTCTCAATGGTTGAAGGGGCAAAGGAACTGTTATTTACGAGGGTGCTTGCTGGTAGTGTTGGGGCTGGTGGTCGTTGGAAGGAACATTTTTTGCAGTTAGAAGTCCAGATGACTGTTAGATAGATGACGAATATCAACATGTAAGCCGAGTTAGACAGATATCTTATATTAAAGGTACTTATATAGCGCACCGTCACCAACGGAATTGGTCCTCAGGCGCTCTGGCAGATCTGTAAACAGGAAGGGGGGCGGGTAGGGTTAGTTGGGAGGAGGGGAGTGGGAGAGGTGGTGTGCTGTTGGCAGCTTCGGCTCGGTTTACACCGGATGCTGGACTTTGGTGCAAGTATCCGATCGGGCGAGGTCTCATGTGCTGTAGGTGCTGTCTATGTGTTGGTCCGGTGTGGTAAAGTGCGTGTGTATTGCTGGGAGAGAAGTGGTTGTGCAAATTTTGTGTGGCTTGAGTATGCAGAAAATTGAGGGTTGGGTTAGTGGGGTCTGTATCCTGGTTCAGGTACTTCTGGTTCCGTTTGAGCTATATCCCTGTGGGCGGGGCTGTTGCTGGTTCCTTAGGGGAACTCGCTGTGGTGGTGCTACGCATATCCAGCTGTGTCATGGTGAGTCTTGTATGGGGTGGTAGGTGTGTCTGAACCGTTTCTTTAGATGTGGAACTGGGTTGGTGCTACCTATTCTCTTGTTATCTAGTGTGACACTGGTTAGTGGAATCTTTGAATGGTTCAGGGTCAGAATGCTGTTGATGAGGCATCCTAGTGCGTCTGTCTTGGTCATCCTGTGTATTCCGTCGTTAGTGTCCTCCTATCATGACTATCTTTCCGTTAGTTCTTTGGTTTTCGTGGGGTGACTTCCTTAGGGCTATTGTCAAGTTGTATTTTGTGTGTGATGGCGCATTGTGCTTCCCACTATATCTATATACCAATATTACTATATGTATTACCAATAGCAGTGGTAATATATACTATAAAGCATAAGGATGCCTCCATGCATGACACCCAAGCACAATAGCAGGTGATACTACAGGCAGTGCAAAGTTCCTGAGCAGAGCTGGAACAGAAGAGAGGAGAGATGGGTTGGGGGTGGATGTATCTCATTTATAGTGATATTCAGTGGGCAGAGGAGAGTGTGACCATGAACAAGACCAAGGTTTTGGCTTCAGTTATAGTTGCACATGCTCAGAGAGTGCAGGTACAGGGCCAGTGTACAACTCGGACAAGCCAGCAGAGGATGCTGACGGCCACTCTTAGGGATGCAACATCGGGCTACTGGGCCAGCCAGAGTGGGAGGACAGAAGTGAGCTGGCTGGGATCCTCCAGGTGCTGCTGACGAAGGGCATAGGGGTTGACCGACTCTCCACCTGCTTTGTCATAGAAAGGGCCAGAGGGATCTGATGAAGTTACTGCTGCCATGAATGACCCGAATGCCACAGACGGCCAGAATCTCGCATTATACAGACAAGAGTACATCAACAGGGTAATTCATAGAATTTCGCACAAAAGTGGCGCACGCGGCTGGCGCACAGTGGGCGCGTGAGAATGTCTGCGCCAGCCACGTGCGCTAAAATCGATTTCCGTGCACAGTGTATGCATGGATTTTAGCCTCCAAAACCAGCCGTGGCGCAGAGACCCTGCAGCAGCACCAGTTATGCCCCAAGAACACCCTCGCGCAAGGAAAAGCTATCAAAATTCCCAATTCAGCGCAAAGGGCTGCGCTAACCCTGGACCAGTTTACAGTGCTGCCAAACAGCAAACGCCAAGCGGGGAACGTGTATTACTGGGGTGTGCGTGCAGTTTCACACGCGAAAGGGCCTGTGCGAGTGGGGTACGTGTATTACTGGGGTTCGCAGGAAGTTTCACACGCAATTTCAGCAGGGTACGTGTATTACGGGGTTCGCGGGAACTTTCACACGCGATTGGCCTGGGTACGTGTATTTCGGGGGTGCGCAGGAAGTTTCACACGCGATTGGGCTGGGTACGTGTATTTCAGGGGTGCGTGGGAAGTTTCACACGCGATTGGGCTGGGTACGTGTATTTCAGGGGTGCGCGGGAAGTTTCACACGCGATTGTGATGGGTACGTGTATTTCAGGGGTGCAAGGGAAGTTTCACACGCGATTGGCCTGGGTACGTGTATTTCAGGGGTGCGCGGGAAGTTTCACACGCGATTGGCCTGGGTATGTGTATTTCAGGGGTGCGCGGGAAGTTTCACACGCGATTGGGCTGGGTACGTGTATTTCAGGGGTGCGTGGGAAGTTTCACACGCGATTGGAGTAGGGTACGTGTATTACTGGGCTGCGCATGAAGTTTCACACACGATTTTGCTGTCAGAGCAGGGAACGCGTATTTCGGGGGTGCGCGGGGAGTCCTACATGTGAATTGGCAGTGTGGGTCCTCCCAGGTGTCCCCTCTACCCCCTCCACGGCCCCTGCAGGCCGCCCACACCACAGGGGACTACCCTGCACCCCTGGTCATGTCCCGCAGGCAGCCCATCCACCATGGGCATGCCCCCCAGCCAAGCCACATGTCACGTTGCAATATGATCACCAACTCATGTCTCCCAGCACCCCCACCCCCCAGCAGTCAGGGGCACCTGCCAGCAGGCCCCCACTCATGTCCCACACATGTCCCCCAGCACCCCCACCCTCCAGCAGGGCACCTGCCAGCAGGCCCCCACACATGTCCCCCTGCACCCCCACCCCCCAGCAGTCAGGGGCACCTGCCAGCAGGCCCCCACACATGCCCCCCAGCACCCCCACGCTCCAGCAGTCAGGGGCACCTGCCAGCAGTCCCCCACACATGTCCCCCAGCACCTCCACCTCACAGCAGTCAGGCGCACCTGCCAGCAGGCCCCCACTCATGTCCCACAAATGTCCCCCCTGCACCCCCACCCCCCAGCAGTCAGGGGCACCTGCCAGCAGGCCCCCACTCATGTCCCACACATGTCCCCCTGCACCCCCACCCCCCAGCAGTCAGGGGCACCTGCCAGCAGGCCCCCACTCATGTCCCCCACCACCCCCACCCCCCAGCAGTCAGGGGCACCTGCCAGCAGGCCCCCACACATGTCCCCCTGCACCCCCACCCCCCAGCTTTCAGGGTCACCTGCCAGCAGGCCCCCACACATGTCCCCCAGCACCCCACCCCCCAGCAGTCAGGGGCACCTGCCAGCAGGCCCCCACACATGTCCCCCTGCACCCCCACCCCCCAGCAGTCAGGGGCACCTGCCAGCAGGCCCCCACGCATGTCCCACACATGCTCCCCAGCACCCCCACGCTCCAGCAGTCAGGGGCACCTGCCAGCAGGCCCCCACACATGTCCCCCAGCACCTCCACCTCACAGCAGTCAGGCGCACCTGCCAGCAGGCCCCCACTCATGTCCCACAAATGTCCCCCCTGCACCCCCACCCCCCAGCAGTCAGGGGCACCTGCCAGCAGGCCCCCACTCATGTCCCACACATGTCCCCCTGCACCCCACCCCCCAGCAGTCAGGGGCACCTGCCAGCAGGCCCCCACTCATGTCCCCCAGCACCCCCACCCCCCAGCAGTCAGGGGCACCTGCCAGCAGGCCCCCACACATGTCCCCCAGCACCCCACCCCCCAGCAGTCAGGGGCACCTGCCAGCAGGCCCCCACACATGTCCCCCTGCACCCCCACCCCCCAGCAGTCAGGGGCACCTGCCAGCAGGCCCCCACTCATGTCCCACACATGTCCCCCTGCACCCCCACCCCCCAGCAGTCAGGGGCACGTGCCAGCAGGCCCACACTCATGTCCCCCAGCACCCCCACCCCACAGCAGTCAGGGGCACCTTCCAGCAGGCCCCCACACATGTCCCCCTGCACCCCCACCCCCCAGCAGTCAGGGGCACCTGCCAGCAGGACCCCACACATGTCCCCCAGCACCCCCACCCCCAGCAGTCAGGGGCACCTGCCAGCAGGACCCCACACATGTCCCCCAGCAACCCCACCCCCCAGCAGTCAGTGGCACCTGCCAGCAGGCCCCCACTCATGTCCCACACATGTCCCCCTGCACCCCCATCCTCCAGCAGTCAGGGGCACCTGCCATGAGGCCCCCACTCATGTCCCCCAGCACCCCCACCCCCCAGCAGTCAGGGGCACCTGGCAACAGGCCCCCACACATGTCCCCTGCACCCCCACCCCCCAGCTTTCAGGGGCACCTGCCAGCAGGCCCCCACACATGTCCCCCAGCACCCCCACCCCCCAGCAGTCAGGGGCACCTGCCAGCAGGCCCCCACACATGTCCCCCTGCACCCCCACCCCCCAGCAGTCAGGGGCACCTGCCAGCAGTCCCCCACTCATGTCCCACACATGTCCCCCTGCACCCCCACCCCCCAGCAGTCAGGGGCATGTGCCAGCAGGCCCCCACTCATGTCTCCCCGCACCCCCACCCCACTGCAGTCAGGGGCACCTTCCAGCAGGCCCCCACACATGTCCCCCTGCACTCCCACCCCCCAGCAGTCAGGGGCACCTGCCAGCAGGCCCCCACACATGTTCCCCTGGACCCCCACCCCCCAGCAGTCAGGGGCACCTGCCAGCAGGCCCCCACACATGTCCCCCTGCACCCCCACCCCCCAGCAGTCAGAGGCACCTGCCGCAAGGCCCCCACACATGGTCTGTACCCCCACCCCCCAGCAGTCAGGGGCACCTGCCAGCAGGCCCCCACTCATGTCCCCCCCGACAGGTCATCACACTCCAGACCCATGCCCCTCATGGCCACCCAAATCCCACCCCAGTCCAAACACCCCACATTGAATTTCCAAAGTCATGATAGAAAATACATAACCAGCATGGCCATGAATCAATGTCCCTCAGACCCACGCAATGGTGACACATGACTGTGAAAAGATTAACATTGTGACATGCACAAAACAAATGATATAAGACCACATCAGTCAAGTATATAATAAATGTGTATTCAATAATTAACCAAATGAATAAAACAAAATCACACAATAATGGAAATTATGAAGAAAAAGCTGCATGTCCAAAAGATTTTAAAAAAAATGTGTGAACGCAGAATCCAAATCAATCCAAAAGCAAATGGGTCCAAAGAGTCTGTCCGTCCAACCAAATCCAAAGTGTAAAAATAAGACACATCCATTGATCCATGGTAAAAAAGAAACTTAAATGAAGTGAAATCCAGTGTTGAACTATATACAAAGTACAAATCCAGGGTCCATGAGCCCAACCATTGAAAGGAAACCTACAAAAACCCTATCTAATGAACAACTATATACAAAAAGGTGGGGCATTGTCCAAGCGCCCCAAATGAAATGAAAACCAAAAAGAAACCTAACACTAATTAACTATATACAATGGCAGCGGGCTAGTCCGACTGCTCACTTCCTGATTTCCCGGGCCAGGGCATCATCGAACTCCTGCTCGATGTCCCGGAGGCGGTTCTCTTCCATGGCCCTGAGGGTTCGCAGGGACGATGACATCCGGACCTCCAGGTCCCTGCGAATTGCCTCGAGGCACTCGGCCCGCCTCAGAGCCCTTTGCATGGAGTTCTCCGCCCTGAAGTTTGTGAGCCGTGCCTCTTCCGCCCGCTGCCGCTCCGCATCTATAGCATCGCCTAACCGCTGCCACACGGAAGACACTTCCCGTCCTGGGTCCTCCTGCCCTCCGGCCGATTCCTGCCCCTCTGATGTCTAAGGCCCCGAGCCATCATGGCTCCCACCTTGTTGCTGCTGCTGCTGTGCCTGTGCCCTGGCTCCTGCTGCCTGCACATCCTCCTCCGGCTGGGGTGCAGTTGTTGACGTGGCCACCCCTGCTGGACGTCCGACTCCCGACTGTGGCAGGGATGTGTTCTCCACCAGCCTGGCCGCACGGTCAGAGGCAGCTCCACATGGTACCCAGGTGATACATGGCTGGGAAGATGGCACGGAGGACGACTGGCGCATAGGGGGTTCAGGTGAGGAGGGGGTCGAAGCAAGGTTTAGCAAACGGAGGAATCTCCACAGCACCCTCTCTGCCCTCTTCATCAGTTGACGCTGCAGACAGGGAGAGATAGGAGACAGGCATCAGGACACTGTGTTTCATGTGATGTCTGGCTCACCTTTGGCTGCTCATGCTGTTGTATGTGAATGGATGGTGCTGGCTGTTGCCATATGGCTGTGGAATTGCTCATGTGTGTGAGTTGACATGCCATGTGTGTTGGGGATTGTGATGCCATGAGGGGCATGGGTCTGGAGTGTGATGACCTGTTGGGGGGGACATGTGTGGGGGCCTGCTGGCAGGTGCCCCTGACTGCTGGGGGTGGGGGAGCAGGGGGACATGTGTGGGACATGAGTGGGGGCCTGCTGGCAGGTGCCCTGCACTGCTGGGGGGTAGGGGTGCTGGGGGACATGAGTGGGGGCCTGCTGGCAGGTGCCCTGCACTGCTGGGGGGTGGGGGTGCTGGGGGACATGTGTTGGGACCTGCTGGCAGGTGCCCTGCACTGCTGGGGGGTGGGGGTGCTGGGGGACGTGTGGGTGGCCTGCTGGCAGGTGCCCTGCACTGCTGGGGGGTGAGGGTGCTGGGGGACATGTGTGGGGGCCTGCTGGCAGGTGCCCCTGACTTCTGGGGGGTGGGGGTGCAGGGGGACATGTGTGGGGGCCTGCTGGCAGGTGCCCCTGACTGCTGGGGGGTGGGGGTGCAGGGGGACATTTGTGGGACATGAGTGGGGGCCTGCTGGCAGGTGCCCCTGACTGCTGGGGGGTGGGGGTGCAGGGGGACATGTGTGGGGGCCTGCTGGCAGGTGCCCCTGACTGCTGGGTGGTGGGGGTGCAGGGGGACATGTGTGAGACATGAGTGGGGGCCTGCTGGCAGGTGCCCCTGACTGCTGTGGGGGTGGGGGTGCTGGGGGACATGTGTGGGGGCCTGCTGGCAGGTGCCCTGCACTGCTGGGGGGTGGGGGTGCTGGGGGACATGTGTGGGGGCCTGCTGGCAGGTGCCCTGCACTGCTGGGGGGTGGGGGTGCTGGGGGACATGTGTGGGGGCCTGCTGGCAGGTGCCCTGCACTGCTGGGGGGTGGGGGTGCTGGGGGACATGTGTGGGGGGCCTGCTGGCAGGTGCCATGCACTGCTGGGGGGTGGGGGTGCTGGGGGGCATGTGTGGGGGCCTGCTGGCATGTGCCCCTGACTGCTGTGGGGGTGGGGGTGCTGGGGGACATGTGTGGGGGCCTGCTGGCAGGTGCCCCTGACTGCTGGGGGGTAGGGGTGCTGGGGGACATGTGTGGGGGCCTGCTGGCAGGTACCCTGCACTACTGGGGGGTGGGGGTGCTGGGGGACATGTGTGGGGGGCCTGCTGGCAGGTGCCCCTGACTGCTGGGGGGTGGGGGTACTGGGGGACATGAGTGGGACATGAGTGGGGGCCTGCTGGCAGGTGCCATGCACTGCTGGGGGGTGAGGGTGCTGGGGGACATGTGTGGGGGCCTGCTGGCAGGTGCCCCTGACTGCTGGGGAGTGGGGGTGCTGGGGGACATGTATGGGGGCCTGCTGGCAGGTGACCCTGACTGCTGGGGGGTAGGGGTGCTGGGGGACATGTGTGGGGGACTGCTGGCAGGTGCCCCTGACTGCTGGGTAGTGGGGGTGCTGGGGGACATGAGTGGGACATGAGTGGGGGCCTGCTGGCAGGTGCCCTGCACTGCTGGGGGGTGGGGGTGCTGGGAGACATGTGTGGGGGCCTGCTGACAGGTGCCCCTGACTGCTGGGGGGTGGGGGTGCAGGGGGACATGTGTGGGGGCTTGCTGGCAGGTGCCCCTGACTGCTGGGGGATGGTGGTGCAAGGGGACATGTGTGGGACATGAGTGGGGGCCTGCTGGCAGGTGCCCTGCACTGCTGTGGGGTGGGGGTGCTGGGGGACATGTGTGGGGGCCTGCTGGCAGGTGCCCCTGACTGCTGGGGGTGGGAGTGCAGGGGGACATGAGTGGGGGCCTGCTGGCAGGTGCCATGCACTGCTGGGGGGTGGTGGTGCTGGGGGCCATGTGTGGGGGCGCTGGGGGACATGTGTGGGGGCCTGCTGGCAGGTGCCCCTGCTGGGGGGTGGGGGTGCAGGGGGTCATGCGTTGGTGATCAGTAGTGCAAGGTGACATGTGGCTTGGCTGGGGGCATGCCCATGGTGGATGGGCTGCCTGCGGGACATGGCCAGGGGTGCAGGGTAGTCCCCTGTGGTGTGGGCTGCCTGCAGGGGCCGTGGAGGGTGTAGAGGGAACACCTGGGAGGACCCACACTGCCAATTCACGTGTAGGACTCCCCGGCACCCCAAAATACACGTACCCTGCAGAAATCGCGTGTGAGACTTCCCGCGAACCCCAGGAATACACGTACCCCACTCGCACAGGGCCAATCGCGTATGAAACTCCACGCGTACCCCAGAAATACATGTACCCCATTCGCACAGGCCCTTTCACGTGTGAAACTTCCCACGCACCCCAGAAATACACGTACCCCACTCGCACAGGGCCTTTCGCGTGTGAAACTTCGCACGCTCCAACGAAATACACGCACATGCTATTTTTGACACAGCGGTTGTCCGTGTTTCTCGCATACCCCTTTGCACGTCATTTGTCCTAGAGGGGCACAGTATGGGACATTCATCATAGCTGTATATACATGCTTTTTGTTAGCATACATTTTGGCACACATTTTTTTCATGCGCAGGGACACTACCACCTGCCTTCGTGTGGCGAACATGTTTAGGCCAGTGCGCGTCTTTGCCCGTGCGCTGGTTTGCCCTATTCGATTCCATGAATACGTCTTGTAGTCGAGCGTGTGGGCGTTCCGCGCACTTGCCTCCTGTACTGCCCCCGTGGCGCCCACATTTTCACGCATTGTTCCCCATTCCGCGTGTCACGCCCCGTGTTACGCCTACTTTTGTTATGTGTGCCGCGCTATGTGCCCTTTCGCTGTGGCCATAGCGCATGCCGTTAGATGACCTGTGCGCCGGCGTGCACCACGCAGATTTTCAGCGCACATCCCAGATTTTACTCGCGCACGGACTTCCATGAATCGATGTGCGCGGGTTTCGCTGCGATTTTCGCACTTGCACTGCGATTTGCACGGTTTCGCACGCTTGCGCAGGAATTTTCAGCGCACATTAATTCCATGAATCGGCCTGCAAGTTTCTTCCAAATCAATTGTCGAATTATCTGGGCTACACTGAGGCAGTACAGAAGGCTCAGAACTCTTAGGATGTTCAGCACACATCCCAGATTTTACTCGCGCACGAACTTCCATGAATCGATGTGCGCGGGTTTCGCTGCGATTTTCGCACTTGCACTGCGATTCGCACGCTTGCGCGGGAATTTTCAGCGCACATTAATTCCATGAATCGGCCTGCAAGTTTCTTCCAAATCAATTGTCGAATTATCTGGGCTACACTGAGGCAGTACAGAAGGCTCAGAACTCTTAGGATGTGTAGGAGTCCCGACAACAATGCAATATATAATGCCTGTTGCTGTTTCCCACACAATTGAAGGAAATTCATAATGCGGACTGTTTTTTTTAATCCTTAGGACTGGCTCGAGTGACTGGGTCTGAAAGTGGAGATCATGCTGCAACAGAGCGCGGGGGCAGGCAAGGTGGGTCCTTCTTGTGGCTGCTGGCTTTCTCGAAGATGGTCCTTGAACAGGTGCTCAGACATTGCCAGGAATTGTCCAACAGTGCACAACGTGGAAAATAATGGATTTCTGGGGAATTTGTTGAAGATGTGGCTGTGGCGGGAAGGATTGGCAAAGGTCCTTCTAGAGAAAAAAATTAATTCAGATTGTACAAGCTGTCAATTTGCAGAGGAAGATTTAGAGCTGTTTGCATGGACCTGGGCCATCTGAATGTATGTATGTATGTATGTATGTGTGCGAAGGATTGTTGCTTATGTTTACTATTTGAATGGGTAAGCTGCAGCAGGTAATGTTTTCATTATGGGGGTTGAAGGTTGGCACATCAGTTATTGCACATAATCGGTTATTTAGTGCACTCATTGCAACGGTTGCCTGAATTTGGAGCTTCACACCATTTGTGGGCAGCAGTTTCTTTGGGAATTCACCCTGTGGTATACTGTTGACTTTGAGTGAGTCTCGGAACATGCTAGCCTCACAAGGCCATTCCTATGCAACCGCTGTTGTTGCTCTGGGCCTGTGCTATATGGGTCACCGGGGATTGGGGTGGGTATGGATGGGGTTTGATGTTCTCGGTATAGGGTTTGCTGCATGTAGGTTCGACCTGATGGATCCATTGAGGCTCTTGTTGGGTGGGACGAGCGGGCCTTTAATTATGTGCAGCACTTTCAGAGAGGCTTCATCTCATGTTGAAATAAACGTCTACTTGCACTTTTACAGGAAACCCATTGGATGGTAGATGTAATTATCAAACTTGAGAAGAGGTGGCATGGCAAAGCCTATGGCATCTGATGCTCTACTTACACAAGAAGGGGGATGACTTGGGTTGGTGAGAGTGGTTCCACTGGAGGTAACGGAGGCTGAAAGATAACCAAATGGTAGATTGGTACTGATTGTAGGGGCACTGGGATATTAGATCTATATACTAAATCTATATATGCCTTATGTTTTAGTTAACTCCTCCTTTGAGACAATGATGCTCAGGTGTGCCAGGTACCAGGATGTCCCGATTCTGAGGGTTAAGGATTTTAATTGTTCACTTGGGTCTAAGTATTCTTCTTGCTCAGTCCGCTAATGCAGGCGGTCCTTGTACACTGGGACACGGGGCAGGGTTTCCCGTATATACCAAGCACTATGCACAGAGTTCCTCACTAAAGAGTTAAAGGTGCAGAGTAAATGGGAGGAAGATATGTGGAATCCAATGTGGGAGCAGGAAAGAATGAAAAACTGGGGACAGGCTCAGGAGTTGTTGCGGAACGCCAGGTTCCAGCTCATAACATGTAATATCCTGCATAGAGTCTGTGACCCCCCACCAAGTTGCGCACCATGAGTGATTGGTTGAGCTTGGACTGTCCCCCATTGTGAGAGGGGGCAGGGGGAGTGTGGCACATGTTCTGGAGATGCCCAGTAGTAACATGTAACTGGCAAGTGGTGATTGCAAAGATTAATGAATTACTCGGCTCCAATCTGGACTGTTGCCCGAAGTTGTGTTTGTGGGGTCTGCTCCCAGGGGGTGGTGACGATGGAAACTACAAAACCACCTATCCCAATTTATGTTGCTACTACCAAAAAGATGGCTGGCCATAGCTTGGAAGAGACCCCAGGATCTGTCAGTGCAGCATTGGAAGGCGGATGTGAGCAGTCGGGGGATGGCAGGGATGGACATATAAAAAAGAAATAGAGATCCTGAGGAAGACGATGAGAGAACGGTAGAATGGGGCCAACTTTTGGATGAACTGAGATTTCCAGCGGATCAAAAACCCTCCTGAGAAGGAGGTGCGATTGGGTAATGTTAAAAGATGGGGTTGGGGGAATGGATCTGGGAAGCGTTTGGGGGTATATTCCGATGTGTCCGCTATCCCTGTTTCGAACCTACAGTCATGGCATATTCCTGTACTCCATACTGTATTTCCATATGTATGCAAAACTCGCATAAACAGATGTTTGAAAAATAAAAAAAGGATTCTTCTTGATCAAGGAGCCCACCCAGTAGGATGCTTAAGAAAGCTTTATATTATTTGGGCTTGATGGATGTATGGCGAACGCAGCATCCCACAGAGAGAACCTTCTATTTTTTATATATATATATATATATATATTTATATATATATATATATTAAAACAAAAACACACACACACACACTCCTCATTTACATAGGTTTGCTGAATTCGAGTCGTGTCTGACCATTCACTGCAGGTTGCCATAAATGACAGTGGTCACGCACTACGGTTCTACAATGGAGACAAAGGCTCGAAACAGGTGAGTTCAATGAGGGACCAGCTGGCACTAGGGGCAGGCAATTTTTAATATCATGGGATGAGACGGGCAGCCCCGATTGAAGAGATTTGGGCACTAATCAGGACTTATACGGCACATAGCAGAGACGAGACTTCATGTGACAGTGATGAAATCGGTGCTGTGTTTGGAGTTCTGGGCTTGGTATCCCTCATACAAAGAGTTTGGCAAAAATCAGGCAGACTTCTAGCCTGGCTTGTCAAGAGACAGAATGGTGGCCATTTCAAAACGTGTACTAGCAGCCCTGATTGACTACTGAACCATTGGTGCTTTGTGAACAGGAACCTATGAATGAGGTCTCAAGATTTATACCAATCCTCATACTCCCAACCTGATTGCGAGCACATGGGGAGCACCATCAGCACTGGATATGGTGAAATTGGCTGATTGGAGCATTGTTTTGTATTGTAATGTTTTGTTATATAGCCCCTATACACATGACATGGTTTCAAAGCTCTCAAGGAGGGTGGGAACAAGAGGAAAAACAACAGTCGCTCAGAGCCCTTGAAATTCGGAGTTGATAATAGTCTGCACAGGCAGAGTAAGTACGTAAAATACATTTAACAGTTCGGACACAGCAAATAGGCCTGAAAGCGGTTCCACAGTTTACCAGTGCAATTAAGGGAGAGTACAAGGGAGAACAGACAGATGATAATCGGGCATGTTGCATTTGAGTCGTGCAAGTGCATAGAAGGTCACAGGGAGGTGGAGGTCCAAGTGTACCCAGTCAGCAGAGACTGGGGTCAGTGCAGAGAGAGCCATTCTCAGGTTATTCTAAGTGCAGTGAAGGTGGGTGGGAGTAGGGCCCTGAGGCAAGTGTGAGAGAGGACTGGGGGGTGCCCTGGACCGGTGAGACTGAGGTACACCAGGCGGCCAGTCAGCAAGCTGTAAAGAAGGGGTGGGGGTTGGAGAGAGCCGAGGGCAAAGTTAACAGGATAGAAGGAGAGCGAAGGAAGAGGAGACGTGGAATGTCTTGAGGAGTTTCCGGAATTTAAGAAGGTCAGGCTCAAGACAGAGGGCGGCAAGGAGGCTGAGGGCCAGAAGTGAGTTGCAATACAGCCTGTGGGTTGGAGAAAATCATTTAACATGATGGGTTCCAGGTGGAGATGTTCCCTTACCCATGCGCTGCACTGCCAGATCTGCCAATTTGACGAAGTAACAAGTGCTGATGGTCCTCACCATGTACTCACCCTCAACTTCAGAGTTCTGTAGAGGAGCAATTGGATGCATTTTCCCTAGTCACTGCCCCCTCACCCGTCCTATTGGAGTAGCAAACAAAGGGCTACAATTGTGAACCTATGCACAAGTTTATGCAACATGACTATACGGCGTCGATTGTATGAAAGGCGATATGAACACAGGCAGCCATTCAGAAGATATCCTCACATTGAAACAGTGGAGGAAAGCTACTAAAAAGGATGTCCGCTGCCGAGTTGCTGAAATGCAGCCATGGATAAAATGGTACGCGACATGGATGTACGTTAAAGTCTAATTACAGCAAAATAATGTCCTAAAGAAGATATATAAACCTACGCTGAAACAATATGAAAACACTTAAAAATTAAGATGTAATTGAAGCACTAAGAGAAATATGTGCTCTATGATGCAGTACTCATGAACACACAGAAAATGAAGTGACTAACTGGTCAATAACTGTAAATAAGCTGCAATGCAAGGTAGAAGGAATACATAGAAGCTTGCTTATAAGAGGTATATACATAACATTTAGGACAACCATTAGAAGAAGATGGACGACGGCTCATGTCAATCAACCCAGCTACCTGAAAATACGAGCCCAGGATCCTAACATGTAAAGATGATGAAGAAGCTGTCTTCCTTGCGAAATAGAGGAGTACATTGGCTGTGAACCAAGGATGCTATTTCGAGAGATGAAGGAAAAGCACAAGGGGACTCTAACGAGCAGACCATGTGAAAGGACATGTTTCCCAAAGATTAGATGGAACAAGAACATTTACTAATGCCAAATATTGAACAATTAAAGGGCATGAAGCTAATATGGGATGGAGTGTGCAAGTCTCTAAAGGCCAAGAGGAGCAACTGCACCCAGCATAATTGAATCAAATGGTGTTAAATGCACAGTCGTTTCATGATCTTGTAACACGTGATGAAGAGCTCTCAAATGAGGGCTATTCATTAAGTCCAAAGGTCCGATATGGAGGATGAGAGGGTAAAACTAATTGGAAAAGGGGAGAGCTGATGTTTCTCCAATCCACCTGGGTTTCGTTTCTATGTACGTGCTGCTAGCAAGCAGAATGTCCAAGGTGGGATTTGGGTTGCCAACCATTTAGAATAGCACTGTCATGCACTTTTACATACAATGTTGTAAAGTATTATTCCGCTGCCATATTTTCTGCTATGCCATGTGCCTTACACCATGCAAATAGAAGTAGATCAGAGTGTGTCTGACAGATAGGAGACCACCAATGAGGGACTAATACGCATATGGTCTATGGGTAGACATGTTCCCTTAATCTAATCCCGCCCCTCGATAGTAGCTTGCCACAGCGGATGACGTTTTATATGATGCATCTAGCATCATCTAAACTAAATGCAACTAGAAAGACCATGTGATCCTGCATGAATCCATTTGATGAGTGTTTATTCACCCTGCTTTACTTCTTTGAGATTAAACCAGTATTTTACCATCTCCTTTGAGTCTGTCTGGTTATTGGTCTGAAATATTTTATTGGTAATTCGATCCAGCACACAGATGCTTCAAGGTGCTAGATCAGATTTGGTAGCAGTGCGGATGGTTCTGGTCTAATCGACCTAGAGCCCAGACCTAGAACCCAGATCTATATTACCGGACAATCGACGGCTTCCACCATAAGCCAGACGAATGCGGAGTTCCCTGTGGTGAGCGGTGTGCAAAAAGTATCACATGATCAACATATAGATGACCCGTCCGCGTTTGAAGAAATTCCTGTTCGGTCCCTGCAGGTGCCCCGCTGACGAAAGGCGAACTGGTTAATTGTGGGAGAGTCGATGCCAGGGAACTCGAGCGGAGAACCAGACGTAAGTAGACCATCGCAGTTGGTAAAAGCATATGGGGGAGGGATTGCACTTGTGTTATGTTGTAAATAAGACATATAAAAAGTAACTGAATTTTTGGGGATTATAAAAGGAAGAGAGATTAGGATATCTTTAATTTACAGGCTCAAGAGAGACGGAAAGAGTATACGCTATAGTTCCATATCGCAGCATTAAGGATTCCTAAGGGCAGAGACTATTAGTAGAGCATGTACTAAACTCCCAGAAGGGGTAATAAAAAGAGAGGAGAATGCACCCGCTAAAGCAGCGGGGAAAGATGTACGTAAAGGGGAATATATGTATATTGTTAGTGCACATATGTAATGGGTATAATGATATGATAGGTTAAAGATAACGCGCTTAATAAACAGAGGTTTCTAAGCGCGGACCCAGGGATCAAACCTGTGTTGCTTCTTGTCGTCTTGCTTCCAAGGCGAGCATGTTGCTCCTGAGCTATCCTCCTGAGACTCAATATGATTGTATAGAAGACAACGTGTTTAAAATAAACAATGAAAACAAAGAACGAATAGCACAAATACATCCTTTTTGACAAAGGTTCAACGTTGACCAAAAAGCTAGAACTAGACAAAAGTAAAAAAGAAGTTAAAAAGACAGTTTGAAAATACTAGAAAACCAAGAACGATATAAAAATAATTTACAGAAAGTTCAGGAAAATATCCTGATCTCCTGGAATACGAGTGGCAATTGATGGTGCCTACTCAAATATAGTGAAATGATATATTAATTTGGAAGTAAGAAAAAATTCGAGTAAATATTGACAGCCTGAATTGGCTTGTCGTAATGGAAGAAACACCTCTCACACTTAAGCAGAACTCTCCCAAGATATACAGCCAAGATTATGCAGTAGCATTCCGAATGGCTTAAGGGCACGACCAATAAAACATCTATGCCTTGGCCTCCTGGAGGTTCGTTGTCAAATACGGTATTACGTAGCCTGATGACGTATTTACTTGCCAGACAAAAGGGAAAGAAGCCAGAGAAAAGACTGGCAGTACTAGACCTTTGCAAAATGTACCAGAATGAGACGGAAGACCCAATCTACAGGGAGTGGATGCTGAGTCAGCATAAAGGGGAAGACGTAATGCCTTCAGATCCTCTTTCCCTTCCTCAGAAACAAGATGTAGAGAATAAAGAAAAGGGATTGTACCCTCTTAAGGAATTTAAAGCAGCAGCAGGGTATGTTAACCCACCATACAAACTCCCTGACTATACTAGTGAATAGACCGAGGAAGAGAGTAAAAGTAGACAACGCAAATATATAGACACACACAATGAAAGTAAACAGCATAATGCAAAAAAGGATAGACAGAATAAACAGATATAGATAGAAGAAGAGGCAGAGAAACAAATACGAATAACAGATATAGCTAAGGGTATGACAATAGTACAGAACGAATGGATGGGAGGACAAATACTGCTCAAACTAGATGACAAAGGTATTGGTGGAGTTCAGGAAAGAGAGGAAAGGGAAGAGCAAGACAAGAAAGCAAAGAGAAGCAGGAAGAGAGGCTATATAAACAAGAAAGACAACGAATGTAAGCAAAGGGAAGAATGAAGAAAATATGAGTCAAAAGGGGTGGAGAGGCTAGACGAAGAGAAACAAGAAGAAATAGAAGCCCAAAGATTGAAAGCATGTAGGTTACAAAGAAGGCAAGAGGGAGAGGGATTAAGGGCAATAAGTGGAAGGGAGGAGGGAGGAAGAAATAAACGGAAGTAGGGAATTTAAAGATGTGATTGAATATTTATGCAGTAGAAGCATGATACCCATAGAAACGCAAGAGCGAACCGAAGAAGAGAGAGGGCCACAACCGTCTCGTGGAGGATGGCGAGGACCATTAGTTATGCCAACATGGAAAGCATGAGATGCAGAGACAATAGGAACAAGAATGTGGAAACTATATATGAAATGAGGGCTAAGGAAGGGTATAGAACTCAAGAGGGCGAACAAGGAGCATCCTTTAGGGGAACAGGAGGAAGCTTAAATGACGTTCATAGAACTATATCCTTAAGTGGGTTAGATCTTGAGGACACAGAAGGGGTTAGAAGTCATATGAGTTGGGGCATAATGATGTCAGACGAAAAGGAGACAAAATAAGAAGACGCAAGAAGAGGGTGCATATGGATTTTCAAGAGAATCCAGCGCAGATAAAGGGATAAAATGCTCAGATCTAGAGGACCCGATCAGAAAAACACCAGAACCAATACCATATACTGAACAAACACAAGCATGATCGCACAGTACAGGGGATGTGTCCCTGCCCTATGAGAGCAGACTAAGTGCATTGCCAGGGAGAACACAAGCAGGTGATGATAACTGTGCCGAGAAGGCCAGGAGTGTGGGTAGGTATGACAAAGGATCAGGGTTTTCGCAATTCCCACTATTAGCCACAATATATACCAGGGCCCCAGATGGATAAGTATCATTTAAAATGCACACGTTCACTTTTGGTGCAGGAAAATGGATTAAGGAATTAGAGAAAAAGACGCCAGGAACTGTCAGGCTTTCTCAAATCTGATGTTGTCCCCGGAAGCTGCTGAACCCCCGCAGTCCCCTTTGGATGCTAACCTCTTAACTGGTAACAAACAGTTCAGTTGAGAGCACCCCCAAGGGAAAGGGGGAAAATGGGAAAAAATAATAAACTTCAGGTTTTGCTCAGCTTCTTTATCTGCCAACCTGTTGGTGAAAATAACAACAATTCACTTTAGTCACTAACCTTTGAATTCCTTGGCTCTGACTTCTCTTTATACATTTAAGTAAATAAACACGCCACCATACCTGATTATCCTCTGTGAATAACGTAGAGGACGTGTATGAATTCTACTGAAGAAAACATTAAAATAGAGTCTTAGATGCTCTTACTGATTTCTTCAATTTGGTTTTGCAGAAAACTGCTATCTCTCTCAGTTTAAGGAGTTTGTCTTCAAGCAGTTCAACTGTCTTTTGCCTAAAACAACCCGCTGGAAATATTATACATGTAGTTTGTATTGGTGTCTATCTTCAACACAAATTCCAAGAATGACACTCTAACTATTCAATTTAAAATTGTTTGTTTTCTGAATGTGTAAAAGTGTTCATTAATTGGATCTTTTGCTTGCAAAGAAAATCGCTCGTTAAAGAAGCGTTCATTTTACCAGAATATGCGCATGCGTGCAAATATTGTTTACTCCTTCTAAAATGGAAGCGCACATGAACAAGGAATTGAGTTCAAAAATGAAACTGGCTTGGGCGCATGCGTAAAGGAACAGTCTTCCACTCTTCTTAATATAAATTGCTCCAACAAGAAAGGAGTAATTCCTCAGTTCCAGAGACTAATCCTTGAAGAGACAGCCCAGTGAAGATCACGCGCCAGGTGAGTTAGAATGTTAGTAAATTAAACATAAAGTCTTGGAGTCGCGTGGCTACCACACTGTCACTTGCGCAGACAGTGTAAGATTTCTAACGCTAGTCCGACGCTAAGAAAAAACACTGCTCCCGAACAAAAGGTACAGTACTCAATAAACTTCTATACGGCCGAAAAAACACACGACGCTAAAATGAATAGCAGACCTCCACACTCCAATTTGCCAGGTGCAAAAAAAAATGTGACGCAGTTCAATTAATTTAAATACAGTTCTAGAAGTTCAAAAAATAAATACTTGAAAGAACAAAAAGAATTACTATATAAACAAAAACTAAGAAAAAACAGGAACAAGTTAATTAATAGTTTTGATATTTAACTCCTGCTTGAATATCATACCATTCCATAAAAGATAATGAAATCACTTAGCTTGCTTCTTTCTTTCACCGGAACGTTTTCTAAGTTTCTTTTTAAAATCTCCAACACTTTCCTGGTCCAAATAACTAATAATAGGCACAAAGGCCTAACTAAAGTTTTCTAAAACTTAAGAGCTTCAAACATAAGACCTTCCAGCTGGGCTTCTGACAATGAAAGGCGGTTTAGAATGTTCCGACAATGCCTTTCTTTTACTTCTGGCCAATCACTGATCCTTTTGGAATTCTCCATTTTGACTTGGGAAGCTCTCCACACTCTGCACAGAAAGTTAAGGCCCAAACCATACTATGTTAATCATATCCTCATTCATCCAAATCCCACGAAACCTGACAGTATCCCCCCCTTAATGCCCTGTCCCAGGGCCAACTTTAGAAGGATACTTCCTATGAAATTTTGCGACTAATTGTGGTGCATGCACATTCACCTCATCCTCCCATGTACGTTCCTCAGGTCCGAAACCTTCCCAGTCTATTAAATATTGTAATTTCCCTCTTAACCTCCTGGAATCTACAATTCTTTTCACTACAAACTCTTCAGATGAATCCTCTAACTGAACTGGTGAAGGTGGATGTACAACTCTAGTCCCCTGAATAACAGGTTTTAACAGACTAATGTGAAAGGTGGGATGAATTTTCAATGAAGTAGGTAATTTTAACCGTACTGACACTGGATTGATCACCTTTTCTACTTTAAATGGACCTACAAAACGTGGAGCAAATTTGTTTTTGCCCTTAATTCTCAAATGTCTAGTCGAAAGCCAAACCAAGTCACCAACCTCATATTTAGGACCCAACCTCCTTTTTTGATCTGCAAATCTTTTGTACTTCTGTTTACTATCGAAAAGTACCCTTTTTGCTCTTTCCAAATTCTTTCTCATAGTTTTTAATCGAACCTCAACTCCAGGATTCTCTGACTCTTCAGTAATTTCAAAACTTAAAAACCGTGGGTGAAAACCTCTTCCAAGGTAAAACGGAGACATGTTAGTTGAATCTTTAGCACAATTATTATAAGCAAATTCGGCAAGCCAAATCAAATCCACCCATTCTTCCCCTGCCTGTAGATAACACCTCAGATATTTCTCCAGTTCTTGATTTACCCTTTCTACTTGTCCATTGGTCTCGGTATGATAACCTGATGATAAACTGACTTCCACACCCAAATCCTTACAAAAAACCCTCCAAAATCTAGAAATGAATTGAGGACCTCTATCTGAGATAATTTGATTAGGAAGACCATGCAGTCTAACTATTTCTCGCAAAAAGACTTTGGCCAAAACGTCTGCAGTAACCTCTCCCTCCATTGGAACAAAGTGAGCCTCTTTTGACAAGAGGTCCACCACAACTAGAATAGATGTACAACCCTTGTCACAAGGAAGATCTGTAATGAAGTCCAGGGAGATTGTATGCCAAGGACGAGGTGGAATAGGCAACGGCTCCAACAACCCGACTGGTTTTCCGGTTGGATTCTTCATTTGAGCGCAAATAGCACAGGTTTTTACAAAATTTAAGATGTCCTGACGCATTTTTTCCCACCAGAAGCTTCTCCTGACCAATTCCAGCGTCTTTCTAAAACCTGGGTGTCCGGACAGCATAGATTCATGACAGTCTCTTATTACTCTCTCTCGCAATTCCAAAATAGGTAAGTAAAGTTTATTTTCAAAAAACGGCAATCCTTTTTCAATTTTTCGAACCGGATCCTTTCGAACCCATTCCTCCATTTGTACAATTGACATGGACTTTCGAACTTCTTCCTTAACATCCTCAATTTTCTGTATTCCGGCAGAAATAAAACAACATGGATCGATAATGGATATCATCTCCTTTTCTGATTCCATCTCACTTCCCGGAAATTGACGTGATAAAGCATCAGCCTTTCCATTAAGCCTACCTGGCTTAAATGTCACTACAAAATCATAATCAGCAAAGAACAATGACCATCTTAACTGCCTTGGTGTGAGAGTCTTAGCTGATTTCAAAAAAAGCAGATTTCTATGGTCTGTTAACACAGTCACAGTATGTCTTGCTCCCTTTAAAAAATGTCTCCACTCTTCAAAAGCGAACTTGATTGCCAATAATTCTCGATCTGAGATGGTATAATTTTGTTCTGCCATAGAAAATTTTTTAGAATAGTAAGCCACTGGATGAAGTTGTCCTGTCTCTCGATGTCTCTGAGAAAGAACAGCCCCCATGGCAAGATTCGATGCATCCGCTTCTACATAAAAAGGCTGAGATGGATCTGGATGAATTAAAATAGGGGCCGAACTGAACCTTTTCTTCAATTCTTGAAATGCCTCCTCTGCCTCTGTCGACCACACAAATTTGGCACCTTTCTTTAAGAGTTTTGTTATGGGAGTAATCAACCGAGAAAATCCTTCAATAAATCTTCTGTAAAAATTTGCAAAACCTAAAAAGCTTTGAATTTCTTTTACTTTCGTTGGTGCTGGCCAATCCGTGATGGCTTGAACTTTGTTCGGATTCATCTCCAATCCCTTGGGAGAAACAATGTATCCTAAAAATTCCACAGAATTAGTATGAAACTGGGATTTTTCTAATTTAGCAAACAAATGATTCTCTCTGAGTCTTTGTAGAACCTTTCCCACATGAATTTTATGAGACTCTAAATCCTGAGAATAAATCAAAATATCATCAATATATACTACTACGAATATGTCTAAAAAATCTCTTAAAATTTCATCCATAAAGAATTGAAAGGCAGCTGGTGCATTACATAAACCGAAAGGCATTACCAAGTACTCATAAAGCCCAAATCGTGTTTTGAATGCCGTTTTCCACTCGTCACCCTCCTGGACTCTCACCAGATGATAGGCACCACGTAAATCTAGTTTGGAAAAAATTGTGGCTCCCTGGACCTGATTCAAGATTTCCGAAATTAGAGGGAGAGGATACTTGTTTTTGATCGTAATCCTATTCACAGCTCTATAATCAATGCATGTTCTGAGAGACCCATCTGGTTTTGGTACAAAAAATAATGGAGATGCGGCTGGAGATTGAGAATGACGAATAAAACCCTTAGCCAAATTTTCTGCAAGGTACTCTTTAAGATAATCATTCTCCTTTTCAGTTAATGCATACACTCGACTACTTGGTAAAACCGCCCCGTGCTCCAAATCAATTTTACAGTCAAAACTCCTATGTGGAGGTAATTCTCCTGCCTCCTTTTCATCAAAAACCTCCTTGTACCCTTGATAACACTCCGGAAGATGTCCTAACACCGCTCCTATATTATGTCCTGTAATACCTGCATCAGTTAGAAAAAAGGAAACCAAACCTTGTGTTTCTTCCCTCCCAGGATTACCTTTCAAAAGGCAATTTTCTAAACAGAAACTAGACTGTAGTTCTACCACTCGCCTACTCCAATCAATTTGAGGATTATGCAAGGTTAGCCATGGCATGCCTAAAATTATTTTCAAAATTGGTGTATCAATTAAATCAAATGAAATTTCTTCTCTATGACCTCCAAGTAATTCCATAACCAAAACACCAGTTTCATGAGTTATAGGACCTGATGAAAGAGAAGTTCCATCTACAGCCCGAACCTGTTCCACCACTTCCTTCCTCACAAGTGGTATTCCCAATGCCTTAGCTACTCCCCAATCCATAAAGTTCCCGGTGGCTCCTGAATCAATCACTACCGGTCCATACCCTTTCCTTTCCTCCTTTAAATACAAGGATACATTTACAGTTATGTGTGGAACCGCTGACTGAACTGTATTTGCAACTTGCTGTCCTTTTCCTCCGGCTGATGAAAATTTTTTGGGTGTAAAGGGACAATTTCCTAAAAAATGACCGCCCCTACCACAATATAAACACAAATTATTCTCACGCCTCCTAGTCTTTTCCTCCTTTGATAAAGGACCTTTTATTCTACTTTGTTGATCATTTAACCTTGGTTTCACTTCTTTACTACCCACCTCAAGCCTTGAACGATCTCTTCTAGTGACTGACCTCACCTCCCCCTGAGTACAACGACGCCTTTCTGCTTTTCTTTCACTTATACGATAGTCCAACTGAACTACTAAATCAATCAATTCCTCACAAGAAGAAGGGCGTTGGGCTACACTGGACAAGGCATCCTTCAATTCCTCCTTGAGACCTCTATAAAAAAGAGAAGACCTCTTCTCTGCTGGCCACTGGGATTCTAAAACCAGAGACCTAAACTGTGTGATATATGTGACCAAGTCTCTGTTTCCTTGACGCAAATCTAATAATTCCCCATCAACTTCTAAGGACATTTGTCTTTTATCAAACATTTTCTTAAATTCTTCCATAAAAAGAGAAACATTTTTTAAAGATGAACTCTTTTGCCTGACCAATAAACCTGCCCAAGTAGAAGCCTCTCCAGATAAATAAGACATCATAAAAGTAACTCTGGAAGCATCAGAAGGAAATAGTTCGGGCCTACTAAGAAAGTGCAACTCACATTGTGTTACAAATGTCTGATATTTACTTGAATCTCCATAGTAACGCTCTGGAGCTGCCAAAGGTACTGGCATAACTAATGCCCTAAAACCTCCCTCTGCCCCATCACCTCTACCCACACCTCTCTCCTCACCAGCCCTTACCAATTCAGGGGGAAATTCTTCTCTCACAATTCCCTGCGTCTGTGCCATCTTTTCACTTAACTCATCTACTCGTTGTCCTAATTTTTTATTCTCTTGATATGCCACCTTTAATTCCTCCTGTAATTCCCTCACTAAAACACTTAACGCTTCCATTGAGAACTCGGGGTTCATGACAGCTTAGGAGGACTATTTTTTCTGGCCTTTCATACTGTCAGGCTTTCTCAAATCTGATGTTGTCCCCGGAAGCTGCTGAACCCCCGCAGTCCCCTTTGGATGCTAACCTCTTAACTGGTAACAAACAGTTCAGTTGAGAGCACCCCCAAGGGAAAGGGGGAAAATGGGACAAAATAATAAACTTCAGGTTTTGCTCAGCTTCTTTATCTGCCAACCTGTTGGTGAAAATAACAACAATTCACTTTAGTCACTAACCTTTGAATTCCTTGGCTCTGACTTCTCTTTATACATTTAAGTAAATAAACACGCCACCATACCTGATTATCCTCTGTGAATAACGTAGAGGACGTGTATGAATTCTACTGAAGAAAACATTAAAATAGAGTCTTAGATGCTCTTACTGATTTCTTCAATTTGGTTTTGCAGAAAACTGCTATCTCTCTCAGTTTAAGGAGTTTGTCATCAAGCAGTTCAACTGTCTTTTGCCTAAAACAACCCGCTGGAAATATTATACATGTAGTTTGTATTGGTGTCTATCTTCAACACAAATTCCAAGAATGACACTCTAACTATTCAATTTAAAATTGTTTGTTTTCTGAATGTGTAAAAGTGTTCATTAATTGGATCTTTTGCTTGCAAAGAAAATCGCTCGTTAAAGAAGCGTTCATTTTACCAGAATATGCGCATGCGTGCAAATATTGTTTACTCCTTCTAAAATGGAAGCGCACATGAACAAGGAATTGAGTTCAAAAATGAAACTGGCTTGGGCGCATGCGTAAAGGAACAGTCTTCCACTCTTCTTAATATAAATTGCTCCAACAAGAAAGGAGTAATTCCTCAGTTCCAGAGACTAATCCTTGAAGAGACAGCCCAGTGAAGATCACGCGCCAGGTGAGTTAGAATGTTAGTAAATTAAACATAAAGTCTTGGAGTCGCGTGGCTACCACACTGTCACTTGCGCAGACAGTGTAAGATTTCTAACGCTAGTCCGACGCTAAGAAAAAGCACTGCTCCCGAACAAAAGGTACAGTACTCAATAAACTTCTATACGGCCGAAAAAACACACGACGCTAAAATGAATAGCAGACCTCCACACTCCAATTTGCCAGGTGCAAAAAAAAATGTGACGCAGTTCAATTAATTTAAATACAGTTCTAGAAGTTCAAAAAATAAATACTTGAAAGAACAAAAAGAATTACTATATAAACAAAAACTAAGAAAAAACAGGAACAAGTTAATTAATAGTTTTGATATTTAACTCCTGCTTGAATATCATACCATTCCATAAAAGATAATGAAATCACTTAGCTTGCTTCTTTCTTTCACCGGAACGTTTTCTAAGTTTCTTTTTAAAATCTCCAACACTTTCCTGGTCCAAATAACTAATAATAGGCACAAAGGCCTAACTAAAGTTTTCTAAAACTTAAGAGCTTCAAACATAAGACCTTCCAGCTGGGCTTCTGACAATGAAAGGCGGTTTAGAATGTTCCGACAATGCCTTTCTTTTACTTCTGGCCAATCACTGATCCTTTTGGAATTCTCCATTTTGACTTGGGAAGCTCTCCACACTCTGCACAGAAAGTTAAGGCCCAAACCATACTATGTTAATCATATCCTCATTCATCCAAATCCCATGAAACCTGACAGGAATGACGTTAACTATAGGTGATATAAAAGGCCTATTATCAGCTATTCTAGGGGAAAGATCTGATGACATTTGGAAAAGAGCAGGGTATCCAAAAGTAACTGCACAGAACACAATGCACGATGGGGCGCCATTTAATAACTGTAGAGCAGACCCATTAAAGGGCTTAAAGAGTACAATATCCAGATACATTGCATATTCGGACAATAATGACTAGGAAAATTTAGGAGGAAGAAGACCCCATTGCCTTTATTCAGGATATTCAGGACAGATGGAATGCGGAGACTCACGAAACATGGGATAAAACATTAGCGTTATTTTACCACATATGTCAGGGACTGCCAGAACCAGTACAGAGGCAGTTAAAGAAACAGGTGGAAATTGAAGCAAAACCATGGCCAGAGATAAAATTGGCAATCATGCATTATTGCAGAAGGCTAAAGGAGAAAGAAAAGAAGAAAGCTGAGGGTAGAAAGCAAGAAGAAGCAAAGTTGGTGCAGAAGAAATTATCAAAGTTCGCCATAGAGGGAGCATTGTTGGCAAGTAATGAGGGAAGCATGTAGGAAATAGTACTGTTACCACAGCAAAATAACATAGCCAGTGCCCAAGATCAGATGTGTATATTTGTATGCCGAATGGGTATAACTAAATGCCCAGAGGCAGAGGGCCTCAAGGAGGAGGATGACAAGGAGGATTTCAAAACCCTCAAGGGAGGATTTAATGGCAGACAGCCCTTCACATGTTGGAGTTGTGGAAAAATAGGACATGTGGCTAGAGTATGCAGGAGTAGAGGATGCATTCAACAATAGTATTGACAACATACAAGAGGGGGGCCAGTATATGCTCCACAATATAATACAGATTCACAAGGATATTATGTCCAAGATCACACGCAGAAGCCGGCATATGCGCCACAGCAGGTTCAGCAAGTGCCAATACAGACACAATTGTCACAACCGCAGCCATTTCAGCAAGTACGAATGAAGACAGTCATTACAGTGGCAGCAACAGCAATCACCTATGCAAATGCAACTGGCACCCACACAACAGATACATTATATCCCAATGCAACAGACTGGCGCATCACAATGGCAGATGGACACAGGAGTTATACAAGTAGTCAAACCCAAATTAGGGAGTGTGACTGTGGTAGGAGGGAATACTTTCACAGGCATGGGGAAGAATGTATACCCAGAATAGGATAGCCCACAGGACGACCTAATGTGTTCAGTACTATATGTAACACCAGAACGCCAAGTGGAACCAAGGGTCAAGGTGACGATAGGAGGCAAGACATTCTCATTTCATGTAGACGCTGGAGCGACTCATTCCCATGGCCATGAGGGAAAATATTAAATGTCCGGCGTTGCCAGGAATGCTCAGGGATTTACTGGGACGACAAGTTTAGTTCCATTTACAGATGAATAACCCATTTGTATAGGGGAACAGGACATGTCCATGCCATTTTTATACTCTAAACAGACACCAGTGAACATACTAGGACATGATTTAATGACAAAACTTAACCTGCCAATATCTTTCACTGACAAGGGCATAGTGTGTTCAAATCCAGAGATAGATTATATAAATTGAGGGAATTTATATTAGCCTTTGCAGGAAAGAAAGCCTTAAGGGGAGTCCTTCTAGACGAGGAAGTGTTCTTGTATGGAGTAAATGTTTTATTGTCATGGCTACCTTAATTGACAGGTAAAATAATAAGGGTGCTGGATAACTTTTTGTTCAGGCCAGAAATTCCCATGGATGATGAGGAAGGGCAATTTATTCCTTTGGAATTAGAACAGCAATGGTATGAGAAGAAAGGGTAATGCATCATGAGGGAAGAGGATGTAGAACAGTTATAACCCTCAATGAAGGCTATAGACTGACAGACATGACAGATGAGGAACTATGTAGTGCGGAGTATTCAGATATTAATGTTAAAGGATATTTGTATGGATCACTATCATCACTGTAGTGATCCCCTGGTGCTCTAGAGGATCTGAAAAGGAAAGGGGGTGGTGGGTGAGTTAGTGGGAGCGAGCGGGATAAGTGCAAGAGAGCAGTGATGTGCTGTTGGCAGCTTCAGTTCGGTTTACACTGTTCACTGAGCTTGGTGGTGCTTTCCAGTCGGTAGCCTTTGTGTGCTGTTGTGCGAAACTATGTGTGGTTTGTTTTGTTGTTGCGGTGTAGTGATGTTTGTGCAGTTTGTTGTGCTTTAGGGTTGTGGTTGTGTTTGGTTAGAGCTTGAGAGGTGTATGCAGAGGGCTGAAATTGTTAGTAGGTTGGTTATTGGCCTCGGTATCTAGAAGTGATATGTGCTAAATTTCCAAGTTCTTTCTAGATGTGGCCCTTGATTATCTCTGTATTTCTATTTGGATCTGGCACTGGCTAATATTCACAATCCTGTATACATATGACGTACGCCAATATTCACAATTATATCCAAATGTGGCACTGGCCCACCTTCGAAATCCTGTCTAGATGCGAAGCAAGCTCGCATTCACAATTCAATCTAAATGTGGTGTTGGTAATATTTCCATTGCAGTCTAGATGTGGCAATGGCCAATATTCACAATTCTGTCTAGATGTGAGGCAGGCTAATGTTCAGAATTCTATCGAAGTGTGGCACTTGCTAACATTCACAATCCTATCTAGATGCGACACAGGCTAATATTCAAAATTCTATCTAAATGTGGTACTTGCTATCATTCACAATTCTGTCTGGGTCCAGTGCAGGTTAATGTTCACAATTCTATCCAAATGTGGTACTTGCTAACATTCAGAATGCTATCCAAGTGCGGCACTTGATAACAATCACAATCCTATCTCGATGCAACGCAGGCTAATGTTTACAATTCTATCTAAGTGTGGCACTTGCTAACATTCACAATTATATATGTGTGGCACGTGCTAACATTGCCAACATGGGAATGGTGTGTCAGGGGATGACCCGCTATCTGGAGCAGTGGGTTTCTGCTGTTGGGACTGGATAGTTCTAGCAGAGGCTGACACTGCTGTATTGGGATGTTTATTGTAGGATTGTGCCTAGATAGGCAATACTGGCATAGGTTGTTTATGACTGGATGTGAGGTTGCGACCATGAGAGTATGTGTAGGCTGCTGTAAGTGGGTGCTCGTTGGGATCATATATCAACCGGATGCGTAAAAGTGGCACTCGGGGGGTGGTGAAGGTAGAAGGAGGCTGCTGTTTCAGGTATGTAGGGTGAGGGAGCTGATGGCAGAGGTTGCAGGATGGATAACTGTTACCAGTGTGATTTGATGGGTGTGTAGCTGCCAGGGGCAGTAGGATGCTTTGTGGAGGGGTGTAGGTTGCAGAGCTCCCATCAAAGGGGTGCAGGATAGGGAGGCCCCTATCGGGGGTTGTAAAATGGGTAGGCTTATGTTCTGGGAATGGGAGGATGCTGTCTGGTGCAATTTGGGTTTGTTGGGCATGTAGGATGCGAAAGGTTGATTTCTAGGGGCCTGTAGGATGAGGAATTTGTTCTCTGAGGTGGCAGGGGTCACAATATGCGTTGGTTGGTGTTGGAGGGGGAGGAGAGAGACTGCTTAGGATGGATAATTCCTAGGGAAACCGATGGGGCAGATGTCAGTGGGCATTTATTTTGTGATGGTAGCAGAAGTTGATATCACCAGGATTGAGGGTATTTATTGTAAGGATATGCCACAGGGTGACATTGCTATTCGAGAAGGATGGGTGTTTGTGGGCAGTATGTAAAAGGTTTGTTATGGGGTGCTATCATAAAAGATAATGAAATCACTTAGCTTGCTTCTTTCTTTCACCGGAACGTTTTCTAAGTTTCTTTTTAAAATCTCCAACACTTTCCTGGTCCAAATAACTAATAATAGGCACAAAGGCCTAACTAAAGTTTTCTAAAACTTAAGAGCTTCAAACATAAGACCTTCCAGCTGGGCTTCTGACAATGAAAGGCGGTTTAGAATGTTCCGACAATGCCTTTCTTTTACTTCTGGCCAATCACTGATCCTTTTGGAATTCTCCATTTTGACTTGGGAAGCTCTCCACACTCTGCACAGAAAGTTAAGGCCCAAACCATACTATGTTAATCATATCCTCATTCATCCAAATCCCACGAAACCTGACAGTATCCCCCCCTTAATGCCCTGTCCCAGGGCCAACTTTAGAAGGATACTTCCTATGAAATTTTGCGACTAATTGTGGTGCATGCACATTCACCTCATCCTCCCATGTACGTTCCTCAGGTCCGAAACCTTCCCAGTCTATTAAATATTGTAATTTCCCTCTTAACCTCCTGGAATCTACAATTCTTTTCACTACAAACTCTTCAGATGAATCCTCTAACTGAACTGGTGAAGGTGGATGTACAACTCTAGTCCCCTGAATAACAGGTTTTAACAGACTAATGTGAAAGGTGGGATGAATTTTCAATGAAGTAGGTAATTTTAACCGTACTGACACTGGATTGATCACCTTTTCTACTTTAAATGGACCTACAAAACGTGGAGCAAATTTGTTTTTGCCCTTAATTCTCAAATGTCTAGTCGAAAGCCAAACCAAGTCACCAACCTCATATTTAGGACCCAACCTCCTTTTTTGATCTGCAAATCTTTTGTACTTCTGTTTACTATCGAAAAGTACCCTTTTTGCTCTTTCCAAATTCTTTCTCATAGTTTTTAATCGAACCTCAACTCCAGGATTCTCTGACTCTTCAGTAATTTCAAAACTTAAAAACCGTGGGTGAAAACCTCTTCCAAGGTAAAACGGAGACATGTTAGTTGAATCTTTAGCACAATTATTATAAGCAAATTCGGCAAGCCAAATCAAATCCACCCATTCTTCCCCTGCCTGTAGATAACACCTCAGATATTTCTCCAGTTCTTGATTTACCCTTTCTACTTGTCCATTGGTCTCGGTATGATAACCTGATGATAAACTGACTTCCACACCCAAATCCTTACAAAAAACCCTCCAAAATCTAGAAATGAATTGAGGACCTCTATCTGAGATAATTTGATTAGGAAGACCATGCAGTCTAACTATTTCTCGCAAAAAGACTTTGGCCAAAACGTCTGCAGTAACCTCTCCCTCCATTGGAACAAAGTGAGCCTCTTTTGACAAGAGGTCCACCACAACTAGAATAGATGTACAACCCTTGTCACAAGGAAGATCTGTAATGAAGTCCAGGGAGATTGTATGCCAAGGACGAGGTGGAATAGGCAACGGCTCCAACAACCCGACTGGTTTTCCGGTTGGATTCTTCATTTGAGCGCAAATAGCACAGGTTTTTACAAAATTTAAGATGTCCTGACGCATTTTTTCCCACCAGAAGCTTCTCCTGACCAATTCCAGCGTCTTTCTAAAACCTGGGTGTCCGGACAGCATAGATTCATGACAGTCTCTTATTACTCTCTCTCGCAATTCCAAAATAGGTAAGTAAAGTTTATTTTCAAAAAACGGCAATCCTTTTTCAATTTTTCGAACCGGATCCTTTCGAACCCATTCCTCCATTTGTACAATTGACATGGACTTTCGAACTTCTTCCTTAACATCCTCAATTTTCTGTATTCCGGCAGAAATAAAACAACATGGATCGATAATGGATATCATCTCCTTTTCTGATTCCATCTCACTTCCCGGAAATTGACGTGATAAAGCATCAGCCTTTCCATTAAGCCTACCTGGCTTAAATGTCACTACAAAATCATAATCAGCAAAGAACAATGACCATCTTAACTGCCTTGGTGTGAGAGTCTTAGCTGATTTCAAAAAAAGCAGATTTCTATGGTCTGTTAACACAGTCACAGTATGTCTTGCTCCCTTTAAAAAATGTCTCCACTCTTCAAAAGCGAACTTGATTGCCAATAATTCTCGATCTGAGATGGTATAATTTTGTTCTGCCATAGAAAATTTTTTAGAATAGTAAGCCACTGGATGAAGTTGTCCTGTCTCTCGATGTCTCTGAGAAAGAACAGCCCCCATGGCAAGATTCGATGCATCCGCTTCTACATAAAAAGGCTGAGATGGATCTGGATGAATTAAAATAGGGGCCGAACTGAACCTTTTCTTCAATTCTTGAAATGCCTCCTCTGCCTCTGTCGACCACACAAATTTGGCACCTTTCTTTAAGAGTTTTGTTATGGGAGTAATCAACCGAGAAAATCCTTCAATAAATCTTCTGTAAAAATTTGCAAAACCTAAAAAGCTTTGAATTTCTTTTACTTTCGTTGGTGCTGGCCAATCCGTGATGGCTTGAACTTTGTTCGGATTCATCTCCAATCCCTTGGGAGAAACAATGTATCCTAAAAATTCCACAGAATTAGTATGAAACTGGGATTTTTCTAATTTAGCAAACAAATGATTCTCTCTGAGTCTTTGTAGAACCTTTCCCACATGAATTTTATGAGACTCTAAATCCTGAGAATAAATCAAAATATCATCAATATATACTACTACGAATATGTCTAAAAAATCTCTTAAAATTTCATCCATAAAGAATTGAAAGGCAGCTGGTGCATTACATAAACCGAAAGGCATTACCAAGTACTCATAAAGCCCAAATCGTGTTTTGAATGCCGTTTTCCACTCGTCACCCTCCTGGACTCTCACCAGATGATAGGCACCACGTAAATCTAGTTTGGAAAAAATTGTGGCTCCCTGGACCTGATTCAAGAATTCCGAAATTAGAGGGAGAGGATACTTGTTTTTGATCGTAATCCTATTCACAGCTCTATAATCAATGCATGTTCTGAGAGACCCATCTGGTTTTGGTACAAAAAATAATGGAGATGCGGCTGGAGATTGAGAATGACGAATAAAACCCTTAGCCAAATTTTCTGCAAGGTACTCTTTAAGATAATCATTCTCCTTTTCAGTTAATGCATACACTCGACTACTTGGTAAAACCGCCCGTGCTCCAAATCAATTTTACAGTCAAAACTCCTATGTGGAGGTAATTCTCCTGCCTCCTTTTCATCAAAAACCTCCTTGTACCCTTGATAACACTCCGGAAGATGTCCTAACACCGCTCCTATATTATGTCCTGTAATACCTGCATCAGTTAGAAAAAAGGAAACCAAACCTTGTGTTTCTTCCCTCCCAGGATTACCTTTCAAAAGGCAATTTTCTAAACAGAAACTAGACTGTAGTTCTACCACTCGCCTACTCCAATCAATTTGAGGATTATGCAAGGTTAGCCATGGCATGCCTAAAATTATTTTCAAAATTGGTGTATCAATTAAATCAAATGAAATTTCTTCTCTATGACCTCCAAGTAATTCCATAACCAAAACACCAGTTTCATGAGTTATAGGACCTGATGAAAGAGAAGTTCCATCTACAGCCCGAACCTGTTCCACCACTTCCTTCCTCACAAGTGGTATTCCCAATGCCTTAGCTACTCCCTAATCCATAAAGTTCCCGGTGGCTCCTGAATCAATCACTACCGGTCCATACCCTTTCCTTTCCTCCTTTAAATACAAGGATACATTTACAGTTATGTGTGGAACCGCTGACTGAACTGTATTTGCAACTTGCTGTCCTTTTCCTCCGGCTGATGAAAATTTTTTGGGTGTAAAGGGACAATTTCCTAAAAAATGACCGCCCCTACCACAATATAAACACAAATTATTCTCACGCCTCCTAGTCTTTTCCTCCTTTGATAAAGGACCTTTTATTCTACTTTGTTGATCATTTAACCTTGGTTTCACTTCTTTACTACCCACCTCAAGCCTTGAACGATCTCCTCTAGTGACTGACCTCACCTCCCCCTGAGTACAACGACGCCTTTCTGCTTTTCTTTCACTTATACGATAGTCCAACTGAACTACTAAATCAATCAATTCCTCACAAGAAGAAGGGCGTTGGGCTACACTGGACAAGGCATCCTTCAATTCCTCCTTGAGACCTCTATAAAAAAGAGAAGACCTCTTCTCTGCTGGCCACTGGGATTCTAAAACCAGAGACCTAAACTGTGTGATATATGTGACCAAGTCTCTGTTTCCTTGACGCAAATCTAATAATTCCCCATCAACTTCTAAGGACATTTGTCTTTTATCAAACATTTTCTTAAATTCTTCCATAAAAAGAGAAACATTTTTTAAAGATGAACTCTTTTGCCTGACCAATAAACCTGCCCAAGTAGAAGCCTCTCCAGATAAATAAGACATCATAAAAGTAACTCTGGAAGCATCAGAAGGAAATAGTTCGGGCCTACTAAGAAAGTGCAACTCACATTGTGTTACAAATGTCTGATATTTACTTGAATCTCCATAGTAACGCTCTGGAGCTGCCAAAGGTACTGGCATAACTAATGCCCTAAAACCTCCCTCTGCCCCATCACCTCTACCCACACCTCTCTCCTCACCAGCCCTTACCAATTCAGGGGGAAATTCTTCTCTCACAATTCCCTGCGTCTGTGCCATCTTTTCACTTAACTCATCTACTCGTTGTCCTAATTTTTTATTCTCTTGATATGCCACCTTTAATTCCTCCTGTAATTCCCTCACTAAAACACTTAACGCTTCCATTGAGAACTCGGGGTTCATGACAGCTTAGGAGGACTATTTTTTCTGGCCTTTCATACTGTCAGGCTTTCTCAAATCTGATGTTGTCCCCGGAAGCTGCTGAACCCCCGCAGTCCCCTTTGGATGCTAACCTCTTAACTGGTAACAAACAGTTCAGTTGAGAGCACCCCCAAGGGAAAGGGGGAAAATGGGACAAAATAATAAACTTCAGGTTTTGCTCAGCTTCTTTATCTGCCAACCTGTTGGTGAAAATAACAACAATTCACTTTAGTCACTAACCTTTGAATTCCTTGGCTCTGACTTCTCTTTATACATTTAAGTAAATAAACACGCCACCATACCTGATTATCCTCTGTGAATAACGTAGAGGACGTGTATGAATTCTACTGAAGAAAACATTAAAATAGAGTCTTAGATGCTCTTACTGATTTCTTCAATTTGGTTTTGCAGAAAACTGCTATCTCTCTCAGTTTAAGGAGTTTGTCATCAAGCAGTTCAACTGTCTTTTGCCTAAAACAACCCGCTGGAAATATTATACATGTAGTTTGTATTGGTGTCTATCTTCAACACAAATTCCAAGAATGACACTCTAACTATTCAATTTAAAATAGTTTGTTTTCTGAATGTGTAAAAGTGTTCATTAATTGGATCTTTTGCTTGCAAAGAAAATCGCTCGTTAAAGAAGCGTTCATTTTACCAGAATATGCGCATGCGTGCAAATATTGTTTACTCCTTCTAAAATGGAAGCGCACATGAACAAGGAATTGAGTTCAAAAATGAAACTGGCTTGGGCGCATGCGTAAAGGAACAGTCTTCCACTCTTCTTAATATAAATTGCTCCAACAAGAAAGGAGTAATTCCTCAGTTCCAGAGACTAATCCTTGAAGAGACAGCCCAGTGAAGATCACGCGCCAGGTGAGTTAGAATGTTAGTAAATTAAACATAAAGTCTTGGAGTCGCGTGGCTACCACACTGTCACTTGCGCAGACAGTGTAAGATTTCTAACGCTAGTCCGACGCTAAGAAAAAGCACTGCTCCCGAACAAAAGGTACAGTACTCAATAAACTTCTATACGGCCGAAAAAACACACGACGCTAAAATGAATAGCAGACCTCCACACTCCAATTTGCCAGGTGCAAAAAAAAATGTGACGCAGTTCAATTAATTTAAATACAGTTCTAGAAGTTCAAAAAATAAATACTTGAAAGAACAAAAAGAATTACTATATAAACAAAAACTAAGAAAAAACAGGAACAAGTTAATTAATAGTTTTGATATTTAACTCCTGCTTGAATATCATACCATTCCATAAAAGATAATGAAATCACTTAGCTTGCTTCTTTCTTTCACCGGAACGTTTTCTAAGTTTCTTTTTAAAATCTCCAACACTTTCCTGGTCCAAATAACTAATAATAGGCACAAAGGCCTAACTAAAGTTTTCTAAAACTTAAGAGCTTCAAACATAAGACCTTCCAGCTGGGCTTCTGACAATGAAAGGCGGTTTAGAATGTTCCGACAATGCCTTTCTTTTACTTCTGGCCAATCACTGATCCTTTTGGAATTCTCCATTTTGACTTGGGAAGCTCTCCACACTCTGCACAGAAAGTTAAGGCCCAAACCATACTATGTTAATCATATCCTCATTCATCCAAATCCCATGAAACCTGACAGGAATGACGTTAACTATAGGTGATATAAAAGGCCTATTATCAGCTATTCTAGGGGAAAGATCTGATGACATTTGGAAAAGAGCAGGGTATCCAAAAGTAACTGCACAGAACACAATGCACGATGGGGCGCCATTTAATAACTGTAGAGCAGACCCATTAAAGGGCTTAAAGAGTACAATATCCAGATACATTGCATATTCGGACAATAATGACTAGGAAAATTTAGGAGGAAGAAGACCCCATTGCCTTTATTCAGGATATTCAGGACAGATGGAATGCGGAGACTCACGAAACATGGGATAAAACATTAGCGTTATTTTACCACATATGTCAGGGACTGCCAGAACCAGTACAGAGGCAGTTAAAGAAACAGGTGGAAATTGAAGCAAAACCATGGCCAGAGATAAAATTGGCAATCATGCATTATTGCAGAAGGCTAAAGGAGAAAGAAAAGAAGAAAGCTGAGGGTAGAAAGCAAGAAGAAGCAAAGTTGGTGCAGAAGAAATTATCAAAGTTCGCCATAGAGGGAGCATTGTTGGCAAGTAATGAGGGAAGCATGTAGGAAATAGTACTGTTACCACAGCAAAATAACATAGCCAGTGCCCAAGATCAGATGTGTATATTTGTATGCCGAATGGGTATAACTAAATGCCCAGAGGCAGAGGGCCTCAAGGAGGAGGATGACAAGGAGGATTTCAAAACCCTCAAGGGAGGATTTAATGGCAGACAGCCCTTCACATGTTGGAGTTGTGGAAAAATAGGACATGTGGCTAGAGTATGCAGGAGTAGAGGATGCATTCAACAATAGTATTGACAACATACAAGAGGGGGGCCAGTATATGCTCCACAATATAATACAGATTCACAAGGATATTATGTCCAAGATCACACGCAGAAGCCGGCATATGCGCCACAGCAGGTTCAGCAAGTGCCAATACAGACACAATTGTCACAACCGCAGCCATTTCAGCAAGTACGAATGAAGACAGTCATTACAGTGGCAGCAACAGCAATCACCTATGCAAATGCAACTGGCACCCACACAACAGATACATTATATCCCAATGCAACAGACTGGCGCATCACAATGGCAGATGGACACAGGAGTTATACAAGTAGTCAAACCCAAATTAGGGAGTGTGACTGTGGAAGGAGGGAATACTTTCACAGGCATGGGGAAGAATGTATACCCAGAATAGGATAGCCCACAGGACGACCTAATGTGTTCAGTACTATATGTAACACCAGAACGCCAAGTGGAACCAAGGGTCAAGGTGACGATAGGAGGCAAGACATTCTCATTTCATGTAGACGCTGGAGCGACTCATTCCCATGGCCATGAGGGAAAATATTAAATGTCCGGCATTGCCAGGAATGCTCAGGGATTTACTGGGACGACAAGTTTAGTTCCATTTACAGATGAATAACCCATTTGTATAGGGGAACAGGACATGTCCATGCCATTTTTATACTCTAAACAGACACCAGTGAACATACTAGGACATGATTTAATGACAAAACTTAACCTGCCAATATCTTTCACTGACAAGGGCATAGTGTGTTCAAATCCAGAGATAGATTATATAAATTGAGGGAATTTATATTAGCCTTTGCAGGAAAGAAAGCCTTAAGGGGAGTCCTTCTAGACGAGGAAGTGTTCTTGTATGGAGTAAATGTTTTACTGTCATGGCTACCTTAATTGACAGGTAAAATAATAAGGGTGCTGGATAACTTTTTGTTCAGGCCAGAAATGCCCATGGATGATGAGGAAGGGCAATTTATTCCTTTGGAATTAGAACAGCAATGGTATGAGAAGAAAGGGTAATGCATCATGAGGGAAGAGGATGTAGAACAGTTATAACCCTCAATGAAGGCTATAGACTGACAGACATGACAGATGAGGAACTATGTAGTGCGGACTATTCAGATATTAATGTTAAAGGATATTTGTATGGATCACTATCATCACCGTAGTGATCCCCTGGTGCTCTAGAGGATCTGAAAAGGAAAGGGGGTGGTGGGTGAGTTAGTGGGAGCGAGCGGGATAAGTGCAAGAGAGCAGTGATGTGCTGTTGGCAGCTTCAGTTCGGTTGACACTGTTCACTGAGCTTGGTGGTGCTTTCCAGTCGGTAGCCTTTGTGTGCTGTTGTGCAAAACTATGTGTGGTTTGTTTTGTTGTTGCGGTGTAGTGATGTTTGTGCAGTTTGTTGTGCTTTAGGGTTGTGGTTGTGTTTGGTTAGAGCTTGAGAGGTGTATGCAGAGGGCTGAAATTGTTAGTAGGTTGGTTATTGGCCTCGGTATCTAGAAGTGATATGTGCTAAATTTCCAAGTTCTTTCTAGATGTGGCCCTTGATTATCTCTGTATTTCTATCTGGATCTGGCACTGGCTAATATTCACAATCCTGTATACATATGACGTACGCCAATATTCACAATTATATCCAAATGTGGCACTGGCCCACCTTCGAAATCCTGTCTAGATGCGAAGCAAGCTCGCATTCACAATTCAATCTAAATGTGGTGTTGGTAATATTTCCATTGCAGTCTAGATGTGGCAATGGCCAATATTCACAATTCTGTCTAGATGTGAGGCAGGCTAATGTTCAGAATTCTATCGAAGTGTGGCACTTGCTAACATTCACAATCCTATCTAGATGCGACACAGGCTAATATTCAAAATTCTATCTAAATGTGGTACTTGCTATCATTCACAATTCTGTCTGGGTCCAGTGCAGGTTAATGTTCACAATTCTATCCAAATGTGGTACTTGCTAACATTCAGAATGCTATCCAAGTGCGGCACTTGATAACAATCACAATCCTATCTCGATGCAACGCAGGCTAATGTTTACAATTCTATCTAAGTGTGGCACTTGCTAACATTCACAATTATATATGTGTGGCACGTGCTAACATTGCCAACATGGGAATGGTGTGTCAGGGGATGACCCGCTATCTGGAGCAGTGGGTTTCTGCTGTTGGGACTGGATAGTTCTAGCAGAGGCTGACACTGCTGTATTGGGATGTTTATTGTAGGATTGTGCCTAGATAGGCAATACTGGCATAGGTTGTTTATGACTGGATGTGAGGTTGCGACCATGAGAGTATGTGTAGGCTGCTGTAAGTGGGTGCTCGTTGGGATCATATATCAACCGGATGCGTAAAAGTGGCACTCGGGGGGTGGTGAAGGTAGAAGGAGGCTGCTGTTTCAGGTATGTAGGGTGAGGGAGCTGATGGCAGAGGTTGCAGGATGGATAACTGTTACCAGTGTGATTTGATGGGTGTGTAGCTGCCAGGGGCAGTAGGATGCTTTGTGGAGGGGTGTAGGTTGCAGAGCTCCCATCAAAGGGGTGCAGGATAGGGAGGCCCCTATCGGGGGTTGTAAAATGGGTAGGCTTATGTTCTGGGAATGGGAGGATGCTGTCTGGTGCAATTTGGGTTTGTTGGGCATGTAGGATGCGAAAGGTTGATTTCTAGGGGCCTGTAGGATGAGGAATTTGTTCTCTGAGGTGGCAGGGGTCACAATATGCGTTGGTTGGTGTTGGAGGGGGAGGAGAGAGACTGCTTAGGATGGATAATTCCTAGGGAAACCGATGGGGCAGATGTCAGTGGGCATTTATTTTGTGATGGTAGCAGAAGTTGATATCACCAGGATTGAGGGTATTTATTGTAAGGATATGCCACAGGGTGACATTGCTATTCGAGAAGGATGGGTGTTTGTGGGCAGTATGTAAAAGGTTTGTTATGGGGTGCTTTTAGCTGGTTGTTTGGTATGAGCTATTGTCAGAGGCAGCGATCAGCTGGGTTAGTAGAGGGCAGCTTTCTGTGGGATGCCAGGAGAATATTGGGAGCTACGGTTAGTGCATTGTGTGAAGTGGTTGTTGACGAGTGTAGCTGTGAGAGTGCTGTTGCATGCAAGCTGCTGTCAGGAGGTTGTTAACGAGAGCTAATTTCAGGAGGGCTGTCAGGGGATCATTTTGGGGGGTGGTATCTGGATGGTCATGTATGCGCTGATGTTATCAGGCGATGCTTTGGGGATAGTTTCTGTCAGGGAGAAGATGTTAGGGGAGAGTCGCTGTCATTAGTTTGCTGTTACGGGGCAATGGTAGACAGCTCCTATCAACGGGGGTTAATGAAGGCTGCTGTCCGCAGCGGTAGGCTTGCTCTCAAGGCCATTGGGGAGATTGCTATCTGTGTTGCAGTGAAGACGAATCAAAGGCCGTCGGAGGGGAGCCACTGTGTCGAGCAAGCATGGTGTTATACAGTGAGCTTGTAGGCTGTTAGAGTTTTTGTGGGCCGTGAGCAGGTGCGTTTTCTGGTATAGAGTGATGTCTTGAAGGTGGTAAGGTGCTGCTGCCAGAAAGGGCGTGGCTGAGCGGTCAGAAGGTTGCTGGAGTGGACTGCTGTCCAAGTAGTTGGAGAACTTTCAGTGGGATGGTGGTAAGATTGCTACTTGCTGGTATGAGATCCGGTAAAAGATCCTGTATTAGATCAGAAAAAGTGATAAGCACATTCACTCAGTAACTTGTATTGTCACGAGGGATATTTTAGGAGAAAGTAAAAACTATATACAAACTCCGGACTCTCCGTCATACACAATAGGATGTACGAATCCTCAATCCTGTCCAGCCCGTATTTGAAACCCAATATTAATCTGAAGCCTTAAAAATAACCTGCAGGAAAATTAACTAGAAAAGTCGGAATTGAAACCCATCGTAATAAGAGCATTTGCCAAGAAAGATGCTGGGAATTGTAGTTAACTACAATCGGTGGCGGAGACAGAAAACTACAACTCCCAGCACGCCCCTCACACTGACCAACTCACTTCCGACAATCCGAGCCCCTGACTGGGACCTATTTCGGTGCCTCCTTGCAGGGAAAGGGTGCGCAAACTGACCTGTGACCAATGGGTCAGTTAGAGCCCCCGTGATGTTTTGCGACAGCGTGACAAATTAGTGTCTTTACAAGTCTCCCTTTTTGGATTAAAGTTGAGAGCATAGCGCTACCACAGAGAATGCCGCTGGTAAAAACAAATCTATAATTTTTTCAGGAAGACATGGAAAAGGTGCCAAGTATCTTATGGACCACACGTCCATATGATGTGGGCCTATTGAAAGGAGTAGGAGTGGTGTAAATGAAGCTTAAACCAGGAGCTATTTTGCCACATGCAAAATAGTACCAATGTCCAGAGAAGCGGATGTGGGGATATTCAAAACTATTTCCGCCCTAATGAAGCAAGGCATTCTGGTACCCTGGTACTATCAGATTCTCCATGCAAAACCGCCGTGTACCGTGTCAAGTAATTGAAGGGGGTTGTGGTGATTTATCCACAACCTTAGCCCTTTAAACCATATAGTTGAAGAAGAATTTCCTTTAGTTCCGAACCCTGTGACAATATTGTGCAATATCCCATCAACATCCACATATTTTACTGTTGTCGATTTAAAAAATTCACTTTTCTCAATTCCCTGTCTCACATGATTTGACTTCCTTTTGATATAGAACAATTTGCCTAAAACATACTAGATTACCTCAGGGGTACTGTGAGTCCCCTTCTGTCTTCAATAGAGTCCTTCAGAAGGACTTGGGAAATGTAGAACTTGAGTGCCATAATCAATACATGGATGACATTTTTGTGTGCAATGAGACAGATGAAAGATGCAGAGAAAGGATACAAAGTAGACAAAGAAAAAGAACAGTATTGTCAAGAAAAAGTATAATACATAGGACAGTTAATCTTGCATGAAGGAAAAAAAGAGTAATACCTGAAAGAGCAGAAGCCATTATGAGAACTGTACAGCCAAGCACGGTGAGACGAATGCAACCATTTGTAGCTCTATGCAATTATTGCAGGGCCTAGGTCTTTGATTACGGTAAATATATTTGATCACTTTTAAAAGTGCTCAAAGAAGCACAGGTGGCTAAAACTAAATGAGTGTGGACAGAAGACATGACTGAAGGATTTAATGAATTAAAAATGTGATTAGTACCGCTTCTGTATTAGGGATTCCAAATGACAGTGAAGAATTTTATTTATTTTCCCATTCAAATGGAGAAGTCATGACAGCAGTGCTTACACAGAAAATGACACAAGAACATTAGCTTATTACAGTGGGATTTTAGAGCCAGTTATGAAAGGACACTATTCTTGCGAACAATCTTTGGCAGCTGCTGTATTTGCCATAGAAAAGGCTTCAAGTATAACTATGGAGTGATCCATTACTCTATTTGTAGAGCATGCATTATTTGCAATTCTAGAGAAACCCAACAGTACTTTGACCACTCAAAGAACATCAGGGAATGAGGTAATTATCTCTAACTCTTTGTGAGAAACCAGAAGGTGTCTCACCCGAAGGTCCCCAGGTTTTTTTTCTAAGGTGGCCAGGGCACAGCCATCTCCTTTGGATCCAGACCCTGGGGGTGGACCAGTGCGGGATGATCACCTGGGTGAGGGATCTTTAGGGATTGGGGGTGAGGCAGCCGATGGTGGTATTCCCTCCTTTTTTTGTTCACCTAACCCATCCTATTTTTTTAGGATTCTCTGAGGCCCCAGCTCCCCCCCACCCCTTTTTACACAAAGACTTGGCCAATGAAGAGGGTGACTGAGAGTAACAAGACTTACTCTCATACATCGTACTGGACATGTCCCATTAATCAGGTCAGGCAAATTCAGGCACTTAACTTTAAGTGCATACACCAGATACCAATTAGCTCTCCTCACATGGATAAAAGGCAGAACCTAGAGACACACTCTGAGCAAGGTAGAACGCGAGTATGAGCAGAACTTCTGGGGCAAAGGCAACCTACTGGAGCAGAGTGACGGATCAAGGTACGAGAGCAGCGGGTCAAAACCCCCAAGAGTTTCCTACTGGAGGTTGGTGCCTCTGACAGGCCGCGAAAGATGCATGGAGAAGGCCAGATACCACTGCACAGGCTGCAACAGTGAATGGCAGAGTTGGGGAGGCGAGGCCAAACCTGTGGTACTAACATTGACATGTGAATTGGAAATCATAAAACCAAGAACTAAACGCACACAGCCGGTGAGTTGGCAAGCGACCTGAGAGACCGGTATGTGTTAAAATTTGAAGTGGCATTATTATATCGCAAGTGAAGGCTGCATGTGTGTGGATGCGACACAAAGAAATGCAGACCTGTGAATGAACTTTAAAGTAAAGACAGCTGTGAAATCAGCGATACTCAGTAACAGAGTGGTCCGGCAAAAGGAAGTAGCCCACTCGAAAGTCTCTGCGAAAGGTGCATTGTTTGTAATGATAAAACGAATGAACTGCAAACGCAAAGTAAAGCCAAACTAACTCCTAGAGAAGGGGAGAATGAAAGTTGAACCTCAAACTTTTGGTCGAAGTGGTCCTGCAGAGGTCTGCAAAGAAAGCCACACACATTCGAAAGTCTTCAACATCCAAAAGCCGTCTGAGCACGGCTGAGGGAGACCCGTAGTATAATAAACTTGTACAAGGGAGCCCCCATGCAAGTTTTGTTGAACTTTGTTCTGAAGAAGTCTGAGCCCAATAGAGGGGGGCCATGTGAAATGTGTTTTGAGGCGGTCTGAGCGTGGCAGAGGGGGGCCTATGTGAACTTTGTGTTGAAACATTATTTGAGGTCTGAAGAGATAAACTTTAACGTGGAAAGCCGATCCACATTTTGGAGCTGTTTATTGTATTGAAAACCTGAGCCAGAGAGTATCATCCTGCCTACAGGGCCCACCTTACTCTGTGTGGTCTAATGTGGGGAGGAGAGCTGATTCATCTACATGTATTCTTTTGAACACTGATTTTTCCTTTGCATACATTTTTCTCCTTCATAACTTTTTGTACAAGAGATAGGGCAGGCATTAGGTTTTGTTAACATAGGCCATTTTGATTTGACAGACTTACTAGGACTGTTTTGTTTATCATTTGAAGGCCCACACTTCTCCCATCTTATTTATAGGGCAAATTAGGAGATTTTTTCCAACCCCAGAAACCTCATCAAATGTTTTACAAATTGTACCTATTGTGTCAGTGTCATGCTTGTGATACCATGCCTCCCCTACACCTGTTATTAAAATGGTTAGGTATAGTATAGTGAATCCAGCAAGATTCATAGCTGAACCAGTGGGAGAAGATGATGATATGCATGATTGTGTCACATACACTGAATGTTATAGTGATATTCCCCATTTTAGAGAGAATGCTCTAGGAAGGGGTGGGATGGTTTTCATTGATGGTGCATCTAAAATCGACCACCAAACTGGGGTGAGGCATTCGGGATCGGCAGTAGTAAGGGTAACCCGAGAGGGGACCTTTAAAGTATTAATGAGCAGAGGATTACCGTCAACCTATTCAGCAGTGCTTACTGATGCACTACGAAGTTTTGAGGATGAGTAAGTGACTGTGTTCTCTGACTCCACCTATGTGACGTCAACAGTACATGCAGGCCTAGCACGTTGTAAGAGGAGGGGATTCCTCCATGCAGACGGTACTCCAGTGGAACACGTGGGGCTATTAAAGAAACTCATTGAAGCTTTAAGCTTTCCAGCAACCATAGCCATCGTGAAAAGCGCAGCACGTTCAAAAAGAACAGATTTAATTTCTCACTGAAACGAAGCCGCAGACTTGGAGGCCAAACGTGCTGCATATTATTCAACTATGTATGAAGATGCGTTAAAAGATTCGAAGAAGCGGCAGGGCGATGCATGTTGGTTAAAGAAGGATTTAATATGACGTCCATTGTACAATTGAGATACAAGGACGTGCATCTCAAGAAGAAAAGGATCTATGGAAAAAGTGGGTGTGTTCTTTATCGCCAACTGTGGCGATATGGAGAGAAGACAGTACATGAAAACCAGTTATGCCTCGAGCATTATTGAGAGTAGCAATGGAGCAGCCCCACTATCCCGCGAATGTGACTCGAGAGAGTCTAGCTGCTACTAGAGCAGAAGACTGATTTATACCAAACCTCAGTGAACATGTGGCACAGTTCATTGTAAACTGTATTGTGTGCCAGAAATTCACAGCTGGGCATACCCTGCAAACGGTAGGAGGAGTAATCCCCAGACTTAATGGCCCCTTCTAACATTTGCACATAGATTATGTGGCTATTTTGCAAATATGTAACTGCTATCGATACATGATAGTTGTAGTTTGTCCCTTTACCTGATGGATTGAAGCAGGTCCATGCACACATCCTGATGCTGCATGTGCTTCAAAATGTTTAGTCTGTAAGGTTCTTTCCAAGATGGGGTGCAAAGGTTTGTGAGGGCATTTAGATTGCAGAGGACCAGAGTCCCTTAATCCAAGCTCTGCCTGTTATGTGTGCTGCCACCATTTGCAGGGACAGCAACAAGGGTTTATGCAAGTTCTTGGCATAGGGAAGGCTATAATTAGGCTGGTCATTTAATTGGCTAAGAAGGCTTACTGATGTTCAACGAAGGTCCAGTTGAATTCCATTTCTCGCATGGTTGTTTAGAGTTTGAGATAATTTCAAAAGCAGCCAGGGATTGCTGCTGACAGACCCCTATTCCTCCATCCCCCCACTGAAATACAGTCGGGAAGTTCAGAGTATAAGTTAACTAACTTGATAGCGAGAAAGTTTTCCTGTAACAGTCATTTCTAAAATCTCCAGCACCGCTTCAGAGCTGCCAGAAGCACGGAAACTGCTCTCCTGAACATCCGTGAAGACCTGCTCTCCAACCTCGACTCTAACACCCCTTGCGTTCTTATTTTGCTTGATCTCTCTTCTGCCTTTAACACTGTCAACCATGCCATCCTGCTCAACAGTCTCCTTGATAACCTGGGTATCACTGGCCAGGCTCTGGCGTGGCTGACTTCTTTCCTCTCCGACCGACCCTCCCAGGTCCAACTTGGGTCTTTCCTCTCCGACATCTTTTTCTCAACCTGTGGTGTCCCCTAGAGATCTAACCTCTCTTCCTGGCTGTTCAACCAATACCTGGCACCCCTTGCCCACCGCATCACCGCTCTCTGTCCCAACTTTCAGTGCAATGCGGATAATACCCAGCTCATTTTCAAGCTACCCTCGGCCTCCTCTCATCTCTGACTGTCTGTCTGCCACCCAGGAATGGTGTGCCGCCAACGACCTCCGTCTTAATGCCAGTAAGACTGAGATTCTACTCATCGGCACACCCACTCCCTCCTTCCCTACAGCTCTCTGGCCGGCCTCTCTTGGCCCTCCTCCCACTCCCACCTGCAAGGCTAAAAACCTTGGGGTCATCTTCGATTCTGCACTCTCCTTCTCCCCTCACATCTCAGACGTCTCTAAAAAGTCACACTACCAGCTGCACCTCCTCAAAGGTATTCTTCCTTTCCTCTCCTTCCCCCAGAAGCTTTCTGCCCCCAGAGATCTGGTCCTATCTAAGCTGGACTACTGTAACAGCCTCTATCTAAATCTGCCTGCCTCCACTCTCCGCCCTCTACAACTTATCCAGAACAGGACTGCGAGACTTGTCCTTGGCCTCAAGCCCAGGGATCGTATCTCTCCAGGACTGAAATATCTGCACTGGCTCCCAGTGGCTGCAAGGATTAAGTTCATAACCCTCTGCATTGTACACAAGGCCTCTGGGGTCTGGGGCCGCAGTACCTTCAACTCTCTCTCTCCCTAAATATCTTCCTTCTCGAGCTCTTCGCTCATCTGCCTCCAACTCCCTCAGGGTCAGTCGCTTCTCCAAGCAAGGAGTTGGTGGCAGATCACTCTCTTCGGCAGGGGCCTCTCCCTGGAACAGCCTTCCTGCCTCCCTGAAACTCGAGGAGAACCACCTCCAGTTCCGGAAACACCTCAAACCTTTTCTCTTTGCTTCTGCTTTCTCCCCACCCCTCCCCTGCTGAATTCCTGTCTGTAACAGCACTGGTTACCTGGCCACCTTTTCTGATCTCTGGTCCAGGCCCGTCAATTGCCCACCTGCACTGCCTCCCTGGCAACCCCTGCACTTGGGGACCGTTTTCTGTATCCCTTCAGTCCCCCTACCAGCACTTATGTCTGCACTTCCTTGCACTTACCACTAGCTGGCTGTTTTATTTGTCTTATTTATCTTATTTATTCCGCTTTCCCATGTATTGCACTTTCCCCTATCCCTTCCCCCGCGCATTTCTCCTTTCCCCCTTTCCCATGCACTTGCGCGATCTGAATGACACCTGGCCTAGTAGGATCGTTGTCGGTCCTTCCTCTGTTCCCCCCCTTGCCACGTCGCGCCTTGAAACACTTGTGTATAGGCGCGTTATAAACGCCATATCATATCATATCAATATCCTGCACAGGACTAACACCATTGAAGGTTTAAAATAGCTTTGATGAGGCCTTACCAAGCGCTTGCCCCAAAGGTAGGAGCAAGGTGATGGGGACGGGAAAATAAGTGTTCTTTCCACTTGATAACGTCTTGCACAGTAGTGGTGAACTTGGGAGGTGGGTGGCATATTCCCTAGTGTGTGTGCCAGGGAAGACATAACTACTTCACTGTTAGGTATGCTTACTAAGTGTAGTTCCAAAAGGGATAAGCGATGCACAATTTCCTTGTGCTATGCATGTATGATTCAGTGTATTTTTATTGGAAGTTTGTACAGGCTTTCATTATTGACCTCTGAACTGAGCGATTGGGGTAACTGCATTGTCTGAAATGGACAACTACATGAAGACATTTAAAAAATATATATATTTATGTATTATAGGGTGGTGATAGCCGCGCTATAGTTAAGTTGAGTCAGACTCCCATAGGAACCCTTTAAAGCTCTATTGTTAATAACTTTTGATTCGAGTAACGGATTTGACCAGAAATTCGAACATGATTAGCAACAGGCGCTGCCCCCTCAGCCCCAGACTGCAATGTTTTGTAAAGATAGTTAAACAAATAAAAAGATATTAAGAAGACAAAAAAATGTTTTTCCAAAGTTGAGGCCTACTCTCCATTCATTTACCCATAGACAAACAAGGTACATTTTTGACAAAGAGCACAGCCCAAACTGCTGGATGGATTTGGGCCAGGTCTGAAACAACTTTGGCACAAAGTGTTGACTCCCGATCCATGCATGTTTTGGGGTTATTCCGTGCATTAGTTATTTAAATATTTGATGGAGAATAGGGGGCCTCCTTCTCCGAAATGGATAGTTATATCTCCCATGGTGCATTGCAGGATAATGGTGTTCAGAATTGAAAAAGCTGCAATCTTGTTTTTCTCTCGATGCAAGAGATAACCGTGTCTATAGCCAAAGATATGGGAAAATGAAATGCAGGAAAGAAAGCTGTTTGCAGGTCAAAAAACATGTAAATGCCAAGAGGCTAGAGGTCAGGGTGGATAGAGGGCACCACGTGGAATTTGGGAGTTGGAGGGGGTTGGGCACTGTTTGCAACACAAAGCTTTCTCGAGCCTTGGCTATAGTCGCGAAAAGCTGACATCTCAAAGCAAACTGCGTCACAGAAACAGCGTGTGTTGTGGGAGTAAAGGAGGAGGGGAGATGAGGAGGCCATTGGCATTGTTTGGGCCTTTTATTGGATATTCATGGCTATATGTGAGGCTATAAAGATTATGGATAGCCGAGGGTATGTATAGGTCAGTACATCTGGTTACAGGTTATTTTTTTAAAATTGCATTTTAGAGAAACAGACTGGCCCTTTCCTTGCTTTGAAGCTAAGCAGGGTCAGTCCTGCTTTAAAGCTAAACAGGCTCAGTCCCATTACTGCATGGATAGGCAACAACATGGGCATCCAATTTTTCTTTTAAAACCCTGCTACTATCAGTCCTTGAATGTTTTGCACTCAGACAATTTTTGGGCATTTGCTGAATTGCATTCTGGTATTTGCAGTCTTCCCGTCAATAATACAACAATATATACTGTTACTGCAACAATGAGTTTCCCATCTCTGCAGTAACTGGGACAAACCCTTCTTGGCTTCAAACCGAGGAAGGGATTAGCCCCTAAGGCCATGTTGCCTAATAAATCAGCACACCTTACAAGGTGACTCAGAGAAACATGGCCTAAGGGGGCTGGATCCTTCCTTGCTTTGAAACTAAGCAGGGTCGGTCCTGGTTACTGTATGGATGGGAGACAATCCACAGTCCCGAATGTTGTGTGTTTTCTTCATTTTAAATATCTCACAAAGCATCAGCATTTTTTTTAAACCGTGCCACTGTCAGTCCTTGATAGATTTGCACTCAGGGACAATTTGTTTGCCTTTTGCTGAATTGGATTGGCATTTCTAGTCTGTCAGTGAAAGGGGGCTGGGGAATTAATGGCACAATAGTACACTTTTTGCCTAACATAGTTCAATAAGGATTTATATATTTGAGTGACACTATAGAATGTGTACTTTTCAAGTTATGTTTATAAAGCAGAGTAATGTTGAAAGCCAGACATAAGGCTAAGGAGGGACAATGATGAGAGGGCAAGTAAGTCATGAGTATTTGGCCACGATGGGGCGAGAGAGTTTGTAATCCTGAACACTGATGCAGTTCATCTCCCTGATTGTGGCTGCTTTTCAGGGCACAAGTAAATGACACATATGGGTGAGAAGTGTAACTTTTTTTTCCAGAGGGCAGACGGAACAACTTTTTTTTTAGTTTTTTTTTTAGGTTTGAGGTTGTCAAATTTTGCCAAGTATTTGGCTACCATTATTTTACTCAGATTGTCATGTTCCCAGTGCAAACGCTTACCCACAAGATGACATGCACTTTTTTCGTATTGGGATTTTGTTTGCAGAGAATATTTCACGACAGATTGCTGGGTTTAAAAGTTGACCACTTTTTTTATTTTGCCAGCATATTTATTGGAACATTTCCTCTCTCAGGTTATTTTTCTGGTGTTCATTACTTTTTAAAAAACTCTAATGCTATTTTGTCTTGCACACTTTCTTCTAAGGTGGAAGGTCAAATGAACTGCATTTGTATATTTCACTTTAAGATATATGCTCACTTACTGTGCGTCTATTCATGGGTGCCAGCTTTTGAGATTTTCTATGGGTACAGAAAGTACCTGGGCATATGTTATTCTTGCAGCCGGTCATTTTTTTCCTGTTTCTCTGCTGCTTAAATGTGGTTAGTTTGGGTTGTGCGATGTATCACAGCAGTCACCAAGAGACCGGTCATAAAACAAGGGGTTTGTAGCACGCTGTATAAAGTGTGGTCCATGGCAAATAATGTATTTATTTTAAAATGTTTTTATTGGCATTTCAAATTTACAGTAAGCATGGTCAAATTACAAATGTTTATTGAAATAGTGGAAGGGGTAAGGAAGGAGAGGAGATAGGGAGGGAAGGGAAGAATGCCTAGCGAACCACGTAACTTTAAACAAACAACTGAGGTCGTAAAACCTCTTGGTGTTTAAGCGCGTTATAAATACGTAACTAAGAGAAAAAAAAAAACACAATTACGCAACTAAGAAAAACAAACTATTCCTGTAACAGCGCCTCGATGCCTGCGGGCTGTGTCAGCGCTTTATAAATGTAAAAAAATAAAATAAAATAAATAAAGTAAGGGCCCGGGTCTGCCTCTGCAGCTGCTCTGGCAGCAAAGCGGCGTAGGCGTATAATCTGTCTCTCGGGGGAGCTGTGTTTGCTGGGTGAGGTAGATCTGTTAATCCTGGGTTTTAGTTCAATTTATATGTCCTGATTTTCTGGGCAGCATTGTATTGGTCATGGCGGTTTGTCGTCAGACGGGTGGAACATGTGCCCTAGCAGTGATTTCCAGGCTTCCTATGTTATGATTGGGCCTTCTCCGGTTTTGATTATTCCTTCTCCCCATAGCCTAGTTTCCGCTTCGGACCAGTGTTCTAGTTCCTTAAGCTACTTGGTGTAGCGAGGGCCCGTTGGGGATTTCCATGTCATAGCCCTTTTGGCTAGTATGCAGGCCATGTCCATGAGTTTGACGATGTGTCTAATCTTGCTTGTCCGGGGGTAGGATCCTAGCAAGCATTCCTTAGGTGTCCACTCGTATCGGGTCAGGCCCACTTTCCAGCACGCTTGTTCAACTTTGGTCCAGAAATTCTGTATCTTTGTGTAGCTCCAGAACATATGCGCCATTCCCGCATCTTCTAGATTGCATCAGGGGCATAGCGGGCCGGAGGTTCGCTAAATTTCGCGATTCTGCTGGGGGTCATGTAAGTTCTGTGAAGCACATTCAGCTGAATTAGTCTGAATCTTGCATTTCTTGACACTTCTCTGGGAAACTGTAGGGTTCTGTCCATTCCTGTTCAGTAATGCTTATTCCCAGGTCTGTTTCCCATAAGCTCTTTAGTGCTTCGCTCTTGGGATTAGGCATGTCGTGGAGCTGGCCGTATATCCTGGAGGTTGGTTTCCAGACGTCACCCAGGTTGTGCATTAGGGTGAGGGTCGGGTCCGGTTCTGGTTCCTCTGGCCATTCACTCCATTTTTGCTTAGCCACCTCCCTGATTCTCTGGTAGCGAAGGTGCTGGCCTTTGGGGAGTCCATCCTCAAGTACTAGGGAGTCAAGTTCTCAAAGGAATTTCCTTTATGCATGTCCCTCCAGGTGTAGACGCCATGCCTTTCCCATAGTCTTATCAGCGCCAGTTCATCTCTGTTAGAGCAGGTGTCAGCAATGAGTGGTGTCTCTGGGGAGTATGGGTTCTCTATCTTCTGCAGTTTCAGTACTCTGTCCCATACTTTTCGGCCCAGCTGGATGAGCAGGGGAACTTTCGCCGTGTATTTCCAACAGACCCAGAGAATTTCTTTCAGTCGCACCGGTGCAATTAAGTGGCTCAAGAGGTCGGTCTCGGAGGTGGAGTCATCTGCAAGCTATTTGCCCACGAAGGTGAGTTGGGTAGCCAGGAAGTATCTCTCTTGGTCCGGGAGCTGAACTCTGCCTGCCTTATATGGAAGTATTAATGTGCCTAGGGGGAGCTTGTGCCTGGAGTTCCCCCACACCAAGTCCTTCAGTAGTGTGCCCAGCTGCCGAAAGAAGGTGGCCGGTATGTAATAGTGGATGTTTTGGAAAAAGTACAAGAAGCGTGGTAGTACTATCATTTTAGCAATGGCCACTCGGCCCATCATTGATAGCGGAAGCCTGGTCCAGAACCTTGTTGATTTTTTGAGTCTCTGTATTGCCACCAGAGTATTGCCCCCGTGTGTCTGTTCGGGGGTGTGCCAAATGTTGATGCTCAGGTACCTAAATGTATGCTGTTCCCAACATATCCCAACTTCTGGGAGTGCCGAAGTTTGGGTCCCTGCCAGTCCTGCCAGTGGGAATATGCGAGACTTCTCTGGGTTGAATGCTATCCATGATACTTTAGCGAAATTTCTTAGTACCTCCAGGATTGTGGGCATATTAAGTTGTGGGTCCCTTAAGTAAAGTAAGACGTCATCTGCATACAGCGAGATCACGAGGCACCGGCCCCTGATGTTTATGCCTGCGTCCAAAAATTGCTTCCTAAAAAATATTGCCAGCAGTTCCAGCCCAAGTATGTATAACATCGGAGAGAGGGGACATCCCTGCCTAGTGCCTCTCTGTATATCCCATGGTGCGGACACTGTACTTCCCGTCCTTACCCTCGCCCTTGGTGTATTGTATAAAATGTCAACCCAGTGGATGAAGTAGCCACCCAAGTCCAATTGTTTAAGGGTGGCTAGGAGCCACTCCCAGTATATGGAGTCAAATGTTTTAATGGCGTCTTAGGGAGATTACTGTGTAGGGTTCCTGCGAGCCTGTTGTGTGTGCTATGATGTGTTGTAGCCTGCGTAGGTTTGCTGTTGTGCTACGGCCTGGGACAAACCCATTTTGATCCTCATGTACTAGGGCCCCAATAACCTTGGATAATCTGTTGGCGAGTATGGTAGTGAGGATTTTTATGTCATAATTAAGGATGGCTAAGGGTCGATACGAGCCACACTCGGTGGTTGGTTTCCCGGGTTTGGGTATGGTTGGTTCAGGTATACTGCCTGGTAACACCCCAATTTCGAAGGCTTCTTTGTAAACTTTGTGTAGAATTGGGGTTAGCTCAGCTGCAAACGTTTTGTAGAACTCGCCAGCACTGGCTATGACTTCCCCCCCTTACTACAACTTTCAGGGCTTCCCAGATGGTACTCCATCTGTACACACTTCCTATGTTATTGTCCATGTATTCCACTATTTTGTCACGGAGCTCCTCTTGAAATGTCCCGTCCGTTAGGGCGTCCATTGGCATCCGCCACATCCGTATGGGTGGCCTATGGCCTTTCGGTTTCCATGCCATAATGAGCGGGGAGTGGACGGATATGGTTCTGCCTAGGTAGGAGGCAGATTCTATTTGTGGGAGGTGTGCTCTATCTATCAGCAGGTAGTCTATACGAGTATAAACCTTGTGCGGAGATGAATAGTTCGGGAATTCCCTACCTTCAGGATGCAGGTCCCTCCACACCTCTGACAGGTCCAGTTCTTGTATGGTTTTCCGTAGGGTGGAGGAAAGTTGGTTGGTTGGTAGCATCGGAGGAGCGGATCTGTTGAGAGCGGGATCAAAGACGCAGTTGAAGTCGCCTCCCCATGTGAAGAAGCAATCTCTGTAGGGGGCTAGCTTCGATTGAAGTTTGGTGAGGTATTCCGCAGTTCCACAATTGGGGAGGTATGTGTTGACCAAGCACACTTCCTTCTGTTCGATACATCCATGGAGTATGAGGTACCTGCCCTCAGGGTCTGCCTCCTTTGACTAGAGTTTGAAAGGCACATTGCCGCTTATCCATGTGTGGACTCCTCTGGCGTATTTGGAGTACGTTGTTCCAAAGCCCTGTCCACCCCACCAGTCTGGTATATGAGAGTCGTCCGCTGCAGGGAGGTGTGTTTCCTGAAGCATTGCGATGGAAACATGTCTTCTCAAGAAGGATTTTATCCTGTTTCTGCCCATGTAGGACCCCATTTCCCTGGCGTTCCACGTCAATATCTTGATGTCGACTGCCATGTTTGCAAAGTTGGCCCCTTGTCTCATTCTGATATGCCCCTCAGCTCCGTAAAATAATTGTGTTGAGGACTATTGGACCCTTTGACCTTTAAGAGCAAATAAAACAAACCAAACTTCTCCAAGTGGACCAACTGCACGCAGCAGTTGTGCAGTTTACTGCTATGCTTGGGTGCCCCTGCTCCGCCAAGGCCTTCCAGGTCATCCTGAGCGGGTGTAATGCGTCAGCAACGTGCTGTCGCAAGTCCGTTTGCTGGGGTTGTTTTAGGTCGGCTTGGTGGACCGACTCCCTCCTGCCTTGTGTTGTGCAAACCATGGCTTGATCTGTTCTGTCCGTTTGTTGTTGGGTGATCCAGCCATGTAGACTCGGCGGGTGAGTCACGGTGACTTCTCCTCACCGTCCGCCCTGCTCTGCCTTTGTATATTATCTTGAGCCTCGAAGGATACATTAGCATGTATTTGATGTTTAACTGGCGCAGTCTGGCCCTAATTGGGACAAAAGAATTCCTTGCCCTTTGTACTAGGGCGTGTAGTCAGGGTAGATGGCGATCTTAGCATTGCCTCTTTTGATTTCCCCGCCTTCTCGGGAGAAGCGCAAGATAATTTCCCTGTCTTGGAAATTCAGAATACTGGCTATCATGGGGCGTGAGTAGGATCCAGGTGGTGGCTTCCTCGGCTCGGCAGGGTCTGGTGCGCTCATTCGACCGCGAAACCTTGCGAAAGGTGGGCAGCGCCTATTTCTTGCTGTAGGAGAGTTTCTATGAAGTTGGTGGGGTTGGGACCTTCCATTCCCTCGGGAATTACGAGTAGGCACACGTTATTGCGTCTAGAGCACCCCTCAGCATCTTCAGCTCTTCCAAGAATTTGTTGCGCTTCTCAAGTTCTTGGACTCTCCTTAGTATGTCTTTCAGGGACTCAGCTGACTCCTTCTGCGCTGCCTCCGTGGTGGACACGCGGTCTGTGAGGTTGCGTAGATCTTTCCGCAACAATATCACGTCTGCTTTCACCTCCCTGATTTTGGTGTCAATGAAGGAGCGTAGCCCGCTGATGGCCTCCAAGATTTGGTTGTCCTTATCTTTCTCTACAGATGCTGTAGGACCCGGGTCGGGTTCCTTAGCCTTTTGGTCCAGGTCTTTGGGTTTGCCCGTTGTAAAGGACTCCATAATGGTATTCTTAGTTTTGCCCTTGGTGTTTGGCATAGTTACTTGAGGTGCACCGGCTTGGCAGCAGGGTGGGGCAATCTCCTTGACACCAGGGGTCCAGTTGAGGGTCCAGTCTCCGATCGTGGGTCACAGGTGGCTGCTATGGAGAGAGCTCCTATGTGCGGTAGTGGGTTGACACTGGGTTCTCTTGGAGGCTGAGGCGGGAGGCAGTTGGTGTATGGGGGGTGACTGCAGGTTAGCTTCTGCAATATGACGTAGTGCTTTCGATTCTTGTGCAGGGAACTCGTTGCAGCATTTCTGCACTTCCCACTTTAGTGTGTGCCCCAAGGGAAGGGGAGGTGTCCCCCCCTGGAATAGCAGAGGATCGTTAGCAGGCGCCAAGCTTATCAGCCAGTGTGTTTGTCTGAACTGCGTACCGTTCTGTGGGACTGGGTTGTGTTCTTTATGTGGTCGCAGGTGCCTGCCGTCTGCTGTAGAGGCTTGTTGGGGGGGGGGGTCCAAGCGGCCCCAGGACCGCTTTGTCCCAGGTGCGTGCGGCTTAAGAACAAGTCACGCAGATCGAGTGCGCTGCTGAGGGAGGCACCAAGCAGAGGCCGGTGGTGAGGGTAGCGGTCCTGTAGGTCGCTGTAGGTGCCGCACGGCAATGCAGAGTTCCTTAGTGTCTGTTAATATACTAAAGCAGTGCGTATACAGAGGAGTTTGCCAAGACCTACTGTTATTTATGAGGTTTACAGGGTGCCCACCTTAAATTGTGCCAATCGGGCTTTGTGTGCGCGGACTTCCCTGATGAGGTGATTCCCTTTGCGGGTATGGGGAGTATTAATGAGTGCGGGCAGCAGCGTGGAGCTAGTGAAAGTTCTGGTGGCTCTGGAGTGGCGGATGAACAACTGCTTGAGGAGCGTTCGGGCGAGATGTCAGGTGAGCGAGGCGGTAGTCCTGATAAGTTTGTGGGACCAGGTTTACTGCAGATTGTCCCCGGTCCCAGAAGCGAGGGGCCGCTTCATTGGGCTGTTAGGTGAGCAGGTCCAGTGCGCGTGAGGAGGGGAGGCAGCCAGTGCTGCTGCCAGGGCGTTCCGGATGGGTGAGGAGCACGACCCCGACAGTGTGCACAGGTCTTCCAGGGGTGCCAATGTGCTACCCCGCTTGGTGCACTCGGCCCGTGCCGAGAGCCAATGCCGGTCGAGGCCTTCGGCCCCTCCTCCTCCAACATGCCGGGTGCTGGTGGCAAGCTCTGGGTGGATAATACCCACGGGGATCCAAGAGGGTAAGGGGGTGCCGGTGCAGGAATTCTGGGGCCGGAACCCGGACCACGCTGGGGCCTCCAGCTCTGGGACGAGGGGTGCTGCTGTGCTCTCCTTGCAGTCCATCCTCCTTCCGAGGCTCAGCGCCGGATCACGGCCACCATCTTTGGTTTCGGAGGGGTCGAATTTCAGAGGTTGCGTTCTTGAGAAGCCGACTCCGATTTTCTCCCAAAGTTGCAGTCGGGGTGCAGGATCGGTTGCTCCATGTGGGCGTATGATTATATATGTTGTAGAGTCGAATTGGCCGTGTTTATAAGGATCGATGACAGGATCTTGGGAAGGACACGTCTTTAATCCATGGATCCAAGCCACGCCTCCCATGGCAAATAATGTAATATCACTGGGCATTGCCGAAAAACATTGTGAGTTCTCAACGCCTGCAATCTTTTATACATAACAATACCACTGTCAAAACAGGACAACAACAGTTTGTGATTTATGAACGTCTTTGTGCGATGGGTTGCAAGTGTTTTAAAATATAGAGTGGCCGTGCCCACCGGCCATTACCAAAGGCCATTACTAGTGGTTTGGTAGCGTTTTAAAATGGACAGCGAGTACGGCCAAAGGACGTTCTATGGAATAACAAAACTCTTGAAATTCAAGGAAAAAACTTTAGTTGCAGGGACGTTAAGGTGAGAACTTAACGCAACAAAACACATCACTGATGACCTCACTAATTGCATTGGATATAACTGATTACATCAATAATGGAATTAGACATAACATCATTTATAAGTTGCTCATGAAAACTTTGATTACCTTAATAATAATCTAGGCTTTGGACTTGTCCATGACAAAAAGGCTGGGGTTTCTGGCCAGCACCAAAGGCCATGGCAAGTGGTAGGTTAGTGTTCAAAAACATCAATGCGCATGGGTAAAGCCATGCCTAGTATCCGATCACTGTTTTAAAATATACAGTGGGCAACGTTGAAAGCTGTAGTCAGTGGCCATGGCTAAAAGCCATAGCTAGTGCCCATTAATATGTTAGACTATATTTATTTATTTGTTTAAATTCTTGATAGAGCACCAAATCGCCCGCAGGCCTCACGGGGCACATAAAACGCGAAAAACAGTGAGAGTTACAGAGATCATAATCGAAGTCATAGAAGAAGCACAGGACTAAGCAGCGGAGAAAAGGAAGGTCTTCAGGTTCTTTTTAAAGTCAGACAGGGAAGTGGAGGACTTAACGTGAAGTGGAATCAAGTTCCACCAGGCTGGGGCAAGAACATCGAAGTTTGTTTTGCCAAATTTGATATTTGGTATGATATTTATTGCAATGATCCTTGACACTTGTTTCGCAACATTATAATAAGAATCCCTTGTACACATATTTCATGAAAAGTACATACACATGTGATGTCATCAGTGATGTCATCAATGACATTTGTGATGTCATCTTTGATGTCCTGGGTGTTAGTCTTAGCAGTGTACGGTGGTGGCGCGAGTTATGGTTGCTTAGCTTACCATAACTGGCGAATTTCAAGGGTTTTTCGATTTTACTTGGAACCATAACGTCCCTTTAACAAAGTTTTTTCACTGAATTTCATAGGTTTTTAGTAGCGCAACTTAACCATAACGTCCCTTTAACAAAGTTTTTTCATTGAATTTCATAGGTTTTTATTAGTGCAACTTAACCATAACGTCCCTGTAACATTTTTTTTTACTAAATTTTAAAGGTTTTTATTAGTACAACGTGACCATAACATCCTTTTCAATAGATGAAGACCACTAACATCTTATGTCCTCAAAGTGGGAATGCCGGGTGGTAAAAAAAACAAAAAGATTTTCCTTCCTACGCCGGGACGCCTGCAGCGTCTCGGTGTAGGAAGGAAAATCTTTTACCAAGATGGCCACCATGGAGAGGGAAGGCGGGGTGTATAAAGAACACAACGGTGCATGAGCGGGGTTGGGGGGGCACAGGGGAGACACATGGGCATGAGCGGGGGGTGAGAGGGAACAGGGTACAAACGGGGCATGAGCAGGGGGTGGGGGGAAAAGGAAGGAAACACAGGGCATGAGCGGTGGTGGGGGGAACACGAGAGAGACACGGGGCATGAGCAGCGGGTGGGGAGGAACATGAGGGAGACACGGGGTATGAGCAGGGGGTGGGGAGGAACACGAGGGAGACACAGGGCATGAGCGGGGGGGTACAGGGCACATACGGGACATGAGCGGGGGTGGGGAGGAAAGGAGAGAGACAAGGGGCATGAGCGAGGGGTGGGGGGGAACACGAGGGAGACACGGAGCATGAGCGGGGGCGGGGGGTAACACAAGGGAAACACGGGGCATGAGCTGGGCGTGGGGGGAACACGAGGGAGACACGGGGCATGAGCGGGGGGTGGAGGGCAAAAGGAGACAGACACGGGGCATGAGCAGGGGGTGAGGCCAACAGGAGAGAGACACGGGGCATGAGCGGGGGGTGGGGAGAACAGGAGACAGACACGGGGCATGAGCGGGGGGGGAGAACAGGAGACAGACACGGGGCATGAGCGGGGGATGGGGGGAACAGGAGACAGATACGGGGCATGAGCAGGGGTGGGGAGAACAGGAGACAGACACAGGGAATGAGCGGGGGGTGGGGGCAACAGGAGACAGACACGGGGCATGAGCGGGGGGTGTGGGGGGCAATAGGAGAGAGACACGGGGCATGAGTGTGGAGTGGGGGAATGCAGGAGACAGACACGGGGCATGGGTGGGGGCAACTGGAGACAGACACGGGGCATGAGCGGGGGTGGGGGGAACAGGAGACAGACACGGGGCATGAGCGGGGGGTGGGGGGAACAGAAGACAGACACGGGGCATGAGCGGGGGAGTCGGGGGCAACAGGAAAGAGACACGGGGCATGAGCGTGGGGTGGGGGGGTACAGGAGACCGACACGGGGCATGAGCGGGAGGTGGGGGGCAACAGGAGAGAGACACGGGACATGAGTGGGTGGGGGGAACAGGAGACAGACACGGGGCATGAGTGTGGGGGGGACAACAGGAGACAGACACGGGGCATGAGCGTGGGGCGGGGGGTACAGGAGACAGACACGGGGCATGAGCGGGGGTGGGGGGGTACAGGAGACAGACACGGGGCATGAGCGGGGGGAGGGGGGCAACAGGAGAGAGACACGGGGCATGAGCGGGGGGTGGGGGGCAACAGGAGACAGACACGGGGCATGAACGGGGGTTGGGGGGGCAACAGGAGACAGACATGGGGCATGAGCGGGGGTTGGGGGGGGACAGGAGACACACGGAGCATGAGCGGGGGTGGGGAGAACAGGAGACAGACACGGGGCATGAGCGGGGGGTGGTGGGCAACAGGAGACAGAAACAGGGCATGAGCGGGGGTGGGAGGAACAGGAGACAGACACGGGGCATGAGCGGGGGGTGGGGAGAACAGGAGACAGACACGGGGCATGAGCGAGGGGGTGGGGGGCAACAGGAGACAGACACGGGGCATGAGCGGGTGTGTGGGGGACAACAGGAGAGAGACACGAGCATGAGCGCGGAGTGGGGGGTACAGGAGACAGACACGGGGCATGGGTGGGAGCAAGAGGAGACAGACATGGGGCATGAGTGGGGGTGGGGGGAACAGAAGACAGACACGGGGCATGAGCGGGGTAGTGGGGGGCAACAGGAGAGAGACATGGGGCATGAGCTGGGGGGGTACAGGAGACAGACACGGGGCATGAGCAGGGGGTGGGGGGCAACAGGAGAGAGACATAGGGCATGAGCGGGGGCGTGGGGGGGTACAGGAGACAGACACGGGGCATGAGGCAGGGGGTGGGGGGCAACAGGAGAGAGACACGGGACATGAGCGGGTGGGGGGAACAGGAGACAGACACGGGGCATGAGCAGGGGGGGCAAGAGGAGACAGACATGGGGCATGAGCGGGGGGGTGGGGGGTTACAGGAGACAGACACGAGCATGAGCGGGGGGGGTGGGGTACAGGAGACAGACACGGGGCATGAGCAGAGGGTGGGGGGCAACAGGAGAGAGACACGGGGCATGAGCGTGGGGTGGGGGGAACAGGAGACAGACACAGGGCATGAGCAGGGGGTGGGGGGAACAAAAGAGACAGACATGGGGCATGAGCGGGGGGTGGGGGGCAACAGGAGAGAGACACAGGGCAGGAGCGGGGGGCAACAGGAGACAGACACGGGGCATGAGCGGGGGGTGGGGGCAACAGGAGACAGACACGGGGCATGAGCAGGGGGTGGGGGGAAAAGGAGACAGGCACGGAGCATGAGCGGGGGGGTGGGGAGAACAGGAGACAGACACGGGCATGAGCGGGGGGCAACAGGAGAGAGACACAGGACATGAGCGGGTGGGGGGAACCGGAGACAGACACGGGGCATGAGCGGGGGGGCAACAGGAGACAGACACGGGGCATGAGCGGGCGGTGGGGGGTACAGGAGACAGACATGGGGCATGAGCGGGGGGTGTGGGGCAACAGGAGAGAGACACGGGGAATGAGCGGGGGGTGGGGGGAACATGAGACAGACACGGGGCATGAGCGGGGGGTGGGGGGAACAACAAAGACAGACACGGGGCATGAGCGGGGGGTGGAGGGCAACAGGAGACAGACGCGGGGCATGAGCGGGGGGTGGGGGGCAACAGGAGACAGACACGGGGCATGAGCGGGGGGTGAGGGGCAACAGGAGACAGACACGGGGCATGAGCGGTGGGTGGGGGGCAATAGGAGACAGACACGGGGCATGAGCGGGGGGTGGGGGGCAACAGGAGAGACACGGGGCATGAGCGGGGGTGGGGGCAACAGGAGAGACATGAGACATGAGCGGGGGTGGGGGGAACAGGAGACAGACACGGGGTATGAGCGGGGGGTGGGGGGAACAACAGACACGGGCATGAGCGGGGGTGGGGAGAACAGACACGGGGCATGAGCGGGGTGGTGGGGGGCAACAGGAGACAGACACGGGGCATGAGCGGAGGGGTGGGAGGAACAGGAAAAAGACAAAGGGCATGAGCAGGGGGTGGGGAGAACAGGAGACAAACACGGGGCATGAGCTGGGGTGTGGGGGGCAACAAGAGAGAGACACGGGGCATGAGCGTGTGGGGGGAACAGGAGACAGACACGGGGCATGAGTGGGTGGGGGGAACAGGAGACAGACACGGGGCATGAGCGGGAGGGGTGGGGGGCAACAGGAGATAGACACGGGGCTTGAGCGGGGGGTGGGGGGAACAGGACACAGACATGGGGCATGAGCGGGGTGTGGAGAGAACAGGAGACAGACACGGGGCATGAGCGGGGGGAACAGAAGACAGACATGGGGCATGAGCGGGGGGTGGGGGAAGGGGAGAGAGACACACGGGGCATGAGCGGGGGTGGGGGGAGGGAGAGAGATACACGGGGCATGAGCGGGAGCGGCGGGTGGGCGGGAGGGAGAAAGACACGGGGCAAGAGCGGGGGTGGGCGGGAGGGGGAAAGACACGGGGCAAGAGCGGGGGTGGGCGGGAGGGGGAAAGACACGGGGCAAGAGCGGGGGTGGGCAGGAGGGGGAAAGACACAGGGCAAGAGCGGGGGTGGGCGGGAGGGCGAAAGACACGGGGCAAGAGCGGGGGTGGGCTGGAGGGGGAAAGAGACATGGGGCAAGAGCGGGGGTGGGCGGGAGGGGGAAAGAGACAGGGGGAAAGAGCAGGGGTGGGCGGGAGGGGGAAAGAGACACAGGGCAAGAGCTGGGGTGGGCGGGAGGTGGAAAGAGACACGGGGCAAGAGCGGGGGTGGGCGGGAGGGGGAAAGAGACACAGGGCAAGAGCGGGGGTGGGCAGGAGGGGGAAAGAGACACGGGGCAAGAGCAGGGGTGGGCGGGAGGGGGAAAGAGACACGGGGCAAGAGCGGGGGGAGACACACGGGGCATGAGCGGAGGGTGGGCGGGAGGGGGAGAGACACACGGGGCATGGGTGGGGGGAGGGAGAGAGACACACGGGGCATGAGTGGGGGGTGGGGGGAGGAGAGAGAGACACATGGGGCATGAGCGGGGGGTGGGCAGGAGGGGGAGAGGCACACGGGGCATGAGCGGGGGTGGGAGGGAGGGAGAGAGTCACAGAGTCACACGGGACATGAGTGGGGCGTGGGCGGCGGGTGGGGAGAGACACACGGACATGAGCGGGGGTGGGCGGGAGGGGGAGAGACACACGGGGCATGAGCGGGGGGTGGGCGGCGGGTGGGGAGAGACACACGGACATGAGCGGGGGTGGGGAGAGACACACGGACATGAGCGGGGGGTGGGCAGCAGGTGGTGAGAGACATACGGACATGAGCGGGGGTGGGCAGGAGGGGGAGAGACACACGGGGCAAGAGCAGGGGTGGGCGGGAGGGGGAAAGAGACACGGGGCAAGAGCGGGGGGGAGAGACACACGGGGCATGAGCGGGGGGTGGGCGGGAGGGGGAGAGGCACACGGGGCATGAGCGGGGGTGGGGGGGAGGGAGAGAGTCACACGGGACATGAGTGGGGGTGGGCGGCGGGTGGGGAGAGACACACAGACATGAGTGGGGGTGGGCGGGAGTGGGAGAGACACACGGGGCAAGAGCGGGGCTGGGCGGGAGGGGGCAAGAGACACGGGGCAAGAGCGGGGGGGGGAGACACACAGGGCATTAGCGGGTGGTGGGCTGGAGGGGGAGAGACACACGGGGCATGGGTGGGG